>NC_133169.1:6510210-7842710 GCF_040802235.1 Manis javanica | reverse complement strand
CGTGCACTTCAGGGCCAGCCCAGCTACATAATTTTTGAGGTCTGGTACAAAATGAGAATGTAGGGCCCCTGTTCAAAAGCCGTTAATAATTTCAAGGCAGCACAGGCAGAGCTTTATATAAACCAAATTCAGGGTACTTCTAAGTGCTGGCCTGGGCAACACGAATCCCATGCCCATGAAGCCAGCTCTGCACATACAAACTGTTCTTTAATTTGAATAAGAACCTGGGAATTTTCCCTTTTAATAAGAACCTCAGTTGTCCTTAACCACGGTTCCCAGGAACTATACTTTGGGAACTGCTTTGGACCCACCTGTAAGGACCAGAGAGAAGCCCTGAAAGGCACCCATTTATGACAAAAACCAAGTTTAGGTGGCTTGGAAAAAATGTCACTGTGGAGCACTTTTCAGTCTTAATTCACCAATGACGGAGTGAGTTTATATCCCAAAAGACAAGAGTATGCATGATTCCACCCATAGATGGCACTGGACCAAGGCTTAGTACATGAACTTTGGGTATCAGAAAAGGATACTAGCTGGCAAGGGCACGTACAGTCCTAGTTCTTATGCATGGAACAGACAAATCAGGTCCCTGGAACAGAAAGTCAGAACAGGGAAAATGAATTAGTGAGTTAATTACTTCAACCATTATTTTCTGATAGAGGGCCCTTCTCCAAGGAAATAACAATCCAGTGGGAGACTCAAAAGAACTGATAAATGGTCTAATAGCATCGTGTCTATGATGCCATATAACAACGGAACATGGGGTGAGGAATGGGGAGAAGGCAAAGTCTCTCAAAGGAAGAGAGGGAGTTAGAGAGGGGAGGAAAATGGGGAGGACCCACAATACGAAACACTGAAGAAACAAAGTGAAAGAGCATATTGTAACAGGGCAGCAGGGAGAAACTCGGCACTCTAGAAGGTGTTTACAGCAGGGTACCAAGGACTAAAGCCCTGGCACCAAAACAAGGGTGCTGTGAAAAAGGCTACCAAATTAGGGGTATTACACAGGCAGCAGCCCCATGCTGGCTGGACATGGAAATGGAGAAAGGCAAAGAAATTCTGCTTAGCTTCTTGCTTCAAGCCCAGAATCAAGTTCCCAGATTCTCTGGGAACTCATACAAGGGCCAAGACTCTAGATAGGAAATCAGAGCCTATCTTCAGGACTCCAAAAGTGAAACTTCAACAGTGGCATGAATCTAAACAAGAAGGAAAGGCTGACAGTTTTTCCCTTTCAAATTTCCCTTTGTCCCTCACATGGCTGAGCATTAACCCAGAAACTGACATCAATGTGAGCACGGATGGGCCGTACCCTTGAACGCAGCCTGCACTGGCAGCTGGAGTTCTGGTGCCTAGAACAGCACAGATGCACCTTGCCAGATAAAAACATAAAAAGACTTCTATATTCTTCTCCTGAAAGCTCTAGCTATCATGTAGTTGTCTTTTTTTTTCCAGTTGCACACTTTTTTGTTTATGTTGGATTATCATAAATTACTTTAGAGATTACTTAATCCATTACTTGTTTTCAAAGACCTCAGGAGAAGTGGCCACAGGTTATTCGTACTGCAGAGTCATTTACACAGAAATCATATTTACAGAGGATTATCCTGTATCACCTATTTGAATTTGTTTCTTACAAAACAAGCCTCCCTCCAGGCCCAGAGCTTGTGTATAAATATCTTGTTCCTCTGCAGCCTCAGACTGTCAGTACTTCCCCCTCTCTTTAGTTGCCCATTTTTTCTCTAAGTGCACTGCTTTCATGTACACATCATTTGCTGTTTAAGTTCTTTGACAAATAGGAGTATTTCCATGGTCTTCCATGCAGTATTTTGAGTTTGTACCATCCACTATTTTTGCTTGTATTTTTGAGACTCTTTCTTAATAGAGTAGGTAGAAAGGCCCCTGATGTCTTCATCCTTGCTCAGAACTACCTCTAAACCTCAAGAAAAGAGACAAGTCCCACATTTGGAGTGTGGATAACAATAGTGGTTCAGGGTAGGAAAAGGACATGGCTTGGTTAACTGATACTATAATAAACCTGAGAATCATATATATCATAAAATAACCTCCCAGCCCTCCCTAACCCAAACCATGGCTATCATTAAAGAAAAGTAGAAAGAGTGGCTTTTACCCTTCCACAACACTTTGGACTTTGATGAAATTTGCCACTTCTCTTTTGAAGACCAGCCTCAAAATGTTGTGCAACTTCTGTGATGCAACTTCAAGTGAATAAAAATACATGCACATAATGCCCTGACCCATGAAACAGGAGTATATGGAAGGCAGCAACGTAAGACGTAATGACAAGTGTGATTCTGACTGTTCAGAGGAGAAGAACCTTGGTAATCTCACCTAGTCCTCGCCACTACCCTCTTACAGAAACCCTCAGGAAAACAGAGATAGGTAACGAGTATATTATGCTCATACACGTGGGGAGAGACTTGCCCATGGGAACATTTCACACTGTTTTTCAATTCCATATTATCATAAATCATGCGTCCAAGTATGAGTCTGCTTCTGGTCTCTCTACAGTTGCACTGGTCTATTTGTCTATTCTTGGGCCTCTACCACAATGTCTTAACTACTTTCACATTAAAATAAGTCCTGAAATCCAACAGCATAGACTTCCAACTTTCTTATTTAAAATTTTCTTAGCTGTTCTTGGATTTTTGCATTTCCATATAAATTTTAGAATCAATTTATCAATTTCTACATAATAAATTGGAATTTTTACTGGTATTCCATTATACCTGTAAATTAATTTCAGAAGAGGTGATCAAAGTTTTACATCCAATATATGTAAGAAACTTCTAAAAATCAATAAGAAAATATCAAAGAATCCAAAAGAAAAATGGGTAGGAAGTCTGAGTAGGCACTTCACAAAAGGGGATATGCAACTGCAAATAAGTGAGTGAAATATTTCAACAATTAGTGATCAGGTAAATCAGAATTAAAACCCCAATGTCTTAGTCAGTTTAGGCTGCTGTAACAAATACTATGGACTGGGTGGTTTACAAAGAGAAATTTCTCTTAGTTCTAGAAGCTGGAAGTCCAATATCAGTGTGCCAGCATAGTCAGGGGGAAATCCTCCAAGTCAACCTTCTCACTGGATCCCACATGGTGGAAGGAGCTAAGGAGCTCTCTGGGATCTCTTATAACAGCATTAATCCCTTCTCGAGGGCTCTGCTGTAATGACCTGAGAACCTCCCTCCTTACCATCACCTTGGGTGTCAAGATTTCAACACATGAATTGGGGTGGGGTGGAGGGAGAGACACAGAAATTCAATCTATAGAACATAATGAAATATCACCAGACACTTGCCAGAATAGTTAAAATTTCAAAAGCAGGCAATGCTCAATGTTAGAATGTGGAGCATCTAGAACTCTCATGTATGGCTAATGAAAGGATAAAATGGTATTATAACCACTTTGGAATATTGCATGGCAGTTCCTATTAACACTAAATATGTACATACCCTATGACCTAACAATTTTGTTTTTGGGTATATATCCAAAATACACACATATTTCCACTAAAAGATGTGTACGATAATGTTCATGAAAGCAATACTCATAATAGCCAAAGAGGGACATCTCCCACACACATATGCATTAACAGTACAAGGTATAAATTGTGCTATATTCACACATTAGAATTACTACTATATGGAATCAATTACTACTATACAGAACAATGTCAATCTTAACAGAAAATGTTGAAGAAAAGCAGCCAGATACAAAACAATGCAAACTACTTGATTCCATTTTATATAAAGTTCAAAAACAGACATGACCAACCTATGGTGTTGGAAGTCAGGAGAGTGATAATTTTACAGCCAGGAGTCATTGGGAAGAGGCGTGGGGAATGCTTCTGGGGGACTGGGAATATCCTAAGTGATGATGACATGCATGTGTGTTCTTTATGATAATACGTAATATACTTTTGATTTGTATATGTATATATTTGTGTATGTATATGATTTATGTTTCCATTTAAAATCTTATTTAGAAAATTTGAATGTTAAGTGCTATAGTGATTGATGTGTTAGGCATTTAATGAATATTAGCTATAATGAACAAAATGATGGAAGCTGGATAATATGCGTTTGTAGTATTTTAGATCATGTGTTAATTCCCTTATTAATATGCTGTAGCCAAGTACTGGGAGGAATCCAAGGGAAAGGTGTGGTAGCAGTCCTGCCGTCTGCAACAGCAGAGAGATTCCCATTCCCACAGGCTGTCTCCTTGCAGCTATCAATGCCCTTCCGTCATTTCCTCATCGTATGTAGAGAGGGAACTGTGCCTTAGATGGTTCTTTAATATTTAGTCTTTCGGGACACACATAGCCCTACACACAGACTTTTTCCCTTTCTGTAATTCCTATCAATTAACACTTGACACCCTATGCATAATTAGACCCATTTAATTACAAATGTTAGAGGAGTCCTGCCCCCATGACCACACCTCTTACACTTCCGGACAGAGTATTTCCATGCACTCTATCTCTTTTATCTCCTCCTTTGCATTAAGTTTCACCTCTTGTATCTTTTACCTCCTGATTTCAAAATTCCCCAAATTACAACTCTCTCCTGATTTAACCTTAGGGTTGTCTGCAGTCGGTCCACAAAACTCTGGAGAGAATTCCCCATTACACCTCCTCCCACCCAACTGGGCCATCATCCATAGCCGGTTCAGCTCTGCCCATTTTGCCACAGCATCTTCTTGGGTAACAAGCACAAGTTTGCCTCCCTAGTTACACTTCCTCCCTTCCTTATGTGGGGAGATTTTACAGTCCAGCCAGCAGACCTGCTTCACTTCAACGCACACATTTCTTGCTCAAGGGCACATTTGAGACACATTTCTAATTGGTCTGTTCCTTCCAGCCCTAAATTACAGACTCCTGCCAACCAAAAGGCTCCATACTCCCTGGACAGTACTTTTCCAGTTGAATATTTACACCCACATTCCATCAGAACAGCAAAGTTCTCCCTTGTTGAGTGCTGCATTTCTAGCTCTGTGCCTTAGCAGGCAATCAATTCATATTTGTTTTTTAATTAAT
Organism: Manis javanica; assembly: GCF_040802235.1. Classification (NCBI taxonomy): domain Eukaryota; kingdom Metazoa; phylum Chordata; class Mammalia; order Pholidota; family Manidae; genus Manis; species Manis javanica. The sequence continues at coordinate 7,837,654 of NC_133169.1, read as the reverse complement.
AACCTGTGATTGGGCAGCAGATGTCTTAGGTATAGTGTCACTGCACTGTCTCACTTCACTGGAGACACAACGGACAATAAGCCAACCTAGTAAGCTGCACAAGGACAAGACAAAAAAGATGGATGCTAACCCAGTGTCCTGGTTCATAAGGCCAGAAGAACAGCACAATTAATATTGGAGAGTGTAAGAGCAAGCCATTGTGTCTGCAATACGCAGGTCAAAACTAGTCGTGCCTAAAGCAAGAATTAAGAATACAGGTGCAGAGTTGAAGTTCCTAGGATTTAGCACAGGGTTAATATTTATCACATAAATGAATGAATTACAGAAATTGGGCTTTCATGAGAACTAAAGAAACAGAAGAACTGTGGGCTTTCATGAGAACTAAAGAAAAAGCTGAAGGTACAAGTTACAGCAGGCAATTCAGACCACTACTGTGACATGGCCTATCACACCCCATTACATAGAAGCAGTACCGCGCTACGGAGGTGCGGCCGCAGAGCTCTACTTCTCTGCATCCTCAGATCTGCGATCCTCTCCAGCCATTCCCCTGAAACTGCTGTCACAGAGTCTAGTCAACACAAACCCAATGGCAATTAGCTCCACTACAGCAGTAAATAAATAAACCTCTTTCCCACAAATTTGCAACAAACTGTTTTCAAAATTTTTTATCTTTGTCAGCCTGACCAATAAACCATTAGCATCTCAGTGAGGTTTTAATTTGCATCTTTTTAATTATAAAGGAGGTCGCTCATTTTTCATGAATTTATGAGCTGCTTGTATGTCCCTTCCTCTGAACTGCTTATCCATGTCTTTTGCCTGTTTTTCTAGTGGGTCATTGGTCTGTTCCCCATCTGTAAAAGCCACTTACATAGCACAGAATTCAGTCCTTTGTGATATGACACTAGTAAATGTGTCTTTTGACTTTGCTTTTGTCATAAAGGATTTTTAACATAGTTGAATTTTCATGACTGTATTTTGAGGCATACATAGATAGGCCTTCTCCTCACCAAAATTATTTTTAAGGACTTCCTTGAGTTTCCTGATCATTTACAGCTTTTTATTTTTCCACTGAAATCTTTAATTCATTTAGAATCCATTTTGGTCTATGATTTTAGGTGTGCACGATGCAACCTTTTTTTTTTCTCTCTATATGGCTCAAATACCATGTACTGAATATCTTCCTTTTCATCACTGTTTGAAATGGTGCCTTTATCAGAGCCTAAATCCCCACATGCATTTGGGTCCCTACTTGGACGTTCTGTTCTGATGCATCAGCTTATCTATGTGCTAATATAAAACTATTTGAATTTGTATAACTTTATGTTCAATGGTCAAAATTTTTCTGGCCATTCTTGCTTTTTAATTTTTCTATATTTACTTTAGGATTAGCTTGCCTTATTGGGGAAAAAAATCCTGTTGATTTAATAAAATGACACTAAATTCATGACTTAACTTTTATACCCTTTCCAAGAATGTGACATCCTTTACTCAAGTCTCCTTTACGTCCCTTAGGAGATTATGTTTTCTCCAGTTGGATCTTGAGCATTTCTTTATTCTAACAAATGTTATGTTATTGTTGCTATGATAACTGGATTCTTTGCCATCATATTCTCTAACTGGTTATAATTTGTACATATGAAGGCTACATATGAAAGCAATCTTCCTGAACTATCTTATCATTTGAATATATTTTCAGTTGTTATTTTGGGGTTCCAAAAGAACAATCCAATTCTTCTTTCTCCTCTTCCCCTCGCTCAGTGCTTACTATTGATCTCTTCATATGATAAAATGTTAGGTCCTCTCTTTCTGAGCCATTTGCAATACCTGAAAATAAACTCCCCGTGGTCTTCATCTATTATGCCTCTAAAGTGCTATTAGCTTCTAGTGGTTTGCTAACTTTATTTGGGGTTTCTGCATCAACTTTTAGAAATGAGATTGATCTATGGGTTTTTTTTAAATACTTTAAGGTTATTAGACTTTTCAATTTCATGATTACTTTGTAAAAGAATTTGGAAACTTGCCTTCTTTTATATGCTTTAGAACTGCCCTGTCCAATACAGTAGCCAATAGCAACATGTGGCTGTATTTAATTAAAATTAAAATATTAAATCCCCAGAACAAGCTGCATTCAAGAGCTCAGAAGTCATGTGCCTGCCTGCCACCCTGGTCAAAAGAGTTAAAACCTCTGTCATCACAGAAAGTTCAGTGGACACAACACTATAGAAGAACTTAAAACAATCAAGTGATCTGTTCTTTAGAGATATGATGCTTCCAAGGAAAAGTTCCTGGAAAAATGTGTGTATTTCATGGAAACTGGTGTTCTGATTTTCTACTTTTTCTGGAGTTAGTTATGATAATTTATATATTCCTAGAAAATCACACAGCTCTTCATCATTTTCAAATTTATTTGAATAGAGGTGAAAATGTAGTCAATTATCTTTTATTATATGAGGAATTTGTACTACCCTCTTATTTTATTGATTAGATTAGGTGGTGATCAATAATAGTCCCCAGTTATCAATCAAACACTAACCTAGGTGTTGCTGTAAAGGTATTTTATAGATGTGACTGAAGTATATAATCAGTGTATTTTAAATAAGGAAGATTTTGCTACATAATCTGAGTGGGTATGATTCAAACAGTTGAAAACAGGTCCGAGGCTTCCCAAAAAGAAGAAATTCTGCTCTGGACTGCAGGTTCGGCTTGTGCCCGAGTTCCAGCCTGCCCTTCCTGGTCTGCCCCACTGGATTTTGGACTTTCCTAGGCAAGCCATTATATTTCTCTTAACAGAACCCTGACTGGTACAGATTAGCTACTGGTTTTTCTCTTTTACTAATTTTTCACTACTGATCCTGTTTCTCTAGTGGAATCCTGACTTACATACATTAGTTACTGGGTTTTCTGTTTCATTAATTTTTCAAAGGGCCAGCTTCCATTTACTTGTTAGTTTTATCATTTTCCTGTTTCCTAATCTTTGATTTTTATTTATACTTCTTAAGACCTTTATTCTGCTTTCCATAAGATTAAAAAGTTAATATGATATATGATTGATATATTTATTTTCATTCTTCTTTTTAATATAAATTTAGAGATTTCCCTGTGCACAGCCTTAGAAGTATTCCACAAGTTATTATAATGGAGTTCTAATGTTGTTATTAAAATTTCTAAATATTCTGCAATTTAAGGTTTATATTTTTTTTCTCTGAGTTGTCTGAGTAGTCCAAGAATGTTATTTTAAGAGATGGGCTGTTTTTTCCCACCAAAGTTGATGATTCATATTTCCTTGTTGTTTTTTTTTTTTCATTATTTACTATCTTCTTTTATTGACTCATGAGTGGGAAATGTTTTTCTACTCTCTATCTTTTTAAATTTATTGTTTTGCTTATGGATTAACACATGCCCAAATTTTGTGACTATGCCACAGGAATTAGAATGAAAAATGCACCATTTCCAGGCTACAGAGCCTGGCATGTATCAATGTAATCTTACGTGAGACGGACAGCTTCTCTATGGTTATCTTTAGCCTACTTGATCATGCTCTAAGAAATAGGATAGAAAGTCTTTTATTATCTATTTCTTCTTCTACAATTTTTCATTTATGAATGTTCATGCTATGCCAGCTGATGAAAGCATATTTGTAAATATTTTTTCTTCATTATGAATTGAATCTGTTAGTATCACAAAGGGCACTTTGTTGCTCGTTTAATACTTTTGCCTTGAATTCAAACATTTCTGATACCTTTTGTCTGAATTTGCCTAATATAACCACCCTCGCTTTCCTTTTGAAACCTTTCTGAATCACCTTCTATTAGAACTGAGAGTTGCACTGTGACTTAATCTGACTGTTTTATTTTGAATAAGTGTTTGGCCTGTTTAGTGACAATAATTTGAGTTTATTCTGCCATATTACAAATTAACGTATGTGCTGCCAAAGCACGCAGTGTTACTAAAATCTGGGGGGTTTTTTCAATATAGAATTATTTTCTCCTTTCTTTGTTTTGGGTGTCTTTCTTACGATGATTTGAAGCATTGTTTTTTTTGTTTAGTGGTTCTCTTTATAACTATTCCCTTAAAACAATTACAGATCATGAGTAATGATGAAATCATGGATTTCCTCTTTATCCCTTTTTCTCCACTATCCAATTTTAGTCTGTAGCATTATATTTATATTAAGTATACTTGTAACTATAATTGATATTTGTTTTATATTACATCTCTTGACCTTCAGCTATAAAAGATGAAATCAGTATAACCCATACTACCTCATACTGTCTGCCTTTTCTCCCTATTGTAATAGATGTATATGCAATTATATCACTTTTGTATTTTCAGAGTACATAGCCTTTACAAAATCTTGGTCCCTTAATTGTCAAAATTGTTCAATTTTAACTGTACAATTAAATAAATTATTCTTGCCATTCTCTTTGCTACATATTTTCTTGTCATTTCTTAGTTGGACAGGATAAAGTTCATTCACTGATTTTTTAAGCTGAGCTCATGAAAACATTTTTTTGAGTTTCTGCATATTAAAAATATAAAAGCAAAAATACAAATATTTTTCTTTTGCTTTAGTATTTAAAACAGTAATTTGTAAAGAGACAATGTTTTGGATCACATTTTCTTAAGTTAGTTTGCAGGCACTATTCTCTATCTCATCACTGCATGCAGCTCTAGAGAAGTCTGATGTTGACGTGATGCAACATTTTTGCATGTCTTCTTAAATATCTTTATTTTATTCTTCAAGGATTCCAATTATGTGTATTTCAGATCCTTTTACATAATTCCACACACATCATTTTCTTCTCCCTAATTAATGCTTAATATTTCCATTTCATTTTGAATTGTTTTCCTTATTTCTAAACTTGGTATCCCTTTACAAGTCTTCATTAGGGTTCTCAGCTCTGTCTATTCTCCCTTGTTCTCCTTTAAATTTTACTTTCTTCAATGTGATAACTGTACCTGTTTTCTTTTACTTCATTCCTTGCTCCTCAATCCTATGTTTTACCTTTTCCTTGAGCTCTTTTATCTTCTGTGTTGCTTTGTTTTGCTTTATGGAAACAATTTCACTTTATTTTTAAATTGAGAATAATGTTCATTTCCACTATAAACATGTTTTGCTGAGACCTGTTTTTCATGTTTGGATTGTTTTACCGATTCCTTTTCTCCTATTTTCTTGTTATATCATAGTGTGAGCCCCGTGGCGGTTCCTCTTCTGCCTATACATCTTGGCCTGAGGCACTTTTCCTGGACAGTGTTTCAGGCTACCTGGAGTTTTATGAATATCGGTTGTGCACCATACTGTTGTTTATCCACTGCTTCTCCCCAGTAAGACAGGCAGCTATAGAATTCTTCACAGAGAAAAATCTCCTTTCCTGACTCATATACCCACCCAAACCACCTGTTTACACACATGACATGCTACATTTAACCCCACTTTCTAAGGTTCTGGAAACAAACTCAGCCCAGGAAAGCACCTCCTACCAAACTGTGTGCTACATTTGCCGTTAAAGAGAATGAAGAATTTATGTCTTACCGTAAAGCTATATTCTTCACTTTAAGAAGCACTCTGCTGGCAAACTCTCCCTGCTTCCTTCTATACACACCCCTGCTTGATTTTCTCTGCTTTTAGAAGTCATTCCACTTACTTTCTGAATTGACATTTTTAGCTGTTTCCTAATTTTTCCAAACACATAATTTGTATTTTGAGTCTTGTTCCCTTCTTTGCTTTGACATCATTTCCAAGAAAAAGAAAATGTCAACATTATACTACCAACTTCAAAGTAAAAATCTCTTCAATGATTTCAAATATACTGGCTCAGCACCCAGTCAACAAACATTTACGATAGAGAAAACATTTCCAAGACACCAAAGTATTATAAAAAGGCAATCTCTCTTTTATGAGGATGTCATTACTTGGGAGTTATCAGATGATGTGGAGTGTGGAAATTCAGACTCTAAATTACTGTAATGTACAGGCCTGGGTATCAATATTTAGGGGTACTTTTTTTTAAACCTAAAGCCTAGGCATACATCCATTTCTTCGGGTGTTCTCATCTTGATGATGAGTACCAAATTTTTCCTAATTCTCTTTTCCCTCATCCCGTCCACCAAGCATCCTGGCTTTATACATAAGGTTCAGTCCTACTGCTTCACATACCAAATGAATGTTAAAACCCAATCAAGATCCTACAGTTTTCACTAAGCAAAGGTCCCTGGTCCTAGATAGTACAATCAGGCAAGAAGAGAAAGGCTTCCAGATTAATTAACTATAGAACAGCTCAATAGTAATCCTTCTCCACCTCAATAATACACAGCTGTTTAGCAGTTTGGCATTTATCACAGAGATCAAATCCTAAAATGTGCTCTCCAAGCAGGTGAAGGATGTACATAGACAAGGCGCTCATCTCAGGTCTTTGGGTGAAGAGAAAAGCAGAGGATGGCCTGACATAACTTCAAACCTCTAAAACAGGCAAAATTTTATTTAAAATACAGGACAGCAAGCCACAAGCAGAAGTGAAACAGCATCGTATTTTCCACCACCAATGTAAAGATTTCCTTACTTGGTCAGCACTGTGGGTCCTCAGTTGTCTTCTCCCTGCCCATACACTACAAGGAATACCAGCCGTGGGTAAGGCTGTTTGGAGGGAGAAGCTTGGGGAAAGGCACTTCAGAGGCGATTTAGACCAGAAAACTCTGCCCTCCCTGCAAGTAGTAACGAAAAGTAATTTCAAACCTAGAATACTAGATCCAATCAAACTATCAATTGGATCTGAAGACAAAGCAAACAGTTATATGCAAAGATGTAGATAGTTTTCCTTAAAGTATATCAGCAGTAAGTCTAAGACACTTGGCAAAAAAAAAAAAATCAATGCATCAGTGAACAAATCAAAAAAGAAATCAAATACATGGAGACAAATGAATAGGGAAACAATGGTTCAAAAATATGTGAGATGCAGCAAAAGCCGTTCTAAGAAGGAAGTTTATAGCAATACAGGCCTACCTCAAAAAACAACAACAATTCCAGAAAAACAATCTAACCTTATAACTAAATGAACTCGAAAAAGAACAAAGCCCAAAGTTTGCAAAAGGAATAACATAACGACAGAGCAGAAATAAATAACAGGGAATAAGAAAACAATAGACAAAAACAATAAAATCAAAACTTGGTTCTTCAAGAAAATAAACAAAACAGATGAATAGTGAAATAAGCCAGGCAGAGAAGGACAAATATCATAGGATTTTATTTATATGTGGAATCTAAAAACAAACAAAACAAAATATAGCAATAGTCTTCAAGACACTGAGAAGTGCCTGGTGGTTCTCATGGGGGAGAGGCTGGAGTGGGTGGATGGAATAAGTGAAGGGGATGAAGAGGCAGAAAATCTCAATCATAATATAAATTAGCTACAGAGATGAAAGTACCACATAGAGAATACAGTCAATAGTTCTGTGACATCTATGTTGACAGATAATAACTACACCAGTTGGGGTGAGGATTTAATAATGTAGATAACTGTCAAATCACTACATTGTATACTTGAAACCAACATACAATTGTATTTCAACTGTATCTCAATAAAAAGTATATCGCAATAACAAACAAAAAGAAATCATAATATACTTCCAGTTCCAGTAGTGGCAGCAAAATTATTCAGAAAACAGCTAGAACACTAGATAAAACCTCTTCTAAATTCTTTTTACCTAAAGGACAAACAAAACAAAACAAAACAGGATAACATAAGAAAGAAATACGAATCCAGAGGTGATCCAAGACGGCAACACAGGAAACCCTACCGTCACTCTCTCTGTGGACACACTGAATCTACAGCCACAGGAGAACGATTCCCCCTGAAGAGGAACTGAGGGCTGAGTGAACAGCCTCTGTAAATGAGACACACCAAGAACCAGAGGAGAAGTGGAGACTTGGTGACAAGAACTCCAGCCCCAATGCAGTGGCCTGCAGTAGGGAGGGATGTCACTGAGGGGCCCACGCACAGTCACCGGCCCTCAGTCACAGTGAAGAAATAGTGGTCTGCATGACAACTAACCTATAAATGGAGGAAATCCACTTAGCAACCTTGAACATCTTCCAAAAGAGTGGGAAATTGCTGGAACTCTCTCTGAGGTTGGAGGCACTGGAGAGCCCCACTTGTTACTTCCCACTCACCTTGACAGTGCGGACGGTAGAAGTGTCCAGGCATACTGGCCAGCCTGCTAGGGCTGCCCCCACATGCCCCAGGCCACTGGCCCACATCAGCTCCAACTTCCCACCCCAGGCAGCTCCAGAATGGCATGGCTTATGCCCCACACACACACTGCACCCACTCCAACTCCAGCGATCCTGTAAGGTGGCTCCAGTGCAGTGCACTCTGGGACCCTCCCAGCCAACACCAGACCCAGCTATTCCACTCATGTGGACCCAGCACAGCACGCCCTGGGACCCCCCAGCCCATGCCTACTCCAGGTCCAGCCAGCCTGCAAAATCCACCAGGTACATGAAGTCTCTACAGGGGATGCTCCTATATAAGGCCACTTCTCCAAGAATGGGAGAGGTAGCTATGCTGCCTAATTCATAGAAACAAACACAGAAAGGAAACAAAATGAGGAGACAGAAGTACATTCCACAAGAAAGAATAAGAACTCCCCACCCAAAAAAAAACCCTAATGAGAAAGGGATAATTTACCTGAGAAAAAGTTCAAACTAATGGTCAAAAAGATGGTCATCAAGCTTAGAACAATGGAGAAACACAGTAGGAACTTGAACAAAGACAGAAAATACAAGAAAAAGAGCTAAAGAATATAACAAATTAAAAATACCTACATGGAATAAACAGATTAAATTATACAGACAAACAGATCAGCAATCTGAAAAAGAATAGTGGAAGTCACCCAATCAGAAGAGTGAAAAAGAAAGAATTTTTTAAAATGAGGATAGTTTAAGGGACCTACAGAACAACATCACATTCACATTACAGGATTCTCAGAAGGAGAGACAAAGGGGCAGAACACTTACTTGAAGAGGTAATGGCCCAAAACTTCCCTAATCTGGGGAAGGAAAGAAGCACAAAGTTCCAAACAAGATGAACCCAAAGTTATCTATATCTACACCAAGACACACTGTAATTTAAAGAGCAAAAGTTAAAGAATCATAAAGGCAGCAGCAGAAAAAAAACAGACATATAGGGAAACCCCACAAGACTACCACCTTATTTTTCAGCATAAACTTTTTAGGCCTGAAGGGAGTGGCAAGATATATTTAAAGAGCTGAAAGGGAAAACTTACAAACAAGCATATTCTACACAGCAAAGTCATCAATCAAAATTGAAAAGGAGACAGTTCCCCAGACAAGCAAAAACTTAAGTTCATCAGCACTAAACTAAAAGACCATAACTAGAAATCAGAAAATACATGGGAAAAAAAATCTCACTAGTAAAAGCAATGGTTCAACCACTTCAATAACCAGAATGAAGGTTAAAAACAAAAATAGTAATATCAACTAAAGCAGAGTAAGTAGTTAGGGGATATGCAACATAGAAAGATGGAAAATATGACATCAAAAGCAAAATAAGGGAGGGTCTAAAAATGCAGAGTTTTTAGAATGTGTTCAAACTTAAGTTACTATCAGCTGAAAATATTGTTATATATAGTTCAATATAAATGAACCTCTTGCTAACCACAAAACAAAAACCTGTAACTCACAAAAAATTAAGAGAAAGGAACCCAAGTATAACAATAAAGAAAGTCATCAAACCACAGGCGAAGAAAGGAACAGAGAACCACAAAACACCAAAAAGAAAAAGAAAAAAAAAGACAAATACAATCTATTAATAATTACTTTAAAGTAAATAGACTAAATGCTCCAAAGACATGGATGGCTGAATGAATAAAAAAACAAGAACCACTTACTCTGTGTTGCCTGCAAGACATTCACTTCAGATCTGAAGACACACAAATGGAAAGTAGAGGGATGAAAAAATACATTCCATACAAATGGAAATGAAAAGCTGGAATAGCAATATGCTTATCAGACAAAATAGGCTTTCAAGCAAAGACTGTTAAAAAAAGACAAAAAAGGGCATTAAATAATGAAAGGGTCAAACCAAGAAGAGGATATAACATTTATAAATATTTATGTACCAACATACTTTATATCAAGTATGTAAAGCAAATATTAATAGACATAAGAGAAGAAATGGACAGCAATACAATAATAGCAGGGGACTTAAGTACCCCCCTTACACCGACATGTAGATCATCCAAATGGAAAATCAATAGGGAAACACTGTCATTAAACCACATGTTAGACCAGATGGACTTAACAGATATATTCAGAACATTACATCTAAAAACTGAAGAATACACATTATTTTCAAAAGCACGTGAAACATCTCTAGGACAGTTCACATGAGGCCACAAAACAAGTCTCAATAAATTCAAGAGGACTGAAATCCTATCAAGCATCTTTTCTGACCCCAACAATATGAAACTAGAAACTGTAAGAATAACACTGGAAAAAACAGAAATAGAGAGACTGAACAGCATGCTATTAAACAACTAATAGGTCAAAGAAATCAAAGAGGAAATCAAGAAATATACCTTGAAACAAATGTAAATGGAAAAAACACTACTTTCCAAAATCTATGATGTGCAACAAAAGCAGTTCTAAGAAGGAAGCTCATGGCATACAGGCCTGCCTCAAGAAACAAAACAAAAATCCCAATCAATAATCTTAACATTACAAAAAAAGAAAATTACAGGCCAATATCCTAATGAACCTAAAAGAAAAATCCTCAACAAAATATTAGCAAACCAAATTCAAAAATACATTAAAAGGATCATACACCATAATCAAGTGGGATTTATTACAGAGATGCATGCATGGCTCAACATCTTCAAGTTACCATGATACACCACATTAACAAAAGGAAGGATAAAAACCATATGATCAATAGATACAGAAAAAGCATTTGACAAAATTCAACATCCATTCATGATTAAAAACTCTCAACAAAAGTGCATACATAAGGAATGTACCTCAACATAATAAAGGCCATATATGACAAGCCCAGAGCTAACATCATACTGGTGAAAAGCTGAGAGCTTTTCCTCTAAGAATAGGAACAAGACAACAGTGCCCGCTCTCACTACTTTATTCAACATAGTATTGGCAGACTTGGCCATAGCAATCAGGCAGGAAAAATAAAAGGCATCTAAATTGGAAAGGAAGAAGTAAAACACTATTTGCAGATGACATGATATTATATATAGAAAACCCTAAAGACTCCACCAAAAAAATATTAGAACTAATAAATCTCTGGATCCAGTAGTCTCTGGATACAAAATTAACATACAGAAATTGGCTGCATTTCTATACACTAATAATGAGCCATCAGAAGGCTAAATTAAGATAACAATTCAACTTACAATTGCATCAAAGGAATAAAATACCTAGGAATAAATTTAAGGAGGTAAAAGAAGTGTCCTCTGAAAACTATGACACCGATAAATTGAAGACACAAAAAAATGGAATGATACAGCATGTTATGGACTGAAGAATATTGTTAAAATGTCCATACTACAATTTACTTTATTGTAGTAAAGCAATCAATACACTGAATGAAATTCCCATCAAAATATCAATGGCATTTTTCACAGAACTGGGACAAAGTTCTAAAACTTGTATGGAACTACAAAAAGCCCTGAATAGCCAAAGATATTTTCTGTCTTGTAAAATAACAAAGCTGGAAGTTTCATACTCCCTAATCTCAAACTATACTACAAAGCTATAGTGTTCAAAACAATATGGTACTGGCAGGAAAACAGACACACAGATTGATGGAATATAATACAAAACCCAAAAATAAACCTACACATATATGATCAATTAATGACAAAGAAGACAAGAATATACAGTGGAGAAAGAATGGTCTCTTCAATAAGTGGTGCTGGGAAAATTGGACAGCCACATGCAAAAGAATGAAATTATACCATTATCACTCACCATATACAAAAATAAATTTAAAATGAACACTTGGACATAAGACCTGAAACCATAAAATTCCTAGAACAGGCAGTAAGCTCTTTGACATCAGTCTTAGCAAGATTTTTTTCGACCAGTCTCTTCAAACAGGGCAAAAAATTAAATAAAACTAAAAAATCTTTTGCACAGCAAAGGAAACCATCAAAACAAAAAGGCAATCTAATGAAAGAGAGAAGACACTTAGAAAACGTACACCCAGTAAGGAGTTAATATCTAAAACAGGTAGAGGATATGAATTTATATTTTTCCAAAGGAGACATGCAGATGGCCAACGGCATATAAAAAGATGCTCAACATCACTAATTATCAGGAAAATGCAAATCAAAGTGATAATGAGATATCACCTCACACTAGTCATATTATTATCTAAAAGGCAAAAAATAAGTGTTGGTGAGGATATGGAAAAATGAAACACTCATACACTATTGGTGGGAATGTAAATTGGTGTATCCACTATGGAAAGCAGTTTGGAAGTTCCTCAGAGTCCTAATGGAACAGAAAAAAAAAAATCAACACTAAGGACCTGCACAAGAAGGGAAATCATCTGGAATCCTCTCTCCACAATTAACTGAGACCCTAGTGGGTTATATCCTTAAGATAAGGGTGAGCCAGAAGTAAACACTTGCACAGTCTTGCTATATAGCTTTGCATCGCTGCACACCCAAAGAATCTCAAGCCTTGAATGTGGACTAAGATGATCCTAAATCAGCAGTCCCCCCAAGCACCTGGCAAATGTAGATCATCTCTGGAAGAGATATTCATTCTGTATATCAAATAATTTCTAGAAAAATTCTTTTTTATTGTGAGAACACAATTAAATCAGACACATGTGCAAGAACTAAAAAAATAAACATAGAAAGTTACCTCCAAAGCTTCTTATATTGACATTGTCAGACACAGATCACAAATTATACTGTTAGATAAATTTAAAACTTGAAAATATCCACTGAGAATAGGAGAAACTGACATTACATATTTGAAAAAGAACCAAATAGAAATTCTAGAATGCAAAAGTTAAATAACTGAAATTAAGAATACAGTGATATATCTGATAAACAAATTTACAAATTATAAAAAAATAGCCAGATCACACAAATTAAAAAGGTTAGAAAACATAAAAGAGACAGAAAATAGAGTGAAGCTATATAAACTAAATTTAACCAGATACCCAGAATAAAGAGAAAGAGAAGAGAGAGAGAAGACAGCACAGACAATACTTCAAAGGATAATGGCTGGAAATTTTCTTGAACCAAGGGAAGACACCAATCCAGGTATCTGAGAAGACCAAAGCTCCCTGGTAGAATAAGAACCCACACCTTGAAAAACCATTTTGTAACTGCAGAAAACAAATGACAGGAAAAAATCTTAGACCCCTTCCCCCACAAAAAGTAAATACTTTTTAAAGAAAATCTTTTAAAGAGCAATGGAATTGAGAGGTGGTTTCATAATAGCAACTGCCAACTGAAAATTCTATACCCACTAAAAACTCTCAAGAGTGAAGAGAAAGTATTAGTAAAAAGGAAAAAGAGATGTCACCATGCATCTACCAAAATGACCAAAACTATAAATTCCAATAACACCAAGTATCAGCAAACACGTGGAACAATTTATGCTCTCAGAAACCTTTTACTAGTGAGTGTAAATTATTATCACTATCTTGTAAAATAGTTTGTCATTTTTAGCATTTTTGAGGATAAGCATTATGACCCAGAATTTCCACTCTACACATACACCACCAAAAAATTCCTTACCTGTTGTGTTATAACAAAGAACATCTTGTCTTTGTCCTAGGTTCCAGGCACAGAGATTAAAAAATCCTAGAATTTTCTGAGTGACAAGAATCTCTATTATGCTAATGAGGTGACTCATCATGGGCCCCAGGATAACTTCAAGATAAGGGCTGGTCACCAAAAAGACCAAACATACCAATTAGCAAGTTGGAATTTTCAGCCTTCTGACCTTTAGATAGAGGAGGGGAACTGCAGACTGAGTTTAATAGTTTAATCAATCAGGTTTAATCAATCAATAGGTTAATTCAATGAAACCCAAATGAAAACCCTAGACACTGGGGCACAGAGGAGCAGTCCAGTTAATGAACAGAAAGGTTGGAAGGAAGCTATAGTGCCCCCCTCCATACCTTGCCCTATGTAGCTCTTGAGGCTGTTTCTGATCTGTATTCTTTATAAGACTCTTATCATAAATAGAGTGTTTTTGGTGACTTCTGTGAGTCATTCTAGCAAATTATCACATCTGAGACAGTCATGGGAACTCCAAAATTTATAGCCAGTCAGAAGTACAAGTGGCCCCACAGCTTATAGCTGGCATCTCAAGTAGGGCTACTCTTGTGAAGGACTGAGTTTCTTGTGGGAATTGAAGCTTACTCCTGGAGGTTCTTCAGCATCAGAATTATACTGCAGTCTACTTCAGTTAAGATAGAAACAAAGCATTTTGAAATTTTCTTGCAAGCCAGGCAAAACTGTGGGTGGTCCCTGAGACTTGTAGCTGGCACCTAAAGTGAGGGCAGTCTAATGAAGAACTTTGTGGGTCTGTACTAGCTCTGGATAATTCATGTCAAAACTGAACTTAATTGTAGGACATCTAGTTGATTTCAGAGAATTGGTGTCAGAACATGCCTGTGTACTAGGAAACATGTACCATTGTGTTCACAGAAACACTGCGTAGAGTGCCTGAAAACCATTAATTGCTCTAATATCCACCAACAGTAAAACTGATAAATTGTGTAATATATGTATGAATTAGAGATGTATAACATTTAGAAAAGAGTATTAAAGACAAGATGTTCAGCAGAATAAGCCAGACATAGAATCACATAACCAGATAATTTTCACAAAACTTCAAAAACAGGCAAAGCTAAATTAACTCTATTGTTTGTGATGCATACAGAAACAGAACTATAAAGTAAAGCAAGAAAATGATTACCATACAAATGAGTGGGGGGTGTTCCACAGGGAAAGAACAATATTGCAATTGTGAAAGGATCTATAGGCAGATTTTGGGGGTGCTAGAAATATTCAATTTGTTGACCTGGGTAATGATTTTCTTTTTACTAAATTGTAATTCATGTTTTATGTATTTCTCTTAATGTATGCTATATTTCATCATTTTAAAAAGTTTAAAAAGTAGAAGTAGTGATTAGAAAATTCACCTATTAGAAAAGGCCTCGACTATGAAACCCATAGGCAGGTTTATATAGTTGCTGAGAATGTAGCAGTGAACTGTATGTACTTATTCAGTAAGAAAGGGTTCATTCAAAAACTGTACTTTAATGTAAGATCAGTAATGAACTTAAATTACTGTAAAAACAGAAGCGGAGAGAAGAAAAAAGATGTTTTAAAAAGCTTGCTTAGATGGAGATTATACAAATAGGTAATTTCTTGTCATGTATAAAAGTGCAGGTTTAGCTTATTTGTTAAAAATAACTTGCAAACAGAAACATAAGGTTTACCTTCCAGACTAGAGCATTAATTCTTAATGTCTGTGATATGTTTAAAATGTACATTCGTAGGCAACATACCCTTGCATGTATAGAGCTGGGATCTCTAAAGGTAGAGTCCAGGCATCTGATTTAAGAACTACTATGGGTGATTCTAACTATGCACACGAGCATTCTAGAACCACTGTACTAAAGAGGAAATGATGGGGGAGAAAATAGCAAAGCAAAACAAAAATCCTGGATAAAGCCAGCAACAAGGAGGACTCTACAATAGATACGAGAAGGCATGGTAAATAGCAAATATAGGATGGTGAGACTAATACAAACATATCAATATTTATGATAAATATTAATGGGTTAAATTCCCCTAGAAAAAGATAGAGTCTCTAAAATTGGATTTAAAAATTTAAGTAAAAAATTTTTAGTCCAAATATCTGCTGTTTATAAGAGACAGCTTTAGAAACATGCAAAGAAAAAATTTAAAAGGACGGATCTATATCGGATACACTGTACCAAATGAAAACAAAACCAGTAATATAGAAATGAAATAGAATTTAATGCAATACAATAAAAGTGATGCTGTATTTTGATTATAATTATAATCCACCACTATTTTACAGTTATGAACCTTTATGCAACAAACAGCAGAATGTTGAAATGTATCAGGAATATGAAGAGAAATGGTCAAATCCTCAGTGATAGGAAAGGCTTTGTCATCAACAGAAATCTATTGAACAAAAATGTAACAGATGATTTGATAACATGATAAATAAACTTGAATTATTAGATTTATAATGTATTGTGCCACATAGAAAATACTTGTTTTTCCTCAAATATGATTGAAATATTTATAACACTGACTACCTAGCCTCAGTGAAACTCTCCGTATTTGAGGGCAGAGCTACTCATAGTAACCAGACCAGTGCTGGTCTACAAAATGTTACCAGTCCAGAAAAAAGGACTATTATATACCAGGAAAAAGGAACTACTCTAGAATGCAAATCAATTAAGTCACTCAGTGCACAATTTAGATCATTTGATATTTTTACACCCCACCCTTTTTTAAATCAAAATATGTATTTTGAAGGAAAATATCCATTTGTGTCCTGGAGCAAACACCTTCTCACAATGAATACAGGCAGTCAAAATATCACAGATCCAGCATTTAATAATAAAAGAACTGGAGAAAACCATTATACATTGAGAATTTAAAATTATTTATAAAATAAATCTTGAATTTGAAATATGAGAAATCTAAAGTGAAATCAGACTCTTTAGAAATTAATGGCAGCAAGAGCACTGTACCTCAGAACCGATGGAATGTGGCCAAAGGGGTGATCAGTGATGACTGGATGGCCTTAAGTCTATTTCACATATGGCTAAATGTCATGTAATTACAAACTCAATTGAAAAATTAAGAAAATTATAAAATACCAAATTAAAAAACTAAAACAGAAGTAATGCATGAAGATAAATGAAATTAATAAACTAGGAAGGAACAGAGTAGACACTGATCAATAAAACTCAAGGGTGACTCTTTGAAAATGCCAACAAGATAAATAAGCTCAGAAAACACCACTGAGAGGAAAAAACACGACCTTACCAAGGCTGAGAAAGAAGCTAGAAAGCATGAGATTGAGTTTCTGGAGGACCAGGTTGTATCTAAGATGTCAGAGTTTTAAGAGGCAGGAGACATTCAGAACTGCAGGCTGAGATTCTTGCTTCTTATAACATTATTCAACTTACAGTGAGAAAAAGACAGATGAGATACCCCAGGTTTGGGCTCCAAAGAAGCAAAGGCTATTTTATGACTCTGGTAAATAAGTCTCTTACTGCATGCATTCACTTAAACTGAGACCACTGAAAACCACTTTGAGAAATTCAGTCTGCTGGCTGACAAATTAAAAGGCCTGCTGAGTTCATAACCTCTCCCGAATTCCTATATGAAAACTGCAGAATAAATGAAAAAGTCTTCTTGACCCATAGGATGTAGATACTACGGAGGAACAAGAGCTGGAGAACTCTGACTGTCCAAGGCCCTAGGAAATAATTCCCACTCCACATGCCTCACTGCTTCCTGCTCTTTGAATACAGGAATCTCCACCATGTCACCCTTCCTTATTATTCTAGCAATGCCGAGAACTAGTACAGATGGTGCTATACAGAATCAGGTAAGAGTAGTAGTCCCAACTGGAAGGGATTGCAGAAATGTGCTACCTCGTCACAGGCAAGCTCATCTGAGATAACGCATTCAAAGTGCTGGATTAGGAAGACAGGTGATGTTTCCAAAAATTCTGGGGGTTGTTTAATAAAAACCTGGATTCAGCCTTGGCCCAGGCAGCAGTAAAGTTCAAAAATCCTGGCCTCAACATAGCAGAAGACATTCAAAGACTGAAGATAGGAATATTAAATTGTAGCCATATGATACTGCTCATTTCATCAACCTTTTCATTACACCTGTTTATATAAATTTCCTTTACCTACATATTACATATGTGTGTGTGTGTGTGTGTGTATAAACTTGCTACCTTGAGTAACAGATTAGCTAGAAAAGACCTAAATATTGAAAAGGAATTGGCCTGGATGATCCAGAAGATTTTTTTCCTGATACACAGTGACTTGGGAAACAACTGAAATAAAAATGGGATGGGAATGAGGGAATCCTGGGGGAAGATAGGCCCAGAAGGCAGCACAGAAGCACTTGAAGTAAACTGGGCAGAGGTTTATGCAGCAATCAGGGCTCTTTGAAAGTCCTTACATATAAGAGTCCACTTTTGCTCCTTTCCATGAAGTTCTCAGAAGTAAATCAATAACAAGACCTCATTTTATTTGCATAATCTAAGAAAAACAAAAAGCTCTAGGACACATGAGGAGAAGCTGAATTTTAACCAGCACCTTGGAGCATTGAGCATATTGGGAGCCTGCTGCTCAGTTCCCAGGCCACAGCTCCTGAGGCCCTGGTATGGAGGAAAGTATCTTGCAATGGGATTGCAACCCATGAAGAAGGGCTTTTACGGTAGGGATGAAAAAAAGAAAAAGCCAGTGAACTCTGCTCTAATAGTCAACCAAAGGCAAAGCTGCATTCTGGGTGAAACTGAAGATATTAGTTTCACCACTAAAGATTTAAAAGATGCCAAGTATGTTGATTCCTATTAATTTCTACTCAGTTTCTGGTAGAATTGGTACTAAGTCTGATAGGTTTTAAAGAATGCTGGTGGAACTCACAAAAATTAACTCAAAATGGATTAAAGACTTAAATGTAAGACCTGAAAGCATAAAACTCCTAGAAGGAAATACAGGGTAAAAGCTCCTTGGTACTGTTCTTGGCAATGATTTTTTGGGATATGACACCAAAAGCACAAGGCAGCAATCACTAAATTAAACAAGTGGGACTATCGCAAACTAAAAAGCTCTGCACAGCAAAGGAAACAACAGAATTAGAGGCAACATATGGAATGGGAGAAAATATCTGCAAACCATATGCTTGATATGGAGTTAATATCCAAAATATACAAGAAACTCATACAATTCAATAGCAAAAAAAAAAACAAATAACCCAATTACAAATGGGCGCTTGAATAATTTTCCAAAGAAGACATATATGTGCCAACAAGCTCATGAAAAGGTGCTCAACATCACTAATCATCAGGGAAATGCAAGTCAACCACAAGAAGATATCACCTTACACTTGTTAGGATGACTTTTCTCAAAAGGACAAGAGAGAAGTGTTGGCAAGGGTGTAGAGAAAAAGGAACCCTTGTGCACTGTTGGTGGGAATGTAAATTGGTGCTGCCACCATGAAAAACAGTGTGGAAGTTCCTCAAAAAATTAAAAATACTAGCAGCAATGGAGATCCAGCAATCCCACTTCTGGGTATACAATCAAAGGAAACAAAATCAGTATCTCAAAGAGATATCTGCTCTTCATTTTCTTTGCATCATTGTTCACAATAGCTAAGATACAGTAATAACCTAAATGTCCACCAGTAGATGAATGGATAAAGATGACAGGGTTCATACAAAAGAATATTATTCAGCCATAAGAAAAAAGGAAATCCTGCCATTTGCAACAACATGAATGAACTGGAGGACATTGTGCTAAGTGAAATTAAGCCAGAGAAAGACAAAACACTGTATGATTTCACTTAAATGTGGAATCTTAATTTAAAAAAAATAAGTCAGACTCACAGAAACACAGTGAATGGTAGTTACCAGGACCTTTGGGGTGGGGGAAATGGGGAGATGCTGATCAAAGGGTACAAACCTTTAGTTTTAAGATGAAGAATAGATCCTGGGGTGACTGTATGGTGACTATAGTTAATACTGTATTGCATTCTTGAAATCTGCTGAGAATAGGTCTTAGCATTCTCACCACACACACAAAAAGGTAACTATATGAGGTGATGAATGTGTTAATTAGCCCTACTGTGGAAATTATTTCACAATATATACATATATCAAATCACATTACATACTTCTAATCACAATATATACATATATCAAATTGCATTATATACTTCTAAAAATACAATTTTTTTGTTGATTATACCCAGTAAAGCTGAAGGGAGAGTGAAAAGGTTCGTGGAGTATTTCTAACTTAATGAAATATTCACTCTAATTGTGGCTGCTAATTTATATATCCAGATACTACAAATAGCCAATTCATCTTTTCAGCTGTAATACATAATGAATACAGAAGCAGTTTGTCATTTATTCCTGCATGAGAGATCCCTTTCACCTTTATAATACCATTTGACACCGTTTAATCTGCAGGGACCTTGACGATCTCCGTATCCTTCGAAACTTCATGCCAGCCGCTATGTTGGCAATGTCATGCTGATAGGTCCTGGAAATAACAGGTTACCTGTCTACCTTCCATGTTAGTAAGGTCTATATGGTGAATTCCACAAAAACAGAGGGATCTGTAGTTTCAGAGTAGACCATTCAGAAAGAGCCTAGAAAATATTTGTGCCATACATAAATTCTCATATAAGTTCCCCACTGCAAACAAGATTCTTAATCAGAAAGTGAGGAGAACTTTCAGTTGTTATCAGTGATCTTCCTTCTCCGGCCAACCCATGCCTTGCTAAATGGATGAATTATAAAAGGATGAATTACAATGTCACAATGACCAGGATAAAGGATATCCGTGGGCTGAAAAACACGGACTTCACTCACCCGTCTAACTTGGTTACTCCAATGCTGAACTCCCAACTCTTATGTGGTAACTGACATTATCCTCTACCATGAATGGGGTAGCTATTTGTCTCCAAGAAATAGACACAATTTGGGATTTAGAACTGCTTCCCTGCTCATCACACATCTGCAAGCACCTCCTCTGGTGGATATACTAAATCTCTGATGCACTATTATGGCATCCTACATAATAATGTCTCTGATCAAGGGACATATTTCACATTTAAAGTGAGGCAATAATCTGATGCCTATGGAAGAAACCAACCAAATCATTTTCTAATTAGTTTTGATTTATGAAAGGCTTTCACATTGATGAATATCTCTTGTGGCTCTACAGGAATTTTTTAAATATATTTTCATTTTTATGTAAAATATAAATAAATGATTATAAGTTTAAAAATTATATCACTGTTACCAAATATTGCATTGAAGATTCATTTTCATACTATCTTTAATAATTCATAATATAAAGACAGTTTCATATTTAACAAGTGACATGCTACTTAATTTGCCTTAAAGTATATATGAATATCTAACTGCATTATAAATAAACTTTGAAAATTGATTTTAATATGTTTGATTTGGAATCCAAATGCAGGTTTCTGTAAATAACACATTGTTGGATTTAATCATGACAAATTTTCTCTCTTAATACAGAGCATGCTTAATGTGCTACAGAAGAGTTTAATTAGCTTAGAATGCCACTTAAGGATTTGAGAAGATCATCTTGAGGTGAATTTGATGAATTATGATCATGAGCTTATATTTCAACATTAAGCTTCATTTCTTGTATTTTTTAACAGTCCATTATGGGAATGAATTAAATAACATGCACCTATGAGTAAAATCATTTAAAACTATACAGTGGTCAGAAGCACAAAGCAGGATGTCTGAACACACCGATCTGACCCCCAGTAGCCACAGAGTATGCTCACTCTATATATACTCAAAGGTACTAAAACTGTTGCATTTCCTAAAGGAAAATTAGAAAATGTTAAATATTTGAATAGATACTTAACGAAATGCCATTACTGTCTTTAACAATGCAAACCTCCTTGGATACATCTGTGAAGCCTGGAAGTTTGTCTACCACCAGATGGGAAATGTTGGTGCCCTCTGTCACTGAGGACTCAATGACGGTACCAGCTCTGACACACAAGCTAGGCTGCCATCTTATAAAATGTCATTAAGCTCTGACCAGTGACCAAGGAACCACTGTCTCACGGCTACACCTTGTCACACACCTGACAACTAAGGTGTGGAGGTGGGAGTAGCACCTCTACTTACATACACTTGCCTTAACTATTTCCTAAAAGGATTTGGAACAACTTGCAAAAAAAATAATTAGAGAACATTAGCTCAAAATTAAGTAAATAAGGCAATTAGGAAAAATAAGGGTAAATGAGTATTCTGGAAATCTTAAAACCTAAGGGAAGAATACTTATATTAGAAAACATAGTAAATGTCGTATCTCAATAAAGCTGGAAGGGGAAAAAAGTGCTCCTGGTTTCATAGAGAGATTCCACCAGGTCACTCTGGAATCTTCAAGCTGAGGGAAGAATCAAAGAAGGCAGCTGGCTGGTGTGACTGACTCTCCGTGGGAAACACGGTTGCTACTCTGAATAGGAACTAAACATTTTAGGGTGTTTTGGAGACTGAAGATCCTGTAACCATGACTTTTTCCAGACTCTGAAATTGGCAAGCCAAGTTGGGATATGATAAACACAACACCAAAGAACATACTTGGAATGCACCATGTTTACCTTAAGCTGCCACAGCACCAAGAGCTGCCTGGAAAACTTGCTTCTACTGTGCCCAGCGCTACAGGTAAGAAGAGACAACCCAGGTCCTTAAACACAAGATCACCAACGACTCAGAGATCTCCGGAATAAAGACCCACTAGGAGGAAAAAAAAAAATCACAATCAGATAAGGTCCTAAAACAAGGAGTATATAGTATATGAACCTGCCAAAGTCCGAAGTCCAAATTCAAGACAGACTTGTGACCAATGACACGAATTTCCTTCTTTCTTCTCCTGTTTCCCCTGACCATTGCATGTAGAATGTGGAGGTGGGAGTGGCACCCCCACTTATTAGAAGCACTGGTGATGTTTATATTGTAGTTTTGTCCAAGATGGCAAAATTTTGATATGGATCACAAACTAGAGAAATAATGGCACAATCTAAGAGCCCAGATTCAGGGTAACAGTGGCAGTGAATGAATTCAACTGTGAGTCGTCTCCCAACAAGTGGGCCTGGAAGTGAAGCCTATACTATCCAGTTCTGCCACTGGATCCCAACTGATGATGTAGGGGCAGCAAAAGACCCAAACTGAGACAATAAAATTCCCTCCCAGGAATTTGGCATTTGGAGTGAAAAGCACAGAGTGAGATTTCCAAGTCACATTAACAGCAAAGACCCACGGAGCAGGTCCGCAGACCGTGCTGTGAAGGAACCCAGTGGTCACTGCCACTGTTCTTTCTCGCTTTTATACATCAACAGTTCTTTCAATTTTCTTTCAACTTCCTTTCACCAAATTCCTTTGTTATTAATGTTATTTGTGCTCTAGAGGGACTTAAGTAAGAGCTGTGTATTTTATTTCTTACAAATAAAATAACTAATACAAAGGCAATAAAATTCTAATCAAGTTCTTGACATGATTTTTTTATGAAATACAACAATTCTAAAATCCACCTGGAAAACTAAATGCACAAGAATCACTGAAATGTGTGAAGGAGAAAATAATGGAGAAGTAGTCCGCCAGATATCAACATTCACTGAGTCACAGTCATTTAAATGTGTTACTACTGCAAATATTCAATAGCGGAAAGAAAGAAGTTTAAAGTATTGTAAAAGTAAAATTTAAGTATTCAAAAGTAGTGTTAAAACAATTTTCTGTTCATGCAAAGAAAAAGTTGTTAGACCCCCTTTCACAGCATTTATAAAGCTGAATCCAAAATAATTTAAACTTCAAAAAATTTTAGCAGTAAAAATATTAGAGGAAATTTTTAAGGAATATATTTATAATCTTTAAGTTGAGTCTTAAGACAAAAAATATAAAAATTTACTCCCTAGAATCCAAATTTTCTATACATTTAAAAACAAAAACATCATATAGTTTAAAAAACAAATGATATACTTAGGAAAATATTTTGTACAGACAAGACATAACAAAAATTAATTGCTTTAATATACCAAGAGCTCCTAGAAATAACTGAGAAACAAACAATATGGTAGGGAAATGGGTAAAGAGTTTGAAAACACTCCTCATGCTAGAAATGCAAGTGACCAATAAACACAAGCAAAGATGCCCAGCTTTATTAGAAATGGGGAGTTGCAAAATGAAAGGATAACTAGATACAATGTTTTTATGTATCATATAGGCAAAACTTCTGAAGTTTGAAAATATTAGATGGGAAATACTGGAAATGGGAGAAAAGAGCCACTTACATGTCCATTGATGGGATTATCAGTTTTTACAGCCTTTATGGATGTTAATTAAGCAACATCTAGTAAAATGTTCAGTCAGTCTTTAGCAATTCCACTTCTGGGTATTTGTGAAAAATATACATACATACAAAGATATATGTTTAAGAACTTTCAATATTATAAATAATAGCAAAAAACCTGAGGAGACATAATACATCTGTTGGATAAAATTAGAGCCACTTTAAATGCCAAGAGTGACAAGCCAGACTGGCTGGAGTGGAAAGTGAGGGCTGGAAAGCGCTGGTCAGAATCCCACTGTGCCCATTCCCACTAATGAGTTCTGTAAGGTCTCTGCTGATAGCAAAATCCAGGCCTTCAAAAGAAGCTGGTGGAAGACATACACAGGAAAAAGGTGAGCTTTGTAAATACATGCCAGTGGCACCTGGTAGCACAATGCTATGGGAGCAGTCATCTGGGCATGATACAGTTTGTAGGAAAAAAATACACCTGAAAAAGGAAATAAATAGCCTTAAGGTTTAGATGGAAGATCTACCAGCCCAGCAAAATTGTTGTGACCATGAAAATGAAATGGCTACTTTAGGCAACAGGTAAAGAATAGAGAAGAAACCTGAGTCACCAAGAAGCCCTTTGAATGCTGAAAGGGAAGCCAGACAATGAATTCCTCTGTAGTAGTGTGAGGACTTCCATGACAGTACCAGCGGCGAGGCGGCTTACTAAACTTAGTAAACCACAGAAATTTACTTCCACACGGGTCTGGAAGCTGGAAATCCAGATCAGCGTCAGTAGAGTTGGTTCCTTCTGAGGCCTCTTTCTTGGCTTTAGAAACTGGCTTTTCCCTGTGTCTTTACATTATCTTTCCTCTGCGTATATCTGAGAACTAAACTCTAAAAGGACACCAGGCACATTAGATTAGGGCTCATCCTAATGACCTCATTTTACCTCTTCAAGGCCCTATCTCAAAATACAGTCCCATTCTGAGATGCTGAGGGTTAGGACTTCAGCACAGGAGTTTTGGGAGGGTCACAATTCTGCTCCTGACCACCTCCTCACATTTTCAGGTCTTCTGCCTGGAACATACCTCCATCCTACCCTTCCCAGTGCAGTTTTCTCTGCGAACTCTGAATCATCCTACAAGAGTCGGCTTTGATGCAATTTCCTCAGGGACATCTTTCTCAACCCAAATAACCCCAATCTAAATTGAGCTCCTGTTCTGCTTTCTCAGAGCACTTACAGTTTACAAAAAGTGTTTATTCTTCATATCAGTCATCAAAGCTTATAATAATGCCATACAACTGGGGGGTTATTTGTCGCTGCTCGGTCTCTCTCATACCACCCCACTAGACTTTGGCTCTATGGAATTTTAGTTCATCCCACCCCAACAATAACATAGGCCCTGTGCTATAATAATAAAAGTTCAACATTTATTGAGCATTTATCATGTTCCACTTCACTAAACACAGAGATAGATGCATATATACTAACACTTTACTTCTCTAAACATCTCTACGATGTAAATATTATCCCTGTCTTATATATCCTGAAAAATGAAAGCTCAGTGTGCTCAAAATCACATAGCAAGTAGCAGAGCTGGAATTTGGGAGGCTCAGTAGACATCTGTTGAGCTGTGAATAAACGAATAAACCTAATTGCCATAAATATAGAGAAAATAAAATGATTTATCTACATTACTGAATATTATACCGTACTTTGAAAAGGATGAGAAAGATTTCTACACAGTAACATGGGACGAAATATATTATTAAGTAAGAGAAGTCACAAATAGTATCTTCCCATGTGTGAGTATGGGTGTATGTGTGCACATGTACATGCACATTTTTGTGAATGCTGAGATAAATGCTGGATAAATGCACCCTGAAGCTATTTTGGAGAATGGTAAAAGGAATCTGGGGGAAGGGAGATAAAAGGACCTATACTTTCTCCTCTAAACACATAATTTTTTTAATAGACTTCTTGTAAAATATTTTACTTAAATTTTAAAGAGCTATTAAAAAGGAATACATATATATATATGATTAAACTATTTGGTGAATGAATAGTTTGAGATTTTTAGAAATCATCCCATAATAGTTTTCAGGATGGTTAACTTTATAGTCTTCCTCTCCCACCTCATCACTTCGCAGTAAAGCAGAGAGGAAGCACTCAGATATTCCAAGAATTTTTTAAATCCATTTTTATAAAGTTGAAAGCAGACAAAATTTGATATAAAAGACAAACCACAGGCCTAAATACATACGATACTGTTTCACAACATAGGGCTAACACCAAGAGTGGCCATGATTAGAAGGAAGAGAAGGGGGCTCAAGGTCAGCTCAGAGGGTCATGAGCTGAAGCACCACAGTGTGTAGCAGATCTACGGATCCCTGCCCAGGAGCAGGGAGCAGCAAGTATGAGGGCTTAGAGAGGCCAAGTAGCCCAGGTGCCTGACAACACTTTGGAAAGAGGGAATTTCCACTCCTAGAAAGTGCTCAACGAAGTACCAGCACTTAATGGCACATTCTTCCCTTCTCCCTCTTCCACAGAGCGGTATATCCTACCACTTTCCATAATCATACAGCTAAACAGATTCAGCAGGCGGATTAAAAAGGCACCTCAATTCACAGATGGGCAAACAGCCAGTAATCTTAAAATATTTGCAGAAAAACAGCACATGAAAGATGACCACCAAACTCAATAGTAATACCAATACCCAAGGAAACAGAGGGTTTAACATAAGACTATGATATTGTCAAAAGGTACAAGATTATACTGCACCAATAAAAAAGTCAAGACAATGGAAATTTAAACCTTAGTTACTGATATATATATATATCACCCCAAAATATATGGGCTAATAAACTGGATACAACCAAAACAGTGAGCTGTAATATCAACCTCAGAATTTACCCAGAAAAATACAAGCTGGAAAGTATGAGGTAAGGGTAAGAGATATAGTGAAGTTCCAACAACCATTTACAAGGTCCAAAACAAACTAAAGAAATAATAGCACAACCCAAAGAGCCCAGATTTGAGGAAATGGTGGCACATGACATTGCTCCCAATATACAGTAAACAGATATGACTCTGGGTTGTTGCAAGTGGGTGAAACAGTGATACCTATGCTACTGAATTCTGCCACTTACCACAGCTGATGATGTAGGGACAAAGGACCCAAGCTGATAAATGTATTTATCCCAAGAACGATTTAATAGGAAAAAACTATCAAAATACTTTACATCATTAAATGCTCAAAAGAAATGTTAACTAGCTATGCTGAGAATGTAAAATTTAAATCTTATTGTCATAGTAGAAGTTAGCAATAGACCAGAATTTCATTTGAGAAGCACATTTAACAGTGAACTTGCAAATTCGCTTAATGTTGAAATATTATAAGCATTACAAGTCAGAAGTATAATAGAGATGACTTCTCTCACACCTACTCTTCAAATTATCTAGAAGTCTTTGCAATAGGCAATACAATAAAAATAAATCATAAATATTGATAAGGAAGATATAAAACTAATTGTTCACAAAGAATTTCTTAAGCAGAAAATCCAAAACAATCAATAATTAGAATGAGCAGATACATAACAAACACAAAAAAGGCATTACTGTTCAAAAGCAATGACTCATTGAAATATTGTAGTAAAGATCTTTTACAACAATAAGCAACAAGCGAAAAAAAAAATACTATGAAATTTAAAACAGAATTGTAGGGATTCACTTCACTGGTTATCCAAACATATTAAAGTCTATTATCTAGCACAGTATGCTACTGGAGCTAAAACAAACAAGCTGAGCAATGAAACCCAAAGAAATCAATATGTACAGTAAGGTTACATTCAGATTTGTAGGAAAAAAGAAATACTGTTCAATTAACAGTACTGACACAATCAACTATCAATTCAGATATAAAATAAAGTTAGTGTCCAACCTGACAAGGTTCTCAAAAAGAAACTATCCATATAAACATAAAAACAAATGTTTAATTATAAGAAATATATATATGAGACTATTTTATGATTTGGGTATCAAAGGTCTTAAAATAACAAAAAGCAAAAACAATAAAAGTAACAAATTGATATGTTAGGCCACATCAAATTTTTAACCACTAAGACTGGAGACACCATTAGAACCCTTGCAGATAAGATACAGATGAGAAAATAGTTGTAGTCTGTAACTGCCAATGAGTATTTAAAATCTAAAAGATATCCCTTAAAATCAGGAATAAAAAGGCAGACAAGCTAAAAAAAAATTAAGGAAAACCGTTATATGTACGTGTAAACAGTCATGCACAAGTTGTAGAATTATGAGGAAATTGGAAATAAAATACCCATGAGGGGAATTTCAAAATAAACTAGCATTTATATTACAGAATGCTAATACTATAACAAAATTTTTCAAGGTGAGGTAGCCGAGGTTTACATTCACAAGAGAAGTTATCCAAACATACTGAGGTAAAAAAGAAGCTGCTGAAAAATACGTGTACTTAACAAGGGGCTTTAGGGAGGAGAGAGGGATTCTGGAAGGAAAACTACAAAAGTAACAATGAAATACCTAGAGTAGTAAATGGGATTAGCGGGGGTGGCACCAGATTTTTGTTCTTATTTGGTTTTAACTTTACCTAAAAGTCAGAATTGTTGACAATGAAAATGTGTTCATGTATCATTCTGTACAACCTTACTAATAAAATGTTTAAAAAGAATACATACACCAATCTCCACATGGCCACACACCTGTATGCAACACAGATTAGAGAAAGATGAGCCTCTCCTCTTCTACTGAGTTCTTACAAGAATCCATACTTGAAGCATCAAAATCTGCAGCGACCCTAAAGGGCAATCCCTTGTATTCTCTAGTTTGGTAAACTGGGAGGATGTGAAATTGGGAGCAGCCAGAAAATTTCTAGCTATAAAATGAGATCATCTTTCATTAGTCTAGAATGTAATCCCTTAAAAGAGCTTCAGAAAAGAACCGACTTCTTGGGAAAGGCCACACAATTGGTCTGGAAGTGGGGGAAAAAAAATTCACTTGACGGTCCTTTTAATTTTCTGATGTTATTTTAAGCCCTCCCATTGAACTTGGAAAAGAGATTGAAATAATCAACTGTAAAATGTTTCAGCTAAGCAGGTTGTGTTAAGTGATATAAATTGCATATGCCATTTAACATATCTTTATCTCTGCAAATTGTATTCTAATAGGTAAATTTATCTTCCCTGGGTGAGTTTCCTGCTGGATCTTGGAAGGCCTGTGTGCTGTTATTCAAGTCCTTACTCACCAAAAGGAGGAACCAGGAAGATGACTAGAAGATGTCCTGACAATATTTCATCCCTGGAGAAGAGTGAGGGAAGAACACAAAACTTGGCTGGGCTGTTGCTCCCTCAACCCACAGGGCTGTTAATGTCCCAAATGTGATGTTATTTAAGACAAAACAGTCTAGAGGGTATTAAAGGTGCTCATCCACCACATCCTGTTGCCTTGGGGAAACCTAAGGGTTAAAACCACACCTCTGGGACCTGGGGTGGATTTCAGCTGCCCGAAGGAAAGGGGCAGCGCCGCAGTTACTCTAGCAGACAGGCAAGCTTCCACAGGTGAAACCGGGGGCCTCCGCTGAGGACAGTGGGACACTACTCCACACCCCTATGCTTCTAGAGGCTGGGTCCTAGGTTAACAAGAAGGTGGAGGCTCAGAGGGATTCCCACCGAGGCGGGGAGAGGAGGCTCCCCCTCTAATATGGGGTTCAGTGACCCCTACGTAGTAAAAGAACCCAGCCTGGGCAAAGACTGGTCCAACAGAGCATCCACAGAGAGCAGTCTGTACCCCAAAATTCCCAAACTAGATTAATCTGGGGTCTATTTACCTTCCCTGTACATCCATCAAAACTGACGGTTTACCTGCAGTGACGGTTTAGAGCAACAAACAGCCTTCAGTTTATTTTTTGTTATTGTTCTACAGGTTTTTCAGTTGGGTTTCTGTTTTGGTTTTTTTCCACTTGAGAATCCTCTAAAGAATTTAGAAAATCTATATACCTCCTCATACATTTTAATTTGGTAATTAAAATTTATCATCACCAGTTTAAGTTACAAAGAACATAACTTCTGGCACATTATAATTATTGACATTTTAAAACAAAATGTTACATCATTTGTTAAATATATCACACAGGATATTGAGATTTCATATATTTAATCCATTTTTTAAAAACACATAAACAAGCTCTTTTTTAACAGTCAACATTTTGTATTAGTCCTTCCCCTCCTCCAACTCATATTTCCATTCCACTTACCCTAAAGAATTTTATAATGTAAGTTTTGTGCTTGAAAGTATTTTATAGATCACCCTATAATTCTCTGCAAAAGTAATTAATGAAAATACATTTTATTTAATTTTCTTGGCAACAAGGATCTAAATGTTAGTTTCTTCTAGATTAAGTTATTCCACATTTTATTTGTATGTGGTTTTGATAAGTAGTTTTAAATCTAAGAAGTATGCTTTTGCAGGAAATGCATTTCTTAATGAGATAGGTATGGCTTTTTTAAAAAATTAGTTCATGGATGAACATTTTTCATTACTAGAATGATCCAGAATTTACCTTTAATTTAGTTTAATGTAAGCATTTGAGACAGCTATTCATATATAAGCAGATGCTAATGCAAAGAGCTTCATTAATGTCCCTCATTTTCTTTAATTCTCTACAGGCTATATACAGAAAAAGATAATAATCAGCAAAAATTAATTTAAATCATCCACTGACAACCCCTTTAAGCCTTCCTTCAGCTTTAATAAAGGCGAAGAATTGGAACCACCTGAGTTGCAGAAGGCTTCATTACCAAAAACTGCAGCCATTCACTTTCTCACCACCAACACCAGTATTTTGAATTGCCCCCTTGTTTGCTCCCTACATGCTTTTCCACCCCAAGCCAATGCATAGTAAGATCTAGAACAAGCAAGACTGACGGCAATGAGCTAGACTGATGGCTTTCCCTAACAAAATGTGAAAGAGAAAATGTGGAAGCAGCAATGGAAAAAGAATGGGCCGTGCATATAATCAGGCAGATCAATTTTAGGAAAGCAAACATATGGAAATTGCGAACCTGGAAACATTGTTCCTGTTACGCCTTGGAATGCCTTCACATACCCCCAGGAAAATATTTATACCGGTTTGAAAACAGGTGGGACTGGTAAGTGCAGTAACACCTAAGGGCAGCTGGTCTCAAGATAAATGCTATTTGCAGACTGGCTGAGAGGTACTTGAGACACAACGAGCTGAAGTGGCAATGACATTCAGAGTATAACTGGGGAACTATTTATCATTTCATAGAGATTCCCAGAAATACCTGGTGATACAAATTGGATTTCTTGCAGTGTGATGGATCCTGGAGTAGTTGAGCATGTAAATGAGATAGTATGATATTTAAATAACAGAGAAAAGCTGTTCCCCCTTATGCTCTCCTGAGTCACCCAAAAGCAACGAGAAGGACCGAAAGGCAAATTCTGTCTTCAAAAATCCACAAGATTATCTGTAACTCTGAACACAATAGCTGAAATGGGGCTGCCATATACACTGAAGATTAAACTGGGGTGTGGGAAGATGCCAAGATGCATGTGGCTACAAATAAGGGGGGAAAAAAGGTACAGTAAGCACCTGGCAATACACTTAAGAAATCAGCAAAAGAAAAGCATTGAAAGGTATACCACATTATCTTTAGAAAACTCAAGATGATAATGTAGCACTTTCTTAGTCTATATTTTTGTATGATCCTAATAAAACTACCAACAGGTTTTAAACTTAAGCTGGCTATAATGTTCATATGGGGGAAAGAAAAAGCAAGAACAAATGATTTAAAAAGGGAAATTCATGAAAAAGAAATGCTCTAGTAGATATTTAAACCTATTGTGAAGCTAGTGTGGTGCTACTACATGAACAGGCATATCAGTGACACACATTAGAAAGTCCATAAATAGACCAAAAAAAGGAATTAAAATAAAGATGGATTTTCAAATAGGTGGAGAGAATATGCATTATTTTGGCATTGGGACCCATAAATGGTGTTAGGACATCTGCATAGTAAAGCAGGGAAGAAAAAAAAACATTTGGATTAATATCTCATATTATATAATAGGAAAAATTCCAAATTGATCAAATATTTACATCTTAAAACTCAAACCATAAGAGCACCAGGGAAAAAAAGGAAGAACATTTTTATAATCTCCCAAGTTGGAAAGGTCTTTACAAGTTAAGAAAACCCCTGAAGTCACAAAAGAAATTACCAGTAAAACAACTCTGTGAAAGACAGTATGATATTTCCATGCATACATGGAAAACCCACCACATATTAAAAGATAAATGACAAACTGGAAAAAGTGTTTGTAACTTACAAAGGCCCAAAGGGTAAGAAAGAAAAACGACAACCGCAGGAAAACTAACAGTATCAAAAGATAGCTCATAGGAAAGTCAAACAATTCTAAAAATTAAGAGGTATTCAATCCCATGAGTCTTAAGAAGATAAACAATGCTGGTCAAAACTACAACAAGCTCTGAGCTTTCGCCCGTCGGGGTAAGAAAACGCCTGACAACTCACCACAGCGGCGCCGGCTTAGGCTCGTAGGCTCCCGTGTTGTCCCGCAGCCTTAAAGGCTGCACGGCATTTCCGGCGCTGGCTGGGCTCTGCCAATAGGAGGCCCTGGGGCGGGAGGGGAGGCTCCGCCCTCTCTGCCTCCACTTCCGGTCCACGTTTCCACAGCAACTCCCCGCACCTGCATCCTCGAAGCTGCACCTTGGCAGCAACTGAACCCAGTGTTCCGACCCTCGAAGAGTCAGCCTGATCTCCCCTGCTCAGAGAACCGTCATTCAACCATGAGTGCTCCCTCCTCGGAAATCCCACCCTGGCCCGTAGGGTCTCCTGCCAAATCTTGGCACAGCTGAACACAGCCGCCTCCTCCCACGTCTGAGTACCAACGCTGAGGTCCATCCTCTCAGCGTCTGAGTTCTTAACAATTTCAGCCCCTTCGCTTGTTCCCCCGGTGCGAGACATGGCCCCTGCTGCTTGTAATTGCTACCTCCCTGGTATTGTTCTTCTTGCCTGAATTGTCTTCTCAACTTTATACTTAGTTAACAATTCTCAGTATAGAAACACTTTATATTTAAATAATTGATACAACTTCTGATTGGATCTTAACTAGTAGTAATGTGGCCAGAGGTTTGGAGGCACAGATCCATACATTACTGCAGAAAACGTTAATTCACACACACACACCTAAGAAAGCCAGCAATTGACCAGCAATTTCACATCTAGGAATCGATCATATGTGTGTGAAATACAGTGTATAAAAGGGAATTTATTGTAACTTGGGAAAAATTGGAAGGGAAATTAAAAGGTACTGATAAGGATGGAAATTATTAGGATATTGTATGTGAATAATACTTTAATTTTTTCAAACAAGTTAACCAAGAATGGAATGTTAAATTACAATGTTCATTAATGAAACACTTGGTACAAATTAAAAATAATTTTTAAAAATTCTATGCTGTACCAATATGGAATAATCTCCAAGATACTGGTAAGTGCAAAAAGAAAAGTGTGAGACAATGCCTGTGCTTCTTTCATTTTTTGAAATCAGAACAAATATATGTTTGCATAGAATATTTCTGGAAGGACACACAAGAAACCAGATGCCTAGGGAACAGGGATGAAAGGGAGAATATAATGTACTATATACCCTTTTGGACCTCTTGAATTTTTAAATGTGTTCATGTATTACCTATAAAAAAATATAATGTAAAAAAGTCTCTTAAATATCATATGGGGGGGGGGCAGAAATAGAGGATTTTCTGGTTCAAAACTGCAAGCTCTACAAAGGTGTTTTTCTGCTGTCTCTCCCAAGACCGCATTAAAAAGATGTTCAACACCAACAAAAAAAAAAGGATAAAAACCCACAACAATGAAGAAAACAGAAGGGAAGCTATTAGCAAGTAAGATATTTCTAAGTGCTTCTGGAAGAGGAAAAAGTGAATGAAAGATTCTAAATCTGGGCAAAGGAAACCATAGCCTGGAATAAATGAGGGAGGAGAAGAGGATGCAGCCAAGGAAGCAGAACTACTTCTTAGGTCCAGGATTTAGGGTTCTGGAGGTGGGGGTACAAGTAATGAGGACCATTCCCAAAGTAGGAAGTCCACACGTGTTGTTAGAGACCCTGGGCTGGAGCTCCCAGGCTCCGTGGCAGCCACTGGAATCATGAGAATATCTAATTTCATAAATATTCCTTCAGAGTATGAATCTCTCCTAAGGAAATAAGACAATATTGAAGCAGTATTCTAGTCAGACATATTCATTATATAATCAATGAAAATAGTGATAAAACAGAAACATCCTAAATACCTCCTCCACAGGATGCCCCCAACTGGAAGTCTAGGGAGTTTTATCCCTCCACCTTCTCCTGCTGTCCATCAGGCTAGTTTTCAGATCCTTTTTTTCTTCTGCCTCCCTGATACCACCAGCGTAGCCCAGGCAGCACGGCCTCCGCTCTGGGGAGTCGCAGCAGGCTCCCGGTGGGGTTGGCCTGCCTGCACGCTTGTCCCTCCCAGTCTCTTCTCAGCCCTCCAGCACAGTGAGTTTTCCCTAACGCAAATGTGATCATGTCATTCTAGCGCTCAGAATACTTCCATGGCTTCTCATTGACCTCCAGGTTAAACTCCTTAACGTGCCACAAGCCCTTGAGGATCTGATCCCGTGGAACCCCTCCCGCCTCATCACCAGCACCTGGTCTCAACGCCCCAGTCTTCGTGAAATGTCAAGTCTCAAGTGTGCCCTGATCTCTTTACCTCCGGACTTTACCACATTCTGTTTTCTCTGCCTGGAATAGTACCCAGCCCACGACACCCACCACACACACACACACACACACACACACACACACACACACGCATGCATGCACACACACATGCACTCACATACTCCTAAACTTGGCTAATTTTTATGCATCTTTAGGTCTCAGTCTAGATTTAACTTCCTCCAGGAGCTCTTCCTGACTTCTGAAATCTGGGCCGGAAGCCTCATCTCTTCACATCACTTTGAACTGAACTCCTTTGTAGGCACCCGTAAAACTGTAACTGGGAAGGCACAGACTCTGTATGTTCCAATCATGTGGCATAGCAGGCGTAATGCATATTTGTGAATAAATGAAGTCAATTGTATTTACTCCCAGGTGTGCAATATATTTGAGTCATTAGAGAAGCATTTTAACAATGACTTATTCAAAAGAATAAACACCATAAAGAAAAGATTTTTAATTAGTGCATTTTATCTGGTATTGCCCACTTGATCAAAATTTTCATTCTTATTAGTTTAGTGTCATGCAGGCCTCAGTGGGAGCGGGGGGGATATGTATACACTTAGAAGTCCCTTTTTGAACTGTTTTATCAAAGGTCAAAGAGGAACTATTTGAGAATTATAAAATATATCTATTTTAAGGACTGCATAATAGACATTTAAGGATATTTCTACAACAGGCGTTGATAAAATTCTCCAGTTTCCTCTAAGTAAGTAAGGATAACCTCTGGCCCCTGTGATCAGTGAAACATTTTATATCTGGTTCCTAGATCTTCTCCTCTGAGTTTCATATACTTTTGCCTTACACAGTTTGATCAGCTGTTGGGGGACTCTCTGCTGCCTCCTTGTTTATAGGATTATTTACTTTATCAGTTGGCTTTGATGCAAAAACAAACATTTCCAAACATCAACAACCTATAGTTTACAATCATTATAATCTAACTGACGTGGAAACAACTCAAATGTCTCTCATCAGATGAATGGATAAATAAAATGCTGTCTATACATTCAATAGAATATTCTTCAGCCTTAAAATGAAAGGAAATTCTGGTGCATGCTATAACATGGATGAGCCTTGAAAATACTATGGTGTGACATGAGCCGGACACAAAAGGACCAATGCTGTACAATTCCACTTAAATGAAGTGTCTAGAATAGGCAAATTCATTGGAGCAGAAGGTCAAAGAGAGGTTACCAGGAGCTGAGGGGGAAATAAAGTGGTAGTTATTATTTGATGGGTACAGAGCTTCTGTTTGAGATAATTGTAAAAGCTCTGGAAATGGATAGTGGTGGTGGCTGCACAACATTGTGAATGTATCTGTCTTGCCAATGAGTTTCAGCCCCGGGCAAATTCACTATGGATTCAATGTAACCAAAGAATGACAGTAAAACGTTCTTGGGGTGAAAGGGTTATACCCAACTTTATTTCCAGGTGGCAGGTCAGTCACTAGAATCCCATTCACTCAGAGTGTGTCTGCGTGCAGCAAGCTGGTCTCTACCTCTGGGCCCCTCTGCCCGCACAACTGTCCTCTGGGCCTCTCTGCACAGTCATCCCACACAGCCGTCCTCTGGGCCTCTGCCCTCGGCACTGCCACCACTCCAGCCTCTGCTCTGCTCTCCTGCAGCCTTGCAGTCCTGCCACCATGTCGCACCCAGTGCCCTGGGTGGAGCTCTTTATATAGAGTCAATAGCCATGTATTGCCCACAGGTGTGCAGTGAGCTAGCCAACCAGAGCCAGATGAGAATCTGGCCACAGGAACTCTCATTTTATCCACAGTGTCTAATGCCACTGAATTGTTCACTGAAAAGTGATTAAAATGAAAATTTTATGTCATGTATATTTTACCACAATAAACACACATACACACGCACACACGGTCACCGGCTTGCCCTCTCCTCTCCCTCAGACATAATGGGTGAAGATGTCCCAGGCCCTGGGTGGATCCTCTTCAGCATTTGTACCAGGTAGTGTATCCCCCTGCCTCACTGTTGCCATCACAAACATGTCACTAAAATCTGCTATTAAGCAAGCAGCCCTTACCTCATCAGATATTAATATCCACTCAGTCTATTTCTTCTTCTACCTAAAATTGTCTTCTCCAAGTTCTGCACCAGGCAAAATTCTATTTGACTTTCAGATTTTACTAAAATCTTACCCACCCTTGTCTGTTCCCTTGCGATCCTCCCTCCCTATTTTTTAGAAAGAATAAACCACTCCCACCATTCTTTATCCACGCATATACCTCATGGGAGCATAACTATGTTCATATGGTTCCTCTCTTGCTAAAGCAGGCACTGGCTCATTCATCTCTTTGTCCATAGGCTTTGGCTCAGTAGAAGCCTCTCATTAATACATATTAGATCCGTGTGAACAGCAAAAATGAAGGATTTCCTGAAAAATTCACCAAAGTATTCCAGTTTTCAGTGCCCTCTTTCTTAATATTCCCTCATGAACACATCATATCCTCTTACTTATCTGTAACTTACAAAGCCTTTTTCGTGTGGGTGTGCAGGACTACAGAAATGTGTCTCAGGATGCATTTACAACGGGGATTCCCGCCGCAGTAATCTCTCGTAGGCAGCCACTTATCTTTTCTGTTCTACAAATGTCAGAGAAAGCATCCCACTGTCAGCAACCCCTCATGTCCTGTACCAATGCCGCTAGGACTGCTTCCTTTCTCGCACCGTCCTTTGAGTGCCCTCTGGTTTTCACAGTAGATGCAGCAGAAATCTAGGCATCCTCCACACTAATATTTATCCCTATCATTTTGCCTTTCTTCTTTCTTGACGCCACTCCCTGTTCCTTCCCTAACTCTTCCACTGCTTCCTACAGCTTGACCCTAGTTCATCGCCTACCAAGTGCCACTGGGTGAAGGTCATCCTGCCTTGCTAACACCCTGTGTGTATGATTCTACACTCTCTACTGCAAAAACTTAGGGGGGTTGTTCCTCCCTTTCTTCCCATATTCTGCAACTCATCCTAGGCCCCCTTCCTCAATCCTAGCCTGCTCCAGAGATCAGTCGCCCATTCTCTCAACAGAGTCATCTTATTTTGGCCACAGCACTCTCTTTACCTCTTTACTTCACATGTAGCTTTCTGTTACAGAAACTAAGGACTTCTTGTGGATAAATACCTTAGATTTACATTCTCACTCAAACATTCTCCCAGTGCTATATTTTCTCTTTCTTCAAGCATAAGGCCTCTGTACCATATCAGATCCTTAAAATAAAACCCATCCAGGTACAATTTTGAACACATAATATATAAAATGCCATCATAAATGTAGTGTTTCTGGGGTACTTAGGACACTGGACCCAACAGTCGCAAGAGAAAGAACGCCACTGCAGCCTTACTAACTGCAAAGGGACAGAATCAAAAGATGTTCTGGGCATAATCTGTTTTCACTAAATAGCAGGTATGGATAAACTCACCTCTATTCAAGTGGAAAAGAAAAATAGAAGAGAAAATGAGTCCTAAGGAAGCAAAAAACTGAACACAAAAGAAGGAATAAAATCTTAAAATACACACTTCTAAAGATTTCCCCCTGAATACATTAAACAATCTGACAGCAACTTATTTGTCCTCTGGTAGAAACAGGAGAAAATCAGGCTCCCCAGCTTGACGGAAGACAACTTTTAAACCCTTCCAGATTTTCTTCTCTCCTTATCCCAGTGGGGAGGGATTTCTCTGCAGCCTTCTGGAGTCACTGGGCCCAGGCCGCAGTCCTGCATCCCCTTGGCGAGAGACATCACGAGCACATCAACCCATTTCCTTGGGAGGCAGCCTGATGACCTTTACACCTCTCAGGCCCCTCAGTGGAGAACAACCAGAAGAACTTTGAGTTTAAAAGCAAATGCATACATTTTTCTTCATCCTAGGAATGCTGCGACATATTCTTAGAACGCTGATAAGTTGAAGAATATATATTTCACTTGTCTACCATCTGTTTATATAGTGTCAAACAAGGTTTCAATATTCAGTGTCCATCCAAGTGCATTTTAGAAATGGTGCTCACTCAAGAAAGTGAAGGTATTTTGTACTTTTAACTATGCAGGGAAAAAAATGTACCTTGTCTCTCTTGTTTACAATGCATAAGCTTAAACCTAAATACTACTTTAGGCTAAGTGAACATTCTTCAGTTGAATCAAAGTAAAATGTTAAATTTAGACAGAAAACACCCTCCTTTGTTCCCCTACATGTATTCACGATCAGGAATACCCTCTCCTACACCCTACACTTATTTTCCTTTATTTCAGGAAAAGAGCCTAGGTCTGTGTTGTCCAATAAATACAGTAGCCACTAGCCACATGTGGCTATTTAAATTTAAATTAATTAAATTAAATTAAATTAAAAATGCAAGCCTGCAATTGCACCAGCCACATTTCAAGTGCTCTGTAGCCACCTACAGCTAGTGGCTAAGGTACTGGACAGCACAGATTAGAATAGTTCACAGAAAGTTCTACTAGACTGTGCTAGTTAGGAGAATTCCCATTCCAGTCAGGGCTAATTAATGCCCCTTTGTAATAATGTAATATTTTGTAATCATATTTTGTAATGTAATAATTGTAATGTAAAAAGGTAATATAGCCACAGAGGATTTCTAAAACTCAGGACCAAAATAACTTGCTCTTTTGAGTGTGGCCAGAAGTCTTAGTGCTGTAAAGAAAGATGCCAGCAGCCCTCGTGTAAAAGAGGGGAGCTCTGATGCAGGCAGGGGTTGATGGACACTGACGAGATGGAGCAGCAAGAGGATTATTGAACTATTATTGATCAAGGAAGAAGCCTGGCATATATGAGCTGAATGGAAGGTCCTCACAGGCAGGGTTGAAAGGCGGTATGGCCTGATCACTCTGGGAGTAGAGGTCGTACATGTCCTGAATTCCTTCCACCAGCTTCCCTGAAATAATTCCTGGACTCAGACAGTCACAGCTGTGAAAGGATGGAGAACAGGGCTGAGCCTGGGGAAATGAGGGTAGGAAACCCCAAGACCTGCATGCTATTTCCAGTAGAGAAACTCCCCAGCTCCAGGGGAGGGGCAGGAGCGGGGGTGCCCGGCTCATGGGCATCAGCTGAGGCAGCGAGTGGAGGCCACTCCTCCCCACACCCCTCTCGGTGAGCCCTGCACCCACCGCAGAGTTAATCCATCCACTCACAAAAAAGCCCCGAATGGGTTAGCAGCAGCCCAGACTAGTCCCATGATTTTTTAAAGAAATATCCTCTTCCTCAGGCTCTCACTTCTATCTCCTGTAAAACGTATGTGATAGGCTGGATGCTGTCTGTGTCCTGATCCCTGAAACCCATGAGTATGTTACCTTATACGGCCAAAGGAATTTGCAGATATAATTAAGTTAAAGATTTTGAGATGGAGAGATTATCCTGATATCCAGGTGGACTTGATATAATGACAAGAGTCCTTATAAGAGGGAGGAAGTCAGAAGGAGAGAAAAAGGCTCTGCCGTTGCCTCTGAGGCAGAGGAAGGAGTCAGGGAATGCAGGCAGCCTCTAGCTGCTGGGTAAGACCTGGGGACCCATCCGTTTGGGGCTTCTTCTGATCTCCAAAACTTGAGATAATAAATTTGTTTCGGTGCTGTTTCAAGCCACTAAATTTGTGATAATTTGTTACAACAGCAATAGGAAACCAATATAATCAAGATGTTGGATTAGGTCTAAAATCATTTTCCACGTAAAAAAAATAAATCCCACAATTTTGATTCCTCTGAAAAAAGCACATCAAATGGATCACCTTTCACATAAGAAGACAGGTACAGACAGTATGATCGCTTTTGTTTGCAGGCTTCTTTCGCTCACTATGTTTGATATTTATCCACCATTATTCCAGTTTGTTTTTAATTCTAAAAATAATTTTTTAATGGAAAAAAAGAATAAATGTGCATTCTTTGATGTTAATGAAGACCGGAGGAGGGAAGTCCTGGGTCCACAGTGCAGAGCTTCAGTTATAAAGGCAAAGGAGGCTTCAGAGACTGAGACGAGGGGCTGGTGTCCCCTCCAGAAGCACCTGCAGGACCGCTGGGGTCTGCGAGGGTCACAGCCCGTGTCAGGGCAGCAGCTGGGGCTGTGCACCTTATACTCTGGCACCGTCCAGTCCAGGACATCAGAACTGAGGGTCCTACCAGCCCAGGCAACGCAAAGTCCCACAAGTCACACCTCTAATGTCTCCCACCAATGACTAGTTCTTATCAAAGACCACCCCCCCAAAAGGAATCTGGTTCTGCCCCAGGATGATACTTTCCTCTGTCCCCACAGCGTCCCTTTTCCAGATTCCTCCTCGCCATGGGCTTCCCAGCCACCCAAAGCTTTACAATTGCTGAAGGGACTCCAAGTCCCACAGATATGCAACAAAACAGGAATGGCCCAGAGACTTGGAAAAGGGCTGCTGTCCCACTCAGTACGTACCCTGCACATCAGCCTTTTCCCTCATGAGGATATCTTATTACCTTGGGCACATGCATCACAAAAGGAGGCTGTCAGTGTAGACCTGGACCGACTGGTGGAGGCCATTGGGTTTTTAGGTGTGCTTGTCTCCTTACATAGGAATCTCTTCCTGTCTCTCCCTCTCCCTCTCCCTCTTCCTCTCTTTCTGTCTGTCTCTTGCTCGTAGAAGAACCCAAAAGCCCTTTGTGTTCATGTCTGTGGAAGGGGGAGAAAAGGCAAAAATAAGAAATATAATTACCTGTTATATTTATAAGGGACAGTGTTGAAATTTGCTCCACCACCTTAACCCCGCAATTCTGGGTATTCTCAGTTCCATTCACCCTCTCCCCAGCCCACAAGGCTTTCCAAAGTCACAGCCCATGGCGCCATATCTCTGGCATAGTCCAGGACTGCAAACAAAGGGACCGGACCAGGAAACAAGGAGAGCTCTGCCGCTTTGCCCTTACTGAAGCTGTTAGTGGCATCTGAAAGGATGAGTTAGTGACTGAGTTCTCAGAACCTAGATGTCTCAGATGTTTGACTCCAGATATGCCAATGTATGAATCATTTTAAAAAATTGCTTCTCCAGGCTTGTTTTGGGTGGCAGGATCATTCCCAACCTGGGAAATGCACAAGAATTATTTATGAGAGATTTCAGGCATCCCTGAAGCTCCAAATCTCTATGGTCATGATTGAAAACCTGGGCAAAAGTCGTTTCATCCATCATTTTAAGGAAATCAAGATTTGAAAAAGCTTGATTTTTAACCCCAGTGTTCTTTAGAGATGCCAACAATTAAAGACTCTTCATCCTGCCCACTAAGTCAAGCCAGAGCCTCTCAGCTGCTTTGTCTTGTCACCTCCAGTTAACTCTTCCCCTCCCAACACTTCTCAGATCCACCTGTCTCTCCAACAAGGCCACCTTAGCCCTGCAGCTGCCATTATCAGTCACCAACAGCCCTCCTGTCTGTGTCCCCACAGCTGCCCTTGTCCCTGTCCAGACCAGCTCCCACAAAGCTAGAGCAATTGTTCTAAACTAAAAACATCAACTCTCACATTTAAATACATCACTAGCTCCCTGTATTTGGGGTTTGCATTCATCTGCATGAAACTCAATAGAGGTGGCTTAACCAAAGGCAGGTTTATCCACCTCGCCCCAGGCAGTATTGGAGGAGGGAGCTGGACTCTCCGACAGTCTCTGCAATGGGGAAGCAGTTCTATGTTTCTGTTGCGCCCGTCTCCAGTGATGTCTTCAGCCATCATTTCCAGACCACGCAGGGAGAGTAAAGGAATAGAGCAGCAGCATGACAGACTTCTGTTTGGTAGGAGAGGGAAGGAAAATTTCCTCCTATGGTCTAAGAATTAAATTGAGACAGATTAAGAGGAGGAAAAAAAACCAAACTTTAATTACATGTGCGTGGAGGCCAAGTAATGAAATTGAGACCTAAAGGAATGACCAAGACAGGCCGTTTTTATACTTTTTAGATAAAGAGACAATAAATCTGTAAGGAATGTTCAAAGAAAACTTATGTCTGGGAGCTTCAATTAGTAAGGAATTTTAAACAGCATCTGGGCTGGGGTAGTAAAATAGTAAACGTAACAAGGTTTGTTTATATAGTTTTCTGGGCTCTGAATTCCCTATGTCTGATGGTAAGGGCATCTCTTCCTGGTACAGGGATGGTACCTTTCATGTGGAAATTTATTTCCTGCTTTCTGGACACAAATCGGGTCAGAGTGTTCGTGCTCTCGCTGTTTCCTTAAATAATTTTAATTCAAAATAATCAATACGCCAAAGTGGCCCATGATGGGGTGGGGGGAGGGTGCGGGGGGCAGCTTCCCCTTGGCCCTTACAGGATCAGCTGGCCAGAACCAGACTTCACCTCACTCCCAAGGGAGGTTAGGAAGGTCAGTATTTTAACTTTCCAATCACTACAGAAAAGTAAGGCAAGAAAAAGTGAGATTGAAACGTGTTAAGTGAGCAACCCCCTTAGTTCCCAGGACCTCAGACTGTGTATGCTCCTTGTTGATAGGTGTCACGTTTAATCTGCTAGCTTCATTTCTCTCCACACCCCACCTTGAACTTCAGCATCCCAGGCCTGTGGATCTTCAAATTTTTAAAAGATGGTGGTATCTCTCTTGCCCCTGATGTTTGCACATGTTCACATCCTCATTTGTGAACTCGTGCTCTTTTTCCACTCTCAACTTACGTGAAACATCCTCTAAGGATGACTTCTGCACCTCCCAACTCCAGATCAAATAACTCTGCAAAACTTATCAACTGTGTGGTCATTGGCTGTGGACCTGTGTGTATTGTCCATTACGACAGTCACTTGAAAACAGTGATAAACCCTGTCATGCTCACTATTAGTGGTTCGGAGCCTGCCGCATGGTTAGTAGTAGATTACTGTTTGTTGAATAAGCAGCAGGGCTAACCCCTGAGGCAGTAATTTGCTGTCGCTATTGTTCAATATGTTGGAATATATCCTATTCTAAGCAAGTAGCATGGAGTTTCCTTGTGTCAGGGGGAGGTTTGTAATAGCAAACAACCGAAGCTGTTGGAGATAATCTCTACTGAACATGTGTTCGCCAAAACCCTGAGCTCTTGCAGAGATCATGCTGGGAACTGAGGGAAGTAGACACACAGACACACCCAGGGAGAATGAAGAGAGCATCTCTGGCTGGGAGAGGAACAGAGGCTGGCAGTTCTAGTGTGTATCAGAGACCCTGGCTCCGCTCTCTGCAAGCCTGCTAGGGAGGAAGCACAGTCAGACGATGCCTGCAAAGTGTACCTCAAGATCCTTAGGACCCCAACCTAGACCAAGGCACCTGTGGTCTGTCTAGCAGAAGCGACAGAGTTGCAGACTTCAAAGGTCCAGGAAGGCCTGAACAATGGACATCTCAGCAGCACCCAGTGGGCCTCCCTGACATTT
The DNA here is from genome assembly GCF_040802235.1 of Manis javanica. Taxonomy (NCBI): domain Eukaryota; kingdom Metazoa; phylum Chordata; class Mammalia; order Pholidota; family Manidae; genus Manis; species Manis javanica. Next base: position 7,793,331 of record NC_133169.1, on the reverse strand, counting down.
GAGTGTTCCTATAACGCTCCCGGAACCTTTACATGACCTTGGGTCATGGGAAAGGGAACCCAAATAATGACCAAGTTGGAGTTAATGCTCAGCAACTCTATGCGATAGAAGTCCAGAGACTTATTTAATTTGATTTAAAGCAAATAGAGATGTGACATTTCCTGCTTACCTGAGTTTATTGAATAAGATTTATATTCACTACATAAATGGATGGCTTAGTGATTTATGGTGCACACCTGTGATGGATAAAATAATAAGCAGCCACTCAAACTAACAGTGGCCTACCCAGAGAGAAGCTAGCCTCACAATGACAGAGTGCCACCCGTGGTGCTTATTACCTGGTTTACTCTCTCTGGACACCATTATTTTAACCTAGAAATCTGGATCCATTCTGTCAAGCTCTTTCAATACATGAATACCTGAAAGATCTTTATCAAAATCTTTAGAAAATAGCAAATGGATCCATTGAGAGTGACTAAACTCACTTTCTATAACAATAACAGTACGTTAATTGTATCTCTGCGGTCAACGTTACCTGGCCTTTCAGGTTAGACCATGTGTATGTAACAATTTGCCTCTTCTGTTCCACCTCAGTGAGGAAGGGGAGAATCCTTAATCCCTGTGGAATAAGTGATGTGCTCATGCACCAGCTCAAAGTAAAGCCTTGGAATGCTCAGTCTTCATGGAGTTTTCTGCAACATGGAGCTTTTCTCAGGCCTCCTTAATCTGGGAAAAAGAATTGAATCACAGGAGTTGAAAACTTCCATAGTCCTTCCCGTAACCACAGAGTTACTCTCAGTCACTGCCAAGAGTCCCTAGAGGTGCTGAGATGCGTTTAGTCCCCTCTTGGACTTCCACTTGCGCTGTCATCCACTTTTCTGAAGCTCACAAAACCTCTCTCCCTGTCCCTGCCTCCACCGCTCCCTGGGGGAAGGCTGATGTTTACCCCAGGGATGTGGTCCCTGGGGCTTCTGAAGCTCCCTTACCAGATGCCAAGGTTGGGCACTCTCCCTTCAGTCCTCAAGGCAGCAGGGTTTTGTGATCTTTCCCCGTAAAGTAGGGGAAATTGATGTCTCCCCAACTCAAAGGAGTACCAAACCTGCATTGCTTGCCCTCCCTATACAGCCAAGTCCTTCACAAATATAGCTTATTTGATTCTAATTATCACCACAAATCTCCAAAATGCTCAATAATGGATCCATGGGGCTCAGTCAAGGAAAGACTTTGAGATACAAAGCTAGCCTCCTATCTCCAGTTTTAACTGAAATGTCCCAAGCAAATACCTTCTCTTCTCTTTAAGCAAAAAAGTTCTTGAGCAAATTAAATTCTTCTGGTTCTTCTATTTCATCAGAAACGTTCTAATCCTGTTTTACGGTCTCTGCTATTTAGGAAAGCTGTAACTTGCTTGAATTTTATAGTAGACCCTTTGTGTCTATGTACCTGGTCCCAACCATCTATCCCTGCCTATTTCTAAACCACAGACACAAAAGCAACATATCTTCTCTGGCAACCAGAATCCTTTAGGATTTACATAAAGCTTTAGCTAAGATTTGTAGGGTACGTGTGGTTTTCTATCTTCTAACCTTCCTAAAGGAAATTCTAAAGCTGTAAGTGGTCATGGAAGCCTCTCCTTTAATTGTCTCCTTTGCACAATTGGACAAAGTGAAGTGATTAAAAAATTATGTTTCAGAACCTCAAGACTTTCATTGTAAATTGATCACAAAATATTGACTCATTTATTGTAAGAAGCCATGCTCTGCTCATTATAATTTTTCTCAAGTATTCCCCACCAGGAAAAACTGTGTGTGTCCTCAAGTTGCATTCAAAATCTCATCACCTTTGAATACCTCCTTGAACCCCACATTCCATCCACATTCTTCCCCTCGCCTTGTTTCAAAGAAAAAGTAAACCACTCTGTTAGTTTGTACTCTGAAGTTCAGTATTCACTAACAGTCTACAACACATTTCTCATTGGAATAGAGTTGTTTGTGAACGATTCCTCACCTGTGAGCTGCAAGGATGGAGGCTGTGTCATCTTCATTCATTCATTCATTCAATAAATATCTTGTTTCACTGTTCACCGGACACTATGGTCAGCCTTCTATCTCAAAAGACATTAAATGACTAGTTTTTGCCTGAGCAAGGGGGAGAAAGAGTTAATTAGGAAATAAATAAATGCCCAACACCTCCTGAAAACAAACTTTCATTCTTTGGTTTCTTCTTCCCAGAAGCAGACATGATACATCAGATTTTCCTGCCAGTATATGATGCTTCTCATCTCTTCAAATCCCTTAGGGTAAAAGACAGGCCAGCATATCTGTGTGCATGAGAGGATGACTGGATTCGGTAGCTCAGCTCCGGCTCCCTGAAACCCTGGAAGCTCTGCGTCATTGCGGCCTAATGGTCTCAGAGGCTCTTCTTTCCCTCTTTGAGTGAACCCCAAAACTAGTAAATCCTCCCCTCAATTCTCCATTACACACCTAAGCCCATACTGTTATATTTAGGAAGAGAAACTAAATTCTCAAAGATGACAACAATGAGAAAAGACAGCAAGTGAAACTTAGGTGTGGATCTGGGATAGGCGTCTTCTCGGAGCCCCCGGGAGCTGGGTCTTCCTCCTCAGGCGGCCTCAGCCTCCTTCTCTCCCAGTTCAAGGGATACGCGAGGCAAGAGCCAGGGAATAACGGGACACATTTCCATCCTCCTCCAGGTCTGGGCGCAGGCGAGCAAGAACCTCAGATAGGATCGAGATCCCTTTCCTTCTGGCTAAGCTCCACCTTCATCTTCCTGTGAGTTAAGGTTAGCCTTTTTGCATAATGGTTGACACGGAAAATATCTAGACTTTCTGAGGGAGAATCAAGATCCTGCTTTGGTGTGGGCCTTGCCTATGGGCCCAGACTCAGAATATAATGATGGCCCGACCTCAGGACAAGAGAGAAGCCTACAGTAAGGGTGACAGGAGAGGATGTTTTCTTCACAGTGTCAGTTCCTGTGGGCTGCTTCGTCATCCCAGCTTTTCCTGTTACCCTCTTTTCCTTCTCTTGACCACAAACCTCATTTCCTATCGTATACATTGACCCTGGAATGTCACTTACCTCTGGCTTGTCTTCTCAGCTTTGACTTCAGAACACCCAACACAGAGCACACCTTTGCTTGTACACACACACGCACACACACACACACACACACCTGAAAATAAGTGAACACATGTCCCTCAGAGGACCGTGGATTGCATCATGAATGCTGCCACAAACATGGAATGTCTTAACAGTTTCCTGTTTTATGCTAAAATAAGTGCATAGTTTGCATTCTAATTTCTATAACATTGATTGTTTTTTATATTCAACTTAGGTTTAAAATTACTCAAAATCACAACAAATAACCCAGCCATGTCCTACCTATCTTACTGCCCTGCAGGTAGGAGGCTGATGTCCCAAGCATGTCACTTTTAAGATCTGGACTGAGTTGAACTGAACTGACACTTGATAAATTAGATTCAGCAACCAGGCAATTGCTCTTGTCTGTCTTGGTGCCATAATATTTCAGGAGTCTAGGCTCACTCATGTAGAGACACACAGATTCGGCTTTTGGTGGTGGTGCTTTTGTGCTTTGTAGGGAGGGAGGCTCATTGTTTCTTGTTTATTTTGTCATTATGCAGAGTGACCACCCAAGTAAGATACCAGAATCCTGCCATTGGGCTGCCAACATTTACAACTTGTATCTGGTGGAAGTTTTTTAAATTGAATTATGGTTGATATACAATATTATATGAGTTTCAGGTATATAACATATTGATTTGACAATTATATACATTATGAAATGCTCATCCAATAACTGTAGTTACCATCTGTCACTATACAAAGTTATTACAATATTACTGACTCCAGTACTGAGACAATACCTTTCACCCCCACTATTTATTTATTTTATAACTGAAAGATTGCACCTCTTAATCCCCTTCACTTATTTCACCTATTCCCCTACCCACCCTCACCTCTGGCAAGCAATACTCGGTGGAAATTTTGATCAGCATATTTTCTTCCTGAGAAATCAAATAGCTTTTATCATTGGTTCAGCTAAAATGCCCACTGATCTACTGACATGTTTGTTTTACTGTTTTGGGAAAATACTTGCCAAAGGGACTCGTTTTCAGCAAAGAAAGATAGTAATGATATCATTCATTATCTTACCACCAAAGTTATAATTTTCATCACATCTAAATGGATAAAGAATTTCAAATGACTCAGTCTCCATCATCAACTTTCTTTAATCAATTCTCAAATATCATCCTCACTTCTGTGTGTTTGTTACACGCCAGAAAAACTTGAATAGTTTTGCCTCTATTGAGAGTGTTTAGGTTCTTACAGATTGCTAAATAAGCCGAATTTGTGGCCCCTTTCTCAATTATTAAAATAAGAACTGAATCAATTCACTCTATCTAGGTATTTATCCTTTCTGAAGACATCTTTTCTCTACAGCAAAACAATTAATCAATCTCTAATTTGTCTACTCTGACCAACAACCTTCAATAAGTTGAGTAGGAATATATATGGCTGGTAGAAACAACTTGCAAAATCATTTCCCTGTTCATAATAAATTTCCCTTAGAAAATAACTTTTATACAAATGGAAAACTTAACTAAAGTTTAAAACTTAAGTTCAGTATTTGGGGGGAAAATGTCTCCCTTCCAAATACTTTCCCAAGTATGATAAATGGGCAAAAAAGATAGCCAAACCTAAATAAGTTACTTTTAGTTGGATAATTTTGAAAGCAGAACTATAAAGATTATCTCAATTTTTTTTTACGAGGGGAAAAATACATATTTGAGAAGATAAGTACATGTGAATATTCTTTCTAAGATTTAGAATGGAGCCTCCAAAAGGTAACAGTGCAACTAAGGGTGAAGATGTAAAAAATGTTTTATGCTGATTCACATCTCTGCATAATAAAACCTATATTTGAATAAGTTTCCAAAAATACCCTAAACCTTTTCATGTAAATGCTGCTGTTTACTGTCATTCATTATGACAAAGGGTAGTTTTGTCATCTTTTCTGTCCTGTTTGTGAGGGACAATATGTTGTCTGCCACACTTCTCACTGTCAACTGTTTTCCTGAATTTCTCTGATGATCCTACTTGTTTTCAGTGATTTCAAGATTGCATTGCAACTTGTCTTTATGAAATGACTGATCCATGTTCTCACTTCAGAATACAATTTTTAAATGTTTGTAATTTAAAGAGGGAAATGAATAATGACAGTAAAATAGGAAAACTCAGAAATGTGATTTTGTATTATTGAAGCTATGCAAGCCAAACATACGTATAGATAAATATTTGATTGAACAAAATTGTGACAGGAATTTGAAGTAAATTGTGGAAACCATGTGTGAGAGAGAAAAGCTGAAATAAAAAAGAACTATTCTAAGGCTATGGTGGTAATCATTTTGCAACACATAACTATATCAAATTAACACTTTGTAAACCTTCAGCTTACAAAATGTCATATGTCCATTATATCTCCATAAAGCTGGGGGAAAAAAAACTACAGAAGAATCTAGCTATTTCAGGATCTTTGAAACTCCGTCTCCTCCCTACCACTCCTACACACACACACAAAAAAAAAAAAAAAAAAAAAAAAACACCCCCTCTCACCCCCCAGGAAAGGTGAAAAACTGGGATCAATGGCTGGCCCAGTGATGGACTCCTGGCCCAACCTGAACCAGTCTGGACCATTTCCTGGATCACTTGAACGTTCTAGAACAAAGATGTGAGGTATGAGTCTAGAAGCTGCCAGTGACGGGTTTCCAGACACATGCAAGAACCAGGTGTGAGAGGATGAAACAGGGAGAAGTAAAGGTGAGAGAAAGCCTGGCAACATTCCAGCCGGGTTCCAGTCATCCTTGAGGCCCAGCCACGTCTCCTTTTGGCAGTTTAGCTCTGTGACCAGTAGATTCCTGATTTGGCTTGAGATGGTTTAAGTTGTTCCGTCCCCCCTTGCAGCAAAAGAGCTCTGCCTAGTACTTAATTCAGCAAACACGTAGGGAGCACATACTATATTATATACAGGGCGTTGGGATTTGCATTTTGAAAGGGAAAATCTCACTTACTGATTAATCTAATTAGACCCTGGGCTCTCTGCTCTCAGAGCACTAATCATCTAGCAAGCAGTCCTGCAGTGGTTGTATCTGAGCTAATTTTTGAGATGTAGGGGTTTTCCAGGTGTGTAAGGCAGGGACAGGCATTCGAGTATTCAGAAATACTCCGTGCAAAGGTAGTCTTGAGGCTGCATGGTATGAATGAGAATAGCAAACGGCTCCATATTTCTGGGGCTTAAAGTATAATGAGGAAAAGGAAAGAAAGGAGAAATAGGCACAAACTCGTACTGCGCTACGAAGGACATACTAGAGAACTTGGACTAATTGGTCTTCTAGACCAGGGATCTCCACAAGGTGTGAACACAACCCAGAGAGGACAAAGTGACCCATTCAGGCAAAACCAGCTACATAATTTGTGGGGCCCTGACCAAAGTGAAAGTGCAGGGCTCCTTGCTCCAAATACCTAAGAATCCCAAGACATGACAGCAAAGCCTTAAACCAAGCACGGAAGCCTTCTGTGAGCGACGATACAGGCCACACACCCATGAAGCTGGCCCTGTCTTCAGGTGAGAATTAAATAATGGAACTAGCTTGTTTTTATTTTTATTTCATCCTTTCCTAATTTCTATTTCTATGAATATCTTATGATGTACATAATACATTTGTGGTACCTATATCATTTACAAAAAGTTAAATATACAAATATCAGTAGAGTGTGCCTAAAATTTATAACTGATAGTGAATACCACCAGTAAAGGTTAAAGACCTGCTGTCTTCCTGAGATTGGGCCTAAATTTCCTGACCGAGTTTGGCAGCATTGGCCTGGAGCTTGACAGGAAGAGGGGCAGAAGGTGAAAGATCCAGAAGATAGACCCCTAGGCAAAGAGAGGCAGAGACACAGTGATACAGAGAGTGCGAGAAGCTGGCTCCCCTGCGCTCTGATGTCAGGGGAGGAGAAGGGGGAGACAGGGGAGACACTACATTTTTATAATTCAACAAACCAGGAACCATCAGAGTCTGCAAATTTGACCAATCAATTAGAATCTCTCATTCTTGGAGAGGAGGGGACAGAAAATAAGAGACAGGAACCTTAAATATTCCTACATTGCCCTCCTTGAATTATTTCTACTGGCCCATTGAGCTAAATAGGGTCCATGGTCAGTTAAATCAAGGCTACTGTCCCCCAGAAGGACAAAGCAGAATCAGGGACATTGGCTCACACGCTCGTTTCCACCATCCAGCGCATAGGTCTGAGCCAGTGAGGCTGCCCCTCAGCTCACAAGAGCTGTCTGCATGGCGCTGCTCACAGACGCTCAGGAACTGGGTCACAATACACTAACTCAGAGGCCACATGATCCAGGAATGCATCCTCTATTCTGAGTCCTTCAAAAATGTTCAATATTTATTCCACTCTGTAAAAAAAAAAGACAAAGCTTAAATGTGTGTTATTAAGTGAAAGAAACCAATATGAAAAGACCACATATTGTGTGATTGCAACCACACGACATTCTGGAAAAGGCAAAATTTTAGACAGTAAAAGATCGGTGGTTGCTGGGGGCTAGGGGTCAGGGGAGAGAGGGCTAAATAGGCAGAGCACAGAGGACTTCTAGGGCAGTAAAACTACTCTGTATGATACTATAATGACATAGCCAACAATGTCATTTGCATTTGTCCAAAGCCATAGCATGTGCGCCCCCAAGAGTGGGCTCCACTGTAAGCTATAGGCTCTGAGTGACTGACGCGTCCACACAGGTTCATCACTCATAACAAATGTACTTCTGGTGTGGGATGCCGACAGTGGGGGGTCCTACCTGCGTGGGGGCAGGGGACATGGGGAACTCGGTGTACTTTCTGCTCAGTTTTTCCGTGAACCTAAAACTGCTCTGAATATAAAATGTATTGATTTTTGGAAAGCAAAATATACTTATTATAGAAAATGCCAATGATTTTTTTCAAAAACTACCTGTAATCCCTTCCCCTCCAAGAAAACCACTGTTAACATTACTTTGAATCCCTTTTGTGTTTTTTGATACCTACACACAAATACATGAGTAGGTGTGTTTTCCTCATAAAAAAATGGGAAAATTGAGTATTTATATTCATTCTATTTCAAGATGCATTTTGGGCACACGACACAATCCCATCAATTCAACAATTTTATAATAAAGAAATAGTGAGAAATCCCACCTCTGCTTATTTATTGTAATACAAGCAGATCCTTTCCCAATTTATCTTGCCTTTATACAGATCTGCCTTATATTTCTGTACTATTTATCTACTTATTTGCTTACCATCTGTATAACCATTTACATGAAAATGTTTTTGTGTTGCAAATTGGAATTATGCTTGCACATGCTGGTCTGGGACTTGCTTATTTCCCCTGAACATTTTTTCCTCGATAGCATATGTAGATTGATTTCATTATTTTTTGGTAACTGTACAATATTCCATAGTACAGTGTAGTGTGATTTATTCAACCATATTCAAGAATTCCCTTATTAATGAACAGGTGTTTTTCCAAATGTTTATAGTGAGAATTCTTTAATAAATGTCTTTTTACATATCTCCTTAGGAACTTTAATCACATTGATATAGCACAGATTTCTAATAAACAGAATTACTAAGTCAAAGAATATGAGCATTTCAAGATTTTAATAGATACTGTCAAATTAAGTTCCAAAAACTTGTACAAATTTTCACTCCCAGCACAAATGCATGAAACTGCTTATTTTCCCATCACTTGGTGATATTAATGTTTTTGTCAATCTAATCACATCTAAAAAATAGTATATTATTACTGTCTTTAAACTGCATTTCTTGGATTATAAGCAAGATTGAGTGTCATTTCATATCTTTACTGGCCACCTGCACTTTAGGTACTGTGATTGTCCATTCACATGTTTCCGCCCCTCAAGTGTATTTTCATTATTTGTAAACACTTTCATATACTAAGGATATACACACACACAGACAGAAAAGAAGAAGAGAGAGAATATCTCCCCAGTTCATCACTTGGTATTTGTTGTTTATATTCACTTTTGTCCTAGCAAGTGTTTCAGATAGCCATGGGCTTCCTGTGCTGCTCAGAAAAGTCTCCATGACCTTGAGATTTTACAAATATTTTCCTAAATATTTAAAACACTTTGTGGTGTTTTCATGTTTCATATATAAAGATTTAACAAGTCAAATTTTTAATTTTATATATTGTGCAAAATTAAGATTTGACTCTATTTTAGTTCAAATGGATTGACAACAGTTCCAACACCAATCATTGTCTAAGCCTCCCCTTCCTCCACTGAAATGATTTGCCATAGTCTGCGTACATCTGGATCTGCGTCTGGGCTCTTATTTATGTTCCACTGATTTATTGTGAGTTCCTATTCAAATTCCATATTGATTTAACTCCAGCGGCTTTATAGATAGTAAGTTCTGGTATCTATTTTAAAAACAGTTCCCCCAAACATCAGTAAACTCATAGACACTGAGAAGTGACTGGTGGTTACTGTGGGGAAGGGGCTGGGGTAGGTGGGTGAAATATGTAAAGGGGATAAAGAGGCACAAAATCTCAGTCATAATATAAATTAGTCATGGGGATGAAAGTACAGCATAGAGAATATAGTCAATAATACTGTAATCTTTCTATATTGACAGATAGTAACTACACTGGTTGGGGTGAGCCTTTAATAATATAGATAATTATTGAATCACTATGTTATATATTTGAAACCAATATAATATTGTATTTCAACTATACTTCAATAAATCTTTAAAAAATTCTTTAAAGTTCCCCTTAGGATATTTTTTTCTTTTTCAAATTTTTTTCCCATTTATCACATATTTATTCTTCAAGGTCAATTTCAGATTTATTTTCTTAATAAGCTGGATATTTTATTCAGATTAAGTTAAATTTATGTATTAATTTAAGTATGATTGACATCCTTGGAATGATTGAGATTTTATAATATAAAGTCTCCCTGTCCAAGAATATGATATGTCTCCTCAATTTACTCATGACTCGTTCTCAATAACATCCCACTGTCCTTCCTGTGGATCCTGTGACCCTCCTATTAAGTTTCTCCTTTAAGAGACTGACAGTTCTGTAGAACAGAACAAACTAGCCCGGACTCACGGCTCCCTCCCTGGAACCAAACTCTAGAGAAGCCGCCGACGAAGAGGGAGGTTGCTGGATTCCAGTATATGAAGTGGGAGACATGCTGGGGAAGATAAGATGACCAGGTACTGATATGAAAGGGAAGAAGAAGTTTCCAGCAAAAGGAAGCCAGACCCCACAACGGGGGGAGTGAAGGGAAGCAGTTTTCTATCTGGACCTTGGTTCTGTTGCCCACTTGCCCTGGGAGGGATGGTGCGCCTCCTCTCTGAGTGGCCTGGTGAGAATGCAGCACCAGCCACCTTGAGGGGCAGGCTCAGAGGGCTGACTGGCCAAGGTGAGCTGAGAACAGGAAGAGCACACAGTCTGGCCAGGCACTCCCTTCCACGCCCTCCTCTCACCTCATGCGCAAGAATCCATCACAATAGGGGAAGAAGCCTCGGGGAAGCAGAAATACTTAGGGCAGGGGAATTAAGTGGACATGGTCCACTTCTGGACACGGTCACCGGGTGGGCGGAATGAAGTAAACACTACTGGGTCGAGGCCATATTCTGATGCTAGAAGCTCTCTCCTATGTGATATCACCACTCCCCCTCTCCAGGTCACCCTGGGAGAACAAGCTAGGGCCATGGATCTTATCCCACCATCAGAATACATAGTACCTGTCAAGGTGGCTGCTGGCTCCAAAGGAATGTGAGGTGGCACAGAAAGATGTTAGGACAACAGGCCTACAACTGGTGTCCTTAGACAGGCCTGCTTGCAAGGCTGAACTTTCTCTTTTGCCATAAGAAGACGCAGGGGTGCTTTAAAAAATACACAAGGAGTAAATGTCATGCTTAACCACAAATTATTGAAAACTTTCCCCTTGAGATTAGGATCAAGAAATGGATATTGACAATTACCATTTTCATTCAGAGTAGGTTGCTATATGGTAAAAATGAAAACAAACAACCATTTACAAGTCCAGACTGATATAAATAAATGACTAAATACACGAGGAGAGAGAAAGCTTTTCCTTTACAGTAGAAGGCCATTAATAAACTAGAAGAAATGATGGAATTAGAAAACCACCATTTGATAAACTGTCACAGTAATAATTAATTTAGCCACACACAAAAAAAACACCCACTAATGGATGCTAAAACTAGTAAGTGAAAATTTGACAGACAACGGTATATTTACATAATCTTGAAGTATTTCCTCACAAGGTATCTATTAATTGCAAAGAGAAAAGGGGTAACTTTAAATAGAGAGAATCAAATAATCAAGGAATGGGACAAGTCAAGATGTTCTCCTCTCAATGGAATGCAATGAGAATACAGCCTCAATTCTGTATATTTCTGCCAAAATGAGGAATATTCTGGCCTGGAACCTTCAAATGTTAAGGTTGTCCAAGTTAAGGAGAGACTAGAAAGAATACAAAATGCTCTAGGTATTGAAGAAGACTACTGAGACGTGACCACAAATGCAGCACATGGTCCTGGGCTGGAAGGTTCTGCTTTGCAGGACACCTCGGGACCACTGGTGAGACTTGAATGGGACCCGTAAATTAGAGGGTGTTAGTCTCCTGATTTTGACGGTAGTATTGTGGTTATGGAAAAGAAGGTCTTCCTCTACATGAACTGCACCTATAAAGTATTTAAGGGTGATGGGGCAACGTATCAACACTCACTCTTAAATGGTTCATAAAAAACATTTTATATAAAGTGTTAAAACAACCACAACTCATCTGTGGAGTTAGAAGTCAAAATAATGCTTGCCTTTGGGTGGGGAAGCTGTGGCTGGGAGTGGAGATGGGGGACTTCTGAAGTGGCTGGATGGGGGTGACGGTTACACACCTCTGCTTACCTTGCAAAAATTCAATGAACTATACACTCGTGATCTGTGCATTTTTCTTATATGTATGTCATTGTGGGGAGGAAAAATAATTTTCCTTCTCTTCTTCAAGTTCTTGGCTGAGAACCCCCATAATAAAAAGACAGATTATCAGGAGAACACACAGAACTTTAATAACATCTGTACCTTCTGTGTACCACCACCTTAAATATCACCTTCAGCTAATGACTAAAGATTTTGGGGGCTGGGGAGTAGGTATAGGAGGTTACCAGGAAAGTTGTTACGCAGATTCATAACAGTCATCTGTTGCCTTCTCTATTGATACGAGGTTTGTAGATTTACAGTCATCCCCCACTTCTTAGTACAGAGAGGGAGACAGTCTTACAAATGGGATTCTGCTTATACTTGTAAATGTCTCTTACAAAAGGGTAGAACTTGTACTCAGTTTTCAGAGCTTCTCCTGCATCTCCGGTTTCTTAAAAATAACCAGCTCATATTAACCAATATGCCAAAGGGGCATATTTTGGGGTAGCGGACACAGCTCCCCTTTGTTATACCTTGATTTAAAAACAAAAGAATCCCTGGCCAAATTTAAACATCAGTAACTCAGCGCATGTCTTAATTAAACACATGCGCACTTGGAAGAAATCTCCCTCCCAGCGTTAAGTTCATTGTGCCAAAATATTTTCCATGCCATTGAGGAAAATTCACCAATGTATGTATCCTGCCTCTCATTATGGAGATTGGCATTTGGAATAACTCTGTCTCTGAAAAATTTAGACATGTGAAGTAATCAACAATTAGCAGATTTCTCCTGAAGCTACCTGATACCCCTGCTGTCAATACCATGTTAAGGAACAAAATTTAGACCAGAGTAAATAGGGTCTAATTGGCTTTATCCAGTGACTCATGAATCGTGTTGCATCCCCATCTAGCAAGTAGACAAGATGCTAGGGGAGTTGTGCAAAATGGGAGGTTTTATAGGCAGGAGGGTGGGGCAGAGGAGCTATTAGCAAAAGAAAGGGGAGGGACTGTTTCAGGGCAGGACACCTGCTTTGGAGGGAAAGGGAATGTCAGGGTTTGATCAGGCAGATTCCCTCACTAATACTGATCCGGAAATTCAAACGGACTAAAAGATCATATTCCTGGGATATGTTGAAAAGGTTAGTAAGTCTTGGTTTGCTGTTGTAGGGGGCAAATGACTCCAATTTGGCCTTTTCCTTCTTTCTTTTTTTAGCACCCGTGTATTCTTAATAACTAAAAAATTTCTATTTCCCTACCTTCTTTATTCCAGAAATGTAATACTGACTCAAATGCAGACTCTTGTCCGCAGCCATCCCCTCCCTTCTCTAAGGAGCAAACTATTGCACATTTATAACAGACCATTCTGTGAACAAAACTTCTTACAACTTCCTGCTCTGGGAGTATGTCTCCATCCTCAGCAGCACCCCAAGCACTTCCTCGCTGCTGCTGCCTCTCCAGAATTAATTATTTGCCAAATATTTATTGAGAACATACATGAGCTGTACCATTCTAGAAATGGGGGATTCAATAGGGAATAATGTCTCTGCTCTCATGGAATTAACAATCTAGTGGGGGGGAAACCAATAAAGAAACAACCCTCCCCCTGCCAATTTTTTACAGACAGTGATATCTGCTTAGAAAACAGTAACAGATGATGAAAATGACTGGGGAAAGCCCTTTCCAAGGAGAGGACCTCTGGCTGCAGACAGAATGATGTGGAACCAGCCATGTGAGGATTTGAAGGACAAGCAGAAGGCAAACTCCTTGTGGAAACACATGAAGCTGTTTAAACTTACTGTAACGTCAGGCCCAGACGGCCACAGTCCCGTCTGGTGTGTGTGTGTGGTTCGATTGCTCTTGTTTCTGTGACTTCAGTGCTTCTCCCAAGCATCTGAAGCTACTGCCTGTCACCTCACAAGCGTTCAGGGCGTATTGATGAGAGAAATGAACAGACGAAATGGCAGATGGACAGGCATCTGCACAGCAAGGGAGAGGCACGTGGGACGGTGACAGAGGGGAGCATAAGTCAGAAAACACAGGGCCTGGAGGGCCAGGGGAAGCACTGGACTATTTATTCTAAATGCCAGGGAAACCGTTGCAGGTTTTGAATCAGGAGGGGACCTGCTCTTCTGTACATTGGGAAAGATCCTTCTCTGCACTTAATGAAAACTGGAAAGCCTGTGCGGCTTTGAACCTGGCCTCCTGCAAAGGGTCAGTGGACTCCGAATTTGTGCTGCATGGGCAGCACGTCCACAGCCTTTGCTCTCGGGGGCTGAGCGGTGGGCCCTGTGTCCTCTGGCCCAGCTCCACCCCGACCACCATCTGTCCTCAGGTTTGGAGTTTCCAGGCCCAAAGTGACTTGGGCCAGTCAATGATCCAAGAGCCTTTCTTTCCACTTTCTCTTCCTCAGAAGTTTGAGCTCTGCTGCTTCCTCTGATGTCCCACTCCCTTTCCCTCCAGGGCTCCTGTGTTCTGAAGGGAGCCCGCAGCTGAGCTGTGCAAGGTCAGGCAGCTGCCTGCACTGAACGACTCCTTTTACTCCCTGTAGGACCGACCTGGACAGGGTCAGGGGACCGTCTTTCCTTTCCCATTTCCTGTCATTTCCACTGTAGAAGAAAGCCTCTTTTAAACTGATTTCGTCCTCTTTGGGTTTCTGAAGTTCTCCTAACAGTCTGAGTGAGAGTCTTCTGACCACATGCCAAAATCTGAAGCCTCCCCAGCTCTCACTGTGGTCTTCATACCGCCTCTGAGCACCCTTGTTTCCTGGAGCCACAGCGTCCAGGTGCAGTGTTCTCTCTGTGCCTTAAGTTTCTGGAAATGCCCATGATTATTTTATCCACTGCAAGCTGACACATTGACACATAGAGCCGGAGTCTCCCTTTTTCTCTGTTTATTGATGGTCTCGGACCCAGAGGCGGGGTCTTTGAAATCCACAATCATGATCAAACCAGCATTGTTATTAGTAAATCATAGATAACATGCTTTGAGCCCTAGCTATGTGCCAGCCCTAGGTCATCCCCATTTTAGAGACGAAGAAATCCAAAGAACATAACATTTTAAATAACTTTCCCAAGGTCACACAACATGAAGAGATGGAACCAGGATCTGAGCCCAGGTACTTTGTTATCTTAAACTTTGGTTGAAAGGTGGGGGGTGGGGGGGGAAGGCTTTTAAGAAACTGCAAATGAGCCAGCCGTTCAGATGTACAGATTGGACCTTCAATAGTCCCTCTTTGGCCCCAAACACGAGTAAAGCATTACTGACAGAAACAGGATCCACTTCTGTCTGTCAGTACTCAGCTCCCATAGTACAAAGGCCACCTCGGTTTGTTCTGAGGCGAACCTGCCCCTGCTCGTGGGGAGTGTCACAATTAAAGGTCGGAACTCTTGAATAAACCTGGCCTTGTTCCCTGTGGAAATCCCATCACCAATGAGAGCCACCCCTCTGTGCTGTGAGAGAAATTGTCCCCGATCCCGTTACTGTTCTACCGAGTCTGCAATCCTGCCCAGGCTACTTGCAGGTGGAGAACCAGGGACAGGGAGTGTGGACCTCTCCATGTCACAGCGCTCACCTGTCTTTGTGGCAGGTACTGTTCGAGCCCTGAGGGGACAATCTCATCTCTTCCACATGGGTTTTAAAGGAACTAAGAAACAGACACAGGACTCAAATAATGTTCAGGGCATCAACCTTTTGGCTGGCAAAGAATCCAGCTTAGATCTCAAGTAAAAAAAAAAAAAACGTACCGAAACCTTTCCCCTACAGATCTAAGCTTCAGAACAGAGCGGCAACGAGCATCTCTACCCGCTTCACACCTGGTGGAGAAAAAGGCTCCCAGAGTCCCAGAGAGGGCTGCCACATGTACATGAGATGCTACGCTGGCACAGTGGCACCATGGCGGGGAGCCTGTCAGGGGGTGCCGGAAGCTTCCCAGCCTATGACCTTCTTCCAAGGCCCAGTCTTGCCTGATTACGCTGCTATTTTTAACTGTTTCCCCCCGCTGGCTCCCCACCCCAACCCCAGCCCCAGCCCCTGCCCCTGCCCCAGCACTCTGGATCATTCCACTGAGAGAGAAATGAAGACATAAATATTTGAAAAGTGCACCTTTGAGGGTCTGGGACATTGGAAGAAAATGGTGTGGGGAGGGGGGGTGTCACTTAAAAGGGGAGCGTCAGGATATCAGGGCTGGGCTGCCTGACCAGGAACTCCTAATATAGGCACAGGCGCACCAGTCCGCTAGCTTAAGTTGCTGAGGAACGTAACTGTGACCAGGTAAACGGGAAGGAGCTCAACTCACCTCTCACTCTATATTTGAATAGAAGGACTGAAAAATACTAGCATATGAAAGAAAATTATTGAAAGCATGGAGAAGATCTACTTCCAATAAAAGATGAATCACAGGAAAAATTTAAAAATCTTAGGCAACAGCTGCAATAAACTCTCAAGCAAAGTGGGGAAAACAGAGACTTGGTAAAAGATGGGGGTTGAAAAAGCCACACAAAATGCAAGAAAGAATTTAAGAGAACTCGAAAAGCATCACAGGATTTGAAATCGTTTTGGAAATAATAAGAATTTCAACATGCCAGATGGAAAATCAAAGCACTGATATGGAGGATAGTTTTGGAAAACTAAAAATCCACAATATAAGGATGAAGGACACAGATAAAAGTGGTCTGAGTGGGAGGCGGAGCCAAGATGGCGGCGTGAGTAGAGCAATGGAAATCTCCTCCCAAAAACACATAGAGCTATGAAAATATAACAAAGAAAAATCTTCCTAAAATAGAGACCACAGGACACAGGACAACATCCAGACCACATCCACACCTGCAAGAACCCAGCGCCTTGTGAAGGGGGTAAGATACAAGCCCCAGCCCGGCGGGACCCCAGCGCCCCTCCCCCCGGCTCCCGGCGGGTGGAGAGAAACCGGAGCGGTTTTTTTTTTTTTTTTTGGCGAGCGCTTTTTGGAAGCCTTAGAGGGACGGGCCCCCGTTGCCAGGGAGGCAGGGTGGCGGGACCGGTGAGGAGGTGCCTGGGAACGGCGCCGGAGGACAAAGAATATCCCGCGTTTCTCCCTGCGAGACCTGGGGGCGGGTGCCTGAGACCGGTGCCTGAGGACGGAGGAGGTCGCGCGTTTTTCCCCTTTTTTTTTTTTTTTTTTCTCTTTTTGGCGAGCGCTTTTTGGAAGCCTTGAAGGGACGGGGACCCCAGTGCTAGGGAGGCACGGTGGCGGGACTGGTGAGCGGGTGGCTGGGACCGGCGCCTGAGGACAAAGAATATCCCCCGTTTTTCCCTGCGGGACCGGTGGGCGGGTGCCTGAGACCGGCACTTGAGGACAGAGGAAATCGCGCGTTTTTCCCCTTTTTTTTTTCTCTTTTCTGCGAGTGCTTTTTGGAAGCCTAAAAGGGACAGGGACCCCGGTGCTAGGGAGGCAGGGCGGCGGGACTGGTGAGCGGGTGCCTGGGACCGGCACCTGAGGACAAAGAATATCCCGCATTTTTCCCTGTGGGACCGGTGGGTGGGTGCCTGAGACCAGCACCTGAGGACGGAAGAAATCGCGCGTTTTTCCCCTTTTTTTTCTCTCTTTTTGCCGAGTGCTTTTTGGAATCCTTGAAGGGACAGGGACCCCGGTGCTAGGGAGGCAGGGCGGCGGGACTGGTGAGCGGGTGCGTGGGACCAGTGCCTGAGGACAAAGAATATTGAGCGTTCCTTCCCTGCGGGACCGGTGGGTGGGTGCTTTTTGGAAGCCTTGAAAGGACAGGGACCCGGGTGCTAGGGAGACAGGGCAGCAGGACCAGTGAGCGGGTGCCTGGGACCGGCACCTGAGGACAAAAAAAAAAAAAAAAAAAAAATCGCTTGTTTTTTCCTTTTTTTTCCTTTTTTTTTTCTCTTTGTTTCTGTTCCCTCTCTCATTGTTGCTGCTGTTGTTTTGGTTTGGAGAGTGCTTTTTGGAAATCTTAAAGGGGCAGGACAGGTCACTTAGACCAGAAGCAGGGAATCTGGGGATCTCTGGGCACTCTAACCCCCTGGGCAGCAGGGAGCACAGAGGCCCCTTACGGAGATAAATAGTCTCCTGGCTGCTCCCCCTCCAACGGGGCTCCACCATTTTGGAGGAACAGCCCCAGCCAGGCCAAGCCCACAGCAACAGCGGAGATAAACCCAAAGCAACTGGGCAGGAAGCAGAAGCCCTGTCTGCGCACAGCTGCCCAGCACAAGCCACTAGAGGTCGCTATTCTCCCAGGAAAAGGCTACAAACCAACAAGAAGGGAAGCTCTTCCAGCGGTCACTTGTACCAGCTCTGCAAACTATCTCTATCACCATGAAAAGGCAAAACTACAGGCAGACAAAGATCACAGAGACAACACCTGAGAAGGAGACAGACCTAACCAGTCTTCCTGAAAAAGAATTCAAAATAAAAATCATGAACATGCTGACAGAGATGCAGAAAAAAATGCAAGAGCAATGGGATGAGATGCAGAGAAAAATGCAAGAGCAGTGGGATGAAGTCCGGAAGGAGATCACAGATGTCAGGAAAGAGATCACAGAAGTGAAACAATCCCTGGAAGGATTTATAAGCAGAATGGATAAGATGCAAGAGGCCATTGAAGGAATAGAAGCCAGAGAACAGGAACGTATAGAAGCTGACATAGAGAGAGATAAAAGGATCTCCAGGAATGAAACAACACTAAGAGAAATATGTGACCAATACAAAAGGAAAAACATTCGTATTATAGGGATACCAGAAGAGGAAGAAAGAGGAAAAGGGATAGAAAGTGTCTTTGAAGAAATAATTGCTGAAAACTTCCCCAAACTGGGGGAGGAAATAATCGAACAGACCATGGAATTATACAGAACCCCCAACAGAAAGGATCCAAGGAGGACAACACCAAGACACATAATAATTAAAATGGCAAGGATCAAGGACAAGGAAAGAGTTTTAAAGGCAGCTAGAGAGAAAAAGTTCACCTATAAAGGAAAACCAATCAGGCTAACATCAGACTTCTCAACAGAAACCCTACAGGCCAGAAGAGAATGGCATGATATACTTAATGCAATGAAACAGAAGGGCCTTGAACCAAGGATACTGTATCCAGCACGACTATCATTTAAATATGATGGTGGGATCAAACAATTCCCAGACAAGCAAAAACTGAGGGAATTTGCTTCCCACAAACCACCTCTACAGGGCATCCTACAGGGACTGCTCTAGATGGGAGCACCCCTAAAAAGAGCACAGAACAAAACACACAACATATGAAGAATGGAGGAGGAGGAATAAGAAGGGAGAGAAGAAAAGACTCTCCAGACAGTGTATATAACAGCTCAATAAGCGAGCTAAGTTAGGCAGTAAGATACTAAAGAATCTAACCTTGAACCTTTGGTAACCACGAATCTAAAGCCTGCAATGGCAATAAGTACATATCTTTCAATAGTCACCCTAAATGTAAATGGACTTAATGCACCAATCAAAAGACATAGAGTAATAGAATGGATAAAAAAGCAAGACCCATCTATATGCTGCTTACAAGAAACTCACCTTAAACCCAAAGATAAGCATAGACTAAAAGTCAAGGGATGGAAAAACATATTTCAGGCAAACAACAGTGAGAAGAAAGCAGGGGTTGCAGTACTAATATCAGACAAAATAGACTTCAAAACAAAGAAAGTAACAAGAGATAAAGAAGGCCACTACATAATGATAAAGGGCTTAGTCCAACAAGAGGATATAACCATTCTAAATATATATGCACCCAATACAGGAGCACCAGCATATGTGAAGCAAATACTAACAGAACTAAAGAGGGAAATAGACTGCAATGCATTCATTGTAGGAGACTTCAACACACCACTCACCCCAAAGGATAGATCCAGCGGGCAGAAAATAAGTAAAGACACACAGGCACTGAACAACACACTAGAACAGATGGACCTAATAGACATCTATAGAACTTTACATCCAAAAGCAACAGGATATACATTCTTCTCAAGTGCACATGGAACATTCTCCAGAATAGACCACATACTAGCTCACAAAAAGAGCCTCAGTAAATTCCACAATATTGAAATTCTACCAACCAATTTTTCAGACCACAAAGGTATGAAAGTAGAAATAAATTCTACAAAGAAAACAAAAAGGCTCACAAACACATGGAGGCTTAACAACATGCTACTAAATAATCAATGGATCAATGAACAAATCAAAATAGAGATCAAGGAATATATAGAAACAAATGACAACAACAACACTAAGCCCCAACTTCTGTGGGATGCAGCGAAAGCAGTCTTAAGAGGAAAGTATATAGCAATCCAGGCACACTTGAAGAAGGAAGAACAATCCCAAATGAATAGTCTAACATCACAACTATTAAAACTGGAAAAAGAAGAACAAATGAGGCCTAAAGTCAGCAGAAGGAGGGACATAATAAAGATCAGAGAAGAAATAAACAAAACTGAGAAGAATAAAACAATAGCAAAAATCAACGAAACCAAGAGCTTGTTCTTTGAGAAAATAAACAAAATAGATAAGCCTCTAGCCCAACTTATTAAGAGAAAAAGAGAGTCAACACAAATCAACATAATCAGAAATGAGAATGGAAAAATCACGACAGACTCCACAGAAATACAAAGAATTATTAAAGACTACTATGAAAACCTATATGCCAACAAGCTGGAAAACCTAGAAGAAATGGACAACTTCCTAGAAAAATACAACCTCCCAAGACTGACCAAGGAAGAAACACAAAAGTTAAACAAACCAATTACAAGCAAAGAAATTGAAACAGTAATCAAAAAACTACCCAAGAACAAAACCCCGGGGCCGGACGGATTTACCTCGGAATTTTATCAGACACACAGAGAAGACATAATACCCATTCTCCTTAAAGTGTTCCACAAAATAGAAGAAGAGGGAATACTCCCAAACTCATTCTATGAAGCCAACATCACCCTAATACCAAAACCAGGAAAAGACCCCACCAAAAAAGAAAATTACAGACCAATATCCCTGATGAATGTAGATGCAAAAATACTCAATAAAATATTAGCAAACAGAATTCAACAGTATATCAAAAGGATCATACACCATGACCAAGTGGGGTTCATCCCAGGGATGCAAGGATGGTACAACATTCGAAAATCCATCAACATCATCCACCACATCAACAAAAAGAAAGACAAAAACCACATGATCATCTCCATAGATGCTGAAAAAGCATTTGACAAAATTCAACATCCATTCATGATAAAAACTCTCAGCAAAATGGGAATAGAGGGCAAGTACCTCAACATAATAAAGGCCATATATGATAAACCCACAGCCAGCATTATACTGAACAGCGAGAAGCTGAAAGCATTTCCACTGAGATCGGGAACCAGACAGGGATACCCACTCTCCCCACTGTTATTTAACATAGTACTGGAGGTCCTAGCCACGGCAATCAGACAAAACAAAGAAATACAAGGAATCCAGATTGGTAAAGAAGAAGTTAAACTGTCACTATTTGCAGATGATATGATACTGTACATAAAAAACCCTAAAGACTCCACTCCAAAACTACTAGAACTGATATCGGAATACAGCAAAGTTGCAGGATACAAAATCAACACACAGAAATCTGTAGCTTTCCTATACACTAACAACGAATCAATAGAAAGAGAAATCAGGAAAACAATTCCATTCACCATTGCATCAAAAAGAATAAAATACCTAGGAATAAACCTAACCAAGGAAGTGAAAGACTTATACTCTGAAAACTACAAGTCACTCTTAAGAGAAATTAAAGGGGACACTAATAAATGGAAACTCATCCCATGCTCATGGCTAGGAAGAATTAATATCGTCAAAATGGCCATCCTGCCGAAAGCAATATACAAATTTGATGCAATCCCTCTCAAATTACCAGCAACATTCTTCAATGAATTGGAACAAAT
The DNA here is from genome assembly GCF_040802235.1 of Manis javanica. NCBI lineage: Eukaryota > Metazoa > Chordata > Mammalia > Pholidota > Manidae > Manis > Manis javanica. The sequence goes on along the minus strand of NC_133169.1, from coordinate 7,771,345 downwards.
AATTCAAAAATTCATATGGAAACACCAAAGACCCCGAATAGCCAAAGCAATCCTGAAAAAGAAGAATAAAGTAGGGGGGATCTCACTCCCCAACTTCAAGCTCTACTACAAAGCCATAGTAATCAAGACAATTTGGCACTGGCACAAGAACAGAGCCACAGACCAGTGGAACAGATTAGAGACCCCAGAAATTAACCCAAACATATATGGTCAATTAATATTTGATAAAGGAGCCATGGACATACAATGGCAAAATGACAGTCTCTTCAACAGATGGTGCTGGCAAAACTGGACAGCTACATGTAGGAGAATGAAACTGGACCATTGTCTAACCCCATATACAAAGGTAAACTCAAAATGGATCAAAGACCTGAATGTAAGTCACGAAACCATTAAACTCTTGGAAAAAAACATAGGCAAAAACCTCTTAGATATAAACATGAGTGATCTCTTCTTGAACATATCTCCCCGGGCAAGGAAAACAACAGCAAAAATGAGCAAGTGGGACTACATTAAGCTGAAAAGCTTCTGTACAGCGAAAGACACCATCAATAGAACAAAAAGGAACCCTACAGTATGGGAGAATATATTTGAAAATGACAGATCTGATAAAGGCTTGACGTCCAGAATATATAAAGAGCTCACACGCCTCAACAAACAAAAAACAAATAACCCAATTAAAAAATGGGCAGAGGAACTGAACAGACAGTTCTCCAAAAAAGAAATACAGATGGCCAAGAGACACATGAAAAGATGCTCCACATCGCTAATTATCAGAGAAATGCAAATTAAAACTACAATGAGGTATCACCTCACACCAGTAAGGATAGCTGCCATCCAAAAGACAAACAACAACAAATGTTGGCGAGGCTGTGGAGAAAGGGGAACCCTCCTACACTGCTGGTGGGAATGTAAATTAGTTCAACCATTGTGGAAAGCAGTATGGAGGTGCATCAAAATGCTCAAAACAGACCTACCATTTGACCCAGGAATTCCACTCCTAGGAATTTACCCTAAGAACGCAGCAATCAAGTTTGAGAAAGACAGATGCACTCCTATGTTTATCGCAGCACTATTTACAATAGCCAAGAATTGGAAGCAACCTAAATGTCCATCTGTAGATGAATGGATAAAGAAGATGTGGTACATATACACAATGGAATACTACTCAGCCATAAGAAGTGGAAAAATCCAACCATTTGCAGCAACATGGATGGAGCTGGAGAGTATTATGCTCAGTGAAATAAGCCAAGCGGAGAAAGAGAAATACCAAATGATTTCACTCATCTGAGGAGTATAGGAACAAAGGAAAAACTGAAGGAACAAAACAGCAGCAGAATTACAGAACCCAAAAATGGACTAACAGGTACCAAAGGGAAAGGAACTGGGGAGGATGGGTGGGCAGGGAGGGATAAGGGGGGGGAAGAAGAAGGGGGGTATTAAGATTAGCATGCATGGGGGGGAGGGAGAAAGGGGAGGGTGGGCTGCACAACACAGAGAGGACAAGTAGTGACTCTACCACATTTTGCTAAGCTGATGGACAGTAACTGTAATGTGGTTGTTAGGGGGGACCTGATATAGGGGAGAGCATAGTAAACATAGTATTCTTCAGGTAAGTGTAGATTAAAAATTTAAAAAAAAAAAGAAAGAAAGAAAGAAAAGGGGGATTACTCCTTAACAGGATAAAACTATTGGTAAATCAAAGATCAACGCATGCTTTAAATATCCTTAATGTTGATCACTTAAAGGGTGTCAGATGATCAGCTATGGAGGTACTCTTTTCTGATAATATTCCTTTCTCTTAATTAAAAAAAAAAAAAAAAGCAGTTACTGTGTGCTGACCTCCAATGAGTTCTGCACAGTGGTATAGAGGGCATGTCAAAGTGTGGGCAAAGGGTCTGTTTGTTCTAGGCAGAAGATCAAGGCCTAGCTTGGATACCCAGAAAATGAACTAAGATACGATATGAGGAGGAGCTTCCGGCATCAGCACTCTCTGGAGGACTCGTGCCGGGGGATGATCATCAAAAAGCCTCCACAGGGATCCGGACGATGCTGCGGTTGTGGCTGCATCCAGCCCACCGTCTCCTGGACTTGCCATAAGAAGGAGGAGGGAGATGTCTAGGCTGGCATGTGCATACAGTGAGACAACGAATTTGACTGGATCTGTACTGTTGGAACTCAACCAGGAGTTGGGAGGGGTGCAAGTTGTAGCACCCCAAAATCTCATGACTATAGACTATCTATGGTTAAAAGAACATATGGGATGTGAACAGATCCCAGAAATGGGCTGCTTTAATTTGTCTGATGGTTCAAGTACAGTTGGACAATATCCATCATATCATAGATAAATTTTCACAAATGCCTAGGGTGCCTAAATGGTTTTCTTGGCTTCACTGGAGATGGCTGGTAATTATAGATTTGCTTTGTTTATGTCACCGTATTCCTATTATGTTAATATGTGTGTGCAAATTAGTTAGTAGTTTAAAACCTATACATACTTAAGGTACTATACAAGAAGATATGTCAAAGAAATAATCAATCCTCCCAAGTTTCCTTCATATGCTACATCTATAGCTTTTCTTCTTCCTTCCTAATTACAAACCTTAAATAGAATTCGTGCCTCATATCGAATTTACCGAGTATCATAATTCCTCCAGGTGGTAAAGATACCTCGAGACAAGTGCTGGGCATAGAAGCCACAGGGCATAAATCTGCAAAGAAGTAAAAAGCTAACCTTTGCAAACAATATGGCTTCTCTCTCACTTACCAACTTTACATTTCCCTGTATGGCCCCGGAAGATGACTGGTTAGCCAGAGACGGGTAAGATTCCTCAAGGGAGGAACAACCTAAGACAGGCACAGTCGCAGGGGGGCCATCAGGTGAGAATTTGGGGGTCAACAGAGGTGAGGCTCAGAACCTCACCCCCCCTGCTTTGAGAGAAATCTTCTGCATCCGTGGATGTCTTGCTGCCCTTGTCTAGCCTGGATTAATACTTAGTCCATAGGCACACACCTGATCATCTGATCATCTATATTTGCCTTCTTACAGCACTAAACTATGTTTTCTACCTTTATCTTGCATCTACCTACCACTTCAGCATTTTATTAAAAATAAAAATAATAATAATAATAGGAGAAATGTGGGATCAACATATAAATCAAGTACAAAAATCAAATGAATATTCATATTTGACCTGATGGTTTATAGGTCATATTGCATGATCAAAACCGAAAGTTTCTGTGATGAATGCCCTTGTACTGTTCACCATGTAAGAATTTATTCACTCTGTAAGAATTCGTTCACCATGTAAGAACTTGTTCGTTATGCTTCAGAAGATTGGAGACTGATGAGAATTAGGCTTGAGATGGATTAATGATTGTACATTGAGCATTGACCCCCCTATACTGAATTTTATTGTTGTTAACAACCATTTGATCAATAAATATGAGAGATGCCCTCTCAAAAAAAAAAAAAAAAAAAAACTGGTCTGAGTGATAATAAATGAGAAAGAAAAATAGAGGAAATCTCCCAAAATGAAAATTGGTGATCCTGAAGAAAAAAAGTAGAAAACATTAAATAGAAATAAGACCAAAACATTTATTTTTAGGTTTTTGAAACTTCAAACTGAACAGATTAACAAAAATTGTAGTTAATTCTAATTTATAATGATCGTATCCTAAAGGTGGAAGCAAAATGCTGGAAAAGTTCCATTCCCTCATTCTTTAGATAACTCAATAAAGCACAATAAAAGGGGTTGGGGGTGCCGATAAAGGGAAGGGAAGATGTTGGCTGGAGTACAAGTTAGACATGAGCAGTCTTTCAGGAGAATAAAAAGTTGGCTCACTTGCTCTTAAACATACACTTAAATAACTCTCAACCTTGGCTGAACAGTGGAATCACTTGGAGAGCTTTAAAAAACATTGACACTTGGGTCCCACCCCCTAAAAATACCAAATTTAATTGGCCTGGTAACTCTAATGGGCAGTCATGAAAAAGACTCTCTGCTCTGCCCTGTGCCTCGGCTGGTGAGAACCAGGCAGAAAAGGGAGAGGGAAATACAGTCGCCCAGGGCACCAAAGCCACATATGCAGGACAGTAACACGTCAGAGCCAGAGTTAAGGGAAACGTAAAACGCAGACCCTGGGGGGCAACTTCAGGACTCACAAAAGGGCCTCAGGGCCACAGCTGGGTCTTGACGAACACTTCACCATGTTCTTCAAACTTCAGCGTCCCCCAGTTCAGGACATTAGGATTCAATTTTCCACCAGCGTAGATAATGCTAATCTCACTGGGGGACAGCACAGAGTCCCACATGTTTACATCACCAATGTCTCCCACCAAAGACTGGTTTTTATCAAAGCTCCCAGCGAATGAGTCCTGCTCCTGCCCCAGGATGATGCTGGCTTCTGTTCCTATAGAGTAGCCCTTCCGCAGACTCCGCCTCACCATGGGCTTCCCGTCCACCCAGAGCTCCACGATCCCTGAGACGGACTCCCAGGTGATGCACATGTGCAGGGGCGCAGGGGAGAGCGCAGGAGGCTTGAAAAAGACGGCAGCTCCTCCCACAGCTACGCTGTACACTCCACTATTTTCCTTGAAGAAGAGGATCTCATTAGATTGTGCCCTGGTGGCATAAGAGAAGATGCTATATCCGCGGGTCAAGTCCGTGTAGACCTGCAGGCACAGGGTGAAGGCCCTGAGAGGCTTCTGCAGGTGTGCGCTCAGGGTCACAAAGGAATTATCTGACTCTGTGGGGAACACGAAGGCCTTTCTCCACAAGTCTGTAGAATTGAAGACAGAGAGGGAAAACGTCAGCAGTTGAGCTGTGCTAAAAAGCAAAATTCAACAGAGTAAATTTAAAGATCGAATTGGCTTTATTCAACAATTCGTGAACCAGGCAGCATCCCCTCCAGCAGATGGAAAGGAGGTCTGACAAGCTGTACAAAATGCAAGGCTTTTAGCGGCAGAAGGGGTTAGGAAGAGAGAGCTTCAAGCAGAGTGGGTTGTTTTGAAGTCACCTTCCTACGGAGATGGAGGGGGGTCGATCAGGCAGATTGACACACTAGTGCTGACCAAGTGATTCGAGACTGACTGGTTAAAGGCCATATTCCTGGGAAAGGATGAATCTGCAATTAGGTTAGGTAGTAAGTCTTGGTTTGCCGATGTGGGGTTTAGGATAACTGACTCCACTTTGGACCTGTGGTCTTTAATAGCTTGTTAGACCACCGAGATGTATGCTCTCACTATGTCCAGGCAGGCTGGATTTAGAAATCACGGGTTGCCCTCTGCTCCAGGCCACAACCCCTTCCCCATGCTGGCCATTTCTCCCAACCTGGCTTCGCGCAGTCTAACCCTGAGCCAAGAACTCCACTCACATTCTGAAGCAGCACCTACCTCTTTGGGAAAAAGCACTGGGGAGGCTGAGGACAAGCAGGAAACACAGCCACGGCTTCTCCATGTACCCTCCCGGTGGCCACGGAGCCTAGAATCTGGGTTTTCCTCCTGGAAAGAATTTCAGAGGCTGAGATTGCACACTTGGGTGTCTGAGATCCCTCTGTCTCAGGTCTGCTCCACCTTGACCTTATATGTGTGATAGAGTGTCTCAGCTGATGGGTAAATGATTATCTAAAATTGGTCCCTGAAGCCATGATTAAAGCTCCAAGAGCAAATAAACCAAGATAAGTGGTACAAATAGTACCACTACAAGTTATTTATTAGAGATCCCCGGATGTCTGTCGATGTTCCAACAGCTCTGTGTGACAGTACGTGGTGAATTAAAACATCACATTCTGGGAATCCATTCTAGAGAATATTGCAAAATATGGGGGGCTGCCGGGATGGAGGAGGCTTTATGCACAAGGACAGCGATAACATTACTTAAGATAGTGAAAAATTAGAAAATTGAGGCATGTTTAAGTAAATCGCATATATCTATATCCCCTAAATAGAATGGATAGCCATTTAAAATGTTGTTTGTAAATTTTATGCCCTATGTAGAAATGATTATGGTACTATAATAAGAGAAAGGATAACGTAAATTTGTTTATACATCATTTTTAGAAGAAGTAACATCTTTAGAAAAAAATCTATAAGGAATATCCCCAAACAATAAGTATTCTTAGCACGGCAGTGAAATTATGGACGATTATTTCCCTTATTAATAACACATTCCATCATGTGGTTATGATGTGCATATGTGTATGTGTGTGTGGTTAATTAAGAAGCAAGGAAAGAGGGGATGAATATCAGTATCCCTCAAAGCAACAAAAGCTATGGTTTCATTTTATGAATAGGACATCCGGTCGGACGATGGATATTTGGCTTCACTCCCAGAATATCAATTAGACATCCTGATACATGTGTGTGTGTTTGTGTTTGCCTGTATGTAGAAAAGTATCTGCAATGTATAAATTTCTATATAAAACATTATAATTTCATGTAAAAAAGAATCTTGAGCTTATTCATCACGGCCTCTTCATGACTTACCCTTGATATTCAATGAGAAATTAATAATAGAGGTTATTTCTTAATTGAAGAACCAGCTAACATGTGGGTAGCATATTATAATCACACAAGCTAAAAGGACTATTACAAATGGTAGTAATTCCTGGGAAGGTTTGTTCTCTAATGATGTACAGTTACATTTTCTTTTTAATTACCCTTCCCCAAACTTTTTGCAACCTACTTTTAAAATATAAGACTGGAATAAAGTAATTGCTTTGAATGGCTTTCTCTCTGTTTTCTAACCATTTGCCCAATTAAAGATATAGGCAAGAGCTAGAGCAATAGAAAAGAAGAGAAGGGGAAAACAAAGAGGAAGAGAGAAATTGAGACATTCCCCATGAACCATTTCACAATCCACCCCTGGTTCCAGTAACCTGCCAGCGCAGTGCTGAAATCGCTCCCGTGGTATGACAGCACCGAGTGAGCTCTATCAGGAGAGAGGTGTGATAAATCAGCTTGCTACGCAACCTTCATCCTTGCGAGGCCTCTCCTCTCATTCTCTTACAGCCCCTGATGCGCCAATAAAAATACGGAAGGTTCTCAGCTTTTCTAGACACCTTGGCACTTGATTTAAAGCCCCAGTAGATCAAACACCTCAAATTGCAGAGACCCAAAGCATCAACTGGGGAAAAAGAAAAACATTCAAAGACAAACAGAATGTTTGTCATCACAGTACTGCTTTACTGGATACATAAGAACATGGTAAATACAAGGCTATCACTTTATTTCATCCTAGAGCAACGACAACACCAGACTCCAGTTCTCAAAGAGTGAGTTCATTATGCCCCAACCCACCAACACACCCCACGCAGTTCAAACAAACCACTATTAACAGGAGGAAAAGTGGAAGGGAGGGACACATCAGAAACAACCACGCGACAGATCAGAGACAACTCTTTTCAAAGCTGTCACTCCGCCTACAACAGCGGTTCTCCTGCCTCCACTGCTGGAGACTTGCCTGCACGGTGTAATCGAGCTTTAAAAATACTGAAGACTGGGTCTCACCACCAGAGAATCTGCTGTAATGCTCTGCAGTGTGGCCTGGGCAGCTGGATTATAATGTTAGCATCTAAAATTGGAATCACCGGCCTAGAGAATTTCTCCTACGATTCCATGTCCTTGGCAGAATATGCTCCCCTTAGGATACGAAATGAACTCTAAAGGCATACATGACCATGGAAAAGGGGGGTGGTTTCCAAGTCAAAGAAAACTTTGACAGTGAGTCAAGGGCACAGCCTGCCTCATGCTCTGTTGATGCTGAGGCTGAGTAGGATTTTTATGTGCAAGCCATTCTCCTAAACATACATAACAAAATGAGAAGTTAAGAGATTGACAGTGCCCTGGAGATGGTAGTTAACACTCTGGATATGTGGCACCCTGAAACGGCCCTCTGATGAGAAAACATACACATATCCCCATACTCACCCTCCGCCACTAGGGGGATAAGAGCAGAGTGTAAGATTTTGTTGCATGGGGCAATAGAACACAGTGTTTAGAAGCACGGGGAACTGTAACCAGGCTGCCTAAGTTTAGTTCCAGCTCTGGGCAGGGTAGTTAACCTCTCTGGACCTCAGTTTCTTTATCTGTGAAATGAGGACTATAAAAAAGAGTACTTACCTCAAAGGATGTCATGAAGCAAATAAATACATATAAAGGACTTAGAACATTGCCTGGAACACAGTAAGAACTCGGTAGGCATAAGGTACCTTTAAGATTGTCTCTGATCTGTCCTGTGTGACTGAGCAATTATCATCCTGGGAGCAGTGATAGGAACGTAAGAGATCACTCCTCTGTGGGTCTGAAAGGCCCCGGGGTGGTGGGGATCACCTGGGAGGAGTCCTCAGAGAATGCAGCAGAGGTAACCTGAGCCAAATGTGCTATAGCCTTCTTTAAAGATGATGACCAGTCTTCAAGCTTACTGGGGGCAGGCATGTCCCCCAGACAAGACATCTGAGCTGCCAGGAAGCCCCTAAAATGATGGTCCTAAAAATACATTGGGCAAAAGAGCTTGTGAATTACTGATTCCTGGGCTCTAACTCCAGAGTCAACTCTAGCAGATCTGGGGGTCAATGAACCTACGCTGGTGATGCCTGTAATCAGCAGCTGCAACTTAAGAATCTCTGAATCAGGTGAAACAAGAGACTTGAGCTAGGCGTCTGCCTTTTCTGAAGAAGACGACCAACAAGCCCATGAACCCACTTCTGGCAAAGGAGAAATGAAAGGATGCACGGAAGAGATGAAGGCAGGGAACTGCAGGGAAGGAATCCAGACCTTATACCAACCCATCTGAGATGCGGCTAGAGGTTGGTTATCTCGGGATAAAGCCAACTAGAAATCAAAGAAGCACTTTTCTTCTTTCCCTGGAATTCTAAGGATCAGAAATCTACTTTGGAAATTTGATGGGGATATTTTTATTGTTTTAATGATCTGGAGTCATTTGGGTTTTTTTTTAACAACCCTTGCTTCCTGGAATACATTAAACTTGAAAATAGTGAAAAGCATGGGGAGTGGAAATTACAGACTTAAAACATCCACCTACTTTGTTGACTGGGACTCCAAACCCATTTCCATCAGGCCCCAGCCCCATTTCTGAGGCAGCCTGTAGTCTCTCGTCCAGGCCCAGGATGACCTGAGAGATGGGTCTTCATCCACTCATCTGGCTGGAGCCCATGCAAGGCTTGTCACCACACCAATGAGCTAATATTTCTGCCCAACACAGGGAGATCACAGGTGCTCGCACTGTACATAAGCACATTGGAGCCCACAGTAAGGTGTCCACAGCTGGGTCAGGACTGGCCCTGACTCCTGCACTCTTGGCTATTTTCAATCCCCCAAAGGGGGATTGAAATGCAGCAGCCGCCAGAATTTCCCTAAGGTTTTACTTTTCCAATCTCTGACACATGCAGTTGGTCTGGCCCCTCAACGGGTCTGTAAATGTGCTACAGCGTCTCTTCAGTGCTGGGCTACTACCCCTGTTGTATCTCAGTTCATTTCATTGATAGATGTGTATAAACCCATCCTCCTTAACCCCTCTGAGTGAAAGAAATGTTTATTGTCTACTATGCATGTGTTCTTTTTATAGTTTACCTCATTTTCCTCAAGGAAGCCCTATAGGGAGATTTTTTTGTAGGTTTTATGTATCACTAGGCCCTCTGTCTTTTCAGTGGAAGTTAGTGGCTGACTCTTCTTCTGGACAAACTGGATACATAATCCCCACTGTAAGGACAAACCAGTGCTGATGGCATGGCTTTATTAACCTTAGCTAGAAGTGGCCTCAATGGACAATTGATCTTACCCTCCACTTACTGTGAAAGAGAATTGCCTAGAACCAACTCAGACAAACCAGAATCATCCTCATTGGCATGTGTCATCTAACATTTAATTGGATTGTGTCTAACAATGCTACATAATACAACAATACCAGTTACTTGGGATGTATTTTCTAACAAGATTACATTGAAGTATCTATCAGTCAGCGAAACTGCCTAAATTTAAACATTCTAGGAATGCTTTATTGAGATTCCTTAATGCTCACTGAATGCAAATGCCAGCTGTAAAAATTTTTCTGGCTAAAATTATTAAGGCCAGAGGCTGTCCACTAAACTCTGTGTAGTAAGGTACCAGTAATTGAATTCTGAAAAAAATATTAGCTCAGCCCACATCCCTTGGGGAGTTGGGGATGGTTTTCTATAATTAAGACATATCTCCTGACTGGATTCTTCAGCTAGAAAAAGTGCCAACCCTTCTACTCTTCTACTTAGCTGAATGTCAGGGTATATGAATCTGCCCTAATTGGAAAACAGACAATATTTGCACTCACATTTTTACCTGAGAATGTATCCTTAACTTCCATGCTTCCAAATGGTTATCAAAAGTTAATTAGGGAAATCAATATTCAGAAATAATTATCTCAAAGATTTGTTCTTCATTCTCTTAGCATTCTGAATTCAGTTTTTAGCAAATTAGACCTTTCAATTGCTGTCAACCCAGAGTACTTCTACCAAGTTGTATTTCAATGGTATATAATGAATCTGCTTAGGGATATAACACAAAACAGCCTAATAATAATTATATGCCAGGCACTATACTAAGTGCTATATGTGCATGATCTTATTTGATTCTTACAACAATCCTGAGATAATTACTATTGAAGAGAAGCAGAATATGCCACCCCAAAATGTGCCACTTTGGTATATTGATTGTTTTTAATTAAAGTTACTTAACAAAGAGCCAGTGCAAGAAGACACTCCAATTCTCCTCTGTCCCCCTGAAGGCAGAAAATAAATCTCTCATGTGAAAGCTACCCTCCCTTCACCAGGAGGGTAGAAAGCATTCTAACCACCAGAGATGAGGAGTTTAGGGCTGAGAAGCTATAGAAGGAACATACGTTACTTCTTTACTAATTTCCTACCCTTAGCCCAAACCCCCTTACCTTGTCAATTCTTCACAAATTTATTGTTGCCTTGTCTAAAATAAAGACTGCCTGCCTTAGTCACTTCTGTGAGTCTCATATTTTTAGGGGCTCCCATACATACAAAATTCAATTTTTTTCCCTGTTAATCTGTCTTTTTCAATCTGATAATTAAATCAGCCAAAGAACTTAGAAGAACAAGAAGGGAGAAGTTTTCCTCCTCTACATTTTGACACCCAACATAGGACTGTTCACTGTCTGGACTTGGCTTGCTCAGGGGCTGCTGCATCTATGAGATCCTGGGACCTCTGGCTGGAACTGGCAGAAGATAAGCATTCTTAGCGCATCAGTCTCCCAGATCTCTGCCTGCAGGATCTGTTGGGGGCAAGAGAGTGGAAGTCCTTTTCTTTACATTTAGATTAGCAGGAGAAAACATTTGTATGAACTAGTTCCTTGGGTATAGCAACTGTGGTAAAGATCAGTTATGAGTTCCCTTGTTTTCTATTGACCCATTTCCTCCCAGAGATGGTCATTGTTTCCTTTGTCTCTGTCTTTTGTATCATTTGTCCTAAGGAGGAAAATCACAGGGCAGAACAGCAGGGTCCTATAAGCCTGTTGTTTGAGCCGGCCTCTCAGCAGTCATGGCTCACACCAGACTGCCGCCTGTTTAGACAAACCTGGATATGGGGGCCCATGTGAAAGCCAGACGAAGTTTTCCTTTCATCTTGTTTTATGTCCTGAAGGCTTAGCTTTGTGGCCAATGAGAATACTTTCTCTGCTCTCTGCCAGCTGGAAGATCCAAATACCCACTTGCATTTGGCGGCTCGTCGAATGGATTGCCATTCCACGACGTGCAGTCACAAGCATCACCCTCTGCCTGACCGTGCCAGCTCTCAGGAGAACTTGTCGTAGGAGGTCCCAGTCTATAAGGGACCTTCGTCATCTCAACTTGTGTGGTCTTGTTAGTGCTGGAAAAGTCCCATTCCAGTAGCACCTGCCTGGTGTCACAGGTTACTGGGTCTGTGACTGGAGGCATCTCTCATTCTCTTAAGAAACCAGAGACACCATTTTTCACTACACCATTCTTATTACCTGTGACAACAAAGGTGATTGCTTCCTTAAACTTTACTCTGGGTATGAAGGCCTGCGACAGCCACATCTTTTGCACCCTCTTTTGGACACCTCTTACACCCCTGGCTAAGCCATAAAAGACTTTTTGGTTTGAGTTGTTATTGAGATTAAAATAAAATCCTACTCATTAATGTCCAGAGAAATGATCCTTTGAATTGGAAAAAAGTTCTATATTTGAAAGCCTGAACCATTTTCTTATTGCTACCTATGGAGAGATCAAATTAAAAGTGGATACCAAGGAGTATAATGGCTAGCCTTAAGGACTCCTTTAACAACATGAAACAACAGAAATCAGACTTAAAACAAAAATTAATGTTCACATACAACAAAATTTCCCCTCCTTAAAATCTGGCCCCATCTCCTCAGTAGGTCCCTTCAGTTCCCAGCTGCCTGTTTTAGCTTCCCTTTCCCTACAAGATTTACGGAGAGCGCTCTGGCTGGTTCTCTAAGCTCAGGTATTCACATAAATTCTGAAAGCCAAGAGGTGAATTTAGCAGAAGCACCTGGCACAGACAGTAAGGCTCACTTTGCTGGGCTCTGTGGTCAGGCTTACTGTGCGATGTCCTTTATAGTGTGTCCTGAATCTCTGCCCTCCCCTGTAAAGAATTCATGTCTCCTAGACAAATCTTTTAAGTTATAAAGCCCTTTTGCCTCTACTCAGAAGATCTACCAAATTTAAAGGGGAATTAGAAAGATTGGGGACCATTCACAGGCCCTCTCACAAGAAACTTGATTGGCTGCTAAGGGATGTTTTTCCCTCCCATAATTATACTGCAGTTAACAGACAAGCCACAAAGTTCCCTGGGGAAAAACCCCTCTCTCAGGGGAAACAGATGACCTGAATTTGTCCTAGGCCATCCTACAAATGATCAGAAAATGCATCGACTGAAGACTGATATTCAGGGCCAGTATAAACAACAATAGAAGCTTTCCCCACTAAGGTAAACTGGTTTAGGGTTGAATTCTCAGGGAGAAGAACATCTGAAGGCCTTTGTTGAACACTCTATACAGACCTTTCAAAGACATACTGCATTAAATTCTGAAGCTCCAGAACACAGAAATCTTTTAATCTCCACCTTAGTAGGAAATTTTCTCCTTGGTATCAAAAGACAAATTCAAAATAGTGTGGTTGGAAAGCCTAGTCAACCTCTAAGCATTATAATGGAAGCAGCTACCCAATTCTTTGAAGATAGCTTGCAGGAATGCAAGAAAGAAAAGAGGAGGAATCAACAATTCTTTATTTTTAACTTGAATCTTTAATGAAACAAAAGCGTAACTCGGAGAGTAATTCAGAGTCCACTCAGATCCCTTCTTATTTGCCTTCAGACAAATATTTGCAGATATTATAATAAAAATCAGGGCACGAGAAGAACACTTGAGAAAAAGAAGAAGAAATTTAAATAATAATTACCCAAGACTTCTGTTAATAGACAGATCTACTCTAAAACTCCTAGGAGAAAACTTACATCCTTTCTCTGTCCCTTGAAGATGTACATCTTACCATGTCTTTGAAATGTAAACACCACAGGAGATAAATAAGCACAGCCCAAATTGCCTGAGACTGAAAAAAAAAGAAAAAGAGGGAGAAGAGGTTTTTAAAAATACAAACTGCTATGAAAACTCCATTGCCCAAATTCTAGTCCGCAGTCTCCATAAGATTACTTGTCAATGACAAATGCAAACCTTAAAAATCTTCTCAAGCATTAGTAAAAAGCTTTAGCCATTTTAGCAAGTAACCTTAACTTGTTCCATCTAACAGAGCTACAATTTAAATTAAATTGTCCTTTATAAACTCATGGGTTTGATATTGTTGTACCTGACTTATGGCTAAAATGTGAAAGCTATAAGATATCTGTCTGAGTCTGTCTGTATGTTTATGTATGTACATTATCGATATGGTATTACCAATATCAATGTGTAAAAGAGTTCTACTTAGTTGGCTTAAAAGTAAGTGCTTATAAATTCGTTCACCATGTAAGAACTTGTTTGTTATGCTTCAGAAGATTGGAGACTGACGAGAATTAGGCTTGAGATGGATTAATGATTGTACATTGAGCATTGACCCCCCTATACTGAATTTTATTGTTGTTAACAACCATTTGATCAATAAATATGAGAGATGCCCTCTCAAAAAAAAAAAAAAAAAAGTAAGTGCTTATAAATTAGGTGTTCAGAAAACTCTGAAATACAAAAACTAACCCAAATGCTTTTCAAGTTCATGGATAATATTCAGTAAATAAAAGCTAGTTTAAGTTTGCTGGCTTAATTAAAATAGACATGTCTTCACAATTATCAACATTAACTATAATGTAGCTGTGCAACATTTATTCTATGTGTGTTTACTAGTCAAATAAGTTCATGGTATCTCTTCTAAAATGTGTCAGCAAGGAAAATAGCTTGGGATGATGGCTGGCTAACCTTGTCTACTGTCTCACGAGGTAGTTGTGCATAGTCTAATTGTTAAAAGAAAATGATTTAGATAGATGTAAATGGAATAAAAGTTTATAGATGAACTTTCCAGCCATAACTGTTTCCCAAATCTTTTTGATAACTTGAAGCCTTTGAGTTTTACCAAGTTAAATGGTGAATATTTATTAAATATTTAGATATAGGGTTTTAGATTCATTAAGTATTTATATTTTTAGATTTATTAAATATTTAGATCATTTCCAGATAAGGCAAACTACTGAAACATTTATCACTGATGATAGGTCTATCTATGGCTTCTATTACAAAGAAACTAAAGACGTTTGGGTCTATTACTAAACATGTTTTGTGCCACATTGAAAGACTGCAGTCTGATGAAGTATATGTTTCTAGAAGTTATGGAATATACTCACAAATTTGCCAATCTAAAGAATGCTGCTGTAATAGTTCATAAAGTCTTACTTCTTAGCATTCACTAGAAATTAAGCTTCCTAAGGGTTTAAGAATTATCATTAGTACATATAATTAAAACTACTAAAAGTAATAAAGGAAACAATTTTATATGTGAGTAAAGTAGGATATATCCTTGGGCAAGACAGGTGTACGATATGGAGGTGCACTTTCATTAAGAAAAAGAAAGTAAATTTGTCCTAAAGTAAAACTAGTTATTTCAGTATGGAAAGGAAGAAAATGAAGGACAAACTAAATGTATGTGGAAAGTGGAAGAGATAGAGAAGTTGTTGTGAGGCCTTTTAAAAATAATTTTCAATCTCAACAGTTTACTTATGTAATTTCCTTTCATCTGCTAAAAGGACAAAGTTTTCTTGGACTGTTAGGCTGGTCTTGATAGAATATTATGAAAGGTTTTTCTTTACCTTTTAAGTAATCTGCCTAGCAATCAAAGAATTTGTACTTTACTAAAACAATTTTCTTTGCTTCATGTTGTCTTTATCAGGCCTCTGGTTACTTAACTGAGTCTTAGTATTAAGAGCTAAGTTTTGTTCACAGCTATGCAACCACTACATTTACCTTTAAAAACTTTTGTCACTTTAGTTAAGTGTGTAATTATTGTTTCATAAATTCCTGTGATCTTATTTAGTTGAGTGTCCAAACTTTTGATACTTTTGGCAAACTTCCCAAAATGAAGTTCTAAGTGAAGTTTTCTGACTTGGAAAAACTTGGGATTTTCCAGGGGACTCCTCAAAAGATTTGTACTCTCTTCTTATAAAAAGAGAGACCTTAAACTAATTAGGTTTATTTGATATGTTAAATTACATGGAAAGCATTGTCAAAAAAGTGATGCTAAACCTTCTTAGATTATATTTGCATTGATACATGTTATTAATATAAGTGGTTTCAGAAATCATAAAATTCCCAGAATTCTGATTTATCCTGATATAATATTATCAGTCATAATTTTAGTTGTTATCTTAGAATGTTGTGTGTCACAGAAACAACCAAATTTCCTTTGTCAAAATGAATTCTCATCAGATCTTTAACCATGGCCATATTTAAGTCTTTTTGTCATTTACAGAAGTTACTGTTTTACTGTGTTGCTTTTGCAAAAGTCATCTTCAGAGAGAGCCAGGGAAAAGGATTTAACAAGCCCAGGTTTTTAACAACTTCCAGGTCATAGCACTGAACTGGGTAAGAATTTGTAAAACTCTGTTGGAGAAACTGATGGCTTCGTAAAACTTCTAACCGAAGATCAAGATCAACAAAAATTAATTACATGGGACTGAGTGAACTGATGAGGATATATAATTTTTATGCTTTTTTTATTTGAAAGATTATTTGTTCTTTTCTGTTTATTTTTCCAGATTTCAGGAAACCTTTTTCTCTTTCCTCTTAAGCTATCAGCAGTCTGGTAAAATATACCTTTGTGAATAAAGATAAAACAATTCTCTTTTTTTCCCTACCTGATCCCTCCAGAATTCAGAAACTCTTAGTGAATATAGTTATTTTCATGACAATATAGTTATTTACATAAGTTCAATAAGAATCTATTCTCCTTGTAACAGGGCATAAAGGAAACATTGGTTGTATTATCAATGCTTTAACTGGAATGTCATACTTGAGAATGATATGCACAGAATCAGATATGCATAGAATCAGACAACTTTAAGAAACTAAGGTTGACTTTATAGAACCAATAAAGTGCTTTGGAAAAATAGCCTGGTACCTTGCTTACAGGGTTCCAGATGGCCTTACCAACTAGTAAGGAAAATCACTTCCTGAAAAGCTCAGAAACCTCAAGATATTTGGGAAAACTCAAGAAAAGATGAATTTACCCAAATCTATAGGTATTGCAGGCAAAGTCTGATGACAAGTCGTTGGCTTGGCTTCCTAATAAAGATCACACATTCTCATAATTAAAGGAAAACTCTAAGTAATAGAAAAGATACTAATGAAAAGCTGAGGGGTCTGTCTAACTGCCATTAGTGCATGCAGTACATGATTGAGTGGCTTCAAGAGCTGGTGTGCATTCCACAGCATTAAACTATATAGGGATGTTGCAAGTGCTGATGAGAAGCAGCAAGATATTTCTCCCTGTGTTAAAAAAAAAAACTTTATGATGATTAAATATACACTAGGGATCAGGTTTTAAATTTCAGTGAAGCCAAGGTCTGTTAGAGGTGATAGTCCCCAAAGACCTGCATCTCAGAGGAGGTTGCATGAGCCAGGGGCTGAAGGCTGAGAAGCGTGACAACTGTAGAGGTGGTGAAGGCTTCTGAAAAGCCTTCACTGTGCTGATAATTTCACTGGGACTGTTGCTGTTCCTGTTAGTACTCTGGTGTGTTAGTGCATTAGATTTTCGGCAGTCGGCCCCTAATTATCGCACAAGGAAATAATTATCGCACAAGCCCTGCTATTTTTAGTGCATAAGTATGCAGAAGATGAGGATTTTCTAGAATGCGTATGTCACATCATAGTGAAAAAAAAAATGCCTGTATTTCAAAAAGGATGGATCATAAAACAATGCTGAATAAAAAAGGCAAGTTAAAAAAGCTGCTTAGACATTTTCTCCTCAACTTCCAAAATTCAAAACAAAATTATATCATATATAAATATCTATATATCTATTGTGTTTATAAAGAATTTTTAAATGAATAATTCATTCTAAATACCCCACAGCGCCAGTCTAATAAGGGGAGAAACATCAGACAAAGTCAGATGGAGGGACTTTCTGCCAAAAATCTGGCCAGTACTCCTCAGAACTGTCAAGGTTACGAAGCCCAAGGAAAGACGGAAACTGTCACGAACCAGAGAAGAATAAGAAGACGTACGACTGAAGGTAATGTGGGATCCTGGATTGAATCTTAAATAGGGAAAGTACATTAGTGTAAAAACTAGAGAAATCTGAATGGAGACTGGAGCTCAGTTAATAGCAATATACCACAGCTGGTTTTTCAGTTTTAACAAATATACCTTGTCAAAGCAGATACTAAAATTAGAAGGAAGTGGGCGAAGGGCATATAGGAGCTCTCTGTATTATTTTTGCAACTTATCTATAAATCAAAAATTATCGAAAAATAAAAAGTTCTACTCATTAAAAAAACTAAGAAAGATACATCATGTCACTACTCTTTGCATCTGAGACAACAAATAAAGCTTTCTTTAAATTATTTGTGTTTCAGTCTAAAAAAAATACGATGCAGAGTTCCATTCTTGGTAGGATCACTTCTCAAAACTATATAATTTAAAAATAACAAGAAAAATTTTAAGTTGCAAAGAGCCATTAGAAGAGTATATATACATACAACTTCCAAATGACTCAAGAGAGCAGACGTAAGTGTTGAGGTGGAAGGAAGCTTATAAACTGTATGTTCTCCTTTTCATCTGTGTTTTGAACCAATTGAGAGAAATTGAGAAGTCAGACAAAGGTCGAAACAGTGGCTTTATAACTGGAAGGGACTGGGTTGGTGAAGGTGGCTGAATAATGATCTCCAGATTGAGACAGCCTTACTCACCCAGTGCCCGATGGTGAGTAGACAGGTCTCCTTGTGGGTACAGAGTATTTACTGCCAAAATCACCACAGAGCCAAAATCAGACACAAACATATGCTGTCTGCAGACAGACAGATCCCCAAACACACACACACGTACACACCGAGAGAGAAGAGGAGCCAAAGGGACTGACAGACATACACCTGCTCAGTTGCTTATCCCACAGTCATTAATAGGAGGTCTTTCTTTCTAGAGTGGATGACAAAAGCCCTCGATAAACCAGTTCAAAAGCCTGAATTTTGTGGAGTCTGCTGGTTTCCATGCTATTAAATCCTCCCACCAGGGCTGATTTCAAACCACCAATGTGATGTCCCTGGAGGCAGAGTTGTGAAGGAGTTTGCAGAGCCTGTAATAGCCGACAGCAGAACACAGCTATCTGCTCTCCTGGAGAAGAATGAGTGTAAGAGAAGTGAAACCAGAAACATTTCTCTAGTGCTATGGAACCTCTAGTGCATGAAGAATGGGGAGTAAATATTTCATCCAAAAATACCTCTATGGTTTGTTCTTCTAATTCACAGGGCTCTACCAACACCCCTGTGACTAACCAGAGATGAAGCTCTCTCCAGTGTTCCTCTGGAAGGTTTCCTGTGATTGCTGGTGGTCAATGTAGATTTTGCCCCAGAAGCTGTAAAATGGGTCAGAAAAACACAGTAACTAACTATAAGGCCATGCTGATGGAACCAAGTCTAAAATTCACTCCCACGGCTCTTGCAAATCAAAACTATTTCTAGTCATATTGTCCAAATACAGCGCCACCAAAAGTTCTGCACTGAAATTAAATGACTATTTTAAGATAATTCAGTAATAAATGACAACATATACATGCCCCAAATCTAAATACAAAATCTCATCATCATGTATTTTCAGGGACAGATTAAAGTCCAAAAATCAAATTCCCTTGTAAGTAAAGTCCCAAGTAATTAAAGTCTAAGGTCAAAGTGACTCACCCTTGCGAGTTAAAAATCCAAAGAAATTAGACTCCAAATTCATTCCCCCCACTGTCTAATTCTGCTTCCGTCAGTCAGAGTCACCCTGCATAGTTCGCATGGAGTCACATTTGTTCAGCATCTGGGTTTCTTCCACTAAGAGAAGTGTGGCTGCTTCAGGCCCTGCAGTTTTATTTTTTATCATTTAAATTTTTTAAAATTTTTTATTAAGGTTGTATTGATATACACTCTTATGAAGGTTTCACATGAAAAACAATGTGCTTCCTATACTTACCCATATTATCAAGTCCCCACCCAAACCCCAATGCAGCCACTGTCCTTCAGGGAAGCAAGATGCCACAGATTCACTGTCTGCCTTCTCTGTGCTACACTGTTTTCCCTGTGACCCCCCCCACACCATGTGTACTAAACATAATATCCCTCAATCCCCTTCTCCCTCCCACACCCCTCCCCTTTGGTAACCACTAGTCCCTTCTTGGAGTCTGTGAGTCTGCTGCTATTTTGTTCCTTCAGTTTTCCTTCATTGTTATACTCCACAAGTGAGGGAAATCATTTGGTATTTGTCTTTCTCCACCTAGCTTATTTCACTGAGCATAATATCCTCCAGCTCCGTCCATGTTGTTGCAAATGGGAGGATTTGTTTCTTTCTTATGGCTGAATAGTATTCCATTGTGTATATGTACCACCTCTTCTTTACCATTCATCTACTGATGGACACTTAGGTTGCTTCCATATCTTGGCTATTGTAAATAGTGCTGCGATAAACATAGGGGTGCGTCTGTCTTTTTGAGTCTGAGAAGTTGTATTCTTTGATACGGTGATGCCAAAGGCAATAATAGAAACTCCACAATGCCTGAGAAAATGAGAATCATTGAAGAAAATCTTGATGTGGGTTTCATAAGATGCTGGTGAATAGATGTCCAGTGTCCTGAGTCTGGACAGCTTGAGTCTGGTTATATAGCTTATAACCTATAAGCTCATTTGGGAGAAGCTTCTTGAAAGTTCATTTGAAGGCCATGGATCTACCCCTCTGAGAGAGAAACCCACCTCTGCACACTCTGAGAGCTCAGTTTAGTAATCTTCAGCATTGGCAACCCCATCAGCATGTCCCATTTGATGTGTCTTTCTTCTTTCTGCGTAATCAAATGCCTTTATTCCCATCCATCCCTTTGAAACTACTGATTTTGACATTACCTGTGTCTGACACCCCCCAAGGGCTCTCATCTTAGTGACTCAGTACAATCTGAGCAGGAACATGTGGTTCCAGGGCCCAGAAGCTGCTACTCCTTCTAAAGAGCTGTTCAGGCCGGTCAAATATACTCGGGAAGGTGGCTCCTATTTGTTTCAACTTTATAATGACCCTAAGCAAATTTCTGAACTGAAGTTGCTGTTGATGCTTCTGAAACTACTTTAAAAATTACTTATCAGCTTTTGAGAGCTCCGGGACATTTTTGAGCAGCGTGCTTTCTTGCCACCTGATTTGCTCATGTAATTAACAAAGCCAGAGTCAATTTTGGAGGGGATGACTTTGAGTTTAAGAAATACAGAGAAAATATACTTGCTATTCAAATGCAGCATCAACATAGAAAGAGCTCTTCCATCCAGACTGCTTCTCCCACACTCCTGGGGTACAGGGAGTCTAGTACCAGCACCACTGGCATTAACATACTTTATTTAAGAGGTGGCATTTGTTTCTGGAACGTGAACTAAACTCAGGCGTGATTGATAAGTGGGCAGGTGGGAAGGGATGAGGGCTTGATAATATGGGTGAATGTTGAAACCACTGTGTTATGTGAAACCATCAAAAGATTGTCTATCAATGTTAGCACACATAATGTGGGGGGGGGGAGCACGGGGAAGGCAGTATAGCACAGTAGTGACTCTATAGCATCTTACTACGCTGATGGACAGTGACTGTAATGGGGTATGTGATGGGGACTTGATAATAGGGGGAGTCTAGTAACCATAACGTTGCTCATGTAATTGTACATTAATGATACCAAAATAAAAATAAATACATAACAAAGATTGTATATCAATGATACTTTAATAAAAAATATACTATCAGAGCCATCCACTAACCACTACACATGTCAACCTTTTCTGTAAAGAGGAGGGTCTTGTTTTCTTGCTCTGGGATGACGTATGCCTAGAGATCTTGACGCGAGTGAGGTTCATACAGAATCTGATGCAGACTGTGAAGGCCCTGGTGGCGTCTCCAGCTGCCCCCTCAGTGCACCAAAGAAGCCATCTGGCTTGATGGGCCATCTGACCACACTTTGTTCTTGAGGCATCCGACAGGCTGTCCTTTCCTACCTCCTGTTTCACGATGACCAATGAAAGGCACACCTCCCTGGTAATTTTCAGACTGGTTAGCTTTCCAAGTATACACCCTTCTCTTTCTTCAAATGTGTGGAGAAAACTTAAATGACTTCTGATGCTGATACATGATTCTTATCCAAAAGCCAAACCCCAGAGAATAATACATGTGTTCACACACATTTGCAGAGAACTACCACGCTTTTATGGTATTGCTTCATAAAATGTCAGTCTCACACTACATTGGACAATTACAAATTAAATTGTGAGAAAGAGCACAATTGACATGTTACCTTATTTTTATGATGTATTATAAACATTAAGAATCATATTCAACCTACCTCATTTTAATCTGGATTTTACTGATTTGAGTAATCTGCATCACAAGATTCTTTCCATAGTTTATTTCTTTTTTATATTTATATATTTTTTATATTTATTTCAGTTTTACAATGGTCTTTGGAAACATAAATCTAAGTAGTAGGATGTATTCCTTGAAAACATAATCTTAATTATTCATAAACAAAATATACATTGTTATTAACATATAAAATTAAAATTCAGTTAAATATTAGTTCAAATGAAAAAATCTTGTGCAAAATTTTCTAACATCTGAATAATAGAACTCTGATAAAATTTCACCTTTTGACATAAAAATGTTAAATTGGACACTTTGGTAGATTGAGCTGTATGCCTCCAAAAGATATATATTGAAGTCTAACGCCCAGTACCTCAGAATGTGACTTCATCTGGAAATAGTGCTGTCGCAGATGTAATTGGTTACATTAAGAGGAGGTCATGCCGAAGTAGGGTGGGCCCCGATCCTCAAAAGAAGATACCTTATGAAAAGAAAGCGCAGGGAGAAGCCATGCGCTCAGCAAAGGCAGAGACTGCGGTAATTCAGCTGCAAGCTAAGGGTGCCCGAGATGGCTGGCACACCACCAAAAGCTAGGAAGATGCCAGGAAGGATTCCCCTCTAAGTTTCAGAGGGAGCAAGGCCCTGCCGACACCTTGATTTCAGACCTCTAGCCTACAGAACTGTGAGACGGTAAAATTCTGTTACTTTAAGCCACCCGGTTTGTGGCGCTTTGTTACCGCAGCCCCAGGAGATGAACACAGCTGTATTTCATACAAGTTTGATTTCGGTTTTGAATTGCACCCTCACTTTCCAGGAAAAGGGGTCGGCATTTTACATCGACATTTTTTAAAGTTGGCCAGACTGTGGCTACCATTCCAATAAAGAGGAATCAGAGTCTTGGGGGAAAAAAACAGACATAAGGGTTCCCGCATGGGACACATGTAAATATGTGGGACAGATTAAAGCAATAGTTTGGGTGTTTTTATAAGACACTCAAGCTCTAATAAAAATATACCAGAAGTGTTTCAACCAGCGTTCCAAAGGCTACTAGAGTAGAATAAAAAGCCAAACACCAATTGTCTTGCCAATGTGTTTCAGCCCCGGGCAAGTTCACTATGGAGTCAGTGAGACCTAGGAATGACACGGAATGTTCTCGGGGTAAAAGGGTTTATTACCTGGCTTTATTCTCCCGGTGACAGGTCCAGCACTAGAATTACATCTGCATCCAACATTCTACACGTCTGTAATCCTCCTTCGTCTCTGCCTCCACCCAGAGCACTGGGCAGAGCTCTTTACATGGAGATTCCTTTAATAATATCTTATTGCCTACGGGTGTGTAGCCCAGCAGCAGGCCAGTTGTACCATCAAGTCGTTTAGGTTCAGATGAGGATCCTGGCCATAGGAACTTCCATTTCCCCCACACCAATTCTTAAGCATAATGTCTTACTTGTAACATGCATTCATTTCCGATAACAGTCTGCATCATGAGCTTCCTCAGAAAACATTGTCAAACGATCATTATGAACTATTTCTAAAGCAATGTACAGTAACGTATTTACACAACATGCAGACTCTACAATCAAATTAATTCTTTGTAAGGAAAGCCAAGGGCACTGGTAAAACTATCAGTAAGTTTAACATTTAAACACAATTGTTAAGGTTGGCTTGGAGAGGCTCCTAAGAATCAGCATTGCTCATGTGTCACTACTTTCCTCATGAAAAACAGAAAATCTTACATAATTGTGCAAAAGGTTTTGATAGCTGGTACACTGTTGAAAGGAAAGCACTTACACGCCACCTCTGTCACTGCCATTATATCAGTTTCCTGTGCTGCCATCACTATAGTTTGTATAGTGAAGGAAATGACCGAATATAATAGTAATTATAACAGTAATGATAATAGCAAACTGTTCTATAGCACTCACTATAAAGCCAGACACTGTTTAAGGTCATTCCCATGTTAACCCAGTTAGTCCTTACCATTCAGGGTAGGTACATAATCCCCATTTTACAGATGAGGATACTGAGGCCCTGAGAAAATTGTTCACCAGGGTATTGTAAAGATTGTGGTAAATAGATATCCTCTGGCTTACAGATTTAAAAATCCACAGATGCCTCCAGTTAATGAATGGTCCACATTTATAGAGAAGAAAATGCATGCAAAACAGTGCCTTGGTGGGGTTATTTTTAAAATTTGGAAACTTTTATTCATTCTGTGTTGGGCCCTGCAAATTATGTAACCAGTCCTGTCTGTTGCAATGACTGTGCAGAAATTAAGTTTTAGGTCTTTTACCCATGCTTTAAAACTTGCTTTAGCTTGGGAACATGATTTTTTTCATAACCAAGCTTCGATTGCAAAAAAGTGGAATTCTGACTTGGAGGGAGTATTAAATGTTGCTATCTAAATTGTAAATATTATAAAATCAAGGGAGTTAAACTTGCATCTTTTTAAATTGATGTATGAAATGAAATCACCTTATCCCCAGCTAGTCACTGTGTTTAGAACTGTTGGTTGTCATGGTGATGCATAATAGCACATTTATTTGGATTGACTATGAAGTCAGACTTTTCCTGACAGAAAAGGAGTTTATTTGGCTGATTGGTTTGACAATGAATAGTGACTTTGCTTATTAAGTAAGGTAAACATATGTCTTAGTTTGCCCAGAGCAGTCATTGTTTATGACTGTCGTCCTGGCATGATCATTAGTAGCTTGATCTTAAGTTATATGGTTGATAATTTCTAAACTAAGTTAAATCTCCAGAGCTAAGATTTTTTTTTATTCCCCCCCAAAATGTATGTAATAAATGTATGTTTTGAAATATTATATTAACAATCGTATATTAAAATTCAAACTTTTCTAAACCTTTCTGAGTATATCAGGTTAAACAGGTACTTCTTAAAAGCAACGGATAAAATTAAGGTCATTTGTTAAGTCTTGGTGAAGTCTCTTCAGTATAACTCAGAGAAATTAAAACTTGGGAAATAAATCCTCTTGCAAAGTCAAGTGGTTTATTTTATTTTTTGTTTGTTTTCAACAAACTTAAGAATCTAATCTCTGATAAAGCATTATACATAATTTTTACGATAAAGAATCTGTGATTTGGGGCATATAATTTGGAAATAGTTCAAAGAGTTAAGCATGGACATAGGATAGGGGTAAGATTGTTGACCCAGTAGTCGAGCAAAGTAAACAGGAGTCAAGCAAAGATAACCACCACATTTCATTAGAGGAAGGAATGGAGGGCAAGTCTTTATGTTCTTCGTAGCATAAAATTTCATCCCCCCCCACTCAAAATGAGGTAAATGGAGTAAGTTTCTATTCCTTAAAACCAATGGGGCCCAGAAACTAAGGAAGTGCTCAAAAATAGATAAATAATAACCCATAATGACAGGAATAAAGGGTCCAACTGAAAGCTTCCATGGGCCAAAACTGGGACAATTTGAGCAAAAAGATAAAGTAGCATTAGATCACAGTCCAAAGTATAAAATAAGTATCTATGAGTTCATACCAATATAAATAAATGACTGAGTAAATAAACACATTGGAGGAGGAGACAAATCTCTCATGCAAAAGAATTCCAAACAATTTAATGTTCATACTCCATCCCCAAGGAGGAGGGAGTTGGCGAGGTGGGGGCATGTAAGTCCCCTCGTGGGAGTGGGATTGACCTACTTCCAGGGAGCGTGGAGGGGCGAGTAACTTAAGGGAGAAACATGACAAACTCTCCCTCTGCCAGCTGGTCAAAGCCAACCTCAGCACTCACACACCATGGTGTGTGTACTCTTGATATGACGTGATGAAGATAGCACTTTCTTCCCCAAAGCCCTATTCATAGTCTAATGATGGGAAAACCATCAGACAAATTCAAACAGAAGAACATACTGCATATACCTGACCAGTACTCTTCAAAACTCCCCAGGTCATCCCAAATGAGGGAGGTCTGGGAAACGGTCACAGCCAAAGAAACCTAAAGAAATTTGACAACTAAATGCCATGTGGTATCTTGGATGCAACTTTGGAAAAGAAAAACAGCATTAGATAAAACCTAAGGACTTTACTTAATAACTATGCATCAATATAGGTTCATTAACTGTAACAAACATACCATATCAAAACCAGGTGTTCATAATAGGGGACTTGGAAGGGGTGGGGGAATACATGGGGGACACTTGTACTCTCTTCTCAATTTTTCTGTAAATCTAAAACTGTTCTAAAATATAAAGTCTATTACAAAAAATAGTGATAATAAAAATAAATGGAGTATAGCAATCATATACATCATTATTTTATCATTATTAAACTTGGACAAATTGCTACCTTTATATCCAACAATAATTTATAGGAAATCTGGCATATAGAGGAATATATTAAATGATACCATGGGGGTCCAATCAGCAAAATGAACCCAATGTCTTGCCTGAGAGTTTCAGCCCCTGGCAAGTTCACTATGGATTCAGTGAGACCGAGAAGTGACAATGGCACATTCTAGGGGTAAAATGGTTTATTCCCAGCTTTATTCTCACAGCAGCAGGTCGAGCACTAGGATCATGTCTGCATCTAGCCGTCTGCAGGTCTGTAATCCACCTCCGTCTCTGCCTCTGCCCAGAGCACTGGGTAGAGCTCTTTATATAGCGACACAGTCAGTAATAATTAATTACCTATGGGTGTGAAAGCAGTAGCCTAGCAGCAGGCCAGTGACATCATCAAGGTGTTTAGGGTCAGGTGAGGATCCTGGCCATGGGAACTTTCATTTTCCTCACACCTAATTTTTTCAATAAATACATTGCAAGGGAAAAAGATGACAAATGGGGAGCCTATATATTAAAAGAGATTTAAGATACACACAAACCAATCAGTTGCGAGGACCTTATTTGGACCCTGACTTAAACAAGCAAACTTTCCTGTCCCACTTTCCTCACTGTCTCACTTGGCCTTCCTCATCTGCCTGCACCCAAGCCCATGTGTCAGGGTCTATTTTTGGAGAAACCTGAACAAGGACAGCCATCATTAAGAGACTGGTTAAATAAACTATGGTATAGCCATATAAGAGCCTACCATGTAATAATTTAAAATAGTGAGTTGTTAGACTCATGTGTGTTGCTATGAAAACATTTCAAAAAACCTTCATAAAATATTATTCTCTTTCTATAAGTGAATTAAAATGATACATGCATATATACTAATATATTAATAATCATTTTCCCAGGTGTTTACGTAAGAAAATTAACAATGATGACCTCTGGGTAGTGCAACTTCTCAGGTGGCAGAGATATTGTTGTGCTGGCAAACTGGCTCTCTGATTTAAAAAAAGATTTTTAAAGCCCTCATGTGTAGCATTTGCTGACCTCCATGATGTAAATACTCCCAGCTTTGATTCTAAGCTATCAGTGACTTAGCAACAGGCCCCCAGTAATTCCTGCAGAGCAGTGCATTCTCCTGAGCCAGTATGGGTCAGCTCCAGCACACCCACGGGTGAAAATGTGCACGCTTTTTATTTTATAACTTTACACGCGAGTTCATCTTGTTCAAATTACATTTTAAAATACATTTTATTTTAAACAGAAGAAGAAAACTGCTAAACACCGTTGCTAAGCTTTCTATTTCCAGTTCTTGGTTACACATAACTTGGAAATAAACCCAGGCCCATATTCCCCGGCCACAAAGGAAATCAGTCCGTGGAGATCAAGATTAAGGAAATGTGCCCTTCCTTCCTGGGCTTTGAAAGAGCCAACATTTGTGAACAAAATAAGAGAAGAAAGGTAGGCATGCTATGGAGGCTCCTCTGGGTGACTCCTTGGGCTGTTTAGTTTATTAAGATAGAAGATTCTGGAAGTTCAGACCATAAACAGAGAAATGAAGAGCACCGGAAAATGTGGATGGGGACATTACAATTTATTTGTGCATTTTCGTGACCCTGACATTTCTTCAAACTAACTCAGGGCCATTTTCTCTTCAAATGGCTACTACTGCCAGATAATAAATCAGGTCATTCTTGAGCCTGTCCTAACCTTCCTATAGTTATTTATCAAAAGATTGTCTTTTTCCTGATTACAAAAAAGATTCAGTAGAAAAGGGCATTTAATTAGAAATCAAGAAACCTGCATTGTCACCCTAACACAGACACTGTTGTGCAGCAGAAGTGTGAACAAGTCACTTAACCTCTCTGGGCCTTAGTGTCCTCATCTATAAAATAAGAACTTTGAACTGTAAAGTTTCCAAGACCCTCTTCAGTTTAAAAAAAACCTACAATTTTATTATTTCTGGTGACCAAACTCTCTTAAGGAAGCTTGTTCCTCTGAAGGGTTCTTGAGTGAGACACAGAGAAGGGAAGCCTGGACCCGTGACCAAAGCAGGAGGGACTGTCGCCAGGAGGCACGGGAAGGGCTCTGCCCTGCTAAGAGGACCAGGGCCCTAAGACTGCAACTGGGGCTTTGGGAGCACCACTGGGTGCCTCTGTATCAGCACCCACCCATCCGGGCATTAGGAATGAAGGCCCCACCACCATGGACAGTGCTAATAATACCTTCTGGGACAACCGATGCCTCACATGTTTGTGTCTCCATTATCTCCCTCCAAAGACTGCCTCTCAATCAAGTCCCCACCAGAGGAAACCGGCCCCTGCTCTAAAATCACCTCTGCCTCTGTCTCCTCAAAATTGTGTTTTTGTTAGGATCTTCCTCTTGAAAGACTTTTCATTTGCACAGAATTCAACAACATCTGAGCTTGGCTCTGAGCCACTCAGATATAAAATAGGACACAAGATCCTCGTGATTCCTAACAGGGACACAAGCACAGATGGCTTACCTAAAGGGGATGATATATTACCGTGGTCTCTGGTGGCAGCGAGAACTAACTTCAGCTTACAGTGAGATCCGAGGAGACCCAGACCCCGGGAAAGGCCAACAGGAGCTTTGTCAATTGTACTTTAAAATCTTGTAAGTATTAGTTGACTCCTTCAAAAGCCTAAAAGCCATTCCCCTGAGGTTTCTGGGAGAAACAAAACCATGAAGGAAAGTAATTTTCTCTAAGAGCAGAGGCTTTGCTCTGTCACGAGGATTGTTAGGGAGCATAAATCCCTACCAATAATCACAAAGATCTTCGCATCACTTTACAGAGCATAAAATGCCTTTCAGCACATTACCTAATCCGATTTTCACAACAAGCTGTCATAGTAAAAGAAGCATGGAGGGCCCGGAGAACTGAGGGCCGGCCTGGCCTCTGCCAGGATCTGCTTGTAGCATAAGGGAATTACTTGTCCTCGAGGCACGTTTTTGCCTTCATCTTACAGGGGAGGATACTGAAGCCCAGATGGGGGAAGTGACTTGTCCCTACCCAACATGGGACAAACTGAAAGAATGAAGATCTGAAGCACAGCTTCTCTACCGAGGTGTGTCAGTTAACAGGAAACTAGTCTCCAAAGGCTGAGATGATAGGCAGGGAGGGCAGACAGTGACCCCCTGAGGTTAAGGAGCTAGGAAACCCACCACTGAGAAGTTAAGGTAGGTTATTTTTTTTAGAGAAATGATTAACTGTGTGAATGTCAGTCCAAGGAGAATATAAAGAGCAAAGTGAGGGGGTGGCCATGATTTGCACATATGACCCCCCCTCTACCCTAGGCCTGAGGGGTGACCCTGAGGCAGAGGCTGCCAAAGAGTCATAGGCCACCACCTGCCAATCAGAGCTGACAGTCGAGTCTCATGCAAGCGTCAGGCAGACACATCCTCTATCTGGGTTCTTTGACTAGGGAAGAAAAGCAGAGGCCTCCAGACATCCAAGAACTCCTTGCTTCATTATCTCTTTTATCCTAAATCTACTGCTTGAAAGTTTTAAGTCATGCCTCCTTCTTCTGAAGGGACAAGAAAAGGTGATTTTTATGCCCAGGACACCACTTCCTATAGAGAGATTCAGTCACAGCCCTCTCCGGCTCGCTCTTTCCAGCTCGAACAGTCCTTGGTGGAAGGTTCATTTACCCTGATACTTGCCGTCTCAGGGGGCCTCCTCCCCCTGCTCCCCATGCTTGTCACCAGAATAAAGGAGGAACTGAAACCAGAGCAAGAGTTCCACCACAGCCCCAAGGCCTCCAACAGCACCTGAGCTGGTGGAGGGGGCGGAGGAGCCGGGCGGCTTTGCACACCCCTAGGGAGTGCCATCCGCATTGCACCCCCGCACCTGGCGGCACTGGCATATGCCCATCTTCATGTTTCCTGCTTTCCAACTGCAGTCTCCTTATCTTGAGTTTTATTTCTTCTGGGTTTTGTCGGGGAAAAGGTACAAGGCAAGGCAAAGAAATTGATGTGTTTTTTTTTCCAAATATACTTGACCCTTGAACAAGGGTGGTGGGGGTTAGGAGCACCAATCCCATGCACCAAGCCAAAAATCCACTATAACTTTTGACTCCCCAAAAACTTACCTGCTAAAAGCCTGTGGTTGACCAGAAACTGTATCGATAAGATAAACAGTCAATTAACACATATTTTGTATGTTACATGTATTATATATTGTATTCTTATCAGAAAGTAAGCTAGAGAAAAGAAAATATTTTTCCAAATTGTTACAAGTCTTCCAATATATTTATTGAAAAAGATCCACATATGAGAGGGACGCACGCAGTTCAAACCCATCTTGTTCAAGGATCAGGTGTACAGTTCCTTGGGAAGTAGAGTGAGTGTGACTCAGTTTTTACGAGGAAATCATGAAGTTCGCTCCTGAGGACCCCACCCCACCCTCCTAAATGCAGATGTAACACTGTGGCAGGATTTGGTCCTGACCTAGAGAAGGAAGAACCACTGATCACAAATACCTCTGCCCCCCTAACTATTTGTACCAACTATGTTGTACTAACTACATTAACATTTATA
The DNA here is from genome assembly GCF_040802235.1 of Manis javanica. Taxonomy (NCBI): domain Eukaryota; kingdom Metazoa; phylum Chordata; class Mammalia; order Pholidota; family Manidae; genus Manis; species Manis javanica. The sequence continues at coordinate 7,740,379 of NC_133169.1, read as the reverse complement.
GAATGTACCTCAGAGTCTGGGACATTCTGTGTTATGCTACTGGATAAATCAAAAGGAAAGTACAGAGACCCAACATAAAAACAAGAAGACAGTTTTTCCATTTACACAATGTCATGGTCAAATTATAACATACACAGTACATACTGGCCAAGGGGGATGGTAAGTGTACTCACAGTCAGTGTGAGCTCAGGAGGTGAGGGGTTGTGCGGGTAAGAATTACATTCAGCCACAGTAACAGAGACCCAAATACAGTGGCTTAAGCAAAACTAAGGGTTCATTATGTCACATAAAAGAAATCAAAAGACAGAAGGCCCAGGGGGTGGTATTGGAGTTCCATAAATTCATCAAAAACTCATGAACTTACAAACCAACGATTCTTAAAGTCACAAGATGACTGATGAGAACTGGCCATCATATCTATTTTCTGGGGGAAAAATATAAAGATTAAGGGCAAAAGATCACACCCCAGCATTCTGTCCCTTTTCAAGGAACCTTCCCAGAAGTCCCACCTGACTACTTTTGTTTACATCTTATTGGCCAAACTTAGTTATATCACCAAATTTAATTGCAATGGAAGCTAGGAAACATAGTCTCTAAGCCATGCATTGCACCACCTTTGCTATTGCTGGGAAGAGTGGGAAAACAGATACTGAGTGAGTAAAAGGCAAGTGTTTTCAGAGCGGTATATAAGCTGTGTGGAGCCAGTGAGCTGGGCTGTGTGATCTCAGCTGGACTTAATGCAAAGTGGAAGGAGAAATGTTGAAATGGTAAAGAGCGTGTGTCACTGGTGTGAGCTTAGTAGGACAGAGAAACATACAGAGTCAGCTGTGAGACCTATGATGAGGGGCATATAATCTGGGTGGGCTCAGTGGTGTCACCAGTGAGATGGTGAGGGGTGTGCGCAGTTGCCGTAGTTCAAGGAGTTAGTGTCCACTGGACCTCTACTGATAAACATTCCCTAAAGCCTTTATACCCATTTTGCAGCTTTCCGAGGCTGTCAGTGTGTAAGAACTACTCAGCAAGATCAGGGAAAGGCAGGAAATGCCCTGCTCTCCTGAGTGGAGGTCATGCCTGCCCGTCCACCTCTGTCAATGGGTTGCGATCAGGGTCTGCCTTCCCTGGGACCAGGTACAGGTGGCCCAACTTGTCAGTTCTCAGCAGGCTCCACTTTGCTGTTCTTCGTCTACGGCCAAGCTTCCTCAGGTGAGCAGGCTTCATACATCACACCAGGCAGGTTTACACACCTTGAACCAAAGCCAGAACTGCTAACAAATCACCTTGACATGTTGACTGCTTGCCTTATATCACCCGGGAGATCTCCTGCGTCTTCCTTCACACCACCAGAAACACCTCCAATTACTGTACTGGTTTATCAGGGACCGTTGTCTGGGTGTTCCTATTCTGCTCTCTAGGACCCTCACTGCCTGAGTGATGGATCCTGTGAACTGTTGCTGCGTCCCTCGTAGACATGCCCCTGCTCATCTCCGCCTCTGTTCCTCTAGGACGTGGCCTGTGGCCTCTGTTGCATCACCCAGCACTGTCACTCAAGCACTCCAGAACACCAACAGGCAGCCTCAGCAAGAGAGGTTTCCAGAAACAGAATGCCAAACATGATTCCTTATCAAACGTCTTGAGTTACACAATGAGAGGAAATCTTTATTCAGGATTTCAAAGGACAACATAGAATTTCAACATAAACCGGGAATAGTGCTCTGTTGTGGATCCAGTCCATGCCAGGTTGATGACGGGAAAGACCTGACGTGTCGTGGGATTGCCAAGCCAGGTCCCAAATCCTTCCTGAGGTCAGCATTCCGAACCCCACCAAGCCGTGCAGCCCAAGGCAGCTAGAAGTGCAGCATAAACTGTGACGCTGTGGAAATCAGCTACTTGAGATGCCACACCAGAAATTCCTTGGTTTGGGTTAGAACTGTGGTAGATAACATGCCCTCTATTAAATCATCATGAACTCTAAGAGATGACATTGACTCAACTTATCTCCCTTAACAATTTCAGTGTGGATTCTTAAGAACAATGGTCTGAAAAAACTGGTATGTGAGAACACACCCTATCTTAATTTGCAGACTGTTCAATATATTCCCAGAAAATGGTGAGAAATTAATCTTGGGTGTGTTCACCCAAGAAATTGCTCATGGTTATACACTCTCAATAAACCTGCAAGACAACGTCCCAGAGCTTTGCCGAGATCAGATACTGCATTTTGTTTTCCCAGCCAAGGATCTTGATTTAGGTTAGTTATCTCAGATGGGAAATTCTTCTTCCTTTAATAATATCCTATTGAGATAAGTTGGAATTTCACACAGTTAAAGTTACTTCAAAAGTCTAGACTCTGTGGGGAAACTGACTTTTGTTTGCTTTTAGACAGAGGAGGAAGCAGTAGAAATTATCACCCACGAACCTTCTATCAAATGTCCTGCATCCCAGGAACATGTGTAGTTTACTTTGGGAAGGTGGACTGACCCCAATTTCAGGACACCTCAGGAACTCAATATAAATTTGGAACTCTATGTTACAATTTATAGAGGCCTAGCTAACTCAACAACTGGAAGGAACAATTATAGCTCCTTGATTATAAAACATTTCTTCTGTTCAAGAAATTCATTCCTTGATCTCTTATTCTATCTAAAAGCAACTCCATGATCAAAAAGACCGTAAGAATCATGCCAGATACTAGATGATGGTGTGTGATTGTCAACTCCTTCCATAGTCCTCTTTTTTACTGGCTGCTCAGTGAGACTCAATCTCCCTATTGGGTCAAGACTCAGAGCCAGGGTGGGAAGCCAGGCAGAAAAATAAAGCAAATTTAGGAATTACAGGTAGTGGCTGGGAATGGGAAAAGCCCCAGTAGGGCTCAGAAGTTAAATGAACAGTCAGGAATCAGATGCATCTCAGGAGTCAAGATTAAATATATAGATTATAAACCAAGCCAGCAAGTAGGAACCAGGAAACGCACAGGTTCTAGAGTCAGGCGATGCAAGTCAAAGGGCCAGAAATCAAGTAAAAAGTCAAGACAACAGATTAAGAGGCTTCATAATGGTGGCCTTGAAGCTGAGGTATCCGCTGTTTCAGGAGAAAAAGCTCTTACCCCAGTTCTGGGGGAGCAATCTGGGATGTGACCATTCTGCATGGCTTCTACAGGTAGCAGCGGAGGAAAAGGGATGGAGTCAAATGACAGAGTCACGCTATTTGGAATCCTACTGAAAGACACTCACGACCCCTTTGCAGGGCCTGATGAAGGTCCAAACTTTAAGCCAGTAATAAGCCACCTCTGTCATATCAGGATTTGAGGCACACTGACCGGGAATAGCCATTAGGGGCCAGGGAAAAAATGGAAATTGAGAACTCTCACTCTGACAGTTGCCCAACTCCCCGTCAGTTCCATTTTCACACCTTCTGGCATTCTTCCTTGTTCGTTCTTGAGTGCCAAGCAATTCCATGCTGTCCATCTGTGGTCCAAATCCTTCCTCGGAGGCATGGCACTCAAACGTCCCCATTCCTCAGTTTTTCAATTTTAAAAATAATGCTCTCTCTTTTAAATTTTGAAGGCAAGGCATATCACAGATGCTAACAGGGCAGCAGGATGTCAAAGTAACTGAGATATAAATGATGAACGTGCTTAGCCATCCTACAGGTATTAGAATTTGAAGAACCAATTAATACAGAAGGATCCCTGGAGCTCTACCCCAGCACTCTAGATGAATAGGGGTTTAAAAAAAAAGCCCTGTCTCTCTTCTAAAAATTACTTAAGCATATGACTTGAATTTCAGTTTTTGAAAAAATTGTTGGTTTTCCTTCACAGTAAAAAAATACTAATCAAGACTTCTAAGGACTCTGTTTAAAAGCAGTAACTGATTCATCTCCCTCACCTTCCTTTTCAATCAGATATAGTTTTAGGAATAAACATGAACAATTTGAATTTTAATAATTTCCCCCAAACGATACTTGACCATAGGAAAAAATTCAGACATTTCCATTTTCTAGGACAAGAGATTAATTATTACAGAGGCCACACTGCACAGTGGAAAAAGATGAATTCAGTATTGTCTTGGCAAATCCCTCCTCACCCCTGGCCCCAGCCTCCTCACAGAGATAATAACGTGTACTTTGCACAGGTCGTGCAAACATTAAAATTAATGCATGTGAAGCATCGAGCACAGCACCTGGCATGTTGCAGGTGTTCGGTGAATGGCAGGAATTGTTAATATTAGCTTTCTATCTAAGGAATGTTCAATCATCTTTCATTGTAAACACATTTTCTACCTATTCAAAAGGAGAGACATTCAGGCGTAACAGTAGAAATTCCTGGGTAAGATCCAGAAAACTGGGTAACAACCCCAGTTTTGTCACCAGTGAGCCATGCAAGTCTTTATGACATTTAACCTCATCTGAAAAACAAAGGATCTGAACGACATGATCACTTCCGTCACTTCTAGGGAAGACTTCTGGGGAGTCTCTGCCACCAATTTCCTTCCTCTAGGCAGAGAGAAGGCTGGTGGGAAGCTGTCCCTGCCTGGGGATGGCATATCCCTGGATGATCCGATGTCAGCCCGGTGTCCCCTGCCTTCACCTCTCCACATTTCCCCACCTTGCCCCTCATCTTTGGCCTTTGCTCCAAAGTCCAAAAACAGATTTTGCTCCAATCCAAAGATGGATTTAGACCCCCCCAAGACCAGATGGAAACCCCTCCATTGATACACAGTGGCCCTGAGATTTTGGATAATTTGTGTAAATGACCTGGGCCTCTTTTCTCCTCTGCATAAGTAGAAGAGTAAAATTCACTTCATTGAGTTTTTATTAGGATTGGGTGAGATTCTGTGTATAAAAATGATTTGTAGGCTGTAGGGCATTGTGCAAAGTAGACCTAGTAACTGCAACTGCTGCTAGTTTAACACCTTTCAAAGCACTCTGTGGAAAGCACCCCAGGAAATTTTGGGGGTCACGACATTTGAGGATGTGGGTCATCCACTTGGGCTGCTGCCCTTTTTGGATTCTGTGCCCAGAAGAATCCAGCAGAATGACAGTGAATTTCGCGGTAATCTGGTATTGACTTTGGTTGTCCTAACCAGAGGAGGAGGTTTGTTTAAACTTTCACTTCAAAGCAAGTGGAAAGATCTTGTTTTAATGGCTCGGAAAAGTTTTCACACCGTTAGCAATTTCCTATCCATGTGACCTGGGGTTTTCCTATTTCAAAAGACAATCGTGGAATTTCAGGAGAGCCACTGACTAACTGTGCCAAACAAGCCCTGGAAAGAACTCCAGGTCTGTCCCTAAGAGCCCCTCTCTCTTAAGCTTTGCTGGGCTTCCTGCCCACTGAACACCAGGCTCCTACAGCCACAAGAAGCCTGAAAGAAATGTAGGAGAGTAAGGAGCCGCGAACATGGCTGGGTTCCACAGAAGGATCCTCAAATGCCCCGTCTGCAGAGCTGCCCAAAGCTGTAGAATCTCTTCCAACATTTCCTCCATACAGAATTCTAAAAGCTATTCAAATGTCAATACAAGATTTTAGTTACCTCAGAATGCAGTCCCAGGTGTTGGGTTTTCTGAGCAGTCAGCTCTGTGGAAGCTTTAATCAGCATCTGTCTCTCTCTGGGAGTCCACCCCACCCACATGTGAGGGTGACATGCCCTTGGACAGGGCTGGTCCCCCAAAGAGAAGAGTAGGCACGTGCTCACCTGATAAAACCTGAGATGCGTCACAATCTCCACTTCCCAAAATATCGTCCCTAACAATGCCACAGCACCCAGAAGTCCCAGAATGAAACTGACTGACCTTCTCCATCCTTCACCCCACCCTGTCCACGTGTGAATCACAGCCCTCCTTCCAGGCCGACCTCTTTTGTGAAGCTTCTATGACCCTCCCCTGGAAAGTGGTGTCTCCTTCCTCTGAACAAAGCATGATTTGTACCTTTTTTCTGATACATATTACTTTATGTTTGAACACTTGTACTACCCTCCACCAGGCATAATCTTGAGAGCCAGTCCCTCAGCAAGGTCCTGTTTGTCTTTGGACGGCCCTCCCATCCCAAGCTGGCCCTTAGTAAGAACCAGTATCTAACCGATGGGTGCCGCACAGGTGGATGGATGGGAAGACACAGCTTCACTGTGCCGGCATTTTGCCACACACTAGCTCTGTACCCCTCAGCAGTCGCTTTACTTCTCAGCATCTGTTTTCTTCCTGTAAAATAAGGCCATTTGAGAATTATAAAATGCCAGGACTCTCCCAGCCATTATTACTAATCCACTGGATGAGCTTACAGCCCACGTTGTTTCAGCAAAGGCCCAGCATTGCTTGCATTTATTTTCTGTACACACTGCAATGAGGGTCTTAAAAAGAAAAAAGGCAAAGGCAATAGTAAGATAAGGGCAAAGGAAAAGTAAACACACAGAAATAAATTCTTCATAGTCCTATTTAGTTACAAAGGTGGGGCCGTTGAATTCAGCTTTGAGCTTCCTAACAACCAAAGCAAAAAGATATTAAAATATATTAGGTGCTCAAAATATATTCGTAGCTCTTCCTGATATTAAGGCCTAAGAGAAATTTATGTAGTAGACTTTGTCCTCAAAACAACCCCAAAATACACCAGGGAATTTAATAGAACTGTTTTCTGCTTCATCCTTTCACGCAAGAATGTTCCAGTTACCTATTGCTGTGGAACAAGCCCAAAACACTGGCTTAAAATGATAGCAATCATTTATTATCTCACTGGGGACGGACTGGGCTCAGCAAAGCCGTTCTCACTCAGCATCTTCTCCAGGGCTGCAGTCAGACTGCAGCTGGGCCTGAGCTGGGGAGATACCAGGTGGCCTTCTTCAGACGTCTCTGGGAGGTCTCTCCACGTGACTCGTCAGCATGGTCGCATCAGAGCAGCCAGAATTCTTACACAGAGGCTGAGGCAGAGAGGCATAGGGCCAGGCGGGCTTTACCACCTCTCATGAGTTAGCCTAAAAGTCACATGACATCACTTCTTCCCCATTCTATCTGCCAGAAGCAAGTCACTAAGGCCAACCCACGTTCAAGGGAAGCGTAAGTCGTCTACATATTTTGATGTAAGAGTGCCCAAGAATATGACATGTTTTAAAACCACCATAAGTGACAAAATAGAAATTTGCAAATCAATGAATGTTATTCCTTTGAAAGCCAAAGAAGGGGTAGTCTGACTTGATCCACAATATCTAGATATGATTGCCACTGGCATAAGTAGCTATTTAAATGTAAGTTAATTAAAATCAATGAAAGAAATGAAATGGCATTCTTCAGTCTTAATAGCCACGTTTTAAAGGCTTAACAGCCACATGGGGCTAGTGGCTATCACATTGTGCAACACAATTATAGAACATTTCCATCACTGTGGAAACTTTGACTGGACGGCATTGAGGGAGAAAATAAATGAAAGAACTTTAGCTGGCAATCAGAATTGCTCACCCTTCTAATTAAGCTCCTGGTATAGGCACTAGGCAGCAGAAATGTCCAAACTTTAACATTTGACAGGAGTAGAACTGCATGAAATCTGTATTGCTAATGAGGGAGAGTCCCATATATCTTAAAAATCAATGGGGCAGGAGATAATTTCACTTCCTTTAAAGTAAATGTAGGCTCCTAACCAACACCCGAATAGCTGGTCACCCCGCCCCTATGTGGGGTTTCGTGGTGAAGGACCTGCCAGCAAGACCAAAATTTTCCTCCAGATGGTTTCCAAAAACTATCTCCTAAAAATAGTTGGGGGAAAGAAAGAGAAAATCAAAGCTACAAAGTTAATCCCCTCATTCTTTTATTCAACCAGCATTTACTGAGCAGGCACAGATGCTACACTTTGTACCTAAAACATTTTCAAAAGAGATTTACCAATCTCCCGGCCCTGGAAGCAAACCAATGTCCATAATGCACCCAAGAAATACCTACTTTAAAGAAGTATAATTTTTTAGTGAAACCACCAGAGAAAAATGGCTGCAAAATGTACCCCTAAATAGCTGAGAGAGATGGCACATATAATCATTAGATAGAAATCAATTAAATTAAAAATACTATCTGCCAAAAATGATGATTTTTGGATTTAGAAAAGTTGAATCCAACCCTCTCTTTTCCAGTAACATAGTGAGATTAGTGGTTAGTGGCAATAACATTATATCACCAGCATTAAGAAGAGGTATTTTTTACTTTTCCTAACAAGGGTACCTGCAGCTAAATCACGCACAAATTCCTTCAAATCAGTGAGAAACAAATTAGAAAGAAGGGATGGAAGAAGCAGAGGCAGAACATAGTCCCATTTTCTAAAGACTGAAATTACTATCTAATTTGTTAGGAGACCCTTCTCACGAAGGCCGGCATGGTCTAAAGTTCAGGTTGAACATAAGCATTAGCTGTCACACCTTGCATCCCAGATGTGCTGCATGTGTTCTCCTTGGCCTTCCCCATCCCCTCCTCATATTTCTCCCCACTGCCCTGGACCCAGGAGGCCAACCTGTGTGCACTGGCACACCGGGCTTCTTGCCCTCCCACTTCCGGAGGAGTGCAGCTACTGAGAGGCACCAGCAGGAGATGAGAAGATGGGAAGAGGGAAAGGTTAGACCACCTGTCCCCACAACTCCCTCCCTGCCGGGCCACCGTGGGTTGGCCGCATTCCTGAATCAGAGGTGACAGTTCATGGAGGCAGCCCTCTTCACATATACGCACTCTTCAAATTCTAGGACCTTCCCTCCTGTGAGCGTGTGAGCCTATGGTTTGTAATGGCTCCCAACCTAACACACCTACCCTTGTAGGTTTTCCTCAGCCTTGCTTATATCTTTGTACATAGTTCCTTTTATTAACCTCTCTTCGGTTATTCAGTTTGTGTGGGCCATTTCCTGACAAGCAAGCCCTGACCAAAACACTAGGCCATTACGAGTTGCATGTACAAAGACCACAGCAAGATCAACTGCATTATACTTATTTGTATATTAAATTACAATTTAAGATTGCACTATCGATTGCAATCTTAAAACTGCTTCTGACAGATTTTTCCAGCACATAATAGTGTGATTAATAATGAAATATTATACCTAAATTCCAACCTGTTCCTCATATAAAATATTAGGAAAAAAACAGAATTATAATTTCCAGAAGAGAAAACTAGCACAATATTTAAATGAAAAGTTCACCAAAATATGGCTCTAAGATTTGATACTGTCCTTAAAAATTAAAAAGAAAACAAAAAACAGGTCATCAAGAGAACAAGGCCACCGGTTGACCCAAGAGTGGAACCGTGGCAATCAGAATCCTCATTATGTCCGACACCTGTCTCTTCACCGCCTCCCCATCTTTGGGATGTGGGTTCCACCTGCCCTTCCTGCACCTAGAGGCTGCCCCAAGGACATAGCCCTGAGTTGGCGATGTAGTGTTGAAACCATCCAGATGGTATACATGCCTGAACCCCACTGAGGCCTCCATATAAATTTTTATGTTAAGGCCTATATAAAACATGTAAGATTTGACAGGCAGGTGTGGAGGTCTACCTGCCTGCGGCTGCGCATGACGAGCCTCCCAAGTCCCCTTGCTATTCAACCCGCCACCAGCCAGTCTGGAGGGGTCTGTCTCCTTCTCCGGCCTCCCCCTGCCCTCTTTGTACAGAGGCCACATTTCAGATTAGCCCTGCCATGGGCCAGGCGTAGCACACCATGTTTTTATACGTGTTATCTGGTTACTCCTGAGAGTAATCTCATAAAATAGACAATGTCATCCCTATGTCACATGTACAGAAACAAAGGCTCTGGGAAGTTAGGTAACTTGCCCAAAGTTGAGCTGCAGAATCACAGTTGCACCAGGTCTCCCTGTGTCACAGCCCACTCCCATGCCATCCTGCCACACACTTATCAAGGACTTCGCCCATCTTTACAGGCAGGGAGGAGACCCCGCCACATGCATCTTCACCCCACCATCAGGTCTTCCTCTTGTACACTGAGCTGTTGATGCAGCAGCAGCGACTTTCAGTCCAAATAACCCAGGTGTGCAGCTTCTCCCATTCTACAGTTTACTATGCATAACCAGATGCTTAACAACGGACACAGCCATCTATTGCTGCATAATAAACCATCCCAAAATTAGTGGATCAAAACAACAATTCATTATATCTTATGATTCTGTGAGTCATTTGGGCCATTCTCCATTGGTTTTACCTGGCCCACCCATGCAAGCCGCAGTCAGCCGCTGGGGTAGCTGGGTGCAGGGTTACACTGGGACGGCTTGAGGGGATGGGGCCTCTCCCTCCACGTGGTCTGTCATCAGACTTCTTCCCAGCATGCAGCTCTCAGGGCAGCTTCTAAGAGGACAAGGCCCAGTGTGAGAGCACTTTCCAAGCCTCTGCTTGCATCACACGTACTGACCACCTATTGACCAAAGAAATCATAGACAAGCCCAGGGTCATTGTGGGGGGGGGCCATCCAGGAGCCTGGAGACTGCAGGTGTAATTCATTGGGGGTTATGACCACAATAATGCATCACAAGTCTTCCCTCTGGCCCCAGTGATTTGCACTCCTCCCATTTGAAATATATACTATCCCTCCCCAAACCACCAATGATCTCAACCTTGTAAGACCAGAATCTCCCTGATTGTCTCAGGTCCAGATATCACTGAGGCCCCTCAGGTACAACCCATCCTGCAGCAACTCAGGAGTGGCTTCTCATGATTCAGGAACCCATGGACTAAAAAACAAGTGAGCTGCTCCACGCATACCCAGAACACATCTGTGAGACTGGAACACCCAACAGGCAATCCCACTAAAAGCAGAGAGGAATGAGGAGCCAGAGGGCAGCCACTGGTCCAAAGCAGCTCTGAAATCCAGCCAGGCAGACGCAGCAGGGCCATCTACTCTGAGAACAGGAAAGAGCTCTGGAGTAGAACCCAGTTCTGCTCCATGGAAGTGGTTGGTGCTGCCCTCTGAAATGGTCTTCCTTTTCAATAAGAAGTAGCCTGTGTTTGCAGCTAAGTAATTTTCTCAGTTTTCTTTCTGCCCTATTTGGTCTAAACTGGCCCAGTTCCCTTATAAACATTGAGCATTTTATATATACCAGGCTATAGTCCATTTTGTTAGACAAAAGCTATACCAACAGTTATTTTTGAGACATGCCTCTATATTGGTCAGCAAGTACAGGTGCTATGGAAAAAATTCCCTTAAAATTCTTAGAAGCCCTTTTGTCTAGCTAAGAGAGTCCAGTAGACACCATTTTAAACTCTCTGCCTTCACAAAGTCTTATAGCCACACTCTTGATTTGATTTGTATCCTGAAGTCATTTACCTTGAGAATCTTTCACCAATTGAAGAGACTGGAAATGTGAAATGGTTGTATTTCCCAGCCCAGCATATCCCAAACCCTCCATATTTAGTTTAAATTCTGCTTACAAATGGAGCTGTTCTTTCCTTAGTTCGTCTCTCTCTTCTCATACCCTATTATATATAACTTTTAAAAAGTTAATAGACCCCTTTCAGCATTGTAAATGGAAATCTTAAGCCGAATCCACATCTTCATTAAGTACATTTTCCATCTCCCAAGTTCCTGGAGGTGCCAGGGCTGCCCCCTGCCCCTGGTGTCACTCCTACCCTGTAACAGCCTCCATGAGCAGTTTCCTCTCAGGTTTCTGGGCACCACTCTCTCCTGCTGCCCCTACAGCCTCTGCCAACCACTCAGCCCCAAAACCAATGCCACAGAGTTTAGGCTGTTACTACGGCAGCACACCACGTCTGGGTTTGAACGGTACATCAGTGTTCCATCTCTGTCTAGCAAGCCACCCCAAAACTGGGTGAGCTGGTGATTTATTATGTGCCACAGTTCTGTCCGGTAGCTGGGTCCTTATTCCGCTGGTCCTGACTCAGGACATTCACACGGCTGCATTCAGCCAGGGGGCCCTCAGGGACTGGACGCAGCTGGCCCCTCCTGCCGCATGGTATTTCACTCTGGGCTTCTGCGTAGCATGGTGGTTCTAGGAAGACAAGCCTCAGTGTGCAAGTGCTTAGCAAACCTCTGCTTCCATCACATTTGTTTATATCCTGTGGGCACGGCTAGTCTCACGGCTGAACTTGGTATCAACGGGGTGGAAGACTACACATAAGGGTATGGTTACCGGTAGTTGTGATTCACTGGGGCTGGGGCTGTGACAATCTTCCGCAGCACTAAAATGTAAGTTTTCGGATTTTCTCTGTATCCTCATTCACGTATATAGTCCAATAGCTTGTTCACTTAGTCTATATTTGTTTAACTGAATTAAAGAGGCGCAATTTTGGAAACACCAGGACCAGAAAGGCTAAGCATACTATACCCTTGGAGATCCAAAAATACTGTAAAACAAAGCCAACCGTTAAAAAAAAGCCTTTTTTCCCACCATCTTTCCACATTGTTGAGAATCAAATATCTTTTCTGGCCAGAGATCTCTAGGGTATGATGAATTTCAAATAACTCATCAACCTTGTTTCTGTTATGGTCATAAGTAAGCCTAGAAATAAATTCTACATCAATTTAAACTTTTTCTGACCCTGAATAACAATTTGACCATCTAAATGATCATACAATGTATATTCCTCAGTATTTGCACAAGAGAAAAGGAACTGAATAAAATTACTGGCATTTCAAACCCAGTATTTGAATTTTGCTAAGATCAGACATGAGACTTGATTTGTCTTTCTCATCTGAGGATGTAAATATATTTAGTTTTTCACTGAAATGAAGAGGATCATGAGCGTGTTTTAATGGCCTCAAAGGTTCTCATCCCATCCATCATTTTCTCAGAAGAGGCTGGAGTTCTCCATCAACAGGAGTGGGTAATGACGAACACATTTTGAAACTGTCTCTGATTAATGATGTCTTGCCTTCAAGGATTGATAAGCCATAAAACTCTGTGCTAAAGACACATTCTTCCCTGGCTGCCAATTGTGATTCTAAGAATCCAGGTATGTTTGCACTCTTTGTCCCCAGGAAGCAGAATATCCTTTCAAAGTGTGACAAAGGGATTCACTGAAAACTCAATTTGCATGTTAGTGGTTTTCGGTTCTGTTTTGTTTGTTTGCCGGCTTGTTATACAATTAACTCTGCCTAAATTTCCAATCCTAGCACTGAAAGTGATGTTTCTATCCTAATCTAGGAAGGGTTCTCGAACCTATCCTTTGGGACCAGACAGGGTCACTACAGCACTGCAAGCTGAGGGCGGAGGAGAGGGGATATCGCTGGTACTCTCTAATTGAAACACCTACTGCCAATTAGTCCTGATAAGTGTAGAGCCTACTGTGACTATGATGATAACAACAGCCAGTATTCATTGATCTCTCACTGAGGCAAGAATTGTTCAAAGCACTTTATGTGGATTAACTCATTTAATCGTCACATCACACTTCTGTGAGGTAGGTGTTATGATTATCTCCACTTTCTAGAGAGCACTGAGGCGTAAAGTAATTTATTCAAGGTTCTATAGCTTTAATGGCAGAGCCAGGATTTGAACCATCATTGACTCTTTCACTTCAAAGATACTAGTCTTATGCAGAATTCATAATTCATTTCTGCACCTATGACCTTTGGACTGTGCCTTCAGAAGCAAGCCCCTGAATTTGTACACTGACACTCATGCATATGATGTTAGCTGGCCTATATAATATTCAAATGATATGCACAAATCATTAACAGAACGGCAATTACAGAAGTCTCTAGCCAGTCACATAAGGCCAGGGAATCTCAGGCTAGGTCCTTTTCTCTTTGACCATGTGGTCATCTACATTCTCCTGAAACTTAAATGGGCTTATCACCCAGACCATTTTCTCTGCAGATTTCTCACGGCCTCCAATCCCACAGAGCTGGAACTCCCACGTGCTGTGCCTCTCCTTGGCCACCATCACTATGACCCCACCAAGAGGCAGTCAATCAAAATATGTTTCCTAAGCACCTACTATATGCCAGACCCTCTGGTAGGCATGAAAGATAGACCTGCATAATGGGAACGTTTAGCCCCCACAACCCTGACTCCCAATTTGAGAAACATGACTCATTTGGAGAAATACCAACATGGAAGTAGTTAGAGGGGATGTTTTAGAAAGATTCTAACTAAACCAACTTTATGGTCCCTTCCACCCCTACCCCCATCCTCTTGATTTCTCTCTAAGGCAAGCATTATTAGTTTGATTTCAACACATACACTTGTACCTGTAATTGCTATGTAATGTCTGTTTACTTTTTAAATAAAATGAATTTAAAATTAATCTTGTTTTGTGAATTGCAAGGCACCCCCCTGAGATAAATGAAGACACTCCAGGGTGTCATCAAACCAGTGCTAGGAATCCTTGTTCTAAAAAGTAGGGAAGCAAGCTCATTAAACCTTCAAGGAGCCAGAGGGGAGACATGTATACTGATACACAGATAGAGCACAGGAAATAGAGAGTTTATAGGTATATTATTCACTTATATACACACACACACAAATACCTATGCAACATGGTGTACCAAAATGTGGTTATCTTTAGATACTGTTGTAACCTCAGTACCAATGCTCCTCATTATCAAGGCCTCTGTGCCACAGGGGAGATACATTTCCAAAAGAGAGAGGAGGCTGTTATTTTACAGAGCTGGGCAAATGTACAGGCAGATAAGAGGTTTGAAACAGCGGCCCGGTGAATCTCTTGAGACACCCCACAGAGTGCAGCCAGAGATCGTTGGTGGGAATTTTCCAGAAGTTCTTGGCTTCCAGGCAAGGTCTTTGCGAGCCTCTCACTTAGATGTCACAGGCTAAGATCATCTGGGACCTATGCTCCCACAGCCCACCCAGGAGATATATGAACCTCTAATTCCTTGTATTGCCTCCTTTCATATTTGGAAAACATAGACTGGCTTCTCTTTGAACACCAACTCATATAAATAGGTAATAGAAAATCATTGTTTTCTTTTTTGTGTATATATATATTTTTTAATGCTTTAACAATAAAAATATGTTGTTTGTATAATAAAGCCAAAAGTGCTTTAAAGTGTTTTAAATATATGATGTAATAAATATTTTGATAGAGATGCTCTAGTAGTTCATCAGAAGATGACAGAACGTGGATTGTAAAGACACAGGGAAGCTTCCTAAAGAGAATCCTGAGCTCCAACCTGAAGCCTGAGGGAGTTGCTGCAGGCTACAGGGAAGAACTGGACAGATAAAGGGACAGCATGGGCAAGGCATCTGCAAGCTCTGCTCCTCTGCCCACCGGTACACTCTTCAGCATTTCATGACCTGCATGACTGCAAAGGAATGAGGTAAGGTGAGGCTGCAGAGAAAAGCAAGAGGCCCCAGCCGGAGGGCTTTCTCTGCCAGGCAATAAATGTTGGAGTTTGTTCTTGAAGGCAAGAAGGAGTTACTGAAGAACCAGGAAAGTCAGAGTTGTGTTCTGTGAAAGCCACCACAGCTGCAGAGGAGGGAAATGTATAGAGGCTGGAATCGGGGGGCCAGTCAGAGGGCCATGGAGGTGAGGGGTCCTAGGGCGATCCCTCTTCCTTTTTCCCCAACCACAAGGAGGCTGGGGACACTTAGATGGAAAGATGATCAGTAGGCAATTTCTGCCATGCCTGGAATGTGCTTTAGAGGTGGGGAGGATAGAAAGTGATGTTTCAAGAATTCCTCCACAAAGGAAGTCTGGGAGCCAAGCCCTTCCTTGGAACAAAACAGGAAAAAAGCCACAATGTGCATCCAAGCGTGCTGTTTTTGGACATCTTCCTGACCTGTAGACAAGGTTATAGAACGTTCCAATCAGGGGCCGTTAGCTGCTTCTAACTGACCCTGGGCTTTGCCCAAGGCTGGTCAGGCCTCTCTGAGACCCTTCCCTGCACTGACTGGCTCCTAAGCCCACAGCCCTGCTCAGCCAAAGCCTCTCAGCTGCCAAGAGGAGACACCTGGAGATGTCCAGGGCGCCACCTCCTGTGACCAGGCGATGCATTAGGTGCTACTGAGGTCTGTCAAGCAGAAGGGGAAGCAGAGCTGCAGGACAACCTGGTCTTAGAGCAGAGCTCCTGGGGTACAGGTGTGCAGGTGAACCACCCAGGGATCCTGCAGGTCTGGAGTGGGGCCTGGGGTTCTGCGTGTCCCACAAGCTCCCAAGTGATGTCAGTGCTGCTCAACTGTGGCTCACACTTAGACGGGCACTAAAGGTGTCTGCAGGGATGGCCGGGAGGATGAGAAGGTGCCCAGAGGGAATCCAGAATTCCTGAGCTCCACTGATTCATTGCATTCATTGCATCTGCACTGGAAATGGACCTATGTGGTCTATAGTTTTGGAGATTCAAGACTTAAAGGGGAAAGAGACAAGAAATAAGACAGCAGCTTAGAAGCTCAAAAGTCTAGTATTCCAACAAGCATATCTTTCCCCCAGGTAAGAAACTTAAGTAAGTAAATAGTGCATCTGTATAAGTTTTCTATTGCTGTATGACACACTGACACAAATTTAGGGGCTAAAAAAACACCCATTTATTATCTCACAGTTCTGTAGGTCAGAAGTCCCATTATGGGTTAGCTTGATTCTCTGCTCAGGGTCTCATCAGGCTGAAACTAAGATGCCAGCCAGGCGGCAACTCTCACCTGAGGCTTGGGGTCCTCTCCCAGGCTCATCTAGAACAGCAGAATTCGCTTCCTTGCAGTGTAAACAGTTAAGATTTCAAGTCCTTGCTTTCTTTGTAGCTGTCCATGAGCTGGGACCGTTCTCGGTTCCTGGAGGCCACCTTGCCATGTGACCCCATTTTGCTGTGTAATACAATCATGGCAGTGATATCCTCCCATCAAAGTTTGTGGGTCATTAGGAATCACCTTAGAATTCCACCAACTGCAGTATCCTGCGATAGCACACTTCCCATCAGAGAGATTTTAATCTAGGTGTAATTTCTTCATGTATTCTATCATTGGGCTCTAAATCATGCGGCGATCATAGCGGCTATAGCAGCTGATTCCAACTTTTGAGCACCAATTATGAGCCAGCACTTTGCAAGCTATTTCACATATTCCACTTATTTAATCCTGTCAATAATGCTCAATCATCTATATCATCATAGGCATCTATATTTTGTAGATGAGGAAACTGAGCCTTAGAAATTTTAAGTAACTTGATTTAGGTTAGACAGTTTAGTGACCCAGTGACATTTGATAGAATGGATTGAGTTCTAGTCTGTACCACTTGAGTGCCCATTAGCTTCCTCACCTAGAAATGGAGAGGTAAAACCAGGAGACCTCTGGGTTCCTTCCAGTCTTGACATTTATGCTGTGAAAACTGCAGTGCAAAGATTTTCAGAATTTCTTCCTTTCAGATCCAAAGCAGCACAAAAGTGGTAGCAGCATGAAGAGCAGACGTGAACGCGTTCACCAAAGCAGTTTTCATCACCAAGGTTTCCACCTCACCTGACTGAGCGCTCCCTCTTCTCTGACGTTGAATAGCTTTGCAAAGACCAAAGCCTGGCCCCCAACTCCTTCTGCCTCTCCCCCTCCCCTAATCTTAGCTTCAGGTATAAGGCACCACCCCAAACATCCCAACATGAAGACTCCATGTGCTCCAGGAATGGTCAAAAGGAAAAGCATAATTTGAAGTGCCATGAAGCTGATAGAATTGTCAGAAGTACAAGAAACCAACTAGTAAACTGTAAGATTTCAGTCAGGGCGTGTTCTGTAACAGTACACAAATCACCAATTTCCCAACAAGGCAAAAAAAAAGAGAGAAGGAAAGCTATCAGTGCCATCTTGTGGAAAGACTGGCATTAAAATGCCCAAGGTAATGTGGCCACACCCCCGAGCCTGTCAAAGCCTCTGCTTAACACTCATTGCATCCAACAGACAGCAGGACAGCTTCACTGTTTATTTGTAGGCGATGGTGCTGATCGGCAGAGGGTCAGTGCTGACTGCTTGCTTCCTGTGCCAAGGCCAGTAACTAAATAATTTGTATATCACCCCTAGTTCTGTGAGTACCACTAAAACCCCATACGTCCAACACTGTGCACACAAAACCCACACCCAAGCCTCTCATAGCCTGGTTCTCCAAATGTCAAAAATTTGCACTGATCTATCACAACATCCCATCCCCAGCAAGTACTCACACACTTAGACCACAAGAGCTTGTTGTGTAATTTTTTCTTTTAAAAATAAACTTGATTTGATCATCCTGCAGTTGGTGTGGGTAAGGAATTCCAGAATGGCTTAGATGGGTGGGAAGATGCACGAGGTTAGGGTCAAGATGTTGGGCAGGCCATCTGAAGTCTTGATTTAGGTTAGACAGTTTAGTGACCCAGTGACATTTGATAGAATGGATTGAGTTCTAGTCTGTACCACTTGAGTGCCCATTAGCTTCCTCACCTAGAAACCCCTCCCAAAATAGCTGGCTCCGCGATGCTGGTTTGAAGCCTCAGTCCCTCCCCACGTGTATTCCTCCATAAGCCTCCTTGAGTGTCCTCACAACATGGAGCAAGGCAGACACCACATAGGTCTTTTATGACTTAACCCAAGAAGTCACATACCATCATTCCCACAATACCCTGCTCATTACAAAAACTGGCCCGATCTGTGTGGAAAGGACTATACAAGGCATGAGATGGTTCACAGGGGTCATCTCGGAGATTGACTAACCACACCACCCTTTCTGAAATCCAATTTCTAGATCATTGGGGTGTAGGTGTGAAATGTGTTAACACAAAGGGAAATCAGAACATTTAAGACACTGAGAATTCTGCCTGCAGACCAAGGGCCTCAGGAGACAAGGATAGAGGAAGGAGTTCTCTGACTTGAGTTTCACGTCTAACTGCCACTGGCATCACCAATCAGGGAACTGGGGCCTCAACATGAAAGAGAGCTAGGTCAGAACATCCTTGTCAGCTTCAGAAGGGAGAGGGAGGGTGCCCTAAAACTGGTCTGTGGAGCTTTTCAGTGAAAGTTACTTCCATCAGGTCCCAGCGAACAGAGAACAAAATGGAAGGGAGATCTCTTTTCTGGTGGTTCTAACCCCAGCATATCTTTCCCCCAGTGACTTCTTTTGCACTTGTTATTTTTCCTGCACACTTAACTTTTTAATATATATTATCTGATTACCTTTGATAAGTAATTCAGCACTTTATTATGTGTTAGGGGAACAATGACATTTGAGTCTAAATCTGCTCAAGTGTGCTGTAAACTCCTTCAAGTCAGGGAAATTAAGCTTATTACTCATCAGATTGTTTTCCAGGATTATGTTCCCCTCAACACAGCCACGTACACGCACAATCATACACACGCCGTCACACACGTACCCACAACAGGAGCAGAGCGCTATGAAGATCAAGGCTTCTTTGTCCCTTTTTCAAAGAGACAGTAATCAGACTTAGCCAGAAGCACACTGACACAGTCATTCTTTCCTAAAAAGCACAGACACAGAAAAAGTACACCTCGAGAAGGTGCTACACCACACCCAAACGGTCCTTGAGTTCATGGTGTTAAAAAGAGACACAAACACACATTGTCACTTAGTCCTGGAGACTCACATGGAGCCCCAGAAATGTAGGCTCCAGTCTTGCCTACGCATTCCACTTTTGTTTTCTTCACTTGGTGGTTCATTTAATATCTTTGAGCACAGTGCATCAGACTCCATATTAGATTTGTGGGACTCAACGATGGAGCAATCCGCTCTTGGCTCCTACGCAAACAGGTAACCCTACCCAATAAAGCAAATGCCATGTGGGAGTACATACTGATACAAGGTGAGATGCGAGCACACAAAGAGCCTAAATCTTCCTGATGGTCAGAGAAGAAAGGACAAGATCAGTACAGTATACAGAGAGGTCACGTGGGGCGGTGGGGTGGGGGGGTGGATAGCACGGGCAGGTCGCTGGCATTGGTAAGTTGCAGGAGTCCTAGCCAGGAAACCATCATTGAGTCTGAGATTCCCTGGGTCCAAGACAGAAAATTAAATAGCACCTTGACACTGGGACACAGCCCCAGGCAGGGGCCCTGGGCTCTTTCTGCCCAGCGTCTGTCTGTCGGAAGGGAGGAGCAGCGCCCTGGGGAAGGATGGAACTCCTGCAAAGCGAGCCAACAGGCTTTTTCCTAAAGACCCCGGAGGGCACTTCTACCCCTGCAGATCCACCCAACGGGGAGAATCACTGTTAGAGGCTCAGGGGAGAAGAGAATCTGTCTCCCGCAGGAATGTCTTCCCTCTGGAAAAGATGGGTTTTGAGCTGATCTCAAGAAAGCGGGGAAGGGATGTAGGGTGACAGGGAGAGATGAGGGAAGTTCTGGGAAAAGCTCGACTTGAGAGGAGCAAGTGCTGGAGCCAGTCTCCTGAGGCCACAGGACCAGACACCCCGGGGAGCAGCTGGATTGGGAGAAGGGGGTGGGGGTCGGCTGTGGGAGGAGGTGACCAGCAGCAGAGAGGCCACAGCAGGGATGGAGGCAAAGGAATGAATGGGATGGGCTAGGAAGGTTGATAGGGCGTTGTGTAGGAAATGGGAGTGCAGACAGGAAGGGCTTAATCAAGGCTGTGCCTGCGTGGAAGGGGAGGAAAGGGTGACCCAGCAGCTCCCAGAACCTGGGGACTGGGCAGACGCAGGGCTTCAGGGCTCCCTGGGTAAATGGTAAATGCATTTTTCACAAGCTCAGAGCAGGCGTTGCACTTTAAAAGAAGAGAAATTCCTTCCATTCTGCTAGAACCAGAGCTTTATATGGTCAAATGTGTGTGTCACGGGTGGTTGGGGACAGAGAAGGGAAGTAGGTCTCCATGGCTAAGTGCCCTGGGCTTAGAATCAGAGAGACCTTGGCGCAGCCCAGGTACATACTGGTTCTGTGCACTGGGCCAAGTTAACCAACTTCCCTAAGCCTCAGGTTACTCATTTACCAGAGGAAAACGAAAATACCTTCCACATGTTGTTCTTCCAGAAAGCACTTGGCACAGGGCCTGGTAGAGAAGCGCATTCAATAAAGGTTAACTGTTTTCATAATTATAACTAGCCTGCCTCACTGAAACCCCATTGTTCAAATGAGGACCTGGAGCAGTCAGATCACAGCTAAGACACTGTGTTCAGACCGAGGTTCCTAACTTCTATGAACACCACTGATAAACTCCCAACTCCCCAGTGGAGCGTGACTCACAAAGCCTGGAAATCATGAAATATAAAGGGAAATTAAGAAATCCTCCAATTGTTTAACCCAGATGATATTTGGGAGCATGAGGATGGTTATGTAAAGAGGAAGGAAACTTCTTTTCACTTTAGGAAACGATACTGTGGTGCTACAGCCTCTAGAGACAGGCTGCCTGTTTCAGGTCCCCAGTCCATCAGTCACATCTTGGCCAATTCCTGAACGTCTCCGGGGCCTCAGTTTTCTCATCTATAAAACAGTTAAATAGATTACCTACCTCATAGGATTATTGTGGCAATTAAATGAGTTAATACATGCCAAATGCTTAGAATAGTACCTGACTTATAGTAAATGCTCAATAAATATCAATTCTTATGTTGTTGGTTCTTATTATTAGTATACCAAAATTAACATCCCGGGTAAGATTTCGGGGCACCAGATGGCAACCCAGTATTTGTTTCCAGCAATGGAAAAATGAGAATAGTCCCTGTCTGGTAGTGATTCCGCCTTACTGGACGAGTTCAGCATGTCACTGACAATGAGTTATTGTAGAGATTCTCTCCCCACAGCTGAAGCAGATACGCCATCTCTTAAACCCTTGGGCATCCATTCCTAAAAAAGTAAGACGGAACAAAGGCAGCCCTTGCGCAGACGGGGCAGTTGGCAAGGGATGTAATAACCCCAACCGACCGCTAGGGAGCAGCAGAGCCCGACCCCCGGATTGCTTGGTCCACAGAAAACAATTGTGAATTCTCTCCAGGTTTTCCTTCTTGGCAGTTTGGGTTGCTCAGCCAATCTCCGTGCGCACCGCTGCAATACTCCCGCCCACTATTGACCATCCAACCAATCAACGAGCGCCCTTTTCGTGGCCGGAACGCGGTGCTCCTCCTGTCACTCAAAGCTTCCTAGCCCCGCCCCCAGGCGGCTCGGCCAATCCCCTACGGTGAAGCAGCCGGTCACCCAGGGCGGTGTCCCGGAGACCACGTGGTTCCAGGAAGCGCTAGGGCCGGGAAGGTGGCTGCTTGCCCGACCCGGGACAGGCGAGGGGACTAGTGGGCGGAGCGGAGCGGGCTGTCCCGTGCCCTCCCCCAGCCATGGGCGTGCAGCCCCCCAACTTCTCGTGGGTGCTACCGGGCCGGCTGGCGGGGCTGGCACTGCCCCGGCTCCCCGCCCACTACCAGTACCTGCTGGACCTGGGCGTGCGGCACCTGGTGTCCCTGACGGAGCGCGGGCCCCCGCACAGCGGCGGTTGCCCGGGCCTCACCCTGCACCGACTGCGCATCCCAGACTTCTGCCCCCCGGCCCCCGAGCAGATCGACCGCTTTGTGCAGATCGTGGACGAGGCCAACGCCCGGGGAGAGGTCAGCGGGCGGAGTCAGTGCAGGGAGGGAGGGACCGGGAGGGGTCTGCGGGGACGGGCGGCGCTGGGAAGTCCGGCCGGGAACAACTTGGCTGCGCTGCGGCAGAGACTCAGGGGAGGCCGTCGGGCCAGGAGACCGGGCAACCCGGACCTGAAGCCCAGGGCAGGGGAGGGGCGGCCAAAGGGCGGAGCGCAGAGAGGGCCCCGCAGCCAGAACCAGCCTGCTGTGAGTAGAGAGGAGGAAGGGTGCACAGGCCTGGGAGAGACGGAGCTTGACGTCAGAGGTCGTTGAGCAGCAACGCTCTGGCCAAATTTAACGGAGCCACATATGTAACTTTAAAATTTCTAGCAGCATAGCACTTTTAAAAGGTAAAAAAGAAGCAGGAGAAATTCATTCTAATAATATAGTTTAACCCAGTGAGCCAAAAATATTATTTCAACATATGATCAATATAAAATAAATTCTTAATGACAGATTTTCATTCCATTTTTGTACGACATCCTCAGACCTTGGTTGTGTTTACATCACATCCCCATTTGGGCTGGCAGCATTTCAGGTACTCAGTGGCCCCGCGTGGCCAGTGGCTTCTGCACCAGGTGGCCAGGTGGATGGTTGTGGAGAGGCAGGCCAGGAGCCCAGCACTTGGACCAACCACTTTGGGGGTGATGGGTGGGCCCCAATCCACAGGTACAGGACAGCCCTCCATGACTTTAATGTCACTTCTTGGCCTGGCTGGGTGCAGGGTCCTGGCCTGACCCAGAAGAAGCAGCTGTGGGGAGAGGGAGACCCCCAGTGAGGGCTAGGAGAGTGTCAGGGATGTCAGGCCACACTGCATCAAGCTCCCCCTCCGCAGGCCGTTGCAGTGCACTGTGCCCTGGGCTTTGGCCGCACTGGCACCATGCTGGCCTGTTACCTGGTGAAGGAGCAGGGCCTGGCTGCAGGAGACGCCATCGCTGAAATCCGGCGCCTTCGACCCGGCTCCATCGAGACCTATGAGCAGGAGAAAGCAGTCTTCCAGTTCTACCAGCGAACTAAATCTGGGCCTCAGCACCCTTCTGCCAGGCCCCTTCTCTCCTGACCTGTGTGCCATACAGGGCCAGAGCGGTGGATGTGGACTTAAAGTGCTAAGCCCGCCAGTCGCCAGGTGGCTCAAGGACTGAAATGGCCCTTTTCTGCAGGCAGGTCCTGATTGAAGGGGTGGCTGGAGCTGCATTGATTTTGGGGAGACCCTCTGCTGCTTCCTTGAATAAATAACTTACAAGACCCAGCTCACATTGCATAGCACTTACAGTTTTCAGAGCATTCCTGCACATCAACCTCTTTGAGCCTCACAAGAGCCCTGTGATGCAGGAATGGCAGAAGGCCATTCTGGCCTTTGGATGAGGTGGCTAAGGCTCAGAGAGGCCCAGGGTCCCGCTTCGTGAAAGTGGAGGGATGGGCCAGGACCGCAGCACACATCTTCAGCCTCTTAAAACTACTGTATCTTTAATGGATCTATGTTTCAAATACTGTATCTATGATAATATTTGATGTGTCTTCTGAGAATCTGGCCAATGAAAAGGACACAAGTTCCCCGAAGCCCAGGGTCTCTGATGCTCGCAGGCCAGGAGGGCCCCTGTGCATACAACTCCTCAGTCTAGGTCCCCATGCCCCATGTGTGTCACCCCCTTAACCCTCTCAAGACAGAGAAGCCCTGCATGGGCTCACAGATATCCCCCATCTCCGTCTCCCAAGGGCTGGGTGCCTCTCACCAGCTGCTCAGCTCCCCCACCCACCCTGGGACCTCCAGCCATTATGCAGCCGCACAGCCTCAAGCCAAGGAATGCTGCCACTGAGCCCGCCTGGTGCTTATGCAGAGAGGCTATTTGATGATCAAATGACAAGATTCAGGACTGTGAATCTCCGCCATGCTTTTCTGGTCCTTCCCTTCCTGCTTGGCTCCATCCAAAAAGAACTAAATGGATTCTTTTCAGTAGCTCCCACCTGAGTTCCTGCCCTCTCTTCTGCTGGGGCAGGCCAGGCTGGATGTGGTAGAAATTCATTGTGGAATTTGTGCAAAGTGCCTGTGTGTGCCAGGCTCTGTTGGATGTGGGGGCCGCCCGGCAGAATGGGACAGGCTTCACAACCTCCCTGAGGAGGTATGTACAGAGCCCAGCCCCATCCAGTGGGCACTGGCACAGATGCGCGTTACCGATGCAGTGGGGACGTAGATGGAGGAAACGGGTTCCCCTGTAGACCCCATCCTTTGTATCCTGGACCTGAGCCAGGCCTAAGCCTTCGGCTCCCTTCCACCACCACCCACCCAGCTGAACTCCCGTCCAGTCTCTCTTACACAAAATGTATATTAGCCAGAGTCTTGCCAATCTAGCAACGAGACAGGCTCTCAGATGCCCCCCGCTTTCCTTTGTGTGCCAAATCTGAGTAATTTGTCCCTTCATTCTATTCCCTTGGCTGCTGCCCAGTTTACCCAAGTGAGACTTCCTGAAGAGAAGAACTCATACAGTATCAGGTATTCAGACTGCGACAAGGAGTAAGAAATAGCACAAAAAGAGGATGCCCTAAACCTCCACTCCCCTCTCATCAGGATTTCCTCCACCCTGCCCACCCCTCTGGGCCTCCCCCAACAGCACTGCCCATTCTGTTTCCTGATGCAAACCACAGCTGCCGCGGCTTCCGTAGAGGTGTGTGAGTGTGTGTGTGTTTCAAACAAAGGTAGAAACAGGGTGAATGGTCCACTTCCTGGATCCCTTCCCCCTGGATTCCAGAATGGGGAGAGAGGGGGACTCTGGAAGCTGTACCCCAGAGCTCCTGTCTTCCCTGGTCCTGACCTGCTGGGGTTGCACAGCCAGTTCTTGGGCTTCCCACACCCTCTGCACTGCACAGAGGAATCTGCCCTTCCTTCCCTCCCAAGGCTCCTTCACAGGAGACAGAAAATTTTTCTAACCCCATTAAAGCCCCGTGTGCAGCCTCCATCCCCATAATTTAAGCAGGTCTCCTCTGCCTGAAGAGTTCCTCAGGGAAATAAACATGTAATTATGTGCTTAAGGAAATTGGTTTTTAAATAAGTAAGAGTTGACTTGAAATGAAAAACTCTGCCCTTATCCTTCCATCTACCTGAGCCTGAGGCTGCCTTTGGGCTCATTCCCGGTCCCCCTGCATTTTTTGACTTCCCACCCCCACTTCTGCATGCAGCCTGAGGTGAGGGACGACCCTCCCGATTCCCCTCTGCCCTGAGACAACAGGCGTGAGGACCCAGCCTCCCCCCTTGGCAAAGAGGCTTCACCTCGGCATCAGACAAGCGCTCGACCTCAGCACCACTGACCTGTGGGGTGGGGACGTCTCCAGGGTCTGTCCTGGGTGCTGTACAGTGGTCGGCAGCATTCTGACCTCTGCCCACTAGATGCCAGTAGCGTGCCCTCCCCCAGAAGTGCGACAACCAAAAATGTCTCCAGACATGGCCAAATGTCCCCCTGGGAGGGCACATCGGGAGAACCCCTGTATCAGGCCAACAAGCACCAGATGCCACCATAGGCTTTGGGAGTAGTGGTGGGAGTATGTGAGAATTTCTCCTGGGGATGCACACGTCTTAATGGGGGAGAAAGGGCCCACCGAACACCCTCACACACCATCACCTTCTGAGTCTGACGCTCACCCCAAGTCCTTCCCCTTTTCCCAGGCTGGCTTTGCACAGTGGTGACAGACATCATTAACTTGTTACATTCAGGAGGTTTTCATTCTCCGTGACCAGCTGGTGGGCACAGCTGCAGCCACATAGACTCCCGCTCCCGTGTTGTTAAAGTTCCATTCGTGGAACTGGCATGTGCTTGCAGCTCCCGGCTGAGTGGAAGCTTCTCTGTGTGGAAAACTCCCCTCCAGATCAGTCAGGTTCTGCACACATCACGCTTGGGTTCCTCTCCTGGAAAACTGTTCTGATGCAGAAGCGACTGCCACCAGACAGGAGGGGCACTGGCCGCCCTCTGCCATGCAACTGAACCTCCCAGGCCTGGTTCTCCCACCTCCGTGTCATCGGCAGTCCAGACTGGGGTCCTTCTGCTCTCTGGGTTATAAGTTCCATGACTACTTCCCAGGCCATGTGTCCCAGACCCAGCTTCGTGCCACAGAGGTAGGCCTGCAGCCTGCATATCACCGTGGCTCCGTTGGAGCTATGATTGTCATCCCCCTGACATTAGGGACCCCGTCCCGTAGGGCGGCTCATCACTGATCCCTTCGCACTGACTAAGGAAGTCTGCTCATGCACACCCACTCCGCCTGCCCCTCATCATCCCGCAGACCTGGTCTTCCCAGGCCAAAGATGAACGTGTCAGCTGGGGCAGGGATTTGGTCCGAACCATAGACCATTTCCCAGAATGAACTGCATTCATTTGTCAAGCCCAAATCAAACCTTCTGCTGTCTATATGTTGCCATTCTTTCTAAGAGGGAGACTGATGTGGTCTCACAGGATTGTTTCATCATCATATCAGTTACCACTAATGCATTTCACACTTTGCTTATATGATGACAGTTGTCATATTTAAGAAGCATCCTACTACACAGCAAGTATTCTACATACATTACATCACTTTATCCTTACAACCTCTCTGCAAACCAGATACTGTTTCCCTTTTGGCAGATGAGGGAACCGAGGTTTAGGGAGCCGATGAAACAGCCCAGAGCCTTACATTTGTAGTGACAAGGCTGGGATCAAACCCCAGTCACAGCTCCAAGCTCATGCTCCTTCAACCACACACCCCTTCCCAGTTCCACCTACACAGTGCAGGGGCCTGTCTCATGATCAGAGCTCGGCCTCCATGGCCATCTTATGGAGAGCCTCCACCCTCCTCATCCGGGGAGGCCAGAGAACAGTGGGCACCAGACCCTGAAGCCCACGGCGTCTGAGTAGAGGGTGCTCTTTAAAGCACAGCACTGGCATTTAAGTCCTCAAGAAGTGAAGCTGATTCCTCAGGCCACTTCTGTCACATCCACTATTATGTAACTCAGAGCCTGCAGATGTCCCCACCCAACATGACAGTCCAGAGGAACGTGTGACTGGCATTGAGCCCTTGAAAATGTCCTTTCATGTCTGATGATTTATTAAAAACCCTAAAATCCTCTCTGGTTTGGGTGTTGTAATATGAGCCCCAAATGCAGACAAGTACTATGCCAAGTGCTTTCTAGACATTATCTCATTTAATCTTAAAAAAATCCCTATGAACCAGGTCTTATTATAATGACCAGTGTGCAGACGAGTAAACTGAGGCTCAAAGAGTTTAAGGAACACACCCAAAGTCACATAGCTAGAACAGGGTTCAAACTACCCCCAAGCTGGCTTGTCTGACTAAACTGCCTGCCCTCTTGGGGGCAGAGAGAAGAGACTTCATTGTAATTAGATTATAACAGCATCTTGTGTTCCCCAAAATCGAGGCTCTTGGACTCGGGGGGCCATCCGTGGAGCTCTGTTACCACACCTTCTGGTGCCCCAGGCTTCAGCTGCACAGCTCTGACTTGGCTGCCAGCGCAGCCTCCCCCTAGCAGGTTTCTGTCTCAAGCCTCCTGCACCATCAAAAATATAGTCCCCTGATGACTTAGAAATGAGTTTCGTAAATGCTTCTTCCATTACTTTAAAATTTTTCCGCAGCTATTACGGATTCAAGGCATACTCTTGAGAAGGCAGCCTGCTTGTCCAAGCAAGCAGGAATCAGAACCACTTTGGTGCACATCCGGGCCTGAAGTTGATGACTTATTTGCAACCTTGATAACCGAATCCTTTATACCAATAAATTGCTTAAATTGGCTCCACCACTCTCTCTCCCTATTTTTCCCTTGACTTAGTCCGTTGCCATGGATATGTGATCGTGAGACAAATGGATGATGTCACTTCTGAGTTTTCAACGTGTGAGACAGGAGTATGGCAAACAGTTCCGGGACTGTCCTCCCCTGGCTTTGACAATAAACACACAAGTGTTTCCTCCTTACCAACACCTACTAAGCAGCAACTGTGCTCCAAACCCTAGGTGGGCTGCATGAGAATAATTGCTGTAGACGTCCTCTCAGCTCCTTGGAGGTTTTACGTGCCCTTGGGCTTCCCACAAGCACACCTCCAGCAAATTCACTGATTCACCTGTTTTCTGTAGGTACCTTTTGTGAGATCCACTTGGGGCCGGGTGCAGAATTAAATGAAGTAGCCACACTGGGATCCAGGCCACAGGCAGAACTGTGCCAGTCTTGACCTTGACCAGGAGGCCCTGAGGAATCCAGTTCCTTCCTCCACCTCCTCCCTCACCTCACCCTCTCCCTGTGTCTGTGTTCTCTCCTCTTTACCTGTGTTGGGATCCCCAAGACCACCCTCAGGTTTGATGACTAACAGAAAAGCCATTAATAATCTCAATTTCAGTTTATTGCAGTGAAAGGATACCAGTTAAAATCAGCGAAGGAGAAGGCACATGAGGGCCGAGTCCAGAAAAGACCAGGCTGTGTTACACTCTTCCAGTGGTGTCGCATTGGGGAGCTCAATTCTCCCAGCAGCAGTGTGACAGCACATTACAAATAATGCCCACCAGCCAAGTTCACCTGAGCCATGGTATCTGGGGTTTTTCTTGGGGGCCAGTCACATGGGCATGCAACACGTGCATGACCGACCTTAGCCACTCAGCCTCCAGCTTGCACAGCATGGCCCCAGACAGCCTGGACACATTAAAGCAGGCATTCCCCACAATCCCACTGGTCGCATAGACTGCCGGGCCTGGCCCAAGGTCTCAGGTATATGGAGACTCTCCTATCAGGCAGGATATTCCAAGGGCTCAGAGAGTATCTTGCAGGGCTGTCAGGAAGTCTTGAAGGCCAGCCAGGCCCGTGAGTTCAGCCTTTCCTGCACACTCCAGACACTTTGTGCTCTGTCCACGTGGCAGTCTGGGCACATGCTATTCCCTTTGCCTGGAATGATCTGTTCCCACCTCTTTGCCTAGCCCCCCAACTCCTCCCCCTGTTGGTCTCTGTTGAACATCTTTTCCTTGGGCAAGGTTTCCAGACACCCCCTCATACACTCACACACATTCCCAAATCATCTGTCCTACTTTTTGGCCCTTTGCTCACCTACAATGATTCATTTAGCTGTCTGATGTCTCCCTGTCCTGCTGGAGTCTAAGGACCATACCCATGCCAGGCACACCCAGCACCATGGCTGGCACAGGGGTGCTCAGTAAACATGTGGCAACTGGCTAACTGACATGCTGACACCCTCCTAGGTATCTGCACATAGATGCAGAAATGGGGAGAAAAAAATCAAGCTAGGAGATGTGTACTAGTGGGAGATACAGGACACGTGTACACCACTAAGTGTACATGCAAAGATGGATATATAAAGTAGAAAAGGTGCAGTGCATGAACACTCAGATAATGATGGAGTGACTGAAGAGCTAAGGGGAGTGTGTCTGGTAAAATTCAAAAATTTCAGTTTCAGCTTTCAATGAGGTGTACAGGGCATGTCAGATAGCCTAAAGGGACATACAAATGTGGGTGTTATTAAAAACACCAACGTTATATGCCAGAGGCAGAGCCCACCAAGGGCTGCTTAGAGAGAGGGGTGGGCAAGACGAATGGGGGCAGGAGTCGGTGGGGAGATGCAGGGAACTGAGTGGCATGGACAGCAGAAAGCACACGGCTAGATGAAGGTGCAGAAAGGGCAGCAGCATCTCATGCCAAAGGGTTAGTTTCGGATCGTATCTGATCAGCAGTGTGGCCTCACCGTGGGCTTCTGAGCAGAGGACGTGTGACGAGGTTCCATTTTTCTCAAGGCACACTGACACAATGGCCCATTGCTTAGCGGCAGTTCAGTGCTTTTGTGATTTAACAGGGCCAAAGAGAGACAGGGTCTCTCCGCTGCAGATTTTTAAGACTTTTCAGAAAATAAGCATTAAGTAAGACCTGCTTTCCTTGCTTGCTGGAAGTTAATGAATTTAATGCTTTGCAAAAGAAAGTCAGGGGGTTGTTAAGTCAGAGCGCTCACCCTCTGGGCTTGCAAGGTATGATTTTTTAATCCTTCTCAAATGGAAAAAGATCTCAAGTGAGTGTCGTCCCTACGTGCTAGAAATGTGTGTCTCTCAGATGGCAGCTGCTCTGCCTCCGTCACACCCGCTGCTCTGGCCAACTCAGTGGTGACCCATTTTAAGCCTTGGGCCCTTGCCGTATCCCAGTTGGCCCAACTCAGAGGTCCACAGGGGTGGTGACCCCTGGTGCTACATTCAGTCCAGCACCCTGATATCCCTCCCTGTTGTTCCTAGGCCAGGGGGTGCCCTGTGAATTCAAATATTCTACCTCAGTTGCACCCCCACTCCACCCCCCCCCATTATGTCTGTCCCTTTACCTCCAAACTTATCTTCTTTTCTCCAAATAGTGGTCAGTTTGTTGAGTACGAGGAGCTGAACAAACCAGATGGGATGTTCTCCTGGAACTGGAGGGCATGGTGTGTGCCAAGGAGGGGCAGGGCCCGGGACCCCAGAGACAGCTCTTTCCACGGGAACACGCAGGGTCCTCACAGGAGTGGAGGCAGTGCCCGCGCCAGACTTTCCCAGCTGGCACTCTCCTGCTGGACGCCCAGCGAATAACGGAGCAGCACGGGCACCCAGGGACCTCCCGCCCCTCACAGCAGCCTTCAGAGCTCAAGCTGGCACTGGGCAGGGAGGGTGGCCCTGGGCCTCCACTTTGCTCTTGTGTCCTGAGGGTCCTGGATCTGGCCTGGCACATAAGCTCAAACCCCTCCAGGAAGGGAAGGAGGCTGGGAATTCACGGAGAGCTCCAGGCCCGTGCAGGAGTCAGGCCGCACCCTCAATCCACTTCCGCCCACTTGATAACCTAGAAGCCACAAAGAAAGTCCACGGCGGGGAGGGACTTCAGAAAGGAATTAGGGAAGTGTAAACTAAAACAACAGTAAGATATGGTTTCACATACGTCAGACTGTGGACACACGCACCCACGCACCCACCAAACCTCAGAATGCGGAAGCTGGCAAGGCAGGGGAAACGGAAACCCTCAAACTGCTGGGGGATATGTAAACCAGGACAGTCGCTTTGAGAGAGTATTAGGGCCAGCTCGCCAGAAGAATCCAGCCACTTCATTTCTATGTATATTCTGGACAGATTCTGCCCGTGAGCAACCGAGACATGCGGATGAGGCTGTTCATTAATTCACTAACACAGTACAAACTTACTGGGTGGCTACTGTATGCCAGGCACACTTCTAGGGGCTCAAAAGTACACATGGACAACACAGTCTCCACCCTCAGGGAATATATGGACAGCACTGTTTTAAATCCACCCCAAACCGTAAACAATCTAAAAAGATACACAGGCAGCAACATTGCTATATCTTGGAAACAGTGTCTGGTGTGTAGAAAAGAAACTTGCAGGATATTAGATACAGAATACTATTTGTGGGGGGGGGGAAATAACAATATTATACATTGTTTATGGACACATGCATATGTTATAAAATTAATGTTTGGGCCTCTCATTAAACTTCAGGGGTTTAGTTGCTTCCTGGAAGGGAAGTGGGTGAAAGAATAGGAGAGCTAAAGGCATAACTAGAATGTTTTATTTCTTAAAAAGAAAACATCTGAAGCAAAATGTACGTTAAAACATTAGCATTGTGTATTCTGGATATTAGGCCCATCCATGTTTGTTTTAGCAGTCTGGGTCCTTTTTAGGTTTAGTTCAAAAGGGGGCAGTTTTTGTCTGATTTTGCTTTTAAATTAGAAAAGAGTTGGTGGAGAGGAGGATTAATGCCACGTCTCCCAGTACCCAGAGGCTGGGATCTCATCCTCGATGCCCACCGGCCTGGCCAGGGCCCCGCGAACTGGGAGGCCCAAGAGCTTGCAGTGAGCTGCATGGCGCCCCCCGCGGCCCGGCCGGTGCAGTGAGGAGGTGAGGACGCTGAGCTCCAGACGTTAGCCGGCACTGCGAGTGGAAACCCGGCGCCCTGCTTTTGAAGAGCAATCTGGCACGATCTAGGGGAGCTGAAGAGACACGTGAGCTATTATTCAGAACTTCTGTTTTTAAGGTCTTACCCTAGAGAAACTCGATTATGTGTCCAAGAACTTCGACAAAGCTGGTCAGTGGCGGGTAGGGGCTGAAGCCAGAGCATCCGAGACCGGGGACTGGGAGGGAGGGGGTTGCAGGAGAGGAGACGAGGTGAATGGGGGCGACTCTCCGGGGAGACTTGGCCGTAAAGGGAGGAGAAACCTGGGATGGAAGCTGAAAGGGATGCGTCCTGCTGAGGGAGGGGCGTGTCTGGCTTCGGATGACATTTGCGCTTGTCTGTAGGCAGGTGGGAAGAATCCAGCGAGAGAGGAGCTGGTGGGAGGAGCGGAGGGAATGAATTCAGGGGAAGTACTTTGACCAGAGGAACCAGGATGAAGTCCAAGCCGCACAGTGAAAGCTGCCGAGTCAGACGCTAACTCGGGTCTGTCCGAATCCGACCGCCATGCTCTTTCCCGAATGTCTCGTCGCCTCTCTTGAGTCTGGACTTGCTCGTGGCCATCCGGCTCCCGGGCCCGGTGCACCAAATCCTTTGCCACCACCTCCTCTAAATACAGGAGTCTTACAGTCTTTCCAGTTCCGTGTGGGTTCTGTGACTACCCAGGGAACTGGAGGAGAAAATAAGCAAACAGAGGAAAATTAAATCTGACCCATTTTGTGCATTCTGCATAAATGCATGGAATATGTTATGTTTGACACCGGTAAATAGAGAACCCCAAAAATCCAATTTATCACTATAATTATATAGGTCTTTCTCCCTCCGTCTCCAGGAAAGAATGCACCTCCATCCATTTGCAGTCCCTTGCCCAGAGCCATTCTCTGATCTCTAGGGCTGCTTTTGGTGACCACAGGCTTCGGGTCAAGGCCATCCTACCTGAAGCACAACGGGAAAAATTTTCTTGCTACCTCAGGTGATACATGCAAGGAAGACTGTATGAGTATGTATAGAATGACAAGAGATGGGGAACGGAGTTTTAATTCAAAGGAGTGGCACAGATTAACTGGCAGCCCACCAAATTAACCATATCCCACAGCCACAAAGGAAGTCATAATGGTACTGAATTATCTGGGTACTAGGCTAACTCAGAGTCAACCGAGCACCAGAGGTGATTAATGCCTTGTGGATGCGCTAAGTGTCAAGACAGGATGTGTGTGTCCCTGACCCAGCCTGGATTGGGCATCGTCAGGAATGAGTTTCCCCAGGAGTGATTATATAAATTAACTTCTAAGACATGACTAGGATTTAGCACACTGGCCATGGGGGCACACACACACACAATACCTGTTATCCAAAAAAGTCATACTGAGCTAATTTGCACTTTGAGGCAAATCACAGCCAGGTCACCCAGGTTTCCAGCTTGCCCAGCAGAGTGGGGAGAGGTGTCGCCGACCACCACAGGTAGCACCCGCAGAGGACCAGGCTGGCAGGCAGAGGCTGGGTCAGCCTTGACACGTGAGTTGAAGGAGCGTCTGAGACCCCCCCATGCAGACCTCCTGGATGAGCTGCTTCATATCCACAACACAGGGGGGTGGCCTGTGCTACAAAGACAGACTGAGGACTGGTTGCCTTAGAGGTGATCCTTCCAACCGTGTTACAGAGGAGAACGTTTGGCCAGAGAACAGGGAGTGACAGGAGGAAAGGTCATGGGGCCAGGGGCTGAAGAACTTCTTCAAAGCTGCTAGAAGAGGTAGGCTGAGCCCGCAGAGGGTCGGAAGGGGTGGCCAGAGGGTACGGGACCCAGGGGAGGGTGTCCGAGTCCCTCGAGGAAGGAGGGAGTAATCTGCAGTGACAATGTGAGCAGCCAGAGCGAGTAAGAAGGAACCTGCCACTCACTGGCTGTGCCAGGGGCCTGAGGAGGCCGAGGCCAGCCTGGCCTGGGGGCGGTGAGGGATGAGTGAGGGGCGTGAACAGACACAGGGAGGCTCCATGTCAGCACTTCCTGAACCCTTTCACTTTCGATGAAATTTATATTTAAATGGAACATTGGGCAATTGAGCAAGGCTGCTCCCAGCTGCCGTAGGGCCCCACCCAGCTGCCCTGAGGACCCGGATATTTTACAACACCTGTAGCCCCTCTAGGCACACCTGTGCGTCTCAGAACGCCAGCTGTGAGGGCGGTAAAGACCACTCTTGCCAGTAGAGTATCTGTTTGTGGGGCTCGAAGTGAGGGTGGGGCCAAGAAAAGGGCTGCTGGGTTGGTCTGGTTTGGTTTTAAGAAGGAAAAGACTAGAGCATCTATGGGTGAAATCCCATTGACATGGCAGGACTGAATTCACAGGACAGGTGAGTACAGCCCTAGGAGTATATAGGCTCCTACACAGACATAAAGATAGGATCCAGTCTCAGGTGGAGGGGTGAGTATACAAGCAAGCATGCTTGCAAACATGTGCTCCCCTCCACAATGCTAGATAGAAATCAGATGTTGTTAGTACCATGGAACAGATTTAAAACTTGAGGGTTGTGAGATGAAGCTGCTTCCCTAGGTGGTTCCACCTAGCAAGCAGCAGACCCAGGATTAGAACCCAGATCTTTCTGACTCCAGAATTCCTGACAAGCATACTTTGGTGTATCTTGAATCTCATACTGTGCTACACCTGGAGGCACAAAGATAAATTAGACAGGGCCTTTGAGAAGATCCCAGACTGAAAAGTAGAGGAAGACAATTGAACAAAATTCAACACAGTGGGATAAAACAGAATAATGGAGGCATGAAAAAAATGTTTTAAGAAGCACAAAGACTTATACTAAGTAATATGCCTGTGTCTTCCTGAGCCCTAGGAGGCAGGGATGGACTGGGCACTGAGTAGGAGCTAAAAAAAGAAACTGCTCAATCAGTGCGTGGGTGGCTGAGTGAGTGGATAGAGAATGACCTTTTCAGCGTTAACAGTCCCTCCTTAGGGCAATTGTCCACGTAGCCACAAGGAGTCACTGTAGACCTGACACAAACATTCTCCAAAGGCCCTTTCACGCTCTCTCCCTGGTTCTCAAGAAGGAAAGGGTGGCGACCAGATGTCCCTGCAGACCGGGCCCAGAGCTTCATTCATTCAGCCTGGCTCCGCCTGCCCTGACTCCTGGACCTTCCAGCTTCTGTCCTAAGTTCTAGGCTTCTGATACGTTTCCTCGGTTTGTTCTCTCCTTCAGACCTAACTCAGAGAAATGGCCTCAGACCTTTCCTTGGGCCTCCAGTCCCAGCAGGCTGGCTGAGTACCTTTGCACAGATCGCTTCACCTCTCTGGGGCCTACTAGTAAAAGCTAAGGTGGAAGACAGGTTGAGGGGAGGAGGGCAGGGGGCCCCCAAGGCTCTTCCGCCCTCTTCCTCAGGACAGTATCTTACCCTCATCAGGCACTTCCTGCCTGCAGGGTGTTGTTCCAAGCCTGCAAGATCCACCAAGTCAGCCTCCAGCCACATGCGGCTATTCAAATAGAAATTCAGTAAAATTTAAAACACTGAGAGTTTTTGCTGCAGTCTCACTAGCCAATTTCAGGTGTTCAGTAGCCTCACGTGGCTAGTGGCTCCTGCACTGGACAGCCCAGAGAATATTTCCATCATTGAGAATGTTCTCTCAGACAACACTAAGCACAACTCATGGTTTTATCTCATTTCTCCTTTGTAACAAACCTATGATGCAGGTGTGATCATGTATCTACTTTGGAGATAAAGATCTGGGGTGCAGAGGGTTAGAAACGTAGCGAAGCTTTCAGCAGATTAGTATCTGGGGAGAGGATTTAAGCTCAGGTAGGGTGGCTCCGGAGCCCACCATGATGTTCCTTTGCCCAGGGCTGCCCCTAGCCCCAGCTACTCTGCTCTCCCTTCTTACCTTCTAGGAATGGGACAGACTCTTCCCAGTCCCCAAAAGCTGTTGTCTCTCACAGCTGGTCCCCTGCCAGCTGTCCCTAAGTAATGAGGGCAGCTGGGCTCTGAGCCCCTTCTGGATGAGAATCCCCTCCCTCCCCCCATGACCCTTCCATCTGCTTTTAGCCCCTCTTCCCTAAGAGTGTTGGTATTATGGGTTTTGACCCTTCTCCTAACCATCTCAGTCTCTGTTCAAAGACAGCCCAGGTCCTGGAAGATTCCCAAACTGGCAGCAACCCCACTCCCGTAGGGTCCCTCTCAGCCCAAGGGAACTGGGTGCAGCCAGTTCAGCTCAGAGAGCCAATTTCACTATCACCTTTGAAGATGCAGCAACAGCTTGCTCTGCAGCGGGGAGAGTGAGAAGTCACACACTCCAGGTGCTGGAACCCAGTGAAAGGGGAAGCAGCAAGGGACAAAGGCTTCAACTGTCCTGCGTGCAAAGCCCCACAATGCATGCAAGCAAGAATGTCTGCAGTCCTGACTCCTACTTGAGCTACAGCCCCGCAGGGCTGCAGCCCTACGCCCTGGACCCGTAGCTGAACAAAGCTGGAAACAGCTCAAGCTGGGAGATCTGTTAGGGTGAGAACGACAGAGGAAAGTGTATAAACATTAACATCTTCAGGTGAGTGGACAACATCCAATTCCTACTTTATTTCCTCACTACTTCTATCCCTCTCCCAATCAACAGAGTCATAGAAGAATTGCCTGCTGGAGTCAGGCTGGTTTCCCACTTCCACTGAACCAGAGAACCTCCAACAAGAGAAGCTTGGAAATTCACCCTCTCCATTCCTGCCTTTGGCAATAAGCGCATCAAATTCTTTCCACTCTGTATGGGATTTCTCACCTAAAGGAAAAAAATCTCACTTCCAGGAAAATGCTTACTGTCAGAAACTTCTCCCTGGTATTTTATCCAGCTCTCCAAGCTTTACCTTTAACTCCCACGTTCTGTCCTCAGAGGAGATGGGAGTATGGCTTCCTTCTCTGCTGACGGACCATTGAGTAATTTCCAGTTTTTATCTCTTACAAGTGATACTGCTGTGAACATTCTTGTATATGTCTTTTGGTGCCCATGTATATGCATATTTCTGTTTAGAGTATATCTAGGAGTGAAAATGCCAGATCATCAGTATCCACATGTTTGGTTTTAGATTTTGCCACACAGTTTTCCAAAGT
Source organism: Manis javanica (assembly GCF_040802235.1). Taxonomy (NCBI): domain Eukaryota; kingdom Metazoa; phylum Chordata; class Mammalia; order Pholidota; family Manidae; genus Manis; species Manis javanica. Next base: position 7,702,888 of record NC_133169.1, on the reverse strand, counting down.
GGCTGTACCAATTTATATGCCCATTGGAGGTGTACAAAAGTTCTAGTTGCTTCACATCCTAGCCAGCAGTTGATTATCCGTTTTTATAGTTCGGGCCATTCTTATAAGAAATGTAGTGGTATCTCATGGTAGCTTAAATTTGCATCTCCACAGTGATTTATGAAGTCAAGCTCCTTAATCTGTGTCTATTTGGCACTTGGCTGTCTGCTTTTGTAAATTACCTATCCAGCTATTTTGCCCATTTTTCTAGTGGGTTCTTTTTCTTACTGACTTGTAGAAATTCTTATATTCTGCCTACGAGTCCTCTGTCAGCCATATGTATTGAAAATATCTTACCGGCTGGCTTGCCTATTCACTCTCATAATGGTGTCTTTTAATGAACCATTCCTCTCAAAATAATAACCTGACAGTCTTAGGGCCTCAGGCCTGAGCCTCCAGCCTCATTCCACTCCATCATCCTCACCAATCCTGGTTCTCTCCTAAACCCATGGTCTTGGGGACTGTCCTCCGGATGCCACTTCCCCTCAGGACAGTGTTCAGCCACGTTCTCTTAGGAGGGACAGACTCTGAAAGAACTGAGGTCACTCAGGGTGGGGGACAGACGATCTCTGCGTTTCCAGCACTGTGCTACCCTCCAAGCTCAATGATGCTGAGACCAAGCAAATTCTGGCAGTCTCTGGATCTTTCCATGGCTGTGTCCCAACTTGGTTCCCTAGAATGAGCTTTTTGAAGCCAGAGTGTCCATAAGTCCTTGCTAGTGATTTGCCTGACTGCCTCACGCTTCATGGTCAAGGTGATTCATTCACGTAATACTCCTTCAGCCAGAGAGGAAATATCATTTTGAGCTTGTAAAGTTTCTTCTCCACTTCCTCTCTGTAGAGCACCACCCACGTCAGCGGGGTCACCAACCGACCCCGGGCTGTGGACTAGATGCTCTGCCCGTCACCTCGCGCTGCCCAGTCTGCTTCGCGGCCCGCTCGGCACCATGCTGCTCTGGGTGGCAGTGCTGCTGTCCGGTAAGTGCTGGGGTCTGGGCATCCTCTCCCGGGCACCAAAGGCTGTAAGTCATTCCTGGGACACAAAGTTCCTCGTTCCATCTTTCCCAGTTCAGGCGGGTTTATGGCTGCAACGTGGGACAAGTGGAAGCATCTGGGTGTGCCTGAGAGAGTTGGGGTGAGGGTCTGGGGGGCCCTGGATGTTTCCTCCCCCATTTTTCTGGGCCCTTGGAAGCGTGGCCCTTTCGTGTATCGTGGCTAAATTAGGGAGGCAGAAAATCACATTCTGAGGCGCAGTGACATGTTAGCCCTGTGAAATCAGGTTAAAATACTCATCAGGGCTCTCTTGAAAGGAAAAGGAAGTTACAGAAAGAAAGGAGGCTCCTGGCGGGTGTGCGGGGTGCTGGGGCAGGAACAGGGACACGGGCAAGAGCAATTCCATGCATTTTGCCCAACAGCAGGATGTGGGGTTTTACAGGGAAAAATATTTTTATTGAACCTTCAGTGCAAAGTCAGGACCAGTCAGCAGTGACTGGCGTCTCCTCTGGCAAAAAGGCTTTGCTCGGCCGGAACACCTTCCAAATTGACCATCTGTCCTCTGCCTACATCCCCGCTCTGTTGGGTGGCGTGGGGGTCTGTGTCGGGTCTGGCTGGTCCTTGGGGCTGCTTGGGAGGATCACTTTCTCTCTCCTTATCCTCTTCCCCCAGGGCCAGGCACCTGTGCCAGCAGCTGACAGGCCTGGTCTAAGGATAGATGGGTGGGGGCATCACCGGGCTCGCCCGGACTCAGCTCGGCGTCAGCCACTATCACCTGCTACACTTCAAAGCAACAAGTCTGCGCATAGGTTTCCTTTGCTTCACGGTTTCTGAGTTGACTTTGCTTTTTGTTTGAAACCTGGTCCGAGTAGTTGGTGTGTGTGTGTTCTCACAGAACCAGAAAAAAACCACCATGCTTAAATATGATCACTTCCTGGACAGAGTTGGTCAGGATTGGACCCCTGTGAGGGAAGTGCCTGTTCCGCCCAGAGCTCTTCCTTCCTGACATCACTGTGTGTCTCTGTGTCCCATGAGTGACCGTTTGGACAAGTGCAAAGGCCTAATGCTCATAGTAAGGGCAGGAACAGGGCGGCCTAGTGCCGGCTTACAGAGAAGAAAGGTTTCCAAGGGTAAGTCGCTACCTTGTAAAAGGAACAGCCCTTGGGCGTGACTAGATTAAATCTAAGAGCTTCCCAGTTTGGAACCCAGGATCTGGATGGGAGAGCAAAGGAAGAGAGGAGGGAGACAGCCACGCCTGGCTGCAGAGCAGAGAACGTAACGGAAAACCCAGGGGCAGTTCGGCCACACTTGGTGCTTGGGGACCCCAGAAAACCAGCCTAAGATGCAGACCACATGCCTAGACGTGCAGGAACAGAGTTACCGTTTAGTGCAGAGCTGCTATTTCCTCTTAGATGTGGATGAGGGACAGAAAAAAACAAAACAAAACACTGAATGCCTCCTTTGTAGTGCACACATTATCTCACCTAACCTTCAGAACCTTAGAGGGCAGGCAGTTTTTTTTATCCTTATTAAGCACTTGAGGAAACTGAGTTTCAAGAAGGTTAAGAAAAGTATCTGGAACGACCCTGCTAACATGAGCAAAGCAGAGGTGCAGACCCAAGTCCATTTGATGTCAGACACACGGTTACTCCATTCCACCTCACCACCTCTAGTAGGGATGCAGTTGGACTGTAATCAGGTAAAACGGGAAAATTAAATTCACCTGAAGTGCCCGGCAGAGCATGCTCACAGAATCTGTGTGCCTATTTACTCTGATGGGCCATCAAGGCGTCAAGAGGCCAGGCGCCCTGCACTGAGCCTGCTGGTATGGGGCTGGGCAACAAAGATGTGTTTGCAGCTTAGAAAATGAACCTGAATTGTCTTCTGAGCTGACCATCAGCCAACTTCAGCCCCTGTTCAGACAGGTGACCTGGGGCTTCCACATGACCCTCCCAGCAACATGGCAGCCTGTCCCGAAGTGGCAGAGCTCAGTTGTGAGATAGTTCTTCCTGTTCAGCTGAATCCTGCCCCCCGATGTCTCTGATTTCCATGTATTAGTGTATGAGTCCCCCTTCTGCCCCAGGAAGTAGCTCAGAATATGTCTCTCCCCTCTTTTAGCCCATCAAAGTATTTGAAGACTATTCTGTGCCTTATTCTGTGACATCTTTCTCAGATAAATATCTCCCAATTCCCCTGGTAGAAAATGCTTTCCAGAGCCGATTCATTTGCTTGCTCTGCTTGGTCTTGATGCACTTTGTCGGTGGGTCAGGAGCTGGGCCTTGTCCCTCCCGTAGTGGCCTGACTGGAGAGGAGTTCACTGGGGCTGCTGCCTCCATCATTCGGGACTCTCTTGTGCAGCTCCATTTGACAGTGGTCTTGGCTACCTCATAGCACTGTCACCTCATCGTCAGACTATAGTTAACGGAGGCCCCAGGTCCTTTTCATAGCAATTGTTATAAGCAGGTGTCACCCTCTGTATGTCCCCAGTTGACTGCTGCCTTGATTACAGACAGGGGTCCTTCAGCCACAACTCCCAGGTCTTGCACTTCCCTGGACAGTAAGTCGTGGGATCTGGGGACCTGGGCTCATTGGAAGCTTCTCTGTGGTCTCTGGAGGCCTCCTCTCCTCTCACAGGCTTCAGAACCCTCAACCCTGTTTGTTTCTCACTTTGTAGCTGCAAAATCGTTTTCCGGTGGAGAGGGGAAAGGGAGGGAGGCATCACTGATCAGGGAGGTCTTAGTCACTCTGAGGTCAGGCTCTCTGCTTTCAGTTAACAAAGTAACCATTCTCCCAGGCAGCGAGCTAATACAATCTACGCAACTACTCTGTAAAGCAAAACGGCTCTTACCGTACCCAATGCATAGCCAGAACCAGGAACTGGAGGCTCTTGGAATTCAAACTTGTCCAAGTTCACAAGGAAAGACATGGATTCATGAGGCTTGTCCAGGTCATCTGATGGCAAATCCTGCATGGCTTCCCCTGCTCCAAGCTCAGAGGAGAAGGTGTGTTTAGATGGGGGCCAGGGAGAGACGGAGGGATGGGAAGAAAGAGACTCCTAATTCTCCACACACTGAGAACCTGTGGCTGAGCTAACCCAGGGCTGAGTAGAGAATGAAGCTGAAAAATCCTCTGTGTCCCAGGGAGTGTGGGCAGCGAGGATGACGGATGAGGACAAATCTGCGGAACATCTGCACCTCAAACGTCTGATAAGAAAGTCTCCCCCCACCCCGCCCGGGGCCATTCCTATACTGCCCGTGTTCTGCACAGCACCTAGGACGTGCCAGCAATGAAGGACGCCAAGTCGGTGTCCATGAGCGCTGGTTGGACTGACTATACTCAGCCCTGTATCATTCACTGTTTCACCCCTTGTTCCAACATCCGGAATATCCTCCACTGCTTCATATCCAGCTGCACTCCTCGGTTTCTGGTCCTGCATCCCTTGGGCCCTTTACACCTGTCTAACCTATCAGTCATCGTTTTGTGGCCCAGCCTCCTTTCCCAGATCTCCTGTTCCCCTCAAACATTCGTTCATCTAGAAGCGTTAGTGCAGTGTGTGCAAAGGGCACACGTAGCCCGTCATACCCTGTGTAGTCCTCAGCGATCCACGCTGCCGCCCCGTATCTCAACCCTTTAGTGACCACTTCTCCAGGGAAGCCTCGTGTCCTCCGTCTGACCACCTCCATACTGTAGGGTGCAGAGCTCCGCAAACAGATCGGACCACAGGAATCAGGCCCTGCGTTTGCTTCGGGAGTTCCTGAGTAGGTGTAGATAGGGCCCTGTGGCACATTAGTGCGAGAGTCCAGTCCTATGTCTTCTACTTTTCATTCCCTGCCCTGCATGACTGCGTACAAAGGACAGACAGCATTTGTGGGTTTATTCAGCAGGCGCTTACTGAAAACAGACTGCGCCGCAGGCACAGGTGGTAGACAAAGGGAATATGGCAGCAAACAGGACAGGCAGAGTCCTGCTCTTACGGAGCCTACAATCCAGGCAGAGGGAAACAAGGTAACAAATAGGCAATTCAAGGAATAAAGTAATTTCAGATAGTGGTAAGTGCTCTGATGATAATACAGTGGGCCATTGTGATAGAGACGGGGGGACTTCTTCCCAGTGGGGTTCTCAGGAAGACCTAAGGAGGCAGCACTTGAACTGAGATAGGGCAGAGGATTCCAAGCAGGGGTCTACCATAAAAGCTGAGTGGTTGGGTGCTCGGAGTGGGGAGCGGCCGGGTGTTTGGGTGCCTGGGTAACTGGGCGGTTGAGTGGCTGGGTGGCCAAGTGGTTGGCTAGTTAGATGACTAGGTGCCTAGGGGGCTGGGTGGTTGGTTGGGTGAGTGGTGTTAGCACCCACTCCTAGGTGAGAGGCCCTCTCGTCAGGCAGTTCCTTCTGCTACTTAACCTCATTCTGTCACTTTGCTCTCTTGCAGCTCCCTGTGTTGAGAACAGAGGTGAGTCCTAGCTGTTTGTCCTATCTCCAAACATATCTCTGGGCTGCAGCTTAATAGATAAGGACAAGACAGGGCCACTGGGTCCCCCAGAGATATCTTCACACCAGCACAAGACTAGAACCCTTCCTCGGGACTCCTGGCTAATGCCCAGGGAGAGCAGGAACCCAGGAGTCCACGGTTCTCGGGCTGGGGATAATTCTAGGGTGACCCAACGCCCAGCAGAATGGCTCCGGCCTCTGTCCTGTCCCCTTGCGAGTAGCACTGGCTTCTGTGTCCCCCTCTCACTGTAGCTCTGGAGCCCCTGGGCCCCTTCCTGCCCTTTTATGTCCAGAGAAGTGGCCACCTTTGTCTGCAGGACAGCCTTCTTCCTCTCTCTGCCCCCTCTGCACCCCCAGCCCATCCTGTTACACTGAGCTCCACGGCACTTCCTGCCAGGTAGGAAGAAACCCTGGGCTCTGAGCATCTTGACCTTCAAGGCATGTGCCGAGATGCCAGGGAGGGAGAATTCAAAGCAACACAGCCCTGCTAGAGAAAGCGCAGCCATGGAAGCCAACCTGGCCACTGCTCACCCTGTGAGCTGCACCCCCTCCAGGCTGAGGGGAGCACGGGCCAGGGGCCCAGGGACATGTAGGCAAAGCGGGATACACTGGATTCCCCTGCCACTGTCGGGTTACTCATCACCATGCTCAGGTCATCCGCCCTGGCTCCGGAGGCTGTAGGGAACGCGGCTGTCTGGCGCGGGGGTGGTGGGGTGGCAGGTGCAGCCTGAGGCTGCCTGCAGGTGACGCTGGGTCCTCAGGAGCAGTGCTCCATCAGTGTCACTGCATAGCTGCATTTCAGGATTGAGGACAGAGATGACAGAGCCTCGCCATCACTGTGGCGGAAATGAAACTCCCTGCTGGGGGTGGGGTCGGACGCTGGGCCCAGGGAGCCTGACCAGGAAGCAGGAGGGAGCCGGCCCCAGCGTGGCATGACAGCACCCACCTCTCCGGCTTCTCTCCTGTGCGGCCGGGCGCAGCTGTCCCTGGGAGTGGAGGCTGCAGGCAGAGTTGCACTGGGGTGGCCAGGATGTGGGCAGCCAGTCTAGGGAAGTGAGAACTGGGTCAGGAGGACAAGACAGAACAATGGATGGAAGGGATCCCAAGCTGGGCAAGGTGGGAGAGAATAAAAGGAGACAAGGAGGGTGGCAGGGATGAAGGCCAGAGAGAAGGCACAGGAAGAGGAGGGGAGGGGACGGGAGAGGGAGGGAGGAGGAAGGAAGGGGGAGGAAGCTGAGGCCTGTTGGCCTGGCCTGGGGGGTGGGGCATGGTGGCCGCTGTGCAGGAGCCTCCATCCCCAGGGGGAGGCCTTAGGTGGGGACAGAGGAGGAAGTGGCCCCACAGCAGCTGCAGCCCCGTGGGTCCCCGGCCCTGTGTCCCATAGCCTTACTGACCCTCCAAGCCTGGCCGCACCCGGTGTTTGAAGGAGATGCCCTGACCCTGCGATGCCAGGGAAGGAAGCATGCGGTCCTATCCCACGTGAGGTTTTACAAAGACGGAAGTTACCTCCCGTCTTCTGAGGACAACCCTTCTCTGACCCTGGGGACAGCCACAGCGGCAAGCAGTGGCCAGTACAGCTGCACAGCACAGGTGACCTATATCCTGTATGCGGGCACACAAACCTCAGAGACTATCATGGTTCAAGTCCAAGGTGAGTCCCCAGCTTGGGGGTGTGGGGGGTTGGCCTCTAGAGGTCGCCTGCCCTCTGGCTGCGCTGGATGCTGGGCCGACCCACCTGAGATGCCCACGAAGCCACCATAACACCATGCCCCACCATGGGGAATGTCTGGAGCCAGGCAGCCAGGGAGATGCCCTGGGGAGGCTGGGCAGAGCCCTGAACCAGCCCTGCTGCCCCCACCCCTGGCGACCCTGGGAGGCCCTGGGACACAGTGATGGTGTGTCCTACAGGGCACAAGGCTGTGCCTGGGCCGTGCCCAGCTCAGACCTCAGCTTCGGGGTGGGGAGCTGGCTATCCGGGTCTCCCCCCCTGAGTCCTGCTGGCCTCTCCCCAGCGCTGTTCCCCCCTCCTGTGCTGAGCGCCATCCCCTTTTCCCGACCCCGTGTGGGGAGCCCGCTGACCCTGAGATGCCAGACACAGCTGCACCCCTGGAGGCCGGCCTCCCGGCTCCTCTTCTCCTTCTACAAAGGTGGTCAGGCCTTGACGGACTGGGACCCCCTCCCAGAACTCGATATCCCTGATGTCCAGGCGGAGCACTCTGGATGTTACAGGTGTAAGGCCGCCCTTAGGGCTGGTCCCGTCCAGAAGGACAGCCCCCTGCTGGAGATCAGGGTGTGGGGTAAGTGCGGAAAGGAGGGGAGACACTCCCCCAGGGTCCAGGCTTTGGGCGATGGGACCCCTGGAGTGTGGAAGGGTTCCTGAGGGAGGAGGTACCTGAGCCTGGGTGGGCTGGGTGACCCTCCCCGTGGTGTGCAGGCCCAGCTCCCGTGTCCCGACCTGTGCTCACCCTGAGACCACCACACACCATCCTCACTGTGGGGGACATGGTGGAGCTCCGCTGTGAGGCTGAGAGGGGCACCCCTCCAATCCTGTACACGTTCTACCTGGACGGGAAGATCCTGGGGAACCGCTCGGCTCCCCTTGGAGGCGCCACCTCCTTCCTCTTCCCAGTGATGTCGCAGCAGGATGCGGGGAACTACTCCTGCCAGGCAGAGAACAGCATCTCCAAAGAGTCAAGCAAGCCAGAGACACTCTGCCTGGATGGTTGGTCTTGCTCCCCTACTGGGCCCAGAGCCCCGCAGGCTGGCAGGGGTCAGAGCTCACTCCGCTGGGTGCTTCCCTCCATGCTTGGAATGGTGTTGGGCCCTGCGCAGGAACTGCATGACTGGGCATGGACCCTGCTTGGAGCATCTGCCCACTGACCTGGGAAGGGAAACAATGAAGGCCACAGCGAGTGGGGGGCACCACAGGAGGAGGGTCCCACAGTCACCCATGGCCTTACCCGTGCACGCGGGCATCCTCTGAGCCATCCTCACTCCCAGGCTGCAGGTTCCTCCAGGGCATGTGGTTCTCCCTACTGCCAGCCGTTCCGCCCTCCCTGTGCCCGTCTTGGGTGGGTACATTTCCGAATTGCACCCGCAGTGCTCATGGTCACCCCTACTCAACCCCAGGTCCTCGGGTCCTGTCTGCCCCCCCAAGCAGCAACAGGCTGGCTCCTTGGCTGTCTGCGGTCCTGCTGGGCGTGGCGGTCACCACCGCTGCACTTCTGCGCTATTTCAGACCCTGGAGAAAAAACGGTCAGTAACTCTCTTTGGCTTCTCGGTTACTGACCCCGTATGCCAGGTACTGCCCGGCCTTTGAAAAGCCAGAGTCTGACAGGACCAGGGCATTTCTTGTCCTGGGTGTTGGGTGAGAGGAGGGACTCCTCATCACAGGTCACACACGAGGCCCTTGCGGGGACACTTACAGCTTCCCAAACAAACACATGCAGACACACTGTCTCACACACCCACTGTCACCCAGAGAGGCACACAAACACACTTCTGCACCCTGGGCATGGATAGAGACACAAAGAGACGAATTCTCACAAGCCCACCAGGATGTAGATCCGTGTCCTTCACATTCAAAAGACAAGGCTACAAATGTCACTGAGAAAACCCGCGGCCTCCGTCTCTCTGGTTGAACTCGGCCAAGCTCTGGTCTGCACAGCGGACGAGAAAGCCGGAGGGAGAACTCCAGGGCATGCACACACGCTCCCGCGTACACACTCATTTCGTCCACGCTATGGACGGAGCTCCTGGTACCAGTTTACTCCTGGGCCTTCACATCCACCTACAGAGGCGTGGATCAACCCCACTTCCTCCTTCCCTGGGGGCAGCCTTCATATTTTCCACTTGCCAAGGGAAAAGTGGTTTGCTCCCACAGACCTCCACAGATGGACCTACCAATTCAGGTTTGCAGCCCCCTCTGGGAGTGGATTGGTGGTGAGCTTTCCAGGAGAGGGACCGGACTATTCTTAGAGGAAGACCATTAGTCATGCGAAGATTGAGCATCAGCCAGATTACCTGCAAAGGTCGCTCCGGGCCCTTGAGCTTGAGCCCGTGCCCTGCTTCTCCAGGCGCCCCAGTTAGGGCTCGGGCCATTCTCCACCACCCTCTCCTTTTTTAGCTTAGCGGTCTTTGTCCATCCAACTACCCATCCCCTCTTCCCTCCAGCCTTGAGTCTACATTCCAGGCCGGCCAGTCTTGCTTTTAGGAGGAAGATGCAGGCAGGTCCAGAGCTAGGTGGGGAGGCCGCTAGGCCGTGAACTGAAGAGCTCTGAGTCCCACCATCCCCGCAGCTGTAAGAAAGCCTCCTTCTAATGGCCCAGCCCGGCCTCAGTGACCCAGGTGTTTCTGTATCTGTCCACTCACCTTGGGGGCAGAGCATTTAAGGAAAAGCAGCAGAACACAGCTGACTCCCTCCCAGCCTCCCGCTGAGGTCCTCCGAGAACCACGCCTTTCACGGGGAGTGAAAGACCCTCCCTCTTCCCAGGAGAGCCTGCCTCCCACCTCGCACACTCCCCTCCCCGGGACCCACCCCCTGCCTGGGAGCTGCCTGGCTCCATCTCCCTAAGCAACCTGTCTTCACAAGACTAGGGCTCAGGAAGAGGTGGCCATCCTCTTATCTCAGAATCTAAGGGGCACGAAACCTTCTTTAGCATGTCACTCAGAAAGCCACCTTCAGGCCCAATTCCATAGCCACGCAGGAAAAACAACAGCTCAACAGCTTCATTCTCCACACCAGCCCTGGAAGACCCTTCACACTGCAGACAGCATAGTCACTTCTTCAGTGGCAGAAACGTGCCAGCGCCTGAGGTATTCTGCAGACTGGATCTCCGAAGGCAATTTTCGAAACATTTTGACGCATGATGGCGTCACCAGAACTAGGATGTACTCAGGCAACACGCCCCCTTCAAAGCGGCATTGACCTAGGTGTATAATTCTGTTTTGTTTGTTTAAAAACATCAAACCTTTGCAAGATGGTTGCAATGAACGTAAGACACTAAAAGGCAGAAGGGAAGGTTTTTGGCATCCAGCTACGTGCAGGTCACCGGGTTAGGTGCTTGGCCGTGAAGTATCTGAATCTCCTGGCCCACTGTCCGGCACATAGTGTGTGGTCAAAGTTATTAGCTTTTCCTCCTTCTGAAAAGCAGCCTGACTGGTGGGTCAGGGCCCTTTTCATGCCAGGGTGTGACCTCTCTTCTGACCCTGTTTCCTCCCAGTCTGTGATTCCCATGCAGCCATCCTACCCTCTAGGGTATTTTTCAAAGAAAACATCCCATAAAAATGAACCATGTCCAGACCTGTGAGTTAGCCCTCACGTACAAACCAGCCTCAGACCTCCAGCAGCCTCCACTGACATCCTTTCTCAGCCTCTCGGGCCCCACCATCCAGCCTGCTCTCCAAGGGACCTCAGCAAATTGTGCCTTCGCATCTCCTAGGGCCCCTGCCAGCCCAGAATCCGCCCCCAGCCCCGGGTGAAGAGCAGGACGCACTGTATGTCAACGGTAAGGACCTTCAGCAAGACCGTGGTCTGTGGATGAAGGCAGAGAAGGGCCTCTAGGGGAGTAAGAAGAAGAAAGCAGCCTTTGTGAGTCCCAGGTCTCTGGAATCAGTCACCGGGCAAAGGAGCAGATGTCTCTGGGGAGAGCTTCAAGAGCGAGTCCTGGGGAGCTGGTGGTGCGACAGGGAAGCTGGAAGGGAGCCTGGCCTCCAGGGAGAGGGCAGGGAGGGTTCATACCAAGGGTTGGCAATCTATGGCCCGTGGGCTAAAGCTGGCCCACCAGCTATTTCTGGAAGGGTCCTTGTGTATGCACAGTGTGTGGCCGCTGTCATGCCACAGAGCCAAGCGGCTGCAAGAGAGATCGTATGGCCCACAAAGACTGAAATATTTACTACCTTTTCTCAGAACCTATAGTTTAAACAATATACAGTAGGGCTGGGGAAGCTTCTAGAATCTGCTCTTGGGTGCAGGCACCTCCTGCCAAAAAGGATATCCCACATTAATGACCGCTTCCCACTGCCAGTCACCACCCTGACTGAGCCCTTGACTGGCTTCCCTCTGTAAGTGTCTGCAGGGCCCCGGTGTCCTGCGGTGGGACGGCAGGCGGGTCTTTCCCATCCAGGGCCTCGTTCCTTCTTTCAGTTCGTTGCCAGAATGAGAAGGATGAAGGCATTATCTACTCGGAGGTGTGTGTAGTAAAAAATAAGAACAGAGGTGAGTGATCTCAGGCCAAAACATGGCATCTTTGCTAATTCAAAGGGGGAGTTAAGGGTCTCGGCAGAGAGGCAGGTATTACTGCTGCTACCGTGAGCATCAGCATTTCACCACGACCCTGATCACCACCACCACCTCCTTCCTCACTGCCACCCTCACCACCACCACCCTGGCCACCGTGAGCACCGTCCTCCTGTCACCTCCTCGCACCACGGCTGTCACCGTGCTAACTAGGGAGAGTTTTTGGCCCTTGTCTGAGCACTATGGAGGAACAAAGGAAAGAGAAAAAAAGTGACATGAACTGACTTTTCCCCGGAGTGTAAGTGAGAACAGGGCAGTCCCAGCTCTCAGAGGGAGTCAGGAAGACGGAACTCCAGCCACAGATGCCAGGCAAGTAGGCAGGGGTGGGGGCGGGGAAAGACCTGTCCTCTCCCTGCCAGAGAGGCCGCATGGCATCTTGGGGACAGGAGGTTTCCGAGTCAGTCAGAGCTGAGTTCAAAACCTGAGTCTAGGCACTTCTGTGTGACCGAGTAAGTTGTGTAAGCTCTCTGAGCTCATCTTCAAAGTGGTGATAATGCCTACTTTGAAAGACTATTATAAATCACTAGGAATAGAACCTGAGTTCTAGAAATCTTAAAGATTGTCTGGTATGTAATAGGTGTTCAAAAACAGGGAGCTGTTTTTTTCTTAATGTCTCACTGGCTCTTTGATTCCTGGTCTGTAAAATGCAACTGAATCAGTCTAGGGTTTCTGCTCCCTGCCATCAGGGGCACCAGGACAGTGGACAGACAAGGAGTCTCCCGGGCTCAGGGCAGCTCCCCCAGGGCCTGACTGTTCCTGCCTACAGCGCAGCCAGGGCAGGTAGGAAAGCACACGTGGGCATGGTTCTTTCCACAGAAGAGTTACAGGGAGAACAGAAACAAAAGACGAAGAGAATCTAGCCTCAGAATATAGAGTTCTCATTGGCAAAAGAAGAGAGGCTGACTGTTTGATTCCGAGCAGGCCACAAAGGTGAAGCCATGCTTTGGGGTGTGGGTGAGGGTGGGGGTGACGTGCTCCCAGTGCATGCCTCCTCTGAGCAGGCTTTCCCTGGTGTGCGAGTGAAGGGATCTGAAGCCCAAAGTGAGGAAAGGCCACTATGTTCCTAGGCACATAGGAAAGGGGACCCCGGATCTTTCATCCTGGGAGAATGCTCTGTTTCTGCAAAGATTCAGTATTTGCCTACAGTTCCACCGCTCGTGGAAGCGACTATAGAGTGATTGGCCGCCCCGAGCCTCGGTTTTCTCTCCCAAAAGGAGAAGGAATCAGTAATCCCCGCTTCGCGGGACTGACGTGAGATTCACATAAAAAATCGAATCCTCACTCCTAAAAGAGCGCCTGGTGCAGAGAAGCTGATGTAATTTTAAAAGCATCTTTGACAAGTTCATCCCTCTTGATTCACACGGGAATCCTCGTGAGGTAGTCACTGTTGCCACTACCACCCCTATAGTGGCTGAGGAAGCTGGGGTTCAGAGGCTGGTACCGGCCAATGGGAACACAGCTGGTGTGCAGTTGGACAAGGACCAGACCCAGGACACCTGCTTTCAGACCCCAGAGGAGTGAGAGGGGGAACAGCGCTCCCTGGGCCGGGCCGGGCCCTCTGCGAGGAGCAGCTGGCACCAGGGCGAGGGAAGGAGCTGCACCCGGCCGCGGGGCCAAACCCCCACGCAGCCTGAGCCTGCCTCTCTTTCCCCCCACAGCCTGGCCTTCAGAGTCAACTTCTGAGGCAGAGGTGAGTAGGGTCCCCTGCTCTTTTCTCATCTGCTTCCTCATCCCAACCTAACTCTCCCACAGGACATTTCTGTCACCTACACTGAGAAGAGTCCAGATAGCATCCCTCCAACACGTGTACCCACCCACAGCATCCAGTGCTGCCAGGAGGCCAGTGGGGACCTCAGCCCCTTCTGTGGGCCCAGTTCCCTGTGCTGGGTCATAGAAGACCCCACCCACCTCTCCGAGAAAGAAGCCCAGGTCTTCAGGGAGCTCCTGGCACCATGGAGCTTCAAACATCCAGCATTTACCTTTGAGATTATTAGAAATTCAGGGGCTCAAACCCAACCCCAGATCTGCTCAATCAGAATCTGCATTTCAATAAGACCTCCAGGTGATTTGCATTCACCGGAAAGCTTAAAACGCCTGGTCTGCCTCCCAAATACACACACTTACACACTTTCTGGAAGTACCTTTGCCTGCCCATCTTCGAGAGCCTTCTTCCCTGTGGCTCCGCTCTGGGTGAAGACGGGTAGGTAAGACAGAGGGGCCCAGAGCTGGCACACCCACCCAAGCTGGCACTTTCTCTCCCTTCTCTCCTAGGCCCTTTTCTTCCTTCCCCAACCCTTCCTTGTTCTCTACTCCCATCTCTCTCATCACAGGTCCAGTCCATGTCCACAATATACCAGAACCCTCTCAGCACCCTCTGACTCTGCCAGACTCTCTGAGGAATGCACGCCAGGCCATCAAGGAGGACAGGGTCCGCACCAGTCAATCAGGAAGCACCCACCAAGCCCAAGCCCCCACGCCCTCTATAAACAAGGGCCCCTGTCAACAGTGAAGACACAGAGGATGCAGGAGCCACCGGTGATGGGGAGCAGGAAGGAGCCGGTCCGCCCTAAGGGCGCCCATCTCTCCTGCCCCTACAGCAGAGTTGCCCAACCCTTGGTCCAGGACCCGGGGCCCATCTGTGAATTGTCTTTACCCATCCAGGATAAGTAGAACAATTGAAAGCAAGACCTTAGCAATCTTCATAGCAATCAGACAGAGTAATTGTTTGTTTGCTTAACATAATCATAAAAAATTAGGGTTTGTATTTTGTATGCCTCTTTTAATTTCAAATCTTTTTAGTAATTTGCCTGTATTGTATTTTACAAACATATAGGTCCCCAATGCATTGGAAATAAAAAACGAAAGCAGGTGTTTGAATGCAGTTGGTGAGAAGTCCTACCCTGAACCAGACACACACACACACCCGGCCTTCCTTAACCTGCACCTCGCCCTCCTCAGAACCTCTCCCCGCTCTCAGCTCTGTTTGCACAGCTGAAAATATCCTTTTCGCTTAGTTTAGAAAAAAATGAGCTGGGATTTTTTGAAAAGGAGCAATTACTAAGAAAACTGAAGAAAAAGGAAAGCCGCCAAAAGAACACAGAGAAAGTAGCACCTTCAGAGGAGACTCACGTCCTAAGGCCCAGACCCACTGGGTTGCCAGAGATCAGCACGGCCTGCCCCAAAGTCCTGCGGCCCTGCAGCAGGAACGTACTCCTCCTCCCAGGAGACACTGGTGGGCAGGCGCAGAGGGGCCGTCCCCAAGGGGGATGGGGCTTCCACAGCTCCCCAGGGACAGGCCCCGCACCGCGGAGGGATACCAAGTCCCCTAGCCTCCCACTGCGACACCGCGGAGAGACACCACGGCCCCTAGCCTCCCGCTGCGCTGCTCACAACGGGACTGACTGCCCACAGCAGCCTCCACACATTCTCAAGGCTCTGCACTGTGAAATGTTGTTTTTCTCTCCAAGTCAGAGCTAAGTGCAAACGCTTGACCAGCCAGAATGAGTTGGCTGGGCCTCTTCTGGGGACCTGGGCCCTGTGGGGTCACATCACCTCCAGGGTAAGAAGAGAAGAAAGAACTCTGTAGCTGGTTTGAGGGTGGAGAGGCAGCTAGGAGCCCCCTGTTAAGGGACAGGGGGAGGAAGGGGCCAGCTGGGAGCCTCATGGCTGCCTTCTGGTGGCCCTCTTGGGTCGCCCAGGACTTGATTCCTGGCCAACACTGGTCTCCTCCTTTCCTACATGACTTCATTGTAAGACACCATTAGACACCCGGTCCTTGCTTCTTATGTTGCTAAACAATTTAAACACAAGCAACAAAAATGGAACTGGCCAGGCAGGCTGCACATGTTGGGCCTTTTTTCATTGCAGGTTTGTTACTTTATATTTGTCTAGGAAATAGGGTCTTCTCCATTACTATTAAACAAGCATCAATTAAACCGTTCTTTGTCCTTCATCTTTATATTGAACCATAATGACAGTAACTACAGACAGGGTGCACAGGATGGGAAAGACCCAGATTGGGGTAAACACTCCCACACTGAACCCATGTGCACATCTCCCTCTGTGCAGCTGGAAGAAGCCGCAGCTGGCAAGACCAAGAGCCGTCAGCAGGTTGGCTTCCCTGACGTGCACGGCTCTGCCTGTGCTCACACGGACCCAGCTTCCAAGCTCTTGGGAAGAACACTCTGTGTTGTACTCGTTTCCGGAATCCTCTCCCACACGGGGAAAGATCCACAGTGGCTGTCCCTCTTTTCATCGTGCCATGATCACTCGTCATCAGCCTGAGTCCTGCCCCCTGGGGCTTACACACCTTAGATGCTCTTTATGTGCTTGTTGAGCACATCCCTCTGCACAGATGGGGTTCCAACAACTGTTTGGTGAGTGAGTTTCCAGCTCCCCACCCCCACCCATCTACAAGGATAAACACAATTGGGGCTCCCTGGTTTTTGACGCAGACTCTCCCCAGCCCTCTCAGACTAATTCACAGGCTCCCCCTTTCTGTTCTCCAGTTCCCCCTCTCCAGCTGGGTGCGTGAAGCCCCTAGTTCGTCAGAGATCCCACTCCCTGTCCCCAGTCCCAGGATGCGGGTGAGGCAAGAGAGGTGCCTTGGGCACAGATATGAAAGAGCCCTCATTCTCAGGCCATGCGCCCCCGCAAGTCACAGGGGAATGCGGGTGCCTCCGTTTCATGAGTGCAGACACTGCCTCGAGCCCAGGCCTCCTGCCACACTGCAGGCCTGCTGCCCAAGCGAGGGGGCAGTGCCGTGGCTCCCCACCCAGGGCAGCCTTTGGGGCCAGCCAGGGCTGGTGGCTGGTGTGGGCGGGCAGGTCGTGCAGGCAGAGGGCCTCATCTATGGGAAGCCCACAGGGGAAGGTAGGCACAAGACGGGGCTATGGTGGGGTTCTCCCTGGTCCTCAGGCCCCTTCCTGCGCCATCCCTAAAATGGTGTCCAGAGGCCCACCCGCTCCCCACCAACACCTCTGCCTTCTGCCTGGGTCCCAAAAGCCTGCTGCGTGCCCCTCTCCTTGTCTGGGGCTCTGCCTCCTCCCTGCCTGGTTCCTTCTCTCCTCAAACACCCTGCCTTTTTCTCCTCTCCACCTCTCCCCTGGGGAAGAAGCACAGCCCCAGTCTTCCCTGAGGCCAGTCCAAAGAGCAAGGACAAGTGTGAGTAGGCAGGGACACGGCGTGCAGGTGTGCACTTCACACCCCACTCAGTTCCTGGGCCCTGAATCTCTGTGCCAAGCAACAATCAGGGTTAATGGTGTTGCTCGGGCAGCTTGTCTGGCCCTGTCCACACCTGCTCCGTGCCCCGAGCCTGTGAAGAAGGTGGGCTCACGGTGCCGGCCGTGCTCCTGGCAGATGGAGCTGCTGCGACTCGGCCCACCGGCTCCAGGCGTCCCAGAAGGGCCCCAGGGGGGTTAGCAGCAGCCCAGGCTGCCAGCTGCTCTCTGAATTAAGGAATGCGGGCAGTGGCCCCCTTTAATTTACTCCAGAGCTCTCCCCTCCCCACGGGCCGCGGCTGGGTGCGTGATCAGTGTGTCTGAATCAGTGATGAGCAGCGGTGAGAACCTGCCTGCGCAGACCTAACCCATCTCGCGCCTGCCTTCTCCCGTCCATCTTTCTCCAGTTGTTGCAACACCCAAAGATTTCCCGTTTGGGGAGGCGAGCTATTTTCTAGTCCTGGTCCAACTTCTTCCTCCTTCTTCCCCACTTTCCCTGAAATCCCCCGCAAGGAGAAGGGCCAGGGAGGTGGGCAGGGAAGATGGCAGCTCATTTCCTGCTCGGATGGACCACCGTGCACGCAGATGCTACCCAGAGGGAGCGTGACTGCCCTGCGATACCTCCGACGGGATGCGGCATCTGAAACCCAGCCTTCCCGTGGGGGCTGTCCTCCCGCTCCCCACGCCCTCCTGGCCTGGCCTCGCGACTTCAGAATCCTGTCGTTCACTTCACCGCATGCTTGGACAGCACCGCCCCACGGGAAGCCGGCCCCTGGCTGTGTGCAGGGTGCAGACATGATGGGGGGCTGAAGCCTCCCTCGCGGAGCTAGAGCACCTGAACACCCCTCCACCTGCACTCACCGGCTCTCCCCACTTCCTTCTCTCTGGCCGGCCAGTCGCCATCAGCAGTATTTTTTGAGGGCTGACTATGTGCCAGACTCCACTGTGAACACTTACATGTGCTGTTCTTGCTACACGGGTCGTAATTATTGGGCTGGATAGCCCGTCTTCTCACCTAACCTGCCGACTCCCTGCGGGCAGGGCCTGCGCCTTTCATCTCTGTGCTCCGCCCACTGGCTCATAAGTAGATGTTCACTGGATAGCTGACGCAGGAGTGACAGCGCTGAGCACCAATCAGTGAAGGACCCCCGCCCTCGCCCTCTGCCCAGCAGCTTCCAGGTCCCCTGAGGACCGCAGCTCTGCGCTTCTCTCTTCTCTAGAGGTTTCCTTCCTGCTTAAGTCGGGACCTTCACAGCAGCAGCTACCCAGGCTTCCTGCCCCTTCTCTCTCTCCCCCCCTCCATGCGTGCCCCCCTCCCTCCAGCAAGGTACCCCCAACCCGAAATGATCCCCTTTCTCCAGGCGGGGCCGCTCTGTCCCCTCAGCCCCCCAGCTTCAGAGTCCCGGGGAGAGGAGCGCCGGCTAATGCTGCAGAATTCCGGGCCCCGTCCCAGCCCCACGGAACCAGAGTCCCCAAGAATTCAAGCATTCAGCAGGGCCGAGAGCCTGTGGTCTCCAGAATAAAAGCCTAATGCCGCTATGTTCAAGGTCCTTCTAATCGGGCCCCAAACCACCTTCCATTCTTACCCACTCAGCCCTAGAGGATTCCTCCCCACGGCCCTTCATTGTCCCTGGAGCCCACGGGGGACGCCCCACCACCAAGGCTGGCCCCTCGCCCTCAGAGCCTGTCCCCAGCCCCTGGCCCTCCCATTTATTTCAGTTTCATCAAGGTGCAGCTGCCCTTCCCCAGCTGAAGGAGGCGTCCTGTGGATAAAGTGAAGGTTCCTGTGGCCAGGACTCTCACCTGGCCCTGGTTGGCTAGCTCACTGCACACGTGTGGGCAATGCGTCCTTCTTGACTCTATATAAGGAGCCCCGCCCAGTGCCCTGGGCAACATGGTAGCACCACTGCAAGGCTGCAAGAGAGCAGCGCAGAGGCTGGAGTGGTGGCAGTGCCGAGGACAGAGGCCCAGAGGCAGAGACCGGCTTGCTGCATGCAGACTCGCTCTGAGTGAACGGGATTTTAGCGATTGACCTGCCACCGTGGAAATAAAGTTGGATATAACTGTTTCACCCCAAGAACATTCTACTGCCATTTCTTTAGTCACTTTGAATCCACAGTGAACATGCCTGGGGCTGAAACCCATTGGCAAGACACGTCCCCTGCCTACATCCCTGGAGACCACATCCCCACGCCAGCTTCCTGCTTACAGAGGGCCATGCCTGCCTGCGCTCGGCCTTCACTTCCCAGTCAGGCTGTGAGTCCCAGGAGAGCAGGAGCCCTTTCACAGAAGCCCTGCACACCTGCCACCGAATCTGCCCCATCCCGCGTGGGTCCAGCTTGATGAACAACAGGTCAGAAGCTGTGCAGGACCGGACACTGCGAGCCACACTCAGGATGCTGGAGAGTTTTCCCCGCCTTCCAACAAAGCCTTCCCCGACTCAAGAAACCACGTAATGCAGAGTGAGGAGAGGCGGAGGGTGAGGAGGGACAGCTGGCAGAATGGGCCACACTCCCAAGGTGGGGGCCCAGCCCCGGCGCTGCCACCCGCCACCTCCGCAAGGCGCCACCCTCGCTCTGGCCCTCAGGCTCCCCCCTCTCCACCGGAGCAAAGATAAAACCCTCTCGGAGAAGAGATGTAGGGCTTCCAGGAAGCAAAATGTGTAACCATGTCTGGAATCCAGCACTCTTTCAGCAAACATTCATTAACTACCCGGGATGTGCTGAGCACCTGGGGGAACACAGACGGGGGCATGGGTAAGGTCCTGCCAGCAAATAGGTTGTGGAGGCAAGAAAACTGCACCACCACGTGCTGAGAGCAGTGACAGGAGAATGGACACTCGGGGGCACAGGAGAGGAGGTTCCCTGCTCTCTGCTCAGGAGGCCTGAACGGGTGCCTGCCTGCCTGTATAGCTGGGCCAAGGTGGAAGGATGAATGGGAGAGCGTGGCTGGGGCAGCAACGAGGACACAACGCGTGGAGTGTGAAACTGGTGGTTCTGAGAAGAGGTGCATTGGACACAGGAGACTAGCGGGAGAAGCAGGCCGGAGGTGGACTTAGGAGACCCTGTGGGCTAAGCCCAGGGTTTAGTCTCTGTCCTGAGGGCAATGGGAGGCTGCAGAAGAATTGTAAGCAGAGGCGTGATGATGGGAACTGCAGTTAGAGGGCTCCTGGTGGCTGCAGGGGAAGGGCACACAGCAGTGCGTCAGGGTGGGATGCACGGAGGCCTGCGGAGGGCCGGCAAGCAGGGAGTGGGCTGTGCAGGGCGCCTGCCACCTGCCATTGCATTGGCCACCCGTGGCACATGAAAAAGGCTGACTTACAAGAATCAGCTCCTGAAGGAGCCCAGCGAGGCCTGTGGCAACTTCCACATTACTTGGGACATTTTCACTTTCAGGGCCTGTCGTTCTGAGTCAGGATTCCTCCTTCTGAACACGGGACTTTCCAGAAGGACAACAGTTCCTTCCACATACCCACCTGACCTGGGATGTCCTGGAGTTGGCCGGCCTCTCTGGAGGAGGACAGCCATGTGGTCCCTGTGGAGTCTGCTGCTCTGGGAAGGTAAGAGGCGGGGGAAGGTGGAGCCGAGGCCCCTCCCCAGCTGCCCCTTGCCAGATGTCTGGGAAGGGCCCCCCATCCCGGGTGAGAACCCAGGAGCTGAGGCAGGGTAGGGGTGCCTGAAGGAAGTTCTAGGCAACCTTGAGAGCGAGGCAGAGGCAAAGAGGTGCAGAGTCCTGGGTGGACAGAGGTGGCAGTGCAGGAGCTTCCATGTCCCTGAGACCTATGCGGTCTGTGGCCCAGGGCCACTGAAACTAAGGCTGGTGGGACCAGTGGCTTCTAAAGTGGTGGTCGTGCGAATGGTGAGAGTCTGGCAGTATTGACACAGGAAAATACTAGACACAGCCTTGGGGGAGAAGGCGGGGGAGGGGGGCAGGGCTCTTAAAATCTCAGGATGCTTCTCCAGCCCGAGGGAAGGCTGAGGCTCCTCCCTGTAGGTCTGGGGAGGGGAGGTCCTGAGCAGGGGTGAGACAGGAGGACAGCTGGGGAGGCGAAGTACATGTGAGCTCAGCGTGTGATGTTGGAATGGCTGGCCTGCCGAGCTTCTCACCACTGGGTGACCCCTCTGCCCTGTCTGATGCTTGACTTCCCACCTCGATTGACAAGTGGTCAATGTGACAGGCATCAGCACCGCAAGGCCAGGGGATAGGAGTGAGGGCGTGTGGCAAAGACTAAGACACCATGGTTTACATAAGAGATTCATAGGGACTTTGAGATTATTGTCCCCTGTCCGGGTCCCTGGCCTTGAGGGCACCAAACGCCCTGCCGATGTCAACGTTTCCAAACACGTGAAGGAAATCCTTCAAAAAAAGGGAATGTTTCGTTCACAAATCTTTCAATTCCTTGGACATGGAAGGCAAAACTAACTTTTCCAAAGGGCTGTTAACGGAAAATGAAAAGAGTTCAACTGGCTGGGCGCTCCCCCTTGCTGTGTGGGTGGCACAGCAGAAGCCTAGACAGGGAGGGTGATGTGCAGAAGGTCACACAGCCCATGGGAGGCACAGCCAGGCATCTAACCACGTCACTCCCTTACTTTAAACCTCTTCCAGGCCCCCCACTGCCATAAGGATAAAACCGGCCTCCAGCATAGCTCTCAGGGCCCTGCGAGATCTGGCTCCTGCCAACCTGGGGTGCACTTTCTTATGCCCCCTGCAGAGCTCTACTTTCACTTCCATGCACCACACTCTCTCCTCCAAGCCAGTCCCTCTGCCTGTGACACTTCTGCATCCCACTCCAGCAGCCCTCGCCTGGCCTGGCCGATCCCCATTCTGAGAGTCAGTTTCACCACTAATCTAAGCCCTTCAAGGCCCAGCATGGTCACCCTCTCATCGTACCTGTGTCTTCGCAGGGTACCCCTTTTTCCCATCATGGTACTTGACTTAATATACACTCAATTGCTTGCTTAAGATTCTGGCTTCCTCTGGGAGCTCCGCGGACCCAGCGTCTGGTTTCTCTTCCTTCCTGTGCGATTCCCAGGCCCTGGTAGGTGCACCCTCCTCAGCTCGGGCAGAGGTTGTGTGACTAAAAGGGCCCAGCTTGCTCCCCAGCAGCTTGGTGGAGGGCAGGGAGGCAGAAGCTGTGGGCAGGCAGCCTGACAGGCTGTGTCCTCCCAGCACTGCTTCCTGCTACGGTCACCGGTGTCCAAGTGCAGGGCCAGGTGGGGAGCTCAGCGCTGCTGGTGGCCACGCGCCCCCCTGGTTTCCAAGTCCGAGAGGCCATCTGGAGATCCCTCTGGCCCTCAGAGGAGCTCCTGGCCACGTTTTTCCGGGGCTCCCTGGAGACTCTGTACCGCTCCCGCTTCCTGGGCCGAGCCCAGCTGCACAGCGACCTCAGCCTGGAGCTCCAGCCGCTGGAGTCCGGAGACAGCGGCAACTTCTCTGTGCTTCTGGTGGACACAGGAGGGCGAGCCCGGACCCAGATCCTGCAGCTCACAGTGTACGGTGAGTGCAGCACCTGCCCTGGCTCCCTGCCCAGCCACACGGCACTGGAAAGCATCCCACTCCTGGGAACTGGGGAGACTGGGGTTCCAGAGACCTCTGGCCCCCGACCTCACAGCTGATGCAGCTGCCCCACATCCTCAAGTTCTCCCAGGTGAGCCCCTCTGTGGGGCAGCCTGACTTGGCCACCCCGCAGTCCTTGTCTGAACTCCAGCTAAGTCTTTTCTCAGCTCACTGGCCTTGGACACAATACTCAGCCTTCCTGACATTGACCTTTCTCATCTGTAAAACAGGCACCATAATATTACCATGTAGGTGCCTATGATGGTGAGAGGTGGCATTTGGCCAGTGCTTCATTCATCCTGAGCTTGTAACATGTGCCATTACTTTACGCACCACTAAAAAGAAAAAGAAATATTGCCTAGTAAAGTATGACGTGAGTTTTTTAATTAAAAAAGTAAATGGTAGTTAACATACAGAATTTTTATTGATATTTCTTTAAAGAGCTCTTTTAGATGTATTTAGAGATTTTAACTGCATAACATTCATGAGTTCTCTCAGTTATTCATTGTTGCAACACAATCCATTGCAAAACTTACTATTTTTATTTCTCACGATTCTGTGGGTTGGCAGGACTCAGCTGGGCAGACCTGCTACCCTACGTGGGTTTGCCAGGGTCATTCCCGCAGCTGCATTCAGCGCCTCAGCTGCGGGTGCTGAATCCCCAGGTCCTTTCTTTCTGGCACTCTGCCCGCACCACCATTGCTCCCTCTGCTTCCACCCCTCCCCCAACCTTCTCCCTCTCCCACCCCCACCACCTCCACCTCCTCTCCAGCCACTACCTGCACCACCTCTCCCACCTCCTCCACCTCCACCTCCACTCCCATCACCCCCACCTCCACCACATGCCCCCCCCCCTCCACCTCCACCTCTGCCACGTCTCCCACCACCTCCAACTCCACTCCCACCTCCACCACCTCTCCCACCTCTACCACCTCCACCCCCACCTCAACCACCTCCACACCCACCTCCACCACCTCTCCTAAAACCTCCAACTCCACCCTCCACCACACCCACCTCTATCACCTCTCCCCCTACCCCCACCTCCACCACCTCTCCCACCACCCCCATCTTTCCCATCACCTCCACCCGTACCAGCATTACTACCTCCACTACCTCTATCACATTTCTGCTCATCAAGAAAAATAAGGCCTTTTAGCTCTCATTTATCTACCAAATGACTTGGAAAAGATATATGACTGACCCCAAAACACTATTTCAGTAAAACATTAGAAATTTGGTAGAGAGTGGGGGAGAAAAATGTCCAAATTTAAGAGTAGAGAAGAAGAGTAACAGCTGGGAAGAGGGAACCAGAGAGGGAGAGAAAGGAAGTAGCCAACTGGGGAGGAGAGACACCCCCAAGTCAGAGACAGCTAACTGGCTGTCCTCGGGTGAGCCACTTGGGGTGCCAGCATGCACGCAGGGGGGTGTCCTTCTGGACGCACCCAGCCCGGAACCAGGCTGCTGGATCTCAGCCCTCCAGCACTCCCCTGTTTATCCCCTTAGCCCCGCGGTCTTGTGCAGTGCACAACCTACACAACCACATAGGCGGCCCTGGGGCCTCTCCCTGTTCTGCAGCTGCCGCACAGGTGAAACGAGGACACCGAGTGTGGTAATGCCTGCAGCACCCACACCACTAAGCTCTAAAACGTCTTGTTCTCAGCATCTGAATTACAGATTTCCAGGGAATTGCTGTTTTACTGCTTCCAAATACATAGCTTAGGACTCATTACACAAAGCTGCCAAGCAGCCTTCCTTAGGAGCTCTGCTTTGACAATAGATGAGAATGATTTGAATGAGCAGATCGGTTACCAGAAATGTCAGTGGGTGTTTCCGCTGTGCCCGATCACGCTGGCATCGGCCTGTCCTCTTACATAGCGTAAGTACACCCCCTCCCCGCAATCTTTGTTTATACTTAGTGTGCCCAGCGAATCTTTTCTTTTTTCAAATCACAAATCCCTCCAGACTGAGCCGGCACTGCTGAGGTTCCCTCTGCCTGCCTCTGGAATACAGTCGGAGACGTGCCCTTCTGCGGGCACCGGAATGCTCTCGCACGGGCGCCCTTGGCACAGAGACTCAGGACTTACTCACCGGCCTTTAGAGGACAGGGGAGCCACGGCCTAGGACGCCAGGGCACCAATTTGTTCAGTTGCCCAGGCAGTGATGACCCAGGGAGCTAGGGTTATGGAGACAGGGCTGAGCCCCACCCCTTGGTCTCCTCCTTCACCGTCTTTTGTACCCGTGGAATTATTTTCTTAATTATTCATAATCACTTGTCAATATCTGTTTCTCGCCAAACTATAAGCTCCAAAAGTCAAGCACTCTGTTTGTTTTCTTGCCTGACCTAATAAATGCTTCCTTATCAGTCATGACATATCATGACAGATACGTGATGAGGGAGCGCTGTGGCCAGGGAGAGACAGAGTTCCTGCAGAGCTCAGAGCCAGACCTGTTGGGAAGGCTTCATGATTAGGGCAGTAAGCAGTGTTTCCAGGCTGGGCCTTGAGGGGTGAGTAGGAGTTTTCTAGGAGGAGAAGAAGAAAAAGACACATGTGCATTGCTGAGCCATATGAGAGATAGGGAACAGCTTGACATGTTCAGGAGAACTGGAACGTAATTAGCGTAGGTAGGGAGGTCCACAAGAAGGCACAGCTGTAGAGGCTGACATCAACCAGTTCGTGAAGGATTTTGAATGTCAGACTAAGGAAGTCAGCTTCTGTCCTGCAGGCAGCAGGGAGGCAGACAGGGTTTGGGAGCAACAGCAGCCTGGTCAGCGGTGGCATCGACCCCTGCGTGGATCCCAGAGCCAGAGCTGTGGGCTCTGCCTGACATCCCTGCTCTCCTCTTCTTGCCCAGATGCAGTGCCCAGGCCCGCGGTACAAGTGTTCGTCGCTGTCCCAGGGGAGGCTCAGGCCCCCAACACCTGCCAGGTGCTCCTGTCCTGTTGCGCTCCCAACAGCAGTGACATGACCTACAGCTGGCGAAGGGACCCCTCCACTGGCTCTGGTACCGAGCCACGTGGCCTCTCCATGGGTGGACAGGTGCTGAGGGTGTCACTGGGCCCAGGAGACAGGGGCGTGGCCTATTCCTGCATTGTGTCCAACCCTGTCAGCTGGGACTTGGCCACAGTCACCCCCTGGGACAGCTGCCAGCACGGTGCAGGTATGTCAAGGCCGGGGGCCCAGCGGCTGAGGGTCGTGAAGCATCAAGACCACCTCTGACCGTGCCCCTCCCACCCGGCTCCAGGGCAGGCCGCCTACAGAGATGCCCTGCTGGTGGTCGCGCCCGTCTCGCTGCTCCTGCTCCTGGCCGGTCTCCTCTCGGCCTGGCACTGCGGCCCCTGTGCAGGTGGGTGTCCCCCAGGGGCAGGAGGTGGGTGTTGCAGGTGGACCTTCTGGGGAAGAGGGCAGGGCGGGCTGCCTCCTTTTCGGACCCCAGATGGCCTGCCGTCTCCTCTCCCGGCTCATCCCCTGGGCCTCTCCCTCTGATGCTCTGATTCCAGCCAGACACACCTACGCAGCTTCCTCTGTAGTTCTTCCGGTGAACTGTTCCCTCACATACTCCTCAGGCCTTTGCCCCTTCCGTTCTCCCTGTGTCCCACCCAGCTCCTCGTCTGGCTCCCTCCTCCACCATCTTCAAGGTGCGCCTGCTCCAGGAAGCCTTCCTGGCCTTCTCCCCCACCCAGGCTGGGTTAGTGTCCCTCCTTTATTCTCCAGTGCTCGCCGTGGCCACGCCACTTGCTGCGATCACTGTCCCAACGATTCTCAGCCCTATCAAGGCAAAGGCTAGGTCACCACTGCCCACCTAGACATGGTTCCTGCAACGTAGCTGGTGTTGACAAGGTGTAGTGAGTGAAAGTCTAGATGAATCCCAACCCCTTCTTGCCCACCGTTCCTAGGAAATGGTCCCTGAGAGAAGCACTTTCCTGGCCAGGGGCTCATACGGCTTTCCCCAGGGTGAGCAAAGGGAAGGGGAACTCAGAGCCGGGACCGGCTTCTGAGCACCACATCCCGCTCAGCCCCATCCCTGCCCCTGAAAGAAACACCCCAGCCACCTGGCCTCACGGAACTGTCCATCCCAGGCCGCCTGGCGTGCTGGCCCCAGGGTGGCAGGAGGGGGCCAGCCGGGAGAGGAGCCAGGAGACCTCCCCATGGTGGGTGGTCCTAGAAGACAAGAGTCTCGCCCAGCTGCTCACGCTGGAGCTGGGGTGGCTGGCTGGCTCCTGGGTATTCTTGCCGTGGGTGAGAGAGGGAAGAGGGAGCCACGGAGGCTTCACTCCATCTAGAGGCCTTGTCGACTTCGGAGAGGGTGTGGCGTTGGCCCTTGGCCCAGGATTCATGGTAAGAAGGTTGAAGCCTGGAAAAAGTGGCTTTTTGTTTGAACAGCTTTATCGGAATATAATTCACATACCACATAATCTGCCCGTTTAAAGGGTACAATCCAGTGGCCTTTGTTATATTCACAGAGCTGTGGTGCATCAGCACCTTCTCATTCCCCTAGGAAGAGAACCCAAGGCACCTTAGCCACCACTTCCTGATCCCCCTTTCCTCTCCAGCCCTAGGCAGCCACTAATGTTTCTGTCCCTATACTGTCTATTCTGCACATTTCATATAAATGGGATAATGCATTGTGTGGTCCTTTGGGACGGGCTTCTCTCACTTAGCTTAATGTTTTCAAGGCTCAGAAAAGAGCAGCTTTAGCCCCTGGGAAGGGACAGAGAGAACCCAGCTCCCTGGGAGAGTGGAAAGGCCCCGCCCAGGGAGCCCAGAGGCTGGCCCCAGCTCTGCTGCGTGCCTCTGGCCAGCCATTGCACTGAACCCATCCCAGCGCTAACTTTCTACACCTCCTGCAGGTAAATGTATGACATAGCAGCAGATGAAGGTTAGACATTAGGAAGAACTGCCTGTCCTTGAAAGGTCTCCTCTTCTAGGGTCTTGGAAGAACAGCAGAGATGTTCCTCTGCCGGAGGTGATCTTGGGCCAGTACAGTTAGGACGCAGAGGCCAGGCCGAGGATGTTAAGGTTCCTGACATTGGAGGGGTAACCTTCTTTCTGATCTCTTTGCCAGGGAAAAAGAGGAAGGACGCCTGTACTGACAGGGTGGCTCCAGAGACAGAGAACCCCGCTGTGTAGGGCCTGCCGTGAGGGAGCTCGGCACTGGTGCCTGGGTGGATCATCAGGACCCCACTACCTAGTAGGCACCCGATGCTCCGGGACACAGCCAGGGCCTGGGAACCACCACGGTCCCCCTGGCTCGGTGACAACCTTGTCCCGCCTCCTAGGAGCAGCCTGGGGCTGTCACACAGGAAGCGCTGGCACAGCCTTTCCCACTGGCCCCTCCTCCGCTCCCTCTGCACGTCCTGGCTCTGCTCTGGGCAAGACGGGCCACACAGAGCATTCCCTCAAAGGCCCTGGAAGTGCCCCAGGATCCACACGGGGGCGCCGATTGTCCAAGGCATTTGCTCCCCGCACGGTCCATGATGTATTGTCACAGAGCGAGTTCGTCCTCTCAGAATTCACTTGTTGGAGTCCTGACGCCCAATATCACAGAGCCTGTCTGTATTTGGAAACAGGACCTTTAAAGAGATAATTAAGATTAAATGAGGTCGTTGGGATGGACCCTAATCCAATATGACCGGTGTCCTTATAAGAAGAGGGAGAGACACCAGGGATGCAGGCACAGAGAGAGGGCATGTGAGGTCACAGAGAGAAGGCAGCCCTGCAAGCCGAGGGGAGAGGCCTCAGGACACACCAAGGCTGCGGGCACCTTGAACTTGGGCTTCCAGCCTCCAGGCTGTGGGAAAGTAAATTTCTGTCGTTTAAGCCTCCCAGTCTGTGGTTTCTTGTTATGGCAGCCCTAGCAAACGATGCAAGTACTAACCGACCGGCACCAGAGCGCTGCCTCCAGCCTCGGTCCCAGGCTCTAAGAGACATGAGACATGTGAAGTAACACAGAACCTGAGTCACCCACTCCCGGCTCAGCCGCAGCCCCAGCCTCTGTAGTTTGAGATCCTGACTCTCGCTGGTGACTGACGCATCATCATAAGGAAAGATGCAGGAATAGGTGAATGAGAGGTGGTGAAGAGGGGTTCTCCTTCTGGCCCGCAGGGCTTTATTTTGCTGTCTTGTTCCATAGTCCCCTAAAGGTCATGTGTGGTTGGAGACAATCCCTGGGGGTTGGCGTCCCATTTTTGGGGTGGAAACGTTTTGCAAGTAGCACCTTCACCTTCTCTGCTGACCAGCAAGCCTAGGGAATCTCTCCTCATTCCCTAGCACGGTGACCAAGGAAAGAGAAAAGACATTTTCTCCTGCCAACACAACTGTGGAGTCTTGTGGAGCTTCAGGAAGAGCAGCTCAGCCTGAGTCCCTGCCTGAGCCTGAGCGAGAAAGGAGGCGGGACAAGCTCAGCAGGAGGAATGTTATGGAGGGAGAGGGTTCTGGGGCTTCCGAGGATCTGCCGCGCTCATGTGCAGATGCAAGTGCAGAAGGTCCACCCAAGGACAAGGCGAGGGGACTAAGATCCCCGACACTCAGTGGGAAGATGGTCGAGGTGACCTTCCAAAAGAGCATGCAGTTTGGAAGCTATTACTGCAGCCATCTTTGGAATATACAATCTGCCACTGAGTGAGTCTGTCCAGAGAAGCCCTGGATATTGACACTGGAGAGAAACGTGAGCTAAACTTACACCTGGGGATTAGCAGACATACGGTTCATAGGTACTCCCTCCTGGGTGTTTGCAATTGGATGTTTTTCTGGGGCCTCACTCAGGTCTTGATAACAGAAAGGAAGGAAGCACTGAAGAAACAGGGGTAGGATTTGAAGTACTTTCCCTGGGCAGCTCCGTCACTGCACCCAGCATGCCAGTCCTACCCTGGGATCCTCCCTCTCCTCCCAGTTCCTGGGAGGTCACTTGAGCTTGGACAATGGTCAGCACAGCTGGCCTCCAGATGTGCATCTGGCATCCACGAGAACAGTCCTGGGACTCCCCCACCTGCTGGCTCTGCTCAGAGGTCCCCTGCTGGTCCCCTGGCTTGGCCTGGGCTTCGTGCCTTTCCTGCACCCACGTCTCCACCATCATGTCCCCCCAAGTATACCCGAACAGTGCACATGGCTCCCCACCTGGCAGGTTGTGTTGCCCCACCTCCCGCCTAGAGGCATTCCCTGTGCCTGATCACTGAATCTTGCAAAAGTGGCCTCAGTCCCTAAAATGATGTGAATGGGAAGGCGCAGGATCTAACACTGAGCCTTGGCGGTTATGTGGGGGAAACATACAGAGCCACTCTCTACCTTTCTTCCCATCGTCCCTGGGGCCCCACCTCAGATCAGAGCAGTGTGGGGTGGAGTGTGGGCTCTCCATAGGGTAACCCTTGGGGACGCCACTGAGACAGCAATTGTGCAGTGTGGTGCGTAAGGGCCTTTGAACAGATCCTCGCTGCTCAGATAAACTGATGCAGCCACCCTGATGACTGACGTGTCAGCTAGTGGACTGCACAGCCCCCCACTGAGAATCTCAGAGCTCTTCTGTCAGGACAACAGTTGGGTTAACAAGCCTTGGGACTGATGCTTTGAGGTTCACACAGGAAGGAATATTGCCTGAGGGCCAAGCATGTGCTTGGTACCCTTTGAGGCTGGAGAATTGGTAGCGAACAAACGCCCTTACTTCGTGACATTTATATTCTAGATAATACAAACAGGGAAGTGAGTATGTGTCAAATAAGAAAGATAAGGCAGAGTCACAGTCCAGAGAAAGACGTCCTGGGGAGAATGGGGTCCATCTTAGACAAGGGGGTCAGGGAACCCTTCTGGCAAGGTGGCATTTGAACGGAAACCCCGTGGAGTCGGCCATGCTGCGGCTGGGCCCAGAGTGATCCAGAGACCAGGCAGAGGGCCTGGCGTGGGAGCTCGGTCAGTGGTTACCAGGAAGAGAGTGGAGGCCAGAGACACTGGGTCCCAGCAGGTGGGGCAAGGGAGGAAGGCGAGGGTCAGAGTGGTGTCCTGGGGCCACCGCACATGGGACCTGGTGGTCTTCAGAACGCCTGTCCCCGGGAGTAGGGTGGCCAGGAAAGCTCCCTTCTCTTTGGGTGCTGGGTTGCTCCTGTGACGACCTTACACCATTACTTATTATAGTTGTCAGACCAGAACCCTCTGCAAATCTGCTTTTTCTTCTCCTTGTTTCCATTACATTTTCCTCAAGCAAGAGCCTTTGTACCTGTCCTGTGCAATGCTGCCAGGGCACTGGGGTCCTGGGACATGATATCAGAGGGAATGGAGGGGACGCAGCAAGAGACAAGGGTTGGAGACACATTTTTTTCATCAATGAAGACAGGAACAGACAACACCTCATTTTTAAAAAGAAAGGACTGCGACCATTCCTATCATCTCTGGCGAATCCTCTCTCCAGGTTTATTAACAAGTAGTACCTGCTGTGTGGATCAGCGCTTGCTTACTCACTGGTCTTTGCGGGAAGCACCATCACCCACTTCCAGATTTGACTCCATGCTGCCTGCAGCTGTCCTGCTTGCACTCTGAAGGAGGGCCTCTAAAATGGCACAATACAACTATCCCCAGATCTGGATAAGTTTTGATGGGTGTCTCCCCTCAGGCTGTGCACCGGTCAACGTGGGTCTCGTCTGCCAGGAGGTGCAGGCTGAGCACATGGGTAAGTAAGGGACATACCCACTGCCTGAATAGCCCAGGGCTGGTCCTGGGGCCACACATCCAGGGAGACACTGGAAAACTCAGGTGTCCACAAGAGAATGACCAGAATGGCCAAACGGCCAGAAGCTATAATGAGAAATCATTAAAGAAACTGGTTGTGCTCAGCACAGAACAAAACACTCAGAAAGCTGTAAGTCATCACGAAGGGCTCTCACGTAAGCCAGATTGTGTAACTGAGGCCAACGAATCAGGTCGCTGAGAGGCAGATACTGACTCATACGAGTAGGAGGATCTTAAAGCTGGAAGGAAACTTTGTGGCTGCTCAGCTGAAGCTCATCATTTCCCAGATGGAAAACCGAGGCCCAAAGAGATAGTTATTTCCAAGAATTACAAAATTAGTCAGTGGCAAAGTCAAAACTAGCTTTGGGAATCTATAAATGAGGCTGGCCCCTCACCCTGCCCCTTATTTCCAGGAGACAACGTTCTAACAAATGGAGAAGTCAAATAGGAAGTGAACCGTTTCCGTGAATGTTATCAAGCAGAAACCATCTCACAGCGATATGACAGACTAAAGATTGGGCATGTTACGTGGGAAGCTGCATTAGATCAGGAGGTCCAAATATGAGGGAAAAGTGACAAAATGACAAACATATATCCTGACTTCTGCCTTCCGGGGCCACGTTGAACACGGGTAATTAATGATGACACACTTTCCCTGTGGAGTCCTCACAGCGTTCAAGTCACTCTGACCAGTTAATTAAAGTTGGGAACCAAGATGAAGCCCAGTGCCATTCCTGCCCCAGATAAACCAAAAGTTCCTCCCAACATTATGAATGAATTTTAAATTAAAGAATGTATGACCTGACCTGGGGACAAAAGGGGTCAATAAAGGGTTTGGCTACTGTGTCAGAAACAAGGTGTGCTTCCTGTCAAGATTCATTCTAGCTTCCGTTCTTCTGCCAGTTTTCTCAATAGGTTGCTCATTGAATGTATCAGAACAGAACGGGAAAAAACAGAGGCGGATGGAATGTAGCAATGCTATTGCATAATAAACAACAATTCGACCAAATAAGTGAATAAAATACGTATAGCCACGTTTTTAAAATCATGTTCTTTAGAATATTTAAGAATAATGGAAAAACACTGGCATTGGTAAGAGTTCATTAGCTGCAAGCAACAGAAACCAGTGCTGGTTTAACTAAAGCGAAAGAAGGAATTGTTAGAAGTTGTGGGTAGCTCAGAGTTTTAGGCATTTCAGCTTCTGTAAAAGAATTCCACAGTCAAGGGGACTCATAAGCAATAGATATTGTTTTTCACAGCACTAGAGGCTGGGAAGATGCAGTCAGTGTGGAGCTTGGACATGCGGCCCAGAGTGTCCACACATGTGGGCACAAGGCCCTTCACAGGGTGGAATGGCGTTGTGGGTGAGAAGGAAGGGGTCTGGCCTCAGTCCTGGGCCAGGGAGTCACTTCTTCCTATGCTACCAAGTTCGGGGATGAAATCCCAGATTGCCTAAGACTTCTGAATCCTAATCGGGCCTTCCCAGTCATTGTGAAGGTGTATCTGTTCAAGTGGATAGAGGATAAGACATGTATCACATAAGCAACTGTTAGTATTACAAGTGTTAAGGGCAGGCCTGAATATGGGGACCCCTCCCCCTGGACGTTTTCTATCCTGAGCCCTCCCCCCATGAGCACGAGCAAGCCCCCGGCGCCCACTGCAGTTTAAAGGTAGCAAGCAAAGTGGATTAGCAAACACAGCGGAGGCCACAACCCCTTTCCCGAGGACTGAGCCATCGGTCTCCAGGGCTCATCACTCAGCACATCTCCAATGAGCAGCTCCTATGTGCCGGAGACAAGGGCAAACAGCTGCGAGCAAGTTAGAGAGGCTCCTGCCCCGAGGAAGCCTGCAATCCAGGAGGGAGAGAGAGGCATTCAGCAAATACACAAAAATGTTTCCTCGAAACTCTGCTCAGCCTTACAGAGGAAAAGAACTGAAAATTGTGAGCAACACTAACAAGGGAGCAAAATACAGCTGGTGCAGGGAACACAAAGGGCCTCTAAGGAAGAGACGTTGAGCTGAGAGCAGGCGGGAGTGGTGGGGCTTACAGCAGGGTGGGCAGGTCTGCCACGCTGAGCCCTGAGAGCCCTTCGGGAAAGACCTTGGCATATCTGAGCACCTGAAGGAAGTCCCTATGGCCAGAGTAACCGAGAGAGGGGGACTCGGGAGGGAGAGCGTGGCAGAGGGCAGATCGTGCAGGGTCCACTAGGACACAGGAAGATTTACAATTTAATTCTAATGTGAAAGGAGGCCACTGAACGATATTAAGAAGGGAAATGTCACGCTCAGACTTACGATTCTAAAAGCTCAGGCTGGTGGTTGTGTGCAGAATGGATTTTAGGGGAGAGAATGAAAGTGGGGAGATTAAGCTACTGATTCTAGCAGATGAGGTGATGGCTTGGAAGCGAGGTGGGGGTGGTGTAGAAGAGGGGGTTCAGGGGAGATCTGGGAGCTGGAATAGACAGGGCTTGGTTATTGTGGTGAGGGGCAGGGGTGATGCTGGGGTGTCTGACCTGTGTGACCAGGCAGATGGAGATGCCCCTTACCAGAGCTGGCACTACAGAGAGAAGAGTTAAGTTTTAATATAAAGCCAAGTGTGAATCGGCCCTCAGTCATCAGGGAGCAGGGCTTTCAAAAGAGCAAAACATTTGGAGACTGAACAATGGATTGGTTTCCATCAGGAAAATGGCCATTTTCTTAAGTAAAAAACTGGTCAGACACAGGTAATTTCGTAGATGCAATGTAATAATGTAAGTGCAAACTGATTTGAGGAAGAAAAGCCATCTCTTTCTGTGTCCTGCTCCACTCCCACCCAGGACAGCTGGCTCATGTCTGTACCCAGGTGGGTTTTTATATTCCACATCCAGAATTCCATTCCAGATCCAGCAAAGTGACTGCGAAGGTGGCGGGGCCCTAGGCCAGAGAGCCCGTCACAGAGCGGTCACCCAGCACGGGCCCAGCCCGTCCAGGCCTGGTCAGCTTCTCAGCTACCCGGCCTCAGTCCACCAGCCCAGCTCCAGAAAGGCCCGAAACATGCAGGACCTGAGGTTAATAACAGGGGGGAGTGGGAGCTGCCCTGGGGCCACAAGGGGCTGTCCTTGACCCCAAATCCTTCCAAGTGCAATGCCGCCCATGCCCACACCTGCAGCATTCAGAGTCCCACGGAAACTCTGTGGGCAGGGTCCCCGATGCTGTTTCAGGAGGGCCTTCACAAGCAAAAGGACAATGTCAGGGTCAGACCCAGAGGGGCCGCATATCAGTCACTCCCAGGGAGTGACTGTCAGCCATGATGACTGCCCAGTGGAAGCAAGTCACACTACCAGGTCGAGGCCATGGGGCCTTTCTCTGAGGCACCCCCTTGGGCTGAGGGCATTGCTGCCTCAGGGTCCTGCTGAGTGGTGGAGGAGGTCTAGCTGTGCTTGGCCTCACAGCGAGGAGAGCACCGCTTTCTGGGGAGGAGACAGCCCCTGCCTGCAGAGGCTCTGGGCCCCGGAGCTGGAGTAGGGCTGAGGCTGAGAGCATCCCTGGTCATGCAGCCACTCTGGGATGGGACCATCCCAGATTCTTCTGAAGAGTCAGCGAGTTGCCTGGGGGAGGGGAGGGCAGGGCACAGAGTCGGGGCAGCATGAGTCAGGGTCCTGGGGTCCGGGTGTTTTTAGGCTGGCAGAGGGGCTCCCTGTGCTCTGCCTGGTCCCGTCCCTTGAAGCTGTCGCCACCCGGCCATCACTGACCCCAGTGAGCATCCGACCTCCCACACAGCCTCCTGTGAGGTTTCCACCACCGTCTATGATTGCAAGTTGTCATAAGTTCGGATGAGTGTCTCTCCTCAGGATGTGTGCCTACTATGTGCCTTGCAGTTTTGGGAGATCCCTGCCCTTGTGGAGCAGGTGATGGGGGGCAGGGGGATC
The DNA here is from genome assembly GCF_040802235.1 of Manis javanica. Taxonomy (NCBI): domain Eukaryota; kingdom Metazoa; phylum Chordata; class Mammalia; order Pholidota; family Manidae; genus Manis; species Manis javanica. The sequence goes on along the minus strand of NC_133169.1, from coordinate 7,667,677 downwards.
CAATTAGTAATAACTATGACAAATAAATCATACAGCTTGTTGGAAAGGGATTGAAGACACAAGGAGAAGGGGGTAAGGGTGATGAGAGCATGGGAGGAAGGGCCCTGCAACCCTCAGTAAGACTTCAGTGACAGGGAGGCGGTGGGACCGGGACTTGGAAGAGGTGAGGACTCAGGTGTGGGGAAACCTGGAGGGACATCGTCCTGAGCAGAGGCGGCCAGGGCTAAGGCCCTGCAGGGTTGGAGGACCAGGGGGCAGCACGTCCTAGAGGCAGCACGTGAGGCCTGGGGGACCAGGAAGGAACCTGACCTTGGCTCTGAGTAAACTGCGAAGCCATTCAGGGTTCTGAGCAGAGGGATGATTTACTTATGGCTCTGGCTTCTCCGTAGGTGGGCGAGGGAGGAAGCCGGGACCAGCAGGGACACCGGTGCGTCACCCAGGCAAGAGCTGATGTGGCTGGGAGCCAGGAGGTGACAGTGCAGGAGGAGAGGGCAGGACGTGGGATCTACCCTGAAAGGAGAGCCGGCAGGACTTCTGACAGATTGGATGCCGTGGGGCTGGGCAGAGAGACAGCAATCAGGGAAGGACGGAGCAGCCACCACCTGCATTGAGGGAGACGTGGCTGGAAGAGTCGTAGGGGAGGCCACGGCAGCGCCTGGGCCATGCTCAGTCTGTGATGCCTCCTAAACAGCTCAGCAGGTGAGGGAGCGTGAGACGTACGAGAGAGGTCTGGCCTGGGCGCACGTGCAGGTGCTGCTGGCATATGGCTCTTACACGGATGGGGGGGTGGGCAGCCTGCTGGGAACCTGTTTCCATCCACCCTCCTCACCTTCATCAGCTGTGTGCTTCAGCCCTGGAGAGGCCGGTGGGCACTGAAAGGAAGGACTCGGTGTCCCCACGGAACCGTGTTTCAGCAGCAGGTCAGGCTTCTTCTGACCACAAACCTGTTGTCCAATTTGTTAATGGTGGTGACCACAAACTTGGCCTTTCTCCCCGTCCTTAACCCATGAATGAGAAGCCACCTGCTGCCCAGGGAAGAGCTTCCTAAGGAGCCTGTCAGTCAAAGGGGCAGAGGGGCAGTGACCTGGCCAGCAGAGCTGGACCTGATGCAGCCCCGGGCCCACGTAGGCTGGAGCGTCAGTGGGTTTTCCTGGACCTGTCTGGATCTGCTTATCAGCTGGTGGCCCCTCAGGGAACGCAGTTTCCATACCTGCCATTCAGAGGGATTTGGGGCATATGTGCGGCTCTTTCCATCGTGTGCCCCTGAGTCACCCCAGGCATTACTGTCAGCGCCCCACACTGGGGAGGGGTCTCATCTTAGGGAAGGTCAGCTCAGGGAGAGAGTGTGCACTCTTGAAGGGGGTAAGTACCAAGAAAGCAGGTGACCTGGCCCTGTCCTCAGTGGAAGCCTGGGCTGACACAGGTGGAGGGTGACAAGACACTCACAGTACAGGGCAAAGTGACAGGGCGGGCACCGTTTCCCCTTCTCTGGGAGCAGGGTACAGCGTGGGTGATGAAAGGGGACATGGTCATCTGAGAAACCGATGCAGGCTGAGCATGGATGCCAGAGAGGCAGGGAGGAGAGGAGAGCGGCAGAGACAGAGAGGGGAGGAAGCAGGGGCTTCATGGGCATGGAAGGCGGCCTTGGCCAAGGGGCTGAGGCCAGGCAGGGGCTGGGGCTGGGCCGGGATGGGGAGTTGAATCCCCACATTGGAAGGGCCCTGGAGCCAGAGCGAGTTGAGAGGAGGCGGCACAGGGAGGGACCACAGGCCACCTGCAGCATCCGGGCAAGTTAACGGGGGCGGCGCACAGACCAGGGGTTGTCTGTGGGCACCAATAGGACAGACAGGCAGGGGGTGAGCCTCTTATGTGCTGACGGAGTTCAGTCCCAGGACTGAACTGATCCTACCCTAAATGTTAAAGAAAAGTTCTGTGCCCCCAGCTGTGGAGAGCTGTGTGCAGACCCCTCAGGAGGAGCGGTACCCCTGGGAGGGGCCGTCCAGGTCAGCGGTCCAGGAGAGCCATGGTGGGCAGCAGACAAGGGCCTGAGGGCCAGGCGTGGAGAGCAGGTCACCAGAAAGGGCGCCAGAGGGCGAGCCCTGGCCCAGGGAGGCGGCATGAGGGTCCCGGCAGGACCGACCCCGGGGCCCTGCCGAGCTGGTGATTCAGGTGATTCCTGTTATTAGCAGAATCGCTATTACTAGGAAGGTTCATCATCGATATCAATACGTGTGGCTTCTAGGACTCAGAGGCAGGCCTGGTTGTCCTCCTGCTTTTCTGTTTGCTGCTTCCTGGGCCTCCTGCCTCTTCCCCCAAGTGGTCAGTCATCTCCAAGGTCAATCCCAAGGCTTCTTTCTTCTCCCTTCATCCCCCTGCGTGGGGGAACTGCCACTGTCTCAGCCTCCACCCCTGCCTCTCTGTGGTTCCATCTCTGCCCCCAGGCCTGCCCCTTGTGGGAGATGTAATCACACAGAGGACTGGGGGCTTGGGATCAATGTCTGCAGAGCCCCTGCCACCTTCCAGGCCCTGCAATGAGCACTCCACCCAGAAGAGCCCACATCTGATTCCATTCTACAGATGAAGAAACCAAGGTTTCAGGAGTTTATTAAATATCCATGAAGTCAGGTTTGATGCCAAAACTGGCTTTTTCCTTTGCATATGTGAACATGACTAACTCACAAATATTTATAACAACGTTCTTCCTTCCTTCTTTCCTTATTTTCTCCCCAAGACACCCAAATACGTTCAACAGCACCTCAAACTCCACCTTTATAGAAAGGGACTGGGTGGTGCACCCCATCTTCCGCCCATTTCCTGCCTTTGGCATGTGTCCCTCCCTTGCACGGGTCCCATCCTTCCCCTCCTTCAATGCGTCTAAGAAGGCTGCTGAGGGCCGTTGCTGCAGAGGGGTGGCAGAAGGCCATCTTGTCCACTCCCACAGGCAGGCACGGTGAGCCTGCCCAAGTCCTGCCGGGTTCCCAGAGCAGCCCCCGCCCCACCTGGCCCGCACAGCCCCAGGTCTCAGGGATCTTGCCCTTCAGCACGTTCTTCCTAATCTAACTGCAAGGGACTGAGCGGAATCAGTTTGTTTCCACACACCAGGAAGAAAAGAAACAATCACTCCAGACGACTGGGCACAGGCAGAGGGTCAATCCCACGTCGAGGGGTTTCCCAGGCTCTCAGCAGGAGACCCTCCTGGGACACACTGGCTGCAGAGTTCAAGTTCAGATCCAGCTCTGGCCTCCAGGGCAGCCGTAACAGTGAGGGGTTAAGCCTCAAAACTCCTTTCCAGTAAGGCTGGAAAAAATTAATAATAATCCCTCCCCAGAGTCACCATGGTCCTTCGGGGCCTGGAGTAATGGGAACATAATTGAGCAGGAAGCATGCCAACAGTGACTGTAATGGGAGCGCGGAGAAGAGAATCCACTGGGATTCCGTGCCAGTCACGGGCTCGGGCTTAAAGAGAAGATGACTAAGGATGACTTCCTAACACGTGGGGGAGTCAGAGAAGGAACTGAGGCAGGAAGAGCCCAGAATGTCCCTTGAATAGGTTTCCCAGCGCCAGATACCCTATGAGACAAATTCATGGAAAATTCGGTGGAGGCCAGGTTAGGTTTCTGATGGTGTGCCAAGGACACTTCAATGATCGAAATGATTTTCCAGTGACCAGAGGAATTAGAATTCAGCTCTGGTAAGGCCTGGAAATGACGCCCCAGGGAGAACCCACAGGAGGACGGGGGCAACCGACTTCCTGCTATTTGTGTCTCTATGGAAAACAGAAAAATCAGGACTGTATTTGAGATTCCCTCCCTTGAGTCAGTGATGCACACACAGCCTTCTGTTTGCCTGTGGATATGGCCCACCTAAAGTTTGTAAGCCAGTTTCTAATTGCAGCCATTAATAAAAATTAAATTATATAAATTTATAATTTAAAAAATTATATTAAAACAAAAGAGATGAGTACTCAAAACTCCTCACTTCCTAATTATTTTACTGGAGTTCACTGCTGTCTCAGCTCGTGGGGTTATTAGCATCTGTACCTGTCTCCTGGAAATGCTCTACAATGGATGCTAGGGCACAGTTCTCCCGACTCCCTGCCAGGGCATCGTGGTGGCAGCTTGGAATGAGCCAGGGTGGGGTGCTTCCATCATGGAAACAGCAAATGCTAGAAAGGGAGGCTTCCCTGTCCCCTCCTCCTCACCCCCCTTGCAAAGCCACTGCTAAGCCTACCACAAGTGTTCTCCAGCTCTGACAAGCCTCCATGCAGGAGAAATGAGAAAAGACTGAGGGTCCCTGAGGCAAAATGGGCGGAGCAGAAAGCCCCTCCCTCTCCCCCAGGCGTGGTGGGCGCTGGGACAAGGACTGCCGTCCAGCCTCAGATCCCGGAACCTTCCCTCCCCGCCCTGCTGAGCCGCCCTCCTGGAAGTTGTCCCCAGCGTCTCTCTGGAATCTCTCTTACTACTTTTTAATGAACTTCTCTTGCCAGAGCCCGGCTGCTGTCACCCTTCACATGAAGACTGAGGCTGAGCGTGGCTCACTGGTTCCTGGAATGGGGAAATGACGTCATTCAGTGCAGCCTGCTCTGCCAGCTGGCTGCCTCTGCCCCTGCCACCCAAGGAGGCTGGAGGCTCCTCACACCGGAAGGGCCCTTCTCCAGTTATCCTATTCAGTCCCCTGCCTTACGGGCAAAAGTTTGCAGGCCCAGCGCCCTCTCAAAATCTAACCCTCTGTGAAGAAGTCATCTCATGAATACTCATAAATGTGTCCAAGGAAGTGAAGGGATGGATGGTCCCTGCACTCATCTGCTCCCCTCACCGTTCAATCCCCTAACCACGGTACCCCGCGCATCTCCCATGATCCCGAACCTCCCACCCCCTACTCCCAGACATTTGTCCCTGGGTGCCTCTGTCCCATCACTGTCCCTCCCTTCTCTTCCCAAGCTCTATCAGGGCAGAGCCAGCACTGCCAGCACTTCCTGCAAATGCCTTTACCACCTGGAGGGGCTTTCCAATTATGTAAAACCAAGCAGCGTTTCAGGGCTTCCTCACTTAAGAAACTTGAAAGCATCCATACCCTGTACTCCAAGTGGCCACCCAGTCAAAGCAGGGAGAGTTCAGAAGCCCAGCTTCTCCTCAAGGGAAAGAGGCCAAGAGAGAAGGAAGTGCCTGGGCTCTAACAGGCAAGGTGGCCAGGCAGAGGCAGGTAGCACTGAGTGACCTTGAGACACTGTGCTCTTCAGAAGACCTGCAGTCCCTAGACCAGCCAGGAGCCCCGTTATATGCCTATTGCAGCCATCCTGTATGGGGTACAACCACTTGGTCCACTAGAGGCCAATGAAATGGCCGTGTGATTCTTAAGGGTCCCTTTGAGTAGAGCTTGGACCAAGGGATAAAAGCTATATGGAGACAAAAAGTGGGTTGGATGGAAGAAATATTTCTCTGACTGTCAGAAGCCAAACGGATCGCTTTGGTAGGTAGCGAGATGCCAAATGATGTGTCGGGCAGTATTCAAGAAGAGGTGGGAATAGGCTTTGTCAGGAGTTGCTGTAGAAGGAATTCAAATATAAGAGAAACATCCTGATGTTCTGGAGTCACACATGCCTGGATCAACACCTGAATTACCTTTGTAGCCCTGGTCAAGATATCTGATCCCTCTGAACCATTTTGTTCACCTCTACAATGGAATAGATAGAGCACAGCTTCACAGGACTAAAGTAAAGTATTAAGTAAGATAAAATACTGGAAAGCACCTGGCACTTAATAGATGCTCAGTGAATGTCAATCCCCTTTCCATTAAACGGGCGAGTAGGTTAGATTCCTTGAAGGTCTTTCTACCCTAGAGTATGACTCTGAAACCCTTAGTGATTGGTGAAAAGGAAGGCATCCATTTGGAAGCGGTCAGGAAGTCAGGATCGGTAGATGAGGCCAGGAGAGAGGATGCTGAGAATTCACAGGGGAACATTCAGGAAGGTCACCCCCGCCAGTTCCTTGCTTCCCTTCTGCTGACTTCCTGGAATGCAAGAGAAAAGCAGGGTTCCGGATTTAAAATCCAGCCTGCGAGGTCCCAGTTTCCCCAACTGCATGGTGAAGGAGCAGGATTGGACAGCCCCTTCCAGCCCCGAGGCTGCGATCTCAGCAGGGAGGGGCGGATATGATGCCGGCACGATGCGGGACCGCAGGGGGCACCCTGCCGCATCCCAGAGCGGGCCCTCCACCCGGACGGACCCCTTGCCCAACCCTTTGTGCAACCACAGCCGCCTCAGCTCAAGTCTTACAGTTTCTTTATTGTGCCAACGCTGCCGCCTTGGAGCTCGGATCTCTCACTTGAAACAGTCCAGTCCAGACCCCCGCCCACCCGGCCCCGAGGCCCTCGGCCTTCGCTGGGACACCGGGCCTGTAGCTCCTACCGCTCTCGACCCTTCCTCCTCCCTCCCTCTCGGGAGCTTCGGCTCAGGGCGCTCCGCCCACCAAGCTTGCTCCGCCCCCGACCCCTCCCACTCTGGGGGAGGAGGCTCTGCCCCTCGGGGTCTCCCAGGGGCGGTGCCTTCGGACACCGCCGCCTGGACGCGGGCTGGGGAGGCGCGGGCCACAGAGCGTCCCCAGCTGCGGGCAGAGAGCTCCGCACCCTCTTCCCGGCCGGGGCGCAGCCCGACGCCGCGCGTCGCGCTCACACCAGGAGGCCGTCCCTGCCCGGCAGCGTCCCCTGCGCGCAGTCGACGGGTTCGGCGCTCTTGACCTGGACGTAGACCGGGGAAGGGCCCGCTTCGCAAGCGGCGGCGGCGGTGCGGGGCGCCAGGGCCACGTCCTCGGGGCCGCCGCGGTGCGGGCGCGCGTACTTGCGGCTCGGGGAGCGGCTGACCGTCTGCGTCGGGGACCCCAGGAGCCGGGGGACGCGGCTGCGGCGCCCGCCGGTCTTGCACCCGGGCGCCACGGCGTCCTCTCTGTGGGAAACAACAGGCGGCGGGTGAGCGGGCTGCGGCGCGGTGCGGCGTGGGCACGGCCTGGGTCTGCCTCTCGCCAGCCTCTGGGCTCCCGCGCCGCCCGCCATGCGCCCCCGCCCCTCGCCTCTCGCTCAGCCTCGACCTCCTCTCCTCTCCGTCTCGTCCTGGGCCGACGACCCCGCGGCGTCCCCAGCCTGCAGACCGCTCGTGCACGTGTGTCCGGACAGCCCGCGGCCGGCGGCCCCACCTGGGCGCCTTCCAGGCCCCTCGCGTCTCCGCAGAGCCCCCGGCTTTGACCTTGGAGGCCCAGGCGGGGCTGCCTTCCCTGACCGCCTTCTAACTAACCCTGACCTTACCCCCTCTCTGCCTTCCCTTCACCTCCTGCCCCCTTCTCCATCTTTTCCTCCAGCCCTAGGGCTCTGCAGGCGTTGGCACTACTAATCTTGTTCCTTCTTATTTCTGGTTGGTGTCTAACATAAGCTGCTGGCACTACTCTTGTTATGAACTTCTTAAGCATGCCCGGAGTTCTCACCGGCGCAACACAAGGGGAACGTGAAAAAATACAGTCCCTGCCCTCCAGGAGCTTACAGTCTAGAGAGGACAGACAGGCAGACAGGTGCTAGACAGGAGGGAAAAGGAGGGCAGGGGAGCCGAGGCGCAGCTGGGCGTGGGGCGGGGAGAGGGAAGCCATGCGACGCGTGGCAGGTCGACATGCTGCAGTCCCAGCACTCTGAGGCGATGGCGGGCGGGGTGGGGGTGGGGGTCCCAGCAGGCTGGCGCGGACAGGGTTGAGGAGGGCAGGGCGCCGGTCCCCTGTGTTGGTCCCCTGTGTTGCAGCAGCACGCAGCATGCATCAGGTTTTACCTGATCTCACTAGCCAAGTCACCGCAGGCCCCGCCGCCGACCCCGCCGCTTTTGCCATAGCCGAAGGCACCGCGGGTGCCAACCCCGGCGCCCCCGCAGCAGCAGCAGATGAGCCCCCAGATGCCCACTATCAGGCACCCCAGTATGAGCAGGGAGCCCAGCACCGCGCCGACAATCATGCCGATGCGTCGGGAATCTGTGGAGAAAGGGAGAGACCAGTCAGGCTTTCTGCAGCCCAGCCATACCCGGCTGGCCAGGAGGCCCCAGGGCAGGTGACTGGGAAGGAGGGCCAGGGTCCAGCGTCTCAGGGCCCCAGAACACCCAGTGAGGACAACGGGAGAAGCTGTTATGGCTTAGGTTTGCATCTTCTCCCAGGCTTGCCAGCTGCCCTAGGCACCAATGACAATGGGAAGGCAGAGCCAGCTGGGGCTCCAAAACACAGCCCCGACCCTCCCAGCCTCGTGGCCCAGGGGCCTCTGCCACCGTATCTACCTGACACCTTCACCTCCACCACACACACGCTGTAGCCCACGTGGTTGGCCACCGTGCACTGATACAGTCCATTATCCTCATGGGAGATGTCTGTCAGCACCAGGTCGCCGTTGCTCAGACCTGAAACTGAAGTGGCATCAGAGGGCTAGAGTGAGGTGGGGGGTCCTGGGGTCTGACAGCCCCACTCCAGCCTGGGCCTCTGTGGAGGGGAGGACGGAAGGGGCAAGGTGTATGTACGCATACGCAGGTCCACTCCACCCTCCAGATGGATCACCTTCCCCCTGCTGAGACAGAGAGGCAGGAAGGACCCTTCTCCCAGCAACAGGACAGAGACACCTTGATGCACTCTGTGTTCCCTCTCTGGGCCTTCGTCTCCTCTTTTGTACAGTGAGGCCAGGGTTAGACCAGAGGAATTCTAAGGTCCCTTCCAGCTCTGGTGCTCTTGGTCAGATTATGCACACTGTCCAGCTTCCCTGCGTGCCAGCAGCTTCACGCACTTCCTCCCATTCAATCCTCACATGCCCCTGGAAGGTAGACCTGATCGTTCCCTTTTCATATGTGGTGGAACCAAGACACCGACAGGTCAAGCCACCTGCTGGAGTCTTGGCAGCCGGTCAGTGGTCCAGCCAGGATCCAGGCCCAGTTCTGTACCTCAAGCCTGTGCTTGTCCATATTAACCATACTGACCTACCACGACCCCTGCACTCCCACTTGGCGTTCTCTCCTTCCCTCAATAGTAGCTTCAGGAACAGGCCCAGAGAAAGGATCTCCCCAGGGGTTCTAGGTTTGACTGTGTGCTACTGGTGACCGAGGGAGGCCCCAGTAGGTGCCAGAGTCCCACCCATGTGCTCTTACATCCCCACTCCCAGGGCCTCCTCACCTTGATTCATGGAGCTGTGGAAGGACTCCTGGTAGGAGAGCTCAGAGTGGAAGCTGTGCTGGGAATGGTAGGACCCAGCACGGTAGGGGTGGGTGTGCCCACTGATCTTGGCCCACCTGTAGGAGAGAGGTGGGCTGCCCCCGTTGGCAAAGCACTTCAGCACCACATCGTTGCCATGTGTCATGTGGCCCTCGGTCCAGCACATGGGCACCGCCGGCCGCGCTGCAGAGAAGCAGGCAGTTGTGAGCCAGTGCCCAGCTGAGGGGCAGACCAGGTACAGGGTGGCCAAGCAGCCCTTGGCTCTGCCCTCTGGGGAAGAGGTGCCCAGAGAAGTCAGGCCATACCTTGGACAGTGACAACGACCTTCCGGCTGGCCATAGTGGTTTTCTTCACTCTGCACTCATAGGTGGCTGTGTCGGACACCTGCAGGTTCATGAGGTTGATGGAGGCGTCATACTGGCTGGGGTCTGTGGCTGCAAAGCGGACCCTCTGCTGCAGGTGGGGGAGGTTGCCATGGTTGACCCTCTTGTCCTGGTAACTAAGGAACTGTGAAGAGCAGAAGAGCACAGATCTGGTGAGGCAGGCAGAGCCAAGGAGGGCCTGTGGGCCAGTTCACCTCCCCGAACTCCTCTGAGGCTCAGTTTTCTCTGCTGAAAAATGGGAATGGCAATGCCATGGGGCAGGGGTAAGCTCAGGCGAGGAGTTTCTGGGGGCAGGGACCATGCCTCATCTTCCCTCTGGAGGGTGGGGGCAGGTGGGCCACCTGGCTGTCTTGATTTGTGACTGCAGAGCTCTCACCCCTCTTACCCCATTCCCTGAGAGGACTTGGGGAAGTTCAGTCTTGGTTTTCTCACCTGCCCTCTCTTGCTTCTGAGGGTGCTGCCCACGAAGTGTAGGGCAAGGGAAACCCTGTGCCTCGTACTCACCACATTCTCCCGATGTGAGGGGTCTGAATTGACCTGCATCCACTCAATGTCCAGTGCATTTGGACCGTAGTCCTCAGGGTCCAGGATGTAGGGGCAGCCCAGTCTCACATTATCACCTTCCGCCAGGTACAGGACCTCCTGGCCATCCCCATTGATGCGCACAGCAGACAGCAATGCTAGGGGAAGGGCAGGGCACGGGTGAGGGAGGAGACCCAGGGCTTGAGAGGTCCAGTCAGCCCCTCCCTTCACCTTTCCCTCAGCAGTGAGCCAGGGCTCCGCAGGTGGCCTGTAGGGAGAAGGGGCTGCTCTGAGTGTGTGTGTGTGCACACATGCATGCACATGCACGTGCATGAATTGGCATGTGCATGTCTGTGCATACTTACGTAAGCATGTCTGTATTCTAAGATTGTGTAAGATTGCATCTGAATACTTTTTCTATAGATAACAGTTGTTATGTGTGCTTGTATGTGTGCATGATTATATATGCATGTATTAATATGTACACAGAGGTACATTGTGTGCTTATGAATATAGATACTTGTTGTGTATGTGTACTGTAAGGATATTCATGCACATGACCAGGTAGGGTACCTGCTTATGTATTTAGACGATAGTGCATATATGTGTGTTGTGGAGGGGGGCAGGTGGAACACATAGAGTTATTAAAGGCTCTGATGGAGGAGCCTAGCCTGTTAAAAGCCACCTCCCTGGGTCAAGTGAGATACTCCTGTCTGGGGGCAGGAGGATGGACACCATGACCTCTGGAGTCCTTTCCAGCCTGAGAGCAGAACCCTGGATGGGTCTGTGTGTGACAGTGGGCGTCTGTGGCTGTATGCTTGGGTGTGGCAGTGTGTGTGCCTGTGTGTGACAGTGGGCGGCTGTGACCAAGAGCCTGCCTGTGTTTGTGTGTGATGGTGAATGATGGTGCATGCTGGGGATATGGTCACATGCATCTGTATGACAGTGTGAGCCTTGTGTGGCAACAGGTGGCACTGTGGACTTCGTGTCCTTCCCCTTGCATGAGTGTCTGGCTCAGTACAGGCCCTGCCATGCTGGCTCCAGTTGGGGCCCCTCCCGCTCCTGACAGCTCTAGCGCCACTGAGTCAGCGCTGGGTGAGAAGCTGAGATGTGGAAGCTGGGGAGTGAAAAGCTGCCCAGAAGCCCCAGGCGAGCACTGGCCCCAACTGGTTAGATGCTTAGATAGGAGAGGAATAAAAGGGTGGTGTAAGCAGGGTCCCAGTGAAGGCTGAGCTGGGCACACAGGCAGGCTCCGCCCGCCAGTCTCCTGCAGCCCTCTTATCCCCAGGCCCCTTGCCCAACCTGGCTCCCTCCCCTTCTGCATGCTCTCTTAAAAGTCAGCAAGTCTGTGGAGCCCAGCCCTGGCTCAGCAACTCATTCTGCCCTGCAACCCCTCTCTGGCTCTCTGGAGACCATATTTGCATTAGAGAGTGTTTCATGCACGAAATTACATGCTGTCACGACCCAACAAATCAGCACGTAAAACAAAAAACACTTACAGGCCTTCAGAGTGCAGATACCTAGGTAGTCCCACCCTCCTACCCACCTGGACAATGCCAGATTCAGACAGACATGCATCTGCATACAACACAGGTCCGTATTCATCCACTAGACAAACCCAGTGCACACAGTCCCCCATGTGGTCATTCAAGACCAGACATACCTGCAGAAGCTTAGCCTGGTTCTAGAGAGCCGGCAGGGCCCTTTCAACATCCCCAGCACCTCTGGCATTGCTGAATTTGCCCCTGGGAACCCCAGCTGGGCGCTCAGCCATGCCCTAATCCCACTCCTGGGTGGCCCAGGGCCCACAGGCAGGCTGGCTGCTGGGGCTCTAACGGGACCTGGTGATGCCACCTCCAGCCCCAGGCCAAGAGAACAGACTCATTCCTGAGATAAGGATCCTGATACCTTCTGCCAGATCCTAGGGCGGCACAGGGCAAGCCAGGGATGAACCAGAACTCCGCGGAGAGCAGAGGCCCCACCTAGGGAAGCATTTTTGGAAGCGACCCATAATGAGGACTGTCCCCACCCAGGGAGCTGGCCACGGAAGGTAAGTGTTCAGGAAGGAGGGATGGGTGGGAGGAAGCATGCCTCCACCCTGCACTAGGCTGAGTGTCTCCCGTGTCCCAGGCCTGGAGCCTCACCCTACCTTTCAATCTCCCTAAAAGCTCTCTCAGCCCCCTCCAAGTGTCCCATCCTTTCTGCACCACACGCCCTCTCTCCGGGGGATGTCACTGCTGCTGTCTGCTGCGGTGCTCCTGCTGTGGCCCGGAAGAGGGCTTCCAGGGCGGGGGAGAGGGGAGAGAGGCTGGGGAGGAGGAGAAAAGCCAAACTGGGGGAGAGAGCGGGGCGCGGGGTGACGGGGGAGAGGGAGGCAGTCACCACAGGCTCCCTGAGGGAGGGGGCAGAGGCGATCACCTGTCCCCCACAAAAACACCAGGGGCCACCCTCCTCTCTGGAGGGTCAGCTCACTGGTAGTAACTACTCTCAGCTTTTAAGTCTGCTGTGAATTTTCCGGCTGCTTCCAGAGCTCCTAATCCCTCCTCTGGAGGGGAAGGAGGGGAGGAAAGGGAGGGGGAAGGTGGCAGCAGAGGGTGGCGGGGTCGTCACACACGCACCACGTGGGGGTGTCCCAGGCCCCCAGAGCAGAGCTGCAGCTCCCTGAGTGATCTCTGCCAGCCCCGCTCTCAGCACGCAGAGGGTGCTGCACACAACCTGCCCCAGAAATGCAGTCCTTCACACACACTCACATTCATACACAGGCTGAAAATGCACCCTCTTCCCTCCTCACCCCACCCCCACCCCCACTTCCAGAGCTCCAGAGCTCCTCCCTCCTCCCCTGCACCCTTTCATCCTGAATCTAGACCCCAGGAGAGACTCAAAGCCATTTCCAGCTATGGGCACACAGAATGGCCCTTGCTGGGACTTGCCCCAGGCTGGGCAGGCAGCCACAACATGGGATCCTGAGCCCTGCCCTCAGGGTGTGCCCCAGTGGGGTGAGGGGGCTCTGGGAGTTGCCATCCCCACCCTCCTTGGGCCTCATCCTGGAGGGGGCACCACCCTGGGACTCTTACAGAGCTGGGACGGGGAGCAGAGGTCTCAGGCCGGGGCTAGCTGGGAACAGCCCATTCAGCCTGCACCGGCCCAGGCAGGCAGCTCCCTCCCCTCGGCTCTGCGGGCGGTGGGGAGGGCCCCCAGCTGGGAATGGCACACAGACTGACCCCAGGCTCCTCCTCAGCCCCCACCCAGCTTTGCTACCCGCCAACTCTCTGACCCCTCTCCCTGTCCCCACAGTAACTCTGGGCCAGCTGTATCCTCACGCATGTCTGTGTGCGCCCCACACAGCTCCCCAGCACCATGCAGATCCAGCAAAGACCCTCTGCCCCATAAGCACGAGCCCCAACCCTTAGGGCATGGGGCTCTCTGGGGAGTGGCCCCGTTTGGCAATTTCCAAACCCCAGAGGCAGCAGGGTGAGGGTGGGCAGCACCCTACCAGGGCAACTCAGATTGCCTTCCGTGCTCCTCTATGAGCCCTCATAGCCCCTTTCCCTGCCCATCTGGCATATTGTGGGATCCCTGCCAGATGCCCAGCCCCATACCTGGGCTCAGGCACGCGAGCAGAAGGTGGAACGCTGCTTGATCTCCCATGTCTCTAGGCTTGGCGTTTCCTCCGCCTGGACCGGGTGTCCCTGGGCCGGCGCTGTGGGGCCCGTGGTGGTGGGCGTGTGGGGACAGGTGGAGGGAGGGGAGCTGAGGGCCCAGACACTGTCCCGGGTGGCAGGAAGGCACAGTGAGTGCCTGGCTGGGCAGCAGCAGGAGTTATTTCTATCGGAGGGAGGGGGCCTGGTCCCCGCCTTGGGGAGGAGTCCCAGGAACCCTAATTATCAGGGTGACAGAGTGGCCTACCCAGGCATCACCCAGCCTTCACCCAAGCTCTTCCCTATCCCAAGAGTGGCGCAGGGCGGCCAGTGGGACTTGTAATTAGGCACCTGTTAAACTTCTACTTCCTCCTGGCCCCAACCTCAGGGTGACAACAGGCGCCCCATTTGGCGTCCATGGACCCCCCTCACCACTCATTTGTTGCCTCCTTCCCCGGAAAAAATGGGAACGAAAAAGGAGGTGCCAGGCCTGGGGAGGGAGGGTGGCTAGAGCCTGGCACGGGGGTCTGACCCCCACCCCCACCCCACCCAGGCCAGGTCTGTGGGGAGGGGCATCAGGGAAGGGGACCCGGGAATGCCCGGCATCTTCTCCCTGAGGCTTCCCCCTTCAAAGGGAATCAGGCCTCCTGAGCTAAAACAGGGAGGGAGGGGGGGTGCCTGGGTCCAGGGTCCTACCCTGGCTGCGCCCTCTAGAACTGTGCTCCCGTCCCTGGGGGTAGGGGAGCCCCTGGGGCCCAGGGGTGTTATGGGGGATCCAGCCCCCACCTCCCACACTGACCGCAATCCAGTTCCATGAGGCCTGAGAGGAGGCGAGCCGGGGTGCGTGGAGGGGGCAGGTGGGAGGGTGGGGAGGGTGAGGCGCTGCTGAAGTTCCAGGAGGGCCAGGGGAGGTGATGTGCCTGCGGGAGCGGCTGCCTGCTCAGGGATGTGCTGGCCTGTCTGTGCGCACCTCTGCTTGGGGATCGTTTGGGGTCTGGGCACAGGAAGGGAGGCCAAGGACCCTCATAACTGCACATTGGAGGGTTGGAACAGCACAGTTCTGGAAAGGCTGGAGCTGGGGTGCGGAGGCTCCTGGCAGGCAGAGGAAGAAAGTGGAGAGCCAGCCCTTGCTGGCTGGCCCAGGGGGCCCCAGAACAGGCTGAGGGCCTTCCCTGGACTCCAGGTCCACCGCACACCTGCTCCAGGTGGCGGTCAGGTCATGAGTGGCCCTGTTCAACACCCTCAAAGGAGTCAAGAGCCCTCCCCCACCCCTTCCAGGGGCACAGAAAGGGCACCTGGGGAGGGTTCAGGGGCTCGGAGGGTGCTGCCAGGGCCCACCCCTCCAGGAAACATACAACAGAAAATAAGGAAACACAAGGAGTCCACGCATCCCTGCATTCCGGCCCACACCCCCCACACGCCCCACACCCCCAACAATAATAGGGTGCTCTGGGACCCACCAGATGTACACAGTGAATATCCTTATTTCCTCATTTATTTGGAGGTTTATGGCATTGTCCTGCACACTGTGGAGGGCAGGGATCATTGTCCCCAGTTTATATACGGGGACACAGAGGCCAGGGAAAACATGAGGATCTGGCGTAGGTGATGCTGCTGGGGGACTAGACGGGGGACACCCAGGCACCCTGACTCTCAATCCAGAGTGGTCCAAGAAAGGGCTTGGTGACCCTGTGCATTACTAGACCTACCCAAGGGGAAAAATAGAAGGTGAGTGACAGGTGGGGGGAATAGGTGGGACTGGAAAAGAAAGGAGTGAGGTGGTGGTTCCATCAAAATGAAGTGCATCGGGTCATGGATTCTACCTACTGTTAGAGTAGGACTGAAGGGTGGGGCCAGTTAATTGGAATGATGAATGAGGTCGAGGTCAGATTTGAGCTCAGGATGGGAATTAAGGTTGAGATTGGGGCTAGACAATAGCTAGAACTGAGGCTAGGGTTAGTTAGTGGCACGGATCCCCGTTATGACAGGGACTAGGGTTTTAGCTCATTTACAGCCATACTTGGGAACGCAGTTAGAGCAAACCCAAGGCTGGGCTGAGATTGATTTAGGATTGGGGAGATGCATCTGGGTTAGAGCTCAGCTTGGGGTTCAAGTTAGAATAGACTGTGGTCTCAGGGTTAGAACAGGGGTCAAAGTTATGTGGGAAGGGGGACTCATGGAAATAAAAAATGAAGTTTCATTTGTGATTTAGAAAGACTTCAGCTCCCATCTGCTAAATACAATTTGGCTAGAATTTCAGCCCATCACTCCGGTAGACCAACGGCATCTGTTGACTGGGGGTTCCCAAAATTTGGGAGAGAATTCCAGGTATGCATAAGTCCATCTAAAGGGTATGAAGCAAGCAAATCCCAGCACACATGTGACCTCTGAAGTCCTGCTCCACACCCTAAGCTTGCTGCCCGGTCAAGCTCCCAGAAGACCATTTGGGGAAGGGATGCAGGAAACTATTAGCAATGAGTAGGGCTCTGACACCAAACTGAACTAGAAGATGGGGTCCATCAGAGGCAGTTTTCCTGGGGGAGAGGGTCCCTGGTTTTGCAGTCTAGGAGATGGGAACTGGGGAAGACCCAGGGCCTACATGTTCTTAGAACAGTCACTTTTGAGGGCTCCACGCAGGGGCCCCTCAAAACCTCAAAAGGCAGGGGGCACACTGTTGCTCTCCTTTGACACACTGTGGGCTCAGTGCCACCTTCTTGCCATCTGAGGCCCATAGAAAAAGCTATCAGCCTTCCTGCCTTGTGCCCTGAGCCCTGAAGGTTTTGTTTGTGGGGGAGGAGGTGGGGTGAGGGCAATAGGGTATCTTCTTAGTTTTCATAGCACAGGCCCAGCCAGCGGCCCCGGTGCTCTGGGACCGGCCCCAGCCCATTTCCCTCTGGGCTCACCCTCAGTAGGGAAAGAGGACCCACCCTTGGGAGCCCCCCACCCCGATTCCTCCCTCTCTCTTTTCCCCACTCAGTTTCCACCCCACATATTCCACTTCCCCACCTCCTTCCTTATCAGGTCCCATAAAGGTCAGGACAGATCTAGGAGACTATTGGGGTCCCTCTGTACCCCCATAGAGAAAGAGTTTGGGAGTGACTGATTAGTAAAGGGACAGAGAAACACCCATGGCATCCGAATGGCCCATCCAGTGGTTCAGAGAGAGACAGAGAGGAAGAGGGCCAGGGCTGTGATCTGGGACCCAACACACCAGTGTCCAGAAGTGCCCCTTGTTTTTCCCGGAGAAATCCACGGTTCTCCAGGGAGAGCGGCCCCTCTCTTGTGCACATCTCCCAGTTTGGGTTGTATTTGCTTCTGTACTAGGACAGAAACAGAAGCTCACAGACAGACTTGGAAGGGAGTGAACAGACACAGAGGAGGAGGAGAGAGATGAGACAAGGACCTGGAGAAGCCCAGGGACGCCTCGGAGGTGAGGTGCAGCCCATGCCCAGGAGTCTTGGGGAAGGACAGGCAGAGGCCCACCTCCTCGTCCTCTGAAGTGCCCTTCCCAGGGACTCCACCCAACCGCTGTAGGCCTGACCTCATCAGCTTGGGCCTTTGTTTGGCTGGCTCCAAGCCCCCATGTAGACCCGGGCAGCGGGCAGCAGGCCCCAGGGGTGACTGTGCAGAGAGAACCTCCGAGGAGGGGGCCGAGCGAGCTCACAGGACACGCTTACGGAGAGCCAGGGAGCAGCAGCCACCACTGCTGTCTCTCCTCCAGCTCTCAGAGGAGACACGGTGTTGGAGGGCTGCCAGGAGAGGCTGCGGCTGGACCAGAGAGACGGGCTTGGAGGTGGTATGGGTGGAGTGACTGGAGAATGCCGGGCTCAGACGAGGATGGGTCAGGTTAGCTATGGCGAGAAGGGTGAGACCCCCGCGTTGAGGTTCAGTTTCAAGAACAGGGTTGGGGTTTGGGGACTGAGGCCTGGGTCAGGGATGACGTGCAAGAGCTGACACGTGCTACCAGGGCCTCCCTGAGCCCCCGCTCAGGCCTCCCAGCCTCCTTGATTCCAGCTGGTCCACCTCAGAAGAAGGGGGACCCAAGGGGAGAGCCTGGATATGCCCAAATCTCCCCCACCAAGTGGCACCCTGGGTCATAGGAGCAAAGAGCACTGGAACGGACCCCATCACGGAAGGAGCGATCCGATCGGCAAAGCACCATGGCAGAGACTGGGTGATCAAGTGTTACAAGTTGGACCATTATCAAGGGAACAGTAGGAGAAAGAAGAATTCGCTCTTAAAGAGTGAGTTCCCAATGATAAGCCTGAGGAAGAATTAAGGGACCCTGAAGATAAAAGGTCCCATCGCCTTTCCCCTGTTCCCTGCAGAAACTTCCCCCACTCAGCCAGTGGGCCGGGCCTCTCGCAGGGCCCTGGGAAGCTGGGATCAGTGAAACTGTCAACCCTTTTGGGGCGCCCGGTCAGGTCTGGGAGTGATGAGCTACGGCCCTGTGTGGCAAGGCTCCCAGCCCAGGCGAAATGACGTTCACACACCGATGCGAAGGACGAGGCATAATGTGGGGGGAGCCAGGCCTTGTGGAGCAGCCAGTCTGTGCGTGTGTGGAGAGACCGTGTGATCAAGTGATCAGGATGTCCAGTGAGACGCTGACCTTTGAATTTACAGAAATAAAATTTGCCTTTGGTTCTGTCATCTGAATTCCTCAGAGAACCCGTCAGTCCCCAGGGCGGCCCCAGGCCTGCCTTGCCTGCCTGGCATTGACAGGAAGGTATGTGTCTGCTTCAGAGCCTCCCCACCAAGCCTCACTGAGTCCCGACCAGCCCCTCCTCTGCTCTCCGTGTTTGTTTCTGTTGCCTGGACACTGGGGAAGAGGAAGGAGCCATGGAAGGCTGGTGCCAGCGTGGGCGGGGCTCAGCAAGGCCAAGAGGACAGTGGGAGTGTTCGCTGGCAGGAGGGCAGCATGCCCAGCCCAAGGGGTAAGGTAAAAGGTTCCCACTCCCCTCCACAGCCTCCCCCAGCAACCCCTGCCAAGTGCTCGAGTGCTCGGAGGAGCCCTGTGTTTCCAGAACTTCAGGCCCCTCCCCACGCAGGGCAGGCTGCGCAGAAGCTGGGCTAGGAGATATCTGAAGGCGCATCATGTAAAAACAGCCTGGGCTTGTTGCCCCAAAGAGCAGAACTAGGGCCCCACTGTGGATGCGCAGGAAGAGATGAGGAACTTCGTGTGCGTTGGGGTTGACCTGAGATGGGCTGGGGTGCCTCCTGCATGCCCTGCCTCTCGTGGTGTGCAGGCCCACACTGCCCGACCATTTGATTAGAGTTTGCAAAGCAGATTCAAGCATTGGAGGGTCTTTGAGGTCCCTTGCAGCCTTGAGATTCTATGATCTGGGGTTCACCCCCACTAGCTCCGGGACACTCTTTCCCCAGGGCCATGCAGAGAAGCTCATTAGCTCTGGGGAGTTTCTCCGGCTCCCCACTCCCACCTACCTACCCCCCTTAACTCCTTTTTCCAGGAGTCTTCCAAGAAAGTCACCACAAATCTTAACCCAGTTCTTACCCCAGCCTCAAAGTCATCAAAGAGCATTGAGGGGATGGCTACCCCTCTCCCAAGGCGAGGTGGAGAACGCAGGAAGCAACGCAGAGCGGGCCTCACCCGGAGAATATCCCAGCTGGGAGGGTGTGTGCCGTGGGAACCAGGACAGAGGAGGGGCTGAGCCATTTAAAGCCAAGCAAACCAAGAATAACTTAGAGCCTGGGACTCTAGATCCCTGTGATGTTGGAAATGAGTTTCTTCCAAGTAACCATGGCAGCATCCTAGGATGGGGACAAGACCTCTGGTCTGCAGTGAGCCTCCCCTAGACTCCCTCTCTGCAGAAGGTGCAGTCAGGAGAGATGAGAGTGATGAACCCCAAGGCCTCCACGCCCAGACTTCTCATCTGAAACTCTAGCGTCTCCCCTCCACTGTCACCTAAACAGCTGCCAAGCCTTCTCACCCCAAAAGCCCTGTTTGGCTTTGAACTCTCTGAGCCCCTTTCATCCAAACTTAATCAAAGTGCTTTTACAGAGACCAATGAATGCCCAATGATGGCCCAAGTCACACCTGGGGATGCTGAGTCTTTCAGGGCCCCTGGAGGACATCCCAGTGCTCCACTGACTCAGCGACAGCCTGGCTCAGCTGCTGAGTCAAGCCCAGCTGGAGCTGCTCCTGCCGCAGGTGCAAGGGCTCTGAGACCACCTCCAAGCCACAGTGGCGTGTGATGCCGGCACCCGGCCCATGTGAGCAGGTAGGGTGTGGAGCCCAGCCAGGAACAGGGGTACGCGTGTCCAAAGGCAGCTGCCTGCAGACTTGATTCCATGCTGGAGATGGAGCCCAACCACTGGATTTCCCAGACTGCACCAGCCCAACATGATGCTGCAGGGATGGGAAGACCCAAGGAGCAGAGGAAAGAGGGCTAGGAAGTCAGTCATACAAGAAAGTCAGTAGCTTGGGCACTTTTTTTTTTTTGCAAGCTTCTAACATCTTTACATCAACAAAGATAATGCAGCAAACGGCACTGTTCTCCCCTTTGCAGCTTCCCAGACAGCCCTGAGCTGACTCCTTGGCCTGAAGAGGCGCACGGGGCTCATTTCCACCCCTGAGCACTGGGGGGAACGCTGAAGCAGTCCCTAGGAGAAAGCACCGCCCACCCGAAGGTCCGGCGTCTGGCAACAAGCCTGAGGCTGGCTGTTCCTGAGCTTGCGGGCTCAGAAGGTCCTCAAAAATATTCCGGTTTTCTTTTCTTGGTGTCCAGGCCCTGCCTCCACCCTCCACCCTGGGCTCACATGGTCCCCTGCTGGCTCCGCCACCACTAGCATTCAGCCTGACCTCACCAGCCCCCGCCTAACCCCAGGGACCTTCTCCCTGTAATTATCCCCTCTGCTATTCTGATTGAGAGGGGTGGCAGGTTTTTAAAGATGCCTAGAAGTAGCCGGCTGGCCTCAGATGCCAGCTGCCTGTCTGGCTGTCAGAAGTGTCCCACTTCTAGGAACGAGGTTCCTGCTCGTGTGAGTCAGGCCAGTACTGAAGACGGAGGAAGCCTATTTAGGGGTTCTCAGGAATCTTGACAGAAGAAATCAAACCTCTCTTGCGCTTCAGGGGCCAACTCCAAGAATTCCTGGAGGAGGTTACTCCAAGGGCAGAAGTCCAAGACGCTCGTGCAAACCATCTTCACCTATCAGAGGTGCCCATCTCCAAGGCCAAACCTTTACTCTTGTAACCTCTTCCTGCCCACCCCCACCATGTCCGGGCCATGTAGAGATGTCTCGCTTTCAGACCTTGGGATCTGCCAGGCCCCACAGACCTGCAATTGCACCTGAACTAGTTCTGCTGAAGTTTCAGCCTTGCCTTCAACCTGTGAACTTGGCCCATGTTTCTCTACATGGGCATGGAACCCCCTTTCTTCTTGACCTGCATTCCAGGGAGGCGCATGCCCCCAGCCCTGAGATGGATGATGTAGGTAGGGAACTAGGCAAACTCCAGGCGCCCTGGGCTCTTTCCGGCCTCCCTGAAACAGGGAAGGGCTGGCTCCTTGGTCCCTGCAAGGATGCTGTGCCATAGACGATGCTCAGAGAGAATCTACACAAGTAAGCCAGCCGCAGGAAGGTGCCAGAATCCTCAGTAGCACTGCCATGTCTTCTTTCCCACCCGAGGCCAAGTTCCACATCTTTCTGAGACCTTGAAAGAGGAAGGTATTGGCTTCCCTAGGTAGTGGGGGACACTGAGGGTGCTGAGAGGGAGGGTGAGAAAACCTCTTCCCCAAGCAGTGATGGGGCCAGGGGGTAGGAAAGTCTTCTGCAGTGGGGAAGGTGGAGAAGGCACCTCGGGGAGGCTGCGGATGCCCTGAGGGGAGGAAGCCCAGGAAGCAGCTTGCCTACTCTCCCTGAGCCTATAAAAAGAGGACTCTTGCCTGAGGCCCTTGTAACCTGGCGTTGTAAACTCCCAGGACGCCCCAGCAGCTGTCTTCTGCCTCCTCACAGTGCAAGACCTGTTGAGGAACTGGGCTCTGGATGTGAGGAAGGGAGCATGGGGGCTGAGGAATGGGACAGGGTGGTGGGGAGGTGCCAGTGACGGGAGTGCTTTCCCTCCAGGAATCACCCCCCTCTCTGGGAGCTAGCACCACAGCCCACAGTGGGGGCCAGGGTCCTTCCAAAGAGGCTGAGACCACTCTACAGGCACAGGAGATTTAGTGGGGAGCAACCAGGGGCACAGGAGCAGACCGGCGCATGTGTGACACTGCCCTGAGGATGCAACCGGGCATGCTGTGCTCACCCAGCACCCGGTAGGCACTCAAGAAGTATTTGAATGAATGAGTGAATCAATGAATAGAGTATTTGGGGGAAAGTGAGGCAGGTGAACATCTGCATGGATCCAAAATCCCAACGGCTTTGGGGAGTCCCGCTTGTCAGCGTGAGGCACTGAGTGGAGCACGGCCACTGAGTGAGGGTGCTAGCCCTCATGTTCCTGTGAGGTGTAGGGCCCTTGACCGTGCGCTGTGGGGACGAGGTCTGCTGCAGCACTGCCTGGAGTTGAAAGGGCTTTGGCAGGAGGGGGCTGAGAAAGGAGGGTAAGCCCCAGGTTCAAGCACCACCCTTCCACCCATGTGATCTGAGTCACAGGAGTGAGCCCAGAAGGAGCTCTGCCTCGGTGGTCCTGGGACCTCCTCGCCTAGCTCCGCCCGGCCCAGCCCTCGCCCCAGCCCTTCCCTGGGCAGCAGCACAGGCCCCTTGCCCTGAAATGCCTCTGGACTGGGCACAGACTGGGGGCAGAGACAAGACTCACTGGAAGTGGACATGAGACTAGCAGCCCCAGGGTCCACAAAAAGGCCAGGAGATGCCAGGACAAAAGGAGCACCGAGCACCCCTCCGCTCCCCTTCCCCGAGCATCACACCACCACAGCCCAGCGTCCCATCACCTAGCCCGTCACTCCCACAGTCGGTGCCCCAGAGCAGCCCCGTCCCCACACAGGAAAGCCAGCCTGTTCCTTAGAGAAATAGAAAAATTTAATCTGTAACTGAAATGTCTAAGTTAGCAGCAGTTATGGGCACCCAGAGGCTAGTCGGAACCCGTTCCCTGAAGGCATCCTAAGGGGCACTGAGGCCCCATCAGCTCACAGAGGTGGGTGGCAGGATGTTAGCCTTGCGCTCAGCTTCCACACAGTACTTCTCAGGAAGGCCGGTGGCTCTGCAGTGGAGACACAGGGCAGGGGTGAGGTGGGGTGTGCACCCAGAAAGGACGCAGCAGGAAGCAGGCCCTGAGTGGGGTCTATGGAAGCTGGGGGTCTGCACCCCTAGACCCATGCCACAATCTGTCCCCCAGGCACATTCCTGGCAAGCCTCCAGCACCCTGCCAAGTTGTCCTCAGCCAGCCAGGAAGCCCCAGTCCCGGAACTTTCTGCTGGAGCCCTTGGGAGGGCAGCAGCCAGTGTGAGCTGGTGTGAGTCGGGTGAAGGGGCCCTCCCTGAGCAAGCACCTGTCCCAGCCCACCGTGCCATCCCCTGGGGAAGCCGGGGACCTGGCGGGGAGGGATTCCAGGGTGCCTCAACTCCCCGAGCCCCCGCTGTGCACGCCGATGCCTCGGGGAAGCAGGAAGGCCGGGAGGAAGGGATCCCAGGGCACCTCAGCTCCTCCAGCTTCGTCCTCTTGATGTCGGCAATGCGTTCGCGCCGCTTCTGGGCCTCCTCTTCAAGGCGCCGGCCCTCCTCGAAGGCGGCGATCCGGCCCTGCACCTGCTTCTGCTGGTGCTCGCGCACCTGGCGCCGGAGCTCGTTGGCATGCTGTAAGCGCGCTGCCACCCTTCTCTCCTCCTGCAGCTGCTCCTTTGCCATCTGTTCTCTCTGTGCCCTGGGGGAGGCACACCGGTTGCTAGGCCAAGCTGGCCCTGCTGAAGAACGGCCCTGAGGAAGCCTCAGGGGCCCCTCCAGTGGGCATGCTTCAGAGGCCACGGCGCTCCACACTCTCTGGACCTCTGCTGTCGCTCGGGGGTCAGCCCCAAAGGCCGCCCCCTCCCACCCAGCAAGACCATGGGCAGGCGGCTGTATGTCACAGGCATGCATGGAAGGGCCCTGTGCACGGAATGCTCTGCTGTCTCTGTTTTGAAACTCTTAATAATTTTTTAATGAGGGATCCCACACTCTCAGTTTTTACTGGGCCCTGCAAATTATGCAGCTGGCCCCACTCCCAAAGTTTCACCCAATGGGACCTACTGTTCCTACTCCTCTTTTCCGGTATAACAAAGCATGACTCCCCTGCAGCTTGTTCTTAGATACCCTCTCCTCTCCTCTCCTTCCTTCCCCGCAGCAACGACAAGGACAGGAACACACCAACGGAGGGGGTGCTCAGGAAGTTAGAGAAGTGGTGAGCTCCGAGACACTGACTCTCCTTAGCTGCTGGAGGAAGGAAGGAACCTGGCTTGATGTCTCTCAGCTGTCTGATTGGGCCAACTCTCCACATTCTTCGGAGCACAGGAATACGTTCATAGACCTTGACGGCAGGGGGAAAACAGCTTATGCAGACCTGTATATAGGCTCTGAAAATGCAAATGAACTGTAGTCACATCTCAGAGGAAGTAGTCATAGGCCATCTTGAGCTATCACCTTGGTTCCTTCTCAACATAATAAAAAACAAAAACAGAATGTAAAATCATCTTTGGCAGGGATTTTCACCTGCTGTCCTCCCCTGGGGTCACTCGTACCCCAACAAAGTTACCCAGAGCTTGGATTCCCTTACTCATTGGCCTCTAGCCATCTTCCAAGACCCACTGCACATGGGGTGTCCCCTCAACTCCCAGAAGCTCTACACCATGCAAGCACCTGCTAAAATCCAGCACCTTCTACAGAGCCTTCCCAGGTTACCCAAGAGAGCTGACTTCCCTTCCCTTCTGCATTTAGACCCAATTGCCACCACTCAGACACATCTGTGATTACAGGAAGACTCTCCTCTCCACCTAGCAGAGAAGTTTTCCATGGAAATGGGGGACCTGTATGCATCACTAGAGACCTCCCCAGGGGGTGGGCAGTTGAAAATCCAAATGGGACAAGCCTGGTCATTTCACAGAGTTAGGGCAGTGATCTCAGAGCCTGGCTGCATTAGAATCACATGCAAGCTTTCAAAAGCTACAGGTGCCTGGGCCTCCCCACAGACCAGTCACATCAGAATCTATGGAGTGGGAGCCAGGACAGGATAGGTACTTTCTGAAAGTTCCCAGGCATTTTCAAAAACCACTAGGGAGGGCAGGTCAGCTATCTGTGCTTAGTCAACAGGCTGGGAGTTAAAGGCACCCCTCTGCCCAGAAGCAGGAAGTCCACACATAGGCCATACAGGAGGCCATGCTTTTGAAGTAGAAAAGCTGGGTTGCTGTTTATGTCAGTGATGCTCCTGACACCTGAAGACACCACCATGGTGGTCAGGTGTCGCTGGAGACACCAGGGCTAGACGCTAACCTAGAATGGCAGTGGAGTCGAACTTCTCCAAAGGCTGGTCCAGCTTTAATAACTGGCTAGCGTGTATGCTTCAGGCAGTCAAAGCAAAGAAGAGACAAATGGGTCAGTGGCAAGGCGGGACTTTAATCTCTTCCCATTAGTATTTATTAGTGTCTGCTCAAGGCAGGTGTCCAAGGGCACACAGCCAGGGAGCAGAGACATCTGAAAATTAGTCTGGAGCACAGGAGCAGAATCCTTGAGGCCATTAAGGAAGCTACCTTCTTCCCCAGGCATCTGCAGACCATGGCACAAACCTTGAAGGCGGGGGGAGCTACAGAGCCTAAGGGGACAGGCTGGGAGCCCACAGTCCAATAGAAGACCAGGATGGAGATGCCTGCAGATCTGCTCTGCCTCTGCTTGGGCACCTGGGGGCACTGGTCTGGCACACAGCTAACAAGGGCAGTACCAAGAAGGTGCCAGAGCACACAGGCCAGGGAAGCTGGGCCGCCCCACTCCATGTCCACTCACCTGAGCATCGCTTCTATAATTCCGTATCTCCCCCCATCCAAGTTTTGTTACCTTTTGAAGTCTGATCTCACAGAGACTGAACCAGAGCAAGGAGTCACTCCCAGTTAGGCCAGAAGTTAGAGCCACAAGAATACCCCGAGGGCCAGATCTGGTGGCGGCAGACCTGACTGCCAGAAAGCAGAGCGACTGTCACCACTGACAGCTGGGGTGGGGGAGGGAATGGGATAGTGAGAGACGTGAAAACTGCCCTTCGCTCATATGTTGGAATTACCACTGAGCCAAAAGAGAGAACAGAACTTAAAGGATAAAGGGCTGGCAGGGCAGGAAAGATCTATAACTGTAGGTGAGGCTCATACAAATACAAATCTCCAACAGCCTTCCCACATGAGTGGGCAAGGTCAGTGTTTGATTCATCCTAACAGCTCCCAGAGCAGCCAGCGCAGGGCCTTGAATGCATGTGCTTAATACGTATTTGTGAAACGAATGGCAAAGACCCCCGTTAAAGGCCTGCTCCACTGACTCACAACAGTGGTGTCTGACGTTCTCTCCATCTCTCCTCACCTGCATGGCTGCAGCTTCATCCCCAACTTGCAGGGGGCCATGGAGGTGGGGGAAGACAGGGCAACCGGATTTATACCTTTGCTCACACCTTTAATGCTCCAGGCTAGAAATCCCAAGAAGCCCCAGCCCCTTGCCCACTTCTGGGCGCTACTTTCCAATTGTGTCATCATAAAATTCTTGGCTCAGGTGTCATTGAAATATTTCAACCATCTATTAAGAAAAAACCCTCAATGCAGTCAAGATGGACATGCATCTGCCTGTGGACATGACCGACAGCTCCTCTCCACCCACTATGGACCATCCCTGCAGCAGGACAAGGAAAGGAAGCCAGGGTTCCCAGGCTCTCCTACCGAAGAATCCTCTCGAACTCATCGCGGTCCCGTTGCACCTGAATGGCCAGGGTGTGCTCCTTGAAAGCCACCTGTTCCAGCTGACTTTTCCGCAGTTTGGCCTCCATATCCACCTTCTTCTGGGCGTTCTCCTTCTCCTTTCTGCGCCACTCCCTTTCTGCAGCCTCCTGGTTGCGCTTAGCCCGCAAGGCATCCTAGGAAAGGAGAGGGTGAGGAGACCAGTGAGGGTGCACAGCAACCGTGGGCACCCAACAGGGGCCTTCGGGAAAACCCCTGCCTCAGACCAACACAGCCCGCTTGGAGGAACTCCATGAATTTCTCTGGCAGCAAAGTTATTCTGAGAGGGAGTAGATGGAATCCTTGTCATGGAACTTTCAGGTCAGAAGACACCCTCGGGGGCACCTAGTCCTGCCACCCCTCTCATCCCAATACTTCAAAGACTTTCAGGCGGTCCTGCAACTGCTTCTAATTTTAAACACTGCTTATGATGGAGATGCCTCTGTTTCCTCTAGTGACACACTGCAATGGCTAGTTAAGTGGAAAGTTCCTTGTGTAGCAGCCATAAATCTTCTCTTGAACCTTCAGCACATACTGCACTGCTCAGTCCTCGCTGCCAGAAGCACGGGGAGCCGGCCCACCCCTTCATTCTCAGACTACTGAAGTCTAGAACACGTGCACCCTCTCTTCCATATCTCTGCCCTTGAGACCGTTCTGCAGACTGTCAATGAATAGTTGAGGGAAGCCGAGACTAGGCAGGTACCTGCTCTGCCCGGTAATCCTGGGTCTTCTCTTGCATGGCCCTCAGGCGGGCAATCTCTTTCTCCTTCTCCCTCCGGATTCTTTCCTGCTCAGCTTCAAACTCTGCTTCTCGAGCCTGCCAGGAAGAAAAGGCCACGTAGCGTATCTCCCACTGCTCCAGTCTTGCAGAGAGAAACAGAACCCCCGCCTGTCTGTCCAGTACCTCCCCAGCCACTTCCTGCCTCCTTTTCAGAGGCACAAACGCTATTAGCATTTGTGAGGCCGGGAAGGGCATATGAGGTACTGGCATGCTCAGGCATATTGGGCCGCAGACATGCCCAAATGCCCAATGACCCCTCCGCCAGTCACCAGCCTCTCCCAGCTCCTCCCACCAATGTCCTTTCCATGTATGATGATGATATATTCCTCTCCTGCTCAAAAGCTATGGTGATTCCTCATCATTCCACACTTCGCATTCTGCTGAAGGTCCGAGGCATCCCCAACAACTGCCGTCAATTCACTGTCACCCCACCACCTCATCTCCTATCATGAGCGGCACAGACTCTCTGCTGCAGCCCGCAAACCTGTTCACCAGCTCCTACATGTGATGCCTTATGATTGCCACATTCACGCATTCAGGGAAATAGCTGCTGAGGCCCACGTGACGTCCACAGCATTATTCTACACATGTTCCACCCAGTCTGATAATGGGCACACACTGTCAGTTTGTACATTTTGAAGCGCTCGAGACATTTCAGATCAGTCACTGACTAGGTTCGCAAGGTGGCTGTGATGATTAAATGGAACAACATGCGTAAAACACAGCACAGAGCCTGTGCACAGGCCAACCACGGATAAATGGTGGTTGTGTGAGCGTGATCATGCACGAACCACCTACGTCCCCCGTCTCACGTTCGCACTCTGCTGCCTGCATATCCCAGCATCCAACGAGATAGCCGAAGCCAATAAACCAGCTTTGCTGAGCCTCATTTTCTGGGGTTTGCATCTGGAGTACACAGGTACATCACTGGGCATCCGTCTGTAGAGCAGTCTGACGTGCTCTCTGTTATCATGGAATCTCGGAACCAGCCGGGGAGACAGGACCAACGCGTGAAGAACTGAGTAACTTTCCAGCCGCCTTGAGCCCTTCCTTTTCTTTTTACATAAATCCCTGGTCGCTCCATCTAAACCCTGCTTAAAAGCCCCCTTTTGTCCTCCCCTCCACACAGACCCCAATCACTCTGTCACTCGGGTTGCCTCGGAACGAGCCTGCACCTTTCTGAGCTGCGTCTCCCTGTAACTGTAGGCGGGTGCGGCTGTCTGTGCCATGTTCCCTCTTACAGCTTCTACGTGGGGGCAGGAGCAGGCTTGATTTTCTGAGTCTAGTGCCCAGGATGGGATGCCCGATAGAGGAGACTGCACAAGAAATTTACGGAGCAGCTGACTCGCAATTACTGGGGGTATAATTATCCGGGTCATGAAGAATACACAAAAATTATACCTTCGCCAATAGTTTTAATTTTCTTCCCTGCCTGCAGCCGACCCTCATCCCAACCTCTAATCAAAGGTGTTATCAAAAATAATAACACCCTAATATGAGTGTCCTTTCCAGGCTTCTTTCTGTTATGAACAACGGCCTGGCCAAGAGGAAGAGAGAAAGAAGCCAGGAGCCTGAGCTCAGGACATGACTTTTAGAATGACACGGCTGCCTTCTGCACAGTCCCCTTAGCTCTGCGGCCTGCCTCGTCCTGTGACTCACACTCCACACCTGCCCGGAAGTCCCAGGCATCAGAGACCTACCATCTTCTTCTTGGTGAACTCCATCACCATCTGGTCGGCCAACTTCTCCCGAGCCAGCAACTCTGCTTTCTGTTTCTGGATCTCATCATTGATGCGCTTAATCTCAGCCTGCATCGTCAGTTTCTCCTGGTGCCTTCGCTCCATATACTGCAGCAAAAGGGGGAGAGCCTCAGAGTGGAAGGGGACAAGGCCAGAAGACACTGGCGTGTGAGGACAGAGAGACACAGAAGAGGCGGGGAGACAAAGGCACTGTCTGCAGTCTAGCTTCGGTCTCTGTCCTTTGTGAAGCTCTCCTCTCAAGGCCACCAGTGACCTCATCTAGCCAAATGGCCTCTTGGTCCAGCTTGGCTTGGTGGCCGCCCCCGACACTGCTGATCTCTGTATCCTCTCAGGAGGTGGAAGTGCTTAAAGTCCTACTCAGTGTCTCCTACGCGTCATGTTACGTCCCATCCCTTCTTCACGCGTGTTCCTCCTGCTGTCAATTTGCTTCTCCTATTCAAACTTAAACTTACAGTGGCTATTCGATAGTGATGATTAAAATAATAAAGTATTGCCCTACTTGAGTGTTCGCTATTCATTGGGCATTTTATACAGCCGATCTCTAATACCCAAATAGACGCCCAAACCCTGAAAGGTGAGCCTCATTCTCTCTCTTGTGCAGAGGAAGACACTGAAGCCCAGAGCTTAAGTGACTTGCCCAGGGCCAGACAGCTGATAAAACTCCAGGGCCAGAATTCTGAAGCCTCATCTTTCTAAATGGAAGGTTCCCATCTTCTCTGGAAGATTTCCCCGACTTTCAGCTCCCTCTTCACTTCTGAATTCCCCCTCTGCGCTTGCGATGGTGCCACACCTCCTGGGGTTTAACTGGACACTGTCTTGCAGGTCCCCATTCATTTCCTGTGTGCCCATTCTGTCTCAGCAAGAGGACAGGGGCCATGTATCACACTTCCCTTCTTCTTTCCCAATAGCCCAATGCAAGGAAAAGAATATGCAATAAACTATTGCAGAGAAGGGGGACCAAAGTGAGGGGCATGTGAGAAAGAGGGGGGATATGTCTTGGACATGGGGAAACGCAATGAATGTTGCAGGTGAGAGTCCCAACATGACCATGTGCGACAAGATCCCTTCTAAGGAAGGAGCCTCCCCCTTTTCCAGCCCTGAGCCTTTGAAACTTCCCGGGGATCAGATCAAGCACATTCTCAGGACATAACACGGAAGAGCACTGGGATCTCAGGCAGCTGGTCCACCTGCACCCTCTGATCAAACTCAGACTCCTCGCTTCCATCTCTTCTACCCATCCGTACACCCACCTCCCACACTGTGTCCAGCTCCCTCCATTTCTAAGATTAACCCCCTCTCTGGACTTCCAGCTCCTCGTTGGCCCGGCTTCTGCCCTGACTATCCAAGCCCCCTCTGCTGGCTCTCCCCCCGCTGGGCTCCCTGCCCAGTTCAGGCTCCTTCCTCCAGGAAGCCTCCAGAGCCAGGTCAGCACTGCACTGCCCGGCTGCAGCTGGATGCACATGGTGCGCGAGTCACGACTACCGAAGTCCCTCCCTCGCACCAGACCTGCCTCTCTGCACGCCCCACCTGTCCCCTCCTGCCACCCCAGGGCTCACGCTCCTTTCTTCCTTTCCTTTCTGCCTTCTTCCCACCAGTTCTAGGCCTGCCACTGGTACCCTGGGAAGTCCTTATAATCTCATTGACCCTCAAAGCTAGAAAAGCCACCGACCTCCCATCTGTGACATATACTATCATGTATTTATTTACTCACTTCTTTGCCTATTCGTTTACTTTTTGGTTTGTTGTTTTTGTCGGTTCATTTGATTTCCAAGAAACCAAAGGACTTTCACTATTTCTCAACTTCGAAGCTATTCCAAAGCAACCCCAGATAAACTCCCTCCACTCTTCTCCAAGATGTTAGAAAGGTGGGGAGAGTAGCTTGCACCCCCTGAGATGATAAGGCAGGTCTAAGCTGGGAAGGTACAGGTTTCTACCTTAAAATTGCCTAATAATACTCCCTGTCGCCTCAGGGAGTGCCTATTAGACGGACAGCAAAAGGAACGACGACACATCAGTGTAACGGTGTTGACTGGGATGTTCTCAGTAAGCCCACCGAGTCCACTTCCCACAGTGCAGACGGATTACGCAGTTACCATTTCTCACCCCTTCCCCTGCACATTGACCCCATGCTTCTCCTTTCTGGCCCCTTCCCTCACTCTCCTGAACCAGGAACTTGGCCAGGTCTCCCTGTCTTCCCGACCCTGTTGGTCCCCTTCTCGGGCAGGTCCCAAGGCTGCATGCCGCCCCCCCCCCCCCCCCCCGTCTTCCCTAACTCCCCAGGGGGTCTCCCTCCCACTCCTCACACAGATCCTCACTGTCCAGGAGAAACCTTCATACCTTCACACTTATAAGCCACCTGTGAGACCCTTCAGGGACCCCCTGTCACTCACCACCTTCAAAAGCCCTGGGAGATAGTTAAGTCAATCACCCGTAAACATGGGGAGGAGGAGAGAAATAAGATAATACATGCTCTGCAAGTTAAAGGGCACCAGGAGGAAATGATCAGACGAATCAGACTGTGAAGCATTCTTCAAGTCAACTGGCCTGCAGGCTTCAAAAATAATCAGTGTTGTAAAAATGATAAATGAATGAATGAGGCAACTCTTCTGGATCAAACAGACTTAAGGGAATACAAGGTGTGAACGCTGATTGGATCCCGGTTTGGAAAAAAGAGAACAACTGAAAATACGCTTTGGGGAACAATGGAGAAATGTGGATATGGATTAAATATTAAATGATATTGTAGAATCACTGGACTCAATTTTTTGATGGGGGGAATGTGATCTTGGTATTGTTAACATGTATTCAGAGACCAGGCTGAAGCATTTAGTAAAAAGTGTCAAGATACCTGCAACTGACTTTCAAATAGCTTAACAATAACAAAATATGTATGTGCATCTGAGAGACAAACAACTAAGACAGATTAACAATCATTAAATCTAGGTGAAGTATTGATGGGTGTGGTCCCACTCTTTCAACTTGTGCGTGTGTATAGAAAAATTTTAAGGGAAAAATTGAAGGAAAAAAAAAAGAAAAGAATCCACCCTCCTGACGCTGGCCACGCCCCTCACCGCGCCAGGGACTTTTGGATATTGCATCAGACCAGATGACACAAAGGGAAGAGGATTGGTTTAAGTCTGCGTAGTTTGGGCAGATACGTCAGCTTTTTTTTTTGCAATGCATAAACCTACTAATTTTATTAAGGCTAACAGGAAAATAAGGTTTGAATCCTCAATACAATTAACGACCCTGGGATGCTATGTACTTCCAATGAGGTAACAGCAGGGAGTCTGGAATAAGACAGTGCTACTGTTCATCTGCAAAGTGCGTAATATCCTTAGAAAATTGAGGGAAAACTATAAAACATCCCTATGCTTATTTGTGCAAAGCATGCAGCCCTATATTTTCTTTATGTGTCCATTCACATGGATGTGTCAGTCTTGGACCCCAAGTTCCAGGAAGGCAGCACAACATCCCTCCAAGTGACTGCTCACTCCCCAGCACGGCTCCAGAGCCAAATAAATGTTTAACGTGGCAGTAAAACGTTGATGGCAGTGATGTCGTGAAATGAGCATGTGCCTGCCAGAGCATCAGTGCACGCCCTGAAGAACCCAGATCTTGCAGGGCTCTGCAGCCGCTGCTGGTGGACATGCTCGGTCTGGCCCTCTTACCCTTAGATCCTCCTCCTGGAGCTGTTCCATGTACTCCAGCATCTGCTCCTTCTCCTGCTCCTTCTGCTCGGCGAGCAGCGACCGCTCCTCCTGGTTCTTTTCCATTTGTTCCACTATGTGCCGCCTTCCCCTGGGAGGGAACAGGACCACGGTGTCTCAGACATCAAGGGGCTGTGTCTCTCTGCTCCAACCTCCCCCCGGATGGGAGGCATTGCAGGTACGGTTTGCCAAGCACCCCTTAACCATCACGATGCTTCCTAAGCCTGGACTGGAGTCCCTCCCAGCGTGTCGTGAGGGGTCAGTCATCTCTCGTCTGAGCTCCTGGCTCTGGGGCTCACCCTTCTTGAGATCCCTCGTCCTGATTTGCCTGCCCATGAGTGCACCCCACATCATAACACAGCTTCTCCCTTGCAGTATGTCAAGAGCTTCTGAAATCTCACTGTTTCCCAAGACTTCCCAGGGTAAGCAGAGGGAGCAAGCTTCCTGTGCCGGCTTCTCAGAGCTTCGCAGCTGCAAGGCCCAGGGCAACCCCTCCCACCAGGGCTTCTGCTCTTCCGCTCTCCGGTGTATCTCCTGTCCCCGCCCACCTCCCATGCCCAGATTGGAGGCTGTCTTTCTTACATCCTATCTCATATTTAAAGACTGTCAACTGCTGGTGGACAGGGCTGAGTCTGAGGAAGTCTCTCCCCTCAGCAAGGCCCCAGCTCAGCAGCTACAACCAGAAGAACTGTTCTCGACTTCTATGACCAGTGTCACCAGTGACTCCCTATGTGTTATTGGGATGTCAATAAACTTAGAAGCATCCAGACCCCATGACGTAGGATAAAGGCTGGTAGAATGAGAGAAGTCACAGATTAGGATGAGCATCTAGGGGAAGGAGCTAGAGATTCACATTCAGATAGAGCACTTGAATGGCTTCCTGACTCCACATGAAATAAGCAGGCGTAGTGAGTAAAGGAGGTAAGTGGAGGCAGGCTGAGACTCAATATTAGGACCAGCTCAGGTCATTAGAGCTGCCTAATGAGGCACAGAGTTTTCCTTTATTGGAGCAGTTTATGCAGAAGATGAAGAGCCACCTGGCCATTAAATAAACTTTTATTGGGAGCCTACTCTAGTCTACCAGGTGCCTATGAGAAGTACAGAGATGAATGGGACATGAGGACAGATGCAGATGGGGAGGGAGGGCTGCCACTCAGGCATACAAGGACAATTTATAGAGGTCATTCCTGTATTGCGTGGTTGGTGTTCTAAATCTACGACACTACGATTCTATAATTTACCTGCTCTGGGACTTGTCTTTTACTGAAAAATGGAGGGGACTGGATTTACACATTCTGACACGCACTAAGTACCTCCTATAGGCCAGACACTCTGCTAGGCCCGGGAGCTCCAGCAGTGAGTGAGACAGGGACCCCACGCTCAATGAGTGCACATGGGAGTGAGGGCAGAGCTCCAGCGCAAGAAGTGGTTCACTAGAGTACAACCAGTGTGACATCTCTGGTGGACAAGGAAGCCACCAAGCCTGCCCGGTGACATGAGGGAGGTTTGGGGGTGGGAGGGGGGACAGCAAAGCTACCAACTAAAGGAAGAGAAAGCATTTTCCAAGAGGAAAGGACAGAGAAGGATATTCAAAGCCTGGGGGACAACTAAAATCACGAACTTGTGACCAGACCTGGCACGCTGGGGCTGGGGCAGAGCACGGAGCAGAGGGCAAGGAATGGTGGGGAGGGAGGATGACCGGGGCCAGATTGTCAGGCACCTGCTACGACTTTGGAGGTAAGCTTGAGAAGGTCTGTGGTTCTGTGAATCACTTCATAAGGTTTTGAGATAATAATAGAGGGTGATAATGACCACTTCTCATCTCCTTCCTCTCTGCAAGGCTACCTGGACCTAAAGACACATGGAAACGACTTAAGGAGGCACCCAAACCACCTCTTTACCGGATTCTTTCCTCCCTCCTCTTCCTGTCCAGCTCCTCCTGTCTTTGAATGGATTTCTGCCGTTCCACCTCCATCATCTGATCCAAACGTTTCTCCTCTGCATCCAGTTCTTTTTGGATCAGCTTCTTCTCCAGCATTTGGGCATCCCGGATGGCATGGCACTTGGCATTGAGGATGATCTGGGGAGTGGACGTGAAATTGTGGCACTCGGCCTGGGCATAAGGATAGGCAGGGGTGCAGCAAGGGGCACAGAAGCTGGAGGGAGGGGAAACAGGAGCAGGTACTATTGTGTGTGCTGGACACGTGCACAGGGGCTCCCAGGCCCGGAGAAGCAGGAGCATTGTCATATTCAACCTTCCCCTGAATAAGGTTCAAACTGAACATTTACGGGGCCCCCCCTTAAGTGCTAGTCTGTGCAAGGAGAGGCCAGAGAGGCCCAGAAGATCATCGTTCAGGGTCTTGGTGTTTTGGGGGTCATGGATACCACTCTTTGGGAACATGAAGAGAGCTATGGGTCTTCACCTCCGTAAAATCCACTTCCATATATACACACAAAATTTCCACAGAACCTCAGAGGTTTGTGGAACCTCTGTAGATCCCCCTTAGGGACCCATGAACCCCAAGTGAAGACCCCCTCGGGGGGTCTTCTTCTCCTCAAGGAAACTGAAACACTCTTTGGAAGGCAAAGTCAAGCTTTTTTTTTAAGCTGTAAGAGCCCAACATAAAACATAAGGAGATGAAAAACCATGGCCATCAATAAGAACTATGAAGTAAAAGCCCTGGAAAATAAAAGATGTGAGCAGAGTAGATTTACCTGAAAGACAGAAATGGTAGATGGAGGGGCTAGGGTTAGCATTTTTCATTTGGTGGGGAAGTGAACCACGGGTGCATGGGTAACAACGCAGAAGTCAAGCACTCTCAGCTAAAAGCAGCACTTCGGCACTTCAAAAGAATCCAACTGCCTGGACCACTGTCTGTGGCCAGAATTGAAGTAGCAAAATACAAATAAGAGTAATAACCTCACATTTATTTATCAGTCCACAGTCCCTGAAGCCTCTCCCAGGATAAGCTTAATCCTGCTAATAATTCTGCTAAGTAGTTTTGTCACCCTTATTCTACAAATGAAGAAAGTACGGCTCAGAGAGGGCACATGAGTTGCTCAAGGTTGCACAGCTAGCACATGGAGAGGCCAGGCCTCCCTCTGATCACAGCAACTACCGTGGCCTGTACGGCCCCCCCAAGGCCAGCCCCTCGCCTTTCACCCCACCTTGCCCCATCTCCAGCTGGAGCCAGTGCTGTCCAGGTCATGGATAAGATGAGGGAGCAGGCAGTGGCCGTGAGTCCTCAGAGGGGGAAAGAAACCAAGAGCCCCCACCTTGCTCATGTCCTTGAGCTCCTCCTCCTGCCCCTGCCGCAGCTGGTGGGCCCTCTGCAGGAGGCTCTGGGCCCTCTCCTTGGCCTCCTCCTCCAAGTCAGTGAGTTTCTTGTTGTTCCTCCAAACCATTTCCTTCTGCTTCATGATTTTCTTGCGTGTGGTCACCGCATCCTGAGGGAGGCCAGTCCAGATCAGGGCAGGCTATTCCCTGTGCTCCAGGTACTAGCCCGGCTACCACAGGGACCTGACGTGGCCTGGCCCACCCCACTGCGCTGGCAGAACCCCGCAGCCTCACAGCTGACGGCACCCTCACTGCTCCCCGTGCCCCCCAGCGGCTCCCACACCTGGTTCTCATTGTCCATGTCTTCCCCGAGCACACATTCACACCTGCTGCAGGGTCCCCTCACTAGAGCTCCTGGGCCCCTGGGAAGTGGGCCTCTCCCCTTCTGCCCCCCATCTGCAGAGCTCAGGGCTCCGCAAGGTCAGCTACCATGATGGCCTCCTTCTCCTTCCTGAAGGCCTGCTCCCTGGCCTCGAGCTCTTCTCTGGTCAGGACGTGGGATGCCCCTTTGATCCGCTCAAACTCCTCAGGGCTCATGATGAGAGACTCCCCAGAGGGGTCCTGGGTGGGAACGCTGATGCAAGGGGAGTGCAGAATTCAGAAGGGGGAGAGAGGGGGACAGCTGTGAGCACCACGCCGCAGGCTTCTCTGCCCACTCCGCCCTCACCCCCCATCAAGGGCTGGGCCAGTGACAGGAAGGGGTACGGGTCCTCCGGTGGCTGGCAGGAGTCCCAGGCGAGGCTGACGGGGCATCACAGGCTACAAACGGGCATTTTAAGAACTTTTGCTAAAAGGCCCCGTTTATATGTCACCTTCTCTGGGCAGCTGCCCATGACCCTCCCCCACATGCACACACACCCGTTCTCCCCCCCAATCAGGCTGGCAGACCCCCTGCGCCTCGGAGCCCCACCGCCCTCTGCTCTCGATGCCCGTATTACAGCTCAGGGGGCTCAGTCTGTTTCTTTTGCTCAGTGACAAGCTCCTTGGGGACACGGACTCTGTTTTAACCACAGTGGCAGCCTCATCTCTGGTACAGTGCTGGGCACAGAGTGACAACGCAGAACAAAGTTGTGGAATTTTGAACTTTACAGATTCTTCCTCAAGGATGACATAAAAAGGGCGAGGGGGCACCAGACAAGGTTGAAATGGATGCTCGTGAGAAACGTAAACACCCCTGTCCATCCAGCCCAGAGAGAAGCTTTGAACCCTAAATATTAATTAAAATCTCTGGTCAACAACACAGTCAGGTCTACAGACTTCTCCTTCCTAGCCGCACAGGCACAACACATTCAACAAACCAGTAGCTAATTATAATGATTACAAACAAATGACATACATTAAAGATGGAGGCAGGAGAAGCAGGGGCTGGGAATAAAGCTGCTTCTGGGTGAGGCCATTTAAAAGGTCCGAGGCAATGAGACACAGACGTGGAGGCAGGAAGTGAAAACTCATCCAGTAAAACTAGGTGTGGGGTGGTGGGGGGGGGTGTCCAGGAGGTGAACCGAATGAGTGAGTGGATCTGGGGCTCAGCCAGGCTCTCCTGGTCCACTGTAGCATGACCCCAACAGCCGGGGATCTGGAATGGCCAGGAATGACCTGAGTCTGAGAGAGCATCTCATGCTGCTTCCAGCAGCGCTGACAAGCAACCAGGAACTTCACCTCCAACGTGTTTTCAGGACTAGACCAAGAAGGGGCCCAGTCTCTGGCCCAGGAGCGGCTGGGCTGCGGACGGTGTCTGATCCTCTGGGGCTGGGGCTGATGCTGTGTCTTCCCAGCTCATGACACAGGCGGCATTTTCTGGGGTTTTGTTTCCAGTGGGAGGGGCCAGAGTTGGGAGAAGGGCTTCCGAGCATGGGGGATGAGTGCCAGAGAAGAACCGCTGGGGGCTGACTTGGCTCACACTGCTGAGCTGGGCCGGAACCCCACAGGAGGGGCCCGAGCAAGGGGGTGGCTGCAGTCAGGAAGCGGAGCTGAGCTAATCCCAAAGGAACCCAAGAGCCCTCGGGAATTTCCTCTCCGGGCCTCAGAGTCTGAGAAGAAGCCAGGGGGGCTAATTAGGCATCTGGTCAGTTTCCCTTGGCTTCAGATCCCTGGTGCAGCCAAAAGGAAATGACTCATGTGGACTAGTTCCTCTTACCAAGTGGGAGGAGGCTCAGAGAGGACCCTCCAAGTGCCACCCCTCGCCCAGCCCAAGGCCCAGAGCAGCCAGAAGAAAGGGAAGAGAAAGAAGCCAGGATCAAGGGCAATGGCAATAATAGACTCAAGAGAGGGAGAGACAAGAGAGGCCCAGACGGGGAGGAAAGGAGAACCATGGAACAAATGGGGAAAGGCCCAGGGAAGACGTGGGCCTGGCCGCCAGTGACCCCAGGTGGCCCCCCCGTGTCTGGGCACAGGTGCTCAGCAGGAGTGCAGGCTGGGACGGGCGGGCACCGCGCCCTGGGTACTCACATGAGCTCCCGGACCATGTCCTGGGTGATGAGCTGGATGGTCTCTGGCTTGTGGTCCAAGCCCGGGGCAGCGAGAGCTTTCCGAGTGGCATGCTTTTCTTGGAGCAGCACGATGGGCCTGTCGCTCTGGGTCAGGGGCTATGGGGCCACAAGGACCACTGAGAGGCTGGTCACCCCACTTCTGCTGGTGCCCTAACTTCAAGTGTGCCTTCCCCGCTGCTGGAGCTTCCACACTATCCTGTCGGGGCAGGCTGGTGGGGCCCAGACTGCAGGACCAGCGAGAGTAGCCAGGGCACCGGGAAGCACTTCCTCAGTGTTCTGCCCTTGACCATGGCCAGGTGTGTTCTGTGCCGACGGGCTCTCCTGAGAACAAGGCCCCTCTGTACCTTGTGTACGCCCTCCCGAATGGATGCGGGGGGTGAACGTTGCTAGTGTGCATCCATCCCTAACCTAGAACCATCAGGAGTGAATATTTGGGGCCTCTGGGGTCTCTTCCCTCCATGATTTATGAAAGAAGAAATAATGATGTCTCTTGGGCCACACAATGGATTTGAAGCAATACAATTTATCATAGACTCATCCAACTATGATATTCGTAATGTTTAATTCTTTCTAATGATCAATTTACTTTGATCCCCCAAAAACGGCCATGTGGAGTTAGAAATGGCCAAATGACCTGGTGGAGACCTGTGTGTAAGTAACTTGGTGAGGAAGTGAGTGAGTGTGAATTTGCAAGAATACACATTCCACATATGATTTTTTTTGGCAAAGTGTTCTGAACATGAAGGAGTTAGATGATAAGCAACTGAAACAACTTATTTCAGGAATATGTTGAACACAGGAGAGATTCTCATTCGTCATTAATGTGGTAACTGGGATCCTGAGTGGAGGCAGGGGGTGGCCTTGACGGAGGTCCTTCCGGGCCTGGGGACCTTGCTGCGCAGACGTCCCCAGAGCGCTGCTGCCACCTGGTGCCATCCCTGCTATCCCGCCGTCCCACTCAGGCGTGCCACAGGCTACTTCTGCCCCCTACTGTCGGGTGGGAGACTTCTGGACTCTCCCCGGCACCAAGGCCCAAGGAAACGGGGCCCAGGAGCAGGCATTTTCTGCCTTACCCCCATTAGCCAGCCAGCTGGACTACCGGAGAACTCGTCCATTTCCCAATCTGTCTTCACTGTAACTAGAAGGTTCCCCATGGGCCCAAAACAAAGAACCGTTAAGTGAAACTGCATCCCTTTGATTCTTTCCCTTGTCAATAGGAGAACTGCACAGAGTGGGGCTCTTCTAATGCACAAGACGCCCATCTCGAACCCTCTGGAAAGTACTTTCTGATTCACTGTGAGGGCAGCGAGGGGCAGAGGTGGTGGACATCACCTCTCCTCTCCCCGCTCACCCAAGGCCGGAGGCATTCACACCTGCGGTCACACCGCTAGCAGCTTCCCCCTCACTCCTCTTTCCCTTAATCTCACTGCCTCTTCCCATGTCTCATTCCGTCTCTCCTTGCGTCTCCTCCTTGCCACCTACTGAGCCTCCCGTGTACCCAGATTATTCCCAGTGATGCTCCTGCCCCTCCTTCTCTAGACTCAAGGGGTTTCAGCCTCATAGTCTGGACGACGTCTGCAAGCAAAGACCAGCTCGTTTCCCAGAGCTAAGTGACGGTTTTAACTGAGCAGCTGCAAAAGGGGGCTGATTTCGTGTTTCACTCTGACACTGGTCTTGGATGGAGGGGCAAATATATTGCTCTGTTGTCTGTAAGTCTGGTCTAGTGGCCCGCAGACGTTTTCATCCTGGGGCTCAGAGTTCACGTGCTATGCAGACCTGAGGATTACAGGGATAGAGGAAGCCAGGTGCCCCGGTTGACGTGAGCCCCACTAGACGTCAGAGTTCAACAGCACGGTTCTTGGAACTTCCCTTTGCCTTCCATCCGGGAGTCCCTTGGGGGGTGGCTTGCGCAATGCTAGATTTGTCCTGAGCAACTGCCCCAGGGGAGGCTCAGTGAGGGTTACCTTGATACCTCCGAAGAGGTTCTCATCCACCTGGGAGCTCACGGCTCTGGTCCGGTAGCGAGTCCTAGTCCTCGACCTGGTGGAAGTGGCAGAAGAGGAGCTCTGGAAGCCAGTGGTGCTTAAAAGCTGCAGGGAGAGGCAGAAATTGGGGGTCATCGGTACAGAGAGGTAAATAAACACTTTGCGAGCCTGAGCTGGAGGTGGGGAGGTGGCATGTGGAAAAGCCACTGGGAGGAATACCGGGGTAAACTCTGAAATGTAGGGAACACCCCCACAGAAGCAGGGGCCAGGCACGCTCGCTGCATGAGAAGGAGCACCTCTGTGGCCTCAGGGCTGAAGGAGACAGGTCAGCATGCAGTACAGAAAGGGGGGGAAACCGGCACAGCAGGAGCACGACCTCATTGTCCCCAAGGACACTGTCTTGTGGGGCCACTCGGGCTTGCCTCCCCAGAAATGTATAGTGTCTCCTTCACATGAAATCAGAGCCTGAATCTGAGCCCCCTTCTCAGCTGACACCACTATTTGACCTCCTTCAGTCTCCACAATCTCACAAGGTTACAGTGTGCAGCACAGGACGTAAAGGAGGGGAAAACACCTTGCCCGCTGCTTGGCACATGGTGGGGACCTAGTAAACTGCAGTGGGGAATAATGAAGGGTCACCAGCAACGAGCAAGCAAATCGGCTCATAATGTCCACTATGTGGCTTTCACTCCCAGGACCTAGTTTGGATAATGAGGGTTTGGATAATTCCCCACCTAATGAGATGCAGGACACACGGTTCATCTCCAGCTACAGAATCTGAAAACACCAGATATTTGCCTTCCAACCCCAGTCACAGGACAAGGCTGAGCCAATCGGACCCTCCCAGCTTGACAAAAAGAGGGAGAAAACAAGGAACATCCTCTGACCAAGGCCACGGTGGCTGCCGGACCCATCTGGGCCCGTGCTGGTAAGGATACCAGCCACAGCACCCCATGTCCAAAGCTGCCGGCGTTGGGGCTGTAACAGATTCAAGGGTCAGACCTGTTCTGGGTTGTGACTTCTGGCCACATTCCGGCTACAAAGTCTCCCTTTGTTCCCGTTTTCCAAGCCTACTTTCCCAGCCATGGTGTAAAGTCGGCAAGCTCTCCAAATCCTCTCAATACCTCCCTCCTACTTAAATTAGAGTTCTGGTGCTGATGCTGTAACTGAGAACCCTGACAAATACAGCCTCCACTCCCAGAACTGAGGGCAGCTTCACTCAGCCCCAGGGGGAGAAGTCTGCCTCCAGAAGGCGGTTGCCTTGAACCGTGGGTCAGCCCTGCGCTGACTGTAAAGCTGACTCAAAGCTCACTTTGGAGGCACACACACAGCCTGTGGTTCCCTAAGCTGAGGTATCGTGGGGGAATGGGCTACAGGCATCGATCTCCCACACCTTGCAATCGGCACCAGTCCAGGGGAGAGGATGGACAGGGATGTGGACTGTGCATTCCAGGTCACTACACCCAGGGCAGTGTTTTGAAAACTCTCTCTGATCCAGCCAGGCACACACACCCCAGCAGCTGTCCCACCTGTGTTAGGGTTTCACATTAAATAAGGCATTTTCCAGCTGGTTCTGTTCCATAACACGCACACTGCCATGTGTGGCCTCTCCCTCACTGCCTGGCACAGCCAGCAAAGGGCTTCCAGGGGGAACCTCCCCATACAGCCTCAGGCAGCCCCCCTACAGCTGAGCAGAAAAGCTTGGATTCATTAGAAAGTAAACATAGCAGCCCTGAGGATGCCTACTAACACACTCTGAAGGCTTTTTACATGGTAAGTGGTGAGCAACTGCTCCCCCTTTCCCTGAAAATGGAGTAAGAGGAAATGAACAGAAACTGCCACAGGTCCATGGAGGCTAAGCATTAAAATATCTGGAGAAGTTGGAAGGCATTGGTTCCAATCTGAGGGACGTTGGGGGTTCTGGATAGAATTAAGGGAAAAGGTGTGGGGTCTTGCACAGAGTAGGGGCTCCATGTGCATTTGATGAAGAATGAATGAATGAAACTAATCATGATGACCTCTCAAGGGCTGCAGACCAGATTGAGCCGGAAGGCTCCCCAGAACACGTCTGCCTGACTCCAGGTCACTCCACCACTCCACATTTTCTGTAGCACGTATGTGGTCTGCACTGTGGAAAACCATGCATGGGAAAGGGCTTTGGGGTACAGATGGAAGGTATTATTACTGTTTTGCATTTGTTTTCCTGTTTTGCTTCGAGGGCTCCTGCAACAACCCTTTCCTTGTGCTCGGGTGCCCACCAGACTCTAGATCCCTCGAAGGCTGGGGCTGCATCGCCTCTTTCCTAGGCCCTTGGTACCCAGGCAAAGAGGAAATCACACAGAAGACACTCAACTGCCTGAGCTTAGAAGTCAGAATAGAGGAAGGACAAGAGAGGACCACAGAGAAGTGGCCGCTGGGCAGGGCAGCGGGAAGCTCTAAGCCCCAGTGCTGGGTGGCTGAGAAGCCTCATTGGGAAAATGCTGACTCTAAAGCCACAAGCCGTACACCAGAGTTAGAAAAACCAGTTTTGCCAAGAGCAACAAGGATTAGAGAGGTCACTGTGTAAAAGTCCTCAAAAAAATGAAGAACCAAGCAGAAATGGAAAGTTAGATCCCTCTGGGCCAGAGCCAGTAGCCAAGAGGTTCTTTCAGGAGGGGAAGGGCTGGTTTTATTTCTTGCGTGACCAAAAAAATATCCCCCAAGAAGCTGAGCAGTGCCTAGAGAGAAGCCTGTCTAGTCCTCCCCGTGGGGAGGCAGCTCTTGAGGGGAAGGAAGAGAGACTGATAAAAACTAGTTGTGACAGCTGAAGAGGCAAGGGCCCCTGGAAGATGAGGTTTGGGGACAGATAAAGAAAAGCCAGCCCTGCTTTGGTATTTTCTTCTTGGTGACCTAGCTGACCCCTT
Source organism: Manis javanica (assembly GCF_040802235.1). Taxonomy (NCBI): domain Eukaryota; kingdom Metazoa; phylum Chordata; class Mammalia; order Pholidota; family Manidae; genus Manis; species Manis javanica. Next base: position 7,624,047 of record NC_133169.1, on the reverse strand, counting down.
CCTTCTTCAAATGCCATCTCACCCCAGGAGCCTAAAAATTTGGCCACTGCTAGGGGCTCTGGGAGAGACTCTGAGGCAGAAAGATTAGCTGATCATTCAAATGATTTTTACTTCATCACTGATACTGTTACTCCATAACACAGTGAGTTTTAAAGAAAGCAGACTAAGAAACACCTAAGTGTTCCTGTAAAACTCTGTTATGAAGGCTATGCATGCAGAATGCATTACTAAAAAAACTTTCACAAAAATGATAAACAGTGCTTTCAGGTGAGTATCACCATCTTAAGATGTTCTGGTATCAAATAATTTTCCGCAATGAGCAGGTAACTCTTTTTATGACCAGGAAAAGAAATCACCATTTTTATTTGAAAACAAAATATAACAGTGGGCCTGGTGTCCTGACTCTGAACACAGGAGATGGCGGCCCTTAAAAAAACGGTAGCATTGTACGTCCCGGGGTCCAGGATATTCAGCCCAAATCTGGCAAGGCGGAACTGGCATAGGGCTGGAACAGGTCGGGTGGAGTTTCCCTGCCCCAGCTGTACACCTGTCTCGTGAACAAAGACCAAGGCCCGACCTTCCCTGATGTCCTTTCCACCCTGGGATCTAGTTGCTCGGCTGCAGACAGGTTTCCAGTGCAGGCTGGCAAATTCAGGCTTTGAGCTCTTGGCCTGATTCTATTTCCCTTTCTGCAGGCTTTGGCTACTAAGAAGGAGCAGAGGTCCACGCAAGAGGGACCTGGCCTTTAACTGAGTGATTCACTCGGGTCACACCTCTTTTCTCCAATGGACCAGGCTGTCTATCTGCCCGATGCTATCTGATGGTGACCTCGGGTACTGAGGTCCTGTCCCTCCTTCTGCAGGATGTTATTGGTTGTTTTTGTGAGAGTCCTGGAGATCTGCCTAATTGTACGCTCCCGCCCCCTGCTCACCCCCACCTCTCCCCTTCCTCCACACACTCAAAAGCTAGTAATAGCCACACACACACACACACACACACACACACACACACACACACACACACCCCACACCCTGGGCCTGACAGAAGAGCACAGAGGCCACTAATCTGACCCACTGCTTCTCAAAGGTGCTCACAGGCCAGGTCCTGTCCACAGGAGCTCAGAAGGGCTCAGTCAGCAGGGCAAACCCCTGCCCTGAGTGGCCGTTGGGTGGGGAATCCCTGATCTAGGTACGCTAAAGCCTACAAGTCTAGCCCAGGTACAACTCACTGATTAATTTGGGCTTGGAAATAAGAAATTTTTTAAGCAGGAAAGAAAGGAACCAAGGTTTACTGCACACCCTTAGGGGCCAGGGGCACGGCTAGGCCCTCACAAGTGGACATACACCGCTGTGAGGCACTGAGGAGAGCTAGGAATAAATATGCATAATAAAACGCCTGTGTGAAAGGGGAGTCCCACTGCAACACCACAGGGAGTCCTGCGAAGCTGGGAACTGCTCTATTTTTGGAGTCTTGTTTCTTTTATAATTAACAAAGCTCTTTTGACATCCCAACTTGGGAATCCTGAATTTGAACCACTGAGTCCCAGAAAAACCAGCGTGCGTGACCTGTGGGCATGAAGTGTGCCCACATGTGCACCCAAGGAGCCACCTTCCCCACCTGGTGTGTTCCCAGAAATTCTGAGATTATTTCCAATACCCCAAGGCCCCAACCCCTGTCCTCTGGCCCTCTCCCTTATCCCTCTGGGACCAACACACTCCTCACTGGAGCCAGACGTCCTCTCCGCAGCTCCTCCCAGGCCTGGTGCCCTTCTCAACCCGCATGACCCTCTGGTCCCTCCCATCCCAGGAGCGTGCGGCCTGCAAAACCAGTCCCAGTCCCTCTCCTGGTGCCCTCTCCCTCATTCCCTCACCCTCTTGCAAATGTGTACCTCCTGAGTGACCCAAGGCCCCACCAACAAAAGAGAAAACTGAGGCTCGGGGACAGTGGGTGACTTCAGTATCGTCACTCTGCCAGCCAGTGGCAGAACCGGCACTGTATCCCGTTGTCTGGCCTCCTCACCAGCAGTGGCCTTTTCACATCGCATCCCCCAGTTGCCAGCCCCCAGAGGCCCAGGCCTGACGCGGGAGGAAAGGGCTGGACATCTCGTCTCCCCCAGTCCTGAGCTCAGCAGCCCTACAGATTTTCAAAACCCATCGACCCCACCCGATTCCTCCTTTGGACTCGCCTCAGACCTTCCCTGGCTTCTTCTAGGGGTGTCCTGCCTGCTCCCGGGCCTTCCTGACCCCAGACCCAGACTCAACTCCTGTCCTCCCCAGCGCCTCGCTTTGCCAGCTCAAACCCCAACCCCATTCGGACACACGCGGCCCCCATCCAAGGTCCACCCACCACCGGGGTCTCACCATCTCGGCCGCAAGCCTGACGGCGCCCGCACCGCCGCCGCCGCCGCCCACGCCGCCGCCTTCGCTGGGTGTTTACGAGTTACCATAGCAACCAAGAGCCCGCGCCCCGGCCCCGCCCCGCCCTGCGCTCCGCCGGCCGCCGTGACCGCGGGGCTTCGGGCACCTGGACCCCTCTCCCCAATTCCCGCTCGGCCTCCGAGCGGAACCACGGCTCTGAGACGCTGACCCGGCTCGGAGCGGCTCTTCGGCTCCTCACTTGGGCTTTGGCCGAACTCCTGGGACAGAACCCGAACCCTCAAGGGCCTAGATGGGCTCGGATGTCCCATCGCCGGCAGCCCCTCCAAGAGCTGAGCCAGGGCCCCGATTTCCCCGGATACCTCGTAGGTCACCACGGTTACCGTTGCCCCAATGCCAAGCCCCACCCTGATGAGGGTGTTCTGCAGAATGAGGCGAGAGGGTTTCACAACAGGAAAGAGTGTGGTTAGACCAAGGAAGAACTTCCAGCCTTGAGGATTCGCGTGTAGTTCCTGGCGCAGTTCCTTAAAATGCGGGCGTCCAGCTTCCTCAGACGTCCAGCTCGGCATCACCTGGGAGACTTTATTAAGAATAAAATGTAGGCCCTCGGACACTGCCTGAATAGAAATCTAAGGAACTGGCTTTACAGAGCCTGCTTTTTAAATAACACTTCCCAGTTTGTAACGTTCTGGAAGGCTCGTTCGGAGTTTTATAATTTCCCCAGTTTGGTTTGGCTCCTACACCTCCCACCCTGAGGGACAACATTGAACTGATTTTGAAAACTGAACCCCCCAGCCTTGCCTACCCCGAGCCTCACAAAGCCTACCCGCCCGACCAGGGACCTTTTTTTCCTCCAGGACTGATGAGCTGAACTCTTGGGCCAGAAGAAGTGAGGACTGGGATTCTGTGAGTGGCTTCCCCACTCCCAAGCCGTCACAGCGCCTTCTGAAGCTTCTCCAGCTTTCATGCTTCAGAGCCAACCTCTGCGTCCTGAGACGCACTCTGGGCTGAAGGAGGATTGGCCGCAGAGCTGGGGGCCCCGGGGGCTGGCGACACGCCCCAGGGGAATGCAGGCAGGGAGCCGGGTCACCCCCAGCTGCTTCTCAAAGGACTTACTCCAAGGCTTCACATTCTGTCCCTAGATTTCCCAGCCTTATCTCCTTTAGGATCCGGCAGCCGACCGGATGGAGGGGCCCCACACAGTGCTGGCGGTGGGATCGGAGTGGGAGGGGGGGCAAGAGTAGCTACTATACAGCGGCAGGCCTGAAGGGGGTGCTCTCTGCTCCGTGCTTGGGGGTGAGGGGAGGGCCTTTCTGTTCCAGGCGCCCTTCCTTCCCCAGCCTCTTCCCTGCAGCCGAGAGGAGGAAAGATGAAGCCGGAAGCCCATTGTCTACGTTGGATACTCAGTGACCAGCGTGATTTAATATATATGTAGGTTTTTGTTTTATTGTCGTTTTGTATTTGTTCATAAATGGTGAGGTTTTTACTAATACTCAGTTAAACAATCTACTTACATTTTATAATCCTTTTAATGTTTCATTTTTAATCTTTAATTTTAAAATCCTTATTTCTTTTCATATTGGTGTAACTCAGGTGTTCCATGATTTTATTTAGGATTTGTATGTATTTCATTTATATTAAGTGTATTTTGTAAATTTAAACAGCACAGAAATAAAGAAAATGAAAAACAAAACAAAGCAAAAAAATTGAAGCCCACTGCGGATCCCATGTTCTACTACGTTTTCCACCCAATCCTCACAGCCACTTCTCTCTAGGGTAGTAACTATCCCCATCACCAAGGACAGGACTGCCTCCAAGAAAGATTAACTGTCCATACTTAAAAGTTTGTGCCCTTTTTTCAACCCAGGCTGTCTCTCTGAAGGAAGGGTCTAAAGTTGAGGCAGGAAGGATATGGGTGACATAGCAGTGTAAGGGAATTGCCGTCCGGGCTTTGGGTTGAATTCACCTCAAAGTTATCAACAGGTAAGTTTCAGGCCTCCAATTTGCATGAGCCCTTGCCAGGCTCACATCGGAGCTCTTGGCAGTATGTCTACTTGGCCACGTAGTCTTGTAAATTTGCAACAGTGAGTTAAGAATACATTTATTTTGGCTTCTGTGAAACATGTTTGTGTGGCTCTCCATCATTTACCTGTATGTTAAATTGCTGCCCGCTGTCCGGGTGTAGGGATGGCTGTCTGGAACACTCCTTCCACTGGTCCATATGCCACCTCATCTGATGTCAGGACAGGAAAGTGCTGGCCGTATTCTCCATGTGAATGCGTGCAATAATGTCCAACACCAAAAGTATTTGCAAAGTGGAGGAAAAACAAGGCTTGAAATAAACAAAGCCAGAAGCCAGTCTGTGGAAAAATTCTAACACTCCATTGTGTAAAATTGTAAGCAGGGATTCTGTTCTTAGCAATTACTGGTCAAAATGGAAGTTCTCCCTGGCCAGGAAGAGACCCAGTGATGCAGCATATATAATTATAAATATATGTCTCATCAGAGAAAGAGCTGCCTCCAGAGGCTCTGAACTTGATGACTACTTCTGTTTTTCCAATAGTGATACATTTTCTTTTGGCATTCTTCTCATAATTTTAAACACGCATGCCTCCTTGAATTTTTCTAAGCATAATGAGACAGTCTTTCCATTAAAAACTATTTAAACCTTGTGTACAGTTTTCTACTGCTGCCAACAAATCACCACAGCTTAAAACAACACAAATTTATTGTTACAACTCTGGAGTTTGACATGGGTCTCCCTGGGCTAAAATTGAGGTGTTCAGAGGGCTGCGTTCCTAATGAAGGCTCAAACATGAATCCTTTATCCAGTTCCTAAAGACCACTCATATTCCTCAGCTCATGGCTCCCGTCCTCTGTCTTGAAAGCCAGTAACATTGCATCTCTCTGAGCACTTTACACAAGTCACATCTCCTCCTGGGAAAGGTTCTAGGATTTTAAGAACTCGTGTGGTTAGGTTGGGCCTACCCAGATAATCCAAGATTATCCCCACCTCCCAGTACTTAATCATACCTTCAAAGTTCCTTTTGCCATGTAAAGTAAACATTCACAGGTTCTAGGAATTAAGAGGTAGGCATTTGGAGGAAGAGAGATGCATTATTCTGCTTACCACACCTTGCTAGGTAACAATGATATTTTAAGGGTCTGTAATATACTTTTAATGGGTAGGAAGAGAAACAAACAAGATGAAAAAAAAAATTGTTCCAAAAGTTGAAGCAACTTGAATATGTCTTTCTAAACTTTATTGGGAAGTTGCTTTAAAGATTTAAATAATACAAGTGAGACTTCACAGATTTGGACATATAGCAAAAGTATATTCTTTTGTCAACTTTAAATGTATGTATTAAGGAACAGAAAATTTATTTTTTAAAAATCAGTGGGTTTATTCTGCATGGCAAAGGAAACCATCTACAAAATTAAGGGCAACCCACCGAATGGGAGAAAATATTTGCAAATCATGTTTCTGCAGAGAGATTAATATCTAATATAAAAAGTGCTCATAAAACTCAATAGCAAAAAAAAAATCTGATATAAAAAATAGGCAGGGGATCTGAATAGACATTTTTCCAGAGAAGATGTACATACGGCCAACAGGTACATGAAAAGGCACTCAAAATCATCACTAATCATCAGGGAAATGCAAATCAAAACCAGAATGAGATATGACCTCACACCTGTTAGAATGGCTATTACCAAAAAGACAAGAGATAATAAGTGTTGGTGAGGATGTAGAGAAAAAGGAGCCCTTGTGCCCTGTTGGTGGGAATGTAAATTGGTGCAGCCACTATGGAAAACAGTACAGAGGTTCCTCAAAAAATTAAAATAGAACTATTATATGATCCAACAATTCTACTTCTGGGTATTTATCCAATGGAAATAACAACACTAACTCAAAAAGATAGATGCACCCCTGTGTTCATTGCAGCATTATTTACAATAGCCAAAACAGGGAAACAACCTTAAGTGTCTATCAGTGAATGAATGGATAAAGGAATATATATATATATATATATATACACACACACACACATATATATATGTAAAAATATATATGTACATGTATATATATCTTTATCATAGCTTCAAAGTCCCTTTATATATATATGTATATATATATGTATATATATATATATACACACACACACACACATATAGGTACAATGGAATATTCTTCAGACACAAAAATTGAAGGAAATCTTGCCATTTGCGACAACATGGATGGACCTTGAGAGCGTTAGGCTGAGTAAATAAATCAGACAAAGAAAGATGAATACCATCTGATCTGACTTATGTGTGGAATCTGAAACCAAAATAAAGCAAAACCAAGCTCATAGATAGAACAGATTGGTGGTTGCCAGAGGTGGAGGGGTGAGAAGTGGGCAAAATGGGTAAAGAAGGTCAAAAGGTACAAACTTCCAGGTATAAGACAATTAAGTCATGGGTTGTATGTACAGCATAGTCGTAATACTGTATTATACATTTGAAAATTGCTAGGAGAGTAAATCTTAAAAGTTCTCTTCACAAGAAAAAAAATTTTTTTTGTAACTATGTACTGTGACAAATGTTTGCTAGACTTCATTTTGCAATATATACAAATATTGAATCGTTATGTTTACAGGAGAAACTAATATAATGTTATACATCCATTATAGCTCAATAGAAGAAATTATTAGGTCTATGAAGCAAAAGTGATAAAAACGAACCAGGAAATCAGTAGAAATTGTTTTGTAATTGAGAAGCAAATTGTAATACAGATTTTCAGATCATACCCGAAAAGGTAATTCAATAAGAGGAAGAGGCATATTTTGAATAGAATAATCAGGCAGTTGGATTGTTTTATAATCCAATGAACAAGGAGAAGAAAACCAGACGAACACACTGGGAAAATATTAAATTTCTTGTTGATTTGACCTAAAACATTGACATTGATAGACACTGCATAAAACTCCTATTAGTGCACTAAAAAGAGGATTTATAACAGCCTGGTGAATGAGTGCATTAATTCAAAAAACTTTTCAGATGAGCTACTGAACAACATCCTGAAATCCTACAATTCATATAAGAAAGACGTCTAGCACATATTTTCCCATATTTGACAAGTTCATAAAAATTTATACAGTTTTACCGACAGCAAACTGTGAAATGAAAGAAACATTCTAATCTATCAATAATAATGGAAGTGTCACTCAATCCATGCCAGAGGGAAGACTGAATTATGGCTCTATTCTTTCTCTATAAAGTAATAAAAAAATCATTGTCATCTGAAAGACAATAGGTGGCCAAAAAAGGTAAGGGTAAATAAAAACCACTGTGTGTTTTTGCAGGCAGTGAGTTCATGCAAATCCTATGTTCTGGGTGTTATGAATAGTATATGCCAGATTTTTTTAATTTTCTAATTTATTGTGATTTATTATTCTAAATAAATGTTTACCCCTGTAATTAATTTTGTAATGCTTGTCTTAAAGGGGCCTTACCAAATTGTACAAGCTTCAGGCCAGCAAAGCCCGGTTCCACCCCCTGATAAGTGAGGAGCCAATCTTTTCCTTCTCAGCACAACTTGGATCAAAAACGCAGCCTCTCTGGTGGGGCTGGGCTGGGTGCCCTGACCCTCATCTCCTAACTGCAGGTCCAGTCCACCCCCTCCATCCCCCGCCTCGCCTTCCACCTTCTCCCCTGGGCCCCTCTTCTTCCTCTCCTTCCTCCCGGCTGTGCATCTTTGGAGTCGACTCCCTCTGACCCCGATCCCCAAGCAATCATTTCACTCTCCTCTGCTTTTCCCCCCACTGCAGGCTCAGTTGCCCAGCAAGCCAGAGGGGACGACCCTAGGGAGGGCTTAAGAGGCAGAGAGCAGGGCTGGAGTCTCTGCCTGACCCTTCCTTCCAAGTCACCTCTCCCAGAGATGTCTCTGAATAAACCCTGGATTGCCAGCCCGTGGCCAGGAGCCCCAAGCCGAGAGGGCAGCTGGGTGCCAGGAGCTGAGAGCAGAGCCCAGCAACCCCAGGCCTGGGCTGGGTCACGAGGCTCCTCCTCACCCACTGGGCCTTGGAGCCTCCCAGGGTGCTTGTCAGGGAGGCGCTAGCTCCACCCTGCTGGCCTCCTGAAGTGCTCCCCACCCAGAGGGATAAGAATTTTGACCCTGTGATGAATAAGCACATTTCAACGGGAGGAGCCTGTGCAACAAAACCCAGAGGAGCCATTTGGTTAAAATGAAAAGTCTGGCTTCTCACTTGAGCATGTCTTCTGCCTAAGAGCAATGAGAAAGGAGATGGATTCCCTGCTTCTCGCCCTTTCCTTGAAATGCATTTAGGAACTTGCCCTTCCAGGCACAGGGATCAGAGATGCTGAGGCTCGGTGTGCAAAGGGGGTAGCAGGGCCGCATATGCAGAACGGGCAAACGAGCTGGGCTTCCACGCTAACCGTTGAAGAATTTGTGTTAAGTGCAAGTAGCTCTCTGTTAGTGATGGCCTCTGTCGCTCATGTTTTTTCTCTGAACTCCTTTGTTACCCACATCCTGGGAGTTCTCCAAGGTTCTGGACCTGCCTCCATTGCCGCAGGCAGCTTCTACTCCCAGGCTAAGGGACTGACTGCCCGGGAAGGGAATTCTGGGATGCCCATTCAGTTCTCAGTAAAGCACGGTTTCTGCTGGGCTGGTTCATAGCCCAGAATTCCAAACAGGATGGCCTAGAAGAAGTTTGTCATGGCTTCAACACAGTGGATAAGGCGAGACGTGAGTGATTTGGGAAGCAGACTAGCTGGGGTAGAACACCCCTCACAGCTGGGAGAGCTTGGGCATCCTGCCTGGCAGCCTGGGCCTTGTTTCCCTCCCGGGTGGGATATGGTTGGGGTAATAGCCCAAGAGACAGACACAGTGAAGAGAAGACCAGGCTCAAAAATCAATGTGCACAATTCCTGGTGGTTTTCTGCCTTTTTCCTAACCCCCACCCCACCAGAGGGGTTGGGAGGATAGGGGTGTCTTTGCCCTCAGTGTAGTGTAAACACAATCAAGGATCAGACTGTAAATCCTCTTAAGTTGCAAGGTCGTCGGACAGCCTGTTTCACTACCCCCTTCTTCCTGGAACACTTGAGTTCTCAAAACTGCCTTCACTTAATCCTTTCTAAAACAGAGTACAGCTTAAAACATAAATAATTACTTAAATATATGAATTGTTTTACTCCAAGTATTTGCTGCCTTCCCTCTTTCTTGAAAACCCTCTTTCTCTTTCCCGTTCTTACAAACTGTGGGGCCTCCCTGCTCCAGCCTCAGAGACCAGGGAGCAGGGAGAGACTTTGGGGAGCAGGAGGAAATGAGGGGCTGAGGAGGATGCTGAGCACCAGGCAAAGAGCATAGGGGAAGGGAAGCCAGGTGGGGTGGGAGGAGGGTGGAGGTGGGGGCTACACCAGATGATGGGAGACCCTGGGTCTGGGGGGCAAGGTGCGGTAGGGGGAGAGAGGGCACAGGCCAGAAGGACAGTGTTACCTTCCCATTCGGGGTGGTGGGCTTGGAGCGATGGAGGAGGAGCTGGACCTCCGGGATAATGGCCCAGGAAGCCCATGCTTGTCACCCCCCAGCACACACAGTCTTCACTGGGGAGATAGCCCCCAGGCCGAGGGGAAAGACTAGTGAATCTGCAGCACCCCCTGCTCCTCAAAACCTCAACTGCATCCTGCTGCCTGCCCCGGGCATTCCCCTGGCGCCCTGGACACGCCTCCACACGCCTGGCACCAGCTCCCCTCCTACGTGACCAGCACGTACCCTGGACTGGGTGGCGGATGCTGAGATAAGGCCAAGTGGGGGGTGTTGGGGGGGCTACTGCCGAAGCCAGGAAGCGCGCTGCCTGGTTCCTCTGGTAACACAGCCGCAGTTGCCAAACAGTGCAGGGTGGGGGCAGGGGCAGCTCCCAAGGCCACTGGAGCCCTCCCAGACCTCCGGGTTGGGTTGGAGAGGCTGCCCGGAATCTCCTAGGACAGTGCTGCCTGTGACTTAGGGGGGAAGCCAGTTCACAACGCAGAATTAGGACAGCACCTCCTGATTTCACCTCCTGAAGTGCAGGCTGGCCTCCCCACCAGGGCTCCGGTCCCGTGGGTCTCTAGGACGGACCAGAATCTGCATTTATAAACAGCACCCTGGTCATTGTGTTACTGGCAGTGAGGATCCCCGTCACTTAGAGGACAGAGTTTCACCAAGCTGGCGCTCCTGGTAGCTGGGCTGGGGGAGCTACAGGATGGGGCCTGGAAAGCCCCCACCATCCTGTGTTCACTGGAGCCCACAGCCAGCCCCATCGCCACAGATGCTTGACTTCGGCCATTTTCAACATTCAGTGAGTGACCAGGAGTCTAGAGACTTGGATTCTAGTACAGGCAGAACCTATTCAAAACCATAAACTTCGACTGAGCCCCTTCTGGGCCAGGTACTACTATTCTGAGAACCATGAGCCATATGAAGATACAGAAGGTGAGCCAGCTCCTCTCAAGAAGCCTGGGACCTCCCCCCTCCCCTGGGCATATCACCTACAGTCCCTCGTTTCAATTGCTCACTTCTTTCCAGAGGGCACGGGAATGCTAATGCCTTGCCAAGGGGGAACAAGTGTCCCTGGGATTGATATGGAAGTGACCTACCCATGCAAATCTTGGTATTGTCCTGGGGGTTGTGGGCTTTTATTGCTGGAAATAAAAGTTGGTCTGTCAGGGGCTCCAAAGAGGTCAGGGAGCCTTGGGGACAGAAACTACAAGTTGCAGGATTCAGGGACTGCGCCTCCACGTCCTCCCATTTGTTCCCTTCTGAAGCTGCCAGAGATCTTCATTTGCCTTGGGAGAGGTGGCTGCTGCAGAAGGGAACTTCCTGCGCCACTTCTCAGGCCTGACCTCTCCCTTCCTCGCTGTGGCCCTGGCGTCCACCCACAGAAAAACCGCAGTTCATGCTGGCTGCTGGCTAACTGCTCAGCCAGCTCACGGGGAGCCCCACGATGGGGAGAGCAATTGGCTTGGACCCCTTTTGTCCTAAGTTTAAACCCCAGGTCAGCCACCAGCTGGGTCCTGAAGTTACTTTTGGTCTCTTAGCCTCAGTTTCCTCATCTCTAAAATGGGAGAGAAGACTATTTTGTGGTGGTGCTTAATGTGCCTCCTCCTGGATTTCCCATCCAGCCATGACACCACCATTCGCTTAGTTGCTGAAGCTGACGCCGGGGTTCTTGTTTACGGGGTCGAAGAATGAACTTCACAAACACTCAAAGTAGGAGAGCAAGTGAGAGGCTTTTATTTAGAGATAAAGTAAGAGGGCATGGGAAGGGGATAAGAGAGTCCAGGGTGGTGTGTTGTCTAGGGGATTTATAGGTGGTTGGGAGACAAAGGACTAGGAATCCAGACCTGCTAAAAGGTCCCAGAATGTTTATCTTTGAAGAGACATTAAGTTTCTTATCAGTCCTCTGGGTTACTCTGCAAAGTTAGCTAAACACAAGAAATTTACTGCTCTGAAAGCCCTTTGCACTGTGCACACTCAGTGGGAGAGTGCCGTCCGACTCTGAAACCCATTCTCGTCTTCCCATCCCCACTGGCCCCCTTGATCCAGGCCACTGTCACTTCAGCCTGGAGTCTGCAGTCACCTGCTGAAGTCCACCGGCCGCAGGAGTCTACCCCTGCCCTGGGCCACTCTGGGCCCACCAGCCCAAGGAAACAGTGACACAGTCTCTTCCTCTTGGTCCTTCCCCTGTGGATCCCCTGCTAAATCCTTCAGCAGCTCTCCACGCCTTTAAGGAAATGTCCAAAATTATTAACCTGATGTTGCAACTCCTTTGATGTCTGGCCCTGACACCCCTTTTCAATTGCATTTCTCGCACCCCGCCTTCAGACCTCTCCACAGATAGATTCTACAGTCCTGACGTGGGCCCATCCTCCCCTCCATCCTGTGCACGTGCCACACCCCCGCCAGACCTCATGGCCTCTTCCATGCTTCTAATCATCCTTGAATGCTCAGACATCACCATCTTCCAGGAATCTCCGTTGGCAGCCCTCCCCAGAAGGCTGGGTGAGGTCCCCTCCTGCGGGTCCTCGGCACAGAGACCCCTTGTCACACCACACATTACGCATGTTATATTGTAATCGACTCTTTACTATTTTAGCTCCTCCTAGGAGGGCAGAGACACCCTTTTGTCTTGCTCACTGCTATATTCCCCAGCACCCAGCAGAGACGCCTTGCCCTACATAGGTGCTCAAGAAACATGTTTTGAAATAATGAAAGAACAGATACAAAATACAGGTAAAGCTCCTAGCACAGTGATGGGCAGAGAAATGGTAATGGACAACGCCGCCACCATCATCATATGGCTCATTCCCACACTGAGCCACATTTCTCTAATGGAAACATAAGTCAAAATTCAGGCCCTGCCAACTGTCAGGTGAAATGGTGGGTGAGCTCCAGTGTCTGTGGAGATGTATCTATGAGGCCCCTGTCCCCTGAGATGTGGATCTGTCCCACCCTTTCCCTGGCTCTCAACCAGACTCATGCTTTTCCTACCCCCTCTCAGTGCGGGGAAGGAACAGTACTTCACCCCCAACTTGATCTCTGACCCCAGAGCCAGTGACTGCTCCTTTTTTGGGAGGAGGCCCCCTAACCACAGCAGCACTCCCCTGGGCAGATCAGAGGAGAGGATCCCTGAGATATGTAGCCTCAGCTCACCATGACGTCCCCACCAGCCTCCACCAAGATCAGGGGCCCAGGGAGTTTGGCCAGTGATTCTCCCCAAGACCCCCATTTGCATTTCTATGAAGGCACACATCATTGGCTTCCTGCTGTCGTGGCTTGTGTCCATGTTTTATCTTCCCTACAGGATTACTCACACTTTGAACAGAGATCATGTTTTGATAATGTTTGCGTTCCCCATAGGGCCTGACATGGAACCCCAATGATCGTTGAATGAATAAAAACATGAATGAAAAAAGGGGTGTGTGGATGAGCATTCCCAGGCAGAATTGCCATTTTCCACATTAAGAAGATGGGCTTTGTCCTATTATTGAAGACATTCCCTCTTGTCCCTTATGAGATTCCAGAGGCTAATAACCTTCAGAGTCAAGAGGATCATTTTTCCTTGTCCAACCTAAATTACTCCAGATGCAACTTCAGTGCATTTTCTTTTTATCTCCCTCCATAGCCACTGGGACTAAAATTCACTTATTTGCAAGGAGACAGTTACTAATTTACCCTTTAGCCTTCTGTCCGACAGGCTAATCCCAAGCCCTTTATCGTTCACTCCCTGGGGCCCTATTGTCCAGCCCTTTCCCTGTTCTGCTGCTCCTTGGGCCTTTTGCCAAGCTCTCACCGGCCTGCCTTGGCCGCACAGGCAGGACTGGGGCCGACCGCTCTCCTTGGAGCCATACACATGCACAGATGCTCACACCCCTGCCTACCACACAGGACACACACCTCCCCGCACAATCCCGTCTTCGGGAGACACATGGCCTCCACCCAGTCACTGGTTCATCTCCTCCTGCGCCCCCGGGGTCCTGGTCCTGTGAATTCTCACACACCTGGACGCGCACTCCTGCGTGCAGACGCCTCTCGGAGCTTTGCTTTTTCCCCACAGGAGAGCCAAAAACTAGGCGGCGCATTGGAAGCCCTCTCCCTTGTCCTGCCCGACCTCCTCCCCCTCCCTGCCTCCCTCCCCAGCCCTCCTTCCCATTGGTCCCAGCAGGCCAAGCCTACTTTCTCTCCACCTCCTCGGTGATTTTCTACCTCAAGACTAAAGGTCAGGAATAAATGAACCCAGCTGGGCTCTCACCTCTTCCTGCCCTTCTCCCATTTCCCTGCTCCCCAAATCCTCAAAGCACCTTCCACTTGCCAGGATCGCCACCCCCTTCATCCCCCTCCCAACCTCCATTCTTCTGGCTTTTGAGAGCACAGGATACTCAGGCATTTACCTTTTGAACAGGAACAATGGAGAAGCTTTGGCAACTACTGACTGGCTGGTTCCATCTCAGATTTCAAGGACAGGCCAGGTTGCCGGGCACCGCGTCACCAGACCGAGGGACTCAGGGACATGAGAGTAGTTGTTCATTCATTCAACAAATATTTATCCAGCACCCTCCACATGCTAGGCACTACTCTACATTAACAAAGCCAACACAAACCGGCCCTAACAGCCTGTACATTCTATAGGTGGAGACAGAAAACAAGTAAGTACAATGTACTAGGTGTCAGGTGGTACCAGAAGGCAGAGGAGGATGGAATGCAATAAGGGGTGGAGTGTGCAACTTTAAATAGGGTGACCATCAAAGGCCTTACTTGGACGGTGGCATTTGGAAAAAGACCTGAAGTAAGGGAGCAAGCCGTGGGGGGCCTGGGAGGCCCCTGTCCTGGGCCGTGAGGGCCGTCGGCAGGCAGTGTTAGGGAAGGCCAGTGTAGAGCGCCGAGAACGCCCTGCTGGCAGATGGCAAGACAAGGTGCCAGGAAGAGCTCTTCCTCGACCCCAGGGCCTGGCGTGCGAGGAGAGATGGGAGGCCAAATGAGGGATGAAACAAAAAGATGGCACACAATACTATAAAGCAAACAGAAAACAAAGTTTCGAGGTGTTGGTGCAGGCCGTTTCCAGAAGGAAAGAGCTGAACCTGCAGAGGTGGATCAAGGAGAGCCTCGGTGTCCTCAGAGCTTGTGGGCAGGAGACGGTCCCAGCCACAAGGCAGCCAGCCCCATGGCTGCGCACCACTCCAACCGTGTGCATGTTTGCCTTCAGTTACTCCAGGGAGTGGGGAAGGGAGCTGCTTGATCACCTCGGACCGTGTTCAGCAGCGCAGTGGCACCTCTGGCATCCTCTCTCCCCCAGCGATGCCTGCACAGACCCCACCTCTTCCTCCGCACACTTGGATTTCCTGAGCACTTGCTCTGTGCCAGGGGCTGCGCAAAGTGCCTTCCGCACAAATCTAACAGCAGTCCCACAGGGGAAGGAACATCTCCCTCCAGATGAACACCCACCATCCCACCACCTTTCATCCCCCTTGTCCCTTTACAGCCCCACTTCTGAGCCTGAAC
This sequence comes from Manis javanica, assembly GCF_040802235.1. Lineage (NCBI taxonomy): Eukaryota > Metazoa > Chordata > Mammalia > Pholidota > Manidae > Manis > Manis javanica. The sequence continues at coordinate 7,608,633 of NC_133169.1, read as the reverse complement.
AGCACAGGTTAAGCCAGGCCCACAGCCAGGTGGAGCTGAGATCAATTCCCTGTCCCTCTAACTCCTTACGAGGTCTCGGACAACTGTCTGGCTGTGACACCCAGCGTGCTCACCTGGGGACAATGCAGGGAAAGAGGCAGTTAATAGCCACCTCGTGCACCACTGCAGGAATCTGATGGGAGGAGCCTTGCTCTGCCTTGGTTCTGAGACATGCTGCCTGTCTTAAAGTCGTGAGGCATGTGGCCAATAATCTGTAGCTACGAATAGTTAAACGAGAGAAAGGTGAAAATGGTGTTAGTTTGAGTATCAGTGAGTTCAGTGTTTCCTCTGCAGCCATCACTCTCCCTCACTGGCATTCCACAGAGCCTTCCTGAATGGGAAATAAAGGGGTGAAGTGACAGCTCCTCCCCCGGGGAATTTGCATCGCAGGCAGCAGCCTATCTTATCTGTGCCACAGCCCCAGGGAGTGCAGCAAGCAAATACCTGTGGCAGGTGGCAGGACCAGGCTGAGTGCCGCTGTGCTGGTGCATAGCGTTGTCATGGGCCCTGGCACGCAGTAGGTGCTTCTGGGTGGAGGGGCCTCAGTGGGGCAGAGGAGTGGTGGGAGGCAGAATGGAGACTCTCTGGTTATCACCGCCTACACTGTCACCTTCAGGCACAACTTTGTAGCTTTCCCCTCTTAAGCAAAGAGATGCCTGGATAGCAGAAAGCGGGAGACGGACAAGGGAGGCCAGGGGGGAGCTGAAGTGCAGGCTGGCCCAGGGTCTCTCAGGTTCTCCCTAGGAAGATGCAGGTCTGATGGGGAGGCTATAGGGTAAAGGTGACGCCTAGGGGTTAGCTAAGGGTGAAACATTCCTGCTGGTGTCAGGGGCTAGGACCCAAGGGCCTGGCCCCAACATTCATTATCTAGGTCCAAAGCCACCCACATGGAAGGGAAGCTCGCTGCTAGGCTCTCCACAGCATGGGGTCTGTCACAAAGCTTCCTCCTTCTGGCCACCAACCCCTTCCTGCTCAGTCCCCAGCCTGCCAGGTCCTCACCACCACAAGCCCTGCCCCTGACCCCCAAGCTCCTGTGCCACCTCCAACAGAGGCCTCCCACCCAGAAGCTTTCCCGGACTCGGGGCTGGGCTAGCAGCCAGCCCCAGCCTCCTGCAGCCACGGAGAAGCTGCTCTGGTACCTGGCAGAACTGCCCAATTCCTCTGGTGGGCGAGGGCCCCACCCCTGTGGACACTGCCTACGTACCCTACATGATGCTCCCGGCCAGAGGCAGCGGAGGTGCCTGCCCTTCTCACCCCAACCTGCCCTCACTTGCACCAAGGGAGAAAGATAGGGAAGGCAACTGAGGGAGGGGTAAGAATCACAAACTTTCATCTGGAACCCTCTCCCCGGTACCAGTCACCACGCTTCCCATGTTCCTCCTTCTCCAACAGAGGGCTCAGTGGCCCGACACAGCCAGAGGCCATCCAAAATAGACGGAGATTCTTTATTTAAATCAGCAAACTCAGATTCTTCAAGCCCCAGCCCAGAGTGGGCAGCCCTCCCTCCCTGTCCCCTCGCCCCCGCCCCTTAGCCACAGCGAGGGGAATGGAAAATGAGAAGCCATGAGGGCTGCTGCCGGGGCAGGCCGCCCCAGATGTGTGGCAAGCGCAGTCCAGCTGTGGCTTGGGGGACAGCCACCACAGGCCCTTCCCTATAAATTAAGTCCCTGCAGCCACAGCTGTGGGCGAGGCCTATTTGTGGAAAGAAGAGGCCAGAAGGCAGCCTCCCTGGCCCCTAGCCAAGGAATGGATTGAGGCACAGAGCTCAGGGGGAAAGAGAAGAGGAATGGCAGGAGAGAGGCCCCAAAGTTTGGTCCCAGGGGAGAAGAGGAGGCCACTTGGTCCAGTTGTGGTGGGTTTGGAGAAAGGAATGTATTAGTAAGCACGGGGGGGAGGCTGCTGCCGGGCACCCCCAGAGGAGACAGGCCAGGCGGCCACCCCGGCAGAGGGGAGCTTGAAGGCTCCAGGGGCTCAGGGAATGTCACTGCTAAAATATATATATATATTAACCATTCACGGGAAGGCAGGGGCAGGCCTGGGGGGCAGGATCAGAGGATCTGGCGGGGCATCCCGTAGCCCGTCATGCCTGCCTGCGACGCCCCACGGTTGGTGCCCATCTGCAACCCGATCACATTCTTCCCCTCCTGCAGCTGGTTGTCTGAGAAGCTCCGGGGGTTCTCCTTGGATTTCCTGAGTGGGAAGGGAGTGCTGGTTAGGAGGAGTTTGGGGCCACCCCGGAAGGTTCCCTGGACAGAGCCAGCTTCACTGTGGCTCCAGCGGTGCTGCTCGTAGTACCCTTGAGGGCCTTGAGCTCCCTGCAGCCACCTCCTCACGTCCTCACCACCCCAAGGGAGTTGTGAGGATGGACACGAGGAACGTGCTGCGGGTGGACTTGGTGATGGGCCGGCTGCCCTGGTGGCCTCACTCATTTCCTAGGGACAGGGTCATCGCACCTGCCCAGGCTTGGCTGCCCCAGCAGTACTCACTTGGGAAACCAGTTGGGATCCCCAGAGAAAAGCCCGTCATCCCGGGCCACTGCCAGCCCACCCAGGTTCATCAGCGTCCGCTGCACACAGGCCATGTTCTTTCCTGGGAAGGAGAAGGGGGTGTGTTCTCAAGGTGGGGGGCCTAGAAGCCAGAAGCCAGGGCTCCCCTCCTATCACTCTGCCAGCAGGCCTGGCTTCCTTATCCTTTTACCCTTTGCCCCCATACCCTTACCATTCTCCATCCCAACCCTCCAAAACACACACACACACACACACACACACTCCTCTTTATCCTCAGGGTGCCAGGAAAGTGCCCCTCTCCCTGGTCAGGACAGCTCAGCTGTCTCTGGCCTTCGGGCTGGCAGCGCCCTGGGCCCACCTTCCCAGAGGTCCACGGTCTGGAAGATGTCAGTGGTGTTGATGCCGTAGCGCTCGGCCGCCTGCAGGAACTGAGAGATCTGCTCCATCTGCTTGAAGGCCATGGTGGAGGCCTGGATCTTCTTCACTGGGGCCTGCCCCTCGGGGTACAGTCCGTTAATGAGCTCACACAGCACCTGGGTGAGGACAGTAGATATGCAGAGGCGAGCAGGTTCCTCTCCTACCTGAAGAAGCGTGGGCCCCACCTGGCGTCGGCCTCGGCCTCCTTCCTGCGCAGCCCCTGCCCCCGAGCCCAGAGTGCCAACTTGCTATTCCAGTACCACCGACTACAGCACACCTCCCCGTTCCTTCCTTAGAGCTGTTCTCCCCAGTGTCACTCAGGGTCCTCTGCTGCAGGGGCGGCATGTCCCCCCACCCGTTCACTCAATGGCAGGGAGGGAGGCAGGGTCCCGTTCACGAGAAGACATCCTGGCGTGGGGAGGTTAGGGCAGGGAGTGCCCCCAGTTCTGCAGGGCATCAGTCCCAGGTCCCCCAGCCCCAGCTCCGCCTTCCTGGTACTTGCAGTGGAAGGGACCCGGCTCTCACCGTGCCGTCCTTGAGCCAGTTCTGGAAGTTCTCGCGCCCAGGCTGGGGCCGGCCCACGTCCCTGCGGCACTGGGTGGTGATCCACTGGATCAGGATCTGCTCCAGGTCCACATCGTATTGTTTCTCGATCTTCTGCTGCACCTCCCGGCTCAGGCCGTAGGCAGGTCCCCTGTTGGCCATTCCGACAGGCGATGGTAGCTGGGGGAACTGGGGAGGACACACCCAGATCTGCGGTGAGCACTCTGCAGGCTACGGTGGGGGATCTGCCTGCAGGGACACACCATATCCCCCAGACACGGGCTCGCAGACCACCGCTTAGGCCTCCAGCAGATGTTCAGGGGCCAAGCAGACCGTCTCTGGGTTCTTCTGCCTCTATGATAGGCAGTCTGTTTATTATATTGAAGCTTCCCATTCGATTTCATTTGAATGGTTCCACTACTCAAATGAAGCATAAAGCCCACAGGAAAATAGGAGGTAAATCAGGCCAAGACTGGGAGGTTAGCCCCTCATGTGGGACGGTGAACTTAGCAAAGGCAAACCTGCTTTTACAGCCCTGGGAAGCAGAATGATTTGGGCAGAGGAGGAAGAATATGGAGCAGCTCGGGAAACCCATGGCAGGAGCCAGAAGACCAGATGGACTGACCCGCCATCAGCCACGGGGTTTTAACTGAGCACCCACCATTGGTACTAGGGACTGTGGGAGACACACCCACAGGGCCACCAGGGAGACAAAGTGAGCACATATGAAAAGGGAAAGGTTGTATACAGCATGTACTAAACTGCACAGTCACACCATATGTTGTAGTAATTCAGACGCAAGTATAGGCAGAAGCAGCCTGGGGGGCTTCCTGGAAGAGGCAGGTTGAGTAGTCAGTCCCTCAACAGATTTCAGCAGGCAAAAGGAACTTGCCATCAGAAACGCGGCAATAAAAACAAACTCTACTTTCCTTTCTAGAAGCTGTGGTAGGCAGATTAATGGCCCCCAAAGGTGCCTATGTTCTAATTCCCAGAACCTGTGAATGTTGCCTTATGCAGCAAAAAGGGCTTTGCAGATGTGACCTTGAGACAGGGAGCGTATCCTGGATGACCCAGATGGACCATGCGATGTGGGGGGGCCTCCAGAATCTGGAAAAGGCAAGCAAATGGATTCTCCCCGGAGCTCACTGGAGGAACACAGCTCTGCCAACACTTTGATTTCAGCCAGTGAGGCCTCTGTTGGGGTCTCTGGAACTTCAAGACACTAAATGTGTGTTGCTTTAAGTCACTAAATTGATAAGCAATAGGGAAGTAACACAGCAGCCTTAGGTGGTATTTTTAGGGAAGCCTGGGAAGAGAGGGAAGGATGGGGAAATAGGCAGGAGGGTTTCTTTAACTCAGCTGGAGGGCCTTGGTTTGGGAGAACTAGTGGCTGACCCCGGCCTGGGCTGGCAGCACCTCACTGTGGAGAGCCTGTCCCCACCCCTACTTCACCGCCAGGGTCCCACACTCAGGGGCCTGTCCTGTTGAGCAAGACCCCAGAATGCTCCTGATGCCAACGGGGAGCTGGGACCAGGGAAAGGAAAGGACCCCATTTCCTGTCCCCATCCCCTACCCATACTGGCTTCTCTTTCTGCTATGAAACAGTTAGGTGCCCGGATGCTCAAGAACAGGGAGCCCTGAGGACAGGCACCTGCGCTCAAGGAGAGGAAAGGGAGACACCCCTTCCTGTCACACCTGGTTCCCCGCCAGACCAGGCCTCAGGGATGAAGGCACTGGGGCTACCTCTCGCCCACGCACCCCAGGGGAAAGAGCAGCAGCTGCCTCGAGGGGGCCCCAGCAGTCAGAGGTCGGGAGCCAGGCTCCACCCCCATGTGCCCAACGGGGCCCTCTTTCCACCAGCTTATCAAGCACATTTCCGGCAAAGATCATCCCTATAAATCAGTTATTTTTAAACCTCTTTAAAAGCCACCCAACCCCCACTTCCCCCAGCCTGAAAGCTGGGTCAGATAAATGTCGGTGTGGGCCCTGACCCGCACCACCAGCCACAGGCAGGCAGTGCCTGGCTAAGGCCTGTGAAGGGAGGCAGACGAGAACTGCTCAGACATAGAAGGAAGGAGACGGGGCTAGGGGCTGCTGTCACTAGCAGGCGCCCCTTTCCTAGCCCAGTGCCCAGACCTCTCTTCTGGGCAGCTCCTGTGGTCACCTTGGCCTCAGGGCCGTGTCTGCACAGAGCCAAGTGGCCTGAGGCCCAGGGATCACTATGGTAAGGGAAAGAAAGGGTAGGGAAATGATTAACCAGGATGCCAGCCAGTTATGGAGAGAGCAGACCTAAAGCCTGGCCCCTCCAGGTCCCCCCAGAGGCAGGGCAGACCCTTCCTGAGCCACCCACGGGCAGGACGGCCTCAGTCTCCTGTAACTCAGGGGTAGGGTAGGGGGAGAATGTGTTCCCAGCCGGAGGCAAATAAACCTTTGAAACCGAAATCGGTCAAAGGGAAAAATAAAGTGGGAGAAATCCATTTACTGCTTACAAAGAGTTGCTACTACTCCCCACCCCCCCCACCCCCGCTTCTCCCCATCCTGACTGAGAAGTCAAAACAAAAAACAAAAACCTCTGGTTAGGGCGTGTTCGCCTCTTCTCCGCCCTCTTTTAAGCACCTATTTATACGGAGATGGACTAAGACCAGGCAAGAGATATTCTGGAAATACTGCAATTTTACCCACACTCCCAGACCCACTCCTGGGCTCGGGGTGAATGCTGGTGGCCCGCCCTGGCGCCTGTACACAGCTGGCAGAGTCACAGCCTCCAGCTGCAGTGTCTCCACTCCACTGAGGCCCTTGCCCTGAGCCCAGAGGTGCCAGAGCCACGGGGGGCGGAGCTCTGGGAAGGGGCGGGCTGGCAAGCCGGCAGCTGTTTCTGCTCCCCACCCCCAAACACCAGGCGAGAGCTGACGGGCTGCGGCTGCTGGAGCAGGAGTGGCCCACCCTGGAGGCACCCAGGGGACCTGCCCCGGCCCTCCCTCAAAGGCAAGGAAGACCACGAGCTGCCTGCGGGGGTGGGAGATGCCCAGAGCAGGGGTGGGCAGCTGACAACTTGGGGGTGGGCTGGCTGTTAGTGATCTAAACTCCACTGCAGCCTACAGCTGTAGGAACCGCCCTCACCCCACCCACAAGGTTACAATAGTCGGGGAACGGGGAGGGGCTGCACTAGGCGCTCCGGCTCTCGGCCCCACCCAGACCCGGGCTGGGAGCTTACCTCACCCCACCCCACGCCAATGCCAAAGAAAAGACGGATGAGGGTTGGGGGGAGGGGAGGATAGTCGAGTTCCTGGCTGGGCGGTTTACTGGGAAGACAAAGGGACCCTCCATACCCTCCATCCATTCTGCAGATAGGAGTCAGGGGGAACTTCCCAGCCAAAACTGGGATTGCCTGTTCTGAAAGGGTGAAACGGGAGTCCCTGCCTCCAAAGGGAGGGCCACAGGGAGCAGGCCGGTGGGAGAGCCATGCTTAAGGGGCCACCGTGAGGCAGCCCCTCACCATCAAGCCAGAGAGCAGAAGGAAAAGCTGAAGCTACACAAACAGGAAGCCACAAGGCTTGCCCAGGAGGAGGGGTGAGGTGGGGGCCGTTGCCATGGCTTTGGTGTACCAAACACAGCAACGGGTAGGGTCGGGGCACCATGCGGAAAGATGCACTCAACACAGCCAGGGCCGTGAGGAGGCTCTGAGCGTCAGGGACACACAGGTGGGACCCTTGGGAAAGGAGCCCTCTCCGCAGCTTCAGGTAGAGCCAGGAGCCCGGGATTCCTGCGGGGCGGGGCGAGGGGGCGGTGGGAAGCACCTTTGCAGTAGAGTAGACTTGAGGAAATAGGGCAGGAGAAGCAATGCAGAAGGTATGTTCTCAGCTAGCGAGCCCCATCCTGAAAATCCTGGAGGGAGAGGGGACAGGGTGAAGAAAGGGGCCGAGGTCGGTCCTCGAAGGCTGCAGAGAGATGGGGGCTGAGGACTGACAGAGCGCTGCAGCTGGACAATGACTACCTGCGGGCGCTGCAAAGGCAGGGCCGGGCTGGCCCCCACCACACCTTGGCAGCCTATGCAGTTTCAGCCCTCCCTGCTACCTGCAAGGGGTCACTGGGGGCGGGAGTGGAGAGGGGCAGCTGTCCCTCGGCCTGGCGCTCTAGAGAGGACCAGGGAGAGCCCATCCAAGCGCAGGTCTCCACCCCGGTCCACCTCGCTTCCACCCACTTCTCTGAGCTCACAGACCCAACTTCCCCCAGAACCTTCCTGGCCTGGGCTCCAGGAGGATACTGGTGGCCCGCGGCGCGGGGAAGGCGGCAGTCCACTTCCGGCCCTGCTGGCCCGGCCCCCACGGCCGCCCCGCCTCGCCACACCCTGGGCCGTTACTGCGGAATGAGTCACCCAGCGCCCGCCGCTGGGTGACGCAGTGGTCTGGGCAGCCCGCCCGCGACCGCCACCGGCTTTCCCAGCAGCAGGGGGCACGGGGTTGGGGGGGTCGGCTAGAGGGGAGGTAGGAAGGCCTGGAAAGCAGCCAGCCCCTCCCGATAACCCCTCACAGGCAGGGCGCCCGGGGGCGCATACAGGGCTGCAGCCCCAGATGCCTGCGCGGGGGACTCTCCTGGCGGCGACGGAGCTCCAACAACCGGGCGGAACTCCGGAGGGCGAGGCCACTGCGGGACGCGTGCACGAAGCCCCCTGGCTCGGGCCCGAGACCCCAGTCCCGTGATCCCAAGTCCTCAGGAAAACGAACTGGCAGGACGAGCAGGAACAGAAAGGACGGCGTCGGGGGCGCAGAGGTTAGGTAGCACCCACACGTGCTCCTGGAACCAGGAAGTGAAGGGTCGCGCGGGACACCTGGCGGCGCGGGGCCGGGCCAGGGCGGAAGCCGGGTTCCTGTTCACGCGGTCACTCGGGGCCAGCCAGCTCCCCGACGCCCGCCTTTCCGCAGCCCAGCAAGGACGGGGCCGTGCTGGCGGGCGGGGCGCAATTCCCGAGTGCCGGGCTCGGACGGACACCCCGTCTGTGCACCCACAACGCCGCCTGACCTCATCGCCCAACAATGCCCGGGCAGCGCTGGGGGACAGGACCTGACAGCACGGGGCGGGGCACAGCAGTCATCGGACCCTTGCGTCCCAGCCCTGGATCCGCCAGGTCACAGGAGCAAGTCCCAGGCACGGGCTTCTGGCTTCCTGGAGACCGCGCACATGCCCCCTTCCCGCGCCCCGATCCTCCCTCCGGCTCACCGTACGCGCTGGCCGAAGACGGGCGCACTCACAACGGGGGCTGCAGCGGCGAGTGCTGCGCCTGGGCCCGGCCGGGGGTTTTCAGCAGGCTCCCGCCTCAGACGGGGCGGACCGGGGGCGGGGCAAGGGCCGAGAGGGTTTAAAGGCGCCGCTGCGCAGCCGCGGACGACCATACCTGAGAGAGACCGTGGGTCCGACCCTGGGTAAAAGGGTCTGGGGCGTCTGGACCTGCGCCGGCAATGGCTGTGGTCTCCACCCTTGAGCACCTCGCCCTTCACCCAGATCCCCAACACTTGTGCCCAAGGGTAAACTTTATTGCCTAGAAGGTTAGCTCAGACTACGGACGCGTTTATGTGGGAAGAAGCCTCTTGCTTTCAAAAGGGTGGTTAGGTAAATGCGGGCGCAGGAAGACACGACTAGGGTGTGCTAGGACTGGGGCTTGCAGGCCTGGGCAGACGCACACGTTGTCTTGCTCACCACCTACTTCAAGCCTGGGCAGGAATGGCCCCTGAGGTCATTCCTGGCCTGGGGCCCAAGGGGGCGTGATCAGTGTCGAGACCTAGAGTTAGGATCCGACTTCTTTCCCCTTTGTCTCCTCCTCTGTGACCTGGCCTGGCATCTCAGGCCTGGAGGGATCAGAAGAGGAGGCCTCAGTGGAGGAGGTGCTGGCAGTCCTCTCTCCGAGGGTGGAGGGACCCCCTTTTCAGGCTTCAGCTGAGCGGTCTCCTGGGGTGCAGTTCTTCGGTTTGGCCAAAGCCCCAGCGTAGCCCGGTTTTCAAGGACCTAAACCACCTTTCCATTCTCTCCCCCTAGGCCTCGGAGTGATTCCCTTGGGGGCCAAGCGTTTCCACTGTCTGTGCCTTTAGGTAGGCTGTTCCTCTGCCTGGGGTGCTTCCCTCCTGTCACTTCTGGCCTGCTCTTCCACTTACTCACTATATCACTTTTGGGCAAATTAATAAAAGCCTCTGTACTTTAGTTCCCTAGTCTATAAAATAGAACTAATAGTACAATAGGGTGGTAGAGAATTAAATGATACCTTTAAAGCACTTAGAGCAGCAGCTGGCACATGGTGGGTGCTCAGCTGTTAGCAATTACCATTTTCCCTCCATTTCCCCCATATGTAGCATTGTCCTAGCACACACCGTAAGAATCAGTTTGCTGACTCTTTCCTTAGTGCTCCCATAACAACCAAGTAACAGTTTTATCACAGAACTTATCACATCACCCTGTAACTATTTCTTTCCTTGCCTGCTTCACTGACTAGAAAGAACTCCCTGAGGGCAAAGGCATGTCTTAGTGAACTTTGTGTTTTCTCAGCGTCTCTAGCTGAAGGGCTGTTCTTCAGTAGCTGACTTCAGCAGGCACTCAATAAGTGCTTTTTGAATAGATGGGAAAGGTGCCTCTATTCATTCCGTTAGAGTTCCCTCTTTTTAAGGGTTCAGTAATTTTCCTCTCTCCCTCTCACATTCAAAGCCAGAGGACACACAGAAACATTTTTCAGACTTTCTTTATTCACCTGTAAAAAACCTCACCCACACCACAAACACCACCACCACCACCGCTGCCACCACCGCTACACACACACACACGCACGCACACACAAGCAGGCAGACCTGAGATCGCTGTTCCAGTCCCAGACTCCAGGGCCTCAGCACATATGTCCGTTCCACACCAAGCCCACCCAGACCCACCATCACGGTCTGTGCCTGGGTACCCAAAGGGCAGGGACAGTGTCCCAGGCTGGAGCTAGGTCATGTTGGGGCCTCCTCTGCAGAATCATGTGCCTTCACCAGCCTCATAGTAGGGGCATTCACAGCAGAGTGGCCTGTTCAGGGTGGGGGGCTGGCTGTCGATACACTGGTAGCCGGGACCTAGTGGCATCTCGGCGACGGCGGAAGGCCAGGAATTCCTCCCGAAGGGCAGCACAGCGGGCCTCAGGGCCAGGAGCACGGGTAGTGTTGAGGAGGCAGCCCTCCTCTGGAGTCTTTGCATCTGCAAGACAAAGGCAGAGCAGTGGAAGGAGGAAGTGTTGAGGTTCCCTGGTACCAAGTATTTCTCTAGGGGCAGCCAGTGCAGACGAACAGAGGGAGCCTGCGCACAGGCCTGACTGGGAACAGTCCGGGTCTGAGGCTATGGGGGATGTGGGACAGTGAGGCCAGGAGTGCCTGCCTTTGGGGAGGGTTCACTCACCCAGCAATGGCTCAGCTTCCGGTTGGGGCCTAGAGCCTGCCAAGCCCAGGTGCAGAGTCTCCAGCAATTCCATGTCCCCAGGGAATTCGGAGTCCCATTCATAGTTCTCATCTACAGATGTGTTCCTCCTATGGAAAGGAAAAATGTGTGGTGTGGGTGGAATAGAAAAGCCTAAACCCAAGGCTCCCAAACTGGGTTGGGCCATGGGTTTCCCCCGAAGATCCCTGGACCTCAGCAAAGCTTATAAAATGACACAAGGTCTCCAGGGTGGCAGTGGAGCCAAGAAGGCAGAAGGTATTACAAGGGTGGGGAGAAAGTCCAAGACGGTAGGCAAGACTGGGGCCAGGGCAGAGATCTGCAGGGACCACCCTCACCTCTTGCTGACTGTCACCACATGCTCCCTTCGAGGCCACCTCTCAGGGCCACTGGCCCAGCTGCTGGTGTCCCCTGGAGCAGGGCTGAGGTAGCTGCCTCCTGCAGAGGGGGCTGTGGAGGGGGGCCGGAGGAATGAGGCACTGCCCCGCCCACTGCTCTGGCTTGTGAGGCTGCCCCGAGGGGCAGGAGGAAGAAGGCTTGGCAGGAGCCGCTCCCTCAGTGTCCAGTCAGCCAGTGCTGTGTCCAGGGGCTCTGGGGCGGCCCCAGCCCTGGCCCCAGGAAGCACTGCCCTAGTAGACACAGAAGGGGAGTCCAGGGGGAGAAGGAAAGATGACGTGGGCCGTGTATCCATGTAATCTGGGGGAGGAACAGGCCTGGGCTCCTGGAAAGGGGGCCAGTCCCCATCCACATTCATCTCCCGGAAGAAGGGCAGGCTCAGGTACTGGATCAGAGGTGCTGGTCCTGGCAGAGGGTTGCACGGAGCTGCGGGAGGGGGCCCCACAGGGCTGATGTCTGCAATGCGGAGGGGTTGGGGCATCCCGCTGGGGCTACTACTGCAGCAGTCACAGGGCCCCGCTTGACGCCCGGCCGGGGTCCGAGGTGCGGCTGGCTCAGGGCCTGACTTTCCTTGAGGGGTCCCCATCACAAAGCGCCCATCTGGCCCCCGGCAAATGGGCTCCAGGGGCAAGGGCCCCCGGCTAGATGGAGGATCTGGAGGGGGGCTGGGGGGCCCAGCAGGCTCTCCCCAGAGCAGACTGTGGCGCAGGCTGGGGACTGGGGAGCCCTGGAGCTTCAGCTTCGCCACGCTGTCAGGACTGTCTGAGCCAGGAGCAGAGCTGGAGAAGGACAGGAGATCAGAGTCTGTGGTAGGGGGCCAGTCCCCCTCCCAGGAACCAGCGTCAGGCCTGGAGAGGTTTGGTGCACAACAGGGCAGAGCTAGGGAGAGGTAGTGAGAAAAGGACCCACATGGTGGACAGGTGACGGGAAGGTGCGGCCAGCATTGAACCGCCCCAAGGCCGGGGCCTCTGCACTCCCGTCCTCACCTCCGTCTCACTTCTGTACCCCCACCCACCTCCCCAGGATGCAGAGAAGGGAGCAGTGACCCACCATCCCCGTCTGAGCCTCCCCGACAGTGGGAAGGCAGAAGACAGGCCAGGTGGTAGAGGGCCTTACTGTGGAGCTGACTTCCCCGGCGGAGAGAAGGTAAGGGGTGGATCTGTGTGGGCAGGAGAACCAGAGGTGACAAGACTCTCTAGGACCCCAGGCACAGACCCTCCTCCCGACACCTGGCGCCCGACGCCGTCGGGCTGGGAACAGTGCAGGTCGCCCGACCCGAGGCAGAGTCGCGGGCGGGAGGAATGCACCTGGCCCGGGAGGGAGGGGCGTTCCCCCGGTGGGCGGGGCCTCGGCGGCCTACCTTGGCGGAGGCGCTTGCGGCGGCGGCGGGCGGCCCTGCGCCGGTTCGTGAGGCAGGCGGCCAGGACGCTCACGAGCACAGCCACGCCCAGGAAGCAGACCCCGCCCACCACGCCGGCCAGCACGGGCTGGGGCAGGAGGCCCGGCAGCTGCGTGCGTGAGGGGTAGACCTCCAGGCCTGGGCGAGGGGCCGCGAGAGAGGGTCGGTGTCCGAGGTTTGGTGGGCCAGAGCCCCCCAGTCCCCAGGCACTGCCCTCCGCCAGGTTCTTACCGGAAGTGGAGACGTTGGCCACGTTGCTGGGATCGCTGACATAGCTCCCGGCGAGGGCCACCAGGCGAAACTCGTAGAGAACATCCTGGGGGGCGGGGGCCCAGGAAGGGGTTCAGGGCCCAGCACAGCCCACCCCAGCCCTATTCGGACACTGCAGTTGGGAGGTCTGGGTGAAATGGGAAGCCGGGAAAATTGTGAAATCAGGTGAGAGGCTCTGGGTTAGGGGAAGGAGCTGCGGCCTGGAGGGCAGCGGGCAGGACGCTCCCACACGTACCTTGATGAGTCCTGGCACCAGCAGCTGCATTTCCGTGCCTGCCACAGTCCGGTCCAGCACCTCCCAGCCCTGGGGGCCTTGCCGGCCCTCCAGCACATAGCCATCTAATCTCCTAGGGACTAATTCCGGGGGATCCCAATGCAGGAGTACCCCCCGGGGTGTTCTCACTGCCACTAGACCTCGAGGAGGGGAGAGGGGAGGCGGCAGGTCAGTCGGGGGAAGCCTGGGGGCTGCTGGTGTGGTAGGAAGCCCTGTATGGGACAGACAGGCATGATGGAGATAGGATTTCCAGCGCCCTGCCAACCCCCCCAGACTTCCACATTCCCCAAAGCTCACAGCCACTCTCCCAGAGCCTTAAAGACCAGCCTGGATCGTCTCCCACAAACCCCTCTGGACCCCAAGCTGCCCAGCACCTCTGCCCACTCCCACCCAGGTCCTCCCATATCCAGAATTTCCCCACCAGCCCTTCTCCATCCTTGTCTGTCCTCAGGGCAGTGGTCTCTCACCTTCAGGAGCAGACAAGACGATCTCACTGAACGGCCCGCTCCCCAGCCTGTTCTGAGCTAGGACGCTGAACTGGTACTGGGTGTGGGGCTGCAGCCCGGGCACTAGGAGGTGAGCAGCCCCAACGGGTACCACCAGGGACACCCAGTCATGGTGAGCTCGGTCAGGCTGCTTGGCTCTGGAGGACAGGAGGAAGTGGGGGCACCTCACGAACAGGGAAGACCAGAAAGAGTTCAAGTCCAGAGATCTGACCTCTTCCCTCCCCCTCAACCATCCAGGGTCTCAGGACCTGGACCCTGAGTGCTTGAGATTCTCTGGAAACAGGGCAGCGCTGGGACGGAGGGATGGGAGAAGGGGCAGAGGGCTGGATAGAATCAGCGTGGGGAGCAGGGGCAGGTCACTCACAAGGGGGTATACCAGACACTGAATCTCTGCAGGTAGCCACCATCAAAGCCAGGCTCCCAGGAGACATTGGCACCCTTGGGCAAAGGCACCACAGACACATTGGTGACTCCATGGGGGCTGGTGCCTGGGAGGGAAGGGATGGAGGGAGGAATGATGGGCAGGGCCCTGGGGGAAGGTGAAGAGCTAAAGGGAGTCCCAGGGCCTCTACCATCCACCTATCGTCCCAGGGTCTCCCACCCACCATCCCCATCTGGGCCTCCAAATATTCCCCGTGTCCTGTCCCACACGGCTTCCTCCAGTCCCCAGCTGGCTCTCGAGCCACTAACCCAGCACATAGAGATTTGTGGAGGTGGCTACTTGGGCCACAGCGTTGCTGGCAGTGCACTCCCAGCGCCCGTGGGCCTCCTTCGTCAGTGGTCGCAGGACGAGGCTCCTGTTGCTGTCCACCTGGGCCTGGCCCTGCAGCCCCCGGCCCACCTACAGAACCACTGGTCAGCCCTGAGGACACACGCAGCCACCCCTCATCAAGGACGCCACTCATCTCTCTGGGCAGCTCCAGTGTCCTCCCCACCCTGCCTGACAGCCCCCTCCTTCCCATAGAGGCACCAGGGGCAGAGAGGGAGAGGCGGGGGATAGCGGGCATGAATACAGAAAGAGTGGGGTCAGGGGCCTTACCTTGGCCCAAGAGATAGTAGGAGGAGGGTCTCCTCGGGCAGAGCAGGGGATGAGTAGCTCCCGCCCTACTTCTTGGAAATACTCTTCCTTGGGCCGCTCTAGAAAAGCTGGGGGAGCCTGCAAGCCAGTTCTGGCATTGGGAGGGGCCTCTCTCACACTGCCACCTACGGGTTGTTAGTTCCCCAGGCTGGGCTCCGTGTCAAACCACACCTCGGTCTGCACCTCACTGCCTCCTAGCTCTGCCGCTGACCCCAGCAGGACTGCTGGAGGGAAATGGGGGCCTCTCTGGAGATGTACAAACCTCTGCAGACACCCTTTCACCCTCTCTTTTCCTTCCTGCCCTCTTCTCCCCCAGACAGAGGCAGCACGGTGGGTATCTTACTCTGTGGATGTGGTGTGTGCCTCAGGTCCCACCTCCCAGCACCATCTCTGCAAAAACCTGTGGGATGGGGTCTGACAGCCGCTGCTGTGGCCACCATGGGAAACTCCGACTTGGAAGTCACTCCCTGCACGTGACTGCCCACACCCCTCCATCAGCCTGGTGTCACCACCAGGGTCTGCACCTTCAGCCATCTGACCCACCGCTGCTGGCCCACCCAGAGCCTCACCTTGAGCAGCACACGGGTCACCGGGGAGGGCCCTGCCGTACCCAGACTGTTGTAGGGGGTGCAGGAATATTCTCCCAGGACATCCTCATTCCCCAGGGCAATGATCAGTGAGCCGTCTGGGCCCTGGGACCAGCCGGGGAACTGGAAGGAAGAGGACAAGACAGCTAGAGAAACAGACTTGGCAAAGGAATGGATTGGGGTGGGAGATCGGAGAAGGGCAACGCAGGGAGGGGTGGGTCCGAGAAACCCACATCCATGCAGAGGACTCCAGGCCCGGCAACTCTCTCAATGCCAGCCCTGCTTTCCTTTCAGGCATAGAGAAGCCCCTACCGAGGGGTGTGAAGGCCAGGGCTGCACAACTCCAGGGGCCGCTCACCAGCAGCACAGGGTGGACAGTGCCCCCAGGGTTGAGCTGTGTGGGGCTCCCCACCTGTGACCCAGCCTGGCTGTCTTCCCAGACTCCATGATGAAATCCAGCATCTCCCACCCCAAATCCATTCCTTTTCCTGGCTTCCTAGGTCTAGGTTACAGGCCCCACGGTCTCGCCAACAGTTGACTCCTCCCTGTTCCTCGGTCCCCACCTAAATCCCTACCAGTTCTGTCTTCCCGGGGGCGGGGGGGCCTTTTGTCCAGGTGGGAGGCCATAACTCAGCCGGGCCAGCTCGGGTCCTAAGTCAGGCCTCACGGCCTCACGCCTGGGCCACTCCAGCAGCCTCTGAAGCCCTCTCCCCGTCAGCCTCTCCCCCTCCATTCCATCCGACAAGCTCAGCTCCTGCTCCCGCTCTGACGCTATCACACCATTGCTCAAACAGCTTCACTGGCTTCACTGCCTGGAGACTTTTTTTTTTACTATTCAACAAAAATGTATTGAGTCCTACTATTGCAGAAGCCCTGGGGACACTAGGATGAAAAGATGCAATACTAGCTCACAAGGAATTTATAGTCTTTACAGACAAAAGATCCCAATCACACTGGAATAAAGGCACCAGTAACGTGACAGCCACCGTTCTTCATTTTAGCCCCAACCTCTCTTTCCAGCTTTCTCTGCACCATGCATGTCCCCATGGACACTGTGACTCCCACCAGCCTGGACAGTTCATTATGCTGTAAACTATAGTTTTCTGCCTCTGGGTCTGGTTTCTGCATGGAATGTTCTATCCACCCTTCAAGGCCCTTCTAAGTCCCTAAGTCCCTAAGCTGCTGTCACTTCAGTCCCAGAAGTTGTTGCTGATCTATCTTCACCCAGTCCTAGGAGGACCTTATTCCACCCCTGGCTTTCCAGAAGAGTATCCGTGTTGCTGTCCTACCCCATCTAGGCTGTGCCCTCCTGAAGGATGGGTGTCTCTGTCCTATAGCCCGAAACACCCCAAACAGCACCTAATAAGAAGTGTATGTGCCCCAGGCACTGAACTAAATCAAACTGAGCTAACTCCACTTGTCCTGACTAGAATGACACCAAGCTAACTAAGGCCTTCCTTCCCCCTCCCCAAGCCTGTACCTTGTCCAGCTGTAGAGCCTGCCCATCCTTGGTCCAGCTGACAAAGAGCAGTGGAGGGTTGGCACGGACTGGGCACCGGATCACCCCCCGCATGCCGATAGGCAGGGGTGTCTCAGGAGGCATCGTGGTCACCTGGGCTGGGTCTGGGAGAAAGCAGGGGCGGGCTGTGGGGCAGGATGGCCTGGCCCAAACGAGGGGAGCAAGCTGGGGAGGCAGCTGGGGTCAGGCTTACAGAGCACAGTGAGGTAGGCAGAGGCCGAGGGTGGGTGCAGGAGGCCGTTGCTGGGCACACAGGTGTAGCGACCAGCATCGTCAGGCTGGGCGGCCCGGAGCCGCAGGCTCCCATCCACCAGGATCCGCACCCGGGCCTGCAGGTGGCTGTGATACACCGTGTGTGGGGAGAGGCACAGGCCTTGTTTAGCCAACAGGCTCCCCAAAGCCTGCCCCCCAGTGCCCACCCTGCCCCACCCCCCAGAGCCCCACCTAACATGGAAGACATTGGCACTGCCCCAGAACCAGCTGTAGGTGAGGTTTGTTGGGTAGGCCTCTGCCTGGCAGGCCAAAGACACATCCTGGAAGGCATTAACCGTGCTGTTCCTGGGGGGCACCACGATGAGCGGGGGGCCTGTGGGAGAGCACGGAGGACAGGGGCCTCAGCCCACATCCTTCCCAGCACCCCGAGGTCACTGCTGCCGTCATGCCCTCTGCCCTCAGAGACAGCGCGGGCTCTCCCAGGGCCTTGGGGAACTGAAACAGGCCCTTACAAAGCTTCCTACTGTCCCCCAGACCAGCTCCCCCTCCCAGATTCTCCCCATTCCATCAGGGACAACCCCATTCACCCAGTGTCCCCTGCCTGGAAGGTGTGTGTGTGTGTGCGTGTGTGTTGGGGAGATGGAATCACTTTTAACTCTCTGCTCATTCACCCTTTCTGTCCATCTGTCACATCTTAAATGACTCTGTCCCCCTCCCTGATCCTGGTACCCAGCACCTTACCCAAGGTACCGCACCGACTTCCCTGACTCTAGTCTCCCCGATCTCTGTACTCTGATGGCCACTTGGGCAGGAATGTCCCACCCTGGCCACAGAACAGGAGCCCACCACAGCTCCTGGCTCCTGCCACACTGAGCTCAAACCTCTTGGCCCAACCCATCCCTGCCTGGCCAAGGGTCCTTCCAGATGTCAACCCTTACACGCTCTTTCCAGCAGGAGCAGCAGCTCGCCGTGCCCCTGCCAGGCTCACTCCCAGCCCCAGGCCTTTGCTCCTGAGCCCCCAGTCTGGGACACGCTTCCCTCAGTCTGGCCAAGCCACACGATCCCTGCAAACCCGCCTCTAAAGCCTGCAGCTCCCCTGCTCCCTCCCCTCTGGGCTCCTACTGCGCCAGCAGCCAGTCAGGCATAAGAGGAATGGTACAAGCTGGCGCGTGGCCCTATAGGCACACGAGGCGCGCAGGCTGCAACACCTCATTTAATTTTCACGAGAGCCTCTTGGGGTGGGAATTACTGTCTCCACGTCACAGATGAAGGCTCAGAGGCAGAGGGACTGTGAGGTGACTTGCCCAAAGTCAGCAGGGAAGACATGATTCATACACAGGCCTTGCAGACACCAGAGACTCACCCTAACCACCACCTGGCACCGCCCTGCTGCCCAGAGAAAAGAGGCTCTCTGAAGGCAGTTCAGGCCTATTTCTCCGCTTTCCTAAAGGGATGGACGTGACCAGTAACTGCTAAGAGCTGATCACTGAGTGCAGCCGAACCTAATTAAACTCTGTACCAGTCCCCACAGGTGTATACGAATGCCGTTATGTACAGGTGAGGAAACTGGGGGTTGGGGGCTGTGCAGCTCATCCCTAACACCAGCAGCCACGTCCTTTCCACCCACTGCTGGGCACTAATATCTATTTCACTGATCCTTTTAAAATTAAGATGCAGGTTTACAACAACAGCCTGTGTTGGGAGCTTTCTCTCTCTCCACCGCCCAGCGCTCGGGAACAAGCCCCCTCCCACTCCTGCTGTGTGCGCCCCAGCCACAGGCCACAGCCCCCTCATATCGGTGTCCCGGTTCCCGGGCCTCCCCGCAGAGAGCACCTAGCACCAGCAGCTGGGTGGCGTGGGTGGCGCTGCCCTCAGTGCTGGAGGCTTGGCAGGTGTAGACCCCGGAGCTTCCCCGCACGGCCCGCCGGATCCACAGCGTCCCGTTCCGCACCTAGGGGAGGAGTCAGTGAGGGACGCAGGCCCTGCACTTCCGAGGCTGGCCAGCAGAGGGAGGCAGCGCCCCAGGCTCAGGAAGCCCACGAAAAGCCCCGCTCAGGGCCACCTCTCAGCCTGCCTTCGCATCCCCGTCCTCCAGCCCCGCTCTCAGGCCTCCACCGGCCCCTCACTGTCTATTTGGTCCACCCTGCCCAGCCCCAGGACTCACTTGCACCTGACCCTGGCCCTGGCCAAGGTCCTGTCCTCGGAGCTTCCAAGTCACATGAGGCTGTGGGCTGCCACGGGCCACACAACGCAGGGTCACGGGCTCCAGTTCCTGAACTTCCAGCACCTGGGGAGGTGTCTGCAGGAACTGAGGGGGTGCTGCAGAGAGAGAGGCATCAGCGGCTGCCAGAGGGGCTGTCAGGCCAAAGAGCACAGATGGGGAGACAGATCGGGGCTGCAGCCCTCAGCCCAGCCACCCGTCCGCCTACATAGGCATCCCCAGCCCAGGGTCACCCTGCCTCCTGCACCCAGAGCCAAGACTGCACCAGTCCCTCCCCACACTGGCCTGCAGAGTAGGTGACCACAGGCTGGGAGCTTAGAGCTGGGGGAGGGCTAGTGGCCTCTGGAGTCAGGAGGCCTGGGTTTTAGATGCTGCACTGCCCCTAATCCGTGGCATGAGCCAGTGTCCTCATCTGTGAAATGGGAATTATTATGACCTCCTTCCTTCTCGGGGTTCAGAGAGAATTCATGAGGTACTAGATCAAAGGTGTTTTGCAAAAACAAGATGCTGCATATACACGAGCTATGAATCACTCAGGGCCCGACAGCCTCCCACCGCCCGGATCAGGGATGCAGGAGCAGCAAGAGAAAGGAAGAAGTTCCGAACACAGCCTCGGCGGCCAATTAGATTTAGATTTCAAGAACGAACAGGGCAGGAGTGGGGGTGGGAGGCGTAAAATGCAAACAGTGAGCGAAGGACCGAGGGTGTCAGCAAGGGAGGGCCATCAAACGGCCCCTTCTCCCTCCCCCCAGCCACAGGTCCCCATCATGCTGCGCCCCTCCCTTCACCACCTGCTCCCGGCTTCGTACAATTGACTGTGAGGTGCACCCAGGAGCCATTAGCAGAATCGTCTTCGGGGCTGTGCTGGTCCAGGAAGAGTACTCGGCACTCATACCAGCCCTGGTCTTCCGCTCGGAGCCCCTCGATCTGGAGAGATGCCCCCTTCTGCAGCCGGACTCGCCCTGGGAGAGGAACCCTGAATCAAGGGTGCTGAAGGGACCCCTGGCCACAGCAGTTCTTCTCAGAGGTCAAGAAGAGGCTCATTCTCTCCCAGCTACCTGACAGAGTGGGGTCCAAACAGGCACAGATGGGGTTGGGGTCACTGAGGGCAGATCCCTCTGTTCAGCCCTCTGATTGCTCCTGCCTCCCGCAGCTGGGACCAGTTCAGACAAAAGGAAGCCCAGAGCAGCAGCAGGGGGACAAGACGCCTCCCTGAGCCACACCCCACTTCCAGGGCTGTTGGGGGGGTGCTCTTTGTGTAGCAACAGAGTACTCCTCTGCCAGACGACTGTCCCTGGAAACCTCAGCAGTGTCTGGGGCCTGAGCAGGGACCCAGAACTCCCCTCCCAAAGCTCCTAATCCCTCAGGGCTATTATCAACAGCCTAAGAGCTTTAGCATGGCGAGAGCCCAGCCCGGGCAGGCAGCAAGGTCAGCAGCCTTCACGCCATCTCCTCGTGGCCCAGGGCACCCAGGCCCGGCTGCCTGACCACAGCAGGCTCCACAAAAACACCAGCCACACCACCACACTCCGCCACCAGGCTCAGACTGAGGGTGCCCCCAAATCCCTCGACACCCAACCCCCATGAAGCCATGCACCCCAGGCAGCTCTGAGGAGCCCCAGCAGAGCAGCCTAGAGAGGAAGGCACTTGGGAGTCGAGACCTAGAGTCCAGCTCTGCTGTGCACTCCTCCGGGCAAGTCACTGAATGTCTCCCTCATCTATAGTTTCCTCAGCTGTAAAATGAGAGAGAAGAAAAAGCATGTGGCTGGGGCAGAGGGGCCGGGGAAGGTAGGGAAGACGGGCAGCAGGGTGCCTGGCATCAGCGGGTGCTCAGAGGGCCGAACAAATGAATGAGCTCGGGATTGGACATCAGAAGGCTGCATGTGATCTTGGCCCTGTCCCTGCCTGATAACATCACCTCCCTTTTCTCCCCCTGCATCAGTGAATAGTAGCGCCATGCATGCGCCTAGTTATCCTACCAGAAGCCTGGTGTCACCCTAGATTCCTCTCTCCTTTACCTCCTACATCGACCTGTTCAGAAAACCTTTGAAATTCCACCCCCTAAATATTTTTTCCTTCTCTACATCTGCACCTTAGTTCAGTCCTGTAACAGCCCTCACCCGAGTCACTCCCACAGCCCACTAAGAATTCTCCCTGCCTCCAGCCTACCTCCCTCTGCATTTACCAGCTGCCCGCCCCACCTTGACCTTTGACAAATGACATTTTCTAAGTCCTTGGGGTTATGCAGAACAACGGCAGCTGTAAAGATCCCTTAGCATGGTGCCCACTCCAACCATCCAGACTGTGCCCCTCATGAGCTCTTCCTAATTCTGGAGCTGTTCGTGCACTCACATCTTCAGTGCTCCCCTTCCACCTTTAGGATGACCTCTCTGAAATAGAGCCTAAGCATCCAGGGCCCAGTGCTGCAGGGAATAAGAGGAGACCGGTCAGGCTGAGGCCGGCTTTGTGATGTAGCCAAGTGACTCTTTTCCTTCCAATGAGGTCCAGGGGTGTGGAATCTCCAGGACGGGTGGACCTGCTTAAGGGCTAGGTGTTTAAATCCCCACCTAGAAGATAAGCCCTGGCCCTGCAGGTAAATATTTAACATAGTCACACCCCTCCACCCACCATCGGATTCCTCAGTAACCCTATCTGCCTGGCCCCTGCGAGCTGGCTGACCCAGACTGCAGTCTCTTCTAAGTCCCGTATGATGAATAGTTGCTTTTCATTATGGTGATCTTCAAGCTCCACAAAAGGAGCAGGAGGACAGGGAGACTGAGGGTTGGCTATGGACTATGTAATATTAGGCACTGTCACCATATTGAATCCTCCCCGAAATTCCATTATAGAGGAAGGAACTGACGAATTAAACTTCTTTCCAAAATCACATGGTTAGTAAGCAACAAAGCCTGGCCTTCTTTCTCCAGGTGCTGTGACTTCCCATCGCACGCTGCTCTTTGGATTAAGAGATGTTCAAGGCACTCAGCCCTGAGCATATTCAGGGCGCTGTCCCCTTGAGGGAGGCTGGTAGCCAATGGGTGACAGTTCCAAATGATTGCTGATCAGAACATCCGATGAAGCACACGGTAGGTCCTAACTTTTCCGTAAGATACGGCCTGCTAGACCTGTACTGCACAGCGGAACAGGAAGACAGCCAGGGGCAGTCAGTACTAAGTCCTCCTGAATCCTGAGCCCACCTCCGGGAGGCCCTCTCTCTGCCTGCTGGGCCACAGCCTGATGGACTTCAGACTTCTCTGTGTGCAGGGGCGTATAAAGGAAGCAGGAGACACACACTCCGCTCTCAAGCTCTCGGAAGACAGGGGACTCACACTCATATACGTGTACAAGTTCACATACACACGGTTCAAGAAATGGTGCTAACTGTGCCCAGATATTCCAACAGATTGTGAAGCAAGAGGAATACAGAAGACTTCCAGGAAGCCATGAGTATACAGAGGGTTTTGAAGGATAAAGGCAGTAAGGGGAGACGACTAGAGGGAACAGGAGCATTTGAAATGAAGGAGAGAACTAACTGATCTCTATCAAACAGCTCAGGTCGGAGAGAAAACTCATGTCCCTTCAGCTATACGGGATTCCTTGAAACTCCCAGGAAAGACAGCCCAGGAGCCACACCAAAAGCCGGTCCCCGTGGATGAGAAGAGGTGGTCTAAGATTCACCCCAGGAAAGCTGGGGTAAAGCTCAGCCTCCTTTCGTCGGGGCCCCGGTTCCACTGCAGGCACTCTGCAGGCACTATATGTACAGGGGCTGACTTAATCCTAGGATTTGGTCCTAGCTTAGTTTGTACTGCTTTTTACTACTTTTGCACTATAAATCCAGTGTATATCTAAATCTAGTCTATAAATCCAGTCTCCTCTGCTAGGCTCCTTCTAGATGCGAGTCCTCGGAGACTGGAAGCTTCCCTCTGGTCATCCCTAAAGCTGCCCATGGTCTCTCTCGTGGTCCCTCCCACTTCCTAGGCCACCGGGCTCACTCACAGGCCCAGGCCATCTCCCCTTCGCTTGCCCAGAGGGTTTATGACAGGACGGCATTGTCTTTAGCAACATCCATCTTCTGCTGCCTAGCAACTGCAGTTCAGAGTCCCTACACAAAGGCTGAGAGGCCCCTTCCACACTGGGAGTCAGGAAAAGGGTTAATGGGTGCAGGGACCTCCCCCCAGGGCCCTGACTCCCCAGACTAGCCCTGGGCAGACCAGGCTCCAGACAGGCGGTGGGGCTGTGTACAAAGGGAGGGCTAGGAAGAAAGCCCCAGGGTGACTGCTCGGCCCTTTGAGCTCAAAGGAGCAACACGGAGGCAGAAGGAAAACCCACAGGTGGCCAAGTGGCTGGCTGTCCAGAGGCTTGTCTGCCTGAGGACCTCAAGGCAGGGCAGCCAGCAGAGGGAAGGGGTTCTGCCTGTGCCTGGGGGAAGCTCAGGAAAAGTCCTCTCTGCTCCTCCACCTCGCCTGCCCTGCCCTGGGCAGATAGCAACCTTTCTGCACCTGCCCAGCCTCAGCCCCGCAGCCCAAACCCTCCCCCAGAGGGCAGCAGGTGGTGGCAGGGAGGAGGCTCACGGGCACAGCCCATATTTCCTCCACTTGTCCTGGTTGGGGGCCGCCTTCATCAATTCTCAACAGACCTGTGTAGACACAGGAGCTCCCTCCAGGCTGTGTGCCAACAACTGTCCCCGGTTTGAAAATAAACTCTCCCCTCGGGCAGCACCTGCCTGAGCCCCTCCCGCTTCGCTCAGTCTGCCTGCCCGAGAGCCCAGCCAATCCCAGGGCTTCTCCTAGGATTCAAACTAAAGAGGGAGAAGATGGGGCCCACTCTCTTCATCACAGTCTTCCTGGGTGGCCTTTTCCTGCTCTCCCTCTGAGGAGGAGGCACCAAGACTGCCAGCCGGCAGCTCCGGACCCCACCTGGGGACCTCCCGCGCACTGCTGTCGGAGACTGGCACTAAACCGCTCAGATTAGGGCTCCATCTGCGATTAGGAGGAAGCTGAGCCTGCCAGGGAGCCAGCTGGGTTGCAGAAGCTCCCCAGGGAGGCCTCCACACTATTTTAAGGCCCTACGGGGGGCCACCTGAAGCAGGAGCCTCGCACAGCCCCATCCATTCCCTGATCAGCGAACACGGCCCTCAGCAGCTCACCCTCTCTGTGCACACTCTTCTGTACTCAGAATCAGGCTGAGCCCCCACGGTAGAGGCACACAGGTCACAGACCCTCCCTCCCCTCCCTGCGGCCCCATCAGCTCACTCCCTAGAAGCCTAGAACCCCCGAACTAGCATTTAAGGCAGTGGGGGGAGCGGAGGGCAGAGGTGTGAGCAGAAAGGATTGAGACTTAGGGAAAGACCAGGACGGGGTTGGGGAGGCTTCCCCTGAGGCCTAGAAAGAGCAATTAGAGAATTGGGACGGATTCTTGGGATAGGGCTGCAGGGTCTCCTCCAGAGCAGACCTCCAGGGGTTCTAAAGAGCACAACTCTACCGTGCGTGTATGAGTGAATCCTTCCCTGAATTAACGCTGCTTGGGAGCAAAGCCACACTTGTTCAGCAGGGGTGAGGCCATGGAGCTGGAGATGAGGATGGCAGGGACAGAGCAGTTAAGAAGAGGCCTTGTCCCTACCCGACCCAGCCCCCCTATGTTGGTGCACCCCCCAAGCTCCCACCTGAGGACAAGTCTTACCTGCAAAACCAGGGTCGACTCGGGGAGTGTAGAGGCCAAACTGGATGAAGATGGGGAGCAGGAATCCAAAGCGCAGCCACTCGATGACGTGCAGGGGGGGCCGGCCAGCCGGAGGCAGCAGGTCACAGCCCAGCACCGCACTCTCCCCAGCCCGGCCCACCACCGACACGGCCTCAGGCTTCCCTCGACCTGCACAGAGGGTACATGAGGGCACAGCACGTTCCTGAGTCGGGGCTGGAGGGAGGTTCCGCCAGTCCCTCTGTGAAGTGTCCGGGAATCCTCACTTCTCCAGAACCCGCCCTCTTCCTGCCCTTCCTTACACGCTCACAGGAACCCTCCTGGGGAGCACCCTCCATCCCCAAGGGAGTCCAGCTCACCGTCAGCCCCCCGGCTGATGATCAGGCTGAGGATGGCCAGACTGAGGCACCAAACCATAGCCCAGCTGCCCGCTCGCCCGGCCCCTCCTGTCCACAGGGGCCCAGATGGAGGGGCCTGGGATGTGCGGAGGCCGGCGAGCCCCGTCAATCCTGATCAGGTGACAGTCTCAGCTCTCACTCTTGTGGGCAGTTAGGGCTTGGCTCACGTAACGCCTGACGAAGCCGTTGTGGAGCACCACCAGACCTAAATGTAAAATGCGGGTAACATGCAGAGGTGGCCGGCACTGGATACCGGAAGGAACCCCACAGTTAGAGAAAAGCCAGCAGGAGCCAGGCGGAGAGCAAAGGAAGAGAGAAGAGAGCACAGAGACCAGAGACCTTGATGTCCTGCGGAATTAGGGCCGGGGTGGGGGCACCGGCAGGACAAGAGTGTGCCGGGGAGGGCGGGGGCACAGGTGAGGATGTGGGGGGTTGGCAGAGCAGCTGAAAGATCTTAGGGAAAGGAAAGGCGTTCTGGGGAAACCTGGGTTACTAAGGTTCTCAGAAAGCTGGGCCAGGAGGGCACTGGGGTTCCTGGCCACTCGGAAAGAGACTGGTCAGGGAAGCCTAGGGATGAAGAGCCCCTTCCCCCAGCCTCCTCTCCCTTCTCTTTCCTCAGTCCTGATGCTACCTACAAGGCAGCAGATAGCAAGGTGGGACCAGCATTATCACCTCCACCCCACCGCGACAAGTAAGGCCCTTAGGATCTCAGAGAGTCCAGCTCAGGGGCACTTGATTGCCACAGTCAAGGGCAATCCCTGGAAAAGAAGCCCAGAAAGTGAGCCCAAAGACAGCCACACACAATTCCTTGCCCCAATTCCCCAACCTCTGTGAACCCTGTACCTCTTTCTCCACTCAGCCTCTCAACACCGCCTTAGCAGGGGTGAGTCAGGCACTTGGGATGGAGGGAGCTGCCTCCCCCACCTACTGGCATGGGAGGGCCCAGGCAGCATCCTCCAGGCCTGGGCAAGCCCCGGGGCGGGCAGCGGGCACCACTGCCTTCTCCTGATGCTGCCAGGCAGGCCTCCCTTTGCCAGACACCGGGACCCAAGTGCCCCACTCTCTCCCCTCCGGTACCCTCGGGCCCCAGGGTTTGCCAGGCTCTCCCCTCCCCAACCCTAGGGGCATGGTCCACAGCCAAAACAGCCTTCCGTCCCTCGGGTATAGGAACGGACAGCCCCAGCCCCAGAGCACCTAGAGGTAGTCGCAGGGGACTAGGGTGGGGGGTGGGGGTGCTGTCTTGGGTGGGCAAATCCAAGTGGCCTCTGCCCAGGGGCCCCCACCCCACTCTAGCCTCATGGTTGGGACCTAGCTGTAAAATGTCCCCCATGTCTCGGCCTGATCCCACTTCCTCTTAAAGGCCAGGTATGTCCCGACAGCACCCCAGTAAACACCCGCCTTGCTTCCCATTGCCCCCAGCCAGCTGTCGCATGCTTCACTGACAGATCTTTTACCAAGTGGCTAGGAAGCCCCAGTTCCTGGCTAGGAAAACTCCTGGCTCAGCTTTCCGAGAACCTTAGTGCCTGGGTTCCCCCAGGGTTCCTCTGCTTTTCCTAAGATCTTCCAACTGCTCTGCAGAGCCCGCCCCACCCAGCACATGCTCCTCCCGTGCTCCCATTCCAGTCATCCCCCCACTTCTCCCAGGCCTCCCCAACTCCCCTCTTCCCCATCTGGTCTCCCACTGCACCAGGTCCTTTGCACTTCAAGGAACTCCCTTCTGTCTCCTTCAGAACCCCCACACCCCCTCACTTCTCCCGTCCTCTCCCGCCTGGAATTTCCCTCCCCAGAATCCTCCTGCCTCGGCCCACGATGCACTTCTAATACCTCACCTGCAGTTCCCTTCTGCCTCGCCCGCGCTGGACCCCTGGAAGTGCTCCTTGCTTTGGGGACCCACTCCCACCCCCCACAAGCTCCCCCCCAGAACTCCAGTTCTCTGGGAACACCCACCTCCCTCCAAGAATCCCACTTTACTCCCCAGAACTCCCCTAGCTCTTCTCCCCAAGCAATTCCGTTTCTCTCCACAAGTCCCCCGCTTCCTCCTGTCCCCGAACTGCCGCATGGCCCGCCACCCACGCCAGCACCCCCATTCCGTTGCCCCCGGAGCGCCCCCGCCCTCACCTGCTCCGCTCCGCCTGGCTCAGCTCTCCCGGCTACACAATAGGGGGCGGACCCGCCTCCCCGCCTCGGATGCCCCGAGCGCCTCGCGTCGCCCTGGAGACCGCCGGTCCCCCCCCTCCTGCGGCGACCAATCGGAGCACGCCGAGGCGAGGCGAGGCGGGCGCGACCCCCGAGCGGCCTGGGAGATGTAGTTTCGGGAATGCAGGACTCGCGGGCACGTGGGCTCAGGCCGCCCCCTGGTGGAGCTCAGGACAGCCAAGCGCAAAGAGGCAGGTGGGCCACTTCCCGCCTCCAGCTCGGGGGACTGGCGGGTCCGGGGCGTGCCCCAGGGGTCGCAGGAGCTGCCCTCACCGGCTCCTCGCACGGCCTCCTTCGTGCGTAAGCTGCCGTCGACTCTCTCCTGCACCCTGACGGGCTGAAAGCCGCAGAGGCGGCAGCGAGGGCTGAAATCCGAGCCTGGGGGCAGGAGCACCCGGCGGGGAGCAGCTCCGCACCTCCTCCCAGGGGATCCACCCAGCTCTGGGGCTCCTCGGATCTCCTCCCCTATTCCCAGCCCCACCTCCACCCATTTCTTCTCTGGCAGGACTGGAAATACCAGTCTGCGCTGGCGAGTTCCCAAATCCTGCCCAGGCGCCTCCCACAGCGCGCAGAGGGGAGGCTGCGCTTCCAGCCTGAGGTTGCCAAGTCAGCGTCCGCTGCAGCTCCCAGCGCCAGCCACCTAGGGAAGCAGGCCCAGAGGGGAGAGAGGGGGCATCCTGACCTGAGAAAGAAAGGGGAGGAGTGAAATAAATGATCATTTATCGAATCCCTGCGGGGTGCCAGACCCTGAACCACATGCTCTGTAACTCTTACTGTAACTGCACAGAAGCCCTGGGAGTAGGTGCAGCTCTGTGTGACTAATGAGAGAGCAGAGGCTCAACCGACGTGAACTGACAGATCCTGCCCCAGACTTCCCATCTTGGGCTCAGACCTCACCCAGACTTCCCCAAACCCACCCCGTTGGAGTTCTCAGACAAAAAGACACCTGTATGTCCTCAGCTCGGTGCCACCTTCAGACTGCAGGGGCTGACACCTTCCCCTCCAGGCTTGGGCATTGCTCCGTCCTGGTCTTGTTCCCATTCAGGAAGCCTCCCCTGTAACCAGCACACTGAGGTCACCCTAGTCTGAACCCTTATAACTCAAACTGAGTGCATCAGGCATTGAGTCATGGCATCATACCCTCACTGTCTCAGAAGAGACCCTGCAGGGCGGGTCTGACCTCTGCCCACACCGGTATCCTGGCCATGTCCTCCCACCAGTGGGTCAGTCAGCCCCATCCGAACACATCCTGGGCCAGGAGGTTCATCACCCCACGTAGTAACCTGTTCCATCTTTGGAGACTCTGACTGCTGGAAAGTTCTTCCAGGTATAACCATCTAGGTGCTTTCAGCCACAGCCTGAGATGGAATCGAGGAGGAGGATGTGGAGGCAGAGGTCAGGCAGGAGCAGTGGCTGGTCTCTCCCGCCATCCCTCCAGCAAATTCTCCCAAAGGGGCGGCTTTCAGCGTTGCTTTACAACCTAGCACACTGACCTAACATTGACAAGGCTATAATGAAGACGAGTTAGTGGACAGAGCATGTAAACAAGGCAGAATGCCCAGAAAAGAGGGCCAAAGAACAAAGCCTGCTTTACACCTCGGCTCCTCACCAACCAGCACCAAAGATCTCCCTCCCCCATGTTAGAATTGCTACACCTCTGGTCCAAAGGTTTCATTTCTGCTGTCTCCAGGGTTTTCTTGAAGATAAGCTGATCACATTTGGCGTTAAATAGCTTTTCATGACCTGGGAATTTAAAGTGGTTTTCAGTTTTTAAAAGTTTACGATATGGTCATTTTTTTTTTCTAGAAGCTTATTTTGTGCGTGTTATTGTCACTGTGCTCTGATTCAGAGGTCACTTGTTGGTTTTCTGGTAAGAAAAGGAACCTGGCCTTCTCACTTGTTCCCTCACCAAACCAAAAGTGAAAGTTGGGAAAAAATAATCCCTGAAGCTCGAAATCAAATATTTTCCTTTGGGTTCTCCTCCATCCATAATCATTACTCTTTGGGAAAGTTTAAGAACCAACTAGGATTCTGCCCAGCCTAACTATCAGCCAGCCCACCTCTTTTCAACTTGTTGACAAGCAGGCCAGAAAGTGGTGTCACCTCCAGGGACTTTGTGGACTACATGCCCATGAGCAGTGGTCCTACCATCTGATCAGACAAGAAGCCCAGTGTCATCGATTGCCACTTATGCCTTGGCATGCCTCTCCTCTGTCCCAGGGAGACGAGAGCTACGTGACAGTGTGGAGATTGCCTTGTGCATCTTTGGGTTCCCCCACAGCCCTTAGCCTCTCAGAGGGGCCCCGCTGACCTTCCGTCTGGACAGAATGTCCTTCTCTCCCTTCCCTGGACTTCTAGGGCACTGTCCCTGACTCCTCCCTCCACACCCTCGCTTTCACCCACAGCCCTTGTCACACCTCGTTGTAATTATATCTTTACACACCCTGCAGAGCCCCTTGAGGGCAGACAGTGTCTTTCCTGCCTCTGCAGAGCTAACCCAGTGCCTGAATCTTATAGATGCTTAAAATTACGCCCCCTCCCTGCCCCAGTTCGCTTTCATCTATTTGAAAGGATGAGCAGACTTTGCAAACTGCAGGGTGCTATGGGGTGATTATTATCCTGGCTTCCTGCAGAGGAAGAGACCTGGGCCTCTTGCAGCTTATTAGCCATCTCCTTGAGGGTCTCAGCCTTTCTCTTCCAGGTGCCCAGGCTGTTGGGTACCTCAGCCTTTCTCCACTCAGACCCTGGTTATGAGAAGAGGGACTTTGCCAGATGGCAAGAAGAGCCCTGGGCCATTCATGACAGCACAGGGACCATTCATTCCTTTATTTAGTTTCTTTGCACCTGACTCTGAAATACTTGAAGAACCAGCTGCCCTGTGTGCAATATGGGTTCCAGCGGGCCTCTTCCAGGCAGTCTTCAGAAAGATGTTAAACAAGCCAGAGGAATTGGGAACTGCAGGCTTGGTTCCAGAACTGTAGGTCTTATTGAAGGTGGCACTGCCCGAGCTGGGCGGTGCAGAGAACCACCCTCAGGCCAGGGACTGCCTTCCAGCAGGACAAGGGTTCAGGCTCTCAGGGGGTGGAGTGCATCCACTGCCCCTTTGGGGACTGGTTTTCTGACCTCACCACCTTGTCCCCAAGCCCCAGGGGTCTTCATCTCCTGCACAAGAACCTGGGCAGGAGGCCCCTGCTTCCCCCCTGGCTCTGCTTCCTTTCCAGTCCAGGTGGCCCTGGCATTGGCATCCGGGCATCCCATGCTGCTCAGAGTCCTGCTGGGTTTCCGAGCACCTGGCCCACGGCCTGTTTGCCCAGAAACAGTGCCCTTGGGCTCCAGGATTCCCCAGTACATCCCACTGCCCTAACCAGCCTGCAGATTCCTTGCTGTGGAAGACAATCTGGAGGCCAGCATCCTTCTCCTCACTGAGAGGAGATGTGAGATGCAGAGAAGTATCAGGCACGCCTTCTCCCAGCCCCCAGAACCCCCTTCCAACCTCCCCAGGGCTCCCAGCCCTCCCGACCCCGTGGGGCCCAAGGCGCTACCTTGGCCACACCTCTGTAGGAGCTCCAGGTAGCGGCACCCATGCTGCCTGTCCTTCAAAGACTGCACTCCTTGTGGAAATGGCCTGGGCCTCAAGGGCTGTGTATGAACAGTGTCCCAGGCCAGAGCGAGTGGCAGAGCCGAGCCCAGATCTCCTGAGATCTCACCCGGTGCTCTCCCTACCACACCCCACACCGTCTCCTCAGTTCACTCACTGCCCTCCTGTGTCCTGTCCCTTGGTGTCTGGCCGGCCTCCTCCCCAAACCCTGCGGACATGGCAGCTGCATTAAGTAACATTCACAAGATCTGATTTGGGGAGGATGACCAAGACTTGGGCAGCAGCTCACCAGGCCCTAGGGAGGGCAGGGGGAAGGGTGGCGTGATTCAGGCTGGGCATGACGCTAAGGAAACAATAAGATAAAACTTAAGGGCCTTTGCCAGGGCAGGGCAGGGACGGGACTGTGTGCAGGGGGTGGGCAGTAACCCAGACGGAGAGTCCGGAGCGCAGGTCTGAGGCGTGGAGATCCATACGGAAGGGGTGGAAGGGACAGTAACACCGACCACAGACGCCACAAGTCTAGACCTCAGCTACTGATCCAGCCAAGCTGGCAGCCCTGTGGGGTGGGCACCAGAGGCTGGCATTGGGGGATAAAAGGGCAGCAGCTTGACTAAGCCCCAACATAGGACAGCACCGGGGTGCTTCCTGCCTCCCGGGCAGCCTCTAGACTGGGGTGGGTGGGAGTGGCTAAGTAACTCATTGCCAGGGTGAAATAGGGCAGTGAGGGCGGAAGAGTCTTCACAGAACGAATACCACTCCACGCAGGACTCAGTGCCTGAAACTCTCCCAGTTAGGAATCGGCTCACGTTCAAAGGAATCTCACGTTTTTCTTATTCTAAGTGCAAATGTTACGTGTGTCGGTGAGGAACGGAGTAGGTGGCGGGTAATAACACACTCACTCCTACTGGGAATGGATCCTTTAGACTCACTTTCCTTCCCAAAGGCAGGCTGGGGAAGCACGTGGGCTCAGACATGGGCACCAGGGTGGAAGGAAAAGAAGGCACCCAGGTTTTACTGGAATCACCCTGAGAGAGACCAACACAGCCCCTCCAGAGGGACAGTCACCTAATTTGACTTTATTACTGAGCAGTCTTCCCTGGGGGAGGGGGCCCCCCGCCCCTCAGTCCCCTGGGGGAAAAGAGGAAGGACCCCAATGGAGGCTGGAAAGGAGCAGTGCTCAGGGCAGGCTCCCCAGACCCAGTCAGGCCAGCCTGGGGCCCAGCTTGCCCCTCTTTGTCAGTCTCATTCTGTTTCTCTTGAGTTCCCTCATCCGTGGCATGTTGCATCTTTTCTGGGCTCGGATGAGCCAGAGCCCCGCAGCCAGAATCCCCAAGAGCAAGGCAAGGAGCAGTGCCTTGGCCAGGACGCAGAAGGAGGCCTTCTCCGCAGGATAGCCAGGGTCTGGGAGGGAAGGCAGGTAGAGAGGGGCTCACCAGAGGGACGGGCGAGGTCCCGAGTAGGGGGCAGACGTGGCCCCACACCCCACAGAGGAGGTCGCGGGGTCACAGGCAGCTGGCACTCCTCTGCAAGTGCTGCCTGAAACGTACGTTCTATTCACAGAAGCCCAGGAACTGAGATCTGGGGAGCAATCTCAGGCTGGGCAGGACAGAAGAAACCTTCGGAAGTTGGGAACACTAGGAGAGGGGGGCCCCTATCCAATCCAGGAGTCAAAGCTTCAGAGGAAGGGGTTAGGTTCTAGATCCCATGTGTTCTCTTGGGGAGAACTGAGGGAGGGAGGTGGCAGCCCCGAGGCCCTGCAGTAGCTCAGGGACTGTGTCTGGGGTCCTGGTACCTGCACAGAAGGGCCCCGCACGGATGAGCCGGGAACGGACACTGCCGAGGGGGTTGCTGGCCTTGCAGGCGTAGGAGAGGGCCCTGTCCCCGGGCCTCCAGGATGCGCTAAGGATGGGGCCTTCGTGGGTTGTGTCTTCACTGTGCTCCCAGGATATCCAGCTGTAGGTCACGTCCAGGCCTGCCCTCTCCACAGAGCATGTCAGGGACACATTACAGGCACTGACCCCCAAGATCTCAAAGTTCACAGTGACGTGAGGCTCCGACAGCCGGCCTGGATGGGAAAGGAACACAAGGACCCTCTCAGTCACCAGGGGTTGGGCTTGCATTCCTAAGCTCCTGAACGGGGGTACAGGGGCTGCCCTCTGAGAGTCCCTTCACCTAAACGACAAATAGGCAAAAACTAACAAAACCCAGCCACAATAACCACTGTAGCCCAAGGTCCCTGAGGCAGCTGCTAAGGTAGACAGAGATGCCTTTCACATCCCCACTCCCCCTTTATGCCTGACCTCCCTTATCACCTTTGCACCCCCCTTCCTCCAAACCTTATTCTGCCTCCTTGATTCCAGAAAATATCATAACCCCCCTCCTTCGGGGGACACTTATAGTTCCATCCATGTCTGCAAGTTTCAGGGCAGAATATCAAACAATGTCACAGACAGGAAGATGAGACTTGTGTTCGGGTAGAGAGGAGAAACTGATTAGTGGCCTCAAATCACACAGGAGGATAAAGGCTCAAGAATGGAGGCAGCATCCATCCTAGGATGCAAAATCTCTCTGGGAGAGAAAGGACCCCTTGAAGTCTGTACACGAAGCCCCTGCCCCCTCTCACCGCGTTGGGCACGTCCACGGGAAGGGCCTGTGGGCCCGGGGCCTCGCTGCTCCAGGTCTCTCCACCCGCAAGTTCTGCTCAGACACTGGGAATGGGCACGCTGGAGGCAGTCTGCCTTCCGGTCCCAGCCCCTCAAACTAGAACCCCGAGTCCTGAGACCCCTACTCCTTTGCATGGAACGCTCAGGAGTGCCAGAAAAAGCAGCATTAGCATTTGCAGGCTAAACTCACGGTAGACAAGGAGGTTGTATTGCTGCATGATGGACATCTGGGATGTTCTCAGGTTGACTTGAGCTTGGTACAGGCCCGAGTCCTCCCAGCTCAGATTGCTGATGCACAACGAGTAGCTGGGCTCCAGGAAGCTCACGCGGCCCTGGTAGCGAGGGTTGGTCACCATGATGGTAGCTGGACGTGCCTCTTTCCCTGGCATCACAGTGGCAAGCCTCAGGTGGGAGGACCAGACGATGTTCTCAACCTCTTCGTCAGACGGTATTTCCAGGGGGAGGCTGATGGACTCCTGAAGGACTGCAACCACTTCCACAGGGTCCACCCCATCTCCGGAATCCCCTCTGGCTGCAGATAAAAGGAGAAGAGACGGGGACAGCTCAGCTGGTGTCTCTGGGCTGCTGAGCCTGGCGGTGGGGCTGGGGTCTCAGTCTCAGCGGGGCAACTCCTATGGCCCCACACTCAGTCTCGTGCCCTGGCTGCCTCTCCGGCCCCAGCTTTGTGCTGCCCCTGACTTGAGCACCTGCCAGGGGTTGACTTCCGTCTGTGTCCTCCCCATCCAAATTTCACCTTCTCCTCTTTGCACTGTGGGACGGCTCCCCCTTCCGAAGCCCCAGGCCTCCCCGTCTCTCAGTCCTGCGCAGAGGTCACACCCTATTCCTCCAGAACAGGGAGGACTAGGCCACACTGACCTCCAGAAGAGCTGAAGCATTCCACCCTAGAGGACATGGCTTGCCAGCGGAGGTCCAGCAGAACAGGGCAGGAGGGAGCCCCGGCTGCCCCCAGCTGCAGTCTCTCTCACCTTCTCGGAGCAGTGAGAGGAGGAGCAGCCACAGGAAGGTGCCCATGTCCGCGGCCGCGCGCCCCAGGGGGTTGGCGTGGTCAGCCCCCAGGCTGTGCAGAAGACAGGGTGCCCGGAGGCTGCTGGAGACAGAGTGGCTGACAGCCGGTCCAGAGGGGAGGGAAATGGTTATTTCCCCATCTAGCAGCCCTCTGACTTCCTTCTGCCTCAGTTCGCCCCTCCCTGCCTGTCTTGGGAAGAGTTCCCTCTGAGCCTGATGACTGAGATGGTTCACCCTCGGACTCATGGTTCCTGCCCCTCACACTCGACTCCTCAGATCCCACTTCCTAAATGAAGCCCTCCTGGACTCTCCACCCTCTGTATTTGCAAACTCTCCCAGATGATGCCACCCGTCCCCAGTTTCCTATCCAGCCCTGTCATCTGGCTATCAGCAAACGCTCCCTTGGCAGTTTCTATGTCGCTGTGAAAATTTGATCTTACACATACCTTTATCTCCCCAAACAGACTCCATCCTTTGGGACATCTCTGTATGTCCCACTGTTACTGGTCCCCATGCTGGACAGAGGCAGCATCCAGTTGATATTTTTGGAATGGATAAATGAATGAAGTCTTTATTGCAAGCTACTTATATTCCCACTTAAGAGACTATTCAGAGAAAGACATATTTTGACCCTCGGTAAAAGAGCAATTTGGATCAAAGAGTTGACCTAGGTTGTTAATATTATGGAAAGACTTTAAATTGTTTTGTGAGAAGATGATGTGGACCAAAGCTTTAGGAAACCTGATGGTCAGAGTTATCCAGGATGCAGTGGGTGGCCTGGGGAGGTAGTTTCTGTCCCTGGGATTCAAGCTAAGACTGGACAATCCTGGATATTCTACATTTCTGGCATCAGCTGGGTACTCAGGAAAATCTTTAGGTTCTTTCTAATACTCAATTCTATGAGTTTGTGCTGCGGTCAGGATGCAGGGTGATGTCCTCAGACCAATGGCACAATGGGGCTGATCTATTCCATTCTGTCCTGTGCCGATATTTCATATACCTTTAGGCCACAAATCCAGCACTTGATCATATATGTATTGAGCAGCTTTTGTAGCCTAGACACCTAAGCGCTGGGGGATTAGTAGTGATCAAGGATTTTAGATCATGGCATCATGCAGCTCAGGGGCCAACACCAGCCATGGACAAATAACTAAAGTTTGATGAGTCTCGCCAAAGGGCAAATCAGGGGAGCCCATAACAAGGGGATTTAGCAAAGTTGAGTCAGGAGGGTGAGGAAAAAGCTTTCAAGGGGAAATGATATTTTAGTTGAGACTTCAAGAATGAGCAGGCCTGCTAAGTGAAGAGACCACTAAGTGAATGGTTCTGAACTCTCAGTGCACAAGCATCAAACCTCAGAGATTGGGATTTCTTAAAAAGAAAATCAGTTCTCGGTCTGATTATGGACACTTTTTAAACAAATCCCCCCCTCCTTTTTTTTTTCGGGAAAACTAAAGCAAGGTGGGGAGGGAAGGAAAACAAGATCAAGTGCATAATGTTCAGAGTTAAAAGGTGAGTCTGTATCAGGCTCTCTAAGAAGCGGGTGCTGGAGGTAGGAGGGAAAGAGGTCCGATGCCGAGTAGGGGAGGAGGAAATGTCTGTACAAGAGAAAAGGAGAAGCAGAATTGAGCATGAGAGCCTCGGACCGTGGTGCCAAGAACGGTCTGTGCCCACAGGGCAGGAAGCTCCGCAGCAAAGACCCAGCCCTCTCCCTGTGCACAGCCGTGGGCTGGGCCTGCCCCGGAAGCACATGGATCCTGAGGGGTGGTCCGTTCACCGCACCCCTTGCAGCCGCAAGGAGATCCACAGACACCTTCATGGCTGATCACAGTGAATATGCTGGTCAGCCAAAAGGTGACTGTTCAGATTGATTAAACCTGTCTCCATAAATAAGCATCAACGATACATGGTGCTTTCTGAGCAGAGGAAAATCACTCCCACTGCACCCTAAGCCCTCCCAGTCCAACGTGGAGAAAGCACTTCTCAGAACATGATTTTGAGGTGCACTGAAAATCTCATTTTCCTTCTGGTCCACAGATCGTGATCCAGTTGCAACTCCATTTCTGTCTCTCGCTGCCCCTCTGCCCCTCCCAGGTGGCCTATCTTCCCCGGCCCTGGATGAGAACTCTGGTCTCCGTGTCTGGTCTCTGTTCAGAATGGAGAGCCTCCTGCCCTATGTCATAGGTAGGATGCCAAACTTTAATTAGAATCAAGCAGCTTCCCTGTCCCCTGGCGTGGGCCTGTCTCAGGCTGGAAGCCCACGGCTGGGAGGTAGGAAAGGTCCCTCCCACCCACGCTCAGCTTCCCTCTGCTTCCCTCACTCACCTCCCCGACTCATGTCCCCGACCAGGAGGGTGGCAGGGAGGGAAAGTGATGAACTTGCCCTTACCCGGCAGAGTGGTTTTACTCCCTGTGGGCCAGACAGTTGGTTAAGATGGGCTCCTCTCTTGAGGAGCAGTTCTGGGGGTTTCCTTGAGTTCCATCTCTCCTACCCTTGACCCAGGGTGGATGCATCTGTTCTAGGTGGTCCTTTGAAAGTCCTTCCTCAGCTCCTGGACATCTAGCCAGATATCTCATCTCCTCCTCTCTCCCCTGCAACTGTCCCCTGGAAGGGCACCCAGGTCAACCACACAGGCTGCATCTCATGAGTGGCCTTTGGTCGCCCACTCTCTACAGTCCTCGCCCTGACAGATTTCAAGATCTACAGCGTAGCACCACACTCCTGCCTGCGTCATGAGAGTCGGATCTCAGCCCACAGCTGGTTTTAACTATCCCAGGCCTGACTTAGGCTGTCCTCGCAGACCCTCACCTGCAGGGCACATGCTTCAAAGCCTGCAAGTCCTTGCCTTGAAGTCCCCCTCACCTGGCCCATGGTCAGAGATAACACTGTCTATCCTTTGGGGAGAAGTAATGGGGACTTGCAATAAAATAAAAAATAAATAAATAAATATTAAGTTATTTCCAAAGAAATCTCTTTCCAACCCCCCTGTCTCAACCCTTTTCCACCACAGATGTAGGGATCCCAAGGACATGGCACAGGCTCTCCTGCCCCGGGGCAAATCCCGCAAGGGGGCATCTCCCTCATGCTGCCTTTCATCTCCTGAGGCCCGTCCCACGGACAGCTCCGTGTCGCCATGGCAGGGAGGGTGCCAGCTAACAGCTAACCCCATCATTTGGGGTGTCCTCATCTCAGCCTCCGACCCAGCTGATCTCCGCTCTGCCGCGGTGAACGCTTCCCTAATAGCGCCCTCCCACCCGGACGTTGGCACCTCTGCTTTCCGCTTCGGGGCTTTCTCTGAAGCAGCGGACAGACCCTCAGCCCAGGTGCAGTGCAGCCAGAGGCAGGCGAGGGCACGGACCCAGAGGCAATGCTGGCTGGTAAAGCACAGAGCTGGTGGGTCAGGGTCCCAGTGCCCCTGCCCTTCTGGGGGACAACTCTGAGGCTAGTTCTTCTCCAGGCGCCCCCAGCAGGAACCAGCCATCCGCAGACCCTTTATTGGGCTTTTCTCACCTCCGGGTCTCACGTTCCTCATTCTGTCAGGTTGGCTTCTGGGTCACCTCTGGGAAAGTCTTCCTCCGCCCAGGTTCTTGTCAAAGGCTCTTCATTGGAAGGAACCTAGATGAAGGTAATATTGTAGATGATAAAGTAGTTGAGCCAGTAAAATCTAGACCTGCCCCTTCTCTTCTGCCTCGGGCTTCAGGGGCAAAGAAGTGCATGAGAAATGAGCCTCCCAGCCCAATTCTGATAGGACAGCCTTGAGAAAGAGGAGCCAGGGGAAGACTGGTCTTGCTCCGATGGACAGGAGGGCAGGATAACACAGGGACAAACCTTTGATCTGACTTTTTCCCAGCTTCCCTTTGGGTCTGGAAAGATGGGGACCCACCCAGCAGAGCCATGGCCCCAGAGGAGCCATCGGCAGACACTTTCCAAGGGAGTCAGCTTCCTCCCAAACAAAGCAAGTTGAGACCTGCCTGCATCCTGTATTCTGTTCTACTGTTCTATCTGTGTGGTTCGCCTTTCGCTTTTCTTTTTCTTTTTTAAGTGCCAGGGTTAAAAGAGTGATTATTCAGTTGAACCATGAAGGTGGCTGGAGAGAACTGAAACCATCTGCAAACCGCTGGAGTGCACCCAAAGGAGCCACTGTGGAACAGGAGACAGAGGAGCTTCCTTGCAGAGGGTCCAACTGGGGCAGGCCCCCAACGTGGGCGAGAGCAGAGCCCACATGGAAGCACAGACAGAATCCCGATCAGGTGGGGCAGAGAGAGGAGTTGGGGGGCTGAGACGGGGCTGCCTGGAGGGGCTGCCGTTACAGACCCTGGGGCCTTCCAGACCTGCTCAGGAGTTATTAAGTCATATTCTACCTTTGACAGGCAGAGAAATATGGGCTGGGAGTGAAGGCGGAACAGAGGGTGGAGAGAAGTTTTATTGCTGTTGCTTTATATTTTTAAGATGGGAAAGATGTGAACGTATTTAAATGCGGAAGGGAAAAGGAAGTAAGGAGTGGGATGGAAGATGTGAGAAAGAAAGGTGATGTTCAGTGGAGCATGGTGTCCTCCACTCCCCCACCCACAAGAGGGGAGGGAGCTGAGATTCAGAGCCTGGAAGAACCGGCCTTAGACTGCAAGATGGCCCTTTTCATAGAAAGAAAAGATGGGCAGAGACCCAGGAAAATTTGTAAGTGGCAAGAAGTTAAGGGGAGCCCAGTCTGGTGGTTTCCATTTTCTCTGTAAAGTAGAAGTGGTATTTGCTGAAACAGAAGGTTTAAGTGCATGAGTAAAAGGCAGGTATCTCAGGACAATGGACAAGGCTTGAAACAGATGAAGTGACTCTGCATCCAGGTTTCTTGGGACAGTCCAGTTTGAGCCTGTTATCCTTGCCTACTTATTGATAGGGCCCTTTTCATTCTTAGAAAGTGTCCTGGCTTGTAGGGTGAATTACGTGGTGACCCCAGCACAGGAGCAGAGTCCAGTGAAAGGAACTATGGTAAGATAGCTAAGCTTTGGGAGCGCAAGACCACCCTTTGTTTTTCTGGTCCACAAATTGCCCTGAAGATCTGGAGGCAGGCAGTGGGTAAGGGGCAGGGAAAATGGAAGTGCATCTGGAACAGGCTCCTCAGGTCCCTTCAACTGCAGGATGGAGTACTCAAACAATGCCAGCTTTCTAGGGCTCGTGTGGGCGGGAAAGGAGAAGATGCTTGCAAAGTGCTGGACTCAGAGCTTGGCACCTGGTGGGGGCTCCATGCATGTGAGCTGTTGGTACTGAAGGCTGGTTAAGCATAAAGATCATGGGCTTTTGGCATTATGAAGACCTGGGACCACCTCGTGATTGGCCAGCGTCTGTGGTGACTGAAGAAAACATGCAGGAAGTCTCTGATGTAAGACACACGAAGAGGTTTATTCAAGAATGTTGGCTGACAGCAACAAACAGCCCCTGGCCTGTGGAGACAGTAGGCATTGCTGCCAGACATTCAGCCTGGCTTGTTTTCCATGTCCCCTGTCCCCTCAGATCAGCCTGTTCCATTTGCAGAGACTAACCAGGCAGAGCCCCCTCAATGCACTGCCTACCAACTCATTCCTTGTCTCCCGGAAATCAGATCCCAGAGCCGTTCCTTACAAATACACCCCCTTCCCTCTTCTCTCGAGTATGACTCTCTGCCCTTCTTTCCTAAATGCAACTTGCCTGGTGGCATGTCCTCTGCTTCCCTCATGCTTATGGTTCTCAAAATGCAACATTTTTGCTATCTGCATCAGAGTCACCCAGAGGGCTGGTTACAATGCTTGGCCCCACTCCAGACCCACGGACTCAGGATGGGGACCATGGGGAGTGGAGCCTGCAAATGCACCTGCTTATTATCAGGGTCCCCAGGGGATTCCAAGGTGCACTAAGTCTGAGAATGCCACACTCTGTCTGCTCCTCTGTTTTGCTGAGACAGAGAGGAAGTTTCCCTGCAGGCTATTCCTTTGTCTCCAATCCCAAAAGCTGTCTTTCCCCTGAGTGGAGCCCTGAGACTGCTGCCTTCCTGGGCCGGGTGTCCTAGAATCCGAGAGGATCTCCTGACACTGTTAATGTGTCCTCCTCAGAGGCCCCTGGGAATTTGGAAGGACTGTCTCCCGGACTGCCTGCTTGGGGAAGCAGGTGCGAAGTCCCAGAGCTTCCACCTGACACGTCCACTTCTGTTCTTGGACCTACACGGGCGCTGAAGTAGGACTTGTCTGAAAACATCAAGCCATTGCCAAAAGAAAAAAAGTTTAGAATCCACTGATCTTGTCCAACCTCTTATTTTACAAATTAAAACTACAAAAAAACAGGAACAAAAACCAGAGGTCCGGTGGTGGAGGCACTTTTTCAAGGCCACACAGTTTCATGGCAAAGCGGAGGCCCAAACCCAGGTCTCCTGGCATCTTGCCAGCAGGACTTTACTTGATTAAACTAATTTTCAGTAACAGAACTATAGCTGGCGATGTCCAAGCGCCACTGATTTGTGTTCTTATTCATTTGTTATTGCTAATTGGTATCTGAGGCTGGAAAAAGAGTCTCAAAAATTGCTTAAAAAGAGCCTGCAGGAAACAGAGGGGAGTAGCCTGGGGAAAGCCAGCAGGCTGCCCAGGCAGGTCTGAGCAAGGGGTGTTTTCCTCAGCGAAGTGGATGCCATACTGGGGGGGCTCTAGCTCTCCAGCTCACTAATGTCCCCGCGTTGATCAGAATCTGGGATGCTGCCTCATTTTATCAGAGCTGTCATCAACTGACATATTAAAGAAGCCATTCATCCTACAGATAATTTATGAAGCTCCAATAAGTGCCAGGCACTCTTGTGGATGGGGGCTGCAGTGGTGTGTGGGAAAGCACGGGGTTTACACTACAGTTAGGGTGGGTGTAGGGGATAAGCAATACACAACGAACAAGCAGATATACAACATGACATCAAGGAATAAGTACCCTGAGGAAACACAAAGCAGATGAGGGGAGGGACAGGGGCAGGAAGTCTACTTTGTTGAGGGCGTTCGGGTGAAATATGCCAGTCGCTGGGCATTGGCCCTAACATCCGACCGTCCACAGCCAGTGCCAGCAGTTCTCAGAAGGCTGATGGGGGAGCACGGTCTTCAAGGCAAGGAGGTGATCTGTGGTTCGGCAGTTTGGTGACAGCCTATCATGTTCCTCTCTCTACCTCGAGCCTCCTGCCAGGCTGCCCAGGTTGCGCCTTTTGGCTGGCAGAGTCCCCAGGCAGAGCCCCGATGGCACGGTCAGGGTTATCTGGGACTCTCCTTGCAGTGAGTCCACACCACTCCATCTCATTTGTCTAACAAGGTAAGATCACTTGTTTCTTTGGGGATAACTTGCACATCTGATCTCCGATTCACGAGGCATTGACTTAGTACGTTGGGACGCAGAAGGCAATCTCATTTTCCCCTTCTCCAGGGCTACCTACTCCCCCTGCCGCTATACACACACACACATTAAATACTTTTCTTGGTAAAGGCTGCAGCGCTTCTGTCATCAGACACAAAATGCTCTCACCAGGGAAGACTCCCTCCCTCTCCCCTGTCAAGTTCCCCAAAGAGCTTATCACTTGTAAAGGTTTCATGACACCCCATGGTATCACCCTGTTCTCTGGGTCAAATCTGTTTCCTAGGAGAGAGAGGGGCTGCCTGGAGTGCTGTCCTCAGGGTAGTGACAGTGGCTTGGAGATTAGGCCATCAGATTGTGGGACAGGATCTCCTGGAAGAGAGAAGCTTCCATTCTCTGACCGGCAGCCTGGTGACAGAACAGCAGACCTGGAGACATTTTCTTCCAATCTATGAATGGCTAAGGAGTGGGGAATGCCTCAGGGATCCCTCCAGTCTACTAGAAGAGGATATGGAGGGCCAGAAGGAGAAGTGGAGGATCTAGAAGCAGCCACCCCCACTGCTTGGTGTGTGGGGGAAGATGCAGTGGACAGGAGCATCTTCCTAGGATGGACAGGCCTGGTACTGGGGATGGACATTCAGCTTGGCTGACTGTGAATCACTGCCCTGGGAGAGGGGAGGGGAGCAACGGGTATAGCTCCTAACTCGTTACCTTTCAAAGCCTGCCCCGAGAGTGTTACTTAAGGGCCATGTACTCTGGTCCTTCCTTTAGAACAGTGCCTTCTGAACTATAGAAAATATCCACACAGCCCTTTCACCAAAGGAAATATTACAGGACACCCAGTATGTGAAACAGATTAAAATGGACTGTTCTAGTGGAAGCCCCTCTCAGTTTAAACCCCAAGGCAACTCCTTGGGGCCCTAAGGGTGCTATAGAGTTTCTCTGCTGGAGGGTGGGGGGTCAGGGGGTTGCAGACAGCAAAGAAATGAGAGCCTGAGAGGGTGGGTTTCTAGGACTTCCACCCCCATTTGTAACAAAATGGCTGGAATTTCTCCTCTTTACATATTGAGCTTTTGAAAAAATTGCCTGTGGGGGAAAAAACTTCCCATAAATAAAAGTCCCCCAACTCTACTTAAAACCCTACAAAATAGTGTTTATTACCCATTATGTAGCCTTAAACACACAAAAGAATGCCAGGTGCTCCTAGAAGTAATCGCAGCTTGCTCCAGCAGAGGTCCTCAAAGTTAGGGTGGGGAGAGTTTGTGCCCATCGAGTATCATTAACCCCCGATAAGCCGGATGATCAGAAAACTGAACCCCAAGCCACGCCCTTTATGGACCATGTGAACTTGCCCCACTGAAGTGCTTTGCTGCAAGGCCCAGAGCCTGTGGAAGGGTCCCAGAAAGTAGGAACAGTCGTGGGGCTTTGAAATGCGCAGCTAAAGATACGGCTCTCTATCACCACGGTGTCCTCTGCAGAAAAAAGTTCCTCCCAGTGGTGGCAGGAGCTGGGCCGGCCCCCTGAGCAGCCCTGCGACTGCAG
This sequence comes from Manis javanica, assembly GCF_040802235.1. Taxonomy (NCBI): domain Eukaryota; kingdom Metazoa; phylum Chordata; class Mammalia; order Pholidota; family Manidae; genus Manis; species Manis javanica. The sequence continues at coordinate 7,564,759 of NC_133169.1, read as the reverse complement.
GGCCGACCTCGTTGCTGCCGCCGCGTAGAGAGCCCCCTCTGCGGCCCTTCGCAGCCGGGACAGAGCTCTCTCCCACGCAGTTTGCACACTGACCTTGCTCCTGGCCCCAGCTCATTTTCTACCCTGCTTTCTTCTAATCTCATGACCTAACCAATGGTCCCACATCACATAAATTTTGTGGACCCCATGTGAGAGTTCAGCCAAGTGTGCAATTAGAACACAGTCCACACAAACCACCCTCACTTCTGATGCTAATTCCAAGTTCCAGGGGCTCCCCAAACCACCCTCACTTTCAATAATTTGCTAGAAGGACTTGCGGAAAATACTGAAAGCATCTCTGCTCACAGCCGTGGTTTGTTAAAGGGAAAGAATACAGATTAAAATCAGCATAGGGAAGAAGTTCCCTAGGAACTTCCAGGAAAAGTACCAAACATGTCATCTCCCTGAGGAATCCCGGGACAGTGTGATGCTCCTGGTGTGAATGTGACAGCACAGGAAAGCTTCCCCACGCCCTGGTGTCCAGTGTTTGCTGGGGCTTGATGACCTGTGGCCCACACGGCCGATGTCTAGTGTCTGTCCTTTCCAAAGGACGGGCTGATCCCTTCAGTCTCTAGCCCTTCTGGAGGCAGAAATGATACTGCACGGCCCAAAGACTTCATCACACATCAGTCATTAGACTGTGGTCTCCAATGTCCCCATGCAAGCATACACTCCACTCAGATGACATTCCAACGGTCTAAGATCACCTCTTAGAGCCAAAAGCCAAGGCCAAACCTCTTTGGGGACAATTAATTCCTTACTACACAACATGCTAATGCACTTTTCAAACAAGGTGGAGAGAAGGAGAGAAGGGATGAGCCAACCAATCAAAGGGAATCGTGAGCAGTCCCCAGACTGCTGGCCGTCACTGATAGCAGCACCCCTGGGGGAGAAATCAAGGAAGAGGGGCTCTAGCAGGGACACTGTGCCTGCAGCCTCTGAGCCCCTCTGGGAGCTGTTTGTGTGGCTCATGGTACCCTGGGTTACAGGGGGTGGGCAGGAGTCATGCTTGGCCCTGGGTGAGCAGAATAGACACACTTCTCGGTGCCCTCTGAGACCAAGGAAGGTCTGGGGACACTGAGGCACATGTGCACAGAAGATGGGGATCCTGGCAGCTTTGAGAACTGTTTGGAAAGGACTCTGAGTCAAAGTCAGAGCTGGCACCCAGGGGCCAGAGCCTCACGGCCACATATGTGAGTATCCAGGCAATGCCCTGGCTAACCAGCTGCCACTTCTCCTCTGGCCCTCCGAGGGGTCCTGGGCAAGATGAGGCCTGCAGTTCCCACAGCCGCCTGTCCATGAGGCCACAGAGCCCTGTCTGCAGAGAGGCCCAGGCCAGCAACAAGGGCAGAGGGAAAGCAGCCGGCTCCGAGGAGAAGCACCCGCAGACCAGGGAAGGAATGGGGGCCCAGGCTGGGCTGGTGGGGCCGCCTGAAGGTCCCCTGAGCCCCATGCACACAGGACTCCAGGCCTAGACTCTCCAACCATGTCCCTGGATCGCCAGGGGTGGGGGCAGCAGGGCTGGTTCAGGGCTCTTCCCACCTTCCCCAGGGCATCTCCCTGGCTGCCTGGCTCCAGACATGCCCCATGGTGGGGGCAGAGCATTAGGGTGGCTTCGTGGGCATCTCAGGGCCCAGTGGGTCGGCCCAGCATCCAGCGCAGCCAGAGGGCAGCCAACCTCTAGAGGCCATTCCCCCAACCCCCCAAGCTGGGGACTCACCTCAGACTTGAACCACGTTAGTCCCTGAGGTTTGTGTGCCCACGTGCAAGACATAGGTCACCTGTGCTGTGCAGCTGTACCAGCCACTGCTTGCAGCTGTGGCTGTCCCCAGGGTCAGAGGAAGGTTGTCCTCAGAGTGAAACCTCACGTGAGACAGGACCACATTCCCTCTTCCCTGGCACTGCATGGTCAGGGCATCTCCTTCAAACACCGGGTGCGGCCAGGCTTGGAGGGTCAGTAAGGCTATGGGACACAGGGCCGGGGTCCCACGGGGCTGCAGCTGCCGTGGGTCCACTTCCTCCTCGGTCCCCACCTAAGGCCTCCCCCTGGGGATGGAGGCTCCTGCACAGCAGCCACCGTGCCCCCATCCCCCAGGCCAGACCACCTGGCCTCTGCACCCTCCCCCGCCCTTCCCCCTTCCCTCCCTCTCCCCTGCCTTCTCCCTTTCCTTCTCTTTCCCTCCCCCTGATCCTCCCATGGACGGGTTCTCCTCATCCTCAGCATGTGTGCGTCCAGCTGGACCCAGTCTAACCACTTAGCTGTCTGATTCTTTCTGAGACTCCTGTTTTTCACACTCCACATCCTGCCCTGGTCCAGGCTGACCCAATAGCCCCCACCTTGGTGACAGCTCAGGTCCAGACTCCCTGAGAGTCCCAGGATGGTGAAACCAGCTGGTTCCTGCCTCCCTCCTCAGAGGCTCTCCCAGGCCCAGACGCCATCAAGGCCTTCCGCCAGTCACTGTCCCCAAAGGGGTGGCTGCTGCCGAGGAGGGAGAATCTGTAAGACTTCATAAACACATATACATACATGTTGTTTATAGCAGCAAAAGAGTAAAACAACTAAAATGTTTATTAATATGGGACTGGCTAAATAGGTTATGGTGCAGCCATAGAATGAAATATAATGTAGCCATGAGAAAGAAAGAAGTAGGTCCCTAAATACCTAGATGGAATGAGCCCCAAATGAGGTGTCAGTGCAAGTAGACCAGAAGCCCTGGGTAGAAATGCACGCACAGCGTAGCTCCGTCCTTGTATGTAAAGAATCCCTTTTTCTTACCAGGGTCTTTAGGAAATACTTACCTAGAGGTGTCAGCCTGTCCCAGCCATGTGCTGAAGGGGAAGTCAAGCCCTCCAGAGCCCAGCATGGTAGACATCAGCAGCGGTAATCAGGGAGAGCCCCCAAGAGAGGATGAACCTCAAAAGCAGAGAGAACCTCAGGTCTATGTGGCCTAGAAGTCCTTTCCCACCAGGAGATCCTGTTCCAGGCCCAACTTCCATGGTTCCGAATTTCCTTACTATCAAAGGAGGCAGTATTTTCTTTCCAAAATGTACACTGAGCAGTAACTGGCTCTCTCCTCTTGCAGGAAGGGGGGCTTCTCCCACTCCAGTCCATCTTTTCCCCAAACTGACCCCAGAAAAGATTTTATTTGATGAGGTAAAAAATACAGATTGCTCTTGGTTCTGAGGGATAGGGGACTCCGGGTGCTTATTGATCAGATAGAGTCACTACAGGAGACTTGGATGCAATTACACGTGTCTGGTCTATGCTGTCAGCATTATTTCCTTTTAACTTCTATTTGGTTGTGTTCAGTTTTCTGAGTTTGTGGCTTACTTGGCACGACTACGAGTAGAAAATCTTGTAAAACTGGTGTGGGCAGGGGGAAGTTCAGACCAGGAGGAGAGGGCTACCAGAGTGGTACAGTTTGAGCCATTGCAGAGGAGCCCCTCTCGGTCACAGCTCTCTGGGATCCACACCAGTCTCCTTAGATGAACGTCCACAGATTTCTTTTCGGCAGTCACTTCTTCCCCAAGTTCTTCTTCTGATATGCAAATACTGCCAGGACGATAAGATGAAACCACAACATAGCTATTTAGAAATTTTTCTATTAGGTTTGTAAATGTTCAGGAAACATGTAAATCTCTTGGCTAGGCAGGCTTAGATAAAGCCATGAGCTCATTCCGGTAAATGTGAAAGCTTAAGCATTTAAAGCAAAGGGCCTTAAATCAACCTCAGCTTCAAAGGGCAGGAGTTAAGAGTCAACGGATAGTAGCCAAAAATTACTTTCTTGACTGGAAGAGACCCTCATGGAATGCTTTTCCATGAACGACCTAGAGAAAACAACTAAGCCCACCTTTTTCTCCTTCAGTTCAACTCAAGAAAGAGTTATTTAATTCCACTAGATGATGTAAGGCTCTGTGCTAGGTGGAAATGGGGACACGAAATTGCATGCAAGCGTCCTCATACTCAGGCAGTCTGGACATGCAGGACAAAACACATACGGAGGAGCAAAGTGAAGGGTCAGAGAACCAGGAGACTGGCCTAAAGGAAAGGAGAGAGCCCACCCAATTTGGAGGGCTCACTGGCTTAGAGAAGGGTTTGCAGACAGCTTTACGTAAATAGATTGTATATGGAGGAACTGGCATCAGAGAGGCACAGAGATGGGAAACCACAGGATATTTTAGGAAACATCCGGTGGCCGGGTCTTGATGGACCTAGGGGAGGGATGGGGCATTTCAGGGTGGGAAGGAAACTGGGACCCTCTGAGCAAGACCACAGTAAAGTAAGTGGAGGGCTGAGCAGCAGCATGAGTCCCCTATGCATTCCCATTTCTCCTCTGCTGAGGGCTCATCCCTGACCACCCACTGGAATGGTGATTCCCAGGCACGCTTCCAGGATGGGCTGTGGGGCATAGATGTCTTCGCCCCGTGAGCTGAGTCCTCGGTTCTGCTTGGCTCCAAAGACTCACCCTCTCGCCCAGTTCTGCGCTCCTCCTTCGCCACTCTCCCACCTCCTTCCACCTGTCACATCCCTAACGCCCTCCGCCAACCACGTATCCTCTTGTCCCGCCACCTCATGGCTGCCTCTGTTCTCCTGAAAGTGGCTAGTGACAGAAAGGCACCCAAGCACATTGCCGCCGTGCCCGCCGCCTCCCCCTCTGGGCTCCTGAGGATCAGGAGCTGATCTGAGAGTCAGGCCTGCTGAAGATGCTTGTTCTCACCCTCCAAGTCTCCTGGCGTCCCCCCTTCACTCTCTGTGGCTGCATGTCCTGGCCACACCTGATCTCCCTTTCCCTGGGCAGAGGGCAGAAGCAGGGATCACAGGGGCGTGCGCCGGAGGACTGGGAGAGGGCGGCACAAGGGGCACACTGCTCCGCCCCTGTTACGGGCTGGACTGCGTCCCCCCCACCCCGCCATGCCTACTCATAGGTTGAAGTCTTAACCCCCAGGACCTCAGAATGTGACTGTGTTTGGAGACAGGGTCTATAAAGAGGCAGTGGAATTAAAATGCGGTCTTAGGGTGGGCCCTGACCCAGTGCGGTCGGTGGTGTCCTCCCAAGAAGAGGAGATGAGCCACACACACGGGGGGAGGCCCTGTGAGGACACAGCGAGGTGGTGGCCACCTCCACACCGGGCAGGGAGGCCTCAGGGGGAACCAAACTTCATCCCGGACTTCTAGGCCCGGAATCGTGAGCGTTGCTGCCCACTGCCCAGGACCCGTCCGTGGGATCTGCTATGGCAGCGGCAGCTGACTGAGGCATCCGCCAAGCCCACGGTGGGCTCAAGAGGAGCGGAGGCTTCCGTCCCCAACCGAGGATGTGGAGGGCAGCGAGCACGCTCAGGGGACAGCGCGTAAGCCCTCCCAGGAGGCGGGCAGAGAGCAGCGTGCCCAGGTCAGCCGCTGCTCCATGTCCTCCCGTCCCCCTGGCACTGCCAGCTCCGACTGCGCTGTTCCCCCATCCATGCGCTGGCCAGGCGGGTGCATTCGGGTCTCCTTTCAGGAGAACCTGCCACAGGGAGCCCGGTGGGCCGACAGTGTCCAGCTGGGGCACCTCTGGCTGTGCCAGGGGTTCACGCTGAGGCCACACCCCACGGCGGCTCCCCGCCAGCCCCTGAGCACAGCTGGGCGTTGGTGCCCTGCCAGCCTGGCTCGACTCTCTCAGCGGCACCGCGGCCCGAGGTGTCACACCTGCTGGACGGCCTGACGGGCCCCCTCTCGCACCCCTCTTCCCCCTGGTGCGTCACAGGCGGGGGGCTTCCCCCAGGGCTCCCTCACGTGCTCACTTCTCTCTTGGTTTCCACTTCTCTTCACCCATCTCCGTGCCCAGGCCTCCCTCCCTCCCACCCACCCATCTTCCACGCTGCCAGGGTCCCCGTTCTTCTCAAGTGTGAATCTTGTCACACGCTCTGCTCTCATTCTTCCCGAGTTACCCGGTTACTTAGGAGATAAAATTGAAAGACTTCAAATTCTTCAGACTCAGCCTGCGCCTGGCTGCCCGTCCCCGACACCAGCCTGCTTCTCGGCCACGTGGGACCACCTGCACTTTTCTCGGCTCAGGTGCTATTTCACCTCAAGGCCTTCAGCCAAGAAATTTCTTCTTTCTGGAACAGTCTTCTCCCTTCCCCAGCAAGTCCCCCCACACGCACACTTCTCCCAATGATCTTTAAATTCCTATTAAGACGCACTTCAAATATCCCCTTCTCTATAAAGTACCGTTACTAACATCTCATGGCGTTTATCAAACTGTCCTGCGATCTTTGTCTCCGGGAGAAATCTGTGAAGCAGGAATCAAGTCTGTATCCTCAGCATTAGCACAGAACCTGGCACATAGTAGGCGCCCCAACTTCAGCATATCCACATGTGTGCACACACACTAGACCATGTGAGTGCCCACTCCATCCCGGTGTCTCGGGCGGGCAGCGGCACGCTGGCCAGGCTCCCGGCTCGCCACCTGCCCTCCTGCCCAGCGTCTGCCTCCTGGCGCCACGGTGGGTCTGGGCTTCCTCCTCCCTCGGGTGGAGGGAGGTGCAGACGGTGGGGGGCTCTCTGGGGCGCTGGGGGCTGAAGCACCACAGTTGCTGATGGCATGCGTGCAGAGAGTCAGAGTGGACGGGAGAGCGTCCCCTCCTGAGGCGGGGAGTCCTCAGGTCGCCAAGAAAAGCAAGAGCTCAGATGGGCCCACGGAGAGGTTTCCTGGCCAGCTTTTTCTTCTGCGTAAGTTAACACAAGTCGGTTTCTATTACTTGCAACTAAAGGAATTTAATCTATATTCACTTGAAAGATCTTTGTTGGGAAGGAAATGCTTGAGAGGCCGAGCTGAGGCTGGAAGGCAGCGCCGGCTGGGAGGCAGCAGAGCAGGGCGGGGGGCAGGGCAGGTGGCCTTCCAGGGCCCTTCAAGGAGGACAGAGGGGCCCCCTCAGATCAGTGATCTCCTTCCTCCTCTCCCCAAAAATGGAAAGCAAAAGGCAGGAAGGAGGGCTCCTCACAAATCTCCTGCCGCCTCTGAGGAAGAGACACGGGTGGATCTCAGTGGTCACTCCGGCAGTGAGTGACCTTGGCTGGGGACCCAGGAGATACCTGGGGGAGCAAGGTCTGGCTCCTCTTGGCTGCAGCCGGGGCTTCAGAGTTAAGGGGGCAAAGGGGACGGTCTCTCCGAGGAGCAGGGTGAGCTAACTATGGATGGTGAGGGCAGGAAGTGGAAAAGCTGTGTCTCAGCTCAGCGTTTTCCTTATGTGATTATGAAAACAAAGTCACCCTCTGTGTAGGCAGAATAATGTCCCTGCAAGTTGTCTGCACCCTAATCCTGGGACCTAAGAATGTTACATTACAGGGCAAGTGGGACGTCACACGTGTAATTAAATCAAGGATTTGCAGTGGGGACGTTAACTGGATGGGTCTGATGTAATTGCTAGAGTCATTATAAAAGGGACTCGAAGTCGGCATTAGAGGGAGGCCAGGTGAAGATGGATGGGTGCGCGGAGGGAAGCAGAATCAGTCAGAGGAGGCTCTACTAAGGGCTATTCAAAGACAGAAGACCAGGGCCTCAAACCAAGGGGTCCACCTGCATTCCTCAGTAGATAGCAACTGCCTCGCAGTATTGCTATGAGGATGAAGTGCTTTAATACATGTGAAAGCAGTTGTTCAATAAATACTCACTGTTACAATGATCCTTGGATCTTTTCGAATCCTATGGTAGTCACGAGCCACACCTGACTAGTGAACACCTGAAATGGGGAGAGTTTGAACCGAGGTAGGCCACAAGGGTAAGAGGCACCCAAATTACAAATACTTACTACCCAAAAGAAAGGGTAAAATAGCTTCATAATTTTAATATTGATTACGTGTTGAAGTGATAGTACTGAACTTTGGATATATGGGATAAATAAATTCTTAAAATGAATTGATTTCACCTGCTGCCTTTTACCTTTGCATTACCTTTATATATAAAGTGGCTATTAGAACATCTGAGTTTCTGTGTGGGGCTCACATTGTATTTCTGCTGGACAGCGCTGAGCCTCTGAACCTTGCTGAAGGGAACAGTGCAGACGCAAGCCCCCCTCCCCAGTCAGGGACGGTGGTACCACGGGCTGACTTCCTTACAACTGCCCCTGGCACTCACCTGCTCCTTCTTTTCTGTTTTCCTCTGGTGCTAAGGGATGCTCCCAGGACCACTCTTACTTCAATTTTTTTTAAATTAAAGTATCATTAATATACAATCTTATGTTGATTTCAAGTGTTCATCACAATGGTTCAACAGTCCCCATGATCAATTTATATGGTGATTTTGAATTACTGTGCCCTTTATCCCCTTCCCCCTCATGGCCCTGTCCCCTCCCATCCCTCTTGGTAACCACTAGTCCCTTCTCAGTGCCTATGAGCCTAATGCTGTTTTGTTCCTTCTGTTTTGCTTTGTTCTTACATCCCACAAATAACTGAAATCATATGGTACTTGTCTTTCTCTCCCTGGCTTATTTCACTGAGCATAATAGCCTCTAGATCCATCCATGTTGTTGCAAACGGTAGGATTTCTTTTTCTTTTATGGCTGAATAATATTCCACTGTGTATATGTACCACATCTTCTTTATCCATTCATCTGTTGATGAACACTTAAGTTACTTCCATATCTTGGTTATTCCAAATAGTGCAGTGATAAGCATAGGGGTGCATATATCTTTTTGAATCAGGGATTTTGTTTTCTTCAGGTAAACTCCTAGGAGTGGAATTCCTGGGTCAAATGGTATTTCTATTTTTGGTTTTTGAGGAACCTCCATACTGCTTTCCACAGCGGCTGCACCAATTTGCATTTCCACCAACAGCGTAGGAGAGTTCCCCTTTCTCCACATCTTCGCAGGCATTCTTGACTGCTGGATACAGCTAAGCCAAGAGAGTGCGCCTCTGACACAGTGTGGGTCCCTGCCCCAGGGCAGGAGGCAACTGCCACCTTCTCTCTGAGACATCCTGTGGGCTTGCACACCACCTTCCCACGTGGTTCAGCAGGTGCCTGTGCTCTCCATGCCAGACTATCCTTTTAATCCCTGCCACCTGCTCCAAAGTGTTTACACAGCAGTCTTCCCCAGTACCTGAAATTCCACCATTCAGGGGACTCTTGAACTGGAAATTTAACTCTGCAGAAATGGTATGCAGGGCTTACAGACGTCAAGCCTCAGGAGCCGTCAGGAACTCATCTTGCTCAGCTTCCTTCTCTGGCCCTGCCCACCCACTGTGGCCCCAAGAGCGGCCTCAGACCAGAGAAAGGCCCCCAGCTCCCTTCTACGATTTGCCCCTAAAGGCACACAGTCAGCCCCTATTTGAAAGGCTCGCCAATCATTGCAGTGATATGACTAAGGACAGCAAAACTAACTCTAAGCAAGCGGCAAGGACTCAGAATCTTGTTTGGGTCTCATGAGCATCGCGTGTTATGGGGACTAAAACTGACTCCAGCCACATCCTTATTGATGAGGGTGGAGCTCACCACCCCACACCTAATGGTGAAGGGCCTGCCAACTCCTCTCCCAGAGAAGCCTGTCCCCCACCGTGTGGGCCTGAAGAGGCCTCCAGACTGGGTGATGTGCATTTCACCGGCTCTCTGCCCCCACCCCTGGACACTCCTCGCAACCCCTGTTAAAATCTGTGTTTCTAATTGAACACAAAATTAACATGGATTTGGCAAATCTGCTTCTAGGTTATACCCAAAAGAATTGAAAGCAGAGACTCAAAACAAATATTTGTACACCCAAATTCATAGCATTTGAATAGCAATACTATTCACAATAGCCAAAAGGTGGAACCCACCCAAGTGTCCAGCAATGGTGGAGAGATAAACAAAATGTGGAATGGATAAACATATGGAATATTATACAGCCTTTAAAAAGGCAGGAATTTCTGACACATGCTATATCATGAATGAACTGGGAGGACGTTATGCTAAGCAAATTAAGTCAGACACAGTAGGACAACTATTGTAGGTTCCACTTCTATGTGGTACCCAGAGTAGTCAATATCAGAGAGAAAGAAAGTAGATTAGAGGTTACCAGGGGATGGGGAGACGGGGTAATAGGGATTTGCTGTTTAATAGGTACAGAGCTTTAGTTTGGAATGATGACGTTCTGGAGATGGATGTTGGTAACGGCCGCACGGCAGCGTGAATGTGCTGACTGCCATCGAACTGTACATTTAAAAATGGTTAAAATGGTAAACTTTGTGTTACAGATATTTCATCACAGATTTTTAAAGAAGTACCTCCAACTAAAAAAGAAAATCTGAGCTTCCACAACATTTCTAACTGGTGCCAGGGTGTGACCAAGTATGTCTCCAAATCCACCTGTGTTTCTAGACAGGTCGCCCATTCTCTCACGGGGGTGGGGGGACCCCCGCCAGGCAGCCCGCACGCCCCTCCCAGCCCTTCCAAGAGCTGCTCTGGCGGGCTTCCCTCGGATGTTTCTCTCCTCTGAGCACGCATTCCCGGGAACCCACAGGGAGGCCTGCACTTTGAGGCAGTGAGTTTGGTTCAGGGGTGTTAGTAAGCACATTTAGATGCATGCCTGACAGCCAAGACATCATTAGTGCTAAAAATGATGTTTTTATCTCCATCTTTTAATTACGACATTTTCACTGGATTGGTTCAGAACTCAAGCAAGTGCAGGGTTTCTACTGGACCCAGGTCTGGGCAGTCTGACCTAGGGAAGGTGTGTGCTGGCTATTAAGCTACTGTCTCTGGGCTCCAAATCTACCCTTTCACACTTGTTTTGTGATGCTGGGTGCAGACTCTGAAAACTGCTTTTTCCTTTGTCCGCTTGCTCCTGTTCGGTTCTGCCCAGAGGGATGCTAGAGAGATGGGGAGGCAGGAGGGGGGAGGCCCACCATCCCCACTGGCCTGCTCCTCCTGGCGGGTAGGCCAGCGATGCCCCTCAGCCCAGCAGCCAGTTGGGCCCAGTACCCGGCTTCTTTTGGCCCTGCCGGGATGAGCCTGTGTTACCACCCAGAGGTGCCCGCACCAGCCGGACGCACAGCCTCCTCAGAGCCCTGAGCCCAGCTCGGTGGGCCCTCCTTAACTAGCAGAGGCAGTCAGAGTGGGGCTTTGTTCAGAGGTTAAGGCCCAGTGGTGTGCAGCCTCCCCTCCAAGCTCACAGGCCTGGGAACCCTGACCTCACTCTCCCAGCCTTGGAGGGTAGCTGCTTTCTGCACCAAATTTCCTTGTTATCTCACTATTCCTCCTCTATTTTTTTTTTTTTAATTACCTGTTTAGCCCTCCAATCACTATTTATCCAATTTCCTACATTACATGCTTTCTGTTAGAACACCTGGTGTGGGTGCTGTTTTCCTGGCTGGGCCTGACTGCTACGGGGGGTGGGATAAGGTCTGTGACAGACAGACCCTCATGCCTCCTGCCCTCCGGGTGCAGGCATTTCACTTACGCAGGTGAGAGCCCTTCAGAGAGGGAAACTGGGCCCTCTCTGAGGGCAGAGAGATTCTCCTAGCCGATTTCATGGAGGAAGAGCCGCCTTCAGGACGTCCACGTGGCAAAGAACTGAGAACAGCCCCCAGCTGACCCTCAGAAGCAACAGGGGCTCTCAGTCGTACAACCACAAGGAAATTAATTCTGCCAACAGCCTGAATGAGTCTGGAAGCAGATATTCCCCCAGCTGATGAAAACATCCAGGCTGAAGCCTTGCCTGCAGTCTCGGGAGACCCAGCGCAGAGGATTCGGCTACACGGCGCCTGGGCTCCTGACCCAAAGAAACTGTGAGTTAATAAATATGTGTGTTTTTTTAAGCTGCTAAATGCCTGGCAATTTGTTAGGCAGTAATAGCAAACTAATACATTGTGTGTGAGCTTCGTATAAGGCAAATTAAACATAGTGCTAAAATTATCCATGCAAATCCTTTAGGAAAACTGACACAGACAGCTAGGATTTTTCTTCTAGACTGGAATTTATGGTACCAGTGAAAGTAGGTGGCTTTCGTTTAGGACCATGTGGTTCAAAAATACATGTGTTTTTAAACCTCAGAATCACATCCAGTATTCCAAGATATTCACACAAGAAAACTGAGATTAATGAAAGCTGTTTTGCATCTCCTTCTCACCCTCCTGCTGTGGTTTATGGGTATTGACTGGAACAGCAGGTGGCAATTCCCTTCCTATTTAAAGTGTTGTCTTGTTCAATACATGGTTGGGTTTACGTAAGGTAAACAAGTGTAAGATGGAATTCTCCTTTATTGGAGCTCCTGTGGCTGCATTTTTAAATTAGTAAGACATTTATGACAAATTTTGGAGAAGCTTCTTTTATAATTTAAGACACCTAGTTTAGCCAGGACTATATTGAGCCTGCCAATAATCCATCAATAAGAGAAATGAGAACATTCTCTCCGGAGATAGCTGCAGCAGAACACGAATATTTCTTTTGGTCTTCTGTGTAAGACGCAACACAAGGATTGGGGACAGATCCTCTCTACATCTACCCAGTCCAGAAATAGTGATTAGTCAAAAGTGAAAAGCAGCATGTATGTTGCAGAAATGATCTGTAACTTGGAATTAGGCAAAAGAGATTTCTAAGTGTTCTTTCAGTGCAGCGCTGAGCTTGATTTCTGTTGACTAGGTGATTTTATAGTACCTAAGAAGTTAATGTGTAGTTTTGGTCCAATAAAAATGTAAATAACTTACCGTCCAGTGGACCAGACAACCCCAAGGTTACAGTTTATTGCCCTGTAACACTTTAACCCATTTGTATGTAATCCAGCAATGTTAACCTAACATTCTTTCTTAAATTGCATATTCGTATCTGTTCCATTTCTCAAATGCTCTTTGAACCAGTCTTAACATCTTCCTTAATCACATTAATTCATGAGTTGGTTGAATAAAATCTTTGACATGGTTCAGGCTTTGATCTTCTTGAAAATTATACTTTAGCCAAATGTCCAAAGACTGCCAAACCCATGCCAGAAACTTCAATGCATTTACACTAGATGGAGTTCAGATGGGACTAGTCAGAAGGAAGACTTGAGCGATTTTACCCCTTCCCTGGAAAAGCATCTTCCTCTAGCTCTGCAGCCACAGAAAGAAAATCTTGAGACACTCCTGATTTGAGAGGCAGAGGCTGCAGACCAGGGCAGGCGCTGGGACAGTCTAGAAAGGGTCCGGACAGAGCCCTGTCGGGCACTGCAGCACAGCAGGCTTCGTGAGAAGCCAGGCAGAAAGGCCCAGAGGTAAACAGAGCACCTGCTGTAAACAAACCGCGGCAGCAGCGAAGAGCCTTATTCCGAAGCAACGTGCATCCTGTCTGGTCTGCAGGCGGCACTACCCTCACCGAGGCTGGGGAGTGAATGGTTGAGGTCAGTACTTCTGGACTGCAGGGCCTTGGCCAAGACCATTCTCTACAGTGTAAACAACAAATATTTTTAAAATGTCAGCAAATACATACACTAAAAGTAAATTTCCATCTTTGCCAAGCATGAGGGTTTTTTTTTTTCTCACCTCAATCTATTTTCTGATTCTCTGACACCATCAGGGTGCCCCATGATTCAACTCATTACTGACACTAAGTACATAGAGTCAGCGTCAGACTCCACAGGCTTCAGGACCCAGGCCCTAAGACACCAGTAGCAAATGTCGGGTCCCCAGAGAGCTCGCACTTCTCTCCAACTTGGCTGCAAAGTCGGGTTCCAGCAGGCACGCCCATCCCCCAGCTTTTTGCTAGAACAACTAACTCACAGAACTCAGGAAAAGTATATTTACTATTATAGTTTGTTATTACTAAATTAATTAAACTAGACTTAAATTAATTAAAGCAATCAATTAGACATTGATTAAATTTTAAAGGAGACCATGGCAGCCTACGTGAGCAAATCAAAATCTAAGCTTGTAAATTCCTTGACGCTACAAAATCACAAGGACGATTAGTCACCAACAGCCAGCTGAGTGTTAAGCTCTAGCTGATCGAATAATTTCTTTTCTTTGCTTCCGCATCTTCTCATGCAAGTCTTTCCCCCGAGTGCTTCCTACTGCTTCCAGCTTCACGCTGCCTGATTCCAAAGGTATTTTGCTCATCTACCCTCTTTAACTTTTTTATATGCTTCAGCTTATCTTTTAACATCAAAAAACTCACGAATGAACAGTCAGATGAGGAGGTTCCTCGGGTGAGGTCCGGAGCCCCCAGGGAGTGGGTCATGCCACCCTCCCCACACAAGGAAGTTCCCTGAGTCCTGTCACTCAAGAGTTTTTACAGTGGTGTCCTTACACAGACCCACTTGATTCATCACTGACGTCTCCACCCCTCTCCCAGGAGGTGGGGGGGACAAAGCGGGGTGGAAGTTGCAGGCTTCTAATCACGCCCTGGTCTTTTTGGCGACCAGCCCCATCTCGACGCTATCTAGAGGCTGGCCAAGAGTCATCTCATTAGTGTAAACTCAGGTGTGGTTTGAAGGGGCTTCTTATGAATAACAAGGGTGTTCCCGGCACCACCACCTCTCAGGAAATGCTGAAGGCTTTAAGAGCCCTTTGCTGGGATTCCACCAAGGGATCCAGACAAATTCATCTGAAAGTCAAACATGATAGTTGTGATGAAATATCTAAATGTTCTATTTTTCCTATTAAGTGGCAAAGATTCTCATATTTGATCCAACCATATATTGCCCACAAAAGGTACAAAGTGACTCAGTAGGTTTCAAAATAAAAAGATGGGAAAAAATATACTAAGCAAAGGAGAATGGAAGTCCTAAACTATGAAACAAAATAAAGAAGCATTAGTAAAAACCAAGATCTGCACTGAAGATGTTTGTCACAAACCTTTATTTAGTTTCTGAATAACAAGAGGAAAAAGGCTGAAACACAATTACTGTGGAAGCTTTCTCAGTTCCTAACTGATCAAATAAGCAAGCATAAAGATGCAGAAACTCTGCTAAAAGTTATTGCTGGGATACATTTAGCAAATATGAAAAAAAAATTTGTAAAGAACATACTGTATTTCTCAGTGTCCATGGGATAGTTTAAAAAATTGATTAGACCACCAAAAAGCTAACTAAATTCCAAACACAGAAATTACACATGATTACATCCTATACCACAACACAATAAAACTAGAAATTGGAAAGATATATAAACAAAAAAAATATCCAACTACTTGGTATGAAAATACTCTTTTAAATGGGTCAAACAGAACACCAGAAGTACAGCTTATGGGACCCTCGGAAAATACTGATAATGAAAATAGCATGAGCCAGCCAAATATGTAGTTAGAAACAACTTCCGAGTGTGCAATAAAAACATTATTTCTTGAGCCCTTACTATGTGACCTTGTGCTAAGCACTTTTACAAATAGCTTCTCAGGTATTCCTCATAGCCAATCTGAAATCCTCTTATTATCAAAGAAAAAAGAAAAATATATGAAGTAAGCAGATAATTCAAGAAGTCAAAGAGAGGAACAGAAATTAAAGTTTTAAAAAAAGAAGAAATAAGTTCATATAGCTCAAAGACTAAATTAATTTAGAAACCTATGAAAGAGTAGAATGGATAAATATGCCCCGGAGGGTGTATGCAGCGGAAGCTGTTGTGCCTTCTGACCCAGGGCATCATTGGCTTGGTATCTTCTGAAGGAAATCCAGCCTCGGTTCCTGCTCTCCTTGGCAGACGGTGTTTTCTGAGCCTGTGGGACACCGTTTGCCCGTGCCCAGGAGAGTGTGGGCGATGAGCACCCTAACACCACCAGCACATGCAACCTCCACACACAGCAACCCTCATCCAGCAACCGTCAGGGGCTGTGTGTAAATAACGCCCCTCGCCACCCCTTGGGTGGGATCCCCAAGCTCTTGCTCACCAGCGTTCCCCAAGATCCCGGTCCAGCCCCTTGGGTGCATCCCTCCCACTGGGTCACCTCCCTGCCCCCCTCCAGTGTCTTCCTGCACCAACCGAATAAATGACTTGAACTCAGTCCTTGTCCCAGGGGTGGAAGGGACCCAAATATCAAATAAATACCCAAAACAAACAAAGTTTGTACCTACAGAGGGAGAAAAAATAACACAGAAATGCACCAAATCAGAAATAGGTTATAGCCACAGATTAAAACTAAAGATTATGACCACACAGAGAGAGCACACTTTTTTTAATTCTATGTAAAACTTCATGCTGATGTAGTTGAAAATCTTAATGAAATGATCGATTTTTATGGAAAAATATTGATTATCAAAATTGCTCCAGGAGAATGTTAGGGGTCTGAAAAGACTAAGGAAAATGGAATAAATTGAGAACCACTGCTGAAGAACTGCATCGTCCAAATATGATAGGTCTAGATCTAGTCCCTTCACATAACAAAAGATAGATATTTCAAACCAACAGCCAGTTGTTAATGGTAACAAAACATGAAGTACACTCTACAATATTAACAGTAGCTGAAATAGATTTCAAGTAAAGAATCTGACTAATGTAACACCAAAAAAGAGAAAATTATAGACCAACCTGCCTTATGAATATGGATGCAGAAATTCTGAGTAAAGTATTAGCCAATTAAATGCAGCACTGTGTTAAAAGAATAACACACGGTGTGATCAAGTAGGTTTATTTTTATAAGAGTACAAGGATCAAAATTAGAGTCACTGTTAATATGCTATTACCCATAAGGAGAAAAATTAAAAGATTAACTCAAGACACTTAAAACACCATTTTCTGATATTAAAAAAGAAAACCTTAAATAAACTGGAGCTGAAAATATATTTATGTTCTTGGAAAAGGAATATCCGTTTCAAACTCTTAGGCCATGTATTTAAAGGCAAAACTTTAGAGACAATCCCAAGGGAAGCAAAGAGTAAGCCACTGATGCTAGTAGCTGTTGCTACTGTTACGTCACACTGTTGCGGCCTTCAACTCTACACAGTAAGATAGAAAAAGGCATAAATGCACAGCTAACAGAAAGGAGGAAGTCTTAATTGCTGTTCACTTAGCTACCTATCCGTAAAATCCAAGAATATTGTGGAAATAAACCAAGACCACCCAAATGAAAAGAGAGGCTATTTATCCAGAGCTTCTGCAGCCAGGAGTCAGCCGCCTTCACTAGGGTCTGGTGGAAACTCAAAGGGGAGTAGGGAAGCTTTATCATGGGGAGAAAAGGGAAGGAGGTTGTGGTATGAGGAAGCCAGAGGCAGGCTAAGAAGGATTCTGTGCCATTGGTTTAGGGAATGGGTTTGGCTTTCTCTGGCTGGTGCAGAGATGGAATCGGGCAAAAATCAGGGTCGCTGGCTGTCATTGATGAAGTCCTGACTTTTCTGGGTCAATTGCTACAGAGGCTCTGGTTTGATTTCCCAGACTGGTTGCTGCGAAGGTTGTGGGGCAGAGCGCTTTCAGCATATGTGGTCTGACCATTGTCCGTTTGTATATTTAGTCTCTTAATATCAACCAAAAATGAAAACCAGCAGCAAAGAAAGGTGATGACATATCGCTGGAATCTAAATTTCCACCCCCGAGAATCTGAAAGTCATCAAGGTTTCTTGGAGTGCCTTTCTCGTTAATTCAAAAAAAAACTAACTTAATCCTACATCCCATTTAGAAAACCCATCATCCAATTAAATAAGCCTCAGGGGGCTTTGTGTTTCTCCTGGTTACCTCTTGCTGTAGTTCCCAGATTTCACCCGCTTCCTACCTAGCCTTTGCTCAAATTTGCTTCTCATAACAATTTTGTTTTTCCATCATTCCTTAGCCACACACTGGACACTCCCCTTAGTCCTTCATTCCCCAAAGCACTGTTAATCCAAGCTTGGTATGTGCAACGGACTTTTTATCAAAGCAACTGAGGAAATAAAGTGGTTTATTTACTGCAGTACAGTGTAGGTGGCAACACTGAATTATAAGGCATCATTGTCCTAAAAATGCATTTTCCATTCCTCAACATGCGGACTTCCCCACTGGCCATATTCCCCCTTGGACGCCCGTCTGCACCGGCATCTCCACCTCTTTCTCTCCAGTTCTTCTCTGTGTCCCTCTCTAGACGTTCCTTACACTCCCCTCTCCTTCCTGTTCTTGGCCCCAATCCGCTCCCCCAGCCTGCCTGCAGACACTTAAAAGTCTTTTCACTTACAGTAATGTCATTCAGGCCTCTTCGAGTCTTGTCTAGCCAAATACCAGGCTATGACTTTTCATAAGCAAAGATGCCCATTGAGGCATTGGCTTAAGACAAAGACCTATGAACTCCAGAGATGAGTTACGACATCCCACTAGGAGGCAGGAGTAGCTGAGTTATTTTTCCTAAATTTATTTTTGTCTTCCCTCTATGCAATATGTATTTGTCCTTGAAGCTCTCATCTTCACTAAGTGAGGCCTGAAAACATCCATGTGTGCCCAGGAGAGGGGGTTTGAGACCAAAAGAAACCTGCATATGGCCTGAGAGTAAGCTCTGCCATGTGGGAAACGGACCTCCAGTCTACCCTGCCTGTCCCTGGGAAATGCCCACCATGCATGGCCAAGCCCTTCTCAATAACCTGTGAGGTCAGCAGCAGCAGAAAACCAAAGGGAAGAGAAGCAGGAGCTAGTGTTTCCTGAGCACCTGCTACATGCCCGGCACCGTGGGTGGTCCGAGGAATGCCTGGGTCCCAGGAGACCCATCATGGAAACAGCTTTGCACCAGCACCCCCACAGCCACTCCTCCCTGCCTGCACTTGACTTTTACATCGCAGCCAGACGAAACGTTCAACAGCAGACCCGACCATGTAATCCGCCTGCTTAACCTTTCCATAGCTTCCCAGTGCGCTTGCAATATGACCCAAAACTCTTACTGTGGCCTCCACGGCCCTGTGAGATCATCCCTTCCCACCCACCCAGACTCACCTCCCACCGAGCAGCCTTGTTCTTTCTCTTTTGGATGCATTGGCCTTCTTTCAAAACCCACAAGCACCATGTCCCCTTCTGACACAGGACCTTTGCACAGGCTGTTTTCTCTATCTGACATGCCCTCCCCTCTCCTCTCCAGCCCACACCTTATCCACTCTTCAGATTATTGCTCTTCTCTCCAGGAAGCTCTCCTGACCTCCCAGACTGGGGCAAGGGTACTGTGAAGGTTAGTTTTATGCATCAATTTGGAGGGCATTTTGGGGGAAGATTAACATTTAAAGCAGTCTCACTTTGACCTCACAAACACAAAAATCCAGAAAGGTCACATCTCAGGTCACACAGCTGGGACGTGGCAGAGCCAGGTCCCCAGCTGCAGCAGCTGGGCCAGGTGAAGGTCAGCAGCAACACCCCTCTGAAGATGCCTCATGGCGTCCTGCACTGGCTTACAGGGAACACACAGGATTGCGATCTTACTCTGATTTGATGATTTGAGACAAAGTCAGGGAAAGTCACTGGTTTGAGCCCAGGCCATAGACCAGGGAAGGTGAGGGGGAAATGCACAGGGCTGCAGTGTGGGAAAAGGAGCACACCTGTCACGTCCCTCAGCCTCCATGTCTCCGCAGGGTCTGTGAGTACGGTGTCCCTGCCCTTCCTGGGGAGCTTGTGCACCTGCCTGAATCCTGCCACTTTGAGGTCTGCTGTTGCGTTTCTGTTTGCCTCTGTAGAATGGGCTGACACCATGGGCCCGGCTCTTCCTCCATGGCTTTGAAGCCCTGGCACTAGGATGGTACAGTGGCTCCCTGACCACCAGTCACACGATTCCGTCTCACCTTTCCACCTGGGAGGTCAGCTATCTGCGTTTTACTGGGTCAAGAGCAGAAACAAGTTGAGCACCAGGAGCTGTGGAGGAGACCAACCGTTATAGGCATTCAGACAAGGGCGGGACAGATGGGTGTGTGCGGGACGGGCAGAGATTTCCTCCCAGAGGAAGCTGGCCCGCAGAGGGGCTGTGGGGCGGGAAGGAAGAGGGGGCACTGGGGATGCCTCAATGGCACTAGCTGTTCTGAGTTGTGGTGCCACTTAGTGACGATGCACCGTGACCCTCCAGGTCCCTTGTTCCCTCCCATCTAAAATTCTCCAGTTTTTCACAAGAATAAGAAGCTGGGCCTCTCTGTCACAAATTGCATAAAAGGGGCACGGGAATCAAGTTGGATTAGAATGCTTCTTGCCCCTAAATGCCTTTAATAGGGAGACAGCAGGGATTCTATAAAAGATAGTAAGTGAATGATGCTATGGTGCGTCTCTCACCTTCCCATCCGTGCTAGGATCCTGTTTCTCCCTCCCCACCATAATTAATTTACCGTGGCCCCTGCTCTTGTGCGCACTTCAGGAGGGGTCGTAGTCATTTTATGAGTCAACTGGACTGGGCTAAGGGATACCCTGATAGCTGGTAGACCATGATTTCTGGGGTGTCTG
Source organism: Manis javanica (assembly GCF_040802235.1). NCBI lineage: Eukaryota > Metazoa > Chordata > Mammalia > Pholidota > Manidae > Manis > Manis javanica. The sequence goes on along the minus strand of NC_133169.1, from coordinate 7,544,438 downwards.
TGATAATGTTTCTGGTAGAGATTAGCATTTGAGTTAGTAAACTGAGTAAAGAGCACCATCCCCAGCACAGGTGGGCATCAGTTAATCTATTAAGGGCATGAATGGAATGAAAAGGTGTAGGAGGGGCGTATTTGTTCTCTTTACCTGCTGGGCATCCATCTTCTCCTGCCTCCGTTGCCCAGGCCTCAGGTTGGGACCTGCACCATCAGCCCCCAATTCCCAGGCCTTTGGGCCTCTGACTGGCGCTCACCCCAACAGCTGTCCTGATTCCCACGCCTTCAGACTCAGATTGAATGACACTTTCCTGTGTCTCCAGCTGGCACCGTGGGGGACTCACTGGCTTCCCTAATCACATGAGCCAGTTCCTATAAATCTCCATGTATTTCTACATTTCCCATTGGTTCTGTTTCTCCGGGAAATCCTGACTGGAACAGGTGAGCTTAACTGCTTTGAGGAGGAGATACAAGAAGGAGAAGCCTCAGTCTGAGGCAGCCAGGAAGTGATTTAATTTAATGTGATTTAATATAAATGACTTTCTGCATCCCAGTTGCTGAGCCTGACCTTCCCTATATTAAGCCAAGAATCTTCCCCACTGGTCTTGGCTGAGAAACAGCTGAAAAGATGCCTGAGAAGCAGAGAAGAGAAGCTTCTAGTCCACTCTCTAAGCCTCTTCCTTCCTACTTGCAAGTGCGTTCTGGCGGGGTTCCTTGCCTTCCTTCCCACCTCCTCACTTCTCCCAGACTCAGCCTTCGGACGATTCAGATGTGATCGTGTCTCTCCCTTGAGGAAATCTTGCTGTAACTCCCAGGCGAGCCTGGCTCTTGTGGCCCCGACCCAAAGCGCCACATTGCCCCGTGTCTGTCTCTGCTCCCCATCTGGTCCCACCTTGTCAACCCTGGTGGTCCCCAGCTCCCTGTGGTTCCTGGCACCAGGGCCTCAGGGGCTTTCCCTGCCTTCTCTACTGGGCTCCCCCGTGTCCCTACTGTGAGGCTTGCTTTCCTGGTGAGGGCTGCCCTGTTCTGGCCTGTACACACCGGTCACGGCACCTGCAACCCCTCTGGGCGGCCCTGTAGCCCAGCACTGCTCACTGTGTGCCGACGGTCTGTTTGCTTTTGACTCCCCCACCCTTGAGCTCCTTCAAGGCAGGGACCGTATGTTACTCATGTGTGTCCCCAGGTCTGGCTGCATAAAGGCTGAAAGACGAAACCACAAATGAAGGCAGAAGTGAATGTGGTAGTAAGCCCTCTCCCTGTCTCCCACCAGAGTCGCCTCGAAAAGGGACCCAGGAGGGGCCAGAGGGTAATTATGAGCAGACCTTGGTGGCCCCAGGGTGCGAGGCACCCCAGCAGTAAAATAACCAAAACCCGCACCTAGTCCTTGAACCCTGGCATGAGGGATGAAGCCTGTTCTCCAAGACGTGGGGGGATCGAGCAGGAGGACCTCCACTCCAGCATCCTCATGATTCCCTCAGGCCACAGCCCCGCCTACCCACCTACCCACCATTTCCCCTCCCCAGCCAAGGTCGCCCTAGCCCCACGCTGGCTGTGGCCCCAGCTGGCAGGAGTGACACTTGGACTGCCCCTCCTCCTGCTGCCCCTTTCCCTGGGGCAGGCTGAGAACCAGGCACCAAAGCCTCTGCGGGCAGAGCCTCATCATCCCCTCGCCAGTTTCCCAGGATGGGAGGGGCAGCTGGCCACTGCCCAGTGCCCCCTGGTGGTCAGAATCTGCACTGCATGCCCTGCTCCCGAGCTTCTGCACTCCCCTCACCCCTTCTGGAAGAAAGCCCCGCAGGGCCCCAGGCTGGGGATCTGCAGCCCATAGGGAACAGAGCCTCCCCGGGGAGGACAGGCAGTGGGTCCAGGGGTGTCAGAGCACGGTGTCACTGTCCTGAGAGAGAAGCCACAGGCTGGACACGGAATCTTCTCCTTCCTGCCTGCCGCAAGAGTTCCTCTAGGTAAGGAGCATGTCTGCTCTTCGGCTGTTCGCCCAGCAGGCAGTGGCCTGCATCCCTTGACATCCAGGTAGAGACACCTGCTTGGAAATCTCAGCTCCTCCAATGGTAACCCCCTGAGGGCGGGGGGCTCAAGCTGCTAGTTTGCCTAGAGCAAAGCCCCCACCAGGCCAGATGAGAGCACACGTCCAGGGTGCCCATCTGGTGTTTACCCGCCAGACCCATGATGTTTCTGAGACCACAGCGAGGGGAGGAACAGGGTCCATTTATGAAGTTGGGGAGGCAGGTGAGAGGCTAGGAGCTCGGGTTGAGGTCAGGAAGGTCTTTGTACCCAGTTCTGTAATGAGTTCACACCCTCCGACGCCCCCGCCTATGGTCAGTCCCAGCCCAGAGAAGCAAGACTTCACCCGGCTTCACCGGGGGCATGTCGGCCTGAGGGGCAGGGATCCTCGTCCCCAGCTTTCTCCCTTTCCTCTCTCCCGATAAAAAAGGTTATATTGCTACTTTCATGTGCTTTAGGCACCTTGACTTTTGGGGACCCCTTCCTCCATTAAAAAAAAAGTTCAATTATATTTCACAATTGTCATCTAAGCTGGATTCATTATTATTATATTCGTTTTCTCTTTTGATTTCAAAAGAAATCTAGACATTTTCATCATGGCCCCCAAAGTATTGCGGCCCTAACACTGTGATTCCCGTGCCCAGGGGCAGTCGGCCCTAAAGCAGCACCGTGCGCCGCACAGGTGCACAAGCCAGCCTTTTGACCTGGGCGCTAACGCCTGCGCCTCCTGTCGGCAGTGGCGTCTACAGAGACCCCAGGAGCACCCGGAGAAGCCCAGCTCGTTTTTCTTAAGGGACCGGTGACCATGATTCTAAGGGCCTCTTTCCTTCGCCCCGACTACCGTGGACAACCTTCAAAGTAAGAATCAAATGCTGGTTCCATCACACCACGCTCTGAATACTGGAGTACACAGAGTTGCAATGGGAATTGCATTTCCTTAAAAATAAAATTGCATAATAACTTGCATTTCCTTAAACGTAACTGTTTGGAAACCTGACGAATTCAAGGAGAGAGATGTGTTAGTGTACAGGTGGGTTTCCATAGAAAGGTAAAACTAAGTTTACATTACAAATGAAGATAGACCCACAACTCTTTGAATTATTATTTGTTAATAATTATCAAAGCAACCAGTGTCAGAAGGCACAGAGCCATGATTTCCCATTTCATTAAACACTCCACTTGGCAGCCTACACAGCTATTCAGAGAATGTGAAAGTTGCCAACCTAAATATTTGCCTAATCAATGAATCAATTATATCCAAGTTTTAAGTTTACGGCTGAAAAGTTACAAAAACATCCATATTTATTTATTAAATGATGTTTTCACTGCATCAAAAGAATCATTACTTATACACATCATTTGTTGAAATTTTACAAACTTGTTTTGGACTACTTTTGTAAACAGAACAAATAAAGATAAAATTAAAAATTTTAAATTTGTTAAAAACTGAATTGGGATGTTAATTCATTAGGTAAAGGATTGTTTTGTATTTCATCAGTTTTATAAATTCAAGTGGTGGCTATCAAGTTTCCCCAAGCAGGAAGGGATACACCTGTAAAGGATTAGAATGAGCATATCTTATTTTACATAAATAATTGTATTGTATTATGAAATTGTGAAACCTACCCAGGGAACCAAATCACTTGGCCTCTTAAATCCCAATTCCCACATTTTTTAAATGAAAGACTGGACTATCAGTAGTTTCAAAGGACTTTTGATATAAAAGCACGCTCATCAAGTGAAATAATCAAAGCTAATGATGACAGTTAATCTTCGTGTTTTCGCATGTTGCCTTATTTCATCCTCACAACTTCATATCGTCAGTGTTCTTAAGTTTCAGTAGGAGAAACAAAGCCTGGAAGAGGTCATGTGTAGTGTGGGTAAAATTGCAATGTTTCCAGAATCTCTCGCCTGGCCTTAGCGCATCTCCATACCAATCAATAGGTGTTTCCAGGGGATGGAGAGAAGTAGTCCATCTCCTTATCAATAGGTAGTTACAAGGGTGAAGGAGGGCAGGAGGGCGTTTCTGGACCGGTGAGGTTCGGTGGGGTCCCTTCTCTGCCGCCAGGTTGGGAGAGAGAGGGGAGAGCAGAAGTGGACTGCTTGTGAGAAATAAACGGGTTTCTCCCGCGTTATTTCTCCCTTTGACTGATTTCGGTTTCAACGGTATTTTGCCCTGGGATTTTTCCCCCAGTTACAACCGGCATACCAGGAACACACAGCCAACTGCAGAGCCCGAATTCAAACCCAGTTCTGTTGGACTTCAGATCTCATGCTCTTTACCATTTAAAGCCCTCTCTGTGAAGCAAAGAGGGAGGGTTTTGCTCATGGAGTACAAGGGGGAGGGTCTCCACAGCCCCACTAACTCTGCTTCTCATCCTGGGAGTTCAGTTTAAGGAACACCAATATTTTCTATAAAAATGAACTTCCACTAAGAGTTTTGCTGTTACATCTTGTCAAATAACACAAAAAATTTTTAAGAACTTACATCATGATTAAAACACAATTTTAAAAATTCCCATAGGTCTCTTGGGCTCCCCTCCCATAGATCCAGGGATTTCTAGGAGTCTGCAGACTCAGAATTTACAAATTCAAGTAAAATTCAGGCGTGAGACTGTATATGCAATAATGTGGCATATAGTGACATCTCCTGGTAAACTTCGGGATTGCATTCAATTTCCTTTTACAGTAAATACAAGGAGCCGGTTAAGACTAAAATTTCAGCTAGTCTGGGGTGTAAATAAAAATTTGAGAAATTCCAGTCACACAGAGAAAGCAGAGGGGAGAACTTGGAAACTCCCAGTACCGTTAAAAGCCCTAGTTCTTGCCCTGCCTTTGCCATCATTAGCTGCATAGACTTGGCCAGGACACTCGGTGTTGTAGCCACAGGAGCCTCACCTTGACTCACGTGGCATCAGGACCACACCATTTCAGAGGCTTTATCGTCGTGTCCCCAGCGCACTAATGGTGCCCGCGGGCCGTGTCAGAGAGCGGACTCCTCTCCTCCCCTATAAACTAGGCTCTTTCTTTTTTTTTTTTTGGTATCATGAATGTACAATTACATGAGCAACCTTATAGTTACTAGACTCCCCCATCACCAAGCCCCCTCTGCATACTCCATTGCAGTCACTGTCCATCAGCGTAGTAAGATGCTATAGAGTCACTACTTGTCTTGTCTGTGTTATACTGCCTTCCCCGTGCCCCCCCCTACATTATGTGTACTAATCGTAATGCCCGTTTTCCCCTTATTCCTCCCTTCCCACCCATCCTCCCCAGTCCCTTTCCCTTTGGTAACTGTTAGTCTATTCTTGGGTTCTGTGAGTCTGCTGCTGTTTTGTTCCTTCAGTTTTTTCTTTGTTCTTATGCTCCACAGATGAGTAAAATCATTTGGTACTTGTCTTTCTCTGCCTGGCTTATTTCACTGAGCATAATACCCTCTAGCTCCATCCATCTTGTTCCAAGTGGTAGGATTTGTTCTCTTCTTATGGCTGAATAATATTCCATTGTGTATATGTACCACCTCTTCTTTATCCATTCATCTACTGATGGACATTTAGGGTGCTTCCATATCTTGGCTGTTGTAAATAGTGCTGCAATAAACATAGGGGTGCATATATCTTTTTCAAACTGGGCTGCTGCATTCTTAGGGTAAATTCCTAGGAGTGGAATTTCTGGGTCAAATGGAATTTCTATTTTTAGTTTTTTGAGGAACCTCTATACTGCTTTCCATAATGGTTGACTAATTTACATTCCCACCAGCAGTGTAGGAGGGTTCCCCTTTATCCACATCCTTGCCAACATTTGTTGTTGTTTGTCTTTTGGATGGTGGCCATCCTAACTGGTGTGAGGTGATATCTTGTGGTTTTAACTTGCATTTCTCTGATGATTAGCGATGTGGAGCATCTTTTCATGTTAGGCTCTTCTCTTTTTATCTCCTTATATACTAATGTTCTGAATAATATTCTGATTTCAGAAAGAATTCCACGGCTCTTTGTAAGTTTCCAAAAGTTCTGTTTCTCCAGTAAAGACTTGGCCAATCCGTATCAATATTTACTGTGCCTACACGTCTGAAGGTCCTGTACTAACTCTGTATGAGCTATAAAATTGGAGTCCCAGCCCTTAAAGAACTTACCCTTTCATTGTGGAATACAAAAAGCATGTTATCTCTGCCTTCCTTAACTAAGCGTTTTTGTCAAACCAATTGGGATTTTTTTCCCATGTGATCATATCTGATTTTATAACACAAGTCAATGGGAGAGAAAATTCTTTTTATAGCCAGTCTTGCTGGAAGGCATCTTTGTTATAAAATGAGTGTTCGTGATGGAGTTGAGATCCACTGACATCACTGTGGAACAGTGTTCATTCTCTTGGGAAGAAGAGATTAAGAGACTTCAGGAGTATTACTTATTGTTCTTAAACAAAGTATATAAGGCTTTGTGTGTCACAACCCAGGAAACAGGCTGTATATCTGCAATGAGGGGAAACATGTAAGATATCTTCAAATGTCCCATTAGAAGTTCATCTTCATTTAAAAATCAAGTGGTTTGATATTTAAACATTTCTGTTAAAGTATAGGGAGAAATTTGCTCTCGTCAGTGAACCAAATAAGGTAATAATACCATGAATAATTAGTATTGATTGAGTACTTGCTCTGGACCAGAAATTGTCACAAGAACATTAAATCATTTCATCCTCACAACATCCCTAGAAAGTACATTCTATTTTTAATTGCCATTTTATAGAGGAGGAAAATGAGACACAGCATCATTAAATAACTGAGGAAGTTGCCATGGGCTGTGACCATGGATCCAGACTTTCTGCTCTCGGGGAGGTGTACTGACAGGGGGTGAGGCTAGCTGCACCCTCCCCACAGCCCACTGGTCATTCTCAGAGGCACCCCCCTGCAGCCAGCCCTGGGCTCTGGGATTATTTGAACAGTTGAAGAATCCCTCCTTCTGCACAGGACCAGGAAAAGGAAATTAAAAGAGAGAGTCAAGTTCTTTGGGCTTAGCATCCTGTAAATTATAAATATGATATGATTCAATTTTCTAACAGCATCCTCCTTTAGACTAGATAGAGGAGGATTATCCAATCCTTCTCAGGTTGGGCCCTCTTGGATGTAGTGTTAAAGACAAAGAGATGACAACGTCAAGACTCCAACAGGCATAAAAGATCAGAAATATTTTGCAGTCCCCTTTTTTCTCTATCCAAGAAACAGCCACCCAATGGTAGTATGTGCAGTTCCCAGATGTTGGCTGAAGAGAAAGCATTCTGTTGAACATCTGAGAACTCTGAGACCACCTTCCCTACCTGTCCTGCACCGTCCCCACAGGAGGCAGACACCCAGCCCACAACCAAGCCCTGTGGGCACAGTAGGATAATTCTCAAAGGGAAGTGTTTCAGTGTTCTCACCTTTTAATTATCTTCCCAGTGGCAGGAGTGATAAACTGGAGACTCCGAATCATAACTCACTGGCATCGTAGACCAGCCAAACAGACAGGTCCGCTCTGAGAGACACGCTAGGCAGCAAAAAACCAAGAAACCCTTCTCGCAGGAATGTCATAATCACTATGTGTGTTCATCCCTTCTTGTAATATGTATAATTTATCTTCTCTTGGAAAGGTGCAGATGAATTTTAATGCAATTTACTTACGAAGGATAAACAAAGTCACAGTTTGCTTCTCCCATTTGTTCCCCAAGCAAAAGGGGGAAATCTTAACTGCCTGATGAATGTCAGGGGGACTTCAGGCCCATAAGGGGAATTTAACTAGAGACCTCCCAAAAGGGAAGGCATCTCTGATTTGTTAGGCCCTTAAGACAATAAAAAATACCTGTGTGATCATAAGATGGCCTTGCTATTCAAACATAGACTACAAAGCCTAGGGGGACATTGAACAAGTGGGCATGTATCCAGGATTCCAGGATTAGAGAGATGGACTCCCCTTAACAGCAAAGGAAAACACCATTCACAGAATTTCTGAAAAGGAAGAACATTTAGGACATTGTCCAGCCTCCCAGCCAAGGTATCGCCCTTCCATAGTCTCCTTGGCAAACGGTCAGCCGTTTTTGTCCAGAAGCTAAGAGGGAAGACAACGAATTCAACATTAGAAATAAATGCCTGTCTCCTGGGTGACTACAAATTCCAGACAGCCCTGGGGCAGTTTCCCTTCCAACCTGCTACAGTTTCTCCAGGTGTGGACTGGAAAACAGAAGCTGCCTGTCCATCTCTGCCCTCCGCGCCAGGTTCAGAGACCTCACAGATGCACGAAAGGTCCGCTTTGCAATCTGTGAGTCAATTCAAGTGACATAAGCAGTGCTTCCAGTGCAAAATGACAATCCGAGTCAATGCAGTTAACACCCTCCCTTCATGATTCCCAGATGGAGTGAGCTCTGGACAGGAGGGGACGAAAGCTCCATGCCTGGCAGGTCACGGAACAGAGGTGAGGGAGCCTCGTAGGGCTATCATCTTGTGGAGAGTCATGCTCCACACCTCTGCCCTTCAAACACAGACTACAAAGTGGTGGTGGTGAGCTGAACCCCACCACCACCCCCAGAAGCGGACAGAAGCTGGAGTCCCCAAGGAGGGGAGGGTAGCCGATGGTGTGCCCAAACTTGCTCACAGCACGGGGAGCCTGAGGGTGGGGCAGAGGGGCTGAGCTGCCATGTCGGCTGGAGGGGTTTAGCTGTCCGGGAGGCCTCCTCTGCCACGCAGTCACCAGGGAGCCAGGCTGAGCCTGCCTGCAGTCGCCCCCTCTCATCTTATCCTCACACACCATGGCATTTCTCGGGTGATAAAATTAAAGAAAATATAAACTTCTTTCCTTTGCAGAGACTGAAAGACTTCAACAGGGATGCATAATCTCTAACAGGACATCTATCATTTTCTATGATGGACAAGCATAGATCTTCCTCTGTAAGGATGAGAACCTTTACCAGATATAGAAATAAAGGGGCCAATATGAGGAGTGCCAGGCAAATTCAAGAAAATAATTCTAGCAAAGATTGAATGTCAAAGATAAAGAAAAAAGGCCTATCGCCATCCAGGTAGAAAATAACATGAGCAGGCTATTTATACTGGGAAATAGCAGGTTTCTCCTTTGCAAACTTAAATGCAAAAATGTCATTCAATAGCAGAAGAAATACTACATTTGTGTAATGAGAAATGACACGGCAGTGGAAGTAAGTGTCTGGGCGACATGCTGCAGCTTGGATGAATCACATACACATAATATTGGGCCAAAGGAGAATCATAAAAATACAGGTTGATTCTGTATATGTAAGAATCAAGAACAGCCATACTAAACACCGCATTGTTTAAAGACACAATTCTAAGAGGTAACACTGTAAACAAAAAGTGAGGGCTGTTAACTCAAGATGCAGGTTAATGGTCTCCTTCCAGGAAGGGTTAGAGGGGTGCCAGTGGACAGCAATTTCTTGGCTAGTAAGGTTCTATTGCTCACCTGGCGGTGACTACACGGGTGTTTGTTTTATTGTTATGCTTTAAATTATACAAATACATATTATACACCATTATGTATATAAAGTATGTTTCAAACAAAAATTGTGGAAGACAAAAGACATCTCAAGTAGAAAACAGAGAAAATATATAAACGTAAAGTTAACTTTTTAAGGAGTTAAAGAATGAATACACCACAATACAGTTAATACATTAAAAAAATTAAGCTTGGGCAGCAAAAGAAATATTATATGAAGGATATTTCAAGAAAGAAACTGGTAAAGCATGAAAAAGAGAATAATTACGATGGAGGAATCTCATGCATGGAAACAGATGCAACATTCTTAACTGTTTTTTAAAGTGAGAAATTAGGCTAAGAGGTATGTTATTAAGGCTTACCAGGTACTGTTAGGTGTTTTTAGAGTTTATAACAAAAATATGCACATGGTTCAACATTAGAAAGTCTCTTGTTATGATGTATTAAGTTCAGACAAAAGTCTCAGGATAATATCAATAGATGCTGAAAAGTCATTTGTTCAAACTCAACATATTTTACTGATATTAATGAAAAAATAAAACATCCATGAACTACAAAAGTATACCTCTTTGACAGAATGAAAAATTTTACTTCATACTTACAAGTCAAATACTAGGAGCATTCCTATTAAAATCTGGCATAATATAAAGATGTCTGCTATCATGACCATCATTCAAAATTATTAGGAAGTTTTTGCAAGTGTAATAGGTGGAAAAAATGAATTAGGAAGCGTATGTATTGGAAAAGAGAAGACAAAGTTATATTTTTTGCATGATGATATAATTACAAAATCAAGAAAACAAATGAAAAAAATGATTAGTACTAATTAGAGAGTTCTTGTAATGTGTCCAATTGCAGAATAAATATACAAAACTTAATGGTAGTGCCTCCAGGCAGAAATGCCTTCAGGCAGACAACACAAATGAATGAAGCAGGCTGACTGGTGGGCATCACAGCATCTCAGCCCCTACCCATTTTTAGTCAAGAGGAAAACTGAGCTCACAGTTGCTAGATATTCTGATGTTTCAAGACAATTTGTAAAACCCGATTTTTGTATAAAATTTCCTTATTTTTATCTGTGGAAAACTAACTAAAAATTATCTGAAGTAAATATATCCATAGGCTAGATATGACCACAGGCCTCCACTGCACACTTTTGATCAGAGCTTCTCTATACAGTTAATCTGCAAATACAATGGGAGGAAATGAGAAATGGGACAAAAATCTATTAATTTTTGAGTAGCTAGCTACTTGAAATGAATAAAAACAAATTTTTACTTCTTATATCACACGAAATAAAGTCTAAGGGTAAATATTTAAATGTAAAAAAAAATGAAACTAAACAAGCCCTGGAAAAAATACATAGCTAAATATTCATATAATTTTGGGGTGTTCTCACACCCCAAAGGCTTTCTAAAAATAGCAAATACAGAAATCATATAGGTTCCAGAAAGACCGACCTTGATCACATATACTTTTTAACCATTTCCAGTCAAAAAATAAAAGGCCAGTGGACTAGGAAAAATATTTAAAACACCTAGGATCAATATTCCTTATATAGAGAGACTGATCTTGCAAATCAATAACAAGCACCTGCAGAAAATATCAAGCGCGGGATGTGGAAAAGCAAGCCAGAAGCTAAGAAACGCCAGCAGCCAATGGATAGATGGTAAACATTCAACCTCACTAGCTATCAAAGAAATACAAATTAAACTAGTGACGCAATGCCATTTTCCCCTATTGACTTGACAAAGGTTTTTTTTAAACAATCTTTGAGGTCCAGTGTTGACAAAGGTATTCATTGTTGGTGGAAGTCTATAACTTGTAGGACAATATGGCAGTATGTGTCAGAACCTTTGGACTCAGCAAGTCTATTGCTAGAAGTTTATTCTAAGGAAATAGGAATACATACAAGTATCTGGTTGCAAGGATATCATTATTGATATAACAGCAGGATGCAAAAACGAAAAACAGAACAATGCAAACATGGTGCAAACGTGGTTAAATGAGTACATTCACACAGTGAAAGAGCAGTTATTTAAAGTCAGGAGAAGTCTTGAAAAATGTTTTTATTATTGAAAGATATTCATGATGCTAAGGACTTTTTAAAGTTTATGTTTAATTGATTTATTTTAAATTAGGGCAAATACAATTGAGGTCCCTTTAATTTTAAACTAGTGTGATTCCAAACTATAAAGTATATAGAGAGATCAGAAAGGTTACACCCCAGGTAGTTACGTCTACATTGTGGAGTTATGATTATTGTGTTCCAAATTTCCTTTTTTAACAGTTTGTTTTATTTTTCTAGAATGAGCATATTGTTTTAATAACAAAGAGTAAAATTTTATTTTTACTTAAAAAATAAAGAGAGCTGGGGTCCTCAAACAGACTCACTGATTATTAGCTGTATGAGGAGCTAGATATAATTCATACGGTTTAGTTTGCTCTGTGTGTATATATAAATACATAATTTATATCATGTGTATAATCAGCAGGCTTACCTTGCTACTTATGGTTCACTTGGACTGCTTATAAAATAAAGTCATGTGCTAAATTTTGGTAAAGAAAGCTACCCTAGAAATATGGAAAATGCCATAAGAGAGCTTAGGCAGGCTTTAATTTAACACTGAAAAACTAAAATTTTATTGCAAATAATCCACAAAGTGGGTTTCCTGCCTATGGCTTATTAAAGTTGCCTGTAAGTGCCTGACTGATCCATGGCAACTTAATACAGTTAACGGACCTTATACAAACATGCGCAGGCCTAGAGAGATTTATTGGCAGACTTGGCCTTGCTTCCGGGCCCAGTTAACAGTGAATTCGTGCCAGCCCCTCAAACACACAGAGAGAGAAGCTGGAAAGATTTTGCCAATGATTTAGGCAAGGAAAAGTGTGGAGCTGTGAAGGATGTGACATTTACTAGATGAATCTGAGAGCGTATTCATAAATAAGAATGAAGTGTCCAAAATAAACAAAGTGGTCCACATAGAGCCTACAAGAGCCTAAGGTTTAAACGCAAACTGGCACTTCTCTGACCTAACTCACCCCTTCCTGGCTCCTTTGCCCTTTGCTGCCCAGCTAGACTTCCAGGGCTCAGACTTAGGGACCCTCACAGGCAACCTCACCCTGCCCCTTCTTTTAAGTAACATCTGTAATCTGGTGACTGACTCCCAGATATGTGTGTCTGGCTGCCCTTGCACCTTCCCCACCAAGACATCTAATATCTTACACATGACAGGTTGATTCCAAACTCTGTCTTCCTCCCTAAATCGAATCCTTCCCTCAGTCTTCATAGCTCAACAAAGGGCATGCATGGCTGCCCTCCTTGCAGCCTGAGCCAAAAGCCTAGGATTCATTTCAGATTTTCCTTTTCATCTCCCTGACATCAAATCCATCCACACGTCCCATCAATTCTCTGCCCAAAACACAAAAATACATGCTGAACCCACCCCCTGTAGCACCGCCACCCTGATTCAAGCCACTGTCATCTCTCATCTGGATTGTTACTGTAACCTCCTAGCTGGTCTCTCTAGAATCCGTTCTCCACTGAGTAGCCAGAGTGATTTTTTAAATGTCCTTAATATGCACTGAAATCCCTCCAGTGGCTTTCTATTGTACATAGGAAAAACCCCTGAACCTCTCCCTGGGGTCTACTAGGTCTATGAATGCCCTTCTGTCCTCCCCAGTCCTTGCAAATTGCTGTCTAGCCACAAGGGCCTTCTTTCTATTCTGGGATCCCATGTTCATCCCACCTGAGGGTCACTGCACTTGTTTCCTTTGCCTGAAAGTCCCCCACCTCACTCCCACCTGCATATACGCCCACAATGTTGCACACAACAGAAGTTCTTGCGCTCCTGATTAAGAGTCACTAGCAACAGCACTTCTGTGACCTTCCTCCGCCCCTGTTTAACTGCCAGAGATACTGATAAAATAAACCTGGTTCCTCTCTCCTAGAGTTTATCATGCTGAGGAACACACACACACACACACACACACACACACACACACACACACACACACACACACACACCGTCCCTAACACTTACAGGCAGTTACATTATGAGTCATTAAAAGCTTTGCCCATTAGAACACTTCTCCAGGACATTTAACAATTTCCTAGGTTACAGTTTTTCCCACACAAGTTACATTTTAAATGCTTTCCCACCCAAGCAGCACACTGATCATGAATTTTTTGAGTGGGTTATTTGCTGGGAAGATACCGTAGTGATTAATCTCATCCGTTTTTGTTGTCAGTTTCAGGAGATGACGTTTTTTGGGCCTTGTTCCCAGATTCTAAAGAGGTTGTCAGTTTGAAACCTGCAACTTCTTATATACTGACTCCACCTTCTAATTAGAAAAGACGTCTGCAAATAGAGTGTGCTGGTTTGCATTCTCCAAGCTTAGAGTCTGTTGAGGAAAAGAAAAAGCAGAGAAAAGAAGAAAGATGGAAAGAAGAAAGACTGAGTGGATGCAGTAGAAAAAACTATAAAACTGGAGGCAGGTCAGGGGCTGGACAGAAGAACCTTTTTCCCTGCCAATGCTAGTGGCTCATAACTGGCCCCAAGCTGCCAGGGCTTCTCATCAGCCCAGTGGTTTCCTGGTGGATGCATTTATTTTGTTTGATTATTTGCTTTTCAATAAAGTCAACACGGTCTTGGGCAGAGTTTCTCAACCTCAGCACTCTTGACATACTTGGCCAGACACGTCCTTGCTGTGAGGAATTTCCTATGCGTCGTAGGATGGTTAGCAGCCCTCCTGACCTGTACCCACTAGATGCTGGTAACATCTCCCATTCGCAACAACCAAAAATGCCCCCAGAGTGGGGGACAAAATTGCCCCTAGCTAGAAATCACTCAATAGAGGAAAGTTTCAGTCAGACAGATTTAGATTCTAGCTGTATCTCCAACCCTTATAAGCCTATGACATTGAAAAACAACCTATTTATCTGAGCTTTTTTTCTAGTCAGTAAATAATACTTATCTCAAAAATTTGCTTTAAGACTGAACTGAAATATGTGAAAAGCATTTACAAAAAGTGCTCGATGAGCACAGTTCCCTCCCAACTACGGTTTCATTTATTTAACAAATATTTGAGTACTTATGCTATATGCTATGGATAAAAACATAAAATACAATTCTTGTCACCCAGGAGCTGATTCTGAGGAAAGAGATCAATGTACATGTACAAACAACCATAATAGGGCAAGTGCATTAATAGACATTATTTACGTATCTTGCAAGTCTGGCCTTGTTTTTCTTTTTTTTCTTAATAGCATCTCTCCCTAAGCTCACCTTGCATGCATCCTGATAGGGGAAGGGGCCTGTGAGCTGGGTCTTGAAAACTGGGTGGCAGAATCACACTAGGCTTAGAAACAGCACGGGCAAAGCCTTAGTAGCGTGGTGATGTCAGGAAACTGCGATACCCTGTGGGCTAGAGTGAGGTTGAGGGGAGAAATCGGTGCAAGATGGAGGAAGCGAAGGAATTTGGACTTTTTCTTGAAGGTCACGGAGTCCCCTTAGGATGCTTTTCTCAGGATGGTGACAGGATTAGATCTGCTTTGGGAAGCACAATCTGGCAGCTGTGGGGAGGATAAATGAGAGGTGGAACGAAGGGCCCGGGAGACAGGCAGCAAGAGACAGATCAGGAGCTATCGATTCCAGATGAGAGATAAGGAGGGCCTCAACCGTAGAACCAGCACAGCAACGGCCAGATGCCAGGAGGCTGCAGGGACATTAAAACATGGAATGGACAGGATTTGCTGTCTGATTAGATGGGAAGGCAGTTAGGGAGTGAAAAAGAAGGAAGAAGAGGTGATTATAAGATCCCAGCTTAGAAAATTAGGTGGCTACTGATGGCATTTAGAAATGACAGCCCCCCCCAAAATGCTCCTTTTCTTTTCACCACTGGCACTGTGCACAGAAGCCTGCTTATCCCCAGCTCCCACCTGACAGACTCACGTACAACTCAATTCAACGAACCTGGGGTATGTGGCACACCCAGCAGGTTATTCCTGGCCATCTCTGCTGGGGTCTGGGAAAGCCCCAGGGAAGCAACACCGATGCATGATAATCACTGTTCCCAGGGAGCTCAGCGTCTGGACCGCGCAGAGGTGCAAATGGGAAATTACAGTACAATGTGCTCTGCGTTATGTAATAGAGATACTGAACCGGAACGTTTCACGAAAGTCATCCTTATCCTAAACAAAAGTCATCCTTATCCTTAAACAGGAGCCAGCAAGAGAGACAAGGGGGCAAGAAAAGTGTGTTAGCCAAAGAATCGCAGATGCAAAGGCATAAAGAGGTGGTGAAAGCTGGCATGACTGGTGAGGCGAAGATGAGTCTGAACATGGTGGGCAAGGCCTGATCAGAAGAGGTGCTGTGAGCTGAGCCTGTAAGAATAGAAATAGGTTAGCATAAGCATAGCCATTAAAGGCCTAGAAGCCATTTTCTGAGTATGTGACTTAAAAAAAAAACACAAAAAACCTGGGCCTGGGTAAGGCCTTGAAAAACAAGTTAATCATGAGCACCGGGTAGTGGGCAGCTGTGACCCTTGGTCAGCTAACCTTGGTCAGTTAATCTTACATACCAAGCTTATCATGCAGAACCTCCCTAACCATTGAGGAGTAGTCTTACCCTGCCCTTGCTTAACCCCAGGATGTATGTCTTGCAAGAATAATGTATAGTTGTAGAAAATTACTATGAGTTAAGTGCTTTGAAAATGCTATATAAACCCTTGGCTCTGAGTGCTCGGGGTCCTTGTTGAGACCCGCTGCGTCGGGCTGACGCTTGGACCCCAGCTAGCTGGCTGAATAAAGACTTTGCTTGAATTTACATCTCTATGCCTGTGTAGTTTGTTCTCTGGAGAAGCCTTGGAAGCCCGGACCCTAACAAGCCAAGGACCATCAGAAGTGTAATTAATCACTCAGTGATTTTTAAGCAAGGACACTTCAAAGAAAGCACCCAGGACTTCCCAGGACTTAAGGAAAACGGGTACGATAATAAATATCTCAGTACCTTGTGTTAAAAGATAAATTGAGGCATAGTAAACATTTTAAGAGTTCATCTGAGCAAAAACTGATTCCCACCACTTAGGGTCACACCCAAAGCGGTTAGAAGCACTCCTGACACAGCAGCTCGCGGGATGACGGGGCAGAAGCAGGGCGCGAGGAGGTGGTGAGATTGGCAAGAACTGAGCTGTCGCGTTATTTGGGAAAGACTGCTTGGCCCTCAGGGACCGGCTGTCCTTAGGCGTCTATTTCTTAACCTTGAGGCACGTGTGGGCTTAGATTTGGGTTTGCTTGAGTAGGCTGCCAAGGTGTTAGAACCACCTGGGTCTAGTGGCCTCTTTGCTTCATTTACTAAACACCAGCTTGTACCAAGTTGTGTGCCAGCCTTGCCCGATTGATGGGTTAGTGAACTCCCAACTGCTTTATATGTACTTTAGCCGTTGTCACACTGACTTACCACCTTTCCATCTGTGTCCTCTATTAGACACCATGAGGCCCCTGAAGCCAGGACTGTTTTGTCATGATCATCCTTATACCCCCCGTCCAGCTGAGTGACTGGCACAAAGTAGGCTCTTCAGAAAAATGTTTACTAAATGAATGAATGAATGATCTGTTGGACAACTTTTGCCTCAATTTCCTGCCTTGTAGGGTTCAGTGGGTTATTTACTCACTGTATCTAATGATCAAGGCAGTACAGAGAAAGGAGCAGTAAATTTGGCTCCGGAAGATCTGGGTTCTCGTCCTGTCCATGCTAACTCTGACCTGACCTCAGGCAAAGTGCATATATTCTGAGCCTTAGGGTTCTCATCTGTGAAAATGGGATTTGAAAAAATCCTTATGTCTCAAAAATTTATGTGTGAAAATACCTTGTAGCACTGCTCAAATAAAAATTATGTACGTGTCCTCTTCTGTGCAAATTAACCTTGCTGAAAAGTCAGGAAAAACTAGGTTGAGCCCAAAGTTGGTGTGTTATAGGCCAGTAAAAATACTAATGTTAATTGTATTTTTCAACTAGCAAACATGTAATTCTACTGGATACTGTGAATTCGATTCTGATTGCTCCTCCCTCACTCTAACCAGTTACATTCAGCTTCTTGCTGTACTTTAAATAGGCCAAGCTCATTCCTATCTCAGGGCCTTTGCACTGCTGCACTCTCCCCCCAGACGGATGGATGAATGTCATGCCCTCATTTCCTTCAGGTCTCTGCTCAAATGCCACCTCAAGATGCCTTCCCTAAGCATTTAGCCTAGAACAGCACCCACTCCTCCCTTTGCTGCCATCGCTGTTTCCTTAGTCTGCCTTGTTTTTGTGACGATCATCACAGTCGCGTAATTGCTCATTCTTTGTCTCCCATGAAAATGTAAGCTCCGTGAAGAGTGTGCTTCACTCACAGCTGCACCCGCAAGGCTTAGAACAATGCCTGGCACCCAGATGATCCCCCGGGCCTTCTGCTCAACAGTGAACTAAATGAATGACAGTTGGTAAACAAACGAAGTTTTTCACTGTAATCATTTGTCATATGGAGTTAAAAAGGACTGGCAAAGTACAATAGAATTCATCAGAAGAGCTAGTCTTGCCATGAACAAGCTGTTTGGCTTTGGAAAGTCACTTGTTTCTGAGCCTCAATTTTCCCACCTGTAAAATAGGAGTAGTAATGTACCCTCTACTTCCGCATGTTACAAACCGCAGAATCATTGTGGAACCTAACGGGGCCTCACATCACATTCTACTAGTAGGGTATGTTTCTGCCTTTACTGTTAACTCTTTAAGAGCATGGACCTTGTTTTACTCATCAATTATAGGACTTGGCACAGGCCTTGGATCTATAAATAATTGCCCAAAGAATGGAGGGCAGAGAGGCTAAAAATTACCTTTGTGAAATGAACTGAGCTTCAAATATTCATGCTCCAAATTATTTTTGAAGTCCCCATATGTATCATTTCATTTTAAATAGCAGATAACAGTTAGCAGAGTGTCTAAGCAGCTAGAAATACTCCTATTTAGTCTGGTTTTTGTTCAGGATAATGAATATGAATGCTTGTTTTGACTACATGAATACTCTGGATCAGCGCTGAATAAATGCTTGTGTTTTTCTGATGCTTCTGACCCAGGCAGTAGGCATGTGCTTCCGCTGACAGAGCACCAACCCTTCAATGACCCTTCGGCACAATGGATAAAAGAAGCGCTGTGTAACTTAGGGGCATGAGCCAAACCCCCACTGCTTAGGAACACACAAATACAAAATTGTCAAGCCGGAACCAGGCATTTGAAAAATCTGTATGTATGTGTTCACATGTAACTACTATCTTTTCAAAGAGCCAAATCAAGATTAGAAGGAAAAAAATTATAGTAACAGGCAGTTAAAACAACGTAGTATAAAAAAATTTCCTTTATCTATTAGGTTGGAGAAAAAGACTGAAGTCTAGACTCCAAAAGCAGCTCCTTTAAAGCCCTGTGAACAGATGGTAAAGCTGGGGAGGTGCTGGTAAATGACTTATTCTGTGCCAGCATAAGCACTTTGGGTATATTAACCCATTTAGTCCTTACAAACAATTCTACGGTTACATTATCTTCCCCAGCTCATAGAAGAGAATTAATTTATCTACATAAAAGAATCTTGTACCAAGTCATGCACTGGGATTTGAACCTCAGCTATCTGATTCTGTGCTCTTATGCATCCTATCAATCCAGGTCATGAATTTTAACTGTATGAATGCACACTGCAGAACGCACACTGCAGAGCAAGAGAAATTTAACAATGATCACTCACCCTCTGGAAATTATGATCACATAATTTGATTTATAAATAGCTGGACTAACATGTGGTTCAGCATACCAACTTCTTGGACCAGGCTACAGAGAGTAAAGGAATTATGAAGTCGGCAGTAGCAAAGAAATCACAGTTTGGTGAGAGGGTATGGATGTGCGAGGGGTTATTAAAGTACAGAGAAAAGTTTGGTGATCACAGAAACCTTTGCACAACTTAACTGCCCCTCAGCAAATACCTGTAATACTAGGACAAATTGATTGGCAAGACATTTATTATAGTTGGTGTTGAGTTCCACCGATTGTGCAACATTCTTTATCTGCTGGGTCTGGGTACTTTGGAAAAAATCCAAAATATAAACATAATGGAAAGAATATGACAGTCAAAACTCGTTCAGATTCTAGCCCTGTCACTTATAAGTCATTTAATCTTTCAGCCTCTTTGTTCATCTATAAAATGAGGATATGAGTACCAACTCTGAAGTGCTAATATGAAAATTAAATGAAACCCTATGTGGCAGAATAGGCACCCCTAATCACTCAATCAGAAGGGAGAACTTACCATCATCGAGACATAACATCAGGTCATCAGTTGTTGCTGAGGTTAGGGGTGGATACTAAGAATCCAAACACATACAATCTTTTTTCTCTGGAAAACTTCTAAGGGATCATTACTTCCATTTCTTAGGGGGGAGGACAGGCTTGCACAAAAGCATTTATTCCATGTTAATTGAAGGTAAATCCCTTTAGTCCTCATTTTGTTTTAAAGACCTGGGGGAGGAGCCCCATACTTCTTGCAGATTATCTATCATGTTTTCTTTCAGCAAATCTCTGAGATCCAAGTTCTTTATAATTAAGCTTAAAATAACTGGAGAAATTAGAAAATGGACAAGATGTCAAATTATATTAGGTAACATGTCTTAGTTTTCTAAGAAAAGAGCGTTAGTAGGAGATGCATGCTGATGTAGCCAGTGGTGAAGTTCAATGTTTGCAACTTCACATGGCTCAGAAAAAATATATATAAATAATAAAAATATAAATAAAGCAAACATGGCAAAGTATTAATCGTTGAACACAGATGGTAGGTATATGGGTAGTATTAAAATTGCACAAAGTAAGCATTGGGGAAAAAAAAAAAGAAGAGGTTGCACTTAGGGACTGACCCATGTGAAATTTTCCATCTCTTTCCTTTTCCATTCATTGTACAGCTGGTTGAGGTGGGGGTGGGAGTGCATAAAAGAGCTGCTGGAGAAATAAAACTGTATTTAGCCATAAACCAACTAACTGAAAGTTCTACAAAACTTTTGAAACAATGTTATGTCACTTATAGTCATTCAGTCAAACTGTGAGGAGTGAGTAACTAAAATCTATAGTTTAAAGAAAGAGATTTTTTTTGGGAGGGGGTAAACAGGACTATTGGCTTTTCCAATGCACCCAATCCAGGGAATTTAGGGATATTTACGGACATCATTTTGAAGACATTAAGGCAACTACAGAAGTCATGTAGTCCCCTCTGTTTAGAACACAGACTCTCTTAAGAACCATCCGTCATTTGCTAATAATTGTTATCTATAAATGGGCATACTGATCTTAAGGGTGGTATAAGAGAAAGAATTATGTAGGAAAGAAGCCAAAGTGGTATACGGCTTTAAGGTCTTATTAAAGGACTGACAAAGAAACCAAATGGATTGCAAGTGAAGACAAAAACGAATTTACTAAACCGGAAAACAAAAATAAATGAGAAAACAAAAACTCCAAGGGATGAAAATCATTTCTTGAGTTACTCTACTAAATGTTTTACAACAAATAAGTCACAAAATACTGTCTGTGTCTTTTGAGGGACACCTGCAGTCCTTTGGCGGAGAATTTCTTGCAGGGCAGGATCTGGATTTGAAGTACCCTCCAGAGATCCCAACAGAACTCCAATGACTTCTAAGAATGTTAAGGGAATGATCTAAAACACAGAAAGTGTCTAAAGTCTTATTTAGAATATAAAAAATAAGAAGCAATTTTAAAGGTTTAACTGTGGAAGAATGATACATTGACAATGTGAACGTCCATGGAATGTTCTTCAGCAATTTCAATATAAGTATGAAGAATAAGCCACAACAAAGAATACTAAAGAAAAAAGAAAAGGAAAATTAGTAAGTAAGTATGCTTGTGATTATTTAAAAAATAGTCAGGAATACCAAAAAGACAATTATATTGGGATGATGGAATTCTATTTGTTTCTCACACCCTTTCTGGCCAGTTCTACCAAAAAACTTTTTAAAATTATTAAAAAGAATGTAAAAAAAAAAAAGTAAGAATGCCATAGCTGGAAGGCCACTAGTGACTAGTCATATACTAAGTGCCTTCAAGGTAAGACCTAATGTGGCATATGAGACTAGTTGTTGTAAGAAAGGTCACTGTCCTAAACAATTGTCTCTGCAAACAGCAACCCATGCAAAACTACCCATTCTTCTCTTTTTAATGGCAGATTCCAAAAGGTATCCATCAAATAATCATTGCCAGTAATAGCATTCTTAATCATGACCAGCCTAGAGACATTTTATTCCCAAAGTCTTTTTTTAGGCTAGAACTGATATAAAATAGCCTACTTCTCTGGACATGCTTTTTTTGTGTGTGTGTGTGTTTTGTTGTTTTTTTTTGTGTGTGTTTTGCTATGTAGGACAGATAATATTGTTAACTTACCTTACCTTTTAAAACCACAAACTCATGTATTATTACTGCTTTTTAAAGTGTGAAGGAGTCCTCAACCTGGGAAGGTTTTTTTTTCAATTTTTAGATTGCTTACTTGAAACTCAGGAAGTATTCTTTTCCCAGAAATATTATAGTAATAAGGGAACTGGATCTGCACATTCAGGTCATGTTTCTCCAGTTTCTCCCACGGTTTCCTGGTCTGGAAGACTAATGGCTACTTGGATGCTTCTTATGCTTTCCGGGAGCCTCCCACATTCCATCAGGGAATTTTCATAAGCGGTAGTTTTAACCTGGGAGATGACTTACTAATAATTTAATTTTTTATAGCCTAAAATCTACTGAGTGTTCATGTTTACAACACAGATAACACTAATTAACTTAAATTCTAAATTATAAGTGCTTTTTAGAAATCAGAAAATTAAAAACAAAGGGGCGTAATAAACCACAACGAAATACAGGACGGGAGCTAATGTGTTCTGAAAAGGGACTGAATTCCCAGATAAATCCTTAAAAGCTCTGAGAAACAGAAACCAATGTCTAATGCCTCTTCGAGAATTCCCATGGGAAGGGAACCATTTCTTTCTGCTACCAGTGTTTTCCAGTCATTCCAGTGACCTGGTAAAGGCCACCCCAGGGACCACTACTCTCCAGAGTTGAGTACCACAAGGATGTCGCCCTCTGGGCAACAGTCTCCTCAAGTACACCAAGGCCAATAAAAGATGTCAGGGAAAAGAAAAAAAACACACAAAAAAGGGGTGTAAGAGAACACTAAAAAATGTCCTAACAGTCCGTGGGCCTCAAACATCAAAAGCAAGATGTTATTTTAAAATACATCATAACTCAAGTTTAAGATGGATGAATTTCAATGTAATCCTTTTTGTATAAAGCCAAAGGGTGTCTAATACTATGGGGATAAAGTTCTGAAAAACCATTACAAAACAAATATGCGAAACATGGTAACAATTAAATTCTTTGGATTTTTTATCTTCTAAGCCCCTACTTTTAATACAGAATTAACTTTCCCAACCTGTGCACAGCAGTATTATTTAACACTTTATATTTAAAAGCTGTACTTAAGGAACCGCTTCAGTTTGTGTGAGCTTTCAGCCATGGGGAAAGCTTCAGAAAGAAGTGGGAATTAAAAGACAGCTTCAAGCAGTAGCGTGTTGTAACTGGAACAAATACTGGCTTAGACCTTATGTCTCTGACTATATTCCTCTATTTTTCTACAAAGCATCTTTCTTTTAAGCATCTGACAGTTTCACCAGCCTTTCCATTTTCAAACAAGTAACCTTTACTTCCCATCATGTCCCAGCTATATAAGTGCTAAGACTTCCTAAAGGTGGATGTCAATTGAGTCCTTTATATATAAGGCAAACATTTGTTTTAATTTCTGGTGGAGCAAGGTTCTAGGCTCCAAACTGAACTCTCATTAGAGTGCTTAGGATATTCAATGATATGTTCTAAAGCTCTCTTCTGGTCCATTCAGAACAATCCCAAGGTAATAGAAGTGGCGGAAGAACTGGAATATATATTAGTCATATTTGATTCTCTCTGTCAGGGGTTCCTCCTTGTAATGGGAAATAATTTGAATTACGATGGAAGAGTTGATAAGAAGGAAGAACAAACTGGCTAACCAGATAAACAGAAAGGTGTTCTTTCCTTGAAACTCAAGAACGTAGGCAGGAGCCAGCCATAAGGCCTGCCCTACAAACCACAACATCACGAGAGCTACAGCTCTCTTCCAGGGCATTCTCACTAGTGGCATCACAAGGGGCAGGAGGCAGAGGTACCAGAGAAAGTACTGGGAGGTGCAGACTTTGTTAAAAGTCACAAAAATGAACGTATGAAGAAAACAACAAAAGACAAGGTCTCTGTGATAGGCGAAAGACACTGCTAAAAGCAAGATGAACTGTGGCAGGAATGCAGCCATTCCCAGGGAAAAACTCCCCCGGCCCTCTGCGGTCAAATACAGCATGTAGAAGTATGGAGAAAAGTTGTGACGGATATCCCGCCTAGTCAGGTGATAAAGGTAGGTGTGCTCCAAAAATTCCCAACCGTATTTATAGTAAAATCCGTAGCTCAGGGAGAAAAATGTGAGTCCCGCAACTGCAGCAAAGAGCAGCACAGCCCGACTACACAGCCTCCTCAGGAATTCGTAGAAACGAGCCTGGAAAGAGGAGCGGGATAGACGGGCGCCTTCGTCACTGTCGCGTTCTGGAAGCAGGTGGAGAGCTATAGGGAGCATATAGGTCACCGGGTATATCTTCATGTGCACTGCGAAACCATAGAAGACCGCGGCACACGCGACAAGTCTTTTTTCCAGTAGGTACAGGGCCGTAAGCACCAGGGCGGCGACGATCGAGTCCGCATTGCCCCGGCTGGACACCGCCATAGGTAGGGGGTTAAGAAGCCAGAAGACACAGTAACCGCAAGCCTGGCGGCTACGCAGCCCCTTTAGACGCAGCAGGCGGTATAGGAGGAAAGCGGTGAGGAGGTCACAGCTGATGAAGAGGAACTTTCCAAAAAGTTCGTTGAGATAGATGTTGGGGGTGAGGAGCCAAGCCAGCAGCGGAGTGTATCGGTACGTGGCCCTCAGATACGGGGAGCGCCCTTCCGAGACGAAACGCGCGGCGTCAGTGAAGACGTGGTAGTCGATGTCGGTATACCTCACGAGCAGGGTCCGGTCCTGGACGACCCCATAGAACACCAGGGCGACGCGGGCAAGGAGGGCCACCCCGAATACTCCGGCGGGAGCCACCCGCAGGTTCAGGAACCATTCTCCCCAATGCTTGGTCAGGCTCATGCCCTGACAGCCGCTCAGCCGCTCAGCCCCGGCTCCAAACTGCCTCCGAACCTCTAACCTTAGCTGGCGTTCCTCGCCTCCGGCGGCCCGCGCATCTCCCACCAGTTGGCCTGCCAACCAAAGCAACCGCGGGACGGCCACTTCCGGCACGAAGCCCCGCCCCCAAGCTGCTTCCGGTCGCGGGTCCGGCGCCGGGTTCTCAGTGGCCCCGGCATTGCCTTCCTCTGGATTGGCTGTCTCACTTCCGCTCATTCCTCCGAGGAGGCGGGACTTCCGATCCCAGAACGCAGAGGCGTACCCTGTGAGCACGGTCCGAGTGGATGGCATCCTTCGGGAGCGGAGTGGCTTTTCTTTGTGCGCGACCGCATCCTCCCCGCCCCAACTCCAGTCGACGGAGACGGGCCTCCTGAAACAGAGAGAGCCTGGGCCGGAGACCCGGGAATGAAGGATGTAGGTGCAAAGGAAGAATAACCTGCGGTCGTTCCTCACGCTTTACTCCGCCAGCGCACGGGAAACGCCGTGGCGTTGGTGCCCCGGCGCCCGGCCGGCATGAGTTGGAGGAGGCCCAGCGTGTGCATGTCCCGTGCACTATTTGGGACGTACTTATATCTTGAAATTACTCATTGTATATTTGAGTTCGAATTTAACTGGGCAGCCAGCGTTTTATCCGGCAGCCCTGGATGGAGCGTGGGAAGGGAGGCCAGGGAATCTCCTCTGCCGCCCCAGTGCCGCTGTATTTGCTGTTCTACCGTCTCGGCTGCCTTACCCTCCCCAGCCAATACTTAACCATTCAGGCTTCGCCTCAAGTTTTAACTCCTAAAAACATGTCCTGGCTCCTAGCCAATTTCTCCATCACGCAGTATGATGTAGACGCCGCTCCTCTCCGCTGAGGGTAGACGGACTGAGGCAGAGGGGCTGTAAGCTCTAGAAAATCATTCACAGAAGACCCTACCTGCTACTTAAAAGTCCTGCCCTGTGCCTGGCGTCCCGGTGCTCCAAACTACCTTTTAGCATGACCAGTCCTTTGTTAGAGCATTGTCACACTGCTTTAGGATATTTTGTTTGTTTGTGTCTCTTCCATTGTTTTCCATCAGGATACTTTGAGAAAAGAGATGATCCTGTTTTCTGTACCTGGGCGTATAACACGTTCAATGGAGTTGATTTTGGGTGTCCCTCTCACCAGAATGCCTCTAGAGTGAGCATCCTTGGACTATCCCCTGGTCGTTGTCTTTTTCAAATACCCTTCACCTGTCTCAAATTTTGTCCCCTTTAATCCTTTCATGAGTTTCTCTTCTTGGGCTCCAACCCATTAGCCTTTAATTTCTGTGAGCTCTTAGAGTCTGCATTACAGAATTTCTTAATTTATCTCATTGCACAATAAGTTTTCATTACTTCTATGCATGCTAAATTCATGTTTCTATGAGAGATACTGTACATGTATACTTGTTTTATAGCAAAGGAGCAACAGGTTTTAACTTTCCCACATTGATTTTGGGTGTTCCTCTGCTGATTAATGACAAGCGATCAGTATTGGTACATCAGTATGTGTTCCTGCTAAACTCTGCAGAATTGCCAGTTTCCCTGATGCTAAATCCTTTTCCTGTTTGTCACAGTCTTCCTTGCCCTCTGGCCTTCCATTAGTGTGGGTCCGTGGGAGGCACCTGCAGATCTTTGGTGGCACTGGCTGAGTTTTCCTCTTCCAAGAGCATGGCTCCCAGCGGAGCCACAGCCCTCTCTCTCCCTTGGCTATACCTTTCACTAGGTTCCAGTAATTGTCCCTTCAGGTTTAAGACTGACAAATGCTTCCTCCTGTTGTGGGTCCCCGGGTGCTTCACCATCCCATGTCGGTTTCTTGACTGTGCCTGCACCTTTGTAAACAATCCCTTCACTGTATAATGTCCAGTTAGCCTTTTGAGTGTACTTTCTGTTTTCTGGCTAATTCGATCACTTTCTTCTTTTCTAGACCTTGCTTATTTTTCTAGATCTTGATCTCTGTTTCCTACTTTGTCATTTCGTTTGCATCTATTCCTGATTGTTTTCATACTCGGCATCCTGCGCCTTAGACCAGACTGTCGGGAGCCGGTCTGAACCGCCGGCCTGATGACACAGTCCGGGCAGTCGGATGGCAGGGACTGCACAGCGGCCTTCCCAGAGGAGCAACACCGATGTTCCTCCTGCTCAAAATGTCCCTCCTAATAAATGTGCTTGTTTCAGTTTCAATTCACGCTGCCCCTTCAAGGGAGAGGCCATGTCCAATTCTCTTTGAAAATTTTAGGTACTGGCCCTAAAAGAAATTGGAAAAAACCACTACTGTCCTTGTAACTGCCCCCGATGACGGGAAGTGAGACCCCATGAGAATTGGACCCAAACTTATGGGAAAAAAGATACGGAAAATTTACCTGGTTTGAGGTTCCTTCCCCCGCCCCTATGTGGCCTCCAAATGGCATATTCAATGATTAATGGCGACAGGTGGGTAAAGAGAACAAATGATATTCTGTGGCTAGCCCGCCAAGGAACAGCCTGACAAACTATAAAACAAATGAGAACAGGGCATTACCTAACTCCAGATCAGAAAAATCTCCATTGTAAGTCTTACTGAAAATGGGTCCGAGGCACAGTCCATAAAATTTGTCCCTGCCTGCCAAAAGGTCATTGTGTCCTTTTAGAGGGAGCCTCTTTCCTACCGGAGATGAGGAATGGGAGTATAGCTAGGAAAGAATGAGGACCCTACATAAAAATAATAGAATAGTGAACTTTAGATAGTCATCTGTAAAGAAACCAAGAGTCTGGCACCTACCTAACCTTTGTAAGATTTTGTGACCGCAATAACTAAAAAGAAAGCTTACTTAGAAACAAGTTAACTGCTAAGACCTGCCAAATGACTTAATCTCATTCTCCAAACTCATGTAACTGTGCTATGTGTCAATTAAATGATTAATATCTGTTCTTTATGTAATTGAAGAGTATATAACCAAGCTGCTACTTTTCATTAAAGGCCACACTCAGCTTTTGCTAGTGTCTGTGTCCTCACTCATTCCGTCAGTCACGGACGCCATTCATCCTTCAGGGACTCCTGGACTCGCTGGAGCTGGACTCCTGGCACCAGACCTTCAGCAACTCAATAATATGTACTGAATGCCTACACTAGACTAGGATCTGCAGCAAGTACCTCTCACCCAGGCTTTCGGAGGTCTCTTAGGTGGTCTAGTGTCTCCTGTCTCTGCATTCTACTGCCAGGTTGATTTTCATAAACAGCACTTTAATAATTATGTTCTTTCCTTCGTCAGACATCTTCAATGGCACCCAACTGACTATAGAAAAAAACTATTTAGCTTGACTTTCAATCCCTCCACTGCCCTACGTTTTCACCCTATTCACCTGAAAAGCCCTCTATTCGAAGCTTATTAGCCATCCCTTAAATATGCCTCGTGCGTTCTCCCTCTGATACGTTTGCTCGCTGTACCACCCACAAAGAATCCTGTTTCTCTTCACTGATTTAAATAGTTTGTCCTTCAATGCTGGACTTAAACCTCAACTCCTCTGTAAACTCTTCCTGCACCTTAACCAGTGCAGCACTCTTTGCCTGCCCAAAACAGTGGTGTGTATTATTGTCTGTTCTGGGTTTTTTTTAACAGTTAATTATGTCGTGCATTAAGAAATATGTTATCTAAATCTTTCAAGGTTACTTATAAATAAATATACCAGCTCTATGGCATACTAGCTGTGTGAACTTGAGGCATGTTTCTTCCCTCCCTCTTTTCCTACTTTCCTTCTGCTACGTTTATTGAGCACCATACAGGCAGGTGCTGTGCCAAGGGCCACACTGTGCTGATGACCAAGCCCTGACGTGAATCCCATTCACATGGTACTTACAGTCTAGGGAGTGAGACAGACGATAGCCACATAAACTCACAAGTACTGTAAGATTGCAGCTGTGGTAAGTCTATGAAAGAGGGATATGTGGTGCAACCTGCTTTTCATGGGGGTTTGGTCTAAGGTGAGTATAGTAGGAGGTTGGGTGTTGGCAAGCAGTAGTAATTGCTTGGAAGAATAGCAGGTGCAAAGCCCAGTAAGACTACAGGTCCCTTTATGGCATGTGTCATGTCTTCTATTTCTTTGCTACTTGGATGATACCTTCCACATAATAGGAACTCAGTATTTGCTGATTTTTCTTGACCTTTATGTCAGATGTGTTCTAACCAGTCTTGGATTCATACCATCCCTTGCCTGGTGCTTGACCCTGTGAAGTTTTTTCCACATAGATCTCACTCCTTAGAACATGTAGTCAGTGTTGTATCTGGCCCTTAGTATGTTAACTTGTTACTGTCCTTCGTCCTATGTGTTGTATTGCCTTTAGTATATGCTGCTGGTTACTTTCTTGTTTTCCTCTCAAGTTTTCAAGTTTCTTCCAAGTCTAAGGGACTATATATTTCATATATGTTATATATGTCATGTCTTATGACTTATCCCTAACCTGGTGTTTCCTAAATGTTGTAGACAAATATTTATGGATGGTGATAAGAGACCTAATTTTCTTCCTCCTCCTCCCTCCATCCTTTCATTTCTGGGGAACAGAAGGCAATGACTGTGGGATCTGTTATTTCTTTTCAGAGAGAATTCAAGGCTGGATATTGACAACCAGCCCTTTTTCAGGCTAGCGATGATAGGAGTAGAAGAGAAATCCACTTCTTTGAGTTGGGGCAAAAAATGCCCAAAAATTACCTGAGTAGGCTTATAGAGCCTTGGGGATATATAAGAAATGTGTATACATGGTATCAGGGAAGGGAAATTAGGTGCACGATCACTGGCCAAAAGGGACAATGCCTGGATCCAAAGCAACTTAACTTGCTTGGATTAATCTGAGCCAATTTTCAGATTTCTGGGTCTCACCTTTTTTTAAAATCCTTTAAAAACTGAGTTTGAAAGGTATAAACACTGAGGCTGAAGGGCCCTAAAGTTAATAGGGGAGGTATGGGAAAGGAGTAGAGGGAATGAATGATACCAATAAAGGGGAAAATGTTGGCCGTGTGGCCCTAAGTTCCTCCAGCTCAGCCTAACTCAGCCCTCCTTTTCCATAGGTAGGCCTGTGAGTTCAGGCCTTAATAATAGGATTTTTCAGTTTCTAAAAGAAGCTAGAGTAAGAACAGAGATTCATCCATTTTATTTAGTAATTTGTTCTGAACAGACAAAAATAAAATAAACCAAAAATGTCACTTTTTTCCCTAGGTAAATTGGACCTGGTTTAGTCTTTAATGCAACGAATGGGAAAGCCATCCCTACATAGTTCTGCCTCAGTAGACTGGCCATTCCTGAGCGTGGAGGCCCATGCTAAGTCCACAGCCCAGAGAGTGTGTCCTTGTACAGATAATCTAGGTGAGCTGGCAGAGTAGAGGACCGGCGTAGCAGCCTTGGGGAAGGGAGTGTCCCTGCCACGTGGCAGTAGTATAGCTTAGCTGGCTTCTTCTCTGCTCAGGCCTCATAAGGAAATCCCTGGATGGTCTTACTAGCTGACAGTGGTCAGGGGGATAAGGAGGTGACACAGCAGGGATCTGAGAAGCCTCTCATGTAACTGCACCATCCCCGAGGGCAGCCGGTAGCCCCACTCATTTTTATACAGAAGCATCAGAACCAAAGCGTCACGCCTTCCCCCTACCCAAAGGCCAGGACTGGGACTCTTCTGGCATAGAAGGTGTTCTTTTGGGCTGCTTGCAGCTGAATAGAGGGCTGGGCCTCTGCCTTGGGACTTTGTGGGGCCTGACCCCCCCTCGTCCTGTGTTTGGAGTTGAGGGTTGAAGTTGCCCTCTAGTACCTCCCGTGCACCAAGGTGTTCAGCTTCTCGGTTTAATAACAGCCATGCCCTCCCACGGTTGGGGGCTGCAGCTGCCCCCACCCCTGTGGAAGAAGGGGAGATTCAGTGCACTTCAAGAGAAGGAAACAGGAGAGTGCTTTTATTTTAAAACCAAAAAAGTGCTATCGTGACAGGACAGTGCTGGGGATGGGAGCACACATTCTAGATCCCCAAGGCTGCTGTGTCTCCCCTCCTCCTGGGCCTTCAGCAGCACAAGGTTTATCAAATACCTCTTTATTTCTGAAGAGGCAGCTTCCACCCTTCCCCCTTCCATCAACAAACCTGAAAACCTTCCTCAGGTATCTCACTTCCTTATTGAAACCAGGATCAGTGGTTGTTCAAGTCTGGAAACCTGGGGAGCCCTACCCCAAAACCAGAGCAAGATATCTGCCCCCACACTAAGATCTCTGAATACTTCTTTTCTGTACATTCAATATAGTTGGTCTTATATACATCTACATAAATCTCTCTACATATATATTATCTCTTTTTCTTTCTCCTTAGATAAACCCTTCACAGTATCATATCCTAATTCCCGGAGCCTCCACCTACCTCTTGTCTGCCAGCCCAAGACTCAAGGGTTTCATCAATTTCACTAGGCCCCTCGGTGCCACCCTTTCTCATCTGCACCCCCTGAGTGTCGTCAGCCCTCCTCGGCAGCCCCTTCACATCTGCACCTGGTATCCTCCTGACATACCAAGTTGGTGCGCCCAGGGGACCCGTTTCTCACCAGACCTAAAGCTAGTCCGAGAGCCTGAAAAAGGATTTCCACTCAGAGGAGACCAGGGCTGTAATCTAGAGCCACTTAGGGTTGAACGTGGGGGAGCTTACGGCAGAGTAAGGCAGGTTGTATTAAAAGGACAGGATGATTTAAAGTGCAACTTAAAGCAAAGTCCGGCATCATGGAGGAGAATCAAGGGTGAGTCAAAAAATGCTCTCATTTTGTTATCCCAGAATCAGCAGTGTCCAGGGGCTTAGCAGGGGAAATGGGAAAAGAGTGGCTCCCTTGGGAGGGAAGCAGCTGTGTGCAGAAGAACTAGATGGAGGAAGGCTTGCTAATGGGTAAGTAGACATGCACAGGGCAGTACCTTGTGCCTTTCACATTGAAAGAAGTCAGGTGGAGGCTGGCTCTTTGCCTTCTACTCTCTGTTTCACATTTTCAAGTTTTTCTGGTTCTTGTTTTCTTGACAGCTAGGGAGTAGTGGTAGGGTTTACAGTAAGTAGAGAATGAAGGGTCTTCGTTTTCAAGATACAGTTCACGGAGAGAGCAATACAAGAGGACCTTGTGCAGTCACAGTGAGCAGACAGCATTTTCTGTGGTTCTCCGTACGGCTCTGCACACAGGTGGCTGGGTCCACCTTAAAGAAACTGCCACTTGATTCATACAGAAACTCTGGGGAGGGGAGGTTTGGGGGGGTTGCTTGGTACCTCAATGAGATGAGGCATCACTCTTGGGATTTGGGGCTTTAGAAGAGTTCTGGTACCCATACGCCCTTCCTAACCCCGGCACAGTCTCCACCAGGGAACAAGGAATGGCCTGGATCCGATCCCTTCAAGTTCGCCTTTTCACTTGCCCACAGCTGGCCTCGTGGCAGAGGACGGTAAGGATGAGGCAGATACTCATTTTATACCAAGTCTCAGGGATGGCTAAGGGAAGCACGGTTATTTGATCAGGAGATATAATTTCCATCTCTCCCAGTGTTGTCTAATGACGTTGCTGGCACTTTTCAGAAGGGCACTGGGAGGGGTAACAGGGACAATGGGGTCTGCCAGCCACAGAGTTCTGTCTCTGCCCAAACATTAACCAAATATCCCTAATTCCCAGAGGCTCCATACAGCAGTCTAGAAATCTGAGAAGTGACTCATCCAATGGGATGGGGTTGGTTGAGTTGTCCTGGGGAATCTGTGCCCTTTAGTCTAGTTTTAGTTGAGCATCAGTATTGAGAGGGAGGTCCTTATATTTTCCCTTTCTTTCTCTAATATAGTGGAGTTAAGAGTGGGCTGGGCTGGGCAGGAAAGAAGAGAAGCCAGATATGGTGTAATCTGGAAGACCATTTCCAGACCTTTCCATGGGGTGTGGGTGCTGGTTTTCCAGGGGAAAATACTGGTGAAGGCCACCCATTCACAGGACACAGGGAGACCAATCCTCTTAGGGCTGCCTGGAGGATGGGTTCAAGCTTTTGGACAACAGCCTTGCATCAGTCACCCCACCTGAGGAGTTCAGAATCCAGGATGGGTGCAGGCGTGGCTGGGACTGCAGGTTTTACATTTCCTGGGCCAACCCCAGTTCTCTGGGAGCAGAGGCGTCTGTGAGAGAATGTGTATCCTAAGAGAGGCCCACTTGAGAAACTAGGAAGAGGAAATCAGTGATGACCTCGGTAGTCAGATCTTACCGATCAAAAATAACCACGCCATGAAAAACCCGGACTTCTTTGAACAGGAGTTGGTAGAGAACCCAGGGTAAATTAATTCCAGATTCCAATGTTTCTGAGGGCACAGACCCCAAAGGGACTATCAGAGACAGCATCACCTTAGGGAAAAAGCTAGGTGGGAAGTCAAAGAGGAAGGGGGCTGCAGCCTCAAGTCACCAAACTTCTGGTGGGCGCGGGACGGGGGCTGGGGGGAAGTCTGTGCATCCAACGGTGTGGTCCTTCTAGTGTGAGTCTCCAAGCATGGCTGAGGCGTTCTAAGCCACTTCAGCCTAATCTTCTCTCTCCTTTCCCCATTCTGGCTTAAGGGAGGTGTGTGTCTTGGGGTAGGAGTAGGGTGAGGTGAAAGGGGACAATGGGAGGAAAATTCAGATTCCAGTTGGCCCGGACTACCCACAGGCCCCTGGGCTACGGAAGGGGGAGCGGGGAGTGGGCACTTCTGGGGCTCTCCAGTACGCCTGGGGAACACTCCCCACCCAGGGTTCAAAAGAGGAAGATAGCGAGGGCTGGGGCAGCGGGAGACCAGGCTGTCAGACGTTGCTGATACGCACACTGAGGGCACTGCCCTCCCTCTCAGTCTGCTCCCTCAATGCCTCCTCCAACTTGAGCTTTTCAGGGTCTCCGTAGCGGACGGTGCTGTCTCGGAGGCTACTAGGAGGGGCCACTTTCACAACTTGGTCAAAAAGGCTGAAGTCAGCTATGTATTTGCCGCTGGCCGACAGTGAGATGGCAGGTGTGAACTCGTAGCCCCAGAGGATCTCCTCTGGCAGGTAGGAGGTGCGCACTTGGCAGGTGGCACTGGTGGACTCCACTGTCCCACTCAGGATCAGCACCAGTTCGAAGTCCCCCTCGCCGCTGCGCAGGGGGAGGTCTTTCAAGGGACTGGTCTCATCCACCACGTGGTAGAAGGTAAGGGGTAGAATAAGGAAGGGGCTGTCTGAGGCCGTGTCAACTTGGAACGTCACGTTGACCTGGTTGAGCCGGATGTTCTCACCCTCCTTGGTCTGGTGGGTCTGCAGCAGTTTGCCTGTCACCTGGCAGCCAATGAGGAGGCTCTTACGCATATTGGCGACTCGGATCATAAGGCAGGGCTTCCCATTGTGGGCAGCTACAACCGCATGTTGGCTGAATCGGATGGTCTCAGCCCGCTTCTTGGGCCGGGCTATCTTCGCCAGAAAGGTTCCCGTGATGAAAATCTCCAGGATGGTGGTGAGCACCAGCTGGGCGATGAGAAGCACGATGGCCAGTGGGCACTCCTCACTGATGTAGCGGAAGCCGTAGCCAATGGTGGTCTGGGACTCGAGGGAGAAGAGGAAAGCCCCGGTGAGTGTGTGCACCTGCACCACGCAGGGGGTGTGGTTGGCCGGGGGGCCCAGCTCCAGCAGGTCCCCGTGGGCCACAGCTACCAGGTACCACACCACACCAAAGAGGAACCAGGTGCCCGCAAAGGTCGCGGAGAAGAGCAGAAGCTTGTAGCGCCACTGCATGTCGATGAAGGTCGTCCACAGGTCCTTGAGGTAGAGGAAGCGCTTGTCAGCAATGTGCTCCATCCTGACGTTGCTGCGACCATCTTTTGTCAGGACTCTCCGCCGTCGTATCCCTGGGCCCACCAGGGGCCGGCTTTCTGTCTGAGTGGTCTGACTGTAATACACCTTGGCCGCTGACGTCATCTGGAGGGGGCAAGACAGTATAATGGAGGTTACTGGAGAAATCCGGCCAACTCCTGGCCACCACCCAACAGGAAGGAAGAAGCAATGTTCATTTTGGTGCCACTGATTTGTTCTCTTATTAGCAAATTAATTTTTATTGAGCACTTATTACATGCCAGGCACTGTACAAGATGCTGGTAGGTCAAAGATGAGAATGAGATCATCCTCGCTCTCCAAGACTTGCAGCCTAGTGAGAAAGATGCACGTTCAGTAAATGAGTAATTGCCATACAGCCTGATATTTGTAATTCTTAGGGGAAGCAGAGAAAAGGGAGTAACAACGTCGCAGTTCCTTGAAGATGGGGTGAGAGTAAGAGGACTCTACTGGTCTCCAGTCTCCAGAAAACCAGTTCTGTGAAAAGAATATCTTTAATTCAGAAATAGGATCCCTCCTCTCCCTTGTGAATGCAAGAAAGACTACCCTAGTGAAGTCATCCCACGCCAGCCCCCTCTTAACACACACATACCCTTAATTTGTCCATTCTCTCCCCTGGCCTCAAGTGGTGGTACTAAGATACTCATCTGGCTCAGAAAAGAGTAGAAATTGAGCATTCTTCTACCTTTAAAGATTTTCTCTAAGCAATCAGCCCATCTCACTATGTATCATCTGGGGAAATTCGATCTGGGTTAGGGTCTGCGGTGGTGTAAGGAAGAGCACAGATGGGACCTGAGCAGGAGCAGCAATGGTGGAGGAGAAATGTCAGGCTGAAACTCCCTGGTGGCACCGGTACCTTTTCCCACAGACTGCAAGAAACACCAGGTTGCAGGTGGCGACGTTGTCCTGGCTGAATGGAGCAGGACAGTCAGGAGTGTACGTGAGTGGTTGTGTCTGCACAAGCTCAAATTCAGGATTGCTATTTGTCCTGATAGTAGAAAGTGGGACAAGGCTCTGAAACAGAAGACAGCTCACTTCATACAAGGTGCCTGGCACCCCTGCCCAAGGACTAACTTGTACTTTTCCAGCACAATCACTTGAGCCCCTGGACTCAAGATCTGATGGCCAGGCCTTCTGGGAGGGAGCAGGGCGGCCTCTGGGGAGTCTGGCGGTCCTTGGGGAATACAGAGGCTCACCACATTCTCCATTCCGAGAAGCCTGAGCCACTCTATTTTGTCATTCTTCACACTGGCCCTCTACCTGTCTTTCCCGTGATCTTACCCTGGAAAACTAAATTATTTGGGTCCACTCATATAGCCACACAAGTAGGCACTTACTTGGAGATCACCAGTGGATGAGAACCCCAGAATGTCCAGAGGCAACCAGGAGCCCATTTTACCAGCCCCCCACCCCCACCCCTTGGAAATTTTGTCCAGGTGAGACTGCTCGACTGCACCTGGACGCCATCCACTTCCAAATTTCCTTAGCTACTTGGGAGCAAAAGGGAAGCTCTGCAATTCTGAAGTTTGAAGAATTCTTATTTAGAGCCCAAGTAAAGCCACATTCAGTACTCAGCACTAGTAGTGATATTAAAAACCACCACAATGTCTGCATTTATATACCATCTGCAGGTTTACACGTTAGCATGCCTTCCTGTTTGATCCTCGAACTCTTGAAAAGATGTGAAACCTCTATAAGAGATTTGGAGGAACTATTAGAGAACAGAGAAAGTACTGGAAAGTTATGGATGTGAACATAATTTTAATTTTCAAAAAGGAAAAGGTACATCGCACAAGCTACAAACAGGTAAAATACTGATCCTAGGCAGAATTCTAGAATGGAACACTAAGACTGAGTACTTGGCCAGGGTGGGGGAAACGCAGTTACCGAAAGGACCGAGCATGAGGTTACTAAGAACAAGTCACATCAACATCAGACCAACCGAATTTCCTTCTATGACAAGGTTACTAAATTGGTAATTCAGAGAAATCCAGTAAAGTATATCTAAGCAAGATTTTTGACAAGAGCTCTCATGTCCTTTGGGATAAGACAGAGAACAATGAATGCTACTCTGATTCAGTGACTTATAAACAAAAAATCAGTAGTACTGGTAAGTGGATCATGATAGCCTAGAATCAGTTTTCTAGTGATGTACCAAAGAGCTTTGTGTTTGCCTTGTACTAGACCAATCTTCACACCGGTTGTATTCCAAACTGAAGAACACACGGTCATCAGTCATGTAGATGACACAAAGCTGGGGCAGATCACAAATGCAAAGTCGAGGGCAGAATTAGGGTCCAAAAGGAGCCAGATGAATGGGTCAAATTTAACTAAGGATAAATATTGGGTTACGTATTTGGGTCCAGAAATTACCTGAACAAGTTGGATTGGGAAGATGTAATCTGGTAAGCAAAACCATGAAAATAAATTTAAGCATTTTAGCATAAAATGATCCAGTATGAATTATATATGTGTTTTGGTTGCCAAAAAAGCAATGCAATCTTAAGCTGCATTAGTTGAATTAAAAGTAGGCAGACTAAGGAAGTGTTCTGTTCTGCTCTGTTCACCCCACACCTGCAGTATTGAGTCTCAAGGAATAATCAGGATATGAGAGGATTCAGAACCAGATCATGCAAGAAATGCCTGAAGGAAATGGAGAGAAGAGACAGTCGGAGAGATGATGGCTATACACAAATATCCGGTTTGAAGGACCTTCATGTGACTTGTTCTTTGAGCTCCCAGAGGAACAACCAGCACCAGTGAGTTTGAACCACAGGGAAAAGATTCCAATTGGTATGACAGTTGTTAGTAACCAGGACACCCAAATGTGGAGAGAGCTTCTCAAAAGGTAGAGAGTGCCCTGTCCTGGAGGTGTTCAAAGGCAGGTTGGATGAGCACTTGGAAGAGATTCAATAAAGGAAATTAAACCTTGAGTGGGAACTTAAAGATTGTCTTCAAGCTTCTACCTGCACTCTCAAGATGCCTGCCTCTTCCTATCTCAACCCCTGCGCTTTCAGGGATCCTTCATAGAAGCCTTAGCTTTGTGCTGAGGAAAGATTCTGCTTATCTGGGGGGGGGGTGGTGGTGGAAACTCTTGGGCCAAGGAAAGCATTGTTTATCATTCCCAAAATAATAGCCTATGATTCTATGTTACTTTACAGTTTATAAAATACATAATCTGACCCTCAGACCATGAAGTAAGCAGGAAAGGCATCATTAGGAACTATGACTCACACTTGCCCCAAGTTGATTAGTGGTGAAGAGGAGCCCAGGCGGAGAACCCAGGTCTGCTGGCTCCCGGCCCAGAACTTCTTAACTGTAGCAACTGCTTCTGTGAACCCCAGGTTCATTCTGGATCTTATGCTCTCGAGAGGTGCCATTGTGGTGCCCTGTATAGAGGATCACAGCTGAGACAGGGAAGACACAGCCTGGGGCTTCTAGAGCCCGGGGTTAAGGCTAGAGACCCACGGGCCCTGGAGATTCTGGCTACTGGCTAGAGCTCTATTGTGATCACCGCCTCCAGCTGTATGCCTACTGGTGCCAACCTTTGTGTCTGCCTCCTCCAGCTGTTATCTGCTGCCCCCACAGCCAGGCAGCTTTGTTCTCTGTGGTGGTGAGAGTCAGAAGTGGATAAACAATCAGCTTGGCACCCCCCCCAAGCCAGCCAGGCCCCTGGGAAGGGAGCAGGGCAAAGCTCCGGAAATGGCCTGGGTCGGCCCCACCCGGAGCACAGGTGCTCCTTCCTCTAGAGGGCGCTGTTTCCCCGAACAGTCCCAGCCGATACCGGGATACTGTCTGAAGAATTCTGAAGCTAAGACCAGCCCCCCAGTGGTGAAAAGAGATGAGATAATCAACTTTTTCCTCTAAGAACTGAAATAATGATTCTTTCCCTAAAAAGAAGGCCAGCACGTTCCCTCACCAAACACCCCCCCCCCCACCTATTGTTCACGCCTGTAGACTGACCTAGAACTTCCTTTCTTCATCTGAGAGTTCATGAGTCACTTACTCTCCAGAATGAATGGATTTACTAGGGCTTTTCTCGAGTACAGGACCCGTTCTGGATTAAGGACCCTGCTCTCGTGACACTAGTGACAAAAGATGGTCTCTGGCTCCCCATGGCTTTTAGGATAAACTGCAAGCCTCTGAGCACAGCATTCAAGGCCCTTCATGATTTGGTCTCTGCCTAGTTCTTAGTTTTAGTCTTGCTCTTCTACACGTACCTGGACCCCAGCTCTGTAAGGAGCCTCACGGCTTCAGCCTTTCTACCCTTGGACCTGCTTTGGAATGGCTCCTCACCCACCTTATCTCTCAGAACTGGACTCCAGGGTTAGATGCCCCCTTTGAAGCCTTCCCTGGCCATCAAAGAAATAGTCCATCTTCTCTATCCCCGTGCCCCACTCCAGCACGGTCTTGTGCACACTCCTATTTTAAAACATCATAGTGATTTGTGATGGTTTGTTTACCGTTGTTTGCCACCTGTGAGTTCTTCAGGTAAGGCCATGGAATGTGACTGTCACCTGTTTCCCCAGTACCCAGCACCGTTTAAGACTCAGTAAAGGAATGACTGAGAGCCTCTTGGGACAGGCGGAGGTCCGGTGAGGGCTGAACCTTGGGCTGGCTCACAGGAGACCAAGGCCTTTACATGGAGCCACGGCAGAGTTGTTGGTGGGGGGGGGGGGGCTCCAAGTTTACCCAGACTGCACTAATGCTGCAGATGTTTACAAATCCTTTTTTCAAAAGGTGGGAGAAGGCCAGCCCCAGGGCTTCAGTCCCACCCTCCTCTGGGCGGGCTGTTCCCTTTGCAGGAGGGAGAGGGGGAGGGCGAGCCTTGTAAATAGGTATGGGCAGTGGAGCCCACTGCCAAGTTAGGGTGACTAGAAAGAATGCTTCATGCTCTCCCAGGGGCAGAGGTGGAGCGGGCGGGGAAGGGCTCTGCACCTCCTAAAACCTACCAGGTTGAAAGGGCAGGGAAGCCACAGAGCAAACACTTCACCTGTTTTCTCTGCAGCAAGAACAACCCGACTGAAGGCTCTGGAGTGCTGATAGTAAACGCATTGCCTTCCAAGTCTCCTGTCCCAGCACTCTGGTTCCTAAACAGCTAATGGCGCGCCCTCCTCTGAGTCACCACATGGAAAGTCTTGGAATCCTTTCAAACCCTCCTCCCTCCCCATATCAACATTCACCTGACTCCGTATGCAGGGGGTTTTCTACTTGTGCCTCTTCCCCTTCATTTCCCTGCCCAACTTCAGGTCCTTTTGCATCTTGGCTGAATCACCGCCTCAGCCTCCTCCTCATCTCCTGCCTCCATCCTTTCTCTCCTCAAGTCCTTCCTACACTGCCAATGGCTTAATCTTCCTCAATTACATCTCCGATCACAAATCAATGAGCACTTATCCAGGACTTCGCAAAGCACGTCTGCATGTTACCCTCATGGTGTTCCTGTGACGTACTGAGATTATCATCCTTACTTTATGAGTGACGAAACAGGCTCAAAAAGATGATGTGACTTGGTAAATCAAGGAACTGGACTCACAGGTGGGTCCTCTGTCCCCCAAACCCTTCCACTCCTCATTATGCTGCAAGTGTCTCGGGTCCTTCCTCAGCTCAAAAATTTTAATGTCTCCACGTTATCTATCAAAGAGGCCAAACTCAGTCTGGCATATGTGGCCTTCCCCGATCGGCTTCTGAACCACCTTTCCAGCCTGATTTCCTACGTCTTCTCTCCTACAGCCAGCCTCAGGCAGACCACCTGCCCTGTTGTGCACAGCCATGCCTTCCTGCTTTGCCATGATCATTCAAGCTCGTCACTCCTCTTAGCCCCACCCCCTTCTCCTGGTCGCTGCAGATCCAAGACATCTTTCAGAGCCCAGTTCAAATGACCCCTCTTCCATGAAGCCTTTGATCCCCACAGCCTTAAGTAATACCTCCCTTTTCTGAGTGTACCTTTTATGGCACATCTGTATGGCATATGATTGTGTCTTCTACCACAAATAAGCTTATTGAAATAAGGATTCAGGCATGATATGTTTTGATTACCCTGACATAAGATTAACATGATGTATGATACATTACAGGTGCTCCAGAAGGAGCTTGTGAGCAAATGGATGAGCAGAAGGGGGCTCCCAACCCACTCCAGCCATCGGGACCAATCAAAGAGAATCGGGCACAGACTCCATCCCCCAGCAGGGCTCAGGAGGGGTGGAAAGTCTTGTTCTGGGTGGACAGCCCTTCGCTCCAGCCTACGGTCTCTCACTTTGAGGCCTTCTCATTCTCCCTTCTTGTTTGTGTCTTCTCTTGATTTTTTTAATGATCTTTCATCTTTTTCCTTGTACACATGGAAATCCTAGTAACTAATTATCAACATTAACAGGTATGCAGCCACCCAAAGTTCTCATCTGTAATGATGTTGTCCACCACCCAGGCATGTATTCATGTGTTTTCATGTATTCATAAAACAACCTGTTTCTTTCTTTAGCATCTACTGCATGCCAGATTCTAAACAAGAAACTGGAGTTATAGAGATGAATTAGATGTAGAGTCTGGCCTTGAGAACCTTACACTTCATAATGACGGCAACCATAAAACCGACAGGAAGTGGTAAGTGCCACAGAAGAGGGAAGGGTGACATTTGGAGCCACCCTATAAGAATGCCATTATCCCCATTTAGACAAGGAAACATATTCAGTAAGTCATGACCAGGAGTTGAATTTTTTCCTCCATGCCTGACCCTCTCACTCCAGGAAAACTACCAAGAAAGGTGGCATTGGGCCTGGATGTGAAGGTTAGATTCGGATCCTTGGAGATTGGGGTTGGAGTAGTCAAGAAAAGGGCCTTCCAGGGGAGGGAGCAGCATGAGCCCTGGGGAAAATAAGGGCCAGCCAGGTGGGTAGGAGCCAATCGCTTTGGTGCAGTGTTGGGGACACATGAAAGGCCTTAATGGGACAAATCGGGACAGTGATGGGCTCTGACCCTTCAACACCCTCCACCTCGTGGCCAGCGTCATGCATTTAAAGGTTGCTAGGATGGGGCAGTCGCAGGAGGGTGGGTAGCCCTGCGGCTCCTCCGGGGGTGAGGGCAGAGCCTTGATCCCTCCCCATGGCACCGCAGCCTGCCACACAGCCCCTCACAGTGCCACAGGTTTTTTCTTTGCTGACCTGGGTCCCTTCTCTTCCTAGGGCTTGGAGGGGGAGGAAAGGGGGCTATCATTTACCGAATGCCTACTTTAGACCAGCACTTCACATTTTATCTTTGCAAGAGCCTGTAAGCCAGTTGCCAGCCTCATAATCACTGAAGAAACAGGTTCAGAGAGCCTAGGCAACACAACTTCACAGCAAAGCTGAGGTTAGCACCTAGTTTGGGGTGGATGCTAAGGTCCTTTCCACTCCAGCTTCAGGCTGATGCTGTAGGGAATGCGCCTTCACTGAGCAAATTCAACGCTTAACAACCAGAAGCTGACACTGAGAGCATGCTAGGTTAGCAGGAGCCTGGTGTGAATGATTTGCCAGCAGTGCGACCCGGGGTGCATCTGATGGTTGACAGCGATGCTCTTTTTGGCGATCGCTTCACCCTGTTCCTTCTCCCAGGTTTGCATGGCATGCCTTTATTCTCCCCTTTGCCCCTCCCGGACTCTGCCGTGTGCTGCCCCGCTCACCCCTCCCGTATTTCATGCCGGCTCTCACCAGTGTATCCCCACTCTGTCCTCCTTTTCACCTTTCTCTTTGTCTTTTCATTCCATACACATCTGTCTGGTTGTCCCTCCTTCTGCTCATAGTGTCTCTATCCTGGAGATCTGATTTGTGAAGACGGTGATACAGAGGACTCTATGCTGTCCACCTGACCACAACCTTGACCTTCAAGTTCTGTCCTGCACTTCATCCTGCCGTTCTCCACCTATATCCTGAAGCCTGGGTGTCCACATTAACAGAGGCATTCTAAGCCCGATAGTCCCCTGTTCTCCCGACTTCTCCCCTCCAGACCAGAACCTCTTGATTTAAGGGTTTGGAAATGGGATCAGAAAGGGA
The DNA here is from genome assembly GCF_040802235.1 of Manis javanica. Classification (NCBI taxonomy): domain Eukaryota; kingdom Metazoa; phylum Chordata; class Mammalia; order Pholidota; family Manidae; genus Manis; species Manis javanica. The sequence goes on along the minus strand of NC_133169.1, from coordinate 7,501,770 downwards.
GGCAGTTTCCAGGCAGATAAGAGGAGTTGCCATTGGGCTATTAACTAATCCAATTATTTTAGGTCTGGAACTTCCTGAACCAATCACTGTGGGGTAGAGATTAACGAATAGGTAGGTGGAACTAGGGAGTTGTAGCACCAGCTCACTCCGTCCCAGCAACCGTGATGTTCAGGTGCGACGTGTTGGAAGAGCCCTGTACACAGAGGGGTTTGGAGCGCCGTCGACCTCAGAACCTGGAGCTAGGCTGGTCATAAGGCCCACATGCATCTTAGACAGCTGAGCTAGGTACATGGCCAAGCAGACTTCTGGAGATGGAGGGAGAGAATCAGGCACGGGATACTTTAAGACCTTGAGGGGAACAAAGAGGCGGCATTACCTGGTAGAAAGTGGGCTGGACTGGGAAGCAAGAGACTTAGAGGCCAGTCTCAACTCTGCCACTGACCAGCAGTGACCCTGGGTAAGTGTCTGAATCTCAGACCATCCCTTTAAATATAGAAATACAGGTGTTGTATTAGTTCCACACTTTCCAAACTAGTGTGCCAGGAGGTACTCAAAGCCACAGTATTACATGTAAAATATTTTCCTGAGCAATCAGTTTTACCCAAAGATATTGAAGGAACATCTTATTTTAATATTAAACAATGTATCAGGGAGTGGAATGAAAAACTGACATAATTTAAAAGACAGATTTCAAGGCTGTGGCAGCTTACGCCTCATGCCTCTGTCTTCTAGGGTATAATTCCCTCTCCTCTGCCCTTCAGAACACGTAGCGGGTCAGTCTAGGAGGCGCTGGGTTTGAGGACTGTCAAGGTCGCCTCCAGCTTTAACACTCCAAGTCCGGCCAGAGCCCCTCCACTGGTGGAGACGGGAAGCGGCTGCTCAGCCTCCTTTTCCCAACCCTATGCTCTCTGTTTTGGATACCAACTCCAGCTTGAATAGCCACCTTGGAGGCCTCCAGAAGGAGATCGGCTGCACTAGCCTGAAAAGAAGCATTTCTGGGTTTCCAAGGGTCCTCAATGAGACCAAGGGGAAGAGAAGAGAAAAGGGCTGTGTGGGCGAAGGGCCTGTGAGAAAAGCCCAGGATTGCATAAGCTCTCGAGGTCAGGAGAAGAATGGCATTGGGTTAGGGGCTCTTTTCAAGCTCGATGTCTTTATTCATTAATCTCCCTCTGGTCCCGCCCCAAAGAAAATAAACAGAAATGGAGCCAGATGCACACAAATCTGGAGGTGGGGAAGAGGAGGGCCCTGTGTGTCCGGGTCTGGCATTTCCAGCTGAGTCACTGTCACCTCTGTCTCCAACCCCTGGGTCTCCTTCCCTGACGCTCCCATCCTCTAGCCTCAGCTTGACACCAAGGCCCCTGACCAGGGAAGAATAGGCTTTTCTTCCCTTGTGTCAACGTTTGGAAAGTTCTCATAGTCGGATCTAAAGAAAGGATAAAAGACTTCAAAGCATTTCCTGGGAGCCTGTGACCTCCGTCTGGCCCTTCTGACCCCCTGTGTGTTTTCTGGTCAAGAGAGGGAGGAGCACAGAGATGGGGCCACATCAGATGCTCTGCTCTGTGCGGACACCACCCCTGCCTGTCAGCCTGGGCTGACCGGGGCTGCTGCCCCTTCCTCCGCCCCAGTCCCCAGTCAGTGCTTCTGTCCCCTGCAAGAAGGAGGCAGTGCTCCGCAGAGACCTGCCCAGAGGGTGGTATCTCAGGGATACCCCCTCCCCACCCCATCCGCAGCTGGGAGGGAGGACCACTTCCGGGTGTGTGCAGCTAATGGGTGCCGCGGCTTTGGTGCACCTACCCCCACCCCAGAACGTTGCCGGCCAGTGTCTGCTCCTGCCCATCTTCTGGGGCAGTAGGGCTACACTTCCTGGTCCTGTGTGAGGAGCTTGGCACCGGGCAGAGTTCAGCTAAGGACAAGGGATGCACCACCGCCTCCTCAGCTCCAGCCCCTGCAATCCCGAAAGCCTCATGACCTGGCCCCATCCAGGTCCTGCCGGGTCCTCACGTCCGAAGAACATCTGCCTAAAGACGTTAACCCATCCCTCTTCGGCCCCACTGAAGAGCTAGGAAAAACAGGACTGGTGCTAAGATACAGCAAAGGGCCCTGGGAACACTGGGGGTGTCTCAGAGGGTGTGGGCTGGGGAGGTGGAAACAGGGCGATGGCCTCTGGTTCGTGTGTCAGCCTGCCCTGAGCCCCCAGTCCGTCATCAGCTGGCCTAGGCTCCTGAGATTCTCCGCAGGAGGAATCTATACCCAACTGAGCCCGGAAGGTATTGGTTGAGGGGATCATCCTAGTACAGAGGTTAGAAGTATTCTTCACACAAAGCCCCCTCAGGAGCGGTGGCCCCCCACCCCTGCTCACAGCAGAGGGGGTTGGAAAGACTATGAGTGGGCGGAGAGAGCAGGGGAAATGAGGAGCACCCCTACAAACCTCAAGCCCCTCCAGGTTTGTGCCCCTTGGCCCTGTGCTGAAGGTCGCCTCCCCACCACCAGGGGGCAGGGCACCCCAGCCCCACAGGCGCCCTACCCTCTGCCGCCAACCCTCTCTCCCAGATTCCCAGCCCCCGCCCCAGCCCCAGCCCGCTCCTTCCACTGTTAGGTTAAACTGTGTGAAATTGCCAGTTTAAAAATATGGGTCCCACGTCAGCAGTATCGAATGGTTCCATCTACCAATACTTAATGAACAGTAACAATCAGACTATCAACCACCTTGGACTAGGAGTCTCTGCAAGTCTACACGCTAGAAACGATACCACTCGATTCCACAAAGCCACCCTGCGTGGCAGTCAGAGCAGCAGGACGGCCCCTCCAAGGTCACAGCTGTGCGTCCGGTCCTTCAGTCCAAGGACGTGTTCTCAGTCCCCCACCCCTGCGGTCTCTGCAGTACAGCCTGCTAGCCAGCGGCCCCTTCCTGACGCTCTCCTGTGGCTCTGACCTGACATGGTGGGGACCAACTGACTTTGGCTAGCTAAGGGGCCCTGCCACTTCGGGGTGTCATGATTTGGAGCAAATCACTTAAGTTCCCGAGTTTCCATTTCCTTTACCTGCAGAAAGAGCCAGGTGAAACCTGCCTCACCATGGCACAGAGGTCAGAGCCCCCGGAGGGCTGTGCAGCCCCAGCCCCGTGGAGCCTCGTCGCCACCCCGACATGGGCGCCCTGTCCCTGCCTGCCAGTGGGCTTCCAGTCTGCCCGTCTGCCCCTGAAGTGTTGGCATTCATCCCTACCCACCTGGCTCTCCCTTCCTCGGCTGTTCCAGCCCCTGCGAAGGATTCCCCCTCACCTCTGCCCTGCATGTTGGGGCACTCGCAGGCGCTCACATGGACAGTCCAGCCTTAGGGTGCTCAGACTCATGTCCTCTCTTCGGGGCTTGGCTTGTTCACTGGAGCGCCATCCGGGCAGTGCCCAGGCCAATCTGGGAGTCACCCTTGGGTCCCCTCTCGCCCCGTATGCCTCCGGCCTCTGGGTCCTTTGAGCTCTGCCTTCACAGGCTCCTCTCCACCGCCCTGGAGGCTGCCCTCGCTTTCGACTGAGACGATGCAGGATCTCCTGGTCTCCCCGGCCCTGCCTCCCCTTCCAGTCTCCCTCTTCCCCTCCGCTGCCCCCGTACCCTTCTGCAACACAACTCTACCCCACCGCCCCGCTTTACATCCCATTTTTACCCCCACTTTTGCAGTGACACCCAGACTTCCTGACACAGCATCAACGCCCTTCGCCATCTGATTCACCCTAATTGTCACAGGTGACTCCACACAGTTTGGGATCCTTTGCCCCGTGTCCCCTGCCTTCTTGCCACCTAGAACTACCGCTTGCTCCTCAGACAGGGCCTGCACTCCACTTGCACGCCCCCACCCCGTAAGGCTGCCCTTCCTTGGCCTAGAATGCCCGCTGGAAGTACTTCCTCTCCTGTGTCCCTGGGACTTGCTGCCACACCATCAGTACAGCAGTTTACTCTCCTTCTTGAGAGATTGTGAGCCCCTTGTAGGCAGAGACCGTATCTTAGTTACCTTTTCTAAGCCAGTGCCTCTGAATCTAACCTAACTGATTAGTACAAAGGACTTAGACTTGAAATCCCCAGTCTGCTGCTGAGCTGGGGGTGTCAACCGTAGCTCGCATCGGTCACACACGCTGCCGCCCGCCCTCACCAGGTATCACCGAGTCATCACAGCACTTTCTGTCTCACTGAGCCTCGAGTCTTTCTCTATGTGGAGATATAGGGAGCTAATCTCAGTCAAATGGACGTAGCCTAACAAACCCAGGTGGTTATCCTGGCCTGTCTGGGTCACAGCCAAAGGTCTCTCTCTTTTCTTCTTTCCCACTGTTTACCATCCTGGTCTGTGTCATTTACTAGCTATGGGAACTTCAGTCAACCTCTTAATCTCTTTAGGGCTCAGTTTCCTCACCTAAGGAGGCAATAAAAACCTTCCATTGTGTGGCCAGGATTACGTGAGACAAAGTCTGTGAAGTCTGTAAGGCCCTTTGCAATTGCAGATGAAGGAAAGTATCTACTGAACTAGAGAAACTCAGGCTCTGAGAGAGCAAGTCACCTGCTGAAACACATTTAATGGTCAAGCCAGACCTCTGTCTCCAGGTCACATCAGGGCCTCTTCCACGGACCTTCCCTCCGGTCGCCTCTCCACACCCCAGAGGGCGTGGCGCTGCTCAGGCTAATCCCCTGCCTTACTTCTCCTTCCTAGAGGGCAACAGAGAAGGCGGTGGGTGGGATTTTCTATAGCCCAGGACTGAAAGAGGCTTCCAAACCCTCTTCTTCTTCCCCCTGCATGTCATTCCCAAGAGAAAGCTCCCTGAAAAATCCTCTCCACCCGCTAAGAAGAGGGGAAGTGTGCAGTGAGGGTGCACTTCCTCATTACTGCTCTTCCGCCCCTTGCCCTCCTGCCTGACCCCAGCCTTGGTGTCCCAGGCAGCTGGAAGGCTTCTCAAAGCCCAGCAGAGCCGGCCCTGGGAGAGAAGGTTTTTGGGGCGGAGGCCAGCGAGCCACTGAGCTGCCACCTGCATCTGATGAACGAGAAAGGGGCCAGAATGATGGAAACTGCCCCTTAGCATCCTGAGACCAGCAGGTTCCCCTCGGAGAGAGGAGAGGGAGGCCAACTAGACCCCAGCTGGGTCTGTACACTGCAGTTGTCCTGGCTTGGTGAGCAGGGCCTGAAGGGGCCAAGAGGCAGTGGAGGGGCTGGGGGCGCAGAACCTGAGTGCCTCAGGAGCAGCTCCCACAAGGCCATTTCATCTGCCCAGGCCCTCCAAGGAGGACCAGGCCCGCCTTGCCAAGCGAGAATCTTCTGAATTGATTCATAACCTTTTTTTGTTCAGCTTTGTGTCCTCCTCAGTGCCTAGAATAAAGCTGTTGCTAAATATTTCTTGACTTAAAAGAGCCCAAAGGATTGATATTCCACACCCACATCAGTTTCCCCCCTCAGGCTCCCTTTTCTGTGTGTGACACGGGAAGGCCTTCCTCCAAGCCCCCCATTGAAGTTTCAACTTATGAGCAGCTGGGAGCGCTGACGTGGCCCCCCATGAGCTTTCACTCCAGGAGAACACTCCCCCCGCTCTCACTCCGCACCGCCTCCATCCACCCCCATCAGCGCCCTCTAGACTCTTGCATGACGTGTGCTTCCACCTGGGAGCACAGAGCTCCGCAGGAGAGCCTCCAAGCCAGAGACCCAGAGCCAAAGGGGAGAGGTGACAGAGGAGAGAGGCAGAGAACTTCTGACCTGGGCCAAAAACTGGTCCGGAGTTGGACCACTCTGGACTTGAGCTTCAACCTAGACAGACCAGGTCCTCCCAGGGAGCCCAGAGCTCCTTTGCACCCATGTGACCAGGGACAAGCACACTGACCTTGGGACAATGGAAGAAACAGTAGTAGGAAAAGAGGATGGAGGGGAAGCAAAGGGACCCCTGCTCCAAAGCCCTTAGAATGACAGGCGTAGAAGCACCTGGCTTCTACTGACCTCCCAGCCACAGGGTGCTCCACCCTCTGTCCTCCCATCACGTACGTACTCCACCCTCTGCTCACGCCAAGCTGTTCTCAGCTCTTGGACAGGCCAGGCTTTCTCTTATCAGCAGTTCTCAGTAAATCGTGAAGCCTCCACCATGCAAGTGTCTTCCCCACCCCACTATGCTTGGAGGATGCTGCCCCTCCTTCTGGCCTCAGCTGAGATGCCACCTCCTCTGGGAAGCCTTTCCAGACACCCACACCCCCAGCATGTTGTAGCCCCTCCTCTGTGTTCCCAGAGGGATGTTGCCACCTCAGCCTTATGATGAGCCAGGTCTCCTCATACACCGCATCCTAGTCCCCCCGGGAGGCAGTCGTGTCATTGACCTCATGGTGATGGTGCAGAAGCCAGACCCAGAAAGATCAGCTGACCTCCAGGGAGGACCACCAGGAAGGGGTGACTACAAATTGAACCCAGGTCTGCTTAAAGTGAAGCCCGTGGTTTGCACGTTGCCACTGTACTGTCAGGATTTCCTTGCTGGGAGGTCCTGGAGGTCATCCCGTTCAACCCCTCATCTCACTTAAGAGGAAGCCAAGGAAGGCCTAGAAAAGTTGAGTACCTCCCCCACGACCCGACAGCTGGCTGGCAGTACATGTGATTTCCTGTTAGAACCAGGGCAACGCCCCTGGCCTTCTCCCAACCCACCTCTTCCTACAAGATCCTACCTTGACCCTTGTCCTGAAAGGCCAGGTGGTGTGGAACCAGCCTTGGTACATTATCTACTGAGCTCTTCCCCTGTCCAACCACAGCCTCAGCGCAGGACGTGCCCATCCCCTCCTCGGGTCTCAGGAATCTCCTCACTGCCCCAAGCAGCAGGCCTGAAATACACCAATAAGAAGTGCTAGAAGAAACAGCAGAGAGAGGGGCCACTGGCAGGGGACAGATTCAGTGATGCTGTCTGCTGGGGGCTGAAAACGGCCAAAGGAATTCTTTGAGGGAGCTGGAAACCCGACAGTCCACAGGGGCTCTGAGAACTACGTCCCAGGCCACCCAGCCTGTGTTCAGTTGGAGACCACAAGTGGTCTCTCCTTCTCAGCAGGAGGAGTGAGTCCCCATCTCTTTCTATCCTTCCCCTTTTGCCTCATAATACTTTATGCCCAGGAAATGGTTCCCGTTATATTAAAATTTACCTGCTCCTGCTGCCTAAGCACCTTGCCCTCCTGTTTACCCTTGGTGAAGATGAGGCCCGTGGGTACCCTGTACTTTTAATCCACATTCACAGAGCCAAGCTGCCTTCCCAGACAGGTGTCCTCTCGACTCCCTTTCTCTCTCGGGGCTCCTGGCTCCATGTCTGGACAGTAACTCTGACCCTCAAGCAGGGACGTCTAATGGGGTCTGCCATCCCCCTGGAAGGAATCTGTCTACCCCTCCCCAACATTCCAGGAACTCCTCAACATTCCCTGTTTGGGGAGAAGGACGGGGCAGGTGGCACAAAGACACTGACTAGATGCAGAACTACATCCAGAGGGGACGGCTGGCTCTCACAGTAACTAACTGCCTGGGTGCCGGGGGGTTGAAGGTGTACTTTGGACTCCTTTCCCAACAGGGGACACCTGAGGGGACACGTGGAAGCAGAAGAACCACACAGGTGGGAGAAGTGTGTTCCCGAATGAAGGCAGACGGATGAGGCAGCTTAAGCAGATTCCAGCAGCCAGAGGCAGAACATCCCAGGCGAGGTGAGGGGTAAGGAGCGTCTGCAAGGGTCTGTGCACGTCTGATGTTAGGGAAACATCCGGAGATCGGTGCTCATTAATACTTGCAGATGTGCAAATCAACATCAGCTTAGCTCTCCATCTAGTGGAGTTTCTGCAGCTAGAAAAGGTGCCAACCCATGTCCCAACACACCATTGTACAGGTAGCCCTCAAATCCTTGGGCCCTCCATCTCTTCCCCTTTTAGAATACCTGCTCCAGGTTTCCAAAAGATACCCCAGGCCAGAATAGTAGGAAAGGTGTATAGACAGATCCTTACACAGACAGAGGCTCTTAGCAGGGAAGGTCCGAGCCAAGGAGCATGAAGGATTTATAATCAGCAGAGCTCTCAAACTCCACACCCTCACTAAGACGGCCAGAGTAGTTCTGTCTCCAGTCGTGGAGGGTCAGTAGCAGGAGTGGGGCTGGTGGGAGGGCAGGAAATGAAAGGAGGCAGGCTCGCCCTGCCTGGAAGCAGAAGGGACAAGGTGACCTTTTGAGGATTCTTCTACACACAGAATCCCATTTAAGGTCCCTGTACCTGTTCTTGCCACCTCCCCACCCCACCAAGGGCCACTCCTCCCCAAGGAAGGTGGGTAAAAGATAGTTCTGTTAAAACTGCACGTGGGGTGGGTCATCTGAGTGAGGCCAAGAGATAGACAGCAACCCTCCCTCCCACCTCCCACCACACCCCCACAGAAAAACAGAAGACCCTTCTACTCTAGTGCCAGCCTTGCTGCCTGAACTTGACATGTCATGTCAGTGGCTCACTGTAGAGCAGGGAAGTGATAACTGTCCTGTCTACCTCAGAGGCGGGAGGGGCTGGGGTGCCCCGTGCGCCGCGCCAGGCAAAGGCAGGGCAGGGAAGGAGCTTGGTGGTTCATGCAGAGCTCCCTCTGGGATGCTTGGCCTGCTTGGCCAGCTCTGGGCCTGGGCCGGGGGTCCCGTGGTCGGGTGCGGCGCGGGAGCCGTGCTCAGAGTTCAGTGGAGGCTGTGTCCGTGGTTAACGTATAAGCTGGGGCCGTGGGGGCAGCGGGACATTCCCCGCCCCAGGGCCACATTCTTGAGGTCACAACAAGTGCGAACTTGTTACAACCTGTGTCGGAGCAGCAGGGGGCAACGAGGGCATGGGGGCGGGGTGGGTGCTGAGGCGCCCGGGGCTGACGGCGGGGGTGCGGAGGGGCAGGGGGTGGGTGGGTCGAGGGTGCGTGCAGAGGCCCGTGCCAGTGGCTGGTGGCTGGACGTGCAGCTGTGTGTGTGCCCAAGGCTGCGCGGTCGGCGCTCACCGGCTGGGGCGTGCGGCGGTAGCCGTGTGTGGGGCCGCATAGATGAGTGGGTGCCTGTGTGTCTCTGCATATATGAGCCCCGCGGTGCGGGGAGGGGGCCAGCGGCAGCCGTGGGCCCAGGCTGGGCATGTGGAACCGAGGACTGGGAAGGCTGGGAAGGCTGGGAGTGCCCCTTCCCCACCGCTGCCTTCCAGCACTTGCATTCCAGCTCCATCCACAGACAGCCCACCGGGGAACTTGGCCGCTCCCCACCAGCGCCATCTTCCTGGCAGGCCCAGGCCGTGGGGTCCCCCTGGCCCTGGGCCCCACCCCCGTGCTCTCTGAGCCCTCCGGACACTGGGGCGGGTGGAGGGGGGGGAAGCTCTGAAAGCAGGTGACTGTTTGGGGGACCTCGGGGACAGAGCCCCCATTGTGCCTGCCCCAGAGCCGCCTCAATGGAGCTCTCTGGCACAAAGGGGCTTTGACAATGGGCAGGACATTAGTATGCAGAGCCAGCCCCTCAGCCCTCTCCCTGTCCCACAGCCCCGGGAGGGAGCTGGGGCGCCGTGGCCCTGCTCTGGACACAGGGGCTGGGGCAGAGCTGAGACTGCAGAGATCTCAGCCCACGGGGGCTCCCCTGGGCAGACAGGGGAGGGACACTAGACTCAGGCCCCCAAACCGGCCACTGGCCAGAAAGGACTTTCTGAGCAGAGAAACACTTCCAGAAGATGCCCCAGGACAGAAAGTAGGAAAGGTACACAGACAGGTCCTTACACAGACAGAGGCTCTTAGCAGGGAAGGTCCGAGCCAAGGATGCAGGGGGCTGCCAAGGGCCAGCGTTGCAGGCCGGGCTCTGGAAAGAAACAGGTGGCAGTCTGAGCCCACCCACTTTATGCCTCAGTTTTCCCATCTATTCAAGGGAATTGTGTGGGCATGAGAGGAAAAGTACAGGAACAGCCAGCCAGGGCTCAGACCTGAGCTCCCACATCTCCAAGCTGTCGGTGCGACGCTGCTGGTCGGGCCTGAACCTCCGTCGCGCAGGAAGGGTGTGTGCTCAGGGTCTGGGGCGTTGGGCTTCTGATGAAGGTGGTCCCAGCAGCCCCACTCTGGGGAATTTAGCCAAAGATCCGCAGTAGCTCTTGCAGGTGCGTCTGTCTCCCCTTGCTGTGTGGAGAGGCTTCTCTCCTCCTGCCCAGGGGACCCCCAGCTCACCCCACTAAAAGCCTCAGCACCTCCAGCTGCCTTTCCCAAGGCTCCAGGTGCTGCCCTGCGGGGAGCCAGCGAGAGAGAGAGGAGCACTTGGAGGGGTGGGGGAGCTAAGAGGAGGCGAGGGTCTCAGAAGACCCCACAGACAGTGAGGGGCAGGGAGAGGAGCCGCATGAGAAGCAGTGTAGCCCAGTCACAGAATCCCTCCACCCTGGGCCAGTGAGCCCCAGGAGAGGGTGGGGCCCCTTCACAGAACTGCCCCCCAAAAGGCAGGATGGGAAATGTTTCTGAGTTTGGGCCGGTCCTGTCCTGGTTTTCTTTCTCTTTTCAGTTTCTGTTGATGTCAGGAAGTCCTCCCTGCTAACTGCCCTCAAGGCTTTGTGCTCTACTGCTTGGGCCCTGGATGGCATAATACTAGAAAACTGCTTAGCATAGTGCTGAATAATGTGAGCTCTTCTTAAATTCCAGAGCCTTCTCCTCATTCACTGCGCAGGGGCCCTGGATAGCTCGCCAGCGGTTGCTGGAGGAAAGGTAAGGTCTGCTTCCTTCTCCCTCTCAGAACCTTGTTTTTTCCCCCTCACTGAAAATGCCTGGTGGGCACTGCACAGGGCCAGGAGTTAGAACTCCTGAGTTCAGGGCACGACAACCTGTCAACTTTCCCGGGACGTTGCACAAGTCACCCTCCCTCTGTGGGCTGAGAAGCTCCCAACTGTCAGGTGGGAGGAATCACCTCCTAAGCAACCTACCCATGGGCAGTGAATCAGGGGAAGGCTCTGGTATTTAAGAAGAGCTCACATTATTCAGCACTTTGCTAAGCCCTTTTCTGGTATTATGTCATTTAATTCTCAACAACACTGAAATATAGGCACTTTTTTAAAGTCCCGTTTTACAGAGGAAAAAACGGAAGCACAAAGATGTGAATGACTTGCCCAGGGTCGCACAGCTAGTGAGCAGTAGAACTGAGATGCAAACTCAAGTAGGTCGTCTGTCTCCAGCCCCACGTGCTTATCCACTGCCCCAGGCGGCCTCCCTCGTGAGACATTCAAAAGCCCATGGGCAGCTGAGGATCAGCTGGGATATTCAGACTGACCCAGGGTTGTCCGGAACAGTTTTCCAAGGTTCCCCTAAACTAGTAATTCTCAAAGTGTGGTTCAGGGACCCTGGGGGTTGTGGAGACCCTTTCAAAGGCTCTATGAGGTCAAACCTATCTTCATAATGATGCTATAATGCAAATAATGCCATAATGGCGTGATAATGCCATTTGGTGTTATCTGCTTTTTTTCACTTTCATTCTCTCATGAGTGTTCAGTGGAGTTTTCCAGAAGGTACATGACATATGATATTGCAACATACTGAATGCAGAAGCAGTTACGAGAAATCATCTTTTTTCTATGAAGCTAGACATTAAAATGATTTGTGAAAATGTGACACAATGCCACTCTTACTAACTTTTTAAATATAACTATTTTTCATTACAAATATATCACTTATATGTTGATGTACAATGAGCTTGTTATTTTTAAGTGAACTAATAAATATTTTACATCTTCTTAGTTCTCATTTCTAACATATCAATAGATATAACCCACATGAACAAAAGCTGGTTGGCATCTTCAATAATTTTTAAGAGCATAAAGAGGTCCTGAGATCAAAAAGTTTGAGAACCACTGCCCTAGACCCAGACATATTCACTCTCTCCTCTTGGCAGCTGTGTGTGTTTTTTTTTTATCAGAAGGCCAGCCAAGGAGGCTTAGATGTGCGGAAGAAGTGGGTGCTTGGGTGTCTTGTTGGGACTAAAATCGGGGTGCAACTGAGTCCCACGGACAGTCCCAGGAAGACTGTAACACTAAGAGGTCAGGCCTACACCCCACTTGGGAGGTGTCCCCACATGTCCCCAAACTTGAAAGTCCCTGCCCAGGGATATGGTGAAGAAGATGGGGCTGTCCCAGACTAGGCCCTGACCTTCACCTCCTTTCCACTCTGGCCGCCTGCTGACAAGCTCAGCGTCAGGCTGGAACAGACCTCCCAGGCAAGGGAAAAAGGTGCTGGAGATGCCCGCATGGATTATTGGGTTTGGGCCGACAGTGCCTAAAGGATTGGAACTTGGGTGTTCTATGGTCGCTGCTTAGAATTTTAGGGTGAAGCATCTCCACAGAATGGGGCAGTTGGTAGGAGAAGAGTCTCTCTTGAAGTTCCCTAGAGAGTTAGATAGTAGGGTCTTTCCTACACCTGTTTCAGGACACTCCTAAGCCTCTAAAGTCAGGGTGCTCCCCCAGAATTAGCAGTCAGAAAGGTTTCCTCCCAAGAGCCAAGCTGCCCAGTAGGCCCTCTGGGCCCTAGCTGCTGGGGAGCCGAGGGAGGCAAGGGATGCCTTTCTTCAGGGGTCTGCGATCTGACGGGCATGGGTCTGACCATAGGAAGCCCCAGTGCAATGAAGGAGACAGGATGTCCCCTCCAGCATTATCCCTGCACCCTGGGCAATGCCATAAACTCAAGCGATGAGGGACAAACAGGGTGCTGAGGAGAAAGGGGGTGCAAGATGACAGAGCAGATAGGGACATGGGTATGGTGGCTGGCAGGACAGGTAAGCTTTGGAATGGTCGAGGGGAGCAGAGTGAAAGAAGGAGCTGGCTCAGCGATTGTGTCAGATACGTGTCCCCAGAACAAGGTCTGAAAAGGGCAGCCCCAAAAGATGGGGGTGCTAGAGGAGATGCAGGAAAGGCTTCTATAGAGTATCTTGAAGACTTCAATTGGAACTGTTCATCTGAAAGCCCACGGGGATGGCTGGGTAGGAAAGGGGCAAGATAAAACTGTCTTCCCAAAGACGATTCTAGTGATAATTTCATGGTGAAGCAAAGGGAGGGAATCAAGGAAAGAGAACGGCTGGAGTTAGGGAGGTCACGAAGGAGGCTGCTGTGGGTATCCAGGCTGATGGGTTAGACAGGACGGGCAGGGACAGGGATGGGAAGGGTCATGGGGAGATAGGGGTAAGATGTCAGGGTAGAGAGAAGCTGGTGTCTTTGGCTGAAAGAGAGAAGTAGCTCAGCACAGGAAGAGGCTGTTTCAGGGAAGGTCAGCAGCTCAGTCCACTCTGAGTCTGTGTGGAAGACAGGGCATCTGCTTGGTGAAAACTCACAGAAAGAAGGGGTTCTGGGTGTGAGGACCAGACCCGGGGACAGCCCACCTGCTGGAATGCAGGCAGGAACTTCGTCTTAACTACTCGACAGTTCCCAAACTTTCCAAGCTCTAGAAGAGGGGGTTGGATAGAGATGTGGGACAGGACCTCAAAAAGACACAGTGAAGGGCCAAGGACAAGGACTGGGGGCCAGGAAGTAGGACAAATAGGAGTCAGAGACATGAGAAACCTTAAGAGAGAGCAAGTGCACTTTCTACATGCTCAGCCCCACTCTAAGCCCTCTACAAATATTGACTCTCTTCTAATCCCCAACCATTACTAGCCTCACTGTAAGGCGGAGAAGTGTACAGTGGCTAAGTGGTGGGACCAGGATTTAAGCCCAGGAAGCCTGACTCTCAGGCTGCGTCTGAACCTCTTTGCCTACTGCCTCTCTGGCGGTGCCAGAACGGGAGAAGCCTGGGATGGCACTGCAGGGTCGTGCCAGCCACCCAGGAGAGGACCCTGGACAGCTGTCACAATAATTCCAACTTAGCTGAGCTTCACAGCGTGCCTCGGAAGCCCTCGTGATGGGCTTTGTGTTTGGTTTTTGCTTTCTGCCCCAGAAAGTGGGCCCACTTTCTTTCCCAATCTCCATGTCAGATTTTCTTTGTATGGGATGTGCTTCCTGAAATCTAACCTAAGCCCTTCAGGCTGCAGCCTCAACTTCTTCCCAGGTCTTCTCCACCAGAGGAAAAGCAGAATGGCACAGACACCCCTTCCGTGTTTCACCTTTTTGGAGGTCGCAAGTGCTAATGCATCCTCCTAAGCCCCTGCTGCTCCAGCCTCTTGCCCCAGCACAACGGTTCAGTTCATACTTCTCTCCCACACCAGAGCCGCCCCTCCCTTCTCCCCACCACCTCAAATCCTGCTCCGAGCTGGCAGACACCCACGGCAGAGTTTTCCCACAATCCCTTTCTCTTTGCCCTTTCAAGGTTCTATTGGGGGAGGGGGTAAAGAGGAGCCCCCAGATGCACGTCTCCATGAAGACTGGCAGCACCGTGTATATCCAACTTGGATGAAGGAAGAAGAGCATTGAACTCAGCCTGTGCAAGAGAGGAAGCCGATGTGGTAAACTCAGAGCTCTGATTCCGGGGAGCTGTCCCCACCCACCACCCCTCACTTGGAACTTGGATTTCGAATACGCCTTCTCCCTAATCTTTCTGCAACTTCCTCTCAACAGTGTGGCTCGGAGTCTCCTTCTCTCTGCCCTTTCCAGGGCCTCACCACTCTCCTGGACAGCTTGGCCTCAGCCTGGATGGTAGCTCTGACCAGTCAGCCGAGAGAAGAATCTAGGCCGGGGAGGGGAAGGAGAGGGGAGGCTTTTCCCTCCATCCTAAGTAATCCTTAACAGGAGAGTGGAGGGGCTCCATCGCCCATGTCAGGTGGCTTGGCCTATCATCTACCTTCTGTGCAGAAACCAAGTATTTTGCTCAGAGGTGCAGGAAGCCTTTCCTCCTTTGAGGAAGTGGTCTCTGCAGGACTCACCCCCAGAGCCCTTTACTCCTTATTTCACTAGGACCAGGATGACTGCAGAGGACTTCAGCTGAGCCCACCTGGATCCAAGTGTCCCAGCCTCTCTGTCCCTAGGGAGGATGTGGGAAGAAGGCCCCGGGATCTTCCACCAGGCCCTTCCCTCTAGCCTAAGCCAAGCAAGCGGGAGCTGTGAATGAGCTCCTGCAGAGGGGCAGGCAGGAGGCACAGGGAGGAGGCAGGAGATGCCAGTGGACAGACAGCCAATCCTCCCATGCAAACTTAAGTGTCTGCACACTGGATGTGGGGAAGATGTTGGGATGATAGGTTTTGTTCCTCAGGGTAGGGGGCTCCAGCAGAATTCTGCATGGGGAAGGAAGGGGACCAGCCTCCTGCCCCCCCACCCCCCAAGCTCCGTGGAGTCATTGCCATTTGATATCCACTGAGACAAGTTGGCTGCCCAGCTCCTGGTGGGGGTGGGGGGATGGCTCAGAAAACAGCAGCTCCTTTCAGGACCCAGGTTGGCAAGGGCTTTGGGAGGCTGGACTGGCCCAGATCACCCCCAACACCCCCTCTCTCCCTCCCTTGCTACCACCACCAAAGGACCAGGGGGCGGGGAAAAGGGAGTTGGCACCGCCTGGGCCATGCCTATTGCCTCCGCAGACCATCCCTGGCGTGAAGCCTTCCTTCCCCCTCCTCCCTCATTTCCTCCTCCCTGAAGTGCCAGCCAGGAGTCGGGACACCTGGTTCCTCCCACACTGGGTCCCCTAGACCCAGTCAAGACCTTGAGGACTTAACAAGCCATCAGCACAGGGTGGTGCCCGTCCTTATGCCAGGGGTGTGTTCAGAAACCTTCAGAGATTTAGGAGGGGTTCTTGGGCTGGAACAAAATGGAACTCACTGGTGGCTGCTGGCCCCCCATCAGGTTGGATTCTTGAGACCCATTCCAGTCCCGCCTCAGCACCCCTAAACAAACGGCTCTCCTCACCATCATCTTCCTTCCACCTATAACTCCCTAAAGCAATCCCAGTGGGGAAAATATTTCCAACACTACAGCCAAGGCAGACTGGCCCAAAATCTTTAGCCAGGATTTGTATTGATAAGCACCATAATCAGGCTTTAAGCCCTGGCCTCCTTCGGGTCCAAATCTGTACTCGCCTCTTCCCCACCTCCAGTTCCCCACCTGCCTCACTCTGCTTAGGGTGCCTCCTTAATAGGGATGAAATCTCAAGTTACCAGAGGCCCTACTCCCACTTTTTCCCAGTTTGGTCTTTCTATCCATCCTAGGGTTCAGTTCTCCTCCCCCATCTCAGGAAGTCGCGCCGCGCCCCCGTGTCTCTCTCCTGCTGACACAGGTGTCCTTAGCTCCTGGTGGGGAGGAGGGCGGGAAGGGGAAGGGGCAGCCCCATCTGGAGGTCAAGCATGATAGACCCCGTTCTGCCCTTCTTACTCTAGCAGGGGTGTCCCTGATCTTTCCTCCTGGAGGTCTCAGCGGGAAGGGGGGTGATTAAAGGGAGAGGCAGCTTGAAGTCGGAGGCCAGTTGGAATGGAGGGAAGATACCAGGTGGGCAGGGGTCCCGGGCACCCAGTTTGCTGCATCTCCCTAATCCAAGTTGGGTGTGTTTTTCTCCCCATGTGTGAACTAGTGACCAGTGGTGGCCACTAGGCGAGCGTCACTGTCTGGGGAAGGGGAAAGGGGCTGGGTGTGGGAGTGGGAGTAACCTGACGATACTGGGGAGAGGGGGAGCTGTGCGGCGTGCCTGTGGGGGATGCATGATCAGTCGCGGGTGGTGGGCGCTGGGCACTGCCTTCCGTGGAGGCACTCAGATGCAGGTGCCCATCTGCCCAGTGGGAAGAGGCATCGGGAAACCCACTTCCTTAGCCAAAAGGGCCGAGGTGGCCAAGCTGGGTACAGTTCCCACTTTGGGGAGCCTTCCCAGGAAGGCCTGTTTGGGGCCAACCGGGGTGCGAGGCTGGGGAGCAGGACCTACCGCTGGGGCCAGCCAGGGTGGGGACGGAGGGGTCGGGGGCCCAGCTTTCTCTGGAGAGTGTGGTGGACAGGACCACTCCTCCATCAGGGCCAGGGTCTTACCTTGGGTCCTGGGTGGAGTGGCCCCTCGGATGGGCAGCGGGACAGACCGACGGACGGACGGGCGGGCAGGAGCGAGGAGCGGAGCTGTGCGACGGGCACGGCCGGGACTCTTAAACCCGGAGCTGGGATCAGATAAGGGCTGGTCCGGGGGCCGGGGCCGGGGTCGGGCCGGCCGGGGGCAGAGCTGGGCCGGGCCGAGCCGCCCCCTCCCTCCGCAACGCGGGAGCCAAACTTTGTGTGAATGGAGGGGCCGGGAGGGGGGCCGGGCCGCGGGGGCGGGGGGCTCCGGACAGGCCAATGGGAACGTGGAGCGCCAGGCCCGAGCTGCCGTGATTGGAGGGGCCTGGGCAGGGGGCGGGGCGCAGGGGCGAGGAAGCCGAGTCCCAGACAGAAGGAGGCGCAGGGCAGAGAGCAACGCCCAAAGACGGAGACGCCGCCAGAGTCGGGGAGAAAGGTAGATGGAGAGACGATAGGCGAGGCGATAGCGCTGAGCTGGCACCATGACAGGGGACGAGAGGAGGAAGAAGGAGGCGGCGGTCGTGTCTGAGACGGGGGCCGAGAGCGGAGCCTTTGGGGGCGGGCCTGGGCGGAGTTAATGGGGTGAAAATGAATTCAGGACCGGCCTCGTGGCTTTGCCCGCTGCTCCCGGGGGGCGGCCTGGCGCTGGGCTCCGGAGCCACGGAGTCACACCATTCAGCACCGTTTCCAGGTTGTCCGCTGTCCGCTGAGTATTGGGTGAGGTCCTGGATGCGGAAGGCGCAGAACATCATCCCAGCCCGCAGCGGCCGGGCCTGGAAAGGCAGAGGGCAGAACGCGCAGCCCAAGGGCCCGAGGCGCTGAAAGCTGCAGAAAGGGAAAGATCGCTCTGCTTAGGGGGTCCTGGCAGATGTGGGAGGACAGAGGGGACATCTGATAAGGGCCCGACAGAATGCAGAGGGCTCATGTACTGGGAGATGGTGGGGCGGGCATTGAAGGCAGGGGGAACTGCATTCACAAAGCCCTAGGGAAACAGGAAAATACAAGTCTGCTTGGGAAACAGCAGCAAGCCAGTCCACTGGGGCCAATAGAGCAAGGCTGTGGTTCTCCATCTTTTCATCACCAAGGACCTTTTCATTCACTGATGCCATGTGTTGAGGTTATTATCCATGATCTCCCACCTTTGACACCTACTAAAGAAGAAAATAATTATCTTCCAATTTTTGCTCATCACATATTTACTAATCAGTGTTACCATATTGAGTACGTACACATCTGCTCCCTCTCTATCTCGTCGCTCTGGCTTTGGTCCACAACACCATCCCCTCTCACCGGGTTACTGCAGCAGCCTTCTAAACAGTCTTCTTACCTCCAGTCCTTCTCCACTGTAATAATCCTGCAGATGATGAATTCTTTCATTTCAGAATAAACACTGAAAATACACCATCTCTCTGAAACACAAATCTGACTGTGTCACTTCCCTACTTAAAAGCCTTCAATGACTGCCCATTATCTACAAGTAAAGTCCAAATTCCTAACCATGGAACTGAAGGTCTGTCAGGCCCTAGAGCTAGTGCCATTCCGTCCTCATCTTCCACTGGCCCTATACATCCAAACCGAAGCTCCTTCCTCCTCCAATACCCAACATGCAGTCTTATGTTCCCTTTCTGTGTCCTGCCCCTGGAGCCTTCATCACTGGTAGAGCTCCAACTCATCTCTGAGTTATACCCAAATCTCTGTCCTCAGCCTTCAACTCTTTACAGTTTCAGTTGTCTGCAGGGAATTTCCACTCCAGCTGGACAAGCCCTAAAATGAACCCAACATCTTCCTCTCCAAGGCTTGTGACTTCCTTATTTCTGTGTTTCTCCTGATCAAACAGATTTTAAAACGAAAAGTAATCTTTATATTTCACCCTTACCCTAACCCCATTCCTTGACATGTCAATCAACCAAGCTACCAAATTCTGTCGAGACTCCCTTTGTTAAATCTCTCTAGGATGTCTTTTTCATTTCGTGGCCACTGCCAGGATCAGAAAGATCCAGGACCCAGGCATCCTTCACCCTTCTCTCCAGTCCGCAAGGAGGAGGCAACCTGTTTTCATCATGTGTGTCCCTGTGCCCTTCTATCAAACCCCCAAACCAATGCCCCTTGCCGACTGGTCACAACTCACACTCCTCAGTGTGACATTCAGGGTACTCCTCTGAGGGGAGGATGGGAAGAATTCAAGGCCAGGACGAAAAAGAGACACATTGTGGTGAAGGAGATGTCTCTGGAGAAGTTCCTACCAAAGGGTCTGCACTTTTTCTTAGAACAGAAGAGTCATTTACTAAACCTCAGGGTAGGGACGGGACTGAGAAATTAGAAAGAGTTTAAAAGTTCTTGAACAGCAGGGGTGCGAGACTGTGGAAAAGTACACAGATAGCTTGTATGGCACTGTAGTGTTCTAAAACTACAAAGAGTGATTTAAATTGAGTGTTTGGTTTTAAATTACATTTCATAACACATACACATATATTTATCATGTATATTCCTTTGTATATACCCAATGGCAATTTTAAAGTTTTAAGTCTTTTTATAATAAAAGAGAACTCCTCGACTAGTCACTAGGAGCTCAATAGGGAATCAGTGAAAAAGTCACTGGCAATCAGTGTTGTATTTACCATGCAAGACAGATATATTGTTTGAGATGGGAAAACAAGTTCAGGGAGGTGAAGTGGCTTGCCTATGGCAACAGCCAGAAAGTGTTAGATCTGAAACTTGAATCCACATATGTTTGACTCCAAAGCTTGTCTCAGGGCAATACTAGAGTGAATTGCATAGTTTAAATATAATCTTGTCAAAATGAACACATGTTGGTATGAAAAAGGTGCCAGGGTTTCAATGTCCAGTATCCACCATACAAAGTGGCATTAGGGAGCCATGTTTCTTTGAGGACCTCTCTCTCTTCTCTTGCTTTAGAAAGCTCAGTCTCTTATTTTCAGTTGCTTTCAGACCCACTCCTTCCAACCTTGGCCTCATCTCTTCTTTAACCTTGTTCACAATGGGGCAGGGGCTCCCTCAGAGCACAGAGGAGAAGAGTAGGGGTGAGTAACCTGTTTGGGAAGGAGAATCCACAAGTGGACACAGTGTGAGGGGCTTCTTTGGGGAAAGCAGGTGTGGACAGAAGGGGTGGGAGAAGCTTTGGGTCAGCAGGCATGATGAGGCTCAGAGCAGGCAACGCCCCACAGTCAGAGGACTTGGCTGGGGAGAGTAGACACCGACAGGGTTCACTGCAGGATTCCAAGGCCCCACAAAGCTGAACAGTTTCCATGATTAGTAATGGAATTCCCTTTATTAGTAGCAGGGCCCCTAATAGCTGGATGACTCAGACCACAGGGACTGAGCTACATCCCCCAAGGCACTAATGAATAGTTATTCAGGTATCCCATCTACTTTCAGCAAATGCAATATACACAAACTCATGCTTCTAAGACACAAGGGACACTTAGTCACATTACTAAAAGATTCTTTCCAAAATTTCTTTAACTAGATGGTTCCTCTAGCAGCTTTCCAGTTGGGTCCAATGGATAGAAATTCCATTAACACCCTATACACTGTGGTAGGAGGGAAGCAACAGGGAATAAAGAAACAACCAGGAGCCGGGAGGTTCTGGTTTAGGCCTGTCTGATCTCTCGAGACCCATCCTTTACCTGTGAAGTGCTTGGGAGCCATCCTTTTCCTATAAAGTAAGGACTAATTCGGGACCACCTCCAAGCACTCCGACTTTGCAGTCCTGGTCTACTCCACCCAATCCTACAACGCAAGATAGACCTGGGTATGAGCAGGCTGCTGGTTCTCTAGCTCTGCTGCAGACAGCCAGAGGGCCAGAAGGCCTGTCAGCCTCAGGCACCCAGTGGGGCTCCATCTGTCCTGGAACTATGTTCTGCATTCTCCCCATTTCCATCTAATCTCCAGCCACATCCACTGCTTCAACCATATCCTGCCTCTGCTCTGAGTTTTCTAAGGCTTCATCTCTCTTGAATGTATAGAAATTGTTATAATTTCTACTAGATTGGCTTCCCTGCTCCATTAAGCTCATATGCTCAACCATCTCTTTTCCCCATCATACTTCCTCTTCCGCCCCCAAGCTTTTACCCAAGAAGTCACATGATCTTGGTCAAGGAAACCTTCCCAGAATGGTTGATCCCAGGGCTGCCACATACAGTTGTATAGTTTGTGGACTGCACAAAAGTACCCCTGAGAGGGCAAGCTGAGGGCTGAACTGCACAGAGCTGTGTCTACTGGAGGGATTCCTCTTTTTTTTTTTTTTAAAGTATAGTTTTATTTATTTTTTCTTCATACAAATTTGTATTGTTAGATTTTTTTTTACAATAAACCTGTAATTCATTTAGAACAAAATAATTTACAAAAAGATAACAATACAGGAAGTTAAGGGAATAGTGTCATAAACTCACAATTACACCGCATAAAGTATAGTTTTAAATTTCCACGCATAGAATTTTTATTGTATCTTTGTGTTAATGATGGGATTCCTCTTTTTATTTGTTTTTTTTTTATGCTCCAAAGTATCACTTGCCCTCCAAGCTTCATGCCATAAGGAGTACATCTGCCCAGAAAGGGCCACTTTTTCCATTTTGTACCAAGGTTCTTTATGGCCCAGCACTGGGGCCCCAGCTGTGCCCCTCCTGCCCTCAACATTCTCCAGTTCCAAACCTGGTCTCCCATCATAATTCTACTGACATAGTCTTTTGAGTCCTTATAAAGTTGCTTTCTTTATCTCGTAATACCTGAAAGCTAGGATCTTGCCTTCTTTTCTGTAGCTTGGTACCTAAGAAAACTCTTTTTTCCCTCACTCTGTTCAAGCTCAATGATAAACAAGGAAAGGAGGTTAGATCCAGGTAAAGTCCAGGACCTGAAGGAGCAGCAGAGAAAGGGAGAGGGTGGTGGTTCCCTTGCTTGTTAGCAAGGTTAGGCTCAGGGCAGCCTGGATTGAGGCAGGGGGCTGGCTGCTCCCCCTGCTGGGGGCCCTGCCCACCCTGTGATTTCCCCCTCCAGGAAATGGGGCCAGTTCTATGCAAATGCTTCTTGCCTGGGAGTTTGGTTTCTTCTCTCCGAGGCCTGGCACAATGGCACCAACGTGAGCAGCCACTTGGCAGGACAGAGAAGGGCAGGCCAGCAGTCCCAAGGCTCAGGTGACAGGGCCAGGCCCAGGAGACGGGGATGTTGACCGGGCTTTAACAGCCCTTCTGATGCCAATCTCGGGCTGAAAACTCAGTTTTTTCCACTTGGAACAAGAAACATGGGCAAGAGGACTGGGGAGAGGAGGGCAGTGTACCAGGAGTGCCCCCTGCAGGTCTCACTGGGTGAGGCCAGATCAAAGGAAGGCAACACAGGGTGGGTGGGGATTACAGGAGATGCAGGGACCAGCACGTTGATGAGGAGAAGATAGAGCTGATGTTTTCTGAGTGCTTACAGTGTAGTAGGCATTGCCTCATGTAACCTTTATGACAACCCCCAAGAGATGAGTAATATGGTTGTTCTCATTTGTTACATGAATGAACTGTTTAGAGAGGTTAAGGAGCTTGCTCAAAGTCACCCAGCTAGTAGTGGACTGAGTTGAGATTTGAACCCAGATCACTGCCTCCTGAGATTATATTACTTGATACCACATTTTCCACCTTGCCAGTTCATTCCAGAAACTGTTAACCTCCAGTGTTCATTTCCGACCCCTCTAAGCTCATCTTCCTGTTCCAACTTTTGGGAATCTTAAATCTAATTATTCAATATATAAGTAATATATAATCTCTCTATGAGAGATTGTAAAGGAATCTCTGCATTTAATGATTTCCCTGGGGAAATACACATTGAAGTATTTTCATTTCTCCGAATGTTTTTTCTCATTTTTATCAATGTTTCTATAGCTATTTCTATACAGTTATTAACAACTTATAAGAATATTTCTGTTCTGCTTTTTTAAGTAATGGTGTGCCTACAGCCCCATTTACATATATGAACATAGTAACCGACTATATTGATACGTCACAGATATTACATCACTGAAGCAGTGTGACTTAGTGAAAAGAGCGTGGAGTGGGGTGGTGACATGGATGTGTGGGGATGGCTACTATCTGTGTCATAAGCTGACTGTGATATTTGGTAAATGCCACACTTGAACTTTCTCAGTTTTAGTTTTCTTATCTCTAAGTGGAGAAAATAATACTTCTCTCATAGGGCGTGTCTAGTCCATAGCTGATGCTCCACGAATTAGTGGTAGCATTAATATTATGTGTTTATGAGTCTCTCCCACTGGCCCATGAGCTCCCACGGGCAGAGGAGTATTCATGTGTGTAACCACCTCTGCCTAGCACACTGCCTGGCTCCCACACACTTGGGCTCCATCAAAGTTGAATAGTTAGGAAGCCCCGACCTAAGCTTTTTTCTCTGTTGGGCATTCGGGTTGTTTCTTGACTTTCTGCTATTAACAAAATACACTTGAAAGCTCTTCTATTTATATTGCTTCAGTGACCTGCACTCCCTGTGAAGAAGGCAGAAAGGAGCTATTTGAACATGTTCACACCCTGGGAAAAAATGGAGCAATTGGGGATAAGGGAGGAGAAATGACTCCTATGGGTCACATGGCAAACCAGTGACAAAGATTAGAACCCCTGACCCTGCCTGCTTTCTTGGGTGGATCTCCTTCCTCTCTAGCGACCTCCTAGAGGTAATGGCCTCTCCCAAAATGGAGGCTGTGATGCTGGGCCTGGTCCCAGAGCAGCACCTGTCTCAGAGGGCCCTTTTGATGGCGATGAGCTGCCAGCTCCCAGGCAGCCCTCTGAATCCTCAGGAAACCAAACGCCTTATTTGCAAATGATCAGGACCTGTATTTTCCCAGGCTAAGTAGCTTCTTAGGAAAGAGCCAGAATGCCAGGGTTTTTTCTTTTTTTCTTTCTTTTCCTGAGGGTGAGAGGAGGCGAGCTCTGAGTTGTCCAGAAGGAGGGACTTTGGCTAAAAATAGCTATAGCATGTGGCTCAGCCTCTAGTGGTACCCAGGACTGGAGAGGGGAGGGGGATGCTCCAGAGCTGTCGCCAGACTGGTTGCTGTGGAAACAGGAGAGGAGCAGGGGAGCCTGGGAAGTGGGAATGACACAGATAGCAAGTCCTAGGCAGAGCTGCCGCTACATTTAGGGAAGACAGCAGTGTCTGCGGCTCCTACCCTCCAGAGGGTCTGGGGGGTTGGTGCCAGAAGCATGGACACTACCCCCCAGGGCTCTCTGCTGTCGGCTACTCTCCTCTCCACACACTGTGAGTTGAGCTGGGGGAGGGGTGGGGCTTGGGTTTGGGCCCCTATTTCCAAGACAAGTTAGGATTTGGGAAGAGCTGTTCCTAAGGGAGTTTTCATTAGATTCCCTTCCAAAAAATAAGCCCCTGTGCCGGCCAGAACTCCTTAGAGAAAGGGAGATCCAGAAAAATGTGGTACTGGGGTCTTCTGGAAAGGGGTCACAGCATGCACAAGAAATAAGGAGTGGGCCGGAGAAATAGGAATCTTTGGAGAGAAGATGTAGAAATCAAGTCCTTGAGGTGGGATAGAGGCAAGAATTTCTCACCTTTCCTTCCCCATTGAGAAAATGCTGCCCCCACTCAGGAAGACAGGAGGAGGGATGCAGTCAAAGTAAGGCTCACCTAGATCCCTGGGGCAATGGAGAGCAAGGAAGTTCCGGGGGGCCATGAGACTCTGGGGTCTACTCCCCACCCCTGGGAAGAGATCTAAGCAGGCAGATTGGGAGTCAGATTACTTAAAACTTTGAGAACACCCGGTAGCCTGCCTGGGGCTGAAGCTGGATAAGTGGGACCCAGGTACTTTCTGCATGGCCTGGGGTCTCTGAGCCAGTCAACGCCTAGAAATTACTTCTTGAGGACATCTGGGCTGCAGGGAAGGAAAGGGAAGCTCATGTTGGGGGAGAGGAAAACCTAAATCAGCCATTGCATTGGGTTCCTGGCCCCTGTGTTCCCTGACTCCTCCTGGAATAAAACATGGGGGGTGCCCCTGAACTCCAAGCCATCTCTTTTTCGTTTCTGTTGTTCTCTGCCCCAACACACACACACAGCCTCCACGGTCTGGCTGCAGAATATCTCCCTCCAGAACTTGAATTCTGGATCATCAGGTTTGGAGTTACATATCTGGGCCCTGTGTGAATCCTGTCGGACCCCTCCTCTGCACCACCCCTCCCAGGCAGCCCAGGTCTCCTAGGAGTAGGGGGCAGAGGACAATTCCCAGGATGAAGGGATGGCTGGAGAACCCCGCATCCTTATCCCACCTTTCCTGGTATGATCCGCACCTCCTGGGGCCCCTGGGGCCTAAGGAAGGGCTCTGGATCTCTCTCAGGGCAGACCACAGTTCAGAGTTCCTTAGAGGAGAGACTGTGAAGCATGATCGGGGGGGCCTCCCTCGGACTGTGAGCTCTGGGGCATGTGTGTGGAGGGGGCTGTTATTGGGACAGTCAGTGGGAAGTAGGGGACTGCTGGGGAAGAACCGGAGGCAGGCAGAGGTGACTGCAGGTGCTTAGAGCTTCACTTGATCTGATTTAATGTCTCCGGGGGACTAGAACATTGATTGGACACAAGCCTAACTCTTGATGAGCTTTGTGCTTCCTTTACCGGGCCTTCCGTGCTGGTCTCAGATCCTCCTGGCCCCCTACCCATTTTCAGACTGTCTCCACTGGGGAAAGAACCCAGGGCAAATGGGCTGACACTACAGCACAGTGGTCATGCTTAGTCCTCAGGGAGGAGTTGCAGGGGGAATCTCCTGATGTGGGCCTGTTCAGCCCTTGTCCACTGGGGATTTTTCACTTACTTTCCACCACTTCCATTTTTCTTCTTTGTTAGCTGGGCCAGAGGAGGGAGACGCAGGAGGGTTTAGAGTAAATCAAGTGCAGGGAGCGAGGAGTGGGAAGGCTTTCTGCGTGCCAGTCTTGGGGTGAACCTCGAAGAGCCCCGGTTAGACGTCAGGTTGAACTGCACAGACCAGAGATCAGGGGACTGCAGGGACAGCAGCGGGGCTGGGGCTGGGGGCGGCCTGCGGGCAGCAGGGGCTCTGGGCAATGGAGGAAGACGAGCCGCCCGCCTGCGCCTCAGAGGGGCACACCGGCTGCTGATTTCAGCAAACTCCCTTCCCTGCCTGGGCCTCGGTCCGGGCGGCGCGGGACGGGCTGCGCACCCAATTTAGGGGTGGTCGGACCCAGATCTCTGGTAGTCGCTGCCCTGAAAACAACCGTCGCGCTTGTCTAGCGCTCGCAGGTCCCGTGCACCATCCCGTTGGATGCTCCCGACTCCGTGAGCTGGGGGGGCAGGCGGCGAGCGAGGGGCGTGGTTCCCGTTCTCCTGCTGCGGAAACTGAGGCCGGGAGCCGCGAAGGGCCCGGCCCAGGTCCCCGCGGGTCGCGCGGGTCGCTGAGCTCAGCCCCTCTCGCCCCCGCAGGCCCGCCGCCCAGGCGCCCGCGCTGACGCCGCCGCCGCCGCCGCCGCCGCGGCCATGGCCTTGGCGCAGGAGAACGCCGCCTTCTCACCGGGCCCGGAGGAGCCGCCGCGGCGCCGCGGCCGCCAGCGCTACGTGGAGAAGGACGGCCGGTGCAACGTGCAGCAGGGCAACGTGCGCGAGACGTACCGCTACCTGACCGACCTGTTCACCACGCTGGTGGACCTGCAGTGGCGCCTCAGCCTGCTTTTCTTCGTGCTCGCCTACGCGCTCACCTGGCTCTTCTTCGGCGCCATCTGGTGGCTGATCGCCTACGGCCGCGGCGACCTGGAGCACCTGGAGGACACGGCCTGGACGCCGTGCGTCAACAACCTCAACGGCTTCGTGGCCGCCTTCCTCTTCTCCATCGAGACGGAGACCACCATCGGCTACGGGCACCGCGTCATCACCGACCAGTGCCCCGAGGGCATCGTGCTGCTCCTCCTGCAGGCCATCCTGGGCTCCATGGTGAACGCCTTCATGGTGGGCTGCATGTTCGTCAAGATCTCGCAGCCCAACAAGCGCGCCGCCACGCTCGTCTTCTCGTCGCACGCCGTGGTGTCGCTGCGCGACGGGCGCCTCTGCCTCATGTTCCGCGTGGGCGACCTGCGCTCCTCGCACATCGTCGAGGCCTCCATCCGCGCCAAGCTCATCCGCTCGCGCCAGACGCTGGAGGGCGAGTTCATCCCGCTGCACCAGACGGACCTCAGCGTGGGCTTCGACACGGGCGACGACCGCCTCTTCCTCGTCTCGCCGCTCGTCATCAGCCACGAGATCGACGCCGCCAGCCCCTTCTGGGAGGCGTCGCGCCGCGCCCTCGAGAGGGACGACTTCGAGATCGTGGTCATCCTCGAGGGCATGGTGGAAGCCACGGGTGCGGACGGGCCCCGGGGCGGGGCGGGGAAGGCAGGGGCAAGAAGGGGAGGGTGGATGGAGAGGCTGGAGGGGGTGAGACAGGGGAGACCGAGGTGCCATGGGGCACCTGGGCTGGGAGGGCGTGTGAACAGAGGGACGGGCAGAGAGGCAAGACAACAGCCTGCAGGAATTCTCCCCAGAGGCCCACAGGTCTGTGTTACTGGGAATAGGGGAAAGCAATAGCAATGGGTGACGCTCAGCAGGTGCCCACTCTGCCGTTCTGTGGTTCCAGGGAACTTGGCCTTCTCTGAGTGCATTTAACCTTCACAAGAACCCCATGAAGGTAACTCCATGTTCTTGGCTCATTTCTCAGAGAGGAGGTTGCCCCAGGGAAAGGTTACCTAAGTTGTCCACTGTCATCAGCTAATTAAGGGCCCACGCCTGGACAGACCTCAGGCAGTGTGGCTTCAGTGGTGAGTGGTCCAGAGTGGGAAGGAGGGGTTGGCTTGGGGTTTTCTCATTGCTGAGAGGTCCCAGCCCTTGGAATTTGGTGCTGAAAACTCGTGGCCTGTTATTGCTAGGCTGGACCTTAGGAAGAGGTTGATGGCTAGGCTCACTTGTGCCTCAGTTTCCCCATCCATCCATCAGATTCGCAGCATCCACTGACAAAGGAAATAGATGGATCTCAGCATTTCCAGCGCCTTCCCAGAAGGAACTGGAAATGCACCTGTGGTGTCAGCACCTCCAGCTCGGGCTACACAGTGAAGGGTTTGGGAGCTATAGGGACCAGTACAGGGACAGGAAATAAGCTTGTCTAGAAGCAGAAGGGTAAGTAGAGAACAAAAGGCCCACCAGGGGGCCCTGCAGGTCCTGCCCTGTCCCAGAGCTGGAGCCCTCTGCTGGTATCCCCAAACCCGTCTCCTGCTTCCGGCTGAGCCTCAGCAGCGTTCCCCATTCCTTCTTCACCACCACACCCGCCATGCTCCCTCCAGCTCCTGCCCCTTCCCCCATGCTGTTCCCTGTCCCCTTCACGTCACCAGCTGTCACTCTTTCGCCAGTACCTGCAGCAGCCCCTCTCCTTACAGAGAAGTCCCTGCCCAGCCCCCTCTCCCTCTGTTCTCCCAGCCCCTCTTTCTCCAGGGTCCCTTTGGCCTTTTCTTCCCTTCCCGCACTGAATACTTCCCATGCCAGCCTTCCCCAAAGGAACGAAGAATACCAATGTCCCCCAGATGTCCCCAGGTGGGGCTTTCAATGCTGAGAGCCTGTCTCTGGTTAGGTAATGTTCAGTCCTCCATCCCTCCTTGTTCTCAGGTAGATGTGGGCTTGGGGAGAGACCCCTGGGGTAGAGGAGAATCACTTGCCCTAGTGGGTTTGCCAGCCCAACAGGGAAATCAGGACACAGGCCCAGGGCAAGGAGAACTGGGGAGGTTGGGGTGGAGGACACAGGGCTGGGCATTTGTCTGATTTTTCTAGAGAGATAAAGCCTGAAAGGATGGTAATTTTTTGGGTGAGAGAGTCAGGATTCAAAATGCTTTTGAAAAGCAACTATACTGAACCAAAACACAACAAGATGATATTTAAAAGGAATAAATATAAAATTCTACATTTAGGCTTTAAAAAATCACTTATGTAAGCACAGCATTGAAGAGCTCTGGTGAAAGAAGAAGTGGGGGTTTTAGTTGGCCACAGGCTTACTGTTGTTGCAATGTGATAAAGCTTGCAAAAATGTTTATGTAACATAATCTTGGACCCATTAGCTAAAGCATCACGGCCAGAAGAGAGAGGTGGTAAGCCCTCTCTTTTGCATGGATCAGGCTACAACTGGAGTATTTATCACTCAAAGGGTTTAATTAAAGGGTCGTTCTTCGCCATTCTGGTTTGTGATTCAGAAAGTACAAACTTTGGAAGCCAAGCTGCATGAGGAATGGTAGAAGGAACCAGGGGTGTTCAGCCTGAAGAAAAAAGACATGATAGAATCTGAGATGCCTGTTTTCAGATACTCAAAGGGGTGTGAACTGGCCAGGAAATGAAAGCAAAGGGTGCGAATCCTGGGAGACAGATTTTAGCTTTGTATTCAAAACAACAACCTAACTGTTAGAGCCATCACACAAAGAAGTGGGCTCCTTGTAAGATAGTGAGCTCTCAGTCCTGAGAGGTAATCAAGTACAAGCTAGAGGCCCATTTTTGGGAATGATCAGTGGGAAGCTCTGTATGGAGAAGGAGGTTGGACTAAAAGATCCCTTAGGTCAGTTTGAAGGTTAAGTTTCTCTGATTACTGTCTCTAAGGAGAGGAGGGGAGACTGTGGCCTGGGTGGAGATTAAGAGGAGTTGGGGCAAATGCTGAAGAGAGGAAGGAACTGGGCAGGTACAGGGGTTGGAAAGGGAGAGAAAAATGGGCTGGGCCAAAAGGGGTGGGGGCCTTCGGGAAGGGATAGGGGAGCCGGGGCTGGGATTCCCCCCTGATGCATGCGCCTCCCCCCAGGAATGACCTGCCAGGCCCGGAGCTCCTACCTGGTGGATGAGGTGCTGTGGGGCCACCGCTTCACGTCAGTGCTGACCCTGGAAGATGGCTTCTACGAGGTGGACTACGCCAGCTTCCACCAGACCTTTGAGGTGCCCACACCCTCATGCAGCGCCCGGGAGCTGGCTGAGGCTGCTGCCCGACTTGATGCCCATCTCTACTGGTCCATCCCCAGCCGGCTGGATGAAAAGGTGGAGGAGGAGGGGGCGGGGGAGGGGGCGGGTGGTGGGGCCGGAGCTGACAAGGAGCAGAATGGCTGCGTGCCACCCTCAGAGAGTGAGTCCAAGGTGTGACCAGTTTCCTCCAGACCCCTGTGGCAGGGCCAGACACAAGTACCTGGTGAGCTAGATGTCAGAGGTGGAGGAGGCAGGCGAGTCCCTAGGAGTGAGCTCGAGCTGGAGAGGCCCCCTGGGGAGCCCGTCTAGGATCTAATATGAAAGGGTGGGGTCCTGACTTCAGGAGAATGGAGGGTGGGGATGGGTGAACCTGCCAGCTTGTCTGTGTTTAACCTTCACATCTGTGCACGGGTGGATGGATGGACAGAAGGATGGACTTACGCGGGTTGGATGGGAAGGCAATAGCAGATAGAGACAGCAGGTAGACAGGGAAATGTACTGACAGAGAGGTGGTCCACTCAGGGCTGCTGCTAAATCATAGAACATTTTTGTGCAAATTCTTAAAAGGCACCCTTTCCACCACACTGATGCCACCTGAAACCACGGTGCACAGCTTGGGGAGCAGAGCGTGGGCTGGATTTTAGTCCCATTCACCTCCTCAGCCAGCCCCCCTGTGCATGGTACAGCTGTCTCACTGGACACAGTAGCCTGAGCTGACCCAGGGAGAGAGAGCTGGACAGACGGAGGAGGGCAGAGGGGAGAGCACACTCCCAGCTCCACCTCTGCCATGGTGACAGGCTGAGCAGGAGGTTGAGAAGCTACAGGGGTGGCACAGGATGTGAATGGCCTTGTCCAAGTGTACAGGGAAATAGGCAATCGGGGTTGATGCTGGAGCTGGGACCCTGGAGCAGCACCTAGGAAAGAGCCAGGGACGGCTGTTTTCTGACAGTGGAGTGAGATCTCATAAGTACCACTGTACAGGCAGGAGGGGAAGAGAGGAGTTCTGAGGATGAAGGGCCAGGGAAGGATCCAGAAAGTGGATTCACTACTGCCTGGATACAGGGGACCCGTAGGAAAGCACACTTTGTCTTGGGGCCCAGTGAGAAGGAACCATTCAAAGCACACATTGGCTGCACGTTGGGTACAGAGCATGGACCCAGGCACGTGGTCGGTGGGCAAAGATCTGGTTCCGTCCTCACAGTACGGTGCCCATGGGAAAATCAGAGAAATATGCCTGGGGCACCTGAACAAGTTATGGTTTAAACAGACCTAAGCCGTCTCCTGGAGCAGAGGGTGGGAGGATCTGGGAATAAGAAAGCTAGGGATTGAGTAAGGCCCAGGGAGTGCTTTAAGCCTGCAGTTATAAAACGTGTGTGCATTACAGACACCCGGAGGGCTTGTGAAACAAACTGCTGGATCCCACTCCCCAGGGTCTGACTCAACAGGCCTGGCGTAGAGACCAAAAATTTGCATTTCTCATGAAGTTCCCAGGCCACCCTGATGCTGCTAGCATGGGAACCACACTTTGAGAACCACTGCTTTAAGCGAAGACTTGAGGCTTTATCAGGAGAATGGGGCACATAAGCTGAGAAGGAGCTGAGGAGGAGTTGAGGAGAAGCTAAGGATCTTTGGGGGAAGAGACTGAACAATAAAGGTGGAGTATTTTGTGGGAAAGGGGCCACTGAAACCCAGGCTAACAAATTTAGCTTTCAGCCCAGGAATTCACCTGCCAGTG
This sequence comes from Manis javanica, assembly GCF_040802235.1. Lineage (NCBI taxonomy): Eukaryota > Metazoa > Chordata > Mammalia > Pholidota > Manidae > Manis > Manis javanica. Next base: position 7,470,153 of record NC_133169.1, on the reverse strand, counting down.
GAAAAGGGGCAGTGACAATCTAGTGAGGGTGCTCGGGGAAGATGATAGGCAAGCTGCATGGAAGGAAGCAGCCAGGAGGCCGTGAGGGGATCCTAGGCCTCGAAGGCGAGGCGAGCCGGAGGCCCTCAGAGGGCCCTGTGGGACTTAGAGTCGGGACTCAGTGTGGGAGATGTGAGAGAAGCGGAGTCCAGACATCCGGTGCTGGGACAGGAGCCCCTGGAGATGAGTATTCACACGCATGTCCGCCCCCTTCCTGGTGTACCCCCAGTCACCAGGGCGGCCCCCCCAGAACAGCGAGGGGAGAGCAATGGCAAGATGAGGCAGGGCAGAGGTGGAGAGGCCCTGAGGCCGGCCTCCTGGGAGAAAGGCGTGTGTCCAGGTGAGCATGTCCTGACAGCCCTGGCCCTGGCTACACCCTACTCCTGTCCCTTAATAAAAGTCTGAGCCCCTTGTGAGAAAGCACCCCAGTCTGCTCCATTCCAGGCTGGGAAGCTGGGATCTTATGGATGCTGTGCCACCTGGAAGCAGGGAAGGGAGTCTTGGAGGGAGCCCATGCCAGCTTGGACCCACTCAGAGGATGTCTTTGCCTCAGGTCACAGGGCCACTGGGGTCACCAGTGGTCAGAGATGAAATCCTGGAATGCTGGCATCGGCTGTTCCCCTTTCAACAAATGTTGGGGTGTGGGATGGGGTCATTTTGGTTTAATTCATGAAACAGGGGAGTCTGGACAGGAGGGAGTGGGCTGTTCGGATCCCTACACCCTCACTGCAGTTGAACGGGAAGAGAAACTGAGGCTGGGTGGAAGTTACTGAGACCCTATCACACCTCTCCTCACCACTCGGCACCACTGTGTATAGTGCAAGGACGCAGGAAGCCTGGGTTTTAGTCCTGAGACTGTCGCTAATTAACTGTATGACTCTGGGCGAATCACATCACTTCTCTGGGCCTCAGTTTCCCCATCTGTAAAAATAACACTTAGCTAACTAGTAATGCTCAATAAATGTTTAAATGACTGACATGAACGAGGTAAACTGGGTGCCTGCCCCTTCAGGTGCAGTGCAGCTAAGAATTCTAGGATCAGGGAATCCTTAGAAAAGACAAACTCAGGGAGCCCCTGGGGCCCCAGAGGGTGAGGCAAGGCCTGGGGGTGTGTGCAGGCCCTGGGGGTGGGTACGTGTGGGAGCTCTGTGCACACACAGGCCCTCCCCTGACTGCTGTGGTCCCGCCCCCCAGGGAGCTGTGCTCTGGGGCTTCCCTTCTGCTGTTCTGCTGCTGTCCGCCAGAATAATGAAGATCAGAAGAAGCCAGAGGCCCAGGCCCTGGTGGGAGGAGTCAGGTCCAAGACCAGGCGGACCAGGACATGGCAGATGGGTGCGGGGAACTCAGAAAAGGGCGCTGGCCCTGGAAGCCCCATCCCGTAACGTGGGAGAGGCCAGGAGAGTGGACCAGGCTCAGCCGGAACTCACCCCCACTTCCTGCTCTCCCCTCCCCAAGCTGGAGCCCCCACAGGGACTGGAGAAACACTGACAGCTTAGGTGGCAGATGGAACCCAGTGTCCCCTCCTGGGTGGGTGGCATGGCCCACGGAAGCCAGATGGTGTGTGTGGTGGGAAGGGAGGCCTGGGTCACCCAGAATAGGTTGTCAGCCCCGACACCTTCCTCGTGGCAGGGAAGACGCAGCCAGCCCTGGGTTTTATAAAACAAGTTTATTCACATTTTAGAAAAATGAATTCAAGGACAGAGAATGGCCTCCCTACTGGCTGGTATGAGTTCAAGGACAGAAGGCCAGAGGGAGGAGTTGGGAAGGAAGGAGCAGAGAACAGGGGGCCGTGTCCCCCACTCTGGGTTGGGGTAGGTCAAATAAATTAAAGGGCGGGCGGGCAGACGGAGAGGGAGGCCAGGCAGCCAGAGGCAGGCTTGGAGCTGGGCTGGCAGAGAGTCAACACCTGCAGGACGGGAGACAGGGCGAGGAGAGGGCCTGAGCGGGACCCCCCCACCCCGCCCCGCCCCAAGCCTACTAACAAGGGGACCCTCCTCGGGCACCTGGCGGGTAGCCCATGTCAGGTTTGCAGGCCAGAGGCTGAGGAAGGAAGACCAGGATGGAGGTTTTTCCCTCACCTGCGGAGGGATCACCGTTTCCGCAGCCTCTTCATGAAGCAGCAGGTGATGGTGCCAAGGACGGTGGCACCAGTGACGAGGGCAGTGCCCGCGCCCACCAGCAGGGGCACAAACAGGGTGTCCAGGGCTGGGTGAGAGCGGATGGCTCTGTTCAGCCCGGGGTGCCCCTGCCCTCTACCCAGTGTCACCCTCGTGTCCAGCCCCTGCTCCCACCTCCTCCCCATTCGCAGGCAGCCTGCCCCTGCCCACTCCCTGCCGCTCAGCACTCAAGTCACCCTCCACCCCCGGGAGACGGGCGCTGGGGGCTGCACGCTGGATTCTCCAGACTCTTCAAGTGAAGTGGCGTGGACGAGAAAGGGGATGGCAGCGGGGGAATCCAACAGAGGGCAGAAGGAGCACAGGGCTGGGAGAAGGCAGCGAGGGAGGGAGGGTGGGAGCCGCTCACCATGCGTGTAGGGGTACACCGTGACTGGCCCCGAGCGGGCACTCCCTGCCTGGTACCAGCTGTAGTCCGCATGCTGCACCCAGGCGCTGGGGGCACAGTGGTACACGCCTTCATCCTCGGGCCCCAGGCTGTGCAGCCTCAGCCGATGGCTTCGGGGTGACACCAGGTCCACGCTGACTGGGCCTCCTCCGGGCCGGACCCCCAGCTCTGCCACGCCGTCCTGGCCCACGCCACCCACCAGCTGGGCAGAGGCAGAGCTCAGCTCCCCCTCCTCCAGCCGCTCCACCCACCAGCTGGCGGCCAGCCGCACGCCCGGGGGGCCACCGCGCATAGAGATGTTGCAGAGCAGCGAGGCGGTCTCCCCGCGGTACACGGTGCCTCCGGCCAGCCACGCCACGGCCTCCAGCACCACACCTGCAGAACAAGGGGCAAGCCAGTGAAGGGCCCAGGGGCGTGGGGTTAGGAGCGCGTCCAAGCAGCCCCCAGGAAACTCAAGGTGTTCCCATGATCCAAGAAGACGCGCGTGAGGATGAGGCATGGAGGCACCTGATGGGTAGAAGTAGGAGGAAAAGGGTCTACAAGCCCCACACCCCAGAAAGACCGCAATGCACCCCTCTCACCTTCCTCCCGCACGTGCACAGGGAGGGGCCGGGAGCGGGCACTGGCTGCTTCACGAAGCCGGGCCCCAGACCCTCGGACATAGGCCTTGGCGAGGCAGCGGTAGGTGCCCGCATCACCAGGCCTGGCAGCCTCCAGCCGCAGGCGGTAGGTTCTGGATGCCACCTTCTCCATGGCAATGTGCCGGCCCTCATAGCCAGGGCCTAGGCTGCCCACACCCTCTGTGTCCAGCTGGGCAACCAGGCGGCCAGGCCCAGGTGCCCCCGCAGGTGCCATCTCCCAGCCCACGGAGTACGCAGCATGTCGGCCTGCTGGGGGCAGTGCCCCTGACACATTGCACAGCAGCTCCAAGGGCTCCCCAGGGCCAATGCGACGTTCTCCAGGTCCCACTGCCACTGCCAGCTGGCTGGCTGAAACACAGGGGTGGGGAGGGGCGTCACGGAGGCCGGAGGGGCAGAGCCCCTGACTCCTAGCTGTGGCTCCTGCCTTGACAGCAGCAACTGCAGGGTGGCCTGTCCTTCCCTCATGAGGTATGACCAGCTCCCCCACCCGGGGCTGACTCTCCCCTCCACCATGGCCCCCTATCACCATGCCCAGCTCCCCAGGGGAGAAAGGCTGTCCTGGGTGGAGGGGGAAGCGACACTATCATGGCTTGCCTGAGGGAAGGTGGGCTCCCTGGAGCCAGGCGGCGGCCACCTAGTGGGCCCACTGAGGTCCATGGGTCCCAGCTCCCACCCTGGGATGCGTGGCACTCACACAGCGTCTGCACGTCCACGTGGGCCAGGATGGCCCTCTTCTCCGCGATCTGTACCCAGCTGCCATCAGGATCCTGAATCCACTCGGCGGCCGTGCAGTGGTAGGTGCCTGCGTCATCTGCCTGGGCGCCCCCCACCACCATACGGTACCGCTCGGCACCCTCCTTGCCCAGCTGCAGCTCTCCAGCAGCCAGCCGCTCAGCATAGGGTGCTCCGGCCTCCACAGCCAGGTCGGGCCGCAGTCCCACCACTTCCTGCAGAGTCGCTCTCCCTACTGGTGCCTCCGGCACAGCTCTCCCAAAGGACACTGCCAGGTGTGTGTGCTTCTGCGTGCTCGTCCTCGCCAAGCAGCCCAGTGCCAGTTCCTGCCCCTCGTGCACGGTCAGGCGAGGGGGTGAAATTGCAGCCTGCCGGCCTCGGGGCCCTGGGGGTGTGGCAGACACCTGCAGCATATCTGGCAGAACTGGGGAGAAAGGCTGGAATGAGAGAGGGCCGGGAGCCCGTGCCTGCAGCCTGTGTTACTGCCTATGTACAGCCTGCAGCCCTGCATCGACTGTGAGCTCCAGGGGGGCAAAGATTTCATGTTATGTTATTCCTTCTGTAACCCGGTGGTGCTGGGCACAGAAGAGGCGCACAATAAATACTTGTTGAATTTCATAGAACCAGCCCATCGCCTACTCACCCTTATTTCTGGGTCTGACCCCTGTTTGAAATACTGAGAAAAGTGGCTCTGTCCTCCTTCTCAGAGGACAAAGAAACTTAAGAAAGCAAGAATGTCACATGGTCTCATTCCTCCTACCCTACCTCTACCTCCTCCCCACACCCTCCCGATATGGATCCTGGAATCTCAAGGAAAGGAGCTGGTTCACCCTGTCAGGCTCCACCACCCTCTTGGGAGTGGAAGAGGACTGGTGTGCCACCTGGCAGGAGGTAGCTTGATGATGAAGAGATCTGGCTTAGAGTCCCAGATGAGCCACTAACTCATGACTGCTGGGTGACTCTGTACAAGTCACAAAACCTGAAGGTGGTTAGAGGGGTCCCTCCTGGTCCTGACCTCGTGTCCCCTCCACCCCAGAGCCAGTACCTCTCAGCTCCACCTTGCCGCTGTAGCTGCCCAGGTAGCGGCTATCAGTAGAGGGTGTGTAGCACTCGTAAATGCCGGCATCCTGGGCCTGCAGGCGCGCAATCTTGAGCACCACGGCATCACCCTGCAGACGCTGCACCTGCACCTCGCCAGCTGCCACGCGGGAACCAAAGACAGCGTAGGAGAATCGGGTATCCCTGGTACTGGCGATGCCCAGCGCAGACTCTGGGGCCTCGGGCCTGTATAGGAACCACTCGAAGTCCTGCCGGGCAGGGCCCTCATAGCCACTGACGTTGCAGGAGATGGAGATGGCCATGCCAGCCACACGGTACAGGGGTCCCTCGGGAACCAGCACCTCCCGGGCATAGCACCCAAATCCTGTAGAGAAGGACAGAGGTTGGCCATTGCCTCCCACCATTACCAGCACCATTCCCGACTGCTGCCCAAGAGAGGAAAGAAAACCTTGGTACACAGCTGGGACCATCCTGAGAACAGGGAAAGGACGCTGGGAGATAAAACACCTGGGTCTCAAGGTGGTATAGACCCAGGTTTGCCTCAAACCCCAGAAACATCCCATTTCTGGCAGGCCTAAGGGCAGAAGGGGGTGCACCTTCTTCTGGATTTAAGCATCCCTCAATTCCAGCTGCCTGATTGCCGCCCCCTTCCCCACTCTCATGTCTGCAGTAGGGAAGACTGGTTCGGGGACTGGTCAGAAGAGCCTTCTAGCTAAGCGATTCTGAGCCCACATGGCCCCCTCCTTTGAGGAGAGCTGGCACACTCTTACTCAGAAGGACTGGTTGGCTCAGCTGTGTCACCTGGGCCAGGGGACTCCAAACAATGGAGCCAGTGGCCCGAGGACAGGGCACAGACCCAGTCAGTTCTCACCACACAATGCCTTCCCCCCTCCAGCTGTGCCATGAGCTCACTGCTTCTCCTTGCCCAGGCAGCTGAGGCTTTCTTTAGGGCAAGAACCAGCCTCTGCCCTGGCCTCTGGGGGCAGAAGATCCCTTCCCCACCAGTGTCTGCCAATCTTCCTGGCTGGCCCAGCTGATGCACAATCTGCGCCCCCATTCTCTAACAAAAGCCTTAATTTGCATGGGGCGTGCATTCATTTACCTATGGTTCTCTTTCCAGGGGAGAGGGATTACACCCCCACCTGCCCCCTCCTGTCTTTCCTCAGAGGCAAAAACTCTTTTTCAACCTACTTCTACCCCCAGGCCCTACGCAACCCTGGCAGCTACTCCTGGTGGCCGCGGAGGGCTCAGCTTCTTGCTCTGCTCCACCAATCTTCCACGGCCCCACTAAGATCACAGAAACCGCAAATGTAAGGGCTGGGAGAGTCCCCGCCTGGATTTTACAGATGAGAAAGGGCACGAGAAGTATAACGTCCAGGCCAAGATCCTACCGTCCATGGAGGGCTTCCACATGCCCCTGCAGAAGGGCAAAGCCAGGAAGGAAGGCGGGGAGCTCTAAGGTTAGGGCTAAGCAGATGACTCTTCCACCAGAACGTCACTCCCAGGGGCAGACCCACAGCCTCCGTGCAGGGCCCGGAGCAAAGCACCACATCTGGGGTCAAACTGTCTTCCAGCTCCTACAGAAGTGCACCCTTGACTTCCCCGCCTAGTGGGGCTCTCAGCCCCTTCTTCCTGTGGTAGGTTGCAGGGAGAACTTATGGTCACAGGGTTAGAGCACAGGCTGGGAGTCAGGAGACCAGGGTCTAGTCCCATGTTCATCCCCAGCTGGACCAGACCCTTCTTCCAGGCCCCAGTTCCCACACTGCAAAAGAGCTGAGAGCTTCCGCTCTGACCATGAGCCTGTGACTGTGACTTGGGAAGGGCCTGCCAGAGGGCATTTCGTAATCAGGGTGAGGGCTGCTGGCCGAGCTGCCTTCTTCCTTGGCCTCCAGGCAGGCTCTGCTCAGAAGGTCCTCCCTCCCACCTTCCAGGCTCCACAACTGCTGATGCTTGGGGATCTCCATGGGAAAGTCCGCCCCACCACCTTAGGAAGCCAGCAGCCAGGAAGCTCTCTCTCCCTAGTCGGGGTCCCCTCCTCTGGTTCCCAGAAAGGGAAGGGAGAGCAGAGACTGGCTTTGGAGTCAGAGGGGTCTGGCTAGGGATGTGTTCTCTGGGGCAGGTTACTCCATTTTCCTCATATTCCAAATGAATGTAAGTGCCCTCAGGCAGTGGGCGCGCCGACCTTGACAGGCTCTTCCACCTCTGTACACCAAACCTCCCCACCTCCCCTGGGCTCCTCTCTGCTCGATGCTGCCCACGGGGGAAAAACCGGCCAGCTGCTAAGCAACCGGGTCCCATGGCTCCTTTCTGTGCCCATTTTCCTGCCTCCCGCCAGGGCCCCAATGATTCGCTCTAGTCCCCCAGGGCCCAGGGACCTAGGCAGCAGGGGAGCCTCTGCTTGGCACTGGTGGAGCTCTGGGCTAGAAACAGGCGGCTGGGACTACATCAGCCTGTGCCTCGGCTATGGCAGCTCCGGGTCCTTGCAGACAGGCCACCTCCCACTCTGTGTTTTCTTATGTCAAGGGCTTCAGTCACTGTCCCAATGCCACACTCCTCCTCCCAGACCACCTCCTGCAGGGAACCCTCCAGTTCAGGCCAAAAACAATGCCACTGTCACTGCCCTCGTGCCTCCATGCGGGGTGGCCCGGAACAGCCCGTGAACATCCACCGCAACAGACACCGGGTGCTCAGACACCCCAGCATCGGTCTCCACGCAGCCTGCTTTCTCCTGAGGCAAGGAAGCTGGGACTAAGCGGGTGCGATAACTGGTGGGAGGCTACAGAGCCCAGTGCCGTCGGAGAGGAAAAGTGGGGCAGAGGAAGACCTGGCTGAGGTGCAGACGGGATGAGAGGGGGAACTGCGCCCAGCCGCAGATGATGACGTCTATGCGGGCAGGAGGCAACTAAGGGAGACTTACTTCCAAGATCATTAACAGGACTGGCCCCTGGGCCTCCAGCCAACTCCGGGCAATTACGAAGACTGGCGGGCACTGCCCACGCAGGGCGGGCACCTGAAGCTGGGCCTGAAGCTCAGTGAGGCAGAGAGGAGTCACAGCATCTGGGAGCGGCGACCCCTGGATCTGAGCATGCAGGTTGAGAAACGGGGCCTGGCGGTCCCTGGGGGACGCCCCTCGGTGGGTCCTCACTGTACCCCAGCCGGGGGCCTAGAGCTGGGGGGGCCTTCACCCTGCCGCCCCCAAGACTGGCTCGGCGGACAACCACAAAGGGCGGCTGGGCGCCGAGCCCAGGGAGGCTGGAGGTGCCCGTGACCAGAAGCGGGGTGCGAGGGGCTCCGAAATGCTGGGGAGGCGGGCCGGGCCGGGCGCCAGGCGGCAGGCACCTGCCCAGCGGGGCCGGGGGCTGAGGCGGGGGCCGGGCTTACCCAGCGCAAGCAGCAGCAGCAGCAGCGGCGGCGGCGGCGGCGCCGGCGGCCTGGGACCGAGGGCGCCCATCTTGCGCGGCCGGCTCGGGGTGGCCCGGGGCTCGGGGGCGCATGCCCGCCTAGGGGGCACGAAGGCGAGCGGCGAGGCGTGGGCGCGTGGAGCCGAGCTGAGCCGCGCGGAAGCAGCCAAGCCCCTCCCCTCCGCCTCCTCCCCCTCCGCTCCTCCCACCACTTCCCCTCCCGCCTCGGCGCCTGGAGGCCGTTCCCGCCGCGCCCGCCCCGCCTGACCCTGGCCGCGCTTTAGGCCCCTAGACCTTGGCTTCGGCTCCGCCCCGGACAGACCCCGCCCCTTCCTGGCTTTAAGTCCCGGCCCCGCCCTCCCCCTTTCAGGCCCGCCCCCGATCCCGGCCCCGCCCCGATCCCGGTGGCGCTAGCAGGCAGCTGCCGACTCGGCTGACTCCCACCCGGCCTCGCTTGCGGGGCACCCTGGCTCCGCACCTGCCGGCCTTTCCCTGAGGAAACCCTGGGGCGGGGGGGGGGGGGTGGCTGTGGCCGCGCGCCTGGAGTCCAGGTCTTTGCCCTGGGCTGTCAGGCCTCTCGCCAACGGGCAGGACCCGGGAGTTTGGGTATCTGGGCTGAAGGGCGGGCGCTTCAGGGCCCCACGCGGTCACCAGAGACCTGTTTGCCACCCCCTCAGGGCAGAACCGGTGGCTGTGCCGTCTGAGCGTCGTCACTTCCTGATTGGGGATCCTAGTCAGGTTGCTTAAGTTCTTTCAATCTCAGTTCTCTTGTCAGCAGACTGAGGGGGGATGCCATCCACACCAAAATTAATTAAGACAATGTACATACAGTGCTTGGCACAAGATAACACAAAACAGTAGACACGGTGTTTTTGTTTGTATTTGAATTATTTAAACTGCTTGCTAAGAGTTTAGTTTTAGACTTGAGAGGGTGAACCTGGGGTTTAGTTAAGTGAGTGATGGTTTCCAGTGAGGGGAGGGGACAACCCTCTACCTTGGGAAGGGTGGGCCTGCCCTGGCGGTGGGAGAACGGAAAGGGCGCGTGTCCTAGGCACTCTGCCTCCTCCCGGCTTTGGAGAAGGTGAGACGCGGGGTGGGGCTGGGGTGGGGGGAAGGGACATGCAGGTCTGCAAAGCCCAGGCTGTCAGAGTGCCCAGAAGTCATCTAGCATGTCACCCTCTAACCCCTCTACTTGCCCCACTCAGCACCCCAACCCTCCCACTCACTCCTCATCCCCCTTTACAGAGGTGGAAACAGGCTGCAAGAGGGGAAGTGGTACAGGATCCGACCAGACTTTCCTTGAACACAACCAGTGCCTGGCTAAGAGGGATGCTCAGCTGGAACCACATTCAGAGACAGACCAGAGAAACCGAGGCAGAGGGCTGATTTCCCCAGGGAAGACCACAGGTCCACTGCTCCCCTCCCAATGCTTGCAGGACTGGCCCTGGGAGAGGACAGCAGGCTCTTCATTCTCTCCTGCTTTGACATATCCACAGCCTGACTTCTCCAGATCCATCTCGCCTAAATCCATCCACAGGCCAGACTGAGCCATGTGAAAACTGAGCAGCACAGGGAAGTTTTGGGAGGAAAACCATTCTCCCTTTATGTGGGAGCACAGCAGACATAATGCCTTCCTGGGGGTGCTTGAGAGGAGATGCTGCCAATCTTCATCATCACGGATACCATTTATGGGACACCTATACAGTAAGGCCCTTTTGAACATTATTTCTAGTTTCCGCAGCTTATTTTGCCAGATGGTGTCACTTAACAGATGAGAAACCTAAGGGCTAAGCTTTTTGCCCAAGGCCACACAGCTTTTAAGTGGCCAGGGTATGGCAAGCCCAGGCCTATCTATCCCCAAAGACCCAAATCTTCAGTCACCCCACTGTCTCTCTTCCCAAACCTCTCCACCCTATAAACCCATTCAGTCAACGAATTCTGATTGGGCCAGGCCTTGTGCCAGATGCTGGAGATGCCGTGGTAAACAAGGCCCACATAGTCCCCTGCTTTCAGGGAGCCTCCAGGGGGGAAGGAGACATACCATAAACAAGCAATGACCAGCTCTCAGTATGAGTTTTATGAGGGGGCCCTCGGGTTGCTGAGGGCACCCTCTGGCATGGGCGCACCCTTGGGGCTGGAGGAAGATGGGAGTGGGTAGGTGTTGAGGGGCTGGGCTGGCATCTCCAGTGATGTGGCCCACGGGGAGCTCATTGCGGAGGCCGCCAGCAGGGGGAGACCACAGCCCGGGCCTGAGACTCCCTTCAGCTGATTATGTAACCGGGAAACCGGGGAAGGAGGGCAAACCCCAGGCGCCAGACGCAGTACCCGCGACAGCAGAGGAGCTTCGTGCAGAAGGATGTCACACACCCCAACAAAGCCATGCACAGACACGCCCACAGCACTCACAGGCTGCAAAGGAGGGATATACTGTGTAGACTGGAAAATACTCCTGGACCCTCCCCATCTGGCCCATAAAAACCACACAGGCTTACCCAGCACCTTGGCTGATGCTTGTGGTGGGAGAGCAGAGAAAGGGGGGCAGCAGCTTTTCAGACATTCTCAGCCTGAGGCATGAGGGGGAAGCCTGGGATTGCAGAGACGTGGGTGAGGGGGCAGTAGTGACCATGGGCAGCTGATGTCACTATGCCATCACCAGCTTCCCACTCGCCTTCCATATCCCACCAGGTGTGGGCATATATCAGACATCAGGCCTGTGATTCACGTGCTTATGTCATTCCTCCCCCATCTAGATGACATATGCAAGGCCCCGAGGTGGCCCTGAGGTGGCCGGAGTAGCATTAAAGATAATGAAGATCCACGCTCTGCCCTAAAGCAGCTTATAATCTGGCTGCAACGCCACACATTACAGTCACAAGCATGGAGACATGGTTCTAAGAGAGGCACAAAGGCGGGACCATTAATGTATTCTGGGCCAGGTGCGTAACATGACCTCACTTCATCCTCCCAGAACCTTCTGAGGTTAGTGCTATTATTATCCCCATGAGGAAACTGAGGCATGCAGAAGTTTAGGAATATGTCCAAGGTTAATGGATTGCTGTCTAAACGCGGACTGAGCCTAGCATTGTCTGAGTGTGGAGGAGCCTGTGTGTCTAACCCCAGTTCCCTGGCTTCGTGGGCAAACATGGACCCAGCACATACAAATACATACCCAGCCATTGACAGACGTTACCCTTATCAAAGAAGCAAGCACATATACCTGCCAGACACGAGACACATAGAGATGCCCCAGACACACCCACAGTCCTCAGCTCTCTCTTTTAAATACATAGCATCCCAGCTTGGTGGGAACTAATGACCACACACAAGAAAGCCCTGTGATGTGAGTGTGTTGATAGAGCCTCGGCCCATACTGCCCTGTAAGCCGTAACTTCCCACTCTCCCAAGGGGACCCTTCTCTCTGTGACTTTCCGAGAGGCTCAAGCAAAGAGACAAGACTGCTGGAGCAAACGCCCACCTTCACCCTGACAGCCTGCTCATGCCAGGAGCACAGAGACGGCGGTGTGAGCATGGGACCCAGGTGCCCACAGATAAACATCCAGACACTGTGCGAGCGCAGACATACTTGAGGGCCCACAAGCCATCTTCCACACGCACACGCAGGCACGCTGGACCCTCGCCCTCCTTCCTCCCTAGCCTGGCGTCTGTTCCGTCATGGTAGACCCGTCTACCCCCCGAGTAGTCCTCTTGCCCTGGCTGAGCCCACACTCCTTCCCAAACTCTCAAACCCTCCGCCAAGTGGGTGGCACAGCTGTTCAAGAATAAAGGAACCACAGGGCACTGCTGGCCTTGGCATAACCAGGCCCTGACCTCCGAGGAGGCCCTGCCACTCTGATGTCCCGGATTAGTGCCAGCTGCCGCCCACTCTGGAATGCCGTGGATGGATCCCTCCGAGCTGGAACCTCCTCCTCCTCCTTCCCCTGACAAGTCCCTTGTTCCCTCGTTCCCTAGGGCTGGGTCCTTGGGCTCCACTCCAACTGCTCCCCACCCCTGTCCTGATGGTGCAGACATGTGTCGGGAAGGTAGCACAGGGCTGAGGCCACTCCCGCAGGGCGATATCACTTCTTTGCCAACCCGAGCAGCCTGGGGTGAGGGTCTGGGGATGAGTCCATGGCAGAAGATAACAGGGCCTTGGCCAGAGGTCTGTGGGCTGCATGTTGTAGACGAACCCAGGTGGCAGGAGGTGGTTAGCACCAGGTGACTGTGTCTGGGGCCCTGAGGTTGAGCAAGAGACAGACTTGGAGAATGGGTTCCTTCCGAGTTTGTCCATATGCAGCTGAGTGAGGCGAGGAGGCGGCACGGGTGACCGCTAGTACTTACTGGGCACTGGCTTCATGCAGGGCACTGCGCTGAGCACTTGGTACACAGGCACACAGTTCTCCCGACCCCATGGAATGAGTGCTATTGTTGTCCATTTTGCAGATGGGAGAAAGGGCCAGAGAGGTTGTATCACTTACCCAGAGTCACCTGGTCAGCAAGTGGTAGCACCTAGATTCAAATACAAGCTGTTTGACTGCCAAACTTTAAGCTCCTAACATGCTTCTTCCTCCTCCTTACCTGACCTGCACACATTTATTCATTTATGCTCACGTGCACACACACACACACACACACACACACACACACACACGCATGCCCACCTGGTGCCTACACAACCTTTTGAAATAACTGCCTTTGTCCACCAGTGCATCTCTGGCTTCCAGCACAGGTGGATGTTCATAAATATTTGTTAAATGAATGAATGCAGTGCTAGAAGCGCAGGGAGAGGATGCTTGTGTGTGTGTGTGTGTGTGTGTGTGTGTGTGTGTGTGTGTGTGTGTGTGTGTGTGTGTGTTGTGTGTGTGTGTGTGTGTGATGGCTATATAGGAGGAGAAGGGAACGAGGGGAGCTTCACACTCCAGACCTGTGAACAACAGCAAAGGCTCACTTATAACTCTGGGGTCCCAGCCCTTCAAAGTGTCCTGGGTGGGGAAAGAGGAATGAAATTGGGGTTCACAGGGCTCCCTGAAATGAAAGGGGGTCTTAACACTCCCCTCCAATCAGCACAGAGGACAGGGGGACATGAGGGGACCTGGGAAGAGGGTAGGAGAACAAACAGCTGCTTGGCCATCTCAGCACCATCTTCAGCTCCTGCTTGTCACCATTCCCTGTCCTGGTGCTGCGTGCTCTTCCCAGGGCTCCCCCTGCCCCTCCACTGCCCACACCTGGACTCCCCAGGAACCTGGCACCCCTTGGCTATCCTGGCTGCAGAGTAGACAATTCCCCCTTGCCCTAGGCCAAATGAAACAAGGGTGGAATTTTTCCAAAGGCTCTCTATGGGTGAAGTGAAGAGAAAACAAAGCCAGAAATAAAGATTACAAAAACAAAGAGACAGATGGGACAGTGGGGGTGAGGGAACTCAGCCACAGGAGAGAGGGCCGGCATCCTGCCGCCGCCGGGCCCTCCCCTCGCTCCCACAGCACCCTGTCCTGGGCCCTTGGACGGCATTTCCCACTCTGCATGGTTATCCCAGAGCCTGTTTATATCTAGATCTTGGCTGTGAGCTTCTCAAGGCCACTGTTGGCAATTTTTGGCTCTGCCCCCATGCCTAGCACAGTGTCTGGCAAGGAACAGAAGCCCAACAGACATTTGCCAAGTAAATGGGCGAGTGAGTGAGAAGTGGGTGAGCGAGAGATGGAGGCAGCGTCCTTTCTCTCTGGTGACCAGATTTCCTCCACGGTGGTCACTTTGCATCCACAGTGCCTGGAAGCTGTCCTCCTATTTCAGAGCATGAACCTTCCGTCTGTCAAGGAACAACCCAGGCTGGCTGACCTGGCAAACTGGGAAGGGTCGAGTTCTGTCCTCCGGGGAGGGAAGGGTGCTGGAGATGAAATTCAGCTAAAAAAGAAACCACCAGACCAGGACATTGGAAAGCCAGAGCAGAAAATAATAGCTACCACATGCACTGGGCATGGGAATTCTCCGAACAACCTTGCCAGTTAGAGCTGTTTAGGAAACTGAGGCTCAGAGAAGCTGAAAATTTGTCCAGTGAGCAGTAGATCGAGGGCTTGTCCTCCAAGCACTCTGATGCACAGCGGTTTCCTACCACACTGTCACGCTGCCTCTGTGCAGGACAAACCATCACTGCGAGGAGCCGGCATCCAGGGGGAGGAAAGGGTGCAGGTCCATCCAGCTGGCAGGGCTGCCCGCTCCAGGTGGGGACTGAGCAGTGGCACTGAGAATGCCAGCCCCTGAACGAGATGTCCCAGAGCAAAAGGGTGGCTTCCCTCCCAAACAGTCTCCTTTCTGCCAAGCCCTTATTATAGCTAATGTTGCAGCAATATCCACCCCCATCTCCAACCCTGCCCTCCCTCACCACAACATCAGGGTTGCCAAATCCTAAAATGCTACCTGCCCCTTTCTCATCTGCCCCTTCCTCCTCAACATCATTGCCACTCTCCAGATCCTCACCACCTCTTGGCTGAGTGATTGCCATAACCGCCTACCTGTCTCTTCCTTCCAGCCAACACCCCTGCCATGTACACACACACCCTGCGATCAAATGAGCCTGCCTTGAGCATTGCTCTCCTGCTCAAAATGTGAAATGATTCCTCTTGCTTATAGCTAAATTTCTCAAATTGCTTGGTGGTAAAAATACAGCTTCCCACTCCCCACCCCTGCCCTCGTGTATTTTCTAAGAGATGTGCCTGCTCTCCTGGATTTTTATCAAGTACCGCAGGTGATGATTATCATCAGAGCCTTTAGGAAATGCTGCAGTTAGATTGGCACTCCGTCTAGTGTTTCAGATCCCCCACAAAACGACTCCCACGCCCATTTCCAGTACTGGTTCCCGTGTTCCTTCTTGGCGAACTGGGTGCTCCCTGTGCCTGGACCACACTGTTCCCTCTACCTGAACACACTCCCTCTGGTTCTGAGCCAGATCCTACCTGTCCGTCAAGGCCCAACTGGAATGCCACCTCCTCCCCGTCTGGCTGAGAACCATCTCTCCCTTCTCTGAGCAACCATCACCTTCCAAATCTAATGGTGTGCGGCCAGTAGCCAGTTGTGCCTGGCTCAGTGAAGATGTTTGGGGGTATCCCAGTTCCTTCCCTTTATCTTCTGGGGTGCTCTTCACTCTTGCCATGGCAGCTGGGGGCTTTCTGGACCTGTGTTCCTCAAGCCAGGAAGCAGAGGGTTCCTTGCCTGCACCCTCGGGCATGTTCTGGAGCCAGACTGCCTGGGTGTGAATCCCAGCTGCCCAACTTGGTTATGCTTCTTCAGATCTTTGTGTCTCAGTTTCCCCATCTATAAAATAGACTTGTTGTGAGGACTATGTTAGGTACCGCATGGAAAGTGCCGAAGTGCTGGCATGGGGGCTCATTAACTGTTAGCTCTGGCGAGCCAGCCATCTTCGGGACAGTCCAGCTCAGCAGTTCGCAGCCCTGCCTGCACATTGGAGCATCTGGGGAGCTTTTGAAAGACACTGAAGTCTCAGCCCCATCACAGACCAATTGAAACGTGATGTCTGGGAGCAAAGCCCAGGCTGGGACATTAACATGCAGCTGCGGTGAGAACCTCTACCGAGTCCAGTGCCTCACTTTACTGGTGAGAGGTAAAGGACTTAGAAAAGTCCACACGCTGTCATGTTAGAGCTAGTGCCATATAGCAAGCCTCTGCCTGTTCCCTGGTCCAGCCCAAGGTGACCTCTGCCACTGTGTGGCCCAGCCGCTGCTCCTGCACCTTCGGGATGGAGGGGAGACAGAGCCCAGGCCCACCCCATCTCCCTCAGCGGACATAGAGGTAAAGAAGTGAAGAGATCTTGAGAAAATGCGGAGGAGTGTCCGAGGGCTAGGGGCTGGCCTTGGGAAGCCCAGGTCAAGGGACCACATGGATGGCATGAGATCCTGACAAAACGACTGTGAGGGTGCCAACCTGTTTGCCTTGACTGTAATATTCTCTCTAGCACCTGGCACAGAATGAGGTGCTCAGGGAGTATTCAACAAATGCTGGTAGAATGTCTGACGCAGTGGCAAGAAGTGAGCCACACACTGTTGACTGAGTTGGCCAGCGGGACACCCACATTCCCCAAGGGGTAGTTCTGAGAACACCAGACAGGAGCACAAGAATGCAAGGATCCTGGACTTGCAGAGAAACTGAGGCACAGAGGAGGCCGAGCTCCCTGAAGTCCCAAGGAGAATTCGTTATGTGGGAACAAGGCTGGGGCCCTGTGTGCCAGCTGTTTGCAGGGCATCCTGTCCTCGCCGGGCATCCAGAACCCCCAGGGAGACAGGCAGACAAACAGAACCATATCCTGGGCCAAGAAGAGGGGCCTGGCAAGGGAAGAAGGAGGTAGGAAGGAGGGGGTTGGGGGGCCCAGCGGGCTGCCTCTTGACAGGGGGAACAGGGAGGCGGGGTGCTTTGGGCCAGTGGCTGGGTCAGATCTCTGGCCAAAGCAAATGTGCCTACGGGTAGTGGGGGGCCGCTCCCCTCCCTGCCCAGATGGAATCAAAGGCAAACAGGAACCCTAGAGGGCCCAGCTGTGACCCTTGCTCCCCACACTCAGCAAGGCCCATTAACTCCATCCTTCCCGTAATCCTTAACATCCTTTTCCCAGCCCAAAGAATCTCTAGAAACAGACCCACCTGCTATTTTCTGATCAGATGCTGTCCAAGAAGGGACAGGTATCTGCAAGTCTCACCCCCCACCCTACCTTTCTCCCCCAAAGATACCCAGACCTTGTCCCGCCTTTCACGGGGCTCTCCGTAAGAAATTGAACTAGTGGCTGTCCAAACCCTGTGCCCTTCTTGCTTCTGTGCCAAGAGTCTAGGGCTCAGACTCGTTTCTGTGGGTCATACTAATAACCAAAATAGGAGTCCCTGTCCCCCTGACTCTCCTTCTGAACCCAGGCCTCCGGCTGGGGGTCGCTGCTCAGACCACTGCAAGTATGTCTCCCATTCGCCTGGGCCAAGCCGCGAGCTGAGGCAGAAGTCAGCTGGAATCCGGGCATCATCAGAGCTGCAAAGGGACCTCAGAGGTTTTTCTAGTCCTGCTCTTTGTTATTCAGATGCGGAGGCAGAGTGGGGACGCCTCTTGTCCACGGTCACACAGCTGCTTGGTGGCCCCACTAGGACCAGCCTCAGCTGGCCTGACTTGTAGGCATGTACCCTTGGCAACAGACCACGGTGGGGACAGCAGGCGGGCAGGTGGGAAGACGGGCACAGGACAGCCCTGGACCATGGTGCTGAGAAAGGCAGTTGACAAAGGGACCCTGGGCCACACCTGTTACTCCTTTCCTTTTTTTTTAATTTTTTAATTTTTTATTATTTTTTTTGTTTTTGCTCCTTCCTTTTTTCTCCCTGAGGCTTCCCCCTGCGTGTCTAGGTAGGCCCCCCGCCACGGAGCTGTCCAAACCCAGAGGGCAGTAAAGAGGGCAAGAAGACATGCACCTGGAACAGAGCCAGAGAGATGGAGGAAAATTCTTCCGGGTGTTCTTTTCTCTTCTACATTTTCTGAATTCCTTATAATGTGGCTTTAACAATAAAAAGGATAATAAGAATAATTTGGGAGAAAGAATAAAGATGACAGAAGCAAGGAGAGAGAGGAAGAGGACATTAGAATCTATTTTGAGTAGATTGAAAAGAAAGATCAGACAGAAAACAGAGGAGCAGACATCAAGGAAGAGAGAGAGGGAAAATTCAACAGCGTCCTTGGGGTCCAGTAGGGAAACTGAGGCGTCCCAGGCCTCGGACAGCCATTCTGTGGCTCTGAGCTCAACCTTCCCCACCACAAGGTCACCACACTCTTTGGGAAGCGAGAGGAGAGAGGAAGAGGAGAAAGAGGCACCCTTCCTGGGCTCCTGGCATGGCTACCCCAGCCAGCCCAGGCTCCCTGTCCACCCCATCACCCCAAGGCTGTCGCCCTGCGCAAGAAGAGAATTTTCTCCCACTCGGCAGGAGCCCTGGAAATGGAGAGGAGGAGGGAAGCGGGGTGGGACAGACTGCGCAGAGAGGCCTGGCAGCCGAAGGAGAGGAAGAGAAGAAGCAGGGCTGGTGAGCCAGCCCAAATCGGGAAGGGGGCAGAGCATGGGGGGAGGGGCAGTGGGGGTGATAGAGCCTCCCCTGCGTCCTTCTCTCCTTCTCTCCCTCCCTCTCTCTCTTTCATGATCTTGAAACAACCTTCAAGTCTGGGCTGCAAGCCCCAGGAGGCTAGTCACTTAGGAAACAAAACTGTTTCTTGGAGACCTTGCACGCCCATCTGCAGCTAAGTGGCGTCCCCACCCCCTGATGCACATGCACATTCTCCCATGGACTCTCACGTACGCCCGCACCCGGATGCACACACGCGCACGTGCTTATGCGTGCACACACACAGAGCATCCTAACATGCGATATACAAATAACTGACTTGTAATAGACTGGCTACACAGCCAGCCAAGGGTGGCCCTCCCCTGTCTGGGGGGGGCTCTGCCTTTGGAACTGCCATTTGGTACATTCACATGGTCCCTACCCACATACAGACTCCCACCCAGTCACCTCCCCCTCAGTCGTTAAGCTCGTGTGTATATGCATGCGCACACACATACACACACACACACACAGCCCTACTTCCCAGATCTTCCCAGGCCAACCAAACATTTGATTCAGGGCCCCAGTCCTGCCTTTCCGTGTTCTGCTCCTGACCTGTGACTTTCTCCCAAGCCCACTCCGCAGCCCAGGAACCCTGGCCTCCCCGCCCCTACTGCCAGGTCTTTCTCACTGTCTGCTTGGTTCCTCTCGCTCAGAGGAACTGGATCTGAACTGTGTTCAAAGGGAGCAGGAGTGCCGCCCAGGATCAGAGGGCGAGTTGTCTATACCCATTGATGTCCCAGAGTCTGAGACCCATGGCGCAGGAGAATCAGGTAAACTCCCAGAGTGGGCAGTGGGGGTGGCCAGCGAGGCACAAATGAGGAACGGCCCCGGGTGTCCTGTCCCCCCTTTCTTTTGCCTGAGCCCCACATGTGTGAGCAGCATGCCCTGGGGTCTGCACACTAGCTCAAATGCAGAGCATGGCAGTGAGCCCCCGGCAAGCTGTATGGGCAGAGGACGGGCATTGGGCCTGGCTACAGAGACCAGAGCCAGGGCCTTGGAAGGACCGGGTAGTGCTGGGAGGTGCCAGCGGGGGCGAGGGAGGGTGATGAGCATTGTCAGAGCCCAGTGGCCGCCATCTCCAGGCCTTCCGGTTCTGGGATGGGTTTCCTCTTGTATCTCACCTTGTGTCCTGGAGAGGGCTGAGCAGGCGATAACCAAGGAGCCAACCCAGGAACGAAGGAACAGGTGCTCCCTGAGTCCCAGGTCATCCCCTGGTGCCCCAGCCCAGGGCAAAGCTGCCTTCAGCTGCCCCAGCATTGAGTAACCCGGCCCCCTGGGGGCCACTCTGCTAGTGACTTCTTTACTAGGCGGTCTCTTCTGATGTCTCACCACAGCCCAGCCGCTTCTCTCACTCTCCTCTGCACACAGGGCCTTGGGCTGGGATCTGTCTCCCCTCACTGTTTCCTGTTCTCCCCCAGGCTCAAGATCAAGGTCAGTTGAGGGGCCCTTGGAAAGAAGGTATCTGCCCCATCCCACCCACCCTTCCAGCTGTAACCCAGGAGGAGAAGGAGGGCGGAAGAGGCTGTGACCTTCCGGATCACCGTAATGGAAAATCCCAAGTGCAGGCCCGGAAGGAGGCCAGTTATTTGGGGAATTCAGATGTAAGCCCTGTTCCCTGAGATTGGATTTGCTGCAGGAGAGGCCTGCAATCCCTGTAGGGAATTCCCCTGGGGCCAGAGAGGGATGCGGCCCAGCGCTGGGCACCCTAGGTCTCATCCCCGCCCTCCCCTCCCATCCTCCTGGCTTCCTTTGGACCTGCCCCCAGGCTGCTGGCTTCCCTCCACGCCATCTCTGTGCCCAGAGAAGTGGGAACCCTCAGCGAACCCCGTCCTCTGACTGCTCCCAAGAGTCAGGGGCAGGACTTGCTCTCCCATCTGCCCCTTCGGGCTTCCCCTTTCCTCTTAGCCCCTCATGCTTTGACTCATACCAAATGGGCAGCAGCCCCCCTGGGCCAACTGGTCCTGTCTGGGTCACCTGCTGTACCCCCAGTTCCAGCTGGTATGATGCTGCAGACAGCCCTTCCAGCCCTGGCGAGACCCCTCGCCTCCTCCCAGTTTCTCCCAGCTTCCCTGCAGAGGCCTCTCATCTGTCTGGCCTCCATCCTGCAGGCTGCGATTTGCCTCCCGTCTTTCCTGTTCCCGGGCCTGGGGCTTGCTGGGACCCACATCCCGCTTTTGGCTTCTCCCCACCCCACCCACCAGCCCCAGGCAGATTCAGCCCAGCGCTCTTCAACCCCAACTAAAGGAGCAAACAAGGGCCAAACAAAACCTGGAAATGTGACCAAGGGTGCCTGCTAGGCTGGGTCCAGGGCAGAAGCCCCAGGCCCAGGCTGTCTCTCCTCCACCAGCCTCCTCTCTGACCCCTGGAGTCTTGACTCAAATTTTGGGAAGGCTTCATCTGGAGGGCTTGGGGAGACCCCCGTCCCCTCCATCTCCGACTTCATGTTGCCTCTTGAGCCACCTTTGGTCTCGCCAGGGTCCCTCTGGGGTTCCTCATGAAGAGGGTGGCCCTGGGTTCCAGTGCTTCCGGGTCTCACAACCTGCCCGGTAGAGGGAACCATCTCTGTTTCTTTCTCTAGGAGGCCGGTGCACACTCAGGAGACCTGGGTTCTGGTTCTGTTTTACTGGCTTCAACTGTTTAATCTCTCTGAGCCTCAGTTTCCCCATCAGAAAAACAAGGCAAGAAGTGGGACCACATGGCCTTGGGCATCCTGGGATGCTAAGAAGACAGCGCCCCTCCACCTGTCCCTACATGGCACGTTCCTACCCGTCCACCCTCCCCACCCTCGGTAGTGAGGGGAGAGGGGGAGGCGAGGGGGAGTGCATGGCAGGGCCCATGGACAGTCCCCCAGCCTGTTGCTTAAGGGGCGGGAGGGGAGGAGTCCTCAGGGATCCTGTTTCAACAAACGTCTCTTTCCCAAGGAGGGGAAGGCGGGGGAGAGGGGGAGAGGGGCCTATTTAAAGCTACCCTGTTGCTCCCGCCAGTGCAGTCTGGCCCGTAGGTCTCTGGCCGTCCCAGACCGGCGTGCAGGCTTGGGATCCTCCTGGTGACCCCTCCAGTCCAGGTCCCCTCAGCCACTCTGCCCCAAGATGGGCCGTGGGGTGAGTATCCCCACAGAGCGGCAGCAGCTCCAGGGAGGAGCAGGGCTCTCTGGGGGGTGGGGGAGGCCACAGGGAAGGGATGAGCTGGGAATGGGACGCGGAGGGAGGAGCTGAGAGGAGCTGACAGAGCTGGTTGTCTGAGCTTGGAACCAAGTCTCCCGGCACCAGCTGCACGCACAGGTCCAGGGCGCTCATGGCCCAAGTGCCCTCCCCTCCGCCAGCCCCGGGGTCAGCCCCAGGGCAGCCACAGGCAACCTCCCTCACCTCCATCCCCGCGCCCACTCTGCTCTCCCACACCTTCTGGCCTCCCAGCTGAAGGGGTACTTGGCACTGTTCATCCGCTGTCTGCACCGCCCCCTGAAAATACTCATTCCTCTTGGAGTCCCAGCCTGAGGGCATGTGGGTCCAACTTGAGGATGGAGAGAGCCAGGCTGGCCTCTGCTCCTGAGCCACCAGCAGTCCCGGACACCAGCCCCAGGGTCCCTGGGCACCAGGAGACAGCTGGGATGGGGGTGGGCAGGAGGAGCGATGTGCCCCCAGCCCAGCCCCCCTCCGGATGTCCTGGGCAGCACTGTCCTCGGCTCTGGGCCATGGGTACTAAGGACTTTCCCAGAGGCTGGTAAGAGCTGCCTGCTCTCCCTAGCCCACCCCTGCCTGTGGCATTCTGTGGCCCTGGCTATGCCAAGGGGAAGATTAACAACCAAGCGGGGGCAGGGCTTTGAATTCTTAGAAATGAAATTTCCATATGGAGAAAAGTGACCAGAGCCCTTTCCATACTGTGCCAGGCTGCTTTCCTTTTGTGGAATGCTGGAGGAAGAGAGCGGAAGGGAAGGGGCATGGGCGGTGGGCAACGGGAGGGTGCTGAGGAACGAGGGGGCTGTGGGCATGTGCGGGGGCGTTCTGGGCCCAAGAGGGGTCAGGCAAGGACGTGTTATTGCCCTGAGCTTAGCAGCTGGGAAAGCTCTGAGCTTGGACACCAGGGTTCCTGAGCTAGGGTGGAAGCTATAAATAGAACGGGACGTGTGTATGCGCGCGTGCACGCGTGCACGCCTGCCACCATGTGCTCTCCGTAGTCTGGAGTGGGTACAGATATCCATGGATGACACCTGTGCTTGTGTCTCAGTAGGCAAATTTGAAACGTACCCAATTTCAGGCATGTGGGAGCATAAATGTCACTGTGCAGAGATGAGTGAAGGTCCAGAGAGCTGCCTCTGAGGTGTGGGCTTCATGGAGGAAGAGGTCACAAGTGTGGGAAGATATACTGTCTTGGACCTTCAGCTGCTCCTTGGCATCTCTTGCTCCCCCAGGGAAAGGGGGTCCCCAGCTGTGGAGCAGGACCTCTGAGAGGCCAGGTGGAGCCCTCACTCCCCCACCTGTGTAGAGAGGAGGGGAGGAAGCCCTCTCCCGGCTCCACCTTAGAACAAGGTAGACCCAGGTCCAGAGACCCTGCTTGGGAAGCAATCTGACCTTGACTTCTCAGGGGACCCTGGCTTCTCCCTCAGCCCTGAAGCCCCTTCACCTGCACTCCCAGTAGCTGTGCAGGATGCAGCAGAAGTCATGCCCAGATCTGGTTCTGTTTGCGTGAGAGGTGGGGGATGTGGTGGGACTTAGTGCTAGAGGTTGGGGTTCAACCTGCCAGGACACCCCCGAAGAGGGGAAGCACCTCCTACCCATTCCCACTTCTAGGATTCATTTTGTCTCCTGTCCCTAGTCCCTGCACCTCCACTCCAGAGCAAGGCCTAACTGTCACGCCACCACCCTGTGGCCGTGAAGGGCAGCGTGGGAGTTGGGGGAAGGGATGGCACTGGTGGGAGGGAGCCCGGCTGCTCCAGCTGCCACCGAGAGGCCATGACTGGGGGAGCGCTGGCTGGTTCCCAGCTGCCCCCACTCTGTCCCAGCCTCTGGCTTCCTCAAAAAGAACTCTCTGTTCTCCTTCAGCATTCAGGACCCAGAGAGGGGACCTTGTGGCTGGGGGAGGAGAGTGCGGAGGGGGGGTGGTCCTTGCTTCCTCTCTCTCTTTCTTGCCTGGGCAGCCTGCTGGCCTTGAATCTCCTCAGGCTCCTGGCCGCAGAGCCTAAGATCTTTGCCAGGACAGGACAAGAGTGGGGGGAGGAGGCAGTGTGTCCCAAGCCCTGGGCCTGCCTGCAGGAGAACAGGGTGGGAGCTGAGAGGAAGGGGGTCCTGCGTGGGGCTGCTGAGCTCAGCCGTGATCCATCACGCCAAAAGCACAGGGCTGGCTATTTTTTAAAAACTACGCATTTGATTAGAATCTTCTTGAACTTTATTTCATGTCTGAATGTACAGAATGTACAGAAACTCTCTGGGCTCTTCTCCTTTGCTTCAGCCACAGCCCCATCCTCTAGGCCAGGCCAGGCCCTGTTCCTGCCCCTGGGGCTCCAGAGCATCACACTGACACTTGTCCAGCCTCATCTCTGGCCCTGGTCCTTCTGCCTCTCATCCATTTCTCAGTCCCGTCCCACCAAGGACAGTCAGTGAATCCCAAGTATTTCAATGCATTCAGTTAAAGGAACCCTCTCAAGTCACCTGGGGAAGGAAGAGAAAACTCACGGGCCCTTCCCCACTCCTTCTGTTGGGCTGTCTCATGGACACTTCATAGGGAAACAAATGCAGGATTTAGTGTGTACGGGGTGGTGTCCACCCCTCGGGGCACCACCCTCCCTGTTCCTTATCGCACTGGTCAGACTTGCACCTCTCCGGGTACTAGGTTTGTGATTGCCTATGATCAGGGCAGCTACCACATCCCTGGGATTGCTCCTGACTTTTTTATGGGAAAAATGCGTTATCCTGGAACACAGAGGACTTCCAGGGCAGCAGAACTACTCTGTATGACACTAGAATGGGGGCTACATATTGTTATACATTTGTCCAAAGCCATACAATGTGCACCCCCAAGAGGGAACCCTAAGGTGAACTATGGACTTTGGGTGATAATGGTGTATCCAGGTAAGTTCATCCATTATAACAAACGTGCCACTCTGGTGGGGGATGTGGCACGTGGTGGGGCAGAGGGCATATGAGAACACTCCAAACTTTCTGCTCAGTTTTGTCATGAACTGAAAACTGTTTTAAAAGAAAAGTGTACTTTCAAAAAACACACAATCCACAAAAAAGGGCAAAAGATCCCACCCAGATACACACTCTTTATGAAAAAATGAATTGCACTATAATATAGAAAAGCTCATTCCCGAAAGCCTAGCATGACCCTGAGGACCCAGTGGAGAAATGGAGGCACAGGACAGAAACTTAGCAGCCCCTCCATGACAAGGACTCAAAATCCTGAGGGAGTGGGAGGACAGGAACCTGGGGTGCGGCAGGGCCTGAGAGGCGTCTGTGGCCGCCCCAGGTCTCTGCAGCCCCCTCCCATCCTGTTACCCGAAGACAGTCCCCTTGGGAGGAGACATTTCCCACCCTCCCCCCAAGAAGCTCCCTGTGGGACTCAGATGCCTGGTGGTGGTGAGGAGACCACAGGCCCTGAAGAGGAATGGGAAGATGGGGGGCTCAGAGGCCCCAGTTAAAGTGCTCAGGGGAGTTCACCAGAGGATGCAGGAATGCCTGGACCAGGGGCTACACACATTTCAGTTTTAGGTTTATTCTCAGAGACAATGTCTTATATTTTGGACAAATGGGACCCAGTTCCCCTCTTCCCCAATTGTACTTTGGGGCCTCAAGGTCACAAACTGCCCCTTGCCTGGCAGCGGGCAGGCCCACCAATCAGGAGGCCTGGAGCTCCCTGCACCCTCCTTGAGCCCTTCTGGACACACCCTCACCCTCCAACCATCGACTTCTCAGAGCCCATCAGCCCCGCTTATTCCATTTCCACCACCACCGAACCCTGTAGCTCCCTATCCCCCTCCAGACACTTCCCTGCCCTGACCCTGGCCCCACAAAGACTCCCGCTCCCCCAGATTCTTAATGCCCCTGTTCCTCTCTAAGGAAGGTAGCTGCGGTGTTGGGACAAAGACACTCCTGCGGGTGCTTCTTCTCCCTCGAACCATCGCCCAAACCTGCCTTCCCGAATTCTAGATAACGGAGGATAGCGGTTCTTAACATTCTTGTTTCGTTTAGTATTTAGCAGCCGTGTTCTGTCAACAAACAAAATGTTAGCAGAAACCCAGTGCAAAACAGCTAAGAGTGGGCTCCTCAGTCCTGAGCTGCTCAGCCTTCCCCAGAGCTCAAACACGGAGCCCTGGGGCTCTGCCAATAGGTGGCAAACTGAGAGCTGGGGGTGCCCCCCACCCTCCAGTCCCTCTTCCTCCCCTGGCACGGCCACTGCCTCTGAGTCCATGGCACCCACCCCCAATGCCCGGGCCCCTGGGCTGTGCAGTGGAGTAGAGGCCCCAGCCTCCATCCTCCCTGCCTCCCTGGACTCTCCCCCTGCTGCAGGCCGGCCGCGAGTACTCTCCCGCTGCCACCACCTCGGAGAATGGGGGCGGCAAGAAGAAACAGAAAGAGAAGGAGCTGGACGAGTTGAAGAAGGAGGTGACTATGGTGAGGCCCACACCCTGCCCTGCCAGGCCAGGCAGAAGGGGGTCTGTGTTGGGGCTGCCCCAGCCTCCCAAGCACCCTGGGAGGCTCGTGCCCGCCCCTGCCTGCCCCTCGCCTCAGCCCTGCACACTCAGTGCCCTCCTACGCATTTTAGACATGCACGCAGCCTGTGGCCCCACAGTAACTCCACTGCCCTTCCCCAGGACGACCACAAGCTGTCCTTGGATGAGCTGGGCCGCAAATACCAAGTGGACCTGTCCAAGGTGAGGAGCAGGCCTTCCGGGGGGGCACCAAAGGGGTGAGAAACACGCAGCATCCTGGTAGGAGCCTTAACACTCTAACCCACTTTATAGATGAGGAAACTGAGGCCCAGAGATGCATGACTAGTTGGTGGCAAAGCCAGAACTAGAATCAGATCCCCTGCTCCCTAGTCTAGAGCTCTGAACCTGCGCTCCTGAAGCCAGGACGTCCTAGACCCCAGGCTCCAGGGAACCTCTAGGCAGGGCTTTTCCTCCCTGGAAAGCAGCTTCAGGGACACACAATCTGTCATGGAACTGCCATACGTGCAGAAGGGGACCACCCAGTACTATGCTCCGGGAGCATGCGGGGCCCCTGCCGGGCATATACTGTGAGGCACGCTGCACCCACATCCCTCTAACCCTTACAGCCCTGTGGGACGGGGGTTGCAGGCCACTTTATTAAAGCAAGGAGACTCACAGAGGGGGAGGAGCCACCCAAGGGCACACAGATAGTTATGTGGCACAGGCAGGTTGCCAAGCCCATCATTTTGAAAAACAAAAAATCATTAATCGAAAATGTAACAAGTGCATGCCCCCTCCGGAGGGCGCTTTCACACATTCTGTGCCCCATTCCTGTTCCTTACTTTTTCTTCGTAAAGCTTTTCTCTGTCTGGCAGTATCATGTTCATTGCGTGTCACCTCACCAGACCATAAGGGACAAAAGGCAGGGACTTGGTGGATCTTGTCCCTCTCTGGATCCCTCGAGCTGACAATACAGCATCTAGTAGGTGCTCAGAATACAGGTATTAAATAAATAAGCGGCAAAAAGATAAATAGGAAGTGGCCTCTGCCTTTGAAGGACTCCATGTCCAGCAGCAGAGAAGAATCCCAGTGCCTTACAGAGGGTGTGGCTCCGGAGTCCCGCATGGACACAAGGGGAAGCAGAGAGGCGGGTGAGCCAGCCTGGGGCTGGAGGAGCGGGGCCAGGGGAGGCTTTCTGGGGAAATGACGGGTGATCGCTAAAGCTGTGTGACAGGGATGGTCAGTAATGTTGGGCTGCTCTTGAATCCTCCATGGAGGGGGCAGTCTGCAGGGAGAGAGAAGGGAGAGGAACCAATCGAGAAGCTTCCTAGGGAACCTTACCCAGCTGCCTCCAGAGGAGATACGCTGGACCCAACCAAAACGGGTCTCAATCCGAGGATGACCAGAGGTGGGCCACAGTCAGAATCCTCCTCAGCCTTCAAGGCCTCCAACGCCCATTGCAGCTGCCACCTCTGTGGCCTCCCCTGATGACCCCCACTCCTTCCAACCAGGTGGCTGCTTTTCTTCTCCTGGGCATCACTCCCCTGCCAAGGAGCTGGCCGGAAGTGATGAGGGGCCGGGGTGGTCCCGGATGTGTGCCCCTATGCCTCTCCTTGCCTCCCTTAGGGCCTCACCAACCAGCGGGCCCAGGACATTCTGGCTCGGGATGGGCCCAACGCCCTCACCCCACCCCCGACAACCCCCGAGTGGGTCAAGTTCTGTCGCCAGCTCTTCGGGGGCTTCTCCATCCTGCTGTGGATTGGGGCCATCCTCTGCTTCCTGGCCTATGGCATCCAGGCTGCCATGGAGGATGAACCGTCCAATGACAACGTGAGCTGGCATGCCTGACCCCTGGACCAGGTCCCGAATCTCCAGCGGTGTGGGGGGAGCAAGACCCTCATGTCACAGTCCCCCAGGCGCCTCTGCCCTTTGGCTGGAAAGGGGTGAGGCTTCTATACATATCTGTAAACACCCAACACACACACACACCACACACACACAGGATCTTTCATGAGTGAGACAGTTCCTCTTGGCCCTTCACATGAAGTGGGCTTGTCTGAATCCCTGGTCCTCGTCCCCAGAGAGGTCCTAGTCCCAGGAACACCCTGTGATATTCCAGGCCCCTTCTGGCCTTAGGAGGCTGGGGATGGGAAGGTTGAGGGAGATGTTGGAGAGGACTTTCTACACCATTCTCACTGCCAGTCACCAACAGGGTGGCACTGAAGGCCCATCCTGAGAGGCAGTGCCCCTCCAGGGGTGGGACAAGGGCAGGTCCCTCAAGTCCTTTCTCCTTCCCAGCTCTACTTGGGCGTGGTGCTGGCAGCTGTGGTCATCGTCACCGGCTGCTTCTCCTACTACCAGGAGGCCAAGAGCTCCAAGATCATGGATTCCTTCAAGAACATGGTGCCACAGGTAGACTGCCGGCCTGGCTCCAGGCTGGAATGGGAGGTTTCTGGGAGAGTCCAGCTCATCCCTTCTCAAGTCCTTGTGCTCCGAGAGGGAGCCTTGGACAGAAAGGATTCCCCAGCTCTGTACACCAGGACCTAGATTTGTTGCTAAGGGTGTGAGGTTTCTTCTTCTCTTTGGCGGGACTGGAAGAGATGGGGGAGACCAGCAGGAGAGGAAGGTGAGGGTGGAGACAGGACTTCCCGAGATGCCCGTGGCCTCCCCACAGCAAGCCCTCGTGGTGCGGGAAGGAGAGAAGATACAGATCAACGCCGAGGAGGTGGTGGTGGGAGACCTGGTGGAGGTGAAGGGTGGAGACCGCGTGCCTGCCGACCTCCGGATCATCTCCTCTCACGGCTGTAAGGTGAGGAGGCCAGGTCAGAGCAACTGTGTCCAAGAGGCAGGCTGGATAGGGTTGAGAGGGGCCCAGTTGGAGGTTTCAAGGTTGGGAGACCCAGGTCCGAATGTGAACCCCTGTGCCCTAGCGCCCAGCTGAGCCTTACCCACGTATAGTGCCAATGCCTTGTCTCCTGGCATCTATGCGCTATGAATGCTTCATGCTCTGGGTGGTTCTTTGATATCCACTTTTTGGCAGTCATGTACTGAGTATTACCGTGTCAGATGCCTAAAGTGCATTCACATATTGCTATCTAATCAGCTCTGCAGGAATGACATGATGATGTCGGGCTGTGGCCACAATTTGTGCCATGCACAACCTTAGGAGGTACCGTTTCCATGGACTGCAGTGTTAGTGGTACCCCATGTAGCTGTGCAGTGAAGACATTCTGGTCACATCCCCCATTGTACAGATGAGTAAGTGGAGGCTCTCTGGTTGAGTAACTGGCCCAGGGTCACACAGGAAGTCAGGGCGAGCTGGGATTCAAAACTAGAGCAGGCAGCGCCACTGAGCAGCGCTATAAATATGTGATGAGGGCACGTGTAATTCTGTCCCTTGTGTCGTGGAGACTGGATGCAGCTGCAGTGAGGACACAGCTGCAGGGGTGCCTGTGGGCCCCTGCCCGGCTGGTGACTGCGTGCCCCCTTCCTCCTCAGGTGGACAACTCATCCCTAACAGGCGAATCAGAGCCCCAGACCCGTTCCCCCGAGTTCACCCATGAGAACCCACTGGAGACCCGTAATATCTGTTTCTTCTCTACCAACTGTGTGGAAGGTGAGAGGCTGGCCTGGCGGGGAGCCCCGTGCCCACGCTCCGGCGAGGGGAGGTCTGCATCCCGACTCCACAGCCAGCTGTGCTTGCACGCACCTGTCTCATGCCCTGCCACAGGGACACCTGAGGGGCTGGGAGCCTGAGGACCGCAGGCATCATCCCCGCCAGAGAGCAGGGAATTGGCTGGGGGGCATGACTGGCACAAAGCCATTTTCTCTGTTCTGTCCACCCCATGACTGAGTGGATTCCAAAGCCTCAGACATTAGGCCGCACTGAGGCCTGCGCTTCACCACGAGACATTGTTCATCAGGCACAGGCTGCCTGGTTGGCCCATCTCTGCCTCTGGGTTCTAGAGATGAACGAAGGCCAGCCAGAGATCTGGTGCTGCCACCCCTGATGGCAGGGGGCCGAGCACAGCTGGAACCCGTGCCCTCGTGGCCATGCTGGGCAGCTGCCCAGTCAGCACCGTCCAGAGAGGGAGCAGCAGGGAGAGCGGTGGGACAGAGGCCTGACCAGACCACGGGCCTCGGACAGGGGAAGGAGGAGCCCTGCACCCACCTCCCCACCTTTCCCTCCCCCTTTCTCATTTCTCTTCACTGTATTATGTTTCTCTGGGCTTTTCCCCTCCTTAGCCAGTTGGAATTACAATGAGAATCACCTCACATTAAATTTCTTAAATGTTTAATGTGCTGAGATTTCAAATCCCGCAATTGATAAAAATGCCTAGTAAAATGTTTCCATATACTCTGAAATGGGCTTTGAAGAGAGGAAAGGAAATGAATGACATTAACATTTGCTGAGTGCCTACTATGTGCTGGGCACTACTACCTCGTTTAATTACTGTAACAGTGATTTCCTTAGGTAGGAATTCGAACCCAGGTTTGGCTGGTCCCGCTGCAAGTGCTTTGCCCTCTACCACACATCCCTCCACCCCTCAAGACCCTTCTCGAGTCCACGTAAGGGTCAGTAGTTGCCTAGCTGCTTCTGTGGAGATTCGTGCCTAATGCTGAGAAATAAACATCTTAAGACTACATGGAGAATCCATAATAAGTGTTTTATGTTGTCTTCATAATATACTTTTGGATGATAACAAGTATGAGATTGATTTTACTGCAATACCACAGGCAATATTTTTATGTCATTTATTGAATCCCTTCGATTTGAACTCTGAATTTATTTAAAAGGCTCTTCCCTAGGCCCAGGTGTAAGAGGAAAGAATTTGCTGTTGTCCTGAGCCTGTTCGGTGGTCTGCGCCAGCAGAGGAAGCCCAGGGAGGCACCATCTGCTCAAAGAGACCCCCAGGATCAGGGTCGTCATCTCATTTGCTCTGTGGGGTCTCTCCTCCCACAGGAAGTAGGATGGGCCTGCAGCTCCTGAGAGCCCCCCGGCACCCAGCCTGCTGTCCCCTCCTGTGTTGCAGGCACTGCCAGGGGCATTGTGATCGCCACAGGTGACCGGACAGTGATGGGCCGCATAGCCACTCTGGCCTCGGGCCTGGAGGTCGGGCGGACGCCCATAGCCATGGAGATCGAACACTTCATTCAGCTCATCACAGGGGTGGCCGTGTTCCTGGGGGTGTCCTTCTTCGTGCTCTCCCTTATCCTGGGCTACAGCTGGCTGGAGGCTGTCATCTTCCTCATCGGCATCATTGTGGCCAACGTGCCCGAGGGGCTGCTGGCCACCGTCACGGTGAGTGGGTCAGGCCGAGGGTGCCAGGAGGGCGGGGTCTTTCTACCCTTTCCTCAGAATCAATAAAGGCTTATTGCTTCGCAGCAAGTTTTTCACTTTCAGCCCCTGAAATCACATATCAGATGCTCCCCTAATCCATGGCTCAGAGTTTGAGTCTGGAAAATCTCAGGTTGGACTCTACCTTGGCCCTCAGTCTCTTCCCTGGGGCCTGTCCCAGTCACCTTTTCTCAGCGTCCGTGCACCTTTCCTGCTCCCCCTGTAGTCTGGGGCTCCTCCTGGCCAGCTCTCCTGGAAAGCCTCCCTCAAAGTCACCAGTGACCAATGAGCAAACCCAGTGACCGATCCTTGGCTCCAGTCCTTCACGCTGCTGCTGAAATGGACGCTGCTGTCCACCTCCTCGCATTCTCTGCCTTGTTGCCCCTGTGACATGTCACCATCCTGGTTCTCCTGTCCTCTGTCCCCTGAGGATTATCAGGCCTCAGCCCTCTGCTCTGCTCCTCACCCGCTGCAGGGAGGCCAGCTCCCCCAGTTTCCGGTGCCCGTTCTGTATGGCTGAATCCCATGGCCCTACATGCAGCCCTACTCTGGCCCTCTCAGAACTGTAGCCAAATATCTCCAATTCCCTCCTGGACATGTCGCCTAAATAGACTCATGAGCTCAGTTCAACGGGCCTCAAATTGAACGCATCCACTGCTTGCCCCTAAGTCCCACTCAGTGTTTGCAGAGCAGAATCCAGGGAGCTGGGATGGAGCCGTGGTCTGGGGTATGATCAGGGGTATCTCCGGCCCCGGGCTTAGCCCTGTTTGATTCTCCGCCCCTCTCCCAGGTGTGCCTGACCCTGACCGCCAAGCGCATGGCCCGCAAGAACTGCCTGGTGAAGAACCTGGAGGCGGTGGAGACGCTGGGCTCCACGTCCACCATCTGCTCAGACAAGACGGGCACCCTCACCCAGAACCGCATGACCGTCGCCCACATGTGGTTCGACAACCAAATCCACGAGGCTGACACCACGGAAGATCAGTCTGGTGACTGGGCACTGCAGGGGGTGCAGGGGAGCGTGCTCAGGGTCCTGGCAACAGGCAGGGCGGGTGGGGGTGAGATAGGGGCTCTAGGGGGAGCCACGCTCCTGCTTCTCCCTCACTTCCTCCCAGGGGCCACTTTCGACAAACGATCCCCGACGTGGACGGCCCTGTCTCGGATTGCTGGTCTCTGCAACCGTGCCGTCTTCAAGGCTGGGCAGGAGAACATCTCCGTGTCTAAGGTAGGGGGTCAGAGGCCTCCCTATAGCCTGTCCACCTTGCCGGCACTCAGCTTCCCCTCTCACACACTCTGACTGCCTCGGGGGTTCAGGGCCCTCCTCCCTGGGTCACCCACTCCCTCCCTGGCCCCACGGTGACACTGAATTCTCCTCTGGCAGCGGGACACAGCTGGGGACGCCTCGGAGTCAGCTCTGCTCAAGTGCATCGAGCTGTCCTGTGGCTCTGTGAGGAAGATGAGGGACCGGAACCCCAAGGTGGCGGAGATTCCCTTCAACTCTACCAACAAGTACCAGGTGTGGCTGGGGTGCTGAGACAGGGGAAGAGGGAGGAACAGAAGTGGGGGTGCACAAAACCCAGGGCAATTATCAGGAGGAGCAGAGGCACCTGGGGATCCTGTCCTCTCCTCCCGCCTCACCCCCAAGGCAACGTGGGTGACTACGTGTCTGGGTGCAATTACCACTAACTCCCGAACCTTCGTTGCTCACTACGCCTGTCATCCTCTCAGCACTTCTTCCCAGAGTGCCTATCCCCCAGCCCCCACCTCCCAGCCCTTCTGTGCCACTCAGCTGAGCCGTACCTCTGAAATTTCCTTAGGGAATTCCTTTGATGCCGGCAATGCAGTCTCGGCTATGTCCTGCGTAAGCACACAAGTGAAGCCCCAGTGAGGCCAATCTGGGGGCGGGGAGTGATGCTGATGAGAGAGCTCCCCAGTGCCCAGCACAGTGCTGATTAACTGCTCTTAGTAAATACTGGTTGAGTGAATGGCTGTCCTTTCGGAAGGCGACTCTCAGGTTACAGGGTTGAGACTATGAGGCCCAAAAGCCCCTCCACACACAGACTCTCCCTATGTTGGTAACAGTTGATACATCAGGGGTTATTTTATTGCGGGAGATTCCCTTCCCAGCCTCTGCTCTATCCCATGCTGGGCATGGGGGCCACCAACATAAGTACAGCCCCTCTGCAGCTGTCTGTCCGTCCTCTCTCCAGCTGTCCATTCACGAGCGAGAAGACAGCCCCCAGAGCCACGTGCTGGTGATGAAGGGGGCCCCGGAGCGCATCCTGGACCGCTGCTCCACCATCTTGGTGCAGGGCAAGGAGATTCCCCTGGACAAGGAGATGCAAGATGCCTTTCAGAACGCCTACATGGAGCTGGGAGGACTCGGGGAGCGAGTGCTGGGTGAGGGGCCAGCCGCAGGGGACAGGGCTGAGAGCAAGGTCTCTAGGGCCCAGCTCTCCCGGGGCGAGAGGCCTGGGGGGCACCCAGAAAGCCACCCTGCGGCTCTCACTCTTCCCTCGTTCCCTCCAACCCCTCCCAGGGTTCTGCCACTTGAATCTGCCCTCCGGAAAGTTTCCTCGGGGCTTCAGATTTGACACGGATGAGCTGAACTTTCCCACAGAGAAGCTCTGCTTCGTGGGGCTCATGTCCATGATCGACCCTCCCCGGGCTGCCGTGCCAGATGCTGTGGGCAAGTGCCGGAGTGCAGGCATCAAGGTACTGGCCTCACCCCTCGCTCTCCTCTCCTCCCAAATGCCGGCGGCCAAGGGACTGGAGGGGCTGGTGCACCCAGGCCCCTGGTGGCCCTCTCCCGATGGACTGCGACGAGAAGCTGCCCACTGCAAGGAGAGGTTGGCCCCCACTCAGGGGCCCTCACCCGTGCCCCTATGGTCCAGTGACCAGGTCCCCAAGCCCATCCCCTCTCTCCCTGCCACAGCACATGCCACTGTCATTTCTGTCCCATTCGGGACCCCTATCCTGACCATTTAGCTGTCCTCCCCTTCCCAACTACTGCCCACTCTCCCTAGCCCTTTGCGATGGGATTAGCAGGCACCACTCGCTGCCCCCTGACCCAGAAGGCTGGCCTGGGTCCTCACCCATCACACACCTCACCAGGTTCTTTGGCCCACCTGCAATCGTTTCCCCATGTCCACACCTCCCTCTGAGCTATAGATGTTCTTCATCCAACAATTATTTATTGTTTACTAATTGTGCAGCAGGTGCTGCATTCAACAGACAAACACACATAAATCCCTTCCATCTTGGAGCACTTTCCTGTCGCCAAGATGCGGCTCTTTCCCACCCCCTTCACCTGTCTGCTCACCAGTCCTGGTGCCCCTGCTTGTTCCTCTTTTCTCAGTATCTCACCTATTGCCAAATCAGTTCGACTCAGCCCGCCTCCTGAGGGCTGGGTCCTGTGCCAGGCAGGCTCTGGGACTCAAAGATGAACCAGACACAGTGCCTGGCCTCCGGACCTCATGATGTCTCAGAGGAAAGAAATGCCTTTACAGTTAGTCACAGAAGGGTCCAATGGCTGGGGTCACTGAGCACCTGCTATGGGTCAGATACTGGAATAATAAAAAAGCCCAGCCATTTGTTTGTGAGCCTTTATAGGAACCAGGCACTATTCTTAATGCTAAACCTGTATGATCTCACTTCATCTCCACAACAACCCTGTGAGTAAGCGCTAGCATTTCCCCCTCTTTTACAGAGAGGGAAACTGAGGCACAAAGTAACGTGACCATACAGCTAGTACATAGCAGAGCCAGGAACTGAACCAAGGCAGTCTACTAGTCCTTACCTATCACACTGAAGGACTTGTATGTATATGCGTGTGTGTATGTCTGTGATTTCTGAACCCCATAACCACTCTGTCTCTAAGGTAGGCATCGTTATCCCCATTTCAAAATAAAACAAGCTGAGACTCAGAATGGGTAAGTAGCTTTCCCAAAAGAAAACTGCCAGGAAGAGGTGAGTCAGGTATAGAAAGCATGGTCCGCTTGTCTGGAAAGCCCATGGCCCTGCTCACCAGGCTGCCCCCTGCTCTGAGCAGAACCATCATGGAAAATGCCAGCCTGGGGAAAGCACCTCTGTGGGAACTCAGAGCAGGCAGCAGTTATTTCTGCCTCAGAGAACTGGGCAGTGTTTTATAAAGGGCATGATATTTGATCAGGGCCTCAAAGGTTGGAGAATATCTTGTAAGGCAGTGAGGGAGACAAGGGCATGTCAAGAGCAGGAAACAGCATGTGCTGTGATGTGACGTGACTGGGCTGCAGGATGTGAGTGTGGCGTGTGGAAAGGACCACTGGGACTGGGACTGGAACGCTGGGCCAGGGCCAGGGGCGAGGACTTTGCTTAAATGCCAGACTTGGGCTTTATCCTGCCACCCACAGAGAGGCATGGGTGTCACAAGGCAGATCTAGCTTTCAGGAGGCTACCCTGCATGGAGGAGGGACTGGGTTTGGAGAGAAACAAGAGTCAGGGAGACAGGATGGGCAGCACCTGCGGGAGCTCCGTCAAGGGACAATGACCTGAACTGCGTCGTCGTCAAAGGGAGCAGAAAGGAGTCGCTACATTTGAGAAATGTTTTGACAACTTGGTGACCAAACTGGGTGTGGGAGGTGAGGATACAGGGGACAAAGGGACAGAGCGAATGCAAATAGGGAGAATGATTTCTAAGGAAGGGAGCAGAGGGGCAGGCGTGGTGGGTGGGGGAGTAGAGAAAGGGTACAATTTTGACCTTAAGTTGAGCATTTATAAGACACCTGGGGGGAGATGTCCCAGGGAAGGCTGGAATGTGGTTTAGAGCTCAAGAAAGAGGGTCAGGACCGCAGATTTGAGTGCAAATCAATGTCTTCTAATATGACTTACCTTGTTGCCCAGGAACAGGACCTGGGTCAAGGAAGGGAAGCAAAGTGAGACCCTAGCACACAGTTTAGAAGCAAATAGAGAAAGAGGGGCCAGTGAAAGGGGGGAGAGGGAGGTAAGTCACCCCCAACATCGCCAGGGGGTCCACCTAATGCTCTTTACTCTCCATGACAACCCGGGAAGGCAGGATCAGCTCCGCTGCGCTGAAACGCGGGCATGGACTGGTCTAAGGTCCTGCGGCGGCGGAAGGCCGGTGTTTAAGTTTAGGGATGCCATCTGCCTCCAAAGCCACTTCTACTCCACTTGGCTGTCACCCTGAGGGGGCTGGGAAAGAGCACCAAGAGAGACGAGGGGAGCAGGGAGCAGCGGGGCCCATGGAAGCGAAGGGGGGACAGCGTTTTGAGGAGGGTGGAGAACAGTACCAGATGCCCCCCAGGGGAAAACAGGAGAAGCCGTTTGGTTTTCAACTGGGAGGCCCGCGTGGCCTCTGGGGTTACTTTCAGTGGGGTGGTAGGGGTGGAAGAGAAGGCAGTCAGGCTCCAAGAAGCTAACTTCTCAGGATCTGCAGGATTTGCCCTTCAAGTCACCCACGCAGATGCTGTCCTGATCCAGCTCTGACCACCTTTTACTTACAGCCTAGTGACTACCTCCCAGATGCCAACCATCCGCCCACCCAACTCCACGCATTCCAGCGGCAGTGAACACTTCCACGGCTAAGGCAGGAAGTGACATCAGAGGCGGAGGAGCCAGGTGGTGCAGGGCAGGGTGGGGGGCTGTGTCCCCCTCACCCCCGCCCTGTGCAGTTAGCTCGCCTGCAGCACTCCTGCTGGACATGGAGGAGACCGTGTCCTAGCCACGGCCCCCTATAACCCTGAGGAATCAGGGGGACAAATGGGCCCTTTCTAAGCCTTGTGGTCTCACCAGTAAACTAAGGTGGCTGTTAAGGGGCCCTTCCAGCTCTGCCAGCCTTGTAGCCCGTGAAATGCAAACTCCTGAACAATCCAAGGTGTCTTTCCCAAGGGACCCTCATTCATCTGTTACTCTGTTGTGGAGGCTTTCCTCTATTTCAGCAAACTATCTCTGATCCCCTGAGCACAACTTGTCATTGTCTCTCCCTCGCACCCACCCACCCACACACACTTGCACACACACACATACACACACACACACACAGTTCCATTATTGTGGCTGGGAACTGCCATCCTCACCATCAAGTGGCTTTTCTTGACTTTGGGAAAGGAATAGAAGGGCTGAAAACCTTAACACTAACACTCTCCTTTTCTCTTTCTTCTTCCCACTAGGTGATCATGGTGACGGGGGACCACCCGATCACAGCCAAGGCCATTGCCAAAGGTGTGGGCATTATATCAGAGGGCAACGAAACTGTGGAGGACATTGCAGCCCGGCTCAACATCCCTGTCAGTCAGGTCAACCCCAGGTGAGGCCTTTGCAGGACCCCCTGTCCCCTGATCAACCCATCCTGTCCCACGGAATGTTTGAGTGTCCCCTGGGGTATTTGCACAGCACCTCTGCGACCTTTATAGACCTTGCCTCTGACCTCAGCAGCCCAGTCCTCGGTGCTGAAGGTGTCCAGGCTGTCACTGATTGTGTAACCTTGAGATGTCACGTTCCTTCCTGAGCCTCCATTTCTCAACTACAAAAATCAGGATGCTCTGCACACTGCGGGGTGGCTAGAGGAATGAGATACACGTAGGGAAGCCAGCACATCGCCTGGAAGCCATACAATGTGAGGATGCCAAGTGGCAAGGGTTTAGCGTCACTTCCTCAGGGACAGAAATGGGGAAAACAGGTCAATGAGTGTGGAGAGAAAGAGGATGGAGGCCCAGGGGGCACAGACGTCGCAGGCAGACCAGAGCCCAGGGGTGCTGAGGTGCTGAGGCAGCCGCCTCTGCCCACCCCCCCGGCAGAGAAGCCAAGGCGTGTGTGGTGCACGGTGCCGACCTGAAGGACATGACGTCCGAGCAGCTGGACGAAATCCTCAAGAACCACACGGAGATTGTGTTCGCCCGGACGTCTCCTCAGCAGAAGCTCATCATCGTGGAGGGCTGCCAGCGGCAGGTGAGCGGGGCGGGGCGGGGCGACGGGGAGGGCGGCGGGGGCGCGACGGGGAGCGGGGTGGGGGGCCTCCTCCTCCAGCGCCGCGTGTCCTCCGCAGGGCGCCATCGTGGCGGTGACCGGCGACGGCGTGAACGACTCCCCCGCGCTCAAGAAGGCTGACATCGGCATCGCCATGGGCATCGCCGGCTCCGACGTCTCCAAGCAGGCCGCAGACATGATTCTGCTGGACGACAACTTCGCCTCCATCGTCACGGGCGTGGAGGAGGGTGAGGGGCTCGCGGGCTGGGGGGGGGTCTCCCGGGGTGCAGGCCGTCTGAAGCCAGCACCCCGGCCTCCCGGGCCTTCTACCCCGATTACAGGGACCAGTCAGGGTCCCAGGCGTCCACAGCCTGCCTCAGCTTCCATCAAACACAAAATCTCCCTCAGGAGTCTTCAGGGGCTGGGGGTGGGGGCGGGTCCCTCCAGTCTCCCTGATGCCCTCAGAACCTCCTCCCCACAGGCCGCCTCATCTTTGACAACCTGAAGAAATCCATCGCGTACACGCTGACCAGCAACATCCCCGAGATCACCCCCTTCCTGCTCTTCATCATCGCCAACATCCCCCTGCCTCTGGGCACCGTGACCATCCTCTGCATTGACCTGGGCACAGACATGGTGAGGCCAGGGGCGTAGGGGGCAGGCAAGGCAGGGGAGGGATGGGCAGCCGGTGGAAGGAGAGGCGCTCTGGGGGCAGGTGACAGATGTGACGCTTACAGAGAAGACAAGCACGCACCCTGGAGGACCACAGGGTCTTGACAAATGTGTGCCGACTTGGGTCAAATGTCCTTCGCGGCTGCTCACCCTCTGCCCCTATCCTCTGCCTTCAAGTGGCCTCCTGTCCCCGCTCCCCGCCTCACACAGGTCCCTGCCATCTCCTTGGCCTACGAGGCAGCTGAGAGCGACATCATGAAGCGGCAGCCGAGGAACCCCCAGACAGACAAGCTGGTCAATGAGAGGCTCATCAGCATGGCTTACGGACAGATCGGTGTGCTGGGGCCCTGGGGCTGGGGAGGGAGCCCCGGGAGAATTCCCTCCCGGCCTTTGGAGGGATGGGCCCCCAGCAAAATTCCAGGACGGCGCCCACTCCCTGAGGGCCAAGGACTTCCTTCTCTGGCCCAGTGGGGCTGGTCGCACCCTGTGTCCTGCTCCAGCCCAGGCCCTGCCTTCTGCCCCCACCCACAGGCATGATCCAGGCCCTGGGTGGCTTCTTCACCTACTTTGTGATCCTGGCCGAGAACGGCTTCCTACCATCACGGCTTCTGGGAATCCGCCTCGACTGGGATGACCGGTCCATGAATGACCTGGAGGACAGCTATGGACAGGAGTGGGTGAGTGGGGCCGTGTGTGATGCACGTGCACAAGAGGGGGCCCGATGCCTGGCAGGAGCGGTCAGCAGGGGCCAACTGCGACTGGGGGCTAAGTAGGGACTAGGTACCCAGGGGTTCACCACTGCCCTAACCAAGCTGCCTGGTCCTACCCTTTCCTCTCATGCTCACCTCCATCTGCCGCCCTCCTCCCAGACCTATGAGCAGCGAAAGGTGGTGGAGTTCACGTGCCACACAGCCTTCTTTGCGAGCATCGTGGTTGTGCAGTGGGCTGACCTCATCATCTGCAAGACCCGCCGCAACTCCGTCTTCCAGCAGGGCATGAGGTGCGTGCCCCCCACAGCCCGACCCGCCCTGGGCAGAGTGTGCTCACCAGCCACACAGGCTTCCCTCCCCCAGGCCCAGGTGCGCTGGGGGGGCTTTAGTTACCCAGCTAACTAAATGAAATAGATGAGAGGAGACGAAGGAGAGCATTTCTGATGAGCTTTAATTCTGCTCCTGCAATCTGCATTGTGCTGTCCTTCCATCTGCCACCCCCTTATCTTCTCTGCACCCCTCTTCCTCCCCGCTTCCTTCGGCCCTGCCTCTGGTGACACCCACCCCCATCCTTCATGCAGCTCTGCTTACAGGCGTCCTGCACCCCCCACCCACGGCAGGCAGCTCCGGTTTACACACTTGCCAGTGGTGGTGGGGATGCGTGTGGGACTGAGCTGCTCGGGGCCAAGCTCCATGCCTTCCCACAGCGCGAGCTACCCCGGGCCAGCCACAGTGCCAGGTGAGTCAGAGACGTGGTTTAACCTCACCACATCTCTGTGAGGTAGGTATTATTTTTATTTTACGGACCAGAGGCTCCCGTCTCCACCCAAGGAAAAGCTTAAATGATGAGCCTGAGGTCACTCTGCTGATGAGGGGTCACTAGGTCTCCTTCTAAAGCCCAGGCTCTCGACGCCTACCGCAGGCGGCTCACCTGTGCGGCCTGGCGCCAGCTGGGCACCGATCACTCTGTGATTGCAGCAGGGACGGTGGGTGGCGCCTGCTGAAAACATGGCTTCCATTTTCCTCTGCAAACAGTGCAAGCAGTTCCCCAAGTGAGGTTTGTTATCATTTCCTAGTAGGGAGGGAAAAAAGATGCCAAAATCCTGGTGACATTAACAGCACTTAAGGTCCCAGGGAGGGAAAGAGTGGAGTCTGTTAGGTGAACAGAGGTGACGCAAGGGAAGGAACCTCCAGGAAGCCACAGACACTAGCGGGGACAATGTATCAGAAAGAGAATAAGGCGCGGAGAGTCCAAGAAACTGTGTTCCATTTTGGGACTTGCCTGCTGTACAGAGCACGGGTGGTGCAGGAAGGTGAGAACATGACTGAACCGGCTAAATCCAGCCATCTGAGAGGCAAAAGGCAAAGAAACAAAACAAACCAGAAGTCAGGTACCAGGAAGGTGCACTGCCAGCAAGAACCCGGCCAGAGGCAGCCTGCACCCCAGGCCCCAGCCCAGGGCCCTGGAAGTCCTCAGAGATGTTCTTCACGTCCATCGACAGGCTTTGTGGAAATCAGG
Organism: Manis javanica; assembly: GCF_040802235.1. Lineage (NCBI taxonomy): Eukaryota > Metazoa > Chordata > Mammalia > Pholidota > Manidae > Manis > Manis javanica. Next base: position 7,428,745 of record NC_133169.1, on the reverse strand, counting down.
CCCTTACCTACGAGAAGGCTCCTGGGCTCACTGCCCGTCAGTCTCAGGCGGGAGCCAAAGTACAAAGTTTAGTGACCACTTGTTTGGAAGCTGTGGATATTTCCAATTAATTTTAGATGGGGAAATATATTCATTACTTATTAACAAATGAAGCTTGAGAGACAAAGATGGAGAAAACGTGGCCTTCATAGGAGGAAAATAAGAGGGATCCTTTACTGAGTGGAAAGCTTGGGAACCACTGGTTTCAGCCACAAACAGTGAGGCGCGTAAGGTTATGAAAGGTTGAGTTATAATGTGCCTTGAGCACTTACCATGTTCGAGAGCTTTCCACTCTTTGTCTCCCATAATTTCCCAGTGGTCCTATGATACAAAGGTCCTAACTCCATCTACATGAGGCTTGGAGAAGTGAAGAAATGTTGCTTTACAGCCAAAAGCTAATAAGCAGCAAAGCTGGGACTCGACCCCCCCTGTCTGGCTCCAGAAACTGCTCTCAGAACCTGGTTCGGCCCAGCTTCTCAGTTCTGATATAGTGAACATGTGTTAACACTTACTCACCTGTGGGCTTTCCCACGGCCAAGCATTTTACAAACACCCTCTTCTTATTGAATATCTACCACCAACAGCTCCCAGGGGCTGCAGGAGACACTGAGAACATGTAAGACGTACACAGGCCCCAACCTGAAGGAGCTTTCAAAGCATCTTGCTGGGAAGACGACACTGTCCCAGGCCACATGCCTGGAGCCACAGCAAGATCGTGAGCTGCGTGAGGGCCGCCCCGTGTCGGCAGAGGAAGCCTGCTGCTGACCAGACAGCCGATCCAGCACAGCACCCGCACACATAAGAAACACTGATCTAATGAACGAGTGCGTGTGTCATAGACAGCACTAGGAGGTACAGTCAGCAAGCAGGCAAATTAACGGGAATCTTTCTTCGGTTACATGTCGCGTGAGACGAAGGATTCTGAAGAGGGTAGAGGCGGTGGCATTTCTTCTCGCCTTTCCCGTCCTTCGCCAGGGGCCCCCAGGGCTCTGTCCCCTCCCCACTCTTCCATCACACACTGCCTACCCTCCTTTCTTTACCTTTCCAGGAACAAGATTCTGATTTTTGGGCTCCTGGAGGAGACCGCTCTGGCCGCCTTTCTGTCCTACTGCCCGGGCATGGGGGTGGCCCTCCGCATGTACCCGCTCAAGTGAGTCCCTCCAGAAGGCCCCTCTGGGATCCAAGCTTTGGTCCGACGCGACCAGCCTCCGATGCTCCTGACACTGTCTTCCAGGGTCACTTGGTGGTTCTGCGCCTTCCCCTACAGCCTCCTCATCTTCCTCTACGATGAGGTCCGGAAGCTCATCCTGCGGCGGTACCCGGGTGGTAAGCACCCCTGCACTGCCCCAACCGAAGCCCACTGCCCACCCCACTGCAGAGGCCTGCTCCTGCCCCGGTGCCCTCTGACCCTGGGGTCCCAGGCCCCAGGCACCCCAGCCCAGCCGTGCCTCCTCTCCCCACCCTCTTCCTCCCAGACTCTGGGTCCACCTAACAAACAGCTGGTCCCCCAGGGCCTTCCAGCACGCCGCACAGGACACCAGAACAAAGAAAGAGAGGTGCAGTGGGGACTTGGTTGATTCAGGCTCATAAGGCAAAGAGCAGCCAAACCGGCCCCCAAAACCAGGCCTCCTGATTCCCAAGCATCAAACAAGTATTGTTTTTTTCCCAAATAAGCATTTTTGATCACTTACTGGAGGTTGAACATGGATGGCCCACAAGCCCAATCCATGAATATTGTTGGGTTTGGCCAGCCCCATATGGTGCAGGGTGTTTTTTTGGCCCAATATCTAAAACTTGGGGGCTTTCATGTAAAATCCGAATGTCTGACTTCTGAAAACTCACAAGGGCTGTCAACCCCAGGGCTACATTTCTGGCCAGCAACACTGGATGGTTGCCCGTTCAGAAACTCCCTGGTTCCCTGAACAGTCCCTGTAGGCATTGCCTACAACCTACACTAGGCCCTCCTACTGTGCAAAGCCCAAGTCTCTCCTTCCCTTTCTCTCTGCCCAGCTCACTAGACCTCCTCCCGCCCCCCCACCCCTCCTTTCCACCTGCTTGCAGCCACGCCCCTCAGCCCCCTGCCCCAGGCTTCTGCTCCACCTGGCGGCCACCACCCAAGCTCCAGGGAGGCCTACCCCCTGCCTCCTTTTAAGTGTCACTGCAGCCCCTACCCCCATCTCTCTAACAGGCTGGGTGGAGAAGGAGACATACTACTGAACCTGCTGGAAAGAAGAACCAGGCATGGGAAAGATGGGGCACCCTGGAGGTGTTGGGGGATGGGGATGGGGAGGGGTGGAAAAAACTGGGGTGGATGTGAGGGGATCCTTTGGGGAGAGATACTGAGGCAACTCAGCAGGCTAATTGGGGCAGTGGGGAAACAAGCCGGGGTAGGTGCCTGCAGACCTAATGCGAGCAATCAGATTGCACACCACCTGTTAGGTTCCTCTCCACCCCACTCCGCTAGGTTGTCTGCTTTCCCTGAGGAATTGAGGTGACCCCAGCTTTCCTCATTCCCTGTCTCCTCACCCCCACCTCCCACTAGAACAGATCAATACCCAAGGGCAAGCACCTGCTAAACCCAGAGGGGAACCAGGCTCAGATCACCAGTGTCCCCTTGCGTCTCCAGCCTGGTTGTTTCTGGTGAGTGCCAGGCCCCGAGGCCAGAAAGGAAAGCTGGATGGAGAGGTTAGGGCCTATTTCCCATCATGGCTAGTCAGGCACCTCTAGAAGAGAGCTGGGCAGACTGATGGGGGCTAGGGATACAGCAGAGGAGGGGAACAACAAAGGGACATGAAAAGATAGTGTCAATGACAGGACATGTGACTGGTCGGGTCTCCAGACCGATGTCTGGGCTCCAGCTCTGGGACCTGCCCTTTAGAGCACTCTACCGGCAGGCCAAATTCAAATGTCATCAGAACAGCAGCAGAGGCAGGACCAGAAAGCAATGCGGGGCGCTTCATGGGATTCCATGCCCACGTGCCACAGCGTCCTCACTGACTCTTGGTCTGTGGTCTGTCTGGGCCAGCAGGCCCAGGTGTCACAGCTGTGCCAGCTCTCTCAGTCACGGCGCTTGGGAACGCCCTGCCCTTTAGAATGCTAAGCCCTCAGAAGTCCCCCCAAGAGGGTAGCTGCCAGTCCATTCCCTGCTCCTCTGGCCCCCTCCGCGTCATGCCCATCCTGTGCGCTGCGTCATTCCCAGGCACTGCCAAGCCTGCCCTGGAAAAGGCACTCCCTGGCCATCAGCTGGAAGTTGGGTGGAGAAGTTCCCAGAACCCTCCTGTTTTCCGGGGACATGCAGAATCCGCTTAGGTCAGAAGCAAGGTCAGAAGCTCTGGACAGCAAGAGGGAAAGCATTAGGAGACCTGCCTTTGACCTCTCAGACAGCAAGCCTGGTCCCCCCGGGCAGACACCCTTCACACTGATCATTGTGCCACTTCCCCCAGAAGGGCAGTTACTGCCAGGTTCCTACGTGAGCTACTTTTCCTTCCCTTGCGCCTCTCCACCTATCCCGTGGCTCTGCAGGCAGCGCGGCCCATTCCCTAAGCCTGGCGTAGAGGGCACCGGAACATCCTGTAGAGACACCTAGATGAACCGAGCAAGGGACGGAGACACCCAAGAAAAATGGAAGCCCTAAGGCAAGAAGGAAGGAAGCCCAAAAGACACACATCAGGCCCACAACCTCCCAAGGGCTATTCCTTCCTTTTACTGGAATTTTCCTTTATCAGTAGTATCTTGAAATAAGTCAGTGCTTTGGGCTTGGAAAACTAAATGGGAAACCATATTACTTTGGGCCTGATTGATCTGAGATTTATTGTCTATGGACAAAAGTTTGCCTTGGCAAGTCAATAAAAATGGCATTTGTTTAGTAAGTTAAGAGTATAATATTGCTAGGGGTGGCATATTTAGTCTACCTAAACCAATACTTTTCAGGCACTTTAGGACTATCCATGTAGAAGTAGTGAGCATGTGGCCTAATTATCATCAGTTCTTAGGTATTTTTTCAAAATATCTGCAAGACCTTTTGTAAGATGTTAGTTTGAAGCACTACATATGTACTTGAAAACAATAAAGTTACATTTCTTTATGAAAAAAGAGATCCCTTCCATGATGCGGAGTTCTGTACTTCATCCTTGCCTCCCTCCCCGACTGCAGTAGGGAAATGTGGGCTGTGGCAGGACCGGGCTGACAGAGGAAGCAATCAAGAGAAGGCAGGAAATAGGAGTGGGAGGGAAATCATCTGATGGCATCAGTGGAGAAAGCTAGCGGGGAAGAAGGGTGCAAAGTGACCTGGAAGAAGATAGAGCCGGGGCCTCCTTCCTCACGGCTGAACTTGCCACAAAAGCCACAGAGATTTGTTCCGGACAAGGAAAGGCCTATGAATCAAACTGGGGTCAAATACTCAGGGCCTCTTCTGCTGTTTCTGTTCTGGACCAAAATCAGGCCTCTTTCAACCTGAGAGGGTGGGAGAAGAAGATGGGGTGCTGAGGGCTCCCAACAGCCAACACCCCTTAGCAGCCTATACTGTGTGCAGAGCCCTGTTCTGGGTGCTGTCTTTAGGGTATGGAGGGAAAAGGAGGTGCAATCCTTGAAATTCACCTGAGCAGCAGATTTGGGGAACCTTCCCATCCAGGCTGCCATGTGCACCAGGAGGTTTGCTTGTGTGTGGAGATGGACGCGTGGCTGGGTGTGTGCCCTCCTCGGAGGTACCAGGGAAACCGAAAGAGGAAGATACCAACCCTTACAACCCCAGGCCAGGGTCTTGGATACCAGTCGGAAGGCGGCCTTGGCCCCTTGATTGCAGGAGTGGCTGTGGGAGCACAAAGAGCAGACCCCTTTGCGCCATGACTGCGTCACACCTTTATTCGTATGATCTCAATGAATCCCACTCCAGGGCCTTTATTTCCTGCCCCCCCCATTGAACCTGGTTTAATATGAAAAATAAAGCTATGATGTTAAGTTAAAATTTGAAACTTTATTACAAGACTGACGCTATGATATGGGGCAATACTACTTTATTTGATCTTCAGCAGAACATAAAATGGTATCTAACACTTTTTCTTTGCTTCTACTACCAGCTTGTCCTATGAGGGAACATTAACATTCACAAGAAGCAGCATAAACTATATAAACAACAGACTCCAAATGAAGTTCATGAACATGAACAATTATTTAATGACAGTACTGAAGTTACATGTCTGTAAAGAATGCCACAATAATCAGGGCCTTTATTATTCACATGTCTGGCTTCTCCCCTTCCTTCAGACGGTTTTGGGGGGATTACCTTCTCAAAAAGGCCCTCACAGACCACTCCAAAGAAAATCACACTTCTGGCACCTCTTTTCCCATTCTCTTTGTTTTCATGCATAAATGCTTACTCCCTCAAATTTACACAGATAAATAGATGATAATGAATAAAAATACATACATATAATTCAAATACATATATGTAATTTTGTATATATAATTGTTGTTTATACTTTTTTTATTTGTGTGGCTTTTCTCTAGAGTAAGTTCCATGCACACAGGGATTCTTTCCCTTTTGTTCACTACCTTTATTTTTATCACCTAAAGCTATGCCTGGCACATATCAGGCAATTAATAAATATTGGTTGGATGACTGAAAGAATTCTCATGATCCAGTGAAGTGGAGACTATGGTTGCCTTTAATTTACAGAGGAGAAAAGTAAGGCTCAGAAAGGTTCAGTTATGTATCCAAAGTTTCAAAGATGGTGAGCATTAGAGTCAGGATTCAAACCTAGAAGAGTCTGGCTGCAGGCCAGCCCTCTTCTCCCCCACACCGTGCCCACTGCTACTGCAGGGACAGCAGCCTGTGGGTGCAGAGGGAGCCTGATTTGCCCCTTGGTTTGGTGAGCTGGGGAGGCTGGGAGGGAGCCAGGGATTTGTGCACAGAGCAGGGATCTGAGCAGTTTGGGCTGGGCAGACCCTCGTGGTTAGAACAAGACAGAGGGAGAGAGCATGATCCTAAGATGCAGTAAGGGGTTAAGGAACAAGATACAAAGAGATTCAACAATCTGCGGGAGGATCTTGGTGATGAGGCGAGAGAACCTTCCTATAGGATGTAGTGTTCAACATTGGGGCCAACTTCTGACCCCAGGCAGGGATGCTTTTCATGGCATTTCATTTTTATCTGCAGAATAGGAGATGTGATGATGCATTAGAGACACAACAAGCTAAATATTCATAATGCTAAGAATGCAGCAAAAAAATAGGGGGAAATGATTAGATCAACACCAAGGGAAGACATTTTGAAAGGATATTTCAAAAATATCCTTGCCTCCAGTGAATTCAGTGGAGAATTTTTTCCAAATTGCTCAGTGAATATCCTTATATTATTTCAACTATACTAGAATGTAGAAGAGAATTTTTCATTGCTCTAATTTTGTGAGACAAATATAGTCTTGATAAATTAAATAAAATGTATATATAATGGCTTAACTACCACTAAATATTGGAATGCAAGGACAACATGTTATATGGAAAACATTCACTAGAAAAATGATTACATAATCATTTCAAAAGATGTTGAGAAGATTATCAGTAAAATTCAGCTTCTATTCTTGATTAAAATGTTAGAGGAAAAAGCATATAGAAAAATGCAGTCCTATTCAGAGCAGAGAAGAAGGGATCTAGTAAGTCTAGAAAACTATACTAGCAACGAAAACAAAAGCAATAGAAATTAACACTTGGAGTCTTGGATAAGGAGTTTGTATTTAAATGGTCTAAATAAAGAGACAAACTAGAAGAAATAAAAACACTTTTGGTAAAGGACATGATTAAATACCTAACAAATCCAAGGAAATCAATCAAAACAAAGTAATAGCAACAAAACGTCCTAGAAGCAATGAGTTCAAAGTTACAGGGTATATGAGATATCAATTTTTTAAAAAATCAGATGTATCCCTAACTACTAGTGAGATAGAGAATATAATATAAACAACTTCTATTTACAACAGAACAAAAACAAATCACACTCAAGATTATCATGTGCATAATATAGGTGGGTCATGGGGAAGGCAGTACAGCACACAGAGGACAAGTAGTCTCTGTATAGCATCTCACTATGCTGATGGACAGCGACTGCAGTGGGGTCGGGGGGACTTGATAATATGGGTGAATGTTGTAATCACAATGTTGCTCATGTGAAACCTTCATAAGATTGTGTATCAGTGATACCTTAATAAAACAAAAAGATTATTATGTGCAACATATGGCACTTATTAAAGGCATAATGAAAATACGAAAAACATGAATACATGGAGAGCTAAATCCACTGCTGTTCGGGAAGACAGATGTAGTAAAGATAAAAATAAGTTGCTATGAAGAGTCAGTCCAATAACAATTAAAACCCTCACTGTATTTTTATAAAACATGACATATTGGTTGTGACATTTAACTGCCAAGAATGATCAGGCAAGAATATCGAGTTTTTTAATGAGTAATTATGAAGCAAATGAGTAGATAACTGTGATCCAGCATATTTACCCTAACAGATTTTTAAAACATAACAGACCACACCTTATAACATTAGGATAAAACCTGAAAAGTTATAATTCATTCAACATCTTTTCAGGAACTATTTGAGGACCAACCACTCTGTGCTCTTCTAGGAGCCAGATATACAGCCAAGCCAGGAAAGATCCCCGCTGGTCACGGAGAAATGGACAATTAACAAGTCAACAGATAAATGGACAGGATAATTTCAGAGTGTGGAAAGTGCAGTAAAGACCCCAAGCAATGGATTGAGGGCTGACTGGGAGGGGCTACTTTGGATTAGACAATCAGAGAGGCCAGAAGAGGTAAGCTTTTGAGCTAAGATCTGTGGAACAGAATGGTATTTCCAAAAATAATTTCAATTGATCACATGTTGATAAAGTTGTTTTGGGGGGCCTCCTACATGCCAGGCTGGGCTGAGTATTGTGCATAGATAAGCTTGGTAATTTTAACTTTAATTCTGACCTTGCTCTTAAGGATTCTATGATCTATACTAAACACAAAGACTGGAGAAAGTATTTGTAATATATATGACAACAGGCTCCTACAGATCAATAAGAAAAAGAAAACAATGGAAATTGAGCAAATAAGAACAACTACTCACAAAAAGAATAATGAAATCCAGAAAACCAATAAATATAACAAAAAATGCCCTCCTCGACAATAAGGCAATGCAAATTAGAACTATAAGATACCAACTTTCACTGATTATAATAGTTAAAATGTAAAGATCAAGGTCATCCCGTGTAATCGACAGCCTGAGGAGTGGACCCTGCTGCATCTTGTTGCTGGGATATAGACAGAGCCCATTGGAAAGCAATCTGACAGAATCTCTTTTAAGATTTTAAAGAGTATCCTATGATTCAGCAACAGGAATCGATTCTACAGAAATTAAAGCACAAAGACCGAAAGGTACTATATAAAGATGCCACTGCAACAATGTTTCTAATGATTAAAAAGAATATGGAAAATACCATAAAAATCCTTCAGTAGTGGGCATGATTGAATAGACCAAATGTGGAATGCCTGCAGCCGCTCTAAAAAGAGCTTCACATACATGACAAACTGATAAATGAAAAGGGAATTGAATGATTCTCTGACAATAAAGAATATATCGCCTTTTAGGTTTCTATTTGTATACGCGCAGAAAAAAGACTGGAAAGACAGGCATAGTCGTGACAGTGGCGGGGAATCTAAGGTTGGAAGGACAAGCGGGACTTTCAGTGTGTATTTTGTACATTTTTAACAGAGAAGGAAAATCCAATACAACTATTAAGGTCACAGACTACCTACCATTTGTCTCAGGTGGGAAGGGAAGTTTCTATTTCTGAAGTTGAAGGATTGTATCAGCTCCGAGATGGTCATATTTTTTAAAAGCATGCCAAACCAAAATGCAAGTAAATAAATATCAAACAACAGAAAAGGAAAATGTATGTGAGAGGCCTAACTGAAAAATATATGAAGGATAGGAGCATATAACTGCTTCAGATCCTTCTTGGAAGGAGGTAGGGTATAATTTACACTTAAAACACAGCATAAAGTTAATAAAGTCAAACCACATACTGAGATGTCAAGGGCGGTGAATGGAAGAGAGAAGTATGTCACATTCAAATGAGGAAATACAATGTTATCACAGGGAAGAGCCTATTTTTACTTTGAGAAGAGCTGCACAGTAAGCCACTAATAACTTCATTCAAGCTGTTTACTGAGCACATACTATGTCAGACAGTGCTTTCTACATACAGCACTTTGCTTTCATTCTCCCTCTTGCCGCCTTCTGAGGTAGATGGCCCCCCTCTACGGATGAGGGAAGAGGGGCACAGAGAGGTGCGGTAACTTGCTCGAAGCCACACAGCTGGTAAGCGGAGGAGGCAGGATCCACGCCCAGGACTGGTTAAAAAGCCCAGGTGTGACTGATTCTGCGGTCTGATGACCTAAAGCTGAGAGCTGCCCGTGGGGGCGTGGGAGGTGCTCCCCGGCGGGGCGCCTGCCTCATGAGCCGCCGGGCACCCCCGGGAGTCCGGGCCTTCCGTTTGTCCTCTCAGGATGATCACAAATTCACCTTGGCAGAGCTGAGCACCAAGTATTCCGTGAACCTGACAAAGGTGAGTGACGACCCCCCGAGGGAGGCAAGGGGCCTTGGGGACTTGCAGGCTTCCTGCACGGACGGGGAGGTAGAAATCAAGCCCCCCAGCTTGGAGTTCAGGGCCTTACCCCTAACCTCTGCCCCGCCAAGCTCCACCGCGTGCACTCGGAAGAAAATGCCAACGGCCCCCAAGAGTTCAGCTTTGCTAAGAGAGTGAGAACAGCCTACGGCGGCGCTCCTCGGACCTCCGTCTTCAGGGCCCCTTCACACTCTTATAACTGATCAAGGACCCCAAAGAACTTTTGCTTATGTGCCTTACGTCTGTCTACCTGTATTTACTGTATTAGAGGTTAAAATGGAGAAAAATCTAAAAATATCTCCCAACTCGTTTAGGAACAAGGGCAAACCCATATCATATTAGTAAAAATAATACTTTTATGACAAATAACTATGTTTCTAAAAGCAAACAATGCTGTGGTATTTTACAATTTTACAAAGCTCTTTAAGGTCTAGCTTTTTAATAGAAGACAGCTGGATTTTCATATAATTTCAGCATTCAATCTGTTGTCATATCGTGTGTCATGTAGCCTTTGGAAAATGACACTGTACATTCAAGGGAATGAGACGGAAAAAGGCAAACAGTTTATTATTATTATGTTCGACCTTATGGGCTGCCTGAAAGGGTCCCCAAACAGCTCCTTGAGAACCACTGGTTTAACTACTATTCCCAGTGCCAGCACCGGGGCTATAACTGCCAATACAATGGCCACAAATGAAGGCCCTCAAACTGTAAGGTTCTCTTCTAGAATTTCTCCATTGGCGAGGTTTCACCTGGTACCAGGGAGGAGCATTGGAGAATTGTCTCATATTGGTTAAAACTGTATGCTTTTCAGGGGGAAGCTGGTGAGTACTTGGTGGGGATTAGGGAGAGTTTGTTTTACGATTCTCTGTGGGTTTCACTATCTCTTTCATGGAGAGGAAAAAGCGTACAAACTTGTGAACGAGGCAAGCGTGAGAATCTGTGCATTCACAAATTTAGTTGGTATTTTTTTCCTACTTCTGTTAAAGAATCAAAGTGTGAATGTCTTAACCCACATTATATATTGTATCTCATCATTCCATTAGCCTTGCCCATCATATTATAAACTGTTTTTTTATAATGATCTCCACTACAATTGAAGCTCCGTTAGGGTCGGGACTGTTCATACTCATTTTGGTTCCTACCATGGTACCAGGCCCAAGGTATGTGTTCAAAATGGTTTGTGCATCAATTCATAAACAACAAATCCTTCTTATGTAAGCATGCTATAATAAACATCCCTTCTATAATGTTAATTTTCACATCCCACTTACCTAGGAGGAACTTCCAGACAGACCTCCAGACAGCTTCACTGGCCCCTAGTCCCAGCCTAGAGGGCTCTAAAGAGTAAAATCTGAGTTTTGAAGCCAGGTTCCCCTTTACTGTAACTGCTTCACTTGTTATATTTCATCCATTCCTTTTTCTTCTCCACACAGGGCCTTAGCCCAGAAAAGGCATGGGAAATCTGAATTGAGACGGACCCAATACACTTACCCCACCCCCCACCACTCCAGAATGGGTCAAATTCTGCAAACAACTGTTTGGTGGTTTCTCCGTCCTGCTGTGGACTGGTGCCATCTCTGTTTCCTGGCCTATGGCATCCAGATATATTTCCACGAGGATCCCACCAAAGATAATGTGAGTCTTCAACTGCTACAGCCCAGCCCAGACCCTGTAGAGCACCTGATATTACTTCGTTCAGCAGCCTGGTGCCCCTGGAGTTCTCCAGTCCAAATCCCTAGTGTTCCCAGAGTTTTCTAAGGGAGCCCCTGGTCCCTCCTAGTTTCCCCAGAGAGCCATTGATTCCGCCCCCTGAGATACATGGTTGTTCGCAGAAGACTTGCTCTCCTTAGATCATCTTCCTGACCATCAAAGCGGTCTGCAGTCCCCTTTCCAGAACTTCTCTTTATCTCCTTTCTCCCCGTCTCCCTCACTATCCATCCCACACCCCACAAATGGCTTCCTGGAGAGGAAGGCGCAAGCTTTCTCCACCTGGGATGTTGCCGGCCCCTCACCGTAGCTCAGGGTCCCTTCACGGGGAAGTCCTGCCTCAGTCTCTCCTCAGCCCCTGTGCTCTCCAGCTTAGGCCTGTGGTCCCCTCCACCCGGAGCAATGGCCGTTACCCTTGCAAGCTGATTTTCTGAGGAGGAAGAGGAAGAAAAGGACCTACTGATGGGCGCTTTGTTTCCCCAACGCCAGCTGTTCCTGGGCATCGCACTCTCTGTTGTGGTTATCATCACTGGCTGCTTCTCCTACTGTCAGGAGGCCAAGAGCTCCAACATCATGGAGTCTTTTAAGAACATGGTGCCTCAGGTAGGGTTGGTGTGGGAGGAGCTAGGGAGAGGCGGGTGTAGAGTGTGGGCAAATGCACAGTTTATAAGTTCCCTGGAGAATTCCGTCCCCTGGTGAGTGAGCTTAGAGAGCCTGGTGATGTGGGGCACGTTCACTTAGATTTGCTCCATCAGGACTTAAAAATACCCCAAGCATGATGCATCACCTGCACAGAGTCTGGTCGAGAACGCATAACCTGAATCTAACGGGCACAATCTGAAACCCGAAATAAGAACACCCGGTTCCCACAGAGGTAGGGGGCAAAGAGGGTTGGGGAGGGAGGACTCTTCAGATGCCAGTGACCTTAAAGACAAAGAACATCCGTGCAAGTAAATGTTTCAGATTAAAGGAGGCTACTGACAATGAAATGCAATACCTGGCCCTAGACGAATCCTGTGCTGGAGGAGAAAATAATTCTTGTAAAGGATATGTTGGGTCAATGGACAAAACTGAAATAAAGACCGTAGATTAAAGTATTGTGTCAGTGTGAAATTTGCAAAAATTGGTAACTGTATTGTGCTTATTTAATACATATATATGTTCATTTTATATATATGGTTACTTTATATATGTTTTAATATATGTGTATATATATATATATATATATATATACACATATATATATACACATATATGTATAAAAACCCTGAAGTTTGTAGAAAGAAAGATCACAATGTACGTAACTTACCCTAAAAGAGTTCAGGAAAAAACATGTTCATATACACACACATGCAGAGAAGAAGAACACATGACAAACCAGTGGGGTAAAATGTTAACAGGGGAGCCTGGGCACAGGTAATACAGGGGTTCTGGTTACAATTTTCATTCTTGCAACTTTTCTGCAAGTTTAAATCATTTTCAAATAAACATCTTTAAAGTGCCTGGAACTAATATGACAGTAGAAAGAGGTTCCTAGGCACAGAACCAGAAACTTGGAAAGGAGCAGCTTCCAAAATTCCCCAGCCATGTGATCATGTTCTGTCACCACAGGATCTTCTCCTTTGGCATCAATATAACTTGATTCCTTCCTCGAATAAGAGTTCTGGGGGAATGTTTTGGTAGCGTGAAGTAGAGTTCGGAGGCTCTCAGTTAGGTTTTGCTGCTAACAAAGCACCCCAAAACCTCATGGCTCAAAACAGCAAACATAGCCTTTCTCACAGTTTTTTGGCTGGGCTGCTCTTCTGATCTGGGCTGACCTTGGCTGGTGCTGGATGGTCTATGATGGCCTCATGTGTGTGTCTGCAGCTTCAGTGACGTGACTGGGACGTGGTGTTCCCTTGGTGTGTCTTCCTCCAGGAAGCTAGCTTGGGCTTGTTCGGTATGGTGGCAGAAGGGTTCCCAGTGACAGCTGGGCAAGCCCCAGTGGGCAAGCACTTTTTAAGCCTCTGCTTGTACATTTGCTAAATGTCCTATAGGCCAAAGCAAGCATATGGCCTAAGTGTAGGGTTGAAGAACGAAACCTCCTCTCTTCATGAGAAGAGCATCAAAGTCACGTTGCAAAGGGCCCTGCAGGCAGCAATGATAAGAATTTGTAATCTACCAGAGAACTTCAGGAATGATGTACAAAAGGGGAATCAGAATAAAGGGGACCAGGAACAGGAGGTTATAGGCCAGGAGTGGGAATGGGGGAAGCCAAAAGCTTTGGAAATGACCCTGTGCTGTCTTCCCACAGCAGGCTCTGGTTATTCGAGGTGGAGAGAAGATGCAGATCAATGCACAAGACGTGGTGCTAGGAGACCTGGTAGAAGTGAAGGGGGAAGACGGAATCCCCTCTAACATCCGGGTCATCTCTGCACAGGGATGTAAGGTGTGGTGATGTGGGAAGCAATGGGAGGGGGCCAAGTGTGGTCTTAGGGCACTGTGCTGATCGGGGCTCAGTTAAAGAAAGTATGATCATATTATTCAGAACCTGGATCATATTATTCAGTGCAAATTCAGGGTTAGAGACAGTAAGGTGCTGGTATCAAAATTTATGTTTCTCTCTGCATGTCAGTAACAATGATGTTGGTAGCAGATAAAGATGTGTCATCGTTATAAGTGAATCTTCGTTCCCATGATCACTTCAAGACCCCTCCTCTCTCCCATCCCAGGTGGACAACTCATCCTTGACTGGCGAGTCAGAGCCCCAATCCCGCTCCCCTGAGTTCACCCATGAGAACCCCCTGAAGACCCAAAACATCTGCTTCTTCTCTACCAACTGTGTGGAAGGTGAATATCGCATCATAAACAGACTCGATTCAAAAACAGAAATTGAAACAAAGATTTCAAGAACTCACTATCTTCTAAAGGTAGTAGGGTGGGTGACAGCTGGTTCAGCAATCTAGATTCTCCAACACCCATAAACTGTGTGACCTTTGGTGAAAGGTCAGGCCATCATTTCTACATTTGCACAGTGAGATGCTAAAAGTCACTACTCTGTAGATTTTTATGCAGATTAAATGAGAAGATACGTATAAAATGCTTAGCATGAGACCTAACACATTGTAAGCATCCTATAATCGTTAGCTGTTATTATTCAAGCTAGTGAATGAACTATGCTCTCTGAGCTGAAAATTGCACAGAAAGAGGGAAAATTATTCAGCCCTGCGAGGTCATTCTCCTGAGGTAAGCCTTAACTTCTCACTATTCCAAGATGGGTATTGGCACTGGAAAGTTGAGTTACCAGAGGTGCCGCTCACACCTTGACTTTGCTCCAAGAATCTGGGGCATCCTTGAACTGGGAGGCCATTCTGGCTGAGGTGGTAACAACGGACTTCATATCACCATGTCAACGTCTCCTTCATCCTTCCCCCTCACAGAGGCCTGCAAGACTTTCTGGGACACACATGAAAACCATTATTCATGCTTAAGAATAAATGCTCAAGTATCTAAGCAACAGCTATTTTTAATTGAATGCCTACCTAATACTTGTCCAGTGCTACAGATCTCTGTGATTCTCACAGCATTATACAACAAATATTATCTCCATTTTACACGTGAACGACTAAGGCCCAGAGAAATTAAATGCAGTATCCAAGAGCACAACTCAACAGAAAAGAAGCAGGTCAAGGATCCTAAGGCAGGTCTATCCCCAAGGCCCCTGCTCTTTCCACAGAACTTTCTCTAGAATAAAGCTAGCTAATGACCTCTCTGGCTGTAAATTATTTAAGCTGAAAATACCTTGGGGGATAAGAGTAACATTAAGACTGAAGAAGAATCCAACTAGAAAATAGAATCATGTATGAAAATACAACCTTTTTAAATATGGACAGAAAGATGCGAGTTAGCAAACTTCCTCCAAAAACACTACATTTCAATTATTAATTTTAGAAAGAAATTTGCTCAGATTTGTCCCTGCAAAGTAGGTTTTCATCCATAAAGTATATGCTGCGATAAGGGAAAAAGCAGGGGATGGTCATCCCTCTGAGAAACAAGGGTCTGGCTTGAATGGAGGAGGCCTTAATAGGAGCGGGACCTAAGATGTGGCCAAGAGGTGGAGCTTGGGTGAATGAGCTCTGACCTGTCACGCTGAGGGGGTCCGGTGCTGTGCTGTGCCTCACACAGGGACGCATTCCAGAACTACTCTTGCACATGACACCCATCTGCCCCATGCGCTCTCAGACTCATACAGCTGAAGGTGACCTTGGAAATGGGCCACCTGCTCTGTGTCACCACATTTGTGGAGTTGCCAGACTAGGACTACCCCTCCTAAGTCACATGTGTGGTTCTGCATCGGTTCTTCTAGAGACCCTAGATTCATCTACATGAAGATGCCTGCCATGTGCCCAGCCAGGTTCTAGGCTCTTTTAAACACATTTAGTCCTCACAGCTTTGTGGGTACCTTCATCCCATTTTACAGGTGAGGTAACCTGAGTCTCAGAGGGTTTAAGTAGCTTTCTCCAGGGCAAAGAGGGGAAATTAGTATGTTGGAAAGTTGAATTTCCGGCCCTGAGTCTTTCTGATTCTAAAAAAATAAGTGTTATTCCTGTAATATGTTGCTTTTCTGGGAGATATAGACTGTGTCTTGAATGTCAGCCGTTAAGGCAAAGAAGGAAGGATTATCTGAGCAAAGAACTTTATCGGACCCTCCTTTCCAGCCACGGAGGTGAGTGGCCTGTGCCGTGTAGGTGTGTAAAGTCAAACATGATGTCCAAGTTCTCCTTCGGCTGGAGAGAAAAGCGCAGAAGCCCAGCTGTTACACTTGTGTCACCCAGCAGGGGTCAGACTGGCTCTAGCCAGCCGAGCTAGAAGGGACGTCCGGTCGCGCTGCGTTTCTCAACCTCCAGCGCTGGGGACGTTTGGGCAGGATAATTCTTCGTGGTTGGGTGAGAGGAGGCCTGCCCCAGGCAATACAGGACGTTTAGCAGCGCCCCTGGGCTCTACCCACTAGACGCCAGCAGCAGCTGCCCCCCTCCTGTGCTGTGACGACCAAGACGCATCTCCAGACATTGCCAAGCGTGCCCTGGGGCAGGGCAAGGTGCCCCTGGGTGAGGCCCACAGGGCTAGGGGATCAGGGGCCGTTGGAACATAAGGCTCTAGCAGAAGGGTAACCATCGCGCCTGCTGATCTAAGCTATTCAGCTGCTGGGGGCAGTGGAAGTGTGTGGGCAGTGGAAGATATTTAGATGAAGCGGGTGGAAGACCTTCTTGACAAGGGAGGCAACCAGGCCGTGAAACCAGGTATCTCTGTGTCTCTGGAGAGCTGTGAAAACCCTTCAGGGGGTTTCAGGCTAGGAGACCCTTACCTGTATAAAACCGCAGTAAGAGGGAATGGAACATAATACCCCCTCAGGGAGCCTGCTTTCCACCTTGTTTTTGACCACTGACAGCTCTCTCTTTGTAGGAACCGAATCCTACAGGCTTCCCAATTGAGTCCCCCCTACACCCGCAGCAGCCCAGGGCGTTGTGAGTGCTACCGGGGACTCCACGGAGATGGGCCGCATCGCCTCCCTGACGGCAGGCCTGGCTGTCGGCAGGACGCCCATTGCTGTTGGGATCGGGCACTTCATCCATCTGATCACAGCAGTGGCCATCTTCTTGGGCATCTCTTTCTTTGGGCTCTCGCTTCTCCTGGGCTACGGCTGGCTGGAAGCTGTCATTTTTCTTATTGGCATCATTGTGGCCAATGTGCCTGAGTGGCTGCTGGCCACTGTCACTGTGAGTAGCCAGGGTGGAGGGTGGCCTCACGGCAGACACACCAACCCAGAGAAATGAACATCAAGGACAGGGTGTGCTGATGGCAACACAGGTGTCAAATCGTTCGGCCTCCGCATGACCCTAACACCCTGCACCCATATTTTCTGGTGCCTTTTCTTTCTACTCACTGAGACAGGACGACTTCTGATGGAGAAAGCATCAGGTTGTAAGTCACCAGGAGTGAGTTCCAGTCCTGGGTGTATTGGCAGGTGAGCTTGGCTGAGTCGTGTAATGTCTCCAGGCCTCAATTCACCCATCGGTGCATGGAGGAAGAAGAATTCAGAATTACACAATACCATTGGGAAGAACTGCAAAGCCCATATAAATCCAACCTCTCAGCCGTGCTGAATATCCCGTATAAAATCCGCAGGAGGTGATGATTGTCCCTAGGCACAGGCGCCCTCTTTGCGTCTGTCCATGTCAGCGTTGGGCTGCTCCCCCTGGATGTCATTGTGTCCAGTGGAAATATGATGCCCGGTTTGGTCCCAGTTTTCCCATCTCGAGAAATACAAAACAAGTCAATTCTCCCTCTTCTGCAAACTACCCTTTAGTGTTCGACAAGTAGCCATCCTGTGCCCCTGAACGTTCCACCTGAGAACTGAAACGGTCCCTTTTGCGTCGGCCATTCCTCACATGGCACACTCTTCCTGATCCCCAGCTTGGCTGTACCCCAACTTATCGATATCCTTCTTGAAACAGACATGAGAATAATTCTCGGGGTGTGGTTGCACTAGCACGAAAACATCGGGACTGGTGATACGTAAAGAAATCAAACCTCATGATTAGAATTCTGTACTTACATAACCACAGCTGAATTAGCCTTTAAAACGACCTTGCTACACT
This sequence comes from Manis javanica, assembly GCF_040802235.1. Classification (NCBI taxonomy): domain Eukaryota; kingdom Metazoa; phylum Chordata; class Mammalia; order Pholidota; family Manidae; genus Manis; species Manis javanica. The sequence continues at coordinate 7,410,681 of NC_133169.1, read as the reverse complement.
TGAATTTATGGTCAGCAAAAATCTGACAGTTTAAGTTATTTCTCAAGTCCTTTCAGTTCTGCTCTTTTTCCTTTTTGGTTTCATTATTCTCTGCTCTCCATTCTTTAATTTTGTTAATGACTAGTATGACCCACCTCCACACACACACCACAGTGAAAGGTTAGCTATCAATGTGGTTCCTGGAGAGACTGGGTTTGAGAACAAGGTGGGACCTGAAAAGAGGCTGCTGAACGGAGAAGATGCGAGGATCACGGGAGAGCCGAGGATTCCAGGGGAAATAGGAGATTTCTCTCTGTTACCCTGGGGGAGGGAAAACCTCTTTTTCTGAAACTCTGCCAGAAAGCACAAACCAAAAACCACTTTCCTAATTTCCTTCACCACAGCCCCAGATAACATTTCCAGCAACCCAAGGGAAATAAGTACACAAAATGAAAATAGCAATAAAAGCGATCTGATTTCCCCAACACAATGTGGTGTGAGTGGCCAGTCTCTTCTCCCCACCTGTTCTCTCCTCTCTCCGTGGCCTTAGGTGTGTCTGACCCTGACTGCCAAGCACATGGTCCACAAGAACTGCCCCGTGAAGAACCTGGAGGCCGTGGAGACACTGGGCTCCACGTCCACCATCTGCTCAGACAAGACGGGCACCCTCACCCAGAACCGCAGCACCCTCACCCAGAACCGCATGACCGTCGCCCACCTGTGGTTCGATAAGACCATATATGAGGCTGACACCAGCAAAGAACAGACTGGTGACTAGTGGTGCTGGTGGGCCAGGAGGGGAGGGATCTGGGGGACGTGATGAGTGGGTTGAGGGGGAGAGGGGAGCCTGGTCAGAGAGAAGACAGCTGGGGAGCCAGGGGAGGTGTGATGGGCATGAAATGTCTACTCGAGGGCTGAGTGGGACGGGAATAACTCCTGGCTTTAAGGTCTCCTGTTCCCTGCTCACAAGTCTGTTCTTTCTGCCTGGAATATGTTTGCCAAGGGCTCTGAGACCTGGGTTATCCTGGACAGAATCGCTGGCCTCTGCAACCGGGCTGACTTAAGGTGTCCGGCCTAAGTGGATGGAGGGTGCCTCCGTGTCTGGGCCATAACCTGCCTCTCCCAAAAAAATCTCCCCCAGGCCCTCCCTGCTGTCCCCCTCCTTGTCATCGCGGGCAAGCCGAGGTGCCTCGCTCCTCAGGCTGCTTGCACAAACCCCACCCTGGCAGCGGGCCACGAGAGGCGATGCTTCCGAGTCGGCCCTCCTCAAGTTCATCGAGCAGTCTTACGGCTCTGCGCAGGAGATGAGAGAGAAAAGCCCCAAGGTGGCAGAGATACCCTTTAATTCTACCAACAAGTACCAGGTATGGGACAGCAACGGGAGGAGAATGGGGGGCAGGGAGGGGCTTGCCATTCCGGGAGCTTGGCCTTTGCCTCCAGCTTCACCTCTGAGCGATGGAACAGACACAGTGGCTAGCCAGCATCCCAACTAGCAGGAAGGCTCACCTGACGGACAGGTGCCAGGAGGGAGTAGGTGACAAAGGAAGAGGCCGTCAGTCCCGAGCAGAGCTGCGGCCATGCCATTCATGGAGAGAGCAGGTCATCTGCCGTGTTGGTAGGGAGCAAAGGCGGGGTGGGAGGGTGAGCGTCAGGTGTGAGTCACGTGCAGCCGTCAGGGGGCATCCCTGTGGCCTCGGCAAGCTTTGCCGCTGCTTCCCCGAAGCGCCTTCCTGCACTAGTCACCAAGTGGTCCCTTTTGGTCCCTGCCTGCACTTCTAGCAGCTGCCCTCAGGGAGTGAATCAGGGGTCTCCAGTATGTTTGTGACATTTTTCATTTCTCAGGAGCATTTTGTCCATTATCCAGGGAGCAGTGACAAGAGGAGACATGCTGAGCGGGGGACAGTGGGGGCACTAACAGTGAGACCACGAGAGGGACAGGAAAGCCCATGTTCCTCTCCCAGGAGACTCCCAGCATCCTCTGAAGGGGGTTATGGTGGAAAGCAGGGGCTGCACCCTTGCCCCGACTGGGGCTCCACCAGCTGGAGTTTGCGTTCTGCAGGGCAATCGGGATTTGCTCAGGGGAGTGGAATTCTCCAAGTTCACACGCTACCATAAAGGTCAGATGTTCAGGTGTGGGTAACAGAGAAGAAATGAGACCCCCAGTTTTGTTTTTTCTGCCTTAAAAAACACATCATCATGCTCGTTTCGGCAGCACATATACCAAAATTGGAATGATCCAGAGAAGATTCGCGTGGCCCCTGCCCAAGCACGACATACCAACTGGGGAAGCGTCCCGCATTTTTCTATTTGAAAGTTGCTAAATAATAGATCTTGGAAGTTTTCATCACAAGAAAAGAATTGTAACTGAATTAAACCATAATAACAAAGCTATGTAGGTTTTTAAAACCCCAATCACCTATAGTTTCACACTGAACACCGAGCAAGTAAGAGTTAAAGGAATAGGTCCAGAGTTTTGTCTCAACTGGCTTTCAGTCAGTGTAATAAGATAGGTCTCCTAGGCTCAAACTGAAAACTGATTTCTACTTTTTTCTGACAGTTAGTGGCCTCACTACCCAGACAGGAATTTTGCACTTGGCGGGGCCCAACTAAAGCCTATGACTGGAAAGAATTCGCTACCTCTCTCTCCACATGATTCAAAATAAAAGCAAAATATGTCCACGATATTTGTTGGAAGGTCTAACAAAGCAGCAACTTTCCCCAAAATGACTGTTAGTGCCTTTTCTCAACTATTGACCATTAAGTTCAAATGGCAATTTCTTCCTCTGTAGATACCACGTGTGCTCCACCAGCCCACCACCAGCCAGCTCTTGCAGGTCCTGTTTGGGGGAGGCACCTTGGAAAACATCCGGTTACTTTGCCTCCTGGTGGCCCTAAAGAGCTTGCCATTAGGGTACTGGGCTCGGGTCCACATGGGGTACAACAGCGCACTGGTCGTCGTCTGCAGAATTAGTGTCACTTCTCTGAGACTGAAATGAAAGGGAGACGATTCTCTGTTGATGTTACCAGATTTCTCCTTTTTGTGAAACTGTCATCTTCCATCAAGATGTGATTTTTCTGTGACCAAGTTACTAGCTTAAGTAGGTCTTGCTATTATCTCCAATAATCGCCAATAATAGTGAACGAATCTTTGTTAAGCACTCAGAGAATTAAGCCTTTAAAAACCTTTTACAGCTTTTTGCCTAAATGACTTAAGGGTTTCCTGCTTAATTGCTTAAGCATATTTTGAGTCTATTTTCACATTCTTCCCAGTTTTTTCTAAAACTCACCTCATTTTACACAGTTTTCCCACCCTGCTTATCCTTCCGGGCAGTGCAGGCCTCCTCTGCACCAGCGCATCACCTTTTAGGGTGCTGATTTTGTTACCGACAGGCTTCATGGCAGGAATTTCCTGTTGTTCACGTCACAGGAGGAACCCCGTAGATAGCTCCTTTTCATCGATCAGAGATCAAAGGGAAAATGCAAAACCAAAATTGGTCTTATTCTCTCCCCTCCTCAGGTTCACTTCATGAATATGCCCTCCCCTCCCCACCACACCACCCGACCCTGACCCCACCCCGTGCCATCCAGGCCCTCTCGGGAGACAGCAGCAAGGGGACTAGAACGACTAGCCTAGTTCTGAATTGTGCTTCACAGTTTTCTAAGTGCTTTTTGCAAATATTACGGCTCATAAAAGCCCAATGAAGTTGGCAATGCAGAACCCTCTATATTTTATCAAAGGAACCGTGGTTTTGAGGGGTGAAACCGCCTCACCTGAGGTCAGAGAGCTCTCCTGCTGGCCTGGGAAAGCTTTTCCTGCCAGTCTACCCTGCAGCTTTGCCAGCCACCACGTGCTTTCTGCTCTCCAGGTGGGGAGGAAGCTGGGGAAGTGCGAGCACCTGGTTCTGCCGTCACCTCCCAGGCTGGCGGAGAATGGCCTGGACACCCCACATGCAAGTGTCAGCAGGCTGGGGGGCCCGGGGAGCAGGAGTCTGCCTCCTTCTGGAATCTGCTTCCCCTCCCTAGATGTCCATCCGCCTTCAGGAGGACACCTCCCAGGGCCACGTGCTGCTGATGGTGAAGGGGGCTCCCGAGGGGATCCTGGAGTTCTGCACAAGTTACCTTCTGAAAGGGCAGAAGTGCCCAATGGATGACGAGATGAAGGAAGCCTTCCAGAATGCCTGCTTGGAGCTGGGAGGTCTGGGGGAACGCGTGCCAGGTGAGCGGCTGCGGGAGAAGCCTTTGAATGGCATCAAAATGGTTACTATTTGTGGGGTGGAAAATGGAGGATGCTGGGGTGAGCGGGACAGGGACATAGGCAGCTGAATGAAGACCGGTCCCTTCTGCTCTCCAGGGTCCTGCTTCTTGAATCTGCCAAACACTCCAAGGGATTCAAGTTTAACACAGATGAAATCAATTTTCCCATGGATAACCTTTGTTTCGTGGGGCTTGTGTCCATGATTGACCCTCCCCAAGCTGCTGTGCCGGATGCTGTGGGCAGGTGTTGGAGTGCAGGGATTAAGGTAAATGCTTTAACACCTCAGAGCGCGCCCCCAGCCCCTCCCCCACCCCTCCCCGCCCCGACCCCGTCACAAATTGGAGAGCAGTAGAAAGCCTTGTATAGACCAGGTTCTTAATAATCTTGGTTGAATCAAATTGATTTCTGCTTCCTTGACCTTATGATACTTAATCTTACGAGAGAACCTAAACATAAGTGTCCTCTATTGTTAGAATCTTGTCTGGCATCGATTACCAGGGGAGCTTTAAAAATCTGATGCCTAGGCTACACCCCAGACCCATAAAATTAGCAGCTAGCCTAACAGACTATGTCCAAGAATAAAAGTTAGAAACCAAAATGAACTGGTGCAAGAGTGAAACCCAGCCGCGGAGCACACCCAGAGGGGAGATGCCTGTCTGGTCAAGGTGGGCCTAGGGCTTCCTGGGAGAGCAGCAGAGTTCCTCTAGTTCTGGGCTGTTCCGTATCCCACATTTCCCAGTTCAAGACTCCTGTACATCTGCAGTGTTAGCTACTGACTCCTTCCCTGCTCAGGCCTGATCTTCCAGATCCCAGGCTTTGGGGGTGACCCATTAGATGGGGGACGGCCCTGGAGGTGTTTGAGGAGAACTAGCGCTGGTTTTGCTGCAGACCTTTGCTGGCAGCTCGTCTGGGGGCCCCCGGGGGCCATGCCGAGTTCAGTGACTGGTCCCTAGAGTGGGAACCAATGAATCGATGTAGGATACTATTCTGGGTGAATTTCCTAATTACTACAATATGTTTGGGGTGGTAGAGCCCTCTCCAGAGATAGCTTTATTACAACACACCTGCCCAGGGTAACCAGCCGATCTACACATTCCCCCAAGGCTCTACAAGCTACCACACCGAGTATGGGAGATATGAAGAAAAGGGGTTCGTTTGCATGTTCTGAGCTTTGACTGTGAGCTCTTAGAATGAGGAATAGCGCTGTGGATATAGTCCAAAATTCACGTCCCTGGATTTTTATGAATTCGTGTTTAGCAAGGAGTCAGAGTTGTGCCTACAGGCGGGGAGGCCCAAAGAGGGAACAAAGGGGTGATTTCAGCCAGGGTGCCCGCCGGGTCAGGGCGTCCCAGCCGGAGGCGCAGCGAGCCTGTGAAGGTCTGAGGAGGACCCTGGGGCCTGGCCTGAAGCAGGCGGCCTGGTGCTTTGGGGCCAGTCCTCGCTCTGGACCTAGGTTTACATGTCTCCTTGTCATTTCTTACTTCTTCTGGATCCTAAGCAGATGGACATTTGGCAGACCTGGGGAGGAGTTGGGAATCACCCCCTTTTCCCTTTAGGGAAGTTTGGCATCCACACGATGCCGTCACTCACGGAGAACAAAATGTGATGGACGTACAGGCAGTTGTCCCATAAGGCAGGCGGCAAACATTTTACAAGAAAATGGTTATGAGACGGGTTTTCCCAGGTACAGCCATGTGCTCAGGCTTTTGGAATAGATGTGATTTTTAAAGACTAAAATAAAGGTACCCGATTATATGTGCCCCTGACTGGGGCTCTCAAGGGTACACTAAAGATACCTGGCGCTTGCTGTGAAGCTGGCCTCCTCTAAGAGCTGCAGTGAAGCAATGAGGGCCTGACATAACAAGTGCTGGGGGGTTTCTCTCTCATGGGCTCAGTCTGGAGGAAGAGGGGACGAGGGAACAAGAGGGCAGCTTCAAGACCGAGGAGGACCATCAGAGGGACAGTCAACACCGAGAAGCTGAAGATGAAATCCCTTTAGTACTTGCCAGAGGCCAGAATGATCAGGCGCCCTCTCCCTCCAAGCGGACCATTCTCTGTGGGACCGCACTTGTATTACACGTGTGCAGCTCAGCGCTCCATGACCCTGGGTCCTAGAACCCCCTCTTGGGGTGATTGACTTTGTTTTTACTTCAAGCCTGGCATGGAGGTGGCACTGCCAGAAACTCCACTTGAACTGTCAAGTGGGGCTGGGCACTAGGAATGCCTCAGGATGACACCACACCTGTCCCCGTGGTGAGCCACTGGAAGCTGCCAGGGCACTGGAGGCCAAAAGCCTTCACTGGGGGCTCAGTCTGAATCACACCTGGAATCTTCTGATGCTCCAGGCAGCTCCCTCCCAGCTCCTCCCCAGGTCCCCCTGGTGCACAGGCCAAGCCTGGTGAGTGCCCCACACCTGAGCCAGGAGAAGGGAGGCCGCTTTGCTGAGTCCCTAGAGACCACAGCTGAGTTACGCTTTGCTGTCTCCCTCCTATATGCCTGGGGTGCTGCTATGGAATGAGGAGGCCTCACAGGAAAACTCCTTCAAGGCTTACTTCCATGCCCTGAGGTAAATAGCCTGACCTTTCTGGGTCCTCCGCTCCCACATGCAGCTGGACAGCTCAGTCACAGTTTCCTTTTCCCTCCCATCAGGGCCTGAAAAATCGTGTCCTTGAGGGCACTTGGGAACCCCGAGCAGTGGTTCTGGGAAGCCATCTCCCTTCGTTCCTTCACATGGAACTGTTTGTCAATAACTTCCCATGTGTGAGGCGTTGTGCGAAGGCAGGGAACCTAACAAGGAGTCAGAGCTCTCCGCCCCGTGGGGGACATGCAGACCAGCCATCTCCATGCAAAGCAGAGCTGAGTGCCAACACACATTAGGACCAGAGCGCTAGGGAAGCGCAGAGCTCGGGCACCGGTCCTGGGGGAGGGATGGGATGGGCACAGCTGGTACCAGGGGCCCAAAAAAGGGCCAGATCCAGAGACGCAAGGAGGCAGTGGGAAGATGAGAGGCGGAGTGAGGAGTGGAGTGTGCCTGGACCGAGATGGAATTTTGCTAGGCGGATGGATTATTCCAGATACTTGTTTATTGCCACTTGTTCCGTGTGTAGGTGTCTGTCTTTGAGCTTCAAGAAGCATAATACCTCTGGAGCAATTAAATGAAATTCTGAATATAGTAATACACCTAAATACCTGATTTATTCCCAGGAAACCTAGAACCCAAATTGTCCCAGGTTTCATGGTCTCGTGGCCCTGACCTGCTCCCAAGGTTTGAAGCCACAGTAGCAAGATTTTTATCTATAAAACATGTTCTTGGAAATGAGCGACTAAAACACCTGTGTAATGAAAGACCCAATATGTAAGCTCTTAGAGAGAGGGGAGCATCCGGGACCTCTCTGAAGATTCTGCTTCCCTTCCAACCCAGGTGATTATGGTGACAGGGGATCATCCCATTACAGCCAAGGCCATTGCCAAGGGTGTGGGCATCATCTCAGAAGGCACGGAGACAGCGAATGACGTTGCTGCTCGGCTCGACGTCCCTGTCAGCCAGATCAACAGCAGGTCAGACCCCTGAAGAACTCAGATCTGCCACTTTTTTCCTCTGGCTTTAGCCTGCGCCACCCAGATCCCAGGTACTAAAGTTCTTGGAGACGTGCGGGGTTTACTTATTGCAAAGTAAAATAGTTGGAAAATGGCCAGTGACTATGTCAGTGGGTTTTCAGAAGCAGTGGGAGAAATAAAGGGGCAGAGAAAGGGGAAGAGTGGCTGGGGCAGAGGGAGGGGATGCAGTGTCAGTGTGGGGATGGTGAATGGCCGGGGACAGTGGAGAGATGGGATGGAAAGCGGAGGCAAGGAGGTGTGGTAAAGGTTGGTTAGAGGGCACCAGGAGCCCCAGGGAACTCTGACTCTGAACTAGCCTTTTAAAATTCTTTCCTTCAGGGATGTCGAAGCCATTGTAGTGCAGGGCTCAGAACTAAAGGACCTGAACTCACAGCAGGTGGATGAGATCCTCTGAAACCACAACGAGATTGTGTTTGCTCGGACCTCCCCTCAGCAGAAGCTCATCATAGTAGAGGGATGTCAGAGGCTGGTAAGGGACACAGAGCAGCTTTGCGGGATGTGGCATGGCCGAGCCCCAACCAAACAGAGGTCCGCGTGGGCTGGGCCAGGGGAGACTCCAGGCAGTATCTCACATTGAACCCCAGAGGTGGGCATCAGTCTGGGGGCTCCCTGAGAGGGTTAACATCTCGGGAGCAGGAGAAGGAAGGGCCAGGAGGCTTAAATCAGGCACGGTCGCATCAGGAAACAAGGGACGAGGCAGTCACACTGACCTCTGGGATCGGTCCTGAGTCTGACACGGCCGATTCTCACTTCCTCTGCTCCTCCGCAGGGCGCCACCGTGGCGGTGACCAGCGACGGCGTGAACGACTCCCCCGCACTCATGAAGGCTGACATCGGCATCGCCATGGGCCTCGCCGGCTCCGACGTCACCAAGCAGGCCGCCGACATGATCCTGCTGAACGACAACTTCGCCTCCATCATCACAGGCGTGGAGGAGGGTGAGGACGCAGGTGCCAGGGCTGGGCCTTGACCCTCAGACTCAGTTGCGAGTTGGTGTGCCCATTGCCTGACCTCCATGGCCCTGTACGGACTGGGAAAAATCACTGTATGAAAAAGTTCTACAAATTTGATTCTGCTGGTACTTAAACACCACTATCAGGAGCCCTTTTTTATGAGCATGGAGAAAAGTCCTGATTTCTAGGGAGACTACAGCTCCTGGTATAGCAAAGCATCTTCTTTCTTCCCTCACGGAGGTTTGGAGACTCAGATGGGTCTATAACAGTTCCAAGATGTAGCCATACTCCAGGGGTGACTGTACGTCACGATCTCAGGAGGGCCCCCTAGGAAACTGTTGCCTGAATGACAGCGACATAGCAAGCGCAGCTGGAGGCTGATCTATGAATTGACTGCATGAGCCAAATTAAGCACCCTGTTCCTCAGAGAATTCTGAAGACAGTACGCACTGGTGAATAAGAGAACCCCAGAATTCTGCACCCTAGGCTCCCTGCTTCTTGCCTGGGGCTATCTTACCGAATCCTATGGCGGTCGGCATTATGGTAATAGTTATCCTTTAACTGAGACCTAGTATGATCCTGATACTTTGCTCAGTATTTTGCATCCATTCAATCCAAAACATTTTTCGAGCACCAACTATGTACCCTGCAGTATTCTGGATGCTGTGGGGACCAAAGAGACACAAATCCCCAGCCACTGTAACTTAATGCCTAGTGGAGCAAGACAGACAATAAAGTAAGTAGCATAGCATATTAAAGGAAGATGGTGCAATGGGAGAGAAATCAGAGCAAGGAGCACAGTTTTGGAAAGGATCGCCAGGGAAGGACTCGGGCCATCTCGCGAGGCAGGAGGAATGCAGCTCAGAGGTGAGAGGTGCCCAAATTCTCAAGCTAGTTACGCCAGAAAATGGGGTTGACCCTAATTCCACTTCAGCCTTAATCTTCTAATGACTTTCATATTGGCACTCTTAGACATCCCTAAGTATTAACCAGACCCAACCTTGCTTAATTTTCAGAGATTAGATGACATTAGCCACGTTGAATCCGAGAACAAAGAGCGTGCAGACGCGCCATACTAACAAAGCCTGGCTTTAATTCATGGTCACACCATGTGGAAACAAAACTGGGGCCCCCGAGGTCTAGGACCCCCAGACCCTTTCTTGGACCACGACACTGCTTTGTAGTGGTCCCTGTCCAGGGATTGGCTTGTGGGAGGTGTGCCCCTGCAGGGCTTCTCACAGGAGGTTCACTGTCCCCCACAGGCCGCCTCATCTTTGACAACCTGAAGAAATGCATCGCGTACACGCTGACGAGCAACATCCACGAGATCACCCCCTTCCTGCTCTTCATCGTCCTCTGTATCCCCCTGCCCCTGGGCACCGTGACCATCCTCTGCATTGACCTGGGCACAGACATGGTGAAGGCCGAGTCGGGACCTGGCTCGTGGATCTCCTGTGCGATGGACTGGGGAGCAGGACAAACCTGTGTCTAGGGAGAGGGACTTCCAAGCTTCCTTCCGAACTTTGTGTCCCCTGTCACCCCCGCACGCCATCCCCCAGGTCCCTGCTATCTCCTTGGTTTATGAGTCAGCCAAAAGTGACATCATGAAGAGGGTGCCCCATAATCTGAAAACTGATAATCTGGTGAACCGCCGTCTCATTGGCATGTCCTACGGGCAGATCGGTGAGGCCAGAGGGATGAGGAGGGAAGGGGATGGGCCGCCCCTGCCCGGCCACTGGAGCCGTCTTGGCTGGAAAGTCAGGGAGAGATTTTCTTAACGACCAACTGTGCTAGGCCCTGGGAACACAAAAAACCATTCATCTCTAACCTGCCCTTGACTTGCAAGTCCAGTCAGGAAGGAATAAACACACGTAAAGTGATAGCATCTTTCCAAGTGCCTAATAGTAAGTGTGGACAGGACATGCTGCAGAAGGACAAAGCGAGGGGACCCACCAGTCAGGACAGTCACACAGGCTTTATGGAGGAAACAGGACTTCAGCTTGGTGTTGAAGGTGAGGCTCAGACTGACAAAGGTGTGGCCAGGTATGCGGGACCACAGCAGGGCGGAAATTCACAGAGCTCTTGAGCAGTGAATAAACCAGGGGTGGAGCCCTTATTCCTGATAAAGGAATAGTGGAAAATAAGGCTGGAAAGACAGGTCACATTTGTATTGGGGCCAGCCTTGCAAGACATTTGAGAGCCATTCAGAGTCTTTGCTCTTGAGCTGCCAGGTACAACGGGGCATTTCAGAGGGTAGGGTTGAGGGGCAGACAGGGAAGAGACGGGACAGGGGAGACCATCCCAATATCTGGGGGAGGAACAACACAGATTTAGAAGCCAGACCTGTATTTGAATTCCAGTTTCACCAGCTACTACCTATATGACTCGGGACAATGACTGAATCTGTTTTCCGTTTTCCCATTTACAAAAGGTAGATAATAGCTCATAACTGCGAGGATCAAGGTCTACAGCGACTTGCACGGTGTACATTTCTGTAGTTAGTAGGCAAACATTAACATCAGCTACTGCTGTGGTCCATGCATAGGGGATGGAGGTGTTGGCTAAGGAAGAGGCCAAGGGCACATGGGAAAGATGTGAGGAGCAAATGTGTCAGAGGAAATGGAGAGAGGGGAGTCCAGCAGCCTCAATGGGGAGCAAGAATAAATCTCCACTGAAGTCTTTTTCAGTTTTAAGATTTTACGATTCAAATATGACTCTGGTTAGAGCTCAGAAACAAATGTTAGGGCTTGGAGGCAAGTCCTGTAGAGATGATGGGCTCATATCATTGATGGCAAGAATCTTCAGCATTAAAACTCTGACACATACCAACCCAGCCAGGGGCAAGTCCCAGCCACCCACCCCTCCTTCCATGGTCTGCCTTTTGAGGTCCTTCTCTGAACCAGGTTCCCCAGTCCTGTGACTCTGTCACTCACAGGCATGATCCAGGCTCTGGCTGGGTTCTTCACCTACTTTGTGATCCTGGCTGAGAATGGTTTTAAGCCTTTTGATCTGCTAGGCATCCACCACAGCTGGGAAAATTGGTACTTCAGTGACCTGGAGGACAGCTATGGACAGCAGTGGGCGAGTGAGATGGGAAGGGTAGTAGATGGGGACCAGTGAAAGGGAAGAAGTGAAAGGAAAGAGTGGGTTTAGCAAACACTTGAAGGGTGGGAGAATGGAGGTGCCGGATGGCATAGGTGCTGCCTCGTCTCCACTCCCATGTGAACCTCTGACTCTGGACCCCAGGCTCCTGTCCCATCAGCAAGCATCCACCCCGCGCCTACAATCACTTCATTTCTGTTCGCTCCTACTGTCTGCTATCTGTCCTCACCTTCCTGGACCTTTTGGTCCCCTTGGACCTGCAACTCCTTTTCTGTCCTATCATGTTTTTAGGGCTGGTTCCTGGTTTTCCAGGTACTGGCCCCAGCTGTGTCCTCTTTCTCCTGTGTGCTCCCTCCCTCCATGGGAGTTTGAACTATATGTGACTTCAAATCTGAAAACCTATTTTTTTTGTACATCCTTTCCTCATGATTCTCAATTTTTTCAAACCCAGAGGATGCCTCTCTGTCATGGTCTTTCCTAAAATGCAAGAGGAATGAGGCCCAAACTGATGTGTTAAGAATTTTAGCAAGTATGCTCTTCGGTATCTGCAAACATCGCTGTCCCAAGTTCAAAGACAGTGGGAGATGTAACCCCAGTTATTGCTGGAATTGTAGCACCATAGACACATGGTCTATTATCGTCATTCTGTAAGCGAGGAAACTGAGTCTGGAAAGATGTGACAGGCTCAAAATCCCACCGTGCATCTCTGGAAGAGCTGGACTAGAATTCTGGGCTGATTCCTGCCTGGCACTTTACCACTTCACCATTACGCCTCCAAACCAAGCTAACTGCAGGCTTCTCAAAAGCCTGTTAAAATCTGGGCTGTTGCAAAGATGTCCCTCATATATACACTTAGCTTCTGCTAGCTGAGCCTCACGAGGCCGTCACATGTGAACGTTGCCAGCTACCAACACTACTTCAGGGGCCAATGATCCCCAAAGTCCTCATCACTGTGGAACACCTGTCAATCATCTCAATCCTCAACTCAGGCTCCCGTGAGTTTTATGTCTTGATAATATCTTCCTGCTGCCAAGATGCAGCTTGACACATATTTATTCAAAATGTATTAAAGGTAATTAAAATTAATTTGAAGTAGTACCAAATTACATCAAAGACATCTTGAGGTATTGCAAAATGGGTTGAGAACAAATTCCCTGAGGAATAAATTCCCTAGAGGTAAAGTCTATATACCTCTTCGACTGCTGTAATCTTAGATAATCCAATCCAGAGCTGCCCACCCAGGAAGCAGTCTACATAATGCTAGACGCAAGGGTAGCTCCTTCCTTTCCACATATCTCTCAGCATCAATTTCATGATCTCCACACACTCATTCATTCATTCAACAAATGTTTGTTGAGCATCTTCTATGCACCAGGTGTTGTTTTGGCCCTGGATATACAGTAGTGAACAAAAATGATCAAGTGACTGTTCTCGTGGAATTTATATTCCACTTAGGAGCAGGGGGTGCAAGGGGAGACAGATCATAACCAAAGGTATAGCAGATTGGGTTGATGGACTGTCAGTCCAAGTGGAGTCCAAGAAGTATTAGAATTGAGATACTAGAGCAGGTGAGATAGAAATATAAAGATAGTGGCCAGAGAGAAAGAGATGCTTGAAACAGAGATTACAGAGAAATTCTAGCTATTGGAAGGGCGGGTATCTGGAGCTTAGCCATGGGAGGAGCAAGCAGCCCTGACGCGGAGAGGAGGGCAGCACCGCTGGGGTAGACCGAGGAACGACGAGACCACGGTATTGGAGGGTCATCAACATGGATATTTAAATCTCAGAAACCAAGGACAGGAGCAGTGTTAGAGTGACAAGGGGTCAGGAGCTGCATTCTTTACGTGGTGACGGGAGTGGCCGGGGTATTGGTAGCTGAGCGCAGAAAGGGGCAGGGGTGGCATGACCCGAGGCACACGGACCTGCTGACTGGTCTCATTCTCAGTCCAGTGCTTGGCTCATCAATTTTCGGCCTTTGTTTTCTAATCATTTAAGGCTCTGTGTTTCCAAGTACAACTTTGCCCACATCCTATGAGGTTCGATGTGCAGTATCTCATTATTGTTCAGTCCCACATATTTCCAAACTCTTTATATGACCTACATGTCATTTATAAACCTGCGGTTTTATTTTTTTCACACATGAGCTTTCCCTTCAGTCTAATTTAGATGCAGCTCTTCTGGGTTCCCATAGCTTTCTGTGATCTGTTACTGACATAGTCAGCATACTGGGTCTTCCCCATTCAGCTCTACCTTCCTCATGTAACATGGAAATGAGAGGATGAATGGATGTCTCCTATCTGGTGGCCCCCCTTGGGCATTCCCTTCCCTTCCACATTCAGGCCCCCTTCCAGCCCCACCTTCCTTCTTGACCCATTTCCTCTGATGCTGCTAAGTCACACCACCTTTCTTATTAATTTAGCAAATATGTGTTGAGCCATACTCCATGCCATTCACTGAACTAAGCACATGGTGAACTAAGCGTATTTACAGATAAATCAGACTAGGCGTTTACCCCTGAGGAGCTCTCAGGCAGATAAGGAAAGGATATGAACAACTCAAAATAGAACAAGAAAAGTGGGAAGACAGAGATACGTGTAAGTCCTGCGGTTGTCTAAAGGCCTCACTCGGCCTTGGGGGCCAGAGAGGGGAGAAGCGACTGAGGTGTATCCAAATCCCTTCAGCCACTGCCTTCTCTGCTCTGCCTGCCCTCCCCGCGGACCTACAAGCAGTGGAAGGTGTTGGAGTTCACGTGCCACACGGCCTTTTTTGTGAGCATCGTGGTTATGCAGTGGGCTGACCTCATCATCTGCAAGACCCGCCCCAACTCCATCTTCCAGCAGGGCATGAGGTGCGTGCCCCCCACGGCCCCCACACTCCCCACCGCGCGCACAGGCCCAGCCCTCCCCAGCCCTCGCCCTCCTTATCTCCAGCACACCCTTCAACATTTCTTCCCAGAAACAAGATCCTAATATTTGGGATCCTGGAGCAGATGATCCTGGCTGTTTTTCTGTCCTGCACTCCCGGTATGGACGTGACCCTGCGAATGTACCCACTCAAGGGAGTAGGGAAGGGATGCAAGCAGGGGGGCCTCTGGGCGCAGGGAGAGTGTGTGCTAGGAAAGAAAGGTGTGTTTCACTCGTCTGTTTCAACGCTGCAACAAATGCATCTCACTGGGGAAGATGGGTGGCTGTGTACACAACCCTCCAGCCTGGCACATTTGCAGCCTTACCACACTTCACAGAGTGGCCTCTTCTGCAGAGCCATGTGTGGTATGGCTGTGCAGGTGTACATACTGCTCAGAGCTGAAGTCATCATGAAAATGGCCTGAGCTGCGTGTGGCTAATTCTGTCGTGCCTGTGCAAATGTGTGTGGGTTGTGCGTATGTGTGTGGGTTATGCGTATGTGTGAGTGGGCACACTGAGGTTTGTGCCGTCTGGTATCTTGCTTCGTTCAAGTCCCATGGTTGTTTTTGTTTTGCTTTGCTTTATTTTTGACATTAGTATATGCTTGTTGTGAAGAAATTCTATTAAAGATTTTCAGAGAAAAACCAAAGCCCACCTTCCCCTCCCATTCCTGCTACCCTCCCCTGCACAGGTAGCCTCTGTTAATGATTTAGGGTGTATTTTTCCAGCTCATTTTCTAGGCATTCACATGCCTTGCTCACCCTTCTGTCCCTTGCAGTGTTTTCCACAATGCTTTGTGTACTGCAGGTGCTCAACGAATATTTAACAAAAGACATTGGCAGTGTCCTTAGACACTGACAATTTCAGGTGTGAATTTCAACTCAACTGTGTAGTATTATGTGACCTTGGACAGCATGGAACCATTCTGAACCTCAGTTTCACCTGCCAGATTTCTGTAACACATACCTGGCAATTGTTGTGAGAATTATGCATAGAAATGTGTATAATGCACCAAGCATAGGAATGATGGGAGCTTGTCAATAGGAGCTTATTATTGTTGCTATTAGTAGCAATATATACAAAACAGTAGAGACAGTTGAGCATCTCCCAGACACTTTATATATACCTTAATCTTAAAACACATCAGCTAATATTGCAATCATTTATTTTGTGTGTTTATTTATCCTCTTTTCTCTGATCCCCAAGTTCCTTGAGATCTAAGACAGTCATGCCATCATTTTTATGTCCCCAGGACCTAACATGGACACAGAGTAAATAGTAGACACAGGATGATCATTGCTGAATGAATGGGACCATTTTATATAGCTGTTTATATTTGTTGGCGTGTGTGTGTGGAATGCACAGTGGTCTACACCCGCCCTGTCCAATCCAGTAGCCATTATCCTTATCCTTATCCTATTAAGCTCTTAAAATATGGCTAGTAAGAAATATGGTTAGTGAGACTGAGGAACCGAATTTGTAATCTTATTTAGTTCATTTAAAGTTAAACACCAAAGCAGTGTCAAATATTTTTCTATTACATAAAACTGTGCTATTCTTGTTGGGCTACCTTTTCCTTTAACCACTGACATTTAGTGTCTGACTTGAGATGTGCTGTCAGTGTGAAAAATGCTCCCTGGATTTCGAAGCTTGAGGATAAAAAGAAGAATGTAAAGTATCTCATTATCTCATTTATATTGATTTCATGTTGAAATGATAATGTTTTAGATACATTGGGTTAAATGGAATATATTATTGAAATTGATTGCACCTGTTGCCTTTTACATATTTTAATGTGCCTACTGGAAAATATTAAATTTCACTTGTGGCCTGTGATCTATTTCTACTGGGCAGCGCTGGTTTTGGCCATGTCTCTGCCATGCAAGGGAACAGATGTGGTTCTGATTCATCTCCTCCCCAGCGTCCATCTTCCTGGTCTCTAATTATAGAAGAGAGTCAGGAAGAAAAATTCCCCCACCTTTGCATTATGGCAGAGTGTATATATTCCCACACAGCTGGTCTCAGATAAACCCATCCTGCTTAGACAACCTCCCCTTTGTGGGTGCAAGGTCTTGAATGCCCAGACACAAAGGGGTCTCCCTGAAGGACTCCGCAAAAGGCAGCAGATAATCTCCGTGAACACGGCACGCACCTCAGGTGTGGCATCTGTCATGCTCTGCTATCCTGGCTTTTTATGTTTCTGTCTTGGGCCTCTCCTCCCGCCCCCAGGCTCCGCCCTCCTCGGGGGTAGGAACCAACGCCACACACCGAAGCACTCAGTTCCCACACACTGTCCTCTGCACCGGCCCTCTCTGGCCCCTCCAACTCCTGCCCCACTGACCAGTGCTTGCCCTCTACAGGTTGTTCTGATGGCTCTGTGCCACTCCCTACAGCATGCTTATCTTTGTCTACGATGAAATCAGAAAACTCAGCATCCGCCGTAACCCTGGGGGGTGGTCCCCAGCCCCCTGGCAGGCTCTGGCAGGCTCTCGCATCCCACCAGTTCCCCAGGCCCATCGCTTTTCTCCCCACCTCACTGCCTGGTCTGTGCTGTGCCGGGACCCTGCCCTCTACTCCAGGACTCCTCAGCCTGCCTGCTCTGTCCAAACCTCAGGGCCCTGTGCTCCACCTGCAGGCCCCCTACCAAGGGTACCCTTGGGCCCCTGGACGCCGCTCCCGCAGCCCACCCTTCTCACTCTGACCTCTTCTCTTCCACAGGCTGGCTGGCGAGGGAGACCTGCTACTGAGTGCGGTGGAGAAAGAGCTTCACTGACACAGGGTTTCCTGGGGGCTGGGGGAGTGGAGGGGGGGCTAGGAGTTGGGCTCATCATCTGAGCAGGGGCAGAGCTGCTAGGATGGACCGTCCTGGGTGAGAGGCTGGCGCTCCTGGGGCTGGCGTGAGGGCCTGGGGATGGGTGGGCTGAGGGAGCCCCGCAGGGAGGGCCGTTGCCTGTTGAATGAGCAGCAGATCTGCAGAGTAAATGTTCGCAGCGGCTCTCACCTGGCGAGATGCGTTGCATCTGAGGCTCAGAGAGAGAGGATTACTGTGACTGTCCTGAGATTTCACTGGGAGCCAGGCAGGGGAGTCTTTCGGGACCCACAGGTGGGGCTGCGCGGGGATCAGAATCAAGCACCCTCGCCCCTTAAGGGCTAGTCCCCATCCGAAAGCCACTCTCTGACTGAGCTCAGGGACAGAACAAGTCCAGCAGAGCTTGGAGAGATGGGAGGGGGAGAGAGGCGGCTCAGCCACCCCCTGCACAGGGGCTGCAGCACCCACACTCCGGGCTGCAGAGGCCTTATTTAAGAGGCCTCACCAATCTAAGAAGAACCTGAGGTCAGAGAGGTTAAATGACCTGAGACAGGGCACCTGGAGAGTGGTAGATGTGAGGCCGTGGCCCTCCTCTGAGGAAGGAGTGGTGGTTCCCGCCCTCTGCCCCTTTCCTCAGGGCACCTGAGCCCTGTCCCATCTCTCAGCCCATTTTTTCGGAATCTCTGTAGCCTTGACTTTAGGCAAAGTGCCCGCCCCCCTGTGCTGCAGGGTTCACACAGGGTGATGGGCATTCCCCCCCTAAAGCCTGGTCTCCGAGCCTGGGCCCAGGCGCTGTGCTAAGTCTCGGAGGTGAGGAGTCCTTCCTCGCCTGCCCGCCCTCAGGGGCGGCTCATCCTTCCTCCTCACCCACTCGCCGCTTTTGCTCTGTGAGCTGGTCAGCAGTCTTGTCTGTGGGCCAGTTCATTCTCAGGCCTCTTTCGGAGGCTGTGCCCAAAGCACACAGAGCAAAAGAGAAATGGCCTAGGAGAGCTGGGGACGCGCAGACTGCCCCCATAATGAAGCGCACGTGTTACGGATGAGCAGGTGCCCTGCGGTGGCGCAGGCATGCGCGCACCATCCACCATCCGCACCGCCCGCCCGGTGCTCTAGATGAGGAAACCGAGGCCTGGTTCCAGAACTTGCACTCTTAACTGTTGTACGACCAGTCTTAATGAGGGCTGGCCAAACATACAGAAACAAACAAAAGACAAAAAAATAGGGCGGTGGAGGGGTCTGGAGGATGAGAGGCCACGGGTGAGCAAAACAAAAGCCACAGCGAGGTGTTGCCAGCCACTGTCCCCTACACCAGGCGCCCCTCAGGGTGTCCCCTGCCTCCTCCAACACGAGGTCTCCTAGGGACAGGGCTGTCAGTCTGGGGTCCTTCCTCCAGGCTGCTGGGCTGCTGACACAACTGAACCAGACCAGGAAGGTGGAGGGGCCAGGCGGAGCATGGGGCAGGCAGGGAGGAGTGCGGAGGGGCCAGCTCCTCAGGTTTCAGCGCAGGAGCTTCAGGTGTCTGGTGGGTTAAAAATACAGACGCCCCAACTCAGGGTCATTTGACACCAATGGCTGAGGCCTGCTAAGTCCAAGGGCCTGAAGGCAGGGGCCTGCCAGGAAGGGACCGAGTGGAAGGCAGAGAACAAAGCATCAGAGAGAAGGGGACAGGGAGTGGAGGGAAGGGGACACAGCTGCTGGGAGGGAAAGGGCGGCTCTGGAGGGCCACGGGCGAGGACAGGGGGCAGGACTGGCAGAAGAGGCGTGGAAGCTGCAGGAGAGGATGAGGACGCGGAGCCGGCCTGGGTCACCATCCGGGCCCACCTCAGACCCTCCAGGGCATGAAAGGTCAGATTCAAGACAGCACCAATCTAAGGTTCCAATGTCTCTGTCCAAATGTCCCCTCCCCCGGAGCAAGAAGTGAGGCGGGAAGCCACGAAGGTCCTGAGCCTCCAGGCGGGCCTGCCCCCTCTCCTGGTGCCTTTGCCCTGTGGGGCTGCGGGCTCGCTAGTCACTCCCCCGAGCCCAGGAGATAGGCCCTGAGGTCTCTTCAGCTGCAGCGTGCCCCACTTAGGCTAGGTCTGACCTCTCCTGCTCCAGTGACAGCTGTCCCTTTTGGACCCACTCCTGCCACATTTTTGAGATTCTCTGTGGCCTGCCTTGCCTAGCCAGGTAAGGTCCACCCCACAAAGCGTGGCAAAGGTATTCCTCTAGCATAATTGCACGTCCTGCCTGGGTGCAAAATAAACACTGTCCCTCCAAAACCAGAGATACTTCAGGGTGGGGCCAGAGGGCTTCTGACTCTGATCTGGTGAGATCTGTGGGCTCACTCACGCCTCAGTGTACCTGTGCGTGGTAAGAGCCCTGGAGGGCCATGCAGAGGGTCCTGCCTTCCTAGGTACCCAGAACCGAGCTCACCCAGGCTCCCTCACCTCCAAGCAGGGATCTGGGAAGTAGGAGCCCCAGCCCTGCAACTCCACTTCGGCTCCCCGGTATGGGGTGTGGGGTACAGGGTGTGCAGAATTAATCAGCATCCTCCGCTCAGCACAGGGCCCACCCCTTCATGGCTTCCCGGCGTTCATTCATTCTTTCCCTAGTATTTAGACCTGATCCTCTTTGCCTTGTCAAACATGTAGCAGTGATGGTCACGGTTTGCTTTCCTTGGAATCCTTCAGCCTGGGGAACCTCCCTGCCCACTGTGCCCTAGGGAACGGAGTCCCGCAGATCAGAGCAGAGAGCGCAACAGGGGGCAGCAGCCCGGTGGCTGTGCGCTTCTCACCTCGGGCCCTGAGGGCAGAGAAACCCCGAATCCGCCCCTCTGCAGGCTGGCTGTGGGCAGCGCTCCTGGCCCGGCACCCGGCCCTGCATTCCCAAGTTAGGAGTGTTGAGTGAAGCAAAGGAAATGGGCCGGGGCTGAGCCAGGTTGCCTGTCCTGGACCAGGCTCCATTTCTTATTCAGGGAATGACCTCATCCTCGGTCCTGGTTCTTTAAAGGGAATGCAGGGGTCTCTTCTCTGCAGCCTGGATTGCAATTTTACTGCCTCTCTGCTCCACAGGATCAAAGAAACAGACTTCATCTACAAGAGATTCCCAATTTTAGGACCCAGAGTCCATACCGCATTTGCCCCCTTTTTTGTCCTATATTACAAATTTGACCTCTGGCCCAGAATCCCTGATCCTCTCCACCCCTCATTCCTCCTCGCTGAGTACCCTTGCCCTCAGTCACGATCCCTAAGTCCCCTACACATCCCCTCCCCCAGCCCCAGCTTCATTTACCTCCAACTCATCTGGTCTTATTTTTAGCTCTGGCTTTTTCCTTTCTTAATATGGCGATGAGCTCTCAGGCCGGTGTGGGGATGGGGGCTGAGGAGCCCTGGACACCAGGGAGGGGGAGGGGAAGGAGGCACTGGAGGCGGGAGGGTCGCGGCCCCGCGGAGCTGCCCTGGCCGCAGGAGGTTACCCCTCGCCCCTGCCAGGCCCGAGACATATTTAGACAGGACCATGGGGCCAAGGGGTGCCAGCCTCAGGGGCAGCTCCGGTTCCCTCCCCGCCCCCTGCTCCTAGTCCGCCTCCTGACCCTTTTTCTCTTGGCTCTTGGGCAGTTTCTCCAGGACCCAGCAGTGTCCTCTGTCCCCTGCTCTGAGCCGCTCCCCACCCCACCCCCGCCGTGAGCCCCAAACTCAGGATCTGGGACCTGAGGGCCGCTCCTTACCCCAGCTAACCTCTCCTGGACCAGGAGACCCGACCCAGACCCCACCTCCTCCAGGAGTGCTGCCGATCGGATGGGGGCCAGAGCCGCACACGGCCTGCCACTGGCACTGCTGCTGTTACTGGTGCTGGGGACACCCAAGTCTGGGGTGCGGGCAGAGGAAGGGCTGGACTTCCCCGAGTATGATGGTGTGGACCGCGTGGCCAACGTGAACATGAAGAACTACAAGAGCGTGTTCAAGAAGCACGAGGTGCTGGCGCTGCTCTACCACGAGCCCCCCGGGGACGACAAGGCCTCACAAAGACAATTCGAGATGGAGGAGCTGATCTTGGAGGTGAGTGGTGGGCTCTGCAGGCGCCCCCTGCCCCTCTCTGCAACCCCCAGGCTGCAGCTCCATGCAGACTGTGGAGGGCGGGATCTGGGGCAAGCGCCAGCGCAGCAGGATCCCTGTCCTGCCAGGACGCAAGTGGCATGTAGCCTTAGCCAAATGAGAAACAGAGACCGGGAGCCCAAAGGTACCACCGCAGTTTGGCAATTTTAGGAGGGCAGGGGTGGCAGGGAGAGAGGTGGTCCTCCCTGCACGGGAGGCTGGTAGTGCTGGGTTTGGCCAGGACTGAGGTGTCCTTGGACTGAGGGAAGGGGGGCAAGAAAGGAAGGAGAGGGGCTTCAGGGGAGGAGGGTGACTACAGGGCCACACACTGCACCCCTACCCAAGCATGCCCTCTCCCCATACACTTCAGGGTCTGCACCCCAGAGAGATCCAAACTGAGCAAAATGTACATGCCACTGACATCTTATTTGCATGTCACTTATTTCACGACTAAAGGTTTCACAGGGGCCGCCCTGCCTCCCACCAGCCCCCCAGGCCCCTCTCCGTCCTCATCCCTAATTCCCTATCAGCCCCCATGAAGCCAGGCTGGATGCCCTGACTGGGAAGTCCCTGTGGTTGGAGGAGGCTTCCAAATGCCTTCCCCACCTCCTCTTTGTGGGAAGATTCTTCTCACCCCCAAGCTGACCTCAGGCCCAAAGAAGAGGGGTGCTGTTACAACAAGAAAAGAGCCTGTTTGGGGGTGACTGGGAGGTGTGGCCGTGCACACCCCTCCAGAGCCCGGCTGTGGTGGAGTTCCTCATCCAAGCTTCTGCAGCCCCTCCTCTAGCTCGGCTGTGCGGATAGGCCTCGGCCTGCCCAGAGCTTAGGGTATTTCAGGGCAAGAGACCAAGGCTGCAGGCTGTCGTTCCCGTGTGCCCCCGCCGGCCGCTGGAACCGCCGTCTGATTAATGAGCCGAGTATTTTTATCCTGAGTGCTCAGCATCCCTGGCCATCCACCTGCCAACCGCCTCCCTTCCCTGTCCTCCTGAGAATCTGGGCTCCGTGGTCTGTGTTGGGAGAAGCCGCAAGCCTTGTCCTAGGCAGCCTGCATCAGGGTGGCGAGCCGGGCTGGGAGTCTGCTGGGGACAGGGACCTAGCATGTGACTATCCACAGCCTGGGGACAGGCTGAGGTAGCGAGTGAAAGGGAAAGTCCAGCCTGCACAGGGAGAGCCAGCCTGTCTCACCTGTAGTCTCTGTCAGCCTCCCTGCCTCGGCAGGTGACGAGTGGTGACCACAGTGACCTCTCGTCTCAGCTCTCCGGCTTTCCCCACTCCTCAAGCAACACAGCCAGACCGCCTCTCCTCCTCCAAAGTTCTTCCCATCGGGGTCACTAGAAGATTCCAGGGACTTCCCATGTCACCCCACACTGGGCCCGGTCTTCGGTCAGGATGGAGTGCAGGGCGCAGCCCTGAGCGTGGGAAGGGCCTCGGTCACTCCCAAGCCAGAGTCCTCAGCAGCCCTGAGGAGCGGGGAGGGGTCTTGCTCACAGTGCCTTTAAGGTAAACAGAATAAGCAATAAAGGTTTGGGGATTAACATTGAACTAAAGACCAACAGAGCACAGGGAAAGTGGGGATGTCCTGGACCCTTGGTAGCATCAAGGTCAACCCTTATGTTTCCTGCATCCCTTGAAGGCATGAGATGGGGAATAGGGGTTACTAAGAATAGCAGGGGCTGATTGCAACCCTCACCCTGCCTCCAGTTAGCAGCCCAAGTCCTAGAAGACAAGGGTGTCGGCTTCGGGCTGGTGGACTCTGAGAAGGACGCGGCTGTAGCCAAGAAACTAGGTAAGGGACGGGTCGGGGACAGGAGAGGAGGGGGCGGGAGCCTCTGGGGGACCCAGGCCAGAGGAAGGGTGGCAGCTCCTGTAGGGGCTCAGGCCTCCAGAGCACTATGCTGAAAGCGGGGAGAAAATATGAAATCGGGAGGGTCATGGCTGGGGGTCCAGCCTCTCCTTTACGCCTTATAGAGGCTCAAGTCTCAGGACAGGGTGAGGGCAGGAGGCCAGGGCTGGGTGCTGGAGGAAAGGAGAAATAGGGACATGGGTGGGACTGGAGGGGTATCTGCAAACCCTTTCGCGGCCACCCCGCCCCCAGCCCGCCATGGCCAGGGGGTCTAGCCTGGCCACCAGGGAGCAGCACAGGCTTGAGGCCGGACTCTGGGTG
Source organism: Manis javanica (assembly GCF_040802235.1). Classification (NCBI taxonomy): domain Eukaryota; kingdom Metazoa; phylum Chordata; class Mammalia; order Pholidota; family Manidae; genus Manis; species Manis javanica. The sequence continues at coordinate 7,386,825 of NC_133169.1, read as the reverse complement.
TAGATGGGGGAGGGGGTCTGTCCTGGGGCTGGTAACAGCCAGCGTTACAGCGATGATGGGGAATTAGCGGCCCGAGTCCTCAGAGGTCTCAGACATGTCCCTGCAGTTACTGCAGCCAGAAAGGCTGTACTCCCCCTGCCCTCCCCTAACGCCACCACCTGGGGAGCCCCTGGGGCCAGGTTAGCTTAGGGAGCTAAACCCAGGGGCACAGACACCAGGGGCACAGGGGCTAGGGGCAGTGAGGTGGGTGGGGCCGGGGAGGGAGGTGGGGCTGTGGGTCCAGCGGGATTGTGGACTGGCCCCTGGGGTCTGCAGGAAGGTGGGGGCCACAGCTCACCTGTGGCTCCCTCCCCAGGACTCACTGAAGAGGACAGCATCTACGTGTTCAAGGGAGACGAAGTCATCGAGTACGATGGCGAGCTTTCAGCCGACACCCTGGTGGAGTTTCTGCTCGATGTGAGGACCCCCCGGGTCTTGGGCCTTGCTTGAAGGCTTCAGACCCCCACATGGTTCCAACCTTACACCACACTGGCCACAGGGAGCCCCTGCCCCTTCCCCAGCCCTGTCTCCCCACCCCTCTCCCTGCTTCAGAGTGAGGACAGAAACTCACCGTTTCTTCCATGTCCCTGGTTTCCCAGGTCCTAGAGGACCCCGTGGAACTGATCGAGGGTGAGCGGGAGCTGCAGGCATTTGAGAATATCGAGGATGAGATCAAACTCATTGGCTACTTCAAGAACAAGGACTCAGAGCGTGCGTAACCTCAGCCTGCAGGGTTCCCTACCTGGACCCTCATTATACCTGCCCTTCCTCCCCACTTCACCAGCTGCCCCCTAACTACCCTGGCCATGGTCACTGCCCTGACCGCTCTAAAGGCATTCCACACCGGCCCCCCGACTATATTTAACCCCTCGGAGGCCTAGAGTGGGTGGGTCTCTATATGAAGACCCTGCCAAAAAGAAGTGGGGAGAGACAGAGGGGAGGCCATTCCCTGGCAGACCCTGGTCCCCAGACACTAACTCTGTGCTCCCCGGCCCCCCAGATTACAAAGCCTACGAGGACGCGGCAGAGGAGTTTCATCCATACATACCCTTCTTCGCCACCTTCGACAGCAAGGTTCTCCTCCCTGGGCTCTGTAGGGTCTCCCTCACTCCCCTCACCTGCCCTCCAGACTTCCCCCAGAATCTGTGGGGGAGCGGGGCCCTCCCCACACACGACACTCCCTGCTCCCCCCCACCTCAAGCCTTTCCTGCCCCAAAGGCGTTATTTTATTGAACCCACTCCTCTCGAGTCCAGCCAAAGCCCAGAGATGCTAAGACACCTGTCCATAGTCACAGTGAGAGCAACAAGGGCCCAGCTTGACTCTCTTGCTAATGAAATCTGCCCCCCCCACAATACTGCTTCTCACCCTGATCCCACACCCCCGCTCCACTCCACCCCGCCCCCTCCCCCAAAGGTGGCCAAGAAGCTGACCCTGAAGCTCAATGAAATCGATTTCTATGAGGCCTTCATGGAAGAGCCTGTGACCATCCCAGACAAGCCCAATAGTGAAGAGGAGATTGTCCGCTTTGTGGAGGAGCACAGGAGGTGGGCCCCGGGAAGCCCTCTGGGCAGAGGGGGGCCCCGTCTCTGGGCTGGGGCTCCCACCTGTGAGATGCGCCAGGGTGTCTCAGCCTACCGGAGGCTGGTCTCACCTGCAGATGAACGCACTTCCGGATGCCCGTGCTCACATATATGCTGACCATTTCCCACAGTATTTTGCACCCTATTTAGCCCCGAGCTCCACACACAAAAGGTCCTTCATAAATGTGTGTTCACTGTGATGTGTATGTGACAAGGGTTGTGTGCCTGTGGTCTGCCAGCAACTGTGAGGTGCCCTCCGACCCTCTTACTGTATTTTCTTCTTCATCAGCCTCAGTGGCAGGGCTTCCACAGCTAGTGGGTGTCGGAACCGGGCTCTCCCTGACCCACCCTGCGCTCTTTCTCAGACACTGCCCTGCCCCTGGAGAGGTGCTCCGCTGGGGTGGAGGGGTTGGCGAGGTAGGGGGAGGCTGTCTGTCAATGTCGGGAGATATGCCTGCTTGGGGAGGCACTACTGGTATTCGGTGGTAGAGGCCAGAAGCGCTGCTCAGCATCTACGGTGGACACAGGACCGCCCCCCAAAACTAAGGTTGAGAGGCCCTCCCTGCACTCCTACTCTGTCCTCTTCTGCCACGGGCCCCACTGGAAAGACCCACTCATCAGCGTCAACACTACTGCGCTCACAGTGTCCCACTAGACTATGGGCCCCCCATCAGAGCGGCAACATGCAACTCTCTGCGCCCAGCACCTCGCCCGGTGCTTGGAACACCCCCTACACTCAGTTGGATGAATGAGTGAATGAATGACAAGCGAATGAATATCGTTCTTACCTATCTCCCAAAGGTCTCTTGCAGTCCCTTGCCCGCCCTCTGCTCCCACCTGCTTTATCCACGCAACATCTGGGCCTGGTGCTCAGAGCACAAACTTTGCTCCACGGCGTGGTTCTGGGCCTCAAGGTGTCTGTGCCCGCGGCATGACCCACAGGACAGCTCTGCTGCGGGGACCTGCTGCAAGGGGGCGCCCTTCTTGCCCACTGAGTAGTGACTCTGTCTCTTCTAGGTCAACCCTGAGGAAACTGAAGCCTGAGAGTATGTATGAAACCTGGGTGAGTGACCCCGGGCGGGGCCAGGCCCTTGGGGGCACGGGTGGCTGAGGACTGGAGTCCTAGAAACACCCCACCCCTGCTGTTGCGCAAGCCTCGCTTGCAGAAAAGACGGTGCACCAGCAAAGGTCAAGGGGCTCTGTTCCGAAGAGTGTGTCAGGGATTGGGAGACAGACAAGGGCAGAGCCCCAAGCTCTGGGGCTAGAGCGCCGGCTAGAGGTGGCGTGGGCGCCCCGGAGCTGAAGGGGCAGTGTCACCTGGAAGAGAGAAACCACCACAGGGTATGCCTGACCCAGGCGCTGGATTTCCACACAACTTAGGTTCAAGGCCGACCTAGGGTCTGTTCTAGGACCTATACTTCAGGGAGAACAGTTAAGGCCCTCCCCTTCCCCGACAGGAGGACGACATGGATGGCATCCACATCGTGGCCTTTGCAGAGGAAGCTGACCCTGGTGAGGGAGGGGTGCTGGACTGGAGGGGGGAGGGTCCTCGGTGGTGGGGAGACCGGGGTGTTTGCTAGAGCACAGGCTTCCTTTGGGAGGCCTTCCTGGGAGAGGCCAGTGCTCCCTACGTGTGGGATGGGAGGAGGCGTGGAAAGAGCCCTGGGCTCTGGTGTCCTCTGCGTCCCTTTCCTCTGCACCCCACCTCACACTTCCCACTTGTGTTCCCTTCAAGATGGTTATGAGTTCTTAGAGATTCTCAAGTCTGTGGCCCAAGAGAACACTGATAACCCTGATCTTAGCATCATCTGGATCGACCCTGACGACTTCCCCCTGGTAAGAGGTGACACTGGGGTGCTGCTGTCCGAGGTGGGGCCTTTCTCAGGGAGAGCTTGCTCCTGATCCCCTCCCGGTCTTGGCTGGGCACCCTGCAAGGCCATGCCTGTCGCAGCCCTGCCGGCACGGTGGGCACCAGGGCATCCTGAGAAGGGGAAACAGGATGGGAAGTGAGTCACACGGGACATTGCACACGACTCGCGCAGCAGGGCTGGGCAGGGAGCTCATGCAGCCAGGGCCGACTCCTTCTAGAGAAAACCAGAGTTTAGGGGAGCACATGGGCTCATTAACCCCACAGGGGGGCATACACAATCACAGAGGCAAAGTACAGAGTGTCCATGTCTCGGCGAATGGCTCGGCTCCCGGCTGAATCCCAACCCCTAGAAGTTGCTGCTGAAAGAGAAGGAACAAACAGCAATGGCAGGAACATCGGCGATCAGCAGGTGGAACTACCCTAGCTGAGAGGTGTAGAAAGTGAGGGCCTGTGAAAAGCGTCTTGCCCAGAGTCACAGGGTCACTCAGTAGCAGATCCAGGATCAGAACAGGGTTTTCCTGGCTAGTGTTCCTGGAAAGGAAGGGCCACCGTCTCCAGCCGACCTTCTGGATCATTTCCGGGGCTTCTCCTCTTTAACTGCTGAGCTCTGCCCATTCCCCTCAGGCCCTAAGCTGGGCTTCCTGCCTCCATCCCTGGGCGGCCCCTCACTCTCACTCCTGGACTCATGCGCTCCAGGCTCCATCCATCCAGTTGCCGCATGTGGTCTCTCCACAGCTGGTTCCGTACTGGGAGAAGACGTTTGATATCGACCTGTCAGCCCCGCAGATAGGAGTCGTCAATGTCACTGACGTGAGTTCCCTCCCCTCACACCCTGCTGGCCCCCAGCTCTGCTGCCCAGCAGAAAGAGCTCTCCTAGGACTGAGCCTTCCCAGAGGAATTAGACGTGCCCAGTCTCACGGCTGGATAGAGGGAGATGCACACCCTGAATACAGCCCATTCTCCACCTGTTGGAATCGGCTGCTCGTCCCTCAAGGCCCAGTTCAAATCCTCTCTTCTCCATCAAGTTCCTCCGGATCTCCCATTTGGAATCATTCTCTCCTTGGCATACTCCCCATGCCCACTTGGCATTAAGAACGTGGCTTTTCTATGGTTACATATGTTTCATGGCTGTCTCTACCAATAACTTTTTGAGGGCAGAAATCTTCTCATTCCTTCTCATGGAAAACTTAGTACAAAAAGTCAAAAGTAGGAAAATGAATATCAGGTTCAGAAAAAGGCAAGGAGGTTTTTTTGTTTTTGAAAGGCCTCTGAGTCTAGAGCTCTCTGGGGATGGTGCTGGAAAAGCAGGTTAGGGAAAGACTTGACTGACTGTTGAAGATCTGCGGACTCTACTCTCCAAGTCCTGAGGAGCCACCGGTTGTTTTACATCAAGGGCGGGCCGAGATGTCTGTTCGGGGAAGCCTGGTGTGGGGAGAACATGGCAGAAAACCTGAAGGAATAAGTCTAGTGGCCAGTGCATCCTTTGCGTGTAGCCCCACCGTGACTATTCTAGAACCTAGATCTTCACCTGGACAGTTTCCCTGGCCCCTGACATGAAGGGAAGGGGCAGGGATGTAGGGAAGGGCGTAGAGTCCGGGGAGGCGGAGGACAGGTCCAGAGACCTGAGTCGGGCTTAGTGCGGGTCCCCCGTCTGTGCCATGTTGCAGGCGGACAGCATATGGATGGAGATGGATGATGAAGAGGACCTGCCTTCCCCTGAGGAGCTGGAAGACTGGCTGGAGGATGTGCTGGAGGGCGAGATCAACACAGAGGACGATGACGAGGATGAGGACGATGACTAGTTGCTGTGGCAACCGTCTCCCAGCCCTGCCTGCTCACCTCCTGCTCCCTGCTCCCTCCCTGTTCTTCCCTGAGCCCCTCCAGGGACACCAAGTCATTCTCTGCCATAGGGCCTGCTGGGGTCTATATACTGGGTGCTGAGACTGACCCCCCTCACCTGCTGCAGGAAAGAGCTGCTTTTCCCCACACATCTGCCCAGCCATCTTGCCGGACCTGCCTTACCTGTCCCACACTGTCCCTGGGTCTGTTACTTGTTTCTTCCATCACCCCCTGCACTTTGTCAGTTTCCTCTGCAGTATCTAGGGGCTCCTGTCACTCTTCTGTTCCCTCCCCCTGTGCATACTCACCCCCAGCTCTCTCAAACCCTCGATCCTTTGACTGTCCTGTCCCTGGCCAGGAAAAAGGGGAGGGCACCGCGTTCAGGGCTATATCTCAGCAATCTCTCATTAATGTACTTGGATCAAAGGAGAGACCTCAATAAAGCACTGGGGGCAGCATGAGCAAGTGTGCTATGCTGAGGGAGACAGCCAGAGGATGGAGCATTAAGGTGTGGGGGCCTCGATAGGAGACTGTGATAGGAGGCGGGGCTGGGCTCCCTCCAGACATTATTCCAGAGAAATTCTTTATCTGCAGCAAGTCAACAAGCCTTTGCTGGACACACAGTGTTCGTCCAGTCCCGCTGGGAGGCTCTGGGGAACAGAGAGTGCTGAGTCTGTCCCTGCCCTTGAGCTGATTAGCCTCACTGGGAAGTCAAGACAAGCACACTAAACAATTGAAGAAAAATACAAAGCAATATGTAATTAAGTGATTATGTGCTGCTGATAGGGCCCTCCCTGCAGCTCTTGAACAGTGAAGATGGAGCCCAAAGAACTCTGCCTCAGCCTTCCAGGAGGGCACCCCTCCTGTGGGTCCTCAGGGTTCACACTGCCCTCTCCCTGGCCACCACCATTCGAGTGCCCAGCTCTTCACTTACATGGCCATCCTCCCAACTAGACCGCAAGCCCCTTGAAAGCAGGAACCCAGGCCTTTTCTCTGTGCCTGAAAGGCCTGGCACACAACCAAATCAGTCCCTAATAAATGAGGGCTAACAGAATGGGTTCAGAGGAGAGGGATCACAGCGGGCTCTGGTGTCTTCACAAAGGAAGTTGGCATTTTCTAGCCCTTAAATGAAGAGTTCAATTTGACTGGGGGCACAGGAGTCGGGAGGGGACATTTCCGTGGGTGGAAACATCAGAAGCACTGGCAGAATCTTGGGGGCACAGAAGAGACCAGACAGGTGGGAAGACAAGTCCAAGTGGTGGCTGTGAGGTGGGGCGGGCACAATGGCGCCGGGTTGTGAGCTGGGGAGGAAGGCGAACTTTAATCTGGTGCTGGTGAGCCGGATGGATGGAGGGAGGAGAGTGCAGCTGGGAGAACTTGCACAGAGTTCTCGGAGAGCTTGGACCTGGATATGGGAATGGAGCGGAGACTGCTGAGTTTTGCACACTCAAGATCCCCAGACCTGGAGTCCCTGGTGGGAAGATCTAGAGTCTCTCCAGCAGAGCCCAGGCAGGCATATGTGTCCTGGAGTCAGGATGGGGGAACCAAGCAACTGCACAAGTCCATAACTAATAGACACTAGGGTTTTCATGGGTCAGGTTTAATGGTGCTGCTAGGTGACGGAGAGGACTTCTAAGACCTGAGATCACAGAAGCATTCACCCTCCCGACAAATCCAGGAAGTGCTCCTAGAGGCAGCAGCAGGAATGTAGAGTAGAAACATGCCTTCTTCCACCACATACCCACTTAACAGTTACATAGTATGGGCACCTGGCAATACAATAATGCGGGAGCTTACTGTCAAACTTCCTTCAGCGGAAGGCCCAGACTAAACAACAGCGCCCATGGTTTAAGCACCCATCTGTTCCAGAACCGAGGGACTTAAAGCTCAGAAGAATCCTGTAAATTGGGCATCAGCATCCCCAGGTTACGGGCAAGGACCCTGACGTCCAGAGACCTAGCCTGCCCAAAGAGTAGAGCCAGCAGGAAGCCCGAGTCCCCTGCACCTGCTGCCTCAGGAAGACAGGAACCTCACGGACTGTATGTAGTTAAGTCATTACGTTTCTCCAAGTGCCAGAGATGCTCAGGAAATTGTTTTTAGCCCCACAGCACAGAATGAATGAGATATACACAAAGGCAGATTGGGGGGCGTTGCTCTCAAAGGGACAAGGGCAGAACTGATGGAGGGGTCAGGGAACAGCAGACAGAAGGGCAGAGGAGCTGGAGCCCCATAGGGGCAGTGCAGACTCCAGGAAGGAGGGGCTCACCTGGGCTTCCTGAGGGTTTCAGCCAGGCCCGAGCACCAGTGAGGCCAGGGTGGCTCCAGAGGTGGCACAGACACTGCTGGGGCTCAGACCTCCTGCCAGGGCCAGACTCTGCCGGAGTTGAGGCGAGACCCCTGAGGTTGAAGATGGGGTGAAACAGATGCTTCCCCAGTTCTTCCTTCCCTCTTTCAGTCTGGCTGAGACTCTGGGGAGGAAAGTCCCTGGATGGAGGGGAAGTGAGAGCTGCCCTGCGGGGCCTGGGCAGAGGGGCAGAGCCCCGCAGACCAAGTGTGGCTTTGCAAATTGTCTATATTTGCATACTGAGCTCATTGCTGTTCTTTTTCTCCCCAGAAAATAAAATTACATCATGGTGGGGAGAAGGTGTGAGGTGGTATAGTTGGGAAAGGTGAGAGGAACACGAGGGGGCCGCTGGCATCATCCTGGAGAGAGATCAGTGGCGGGTGGAGGGGGTAAGGAGGCCACAAGTGGCTCCGGGCCACGACTCTCCCCTCCCCCCACCCCTGGGGGTGCGTGTGAGCGTCCCCAGCCCCTGGGGGCAAGAAGGTTTTCCAAATTCCAAGCCGGGCGGCTACGAGGAGCCGGAGGCCAAAGGCCCTCCAGCCCCCACACCCTGCCTTACCCCGGGCCCCCCAGGGCCCAGCCCTGCGCTCAGGGAAGGTTCCGGGAGGGGGGTGTCCCCCCGGGAAGACTCAGGCCCGGGAGCGGGGTTCGCCCTTAGGGGCAGAGGCAGCGCCCCGAGCCGGCCCTCCCCTTCTCGCCCCCGGCGCTCCAGGCGCCCCCGGCCCTCCGCCTCCCCGCGCCCCGCCCCCCGGCGCCCACGGCCCCTCCGCCTACCCTTCCCCGCCCCCCGGCGCCCCCGGCCCTGCTCCTCCCCGCGCCCCGCCCCCCGGCGCCCCCGGCCCCTCCGCCTCCTCGCGCCCCGCCCCTCCCCGGCTCTGACATCACGGCCCGCCGGGTGGGGCGAGGCGGCGCCGGGCTCGGCTCGGCTCCGCGGGCGGAAGAGGCGGCGGCGGCGGCGGCGGCAGCGGGAGCCGAGCAGGAGGCTCCGGACGCCGCTCGGGAACCGGGGACGTCGCGTGCCCGCGCCCTGAGCGCTCAGCCCCGGAGGCGGTGAGAGGGCGCGCGGGGCGGGCGGCGGGCCTGGGGGGCTCGGGGCGGCGGGGAGCGCGGGCGGCGGGCGGCGAGGGGCCCCGGAGGCGCGTCCCGGGCGCCGAGTGCGCGGCGGCGGCGTGGCTCGGGCCGCCCTGTCCGCGCGGCCCGGCGCGTGGGAGCCCGACCGGGCCTGGGCGTCGGGTGGAGGCAGCTTCCCGGCCGCCGCCTCCCGCGCCGCCTCCCCTGCCCTGGCCCCGGACTCGCGGCGGCCGGCGGTCTCCCTGCCCCGGCGCCTCAGCTCCCCGGCGGCCGCCCCTGCTGCGGGCCGCTCTCCGCCCCGGGCCCCCGCGGAAGGTGGGACTGGCGGGAGCCTGTCCGGAGGTAGGAGGAAGGAGCCGGGGGCCTGGGGGGCGAGGTCGCTAACGTGAAAGCCCTGATTAACTTCACATAATCCGTGTCAGGACTGACGGGGGCACACACACCTACGAGAGACTCGCCGGCACACACAGTGACACACGCCCATGTGACTCTTACACACATTTCGCACACAGCAAATCCCCAACGCGCTACACATCCAGCGCCACACCTCAGCGCCACTGCCGCCCCCAGCAGCCTCCTGGAAGAGGGCATCGCCTAACCGGGCGGCTGGGTGGCGGGCAGCGTGCCCACGTCCACCCTGGTTTTCTGGGCGCCTCCTCCCAGCCCTGGGCTGCGGATTGCCCTCTTTGAAACAGTGGGAAAAGATGGGAGAAAATCCTGGTCTCACTCCAGGACAGGGAGACAGGCTTTCGGGGAGTGAGCCCGGTGCCCTGAACCCGCGTGAGTCAGGAGGGCAGGGGCTGCGGCCCCTCCTGTTGGGTCCAGCTAGAGCTAAGGGTGCTGGGAGAGGCTGGTTTCTGGGCATCTGTGTGGCCGCGGGATGGAAGAGGGGGTGGGAGAGGGGGAGAAAGAATGAGAGTGAGTCAGCCAGCGAGGATGGGGCCCGAGTCAGAGAGAGAGAGAGAGAGAGAGGAATGTGTGTGAGAGGGACCGAAACATGGCCGGGGACGGGGAGGGAGGAAGTGGGAGACCGAGGCGGCACGGAGCGTGCCGGGCAGTGGACCACGGGGGCCGCCGAGTGGAGAGCGGGAAGGCAGAGAGTGGGGGGAGCTGGGGAAACGCTGAATCTGTTTCTGTTTCTCTACGTGCCTGGCCCCCAGGCTGTCACTGCGATTAGCTTTAATTGCTCTTCCCTTTGTGGTTAAACACTCTGGTGGGGGAAACTGCCAGAGATGCCCTAGGCTGGCTGCTGCCCTGGCTGCCTACTTCCTCCTGTCCCTGACACCTGTGCCCACTGAGGCTGCACGTGTCATCACACAGGAAGAGGAGGCCTTCGGAGCCATGCCAACCCCTCACTCCCACACTGATGCTCACGCACAAAGCCACGGCGGACACCACCAACCTGTATGTCGCCAGCCAACCCAGGCCCGTCCCCGCCAAACTTGCTGTCTCTTTACAGCAGGAAACTCACTCCTGCCTAACATATGGGAGCTCTGAGTATTCAGATGGGGACACTGAGTCACTGCTCTCAGGAGTCCTGAGTATCTGTTCATGGCTACCACCCGGTGGGACAGGATGCCAGCCCACTGGAAGGAAAGGAGAAGAGAGCTGGGAGACCAGGGAGAGGAAATGGGTGAGGAGAGACAGGTGGGAGAGGAGCGGAGAGCACACAGGCCACCCCCTGCCGGCCTGCCTGACCCAGTGTCCGGGGTCTCCTGACACCCCCACCCCCATCTGGGTCTCGTCTTCTTCTCCTAGACTAAGGGCTGAAGGCGCAGCAGTGCCCCTGTTCCCAGGGGTAACCCGTTTTGCTCTGGGACTGGACTGAACATGTTGGGGCTCACGTGTTTTGCCTCCCTTCATTCCCAGTTAGACTGTGGGGCCCTAGAGCCTCTTCCTTTGCTACAGGAATAAAGGTCTCCCCCCACCCGGCAGGCTGAATAGAAGCTGAGGGAGGGAGTCAATGGAGTATATGACATGAAAGAGTAATTAGGGATGAACTACAGGACTGCTTGAATTTGGGGCCCAGAATTCAAAATGGGAGCCCTGCCGTCCCCCTTCCCACCCCTCTGCCTCTTGATTACCACCTCCCACCCCAATCCCACGCGGCCCGCCGGGAGGCCTAGGCCGGGATCTCCAGGTCCTTGCAGCTGTGGAATCGCCCCTCCTCTCCACCGCAGGCAGCTGCAGCAGATGTGAGAGGGGAGGGCAGCAGCTCTAATGCGCAGGCTTTCGTAGGTTGAGGATTTGGAACCAAGTGCTGGGGAGGGGGGGTAATCGTGAATTCCCGTCAGGGTGCACACACATTCTTCTGGTGTGGCGACCTCCTCCACAGGTGGCTATCCCACCTGGCTAGGTTTCTCAAAGTGCCCTGGGGCCGGCTCCTTCCTGCCCCATGCCCACAAAGCACCCCAACTCCCACCCTAAAAGGTAGCATGTAATGGCCCTGACCTCCGGCCCCTCTTCCCCAGCATCCTCAGTTGGTTCCACCTTTGTCAGGGCTCCACCTGGGGCCAGCTTGGAAGGAGAGGGAGGGAGGAAGGAAGGAAGGTGTGAGGAGGCCGTGAGCAGAGCGCAGAATGATCGCGAGGGAAGGGGACCGACTTCCTGGCAGCCTCAGCTCCGGTTCCCGGTTCCTGCCGGGTATCCTGTCCCAAGAACGGCCTCCGCCCAGGCTGCCTGGTGTTCCCTGGGCGGCCTCTGCACTGCTCCAGACATCAGGGGAAATTTTCAGAGCTAGGAGGGGTGGAGGCTCCTGTCTAGGCCCTCAAGAAGCCTGAGTCTTGGGCAAGGAAAGTGACAGAGTGGAGAAGCTGAGTTTCTGCCAAGCCCCACCATGGCCAGACCACCCAAGACAATGGCTGAGCGCTGAGACCTGGGAGCCCCGTGAGGAGATTGCACCGCCCTGCACCCCAAATGTACCCTCCCCGAACTCCCCAAGGGGCTGTCCTTGGCCCTGCTGCCACACCCAGGCCTGGGTACAGGGGGTCTCTCCAGGGAGGCAAGCAGCAGGCCTGTCCCTGCTCTGGGTGGAGGATGTGACAGGGGGGGAGGGCTGGCTTACTCCTGTCCTTTCTATCCCTTCTTACTCACCACTCCCCACGCCCCTCCCCTCCAGTGGTGCCATTGTCCTGATGGCTGGGGGGGGGCACCCAGAACTGAGGTTGCTTTGGTGACAGCTGAGCTGAGGCTGCAGCCTCCTCCTAGGATGGGCTCCCCGCCCCCAGGACCCCTTGTTTGCAGCCTCAGCCTTTTCCTCCTCGCAGCTCAGCTCTCTTCCTCCATTCTGCACGATCCCCTCACCCTTCCTCTTCTCTGGATGTGAGTCGGTGATTACAGACCTTCTTATTATCCATACTGTCAGCTGGTTCAGACACACAATCACACAGACTGCAGAGACTCAGCCACACATCCAGTGCAGAACGTCCACACCCCGCAGATCCCAGCCGCCATCCCCTCCCATACCCGTGCCCACACCCAGGGAGCCCTGCGAAGCCGGGTGCACACACATTCCTCTCTTGCCACCTTAACATTCCCACCCTGTTTCTCTTAGAAGCCTCCTTGTATCTGTTTCACGCTTAGAAAGTGCCTACACACCACCCCCCACCCTGGGTGGGTGGGTGTCACACACGTTGATCCCTGCCTGCCTCCCTTCCCTGGAAGTCTGGGTTTAGATTCAGAGCCCTAAATCTTAATTCTCCCAGGAGACAGACACACAGACACACACACTGTCCTCCCACAGGATCTATTTACAAACTCTTCTTCATGAAAGGAGGCTAGGATGACCCTAAATTATGTCCCATTTTGCAGCTGAGGGTTTGGTCTGAGGTCCCCTCCACTGGGGCAGGATCTTTCTGGTGGCCTCTCGCCTCTGTCCCATGTGCTGCCCTCTCTTTTTCAGCTTTTCTCATACACCACCACCCTCCATTATTGTCCTCTGTGGACCTCCTCCCCATCATCCCTCTTGCTTGCACCCTCCCCTTTCTGTCCTCAGATTATCAGGGGGCAGGGGGTGCTGGGCTCCAGAGCCTGCTGCTGTGACCTAGATTTCAAGGCGGGGACGGTTCCTGGTGCTGACAGTCAGAGAGCATTGTTACTGGCCCAGCCTGGCAAGGCCTCCGCTGGGCCCTTCCGTCTGGTTGCACCTGGGTGTGCAAGTAAGCGTGCCTTTCACTGCCTGTTCCTTGTAGGGGGCGTCTGGCCCTGCTGCCTGGCTGTGTTTGTGTCACAGCGCCTGCCACCAAGGGTGCTTCTTTGTTCTGGCCCAAGTAGGGAGCTGTGAATGGGGACTCTGTGTCTGCGCCTCTTACTACGTATGTACGTAGTGACCATGGTTCTCTGCCTCAGTTTCTCTACGTAGGCCAGAAATAAGGAACCAGCCCCTTTCTATCTGCCATATTCCCAGCCTATTGTGATTTGCGGGCAGTCTCAGTCAGGTACAAGGTCATGGAGCTCCTTGCTGCACCCCTTAGTCTAGCCACAGTTTTTTTTTAAGTTTATTAAGTAATTTACTTCTCAAAATGCTTTACTTTTCTGATTATAAAAGAAATGTATACTCATTGTGAGGGGAAAACCCTGTTTTAAAACTCACCACTAGGAATTCACATTTTATCTAATCGAAAGAGTTCATTCTAAGGACCTTTCTTCCTGTCTTAGCCACAGTTCCTATCTTAGTGTGGAAGGTGGACCTAAAAATGTTCTCCCCTTTTTCACTGGAGGACCTTCCTGAGAGGAATGGGCTGCAGGTCTAGGTGAGGACTAGCCTTTCCCAGCCCCCTTTGGGAAGTTAGGCTGAAGGCGGTGCCCCGGATGTGAGGGCAGCAGGGCCACCTCCTTCCTGCCAGACACTCCCCACACTGCATGGAAACCCCTTCCCCTGCCACCCAGCCAGCCTGGGAACTGGGCAGGGGGCCAGCGCCAGCCGTTTGGTATTCTTGGGCGCGGGGGCTGCAGGCATAGCACAAAGGCTAGGAGAGAGAGCTGTGTGGAGGCCCAGCAGCGATCAAAAGAGAAAATGGGCTCCATAAAGGGTGCACTGCTTCTCCACTCCCCACCTTACCCCCAGGCCCTAATGACTGTGTACAGGGCTGAGCACGGAGGGGCTGGGGACCATCAGACCATGCAACTTGGCGTCCATCCTACATGAGTCCTTGGTGGGGTAGTGGAGCTGAAGTCAGGGACCCCTGTGCTTCTCAGGAAGAATGGAAGCTACAAGCCAGGAGTTCCAGCCAGCCCCTGCCAGCCCCCTCCAGACCCATTTTTGCTTCTCTGCCACAAGCAGCTCTCCCTGGGCAGTTTTTTTTTTTTTTTTTAATGGGTGGGGGGGTGGGGACTTAGAGGCAGCGGGTAAGAAAGATCGGGAGCAGGTTGCTATGGTAACCGCCTCCTCAGTCAGGGGAGCTGTTGCCAGGGTAACAGGGAAAATGGAGAAAAAAGATGAGGGGGGAGGAGGTGTGACTTGTCACTCTAGCTTCCAGCCTGGCCCCTAACTTCTGAGTTTCTTCCCATCTTCTCCCACCTCCCCAGCTGCGTATCCTAGGCACACGCCTGGCAGGGTGGAGGACCCAGGTGGGTAGAGGTGCGCCTCAAGCTCGGCCTTCTCTCCCTTTGTTCTGCTCCTAGTCATGGCCGAGTACGGGACCCTCCTCCAGGACCTGACCAACAACATCACCCTTGAAGATCTGGAACAGCTCAAATCAGCCTGCAAGGAGGACATCCCCAGCGAGAAGAGTGAGGCGATCACCACTGGCAGGGCCTGGTTCAGCTTCCTGGAGAGCCACCACAAGCTGGACAAAGGTGGGGCGGGGGTGCGGGCGCCCTGCCACCGGCCTCTCAGGCACTCTCGGGCTCAGTCTGTCCAGCCAACGGAAAGGCACTCAGAGCTCCTGTACGTGCAGAGCACGCCCCTCTCAGCCCGGCGGGATGAGCGATGTGCTGACAGTCGGGGGCTACAGGGCAGCGGTCTTTCCATGCTTCACTGTGCCCCTTGTCAGCCAACAGTACCCCTCAGATACTGTGCTGTTAGCCCATGTGTAACAATGTTAAAATTGAAGTTGAAAGTGACAACATTTAAAAACAAAACCACAAATTCTAACATTTTCTTGCCCACTTTTAGAGACCATTGCTCTGGGAGAAGCAGTAGGGAGGCGCTGGTATTTAAGATGGCCCTGAAAGGCAGGTGGCATTTCAGAGCAGATTGAAAGGGGAGCGTGCTTGGCACAGGACCATAGTCACAGAGGTGGGAGTACCTGGTGTGTTGGGAAAAACAAGGGGTCCTGCTTAGCTAGACTAGGGCATGGGGTGTTTAGGGGCTGGAAAGGTAAGTTAAGGCCATGCTGTGCAGGGCCTTGGTGGATGGGGTATTTGACAGATGAGCGTCCTGAGGGCCCTTCAGAGACACTAGCAGGGACAGCACGGAGGGAGATGGAAGGACATGGCACAGTGAGGGGACTGCAGTCGTCAGCGGGAGGCCCCGGGAAGGTCTGAGGGCAGCGGCCCTCTGAGAACCGGCCGAGCCACAGCAAGCATCCGTCCAGCCATGCCCGTGCCTTCTCTCGTTCAGGATTACGTTCTTCACTGGGCCCAGAATCTTCTCTGGGTCATCTAGAGATTCGACCCCTCCAGTCCCATGTGTGTTGTCAGCAAATTCTTTCTGATCCTTACTTGGAAGCAAAGTGGAAGAGGGACACGGTGGGTGTTGGGTATTTGAAAGCACAGTTAATTTTTCTATTCTCACTCCCCCCAACACAGGACCTGCTATTTAACTTAAATCCCCCATTCTAAATCCATAATCTAGAAACTTCCCTGATCAGCAGCTGGTCCCTCCTGGGAACAGTCTGTACTGGCTTTTGATGCCTTAGCTCCCTGTTCCTGGCATAGCAGCCCCTCCTCCCAGTGCTGCCCTGTCCGGTAACTGGTGCGGACGGCTTGGCCTGGCTTCTGGAAGCCGACCCCTGCAGCCGAGCCCTTCCCCCGTCTCCTGCCTTCTCCAGACAACCTCTCCTACATCGAGCACATCTTTGAGATCTCCCGCCGTCCCGATCTACTCACTATGGTGGTTGACTACAGAACCCGTGTGCTGAAGATCTCCGAGGAGGATGAGCTGGACACCAAGCTGACTCGTATCCCCAGTGCCAAGAAGTACAAAGGTGAGAAGAGGCCATGCCTTGAGCATGCCCCTCTGCCCTCCCACTGATCGTCCTTGGAGTACTTGAATTCTGGGGACGTGGGATGCTCAGTAGGCCTGCCTGGTGCCTCCTGTGCCCTCCGTCCACGGACACGTCCCTTTTTGCCTCCAGACATTATCCGGCAGCCCTCTGAGGAAGAGATCATCAAATTGGCCCCTCCACCGAAGAAAGCCTGAGCAAGGGAAGAGGAGGAAGGTTGGACCTTCATCGGACCATTCCCTTCCCCCATCCTCCAGGGGAGGGGGCAAGGGCAACCCCCCAGCCTACCCACTTACTAACCTGGTCCTAACCCCCGTCCTGTGCGCGTGTGTGTGCGTGTGCGCACGCTCTGTCTGTCTGTGTGTCTAGCTCATCATGCTCCCCCTCCTTGTGAGGGGGTGGGGGTCAGGGGCTGGGGGGGGGCTCGGTTCTCCCACTCTAGGAGGAGAGGGAGGCTGTTTCTATGCAAATAGAAATGGGCACATTCCTCCTTCCCTTTCCTTCCCGTTCCCCCACAACTCTAAAGTGTGGGAGCAGAAAGGACCTGTATTTCCCTACATTGAGGAGCTGAGGTGGGGGTGAGACCTGGGACAAAGGGGTGGGTCTCATGAAAAGCAGTAAGAGGGAAGGTGAGGAGGCTACCCAAGCCCACCTGGAAGGGGCGAAGGGAAGCCGGAGCCCAGTGTGTGCCCCCCCGTGCTGGCCTGGCTGAGTCGTCTCCAGCTGGCCCTCAGGTTGCAGGGCCTGGGCAAGCAGGTCCCTTTCTGCTCCCATCTCATGAGCCTATGATGGGTGGACCCAGGGATCCGAGAGGACCAGTGGATCCTATCCTGGCCCCAAAGTTTGAACCCTGCCAAGCACCCAGCATTGAGTACCCACCCCCACCTCTGCTCTGGAGAGCCTGTGCTGGGAGCATGCCCCACTGAGCCTGAGGGGGGTGAGGGCAGAGAGGGTCCCTTTCCCACTCCGTATTCCTCCTCAGACTGTTGCACATAGTGATCCCGAACTACAGAGGTTGGGGAATGGGATCCTTAGGTTTTAACTCCAATGCTGCCTCACCTCTTGGGTCCCAATGTGGTTACTGCAGGCAACCTTCCCTGTCTCCCTGGTCTAAAACACCCCAAGCCAGAAAGAAGGGAAGAAGCTAGGGTTTTTCTTTGCACTGATCCCATTCCACCTGGGAGGGCCATGGGAACCCCTCTCCCCCAACATCCTGGCACCTGGGGCTTGTGAACACCTGTCAGCCAAATCACTAGAGTCCAGCCAGCCCAGCCTCCCGCCTGTCCTGAGATGCCCTCTGCACCCCGACCGTGCTAACTGTGTGTACATATATATTCTACATATATGTATATTAAACCCGCACTGCCATGTCTGCCCTTTTTTGTGGTGTCTAGCATTAACTTACTGTCTAGGCCAGAGTTGGGGCCGGAGGGGAATGCTGCAGTGAAGGGAGGGGCAGAGTCAAACTGCCTCACAGTCAACAAAAAGAATTTTAAAAAAATTTACATTACATTCACTCTCAAGAGACTATTTAGAGAATGTTTTAAGTTAGGAGTCTTTAGGATGTGTGACCAAAACTTTAGTGGGAGGGGAGACGTGGCTTTGGAAGAGGCAAGAAGCCAGACTGGTTGGAGAGCACCCTCTACTCCCAGCCCAGCCCAGCTTGCGCGTCCCCTCTGGCCGCTGCCGCAGGTACCTGCCTTAATACATAAACCTTGAGTACTCCAGTTTGGCCTTAAAGGACCTTCTCAAGTTTCCCAGCCCTGTCTGGCTTCTCCCTCAAAGCGAGAGAGACACTTGTAGAATGTGGGGAGGGGGAATGAGCACGAACTGTCCTTCCAGTCAGGGTATGTGAAGAGAGAGAGAGCAAGACAGAGTGAGAGAATGAGAGAATAAGGAAGCTTTCTATGAAAAGAGGAGAGAATGAGATGGGAGAAGGGAGACAGGATGTTTATTCAGCAGAGTCTAGTAATTTCTCTGTAAGGCAAAATAATCTAAGACTAACCTGCCCTCCCACCCTGTGTACCGCTGTGAGAGCCCCTATCTTGTGCGCCTCTATCTGCAGTGTGCACGGCCTTGTTCTAACCCTGGAATAAAGGTGACTGATTGTACTGTACCTGTACCTGATTCTAGAATTTCTGTGAATGGCCAGGATCTGGGAGCCTTTGAATGACTGGTAAGGGAGGGGGAGCTATATTTAGTCCCAAGCCCCCTCACTGCAGCCTGAAACAGAGGCTAGGAGAACACCCCTAGTGGGTAAGTACCCCACACCCCCTATCTCCTGAGTAGCACTGAGCTCTGAGGCCTATGCAACTTAGAAATCTCTAGCTGGCACCCAGGCACTGGAAATGTGGATATCCCAGACTGGACTTCCTAAAATCGTAACGAGGGCAGGGCTAGACACCTATGTTGAAGGAGCAAAAATAGCCCATCATGAATGAATGGCCCACATATCACACACAGAGTAGTCAGAAAAAAAAAAGCTTTACTGAGAGAAAATACACAACAAATTCCAGAGTGCATGGTTTTCGGCCCGCTCCATGCCCCCACCGGCAACAGGAACACAGACCCCTCGGTCCCCACACATTCCCCACCGCAGGGAGGAAGTGCAGCAGCTGACACGGGACTGAGGGCTGCTGGGAGAAGGGGCAGGAGGAAGGAGTGTCTGGGAATCCCATCCTTTCACTCTTCCCTTCCTTCCTGGCCTGCTCTAGTAGAATCTGACTGTCCCAGGACACAGAATTCCTGGTTGGGGGCAAAGAAATAGCAGCAAAAGCATTTAAGGGCAAGAATTCAGTTGGGACTTTAGTGACCAGTAGTAAGACAGATGTCCCTGCCCCAGCCACCTTAATCAATCCTTAGAGTAACAACTTGTCCCTCAATCCCAAGGTATCAAGAGGTGGACAAGGTATAAAGTCAAACCCAGGAGGTCCTTCCCAATGGAAGGTTGCTGGTGTGGAGTCAGATGGTTAAAAGAATCAAGCAGCTAAAGGTAAGGGCGGGGGGTGTGTCTTGCGTCACACACGCCCTAGGAGAGACGGTCTCCAGTGGCAGAACCCTTTCCACCCACAGTTCCGTCAAGTTTTAAAGACGGGCCACTCTACTGGTAGAAGAGCCATCCTAGGAACCCCGAGACTTGAGGAGAAGCAGGAGATTTGAGGCAAAGGCTGAAAGTTTTCTGTTTTCTGAACCCTAAGACCGTGGCAGAAAACAGGGAAGGGCAGAAGTGAGAACTCCCCCCGTCTTGAGCCTCCTAAATCCTAAGGGGTGAGCCGCGACCCCCAGGGGCCGCACACAGAAGGTAGGATGGCCCCAGCCGTCACCCCCACATCATTACTCTCACTCAGTCTCTCCTGTAAGTCCCTTTATTGCAGTCAGAGGGAATATATATGTATTTAAACTTTGACAATAGTTTTAACATGATACATCCAAATTTGACTTGCTTTTTAATATATTTATAGATATAAAATTAGGCCTCTAACAGTGAGAGAGACAGGGAGATTGCTGCCACCAAACAACTTTCTTTTGTCAGTGACAGAAGAGGTAACTCCTTCCTATTCTTCCTCCACTTCTGCCCCTCCCCCCCGCCCCCAACCTCCCTCACCAGACCTACTATAGGGAGTGGTGGGGTGAAGGGAGGAAAGTGAAAGATACATAATCAAGTGCAAAACACTGTGAGAAATAGAGAGAACGAATGGGTGGGAAGGAAGTGAAGGGAGTGGGATGGTTGGGGCTCAAAGAACTTCCCAGAAAAAAAACAGGATCCTGGGATGGGGTTGGGGAGGGGTGGTGAGGGGGGAAACAAACTGTCAAAAAGGAAAACAAGGTCAAAAACCTAAACCAAAGAGAGAACGGCACCTCCACCACCCCCACTCTGGCCCCTTGGTACTGAACAGCTGGGTAACCCCCGACCCCCACCAAGAAACCAGGAAGCTTAAAGAAAAGAAAACCCCATTCCCTACCCCAAACCAGTTCACAAAATACACTCCAACCTCCCAAAAAAAGGGCTTTGGAGAGAGGCTATTTCTGCAGTCCTGTGCACCTCCCCACGAAACACTCCCCGCCAGGATTCAACTCCCACTTCTAGGTGCTCTCCGCAGGCTCGCTCCCTCTGGTTTGTCGTTCTCCTGGGTTGTCTTTTATCTAAAGCAAGAAGTCCAAAGTGCGTTTCTGCTGAGTGTTAAGGGCCTGGACAGGAAAGGACCGCCCAGGCAGGATGGGGCCGGCAGCCCAGCCCGCCCCTGCGGGGAGCCAGGCCTCAGGAGGGCATGCACTGCACGCGGTCGGGGCCCTCGTCCTCGTCGGAGGTGTCTGAGGAGCTGGGAGACTCGTCGGAATCTGCGTCCGTGGCCCCAGGCCCAGGTTCTCGCCAGCGCTGTGGGATGGCAAAGGCCTGTTAGTACCTTCCCGGGAACGAGGACAAGCCTGTTAGGTCTTCACTGTCACTCAGATGCCTAGGCCAGGAGTCTGCAAAATTTTTCTTAAAGGGCCAGACAGTAAATATTTTAGACTCTCGGGACATTAACTGTCACAACCCTTCAACTCAGTTGTTGCAGTGTGAAAGCAGCCACAGATGATACAAAAACAAATGGCTGTGACTATATTCCATTAAAACTTTGCTTACAAAACCAGGCAGCATACTGACTGCCACAGCTTGCTACCCTGCTCTAGGCCTCTTACAGGCCCGGCAGGTAAACAGAAGGGTCACCCTGAGGCTTAATTTCTTCTCAACTCCTTTCCCACCTCCATGCCTTTGCCTTTATGAAGACAGCGCTATGCACGCATGGCGATTGCGAACAAAAAGCAGCCACCACCCATTTCTGCTAGTGGTTCTTCCAAGGCTACAGCAGGGCTCTGATGGGAATGGGGGACAAGGGATAAGAAACCCAACCAAGACCACCTGCTTCCTCAAAGTAAGAAGGAAATGTGTGCCCTGGGGCATTCTGCCCTCTGGAGAGAATCCCTGCCCTTGAGAGCTCACTGCCCACTCTGGCCTACCCGGTGATGGCGTCTCTGTCTCAGGTGATGCATGAGGAACCAGAGCATGTGGCTGTCAAACAGGTCAGTGTGGTGCAAGCTGTCTTCATCCCGTTCCCTCTTGTTCTTCTTAATCACCTGGGATCAAAAGAGGGGTGGGGCCGGGGCTGGGTGATGCGCAAGAACCCTGGACCCAGTCAGAGAAGGCTGGCGTTCTGTCCCAGGAGAAACTTCCCCCAGGAGCTGTTACACTGAAGTGGAGCAGGTTCGATTAGGAAAGGATGTCCCAGGTTTATCCATTGAGAAAGTGGGATGTTTTCAAATAAAAAATGATGTCCTCTACTCCCAACTCTTCTATGAACTGGGAGCACTTCAAAGCTGCCCCCAGGACCTCTGGACTGGGGCGCTCCTGGAGAGGCAATGGCAGGATGTGGAAGACAGCGTTGAGCGCAGTGCCGTTAAAGAACTGGGCAGGTGATCCTTACGCCAATAAAGACTCCTAACAGCACATGGGTATCGGCAGTCAGCTACTTACGTCCTTTAACCCTGTAAGCTCAGTGGAAGTTTCAGCTGTGGGTGCCCAGATCTTGACATCATGGTCTAGGCCACTGGTTGCCAGCACAGGCAGGTGAGGGTGGGGCTCAAGACAATTCACCTGGTCAGGAGGAAAACAAAGCAGACTCAGGGGTGTGAGGGAACAAGGTCTAAAAACCACTTCTCACCTTGAGCCAAACAACTGTCCCCTATCAGGGCTGAGGCAGACGCTGGGAAGGCAGGCCCACCCGCCACGGGGCTTGGCCAAAGGCCCAGGGGCTGGAAGGGGCACCGGACACAGGCTGGTTCTCCGATCAGGCCCGTCTCGCATTTCCTACACTCAGGCAGGGATGGCCGCCTCCTCAGACACAGCCCAGCAGGGAGGAGGGGGTGACTGCGTTGTACTGCTGGCTTCACAAAAAGGCAACGAGATCCAAGTGACCTCATTCACTCCAGATTCCACAGCTCCAACTTGCCCAAGGCTGGAAAAAAACCATCTTGGTGGCTTTCACGAAATGGCAAATACATTTTTGAAAATGAAAAAAGTGGCAGCTGCTGCTGAGCCCCAGAAGAGTCAGGGAACAACTACATATACTGGGCACTGTTCACCAGAACTGGAGGCTGGGAAGAGGCTGACCTGGGGCTCAGCGGGATGTTGGAAGCACATGTCTGCTTGGGAGCCCTGCGCGTCCCAGGGGACGGTACCCTGCCACCTGCCCTGAAAGCGCAACAGGCTGAGCTCCAAGCTGCGTGGTACAGGAAAGCAGCCTCCAGGGGCGTCCGCAGCCTGAGTCCTGCACTCTGCAGACAGCAGGCAGGCCAGCCTCCAGCTCAGGCAGCCTCCTCCGTCTGAAGGCACCTGTGCCCCCTGCTGTCTGACTTGAACACAGCAGCCTTCCAGAAGGCAGGGCGGGGCTGGTCCCAGATCTAGCCACAAAAGCATTTTTGGGCTCTTAGTCAGATGAGGAAAAGATAGGAAAGGCACCAGACAGAAGGTGTGGCCCCAACCACTCCTCATATCCCCCCTACCCTCACCTTTCTGCTGCCTTACAGTCCAAGAAAAGCTCCACCAGCAAAAAAGCCTTAGTTCTCTTCGAACCCACCTTGTCTGCCTTGCCTAGAGAGCAGCTGAGAAGAAGCTGGGGCTGGCAGGGAAAATAAAACTGACTACAGACTTCCAATCTCCTTTGTCTTCTATTTTACAAGTAAATAAATGCTCAGAAGAGACTGAAGCTAAGTTTGAGCTTAAGAGTAAAGCAGAAGCCACATTTCCCTTCTTCTCTCCCTCTACATACGCAAAGTCTCTATTTGGCTCTTTTAGGCGGTGTGGAAGAGGTTCCAGCAGGGAAGCATGGGAGCAGGAGGCGGCACCGGGCAGAGACCCCACTGCCTGGGAAGACGCAAAACAGAAGGTATGCTACAACTTACACGTACTGCCCTGTTCTCATTCACCCAAGTCCTGATGAGCCCTTACTACCCCTCTACTCTGACCTAGCTCTTCCTGAGTCAGTCAGTAAAATAAAAACGCAGGGGAGAAATTCCTTGGAACTTAAGACTAATGACAAAGCCAGCCAATGGCAAGAGGGGCAACAGAGTAAGTTGCACACGATACCTGAGTTGGAGCCCACAGCGGGAGCCCACACAGCTTCTGGGCCAGGGTACCTAGTCACTTCACCACACCTGTCCGCATGCCAGGACTGACCCTGTCAATGACGCCTGAGCGAAAAAAAAAGCTCTGGCCTTAGATGTCTGGTCTGGGGAATGCGGATGGGATGAAGCAGCAAAGTGCTTTTGGGAAACTAAAGATTACCCTCTGGCATCACAGCCCGCCAACCCACCGCCCCCAACCCTTGTTCCTACACGGGAAGAAAGTACTAGAGTTTGCACCAAAAACAGTCAGGAGACCTGGGCATGGTGGACAACACTACCTAAGATCCCTTCTGGTTCTAATATTCTACTTCATGATATAAAACTGCTATGAGTCTGCATTGAGACTGGTGCTTGGTGACCCCATTGTTGGAAGGTTAGGACAGAAAAACAGAGGGAGCCAAGGGAGGACCCCACGGATCATTCGAGTCTCACAGAAGCAACAGGAAGACAGGACTCGTTTCAGGGCGCAGTCTCTCTACCTGCTGTTCCAGTCCCTCACTCTCAGGACTACTGAGACTCAGGCCTGGGGCCCACCTTCCCAGGCACTTGCCCTCACTACAGGAGCATCTGGATTCATCAGCAAACCCCAATACCAGCTGAGCTGAGTGCAAACTGGTCTGCAGGGTGGTTTTGGAGATTGGACAAGTGCTGGCCTGGGAGAATACTGACTTAGCCATCCACCTCTTCGCAACAGAATGCAAGACAGCAGCTTATGATCGAGAAGGGATTCACCAGCCCCTTGTGACTTCCTTCTGACTACATGCCTACTGCAGAATTCCCACTAAGACGCAGGTGACTCAGGTCTGTTTCCTGCAGATGACAGAAGAGGACCTATGGAGGAGCAGGAAATGAAGAAGGCAACAGCGAGACCCACCTTCAAGTTCTAAACTCCTCTCCACTTACATTCAGGCCACAGAAGCCTACATCTATACTGGTTCCAGGTCTCCAAGATTTTTAGGAAACCTGAAGAAAATGTGAAATAGCCTCACACCTGGGCAAGAAACATATAAGAAGGAATGGGATCTCAATTGCACAGAACCATTCTAAATTCTAACACCTTTCTCTGGATAAACCTCATCATGAGATGACTGAGCTTCTGGAGCTTCTCACAGCTTAGAAGGAATGGAAAGGAGAGACACCAAGCAGTCTCAGCCATTCCTTAGAGGCTCTTAACCAGACTATCCTGGGTAGTCAGATTAATGTAGTTTACCAAACTATCCCTTTCCTATCTTCTGCAGTCCAAAAGCAATAGAAAACTACTAAATTCCTTCCTGGCTCTAGCTCAAAAGAGAGAGAAAGAAAAATTAAGGTTAGCTGGATACATCTCAAGAGCTAAATCATGATCCTCATGCTTTGATTCGCCCTGTCTCGGTGGAGGCTATCTGCACAATTCAAAGGACAGACGATCCAAAAAAAATGCTCCTTCCAGCTTGTATCTGCAGATCCAGGATCTAGTCCAGACTGCTACATAGTTACTCAGAAGGGGTAAGAATAAGGACATCTTGAGCATTGTGTAGAATGGTGGGCCCTGAAGTCCAACACCTCTTTTTTAGAAAAGGTTCGTGCCTAGGGATATCTCACTCAGGCCAGAAGTACTTCCCTAAGCTCCCTTTTCACTTCTCAATGAATCACGCTGTACAGGGCCCAAGGACAGGAAAAGGAAGGAAATATCCCTTCAGAACTGCAGCACCCTAGACTCTACTGCCTTTTAGTTAGCTGGCTAAACCTCTAAGACGAGGTGTCATGCTGTCACTGTGAGAAGTCAGTGGCCCTTGATGACGGGACACAGTAGGAGCCAGCGGGCCCAGCACACCGTACTCACCACGCCTCCCTTGTCCCCCTCCATGAACTGAACGATCTGGCAGGATGATTTCTCCCAGAGGAAGACATGCCCACAGTCACTACCGCTCACCACAAACTCACTCTTGGGGCCATAGAAATTGACGCCTTTTACTGAAATGACAAATGAGGGAATAAACCACATTAGAGTTGGCATGAGGCCTATATACATATATATATTTCATAAGGAATTTAGCTATTCACCAACTCTTAACCAGCTAGGAGCCAAAGAATTCCTTTCATGTTCACAAAACAGGTCAGAGATTACGCACATGTGGCAGTTAAACAGAATCCCACCCGTCCCAGGCACTGCTCGCACTCCCCCGTAAGCCCGCAGGCAGGTGTGTGCAAGCCCTCCGCAGCAGCCCAGGCTCGGTGTACGCCCCACCAGGCAACCACAGGCCTCAGGACCGCCACACTCGCCCCAGCTCTGCCCACCACCAGCCAGCGCCGCCCTGTGCCCTAGAACCATCCCTGGGCTGTGTGCCCTGCCTGTGCGTCCCGGGCCATCAGCTGGCCTGAGCTGACAGAGGTGTGGGCCTCGTGTGCTGGTGGGAGGCACCTGAACTGCGGCTGCTGCCACCACTCTCGAAAACACGGCTCCCGTCTGGCTTTAGTGAGAGAAGCCAGGAGCCAGGCTCTCAGTCACGGCGGCCATCTCCTAGGCGGCAGCACAGAGAGCAGTGATTCCCCAACTTCTTGGAACATTACAATCACATCAGGGGCTTTAAAAAACCCCAATCAAGTCACACCCCATTCCCACGGGATCAGAATGCCTGGAGTTGGGAGCTGGCTCTGGGGGACTGTCAGGTGACCCCACTGAGGAGCAAAGTTTGGGAATCTCAGACAGAAGAGAAGAGGCCAACTGCACTGCCAACTCGGGTGAGGGACCATTACCTCTCCTGCTCTTCTGCCTCCTTCAAAAGAATAATTTCCTCCTCCTCCCTGGAGATACAAGCTCACCACCTATTTTAGACTAAGGAGGACTTTCCCAACTCCCTAAAAAGCCTTTTAAGCCTGAAGTTACCTGAAATCATATGAAAAAACATAGTCCATGTGGTATCCCTATGATCAGACCAAGGGACATTCCTTCGGCGGGGAGATGCTGCTGCGCCCATCTCCTCAGCAGAGCAGGCCCGTGACGGCTCCAGCCCGTTTAGGGGCACCCTCTCCCTGCCCTCGGTGACAGGCAGCCCACTCCCAATGAGGTACTGTGGTTCTCTAAGCCAACACACTGGGGCTCCAGGGACCCAGAAAGACAGTCTCACCTGTAGCGTTATTTCTGTGGCCCTTGTATTTCTTAACATACTGGGCCCCGTCACTGTGAGAGGAGTTGAAGAGGTAAATGTCTTCATCATTGTAACTGGCCAGGAGCTCTGCCGAGAACAAGCACACAGCAGTGAAGGCAAAGGCTGAAAAAGGCTGGGATCAGGAGTAGGGAGTCGGGGAGGGGCTTCCTGCCAGTGGTGCCCCCTCCTAATACCCAGGTATAGCGCCCACCTTACTTAGTGGAACAGCAGGCAAGTGAGGTGTCTAGGGTGGCCTAGGAGCACGCTGCCAACCCAGGGGCAGCAGAATGCTCAGGAAGCTCAGCCCCGTTAACTCAGGAGTAAGTCAAAGGCTTAAGAACCTGCTCAAGCAAGCGGCCTGGGCTGCAGGACAGGCCCTGCCAAATATCATTCGCAGCCCTCTGCAGTGGCGCCTGCCTGGCATCTCCAAGGGTCATCGGCTGCAGCCTCCCGCTGTGTGCTCACCATCAGCAACTACTCCCCAGCTGCTCCACTCGGAGACATAGCACAGTGGTGAGCACTGGAGGGCACACACCTGACTGGCCCAGCAGCTCCCTAGACAAAGGGGGCATGCCAGCCTCGGAGCTGGGCCCTGCTCACGTACCTGTGCCGTCGTGGCTGTACACAAGACAGGTGATGTTTGCTTTGGACTCACTGTTCACCTGCAATAAGGAGCAGATACTGACTGATGCCCCACCCCCCCATTTGTTATACCACCTTCAGGAAACAGGCTTTCCTTCAAACTCCCCTGTATCTTCTCCCAGACAATCAGAGGGAGAGAAAGACAGACAGACAGACACAGGAGCACAACCAATGAAACGTGACCACCTCAGTGGGGGAGAGAGCTTTCTGTTGGTTGTCTTCTGTAAGCTGGCCATTTAATATACACGTATCTCATTAGGCCTTATCAACACGGTGCAAGGCAGCTATCTTTATGTCTGTTTGGCCGGTAAGAAAACTGAGACTAACAGAGGTGAGCTGACTGCCCAAGACCACCAAGCCAGTAAGTGGTGGAGCCAGGATTCAAATCCAGGTGTCTGACTCGAAAATCCAAGCTCTTCCCACCATACCAACAAGTCTGGGGGCAGCCTTGGGGTCAAGTCAGGGAAATCTGGAGCCATCGGCCCTTCATGACTCTTACCAGGTGATGAGGACAGAATTTCTTGAGGACTCCATTGTTCTCATTCTCATCAATTTTCCTCTGGTCATAAATCCTGTGATAGAAGAAGCGATCGAAATGTCCAAACTTACAAACGGATCCCTTGAAGAGTTGTAATTCAATGTAGGGGCAGAAACAGCCATCAGGGGGACAGCAGGATAAAGGGCAGTCCCCAG
The DNA here is from genome assembly GCF_040802235.1 of Manis javanica. NCBI lineage: Eukaryota > Metazoa > Chordata > Mammalia > Pholidota > Manidae > Manis > Manis javanica. Next base: position 7,359,291 of record NC_133169.1, on the reverse strand, counting down.
AAAGCTTCTGCCTCAAGCTCGTCCCTGAAGGCCCTCCTCTTCTCCCTCCTTTCCAAACCCTGACTCTTTTATCCAGATACTTGCCATCTCAAGTGGTAATACACTGCGCTTCAAAGTGGCTTCTCTCCTCTCTGTAAGCTATAAGCTTTTATAGCACTTAATGTTTATTTCACTGAAACATTATTACAGAGCTTTTTCTGTGCATTTCACCTCCCCAATAGGGTTTTATTACTCATGTGCAGAGATGATGCTTTATGTAAGTCAGGGGGCCTTCAGTCCCTTCTTGAAGTCTTACTGGCCAGAAGTCCCTTTCATACCCCACCGTAACGATCACAAACCACATCTCTGTCTCCTTAAGTCTCCCTCTCTCCTTCCTTCATTCCTCCTAGGCATCAAACTACCTTCACCTTCTCTCATCTCTCCAAACTTTAACCATTCGTTCACTTATTTATGACACATACATCACATGCCAAGTATCATGCTAGGAGCTGGAAATACGGTGAGGAACAAGGCCAATCCAGTCCCCCTCCTCCACCACCAGTCCCCTCCCATCTCAGGGCCTCATCTTTCCGAGGACCTTGTCTGATTGATTAGCCCATTTCTCAACCTCTTCCTCATCACTATCTTCCCATTTCCTAAAAATCTTCTTTTGACTTTTTTTTGTCTTTTCTGTCCTTCCCCTTGCAGTCAATTCCTGAAAAGAGCAATCTGCATTCAGTGTTTTCACTTCCTCTTCACTTCTCAATCCATTCCAATCCCCCTTTGGTCCTCGATCCACTACTGAAACTTCTCTGGCTAAAGTTACCAGTAACCTAACTGCTAATGCCAAAAAGATGCTTTTCTGGCCTATCTTGTCCTGATATTATTCATTACTCCTTCCCTGAAACGCTCTTTTCTTGATGTCCAACTACTCCTTAATGTTATTCATGGGCTCGTATTTCTTTGCCCACCCTTTACTGCTGATGCTCCCGGAGGTTTGGTCTTAAATTCTCCCGACTCTACATAAGCAAATTTTAACGTAGAGTCCAGGTGGTAGGTATGTGAACGCCCGGGAACTGGGCTAATGTGCTGCTTTTCCAGGAAGAAGGACCAGAGACTCAAAATATTCTGCTCTAGTCTTCCTTTTGGTAACCAAATTCTATCACCAATGCTTTCATTACCACTTATATGTAAATATATGTCTCCTAAATCTATGTATCCAGCCCACAATTCCGAGCTCTATACTTTTATCTACTGCCAATTGGATGTGGTCATGGGATGTCCAAAAGTAAACTCATTCTAAAATTAAACTCATTACAAACTTACCCCCTTTCCCCTGAATCAGATGGGCAAACCAGAAATCAGGTCCTTTCTCTAATATGAGAAAGTTAATTTCTTTCCTGTCAATTTGGTATATCTGACTGTACCTGCTTTCTCCACCCTTAGTCATTTTTTGCCTGCAATATTTGTACTGTCCTTCTGATTTCCTTGCTCATACTGTTGCCAGAGTTATGTCTAAAATGCAAACTTTTCTGTAAATTCCCTGCTTAAATCTCTTCAGTGATTTTGTACTTCCTACTAAATAACTCCTTTTTATAGCTATCACTTCTCAAAGGTCCTATACATTAAACAAAAGCCAAACAGCAACAAAAGGTACACTTCCTTGAACATACCATGTCACAACTCATTAATACTTTTGCACATTACTGTTCCCTCTTCTGGAGATACTAATTTCCTATTTGTCTTTAGTATTTCCTCTGTGAGAAACAACAGTATAGTGAAATGGTTTCCACCATATTTAAGGAGTCTGACCTGAGTTCCAATACTATCTCTGCTACTTACTAGATGAGCAATACTGGATAAGTTACTTAATATTTTTTATCCTTACATACCAGTTTCTCCAGAATGCTCCTTGAAGGCAGAGACCATGTTTAGCCAAGTGTATATCTAGCAGATGCTTAGTAAATGCTGGATGAATCAATGAATGAATCTGTATTTGTATTCTCCACAATCCCTTGCTTAATATCCTGCATAAAAAGAACACCCAGGAACTGTCTGCTAAATGAACCCCCCCAAAAGAAGACAGTAAGTAGGAGACTGCTACACTATCAATTACTATTCTTCATCAAATATAGCAGCTGATAATCAGATTTCTTTCCCTCTAAATCGAATCTAAATCAACAGCTCTCAAATGCCACTTCATGATGTCTTGAATAGCCATCATAAATTTCACAAGTCAACATATTAGTAAAAAATATTTAAATATTCAGTATTTTTGTGTGTGGACTACTCTGTGTTCCTCAGTCATCTCCTTTGTCCTTCTAAATGAGGAAATCCTTACCTTCCTTCCCCTTTCTCCTCTAAGTATTTATTAAGAACCTTCTATATTATAGATATGATGCTAGACAAGGGGTTGGCAAACTTTTCCTCGAATGGCAAGATAGCAAATATTTAAGCCAGCAAGCCATCCGGTCTCTGCTCCAGCTGCTGAACTTTGCCACTGTAGCATTAAAGCACCATCAATAATATACAAATGAATGGCCACAACTGTACTTCAACAAAACTGTATTTACAAAAACAGGTGGTATAGTTTACCAACCCCGTGCTAGACGTGGTGATAAAAAGATGAACACAAATTTTTCGTCTATTTTCTGAATGTAGGAGAGGGCCTTGACATTAGAAAATTTTTTTTTTTACTTTACTTTTTAGTTTTCAGTTTTTAAGAAAATTGAGAGGGTGGTACAGAGACTTCCCACATACTCCCTGCCTCCAGATGCATAGCATCCCTCTGGAATAGTACTTTTCCTTTTCTTTCCTAACCAAGGATGAACCTAAATCGACACAACACCACCACCTAAAGTCCACAGTGCACCTGAGCAGGTTCACACTTGTACATTCTATGGGTTCGGACAAATGTACAATGACATGTATCCACCATTACAGTGTCATACCGAGTATTTTCAAATCCCGAAACACCCCCTGTGCTCTGCCTACTCATCTCTCTCCCACCACCCGCCCCTGGCAACCACTCATCTTTTTATTGTCTCCATAGTTTTGTCTTGGAATGTCGTATTGCTGGAATCACACAGTATGTAACCGCTTCAGATGGGCTTCTTTTCACTTACTAATACGCATTTAAGGTTCCTCCATGTCTTGATAGCTCATTTCTTTTTAGCCCTGAATAATATTCCATCATCTGGATGTAACACAGTTTATTCATTCACCTCATGAAGGACACCTTGGTTGCTTCCAAGTTTGGGCAATTATGACTAAAGCTGATATAAATTGCCATGTACAGGTTTCTGTGGGAACACATTTTCAACTCCTTGGGATAAATACCAAAGAGTGTGACTGCTAGGTCATATGGTAACAGTATATTTAGTTTTGTAAGAAACCGACAAACTGTCTTCCAAGGTAGTTGTATAATTTTGCATTCTCACCAACAACGAATGAGAGTTCCTGCTGCTCCAGGAATACTCATCAGCATTTCATGTTGTCAGTGTTCCAGGCTTTAGACATTCTAACAAGTGTGTAGTGGTATCTCATTGGTTTAATATGCATTTTCCTCATGATATACAATGTGGAGCATCTTTCCAAATACATTACTTGCCATCTGTATATCTTCTTTGGTGAGGTGTCTCTTAAGGTTTCTGGTCCATTTTGTAATTGGATTGTTTGTTTCCTTAATGTTGAGTTTTAGGAGGTTTTTTGTGTATTTTGGGTAACAGTCCTTTTTCAGATGTGCCTTTTGTAAATATCTTTCTCCCAGTCTCTGGCTTGTCTTCTAATTTTTCTTGATGCTGTCTCTTTCACAGTGCAGAAACTTCTAATTTTAATGAAGTCTAGCTTATCAGTATTTCTTTCATGACTCAAGTCTTTGGCATTGTCATTAAAATGACATCATGATACCCAAGGTCAATAGGTTTTCTCCTATGTTATCTTTTAGGAGTTGTATACAGTTTTGAGTTTTAGTTTTAGGTCTCAGATTCACTTTGAGTTAATTTTAGTGAAGGGTGTTGTATCTAGATTCATTTCTTTATAGGTGACTGTCCAATTCTTTTAGGACCACTTGTTCAAGAGACTGTCTTTGCTTCAATTATTCTTTTGTCAAAGATAATCTGACTGTATTTATGGGAGTCTATGTCTGGGCTCTCTATTCTTCTCACTGATCTATTTTGCCAATGTAACACTGTCTGGGTCCCTGGAGCTTTATATAGTAAGGTTTAAAGTCAAGAAGTGTCAGTCCTCCGACTTTGAACTTCTCCTTCAATCCTGCGGTTGGCTGTCTGGCTCTTCTGTCTCCATACAAACTTTAGAATCAGTTTGTCCATATCCATAGAACAGCCTGCTGGGATACTGACTGGGACTGCAGTGAATCAACAAGTCAAGTTGGGAAGAAATCCTATCTCCACTGAGTCTTCCTATGCCTTTGACATTTTTTACTTTTTTTTATTAAGGTATCACTCCTTCACATGAAAAACATTGTGGTTACTACAATCACCCATATTATCAAGTTGCCTTTGACATTTTAAATCAAATAAATGGTTTCAGCCCTGTCTTGACACTCTTACTGCATCTCTCTCTCCACAGGCCTTCAGGTACCCACTAACCTGTGACCTTAAGTCTCTCTCTTCCCTCCTTCCCTCCCTTCCCCGACCTGCCCTTAATCTAGTGTTTTCTCAGTGTGCTGATATCAACCTAAGAATAAGGGAGAAAGGGGACTAATTATTTACTATCTTATGAACTAGGGCATACCCCAAATCCTTTAGCAATAAATGTATATGTCAATCAATCATACTACCAAAGCTACCACCACAGGACTAATTTTACCTGCTACATCTCCTATTCTTCACTCCTATTCTTAAGCAAACCAAAGCAGGATTTAATAATAGGGACTCACACCTCCATCACCTCCACTTCGCTACTTTTTTTCCTCCCCTTGCTCTCCTCCCCCACTTTTTTTGGTTGTAGGCCAAAAAGTCTGTCTAACATTTCCCTTAAGTTAGGCTTCTTTACAACCCTAAACAAAAATTCAGTGTTCATAATGCAAAAGCCTTGAGGATGAGTAAGCTGTTTGTTTCTCTATATTTCCTTGTAGAAATTCTTTCAGGCTAGGAGTGAAAGTTAATGGTGTTATAAAATATTCAGCAAAAATATTTTCAAATGTGTACTAGAAGGTGAGCTCTTTAGGTTCTTTCAAAGAAACAATCAGACAGGGGAAATCCCAAAATATTCAAGTGATGAAGTGACAAGGTGCCAGAGAAACTGAGGCTCATCCCAGCATCAGAGAAAAGCTGGGGAGCTGGAAAGGCCATCTGCTCATGCAGGGTCAGTGCACCTCAAAATCTACACATGCTTCTGCTAAGCTAATAAATAGCCTGTACCTGCTGACAATTTGGGATATACAAAGGGACAGAGGATATTGGAGCTGATATCCATAAAACCTGAGTATTTCTCTTTGTGCTGAAATGCTAAAATTAATTTCCAGCCCCACTCTAACCCTGGGAAGGTTATCAGCTTTGGATGAAGGCATTATCAACCAAAACTCCTAACAGTGAACTCCTTCAAACATTAAGGTCTTGGTGGTTGAATTACCTACAGATACAGACTTTTCATGCAATCCAGAGCTCCAGCAGGAAATCCAAATCAGAAATTTCAATAAATGCTTGGTTTGGAGGGGGGAGCACCTGGAAGTTCTGACAACCCACAACCCTCTCTGATCAACACTTTTCTTACTAAAAAAATATCTACTGCTACATATTTGCTATTGGTGAATAGAGGAAACGAGTTTAGAGGGCAAGGGAAATGGGAAGAGAGTAACAAAGTTGTCCAGTTCTCTTGAGGCAGGATTCTTCAGTAAGGTAAGGTCATCTCTCATGTATTCTAAAAAGTCTATCCCCATTACTCTTACTAATAAAACTTCAGAATACAATTATAAAAATGTGCTTATCTAATTTAAAAGGAAGATAATGCTTTTCACCCACCATCAAGAAAGCAAAAAGTCACTCATTTTTCTAGTGATCCTCTTCCTCCTGACTTTCAAACTGACGATCCCTTGGCAACTGAAGAAATATAGTTAAAATAGGCCAACAGGGTAGGGATGGGATAGTTTGTGACTAAGGGTCAGAAGAAAACTAACTGGTATGCATGGGGACTAAATCCATGAACTCTGACTTCCTTAAGATAAACCTCAAGAGCCAGTGCTACCACAGATGTTCACAATGACAAAGACATCACTACAGATAAAGAAAAGTGGTTCAGGACAGCAGAAGCCAAAACCCTTGTCCACACTGAGCACTTCCAAGTCAAATCACTTCTGTAGGCGAAATGAGCATTCAAAATTTTCATGCATTTAACTTACCTATGAAAAATGGTGGAAGTATTTACTAATGCTAAGTTTGTGCCTTGCTGCTATGTGGGAACCCTGGTCAATTCATTAAACTTGGTCATCTTTATATGTGGAGCCATCATCCCTCAGAGACTGTTACCTTAGGAAACAGAAAGCCTCAGAAGGAGCTTAACCTCTCTGGAAGAGGGCAAGACATTCGAGATGGTGGCTACTGGACTCTTAGGCAATTCATACCTTCCCACAAGGGACGCCTGGTAGTACACAATGCAGCAGAGTCTGAAACTCTCCAAAACACAAAAGAGCCACAGACTCACCTTACAAACTGATCTCGTCCACCCACTGCAAACTGATGGGTATTGGCAGGATTCACATAGATTGTATACAGCCCCACTTTCTTCTCCTTTTCTTTTGTCACCACCAGTTTCCTTTAAGGATAGAAAAGCATGTAAGTTATATTCTTCAGAAGATCGAGGTGGTCAGGGGGAGTCAGAGAGAGTAATGCAGACAGAGCTATTAAGAAACCAGATTCTCACTTGGAAAGAAAGAAAAAAGTGGTTTTGCTTGTTTTGAACACTGGAACAAGAAAAAGACCAAAAACGCTCCAGACTGATTCATTAAATGCTATTCTGGGGATGGAAAAAAAAACCCATGTAATGCAGTCATCTTCTGGTGTTCAAGAATTGTGTAAGTTACAAAGTGTATGAGGCACTGCTCTTCAGGCAGCCTCAGCTTGGCTGGACCCAACATGACGTTAACCAATCATTTCACAGACAGTACCATCCATGTCTTCCCATCCTATATTTAGAAATACATCTTCCCAATCATCTGGAAGCAGGGAACAAGGGGAGGATGAATCAGAAACGGGCCAGAAAAGACCTTAAGGTCAGAGTCTTATCTCCTAGTTTTAAGTATCACTTGAAACCCAGCTTTAAAAATGTGCACTACAAAAAATGAGAAGCCACAGTTTTCCAGCGTAGGAGCAATCCAAAGGAAAACAGTATTCTTCTTCCCCTATCTGAAGCAAATTAGGAGAGGAGGTTCTGATGAAGAATGCCATTTTGAAGGCTGAAAAACTGTTTCTAAATTATGGTTCTGGTTGTACCATAAATAAGCTGATCCTTAGGAGGCCATGGGGCCTTCAGGAAACCCTGTGAGATTTCAGAATTTTAGCTGATGATTCTGACCGAATAGCCATAATTTGTATCAGCTTAAGGTTGACACTATAAATACTCTTCCCAGATCTGAGTGTACAACCAGCCACATAAGATATTACAGAGATTGGTAAATTGACAGGAAAGGAAGGGGCTGGGCTGTAGCTTTTGTTTTTAATTCTAAGGTTTTGTTCATTTCTGTTGCTATGTAAACTGAAAGAAATATAACCACGATGAGCTTCTTTGTAAAGAAATGACTTTAGCATCTTCTCTGCATGCTTACAGTCGCTCCAACCTAGAACTGCCCTGGGCAAAGTGGAGACATTTTACTGGATTTAAAATTCTCTGCAGAGATTTTATTTTCCATTAAAACAGTGTACAGGGGTCATTAAAAATGAATGTCATTAGAGAAAACCCACACACAACCTTCAAAAACACAAGGAAGAAACGTCAAAAAAAGAATTTAAGGAACAATACTATCAATGGAGAAGAGGCAGCTCTCGGCAGGTTTAGACACGGAAAAGGAGCGGGAGCAGGTGTTGCTCCCTGTCACGGGACCATCTCATCTCCTCAGCGATCTGCATTTTCAGGAGAGGGTCAAACACAAAAGTTACCATGTGGAAGCAAAATAAAGAAACTGAAGAGATAGATTATGCAGTTGTGGCTCCACTATCATGCAATCCTGACGAAGATCTCGATGTTTCTAGTCCTCAATCTATTCATCAAAACAAACAATTCTGTGAGCTCTTTGGGGAACATGCAGAGGTGCTATAAAAATGACTAATCAAGGCCAGGGGAAAAAAAAGAGAAAAAATATTCACATCAGAGGGAGGCAGCACATGAAACCATATGAAACAAATTTCACCAAATTTTGTTCTAAAATTTGCAGTTTTTTCATGAGCAGACATGTTCCAGGAAAAATAATTACAGATCAGACCAAAGGATTTGGCTGAAGAATATCTCAAACTAGCATCCACTGCCTAAAGGAATATATCACCCACAGCTCCTAACCCAACTCTTCTCCTAAGATGTTAGCCAATTTCACAGGCTTCCAGAGACTCAGCCATCATATATACACAGAAGAAAAATTCCCCTAAGCCAATTTCACACAATATGCCTCTGATACAGGCACCAGCTTAACACATAAAGATTGCTTGGATTTTCTGGCCATGACCTTCCCACTTAGTAGTCCCCTACCTCATTCCAACCTTCTAGTAATTCTTCAAACCCTAAAGCAAAAACTTTTTGGAGGCTCATGGTCTCTCATCCCCCGAACCCAGAATAGAAGAGGGCCTCCTCCTCTTACAGTAAGTTTCTCCTACGTTCCCCCTTTTCATTTCTATCCACCTATCACTGCTTGCATCTAGACCCACCGGTCAACTCAACCAGATTTTCTGCCTACGTCATTACATTCCAAATTCAATAATCTACTTAAGTCATCTGGTCCTCCCACTGCTTGAACCAGATTTCCGATTCCTTGTGGCCTAGCAGACCTTTGTGGATCTGACTGTGACCCACAGGAGAAGAACTCGGTCTGCTTCACGACTCTCTACCAGAGCGGACTAAACAAGCTCGTATCATTTTTTATGTCTTTGCCCTTCCCCTGCCCTCTTTAGAACCTATTTGTGTTTCATTATCATCACAAAACCATGGAACGTCAGCACTGAAAATAACAAACATCGTTCAGTTGGAAAGTAAGTTATTTTCTCAAAACTAGGTAACTGCAGGCTAGGCTAGTACTAGAATACAGATGCCTTGTCACCCAGGCCTGTTCCTCTTCCAGTATAAACCCATTAAATCCCATTATCCATCCTTTCCACAAGCCTGAAACTTTTCTCTTTTAAGCAAACTTTGAAATTCTTCCTCTTCTTTTTCTATACTTATCTCTCTGTAGTTAAAAGTCTAATAATAATCTGCCTTAAGATTATATTCCCTAAATTACGTTTTACTTGTATGCTATGTAAATGAGTGACACTCTTATTATATATTGATATTGACACACAAGATCTGTCATAATAATTAAGACAAGACAAATAATCTAGAAAATCCATCAACAAGGTGGTAGTAAATATGTGGTCCACCAATGCTATGACATACGTCATAGTTGAAAAATGAAATAGGTCTTTATGGTCTGATGTACAAAGATCTCCATAACACATAATAAATTGAAAAAAGCAAACTGCAGAAACATAATGTGTGTGTTACGTATATATATAACTATCCCACTTACAGGGAAAATGTATATGTATATACTAAGATACATATATACAAAAAAGATTGGAAAGATGTTCAAAAATCTTAACAATGGTTACCAACAGGTAGAAAAGTGGGGAAGTGGGCATGAGGGTGTGTTTGTATTTTGTCCATATACTTCATTATTTAATTTAAAACAAGTTGTGTTTATTCACTGTAAGAGAAACAAAAAATGAAAAAAGAAAACTAAATAATTAGTAGCTACAATTTTATCAGTCCCAACCATGGTGCCAGACACTATGTTGGGGCTTCAAATACATTTATCAATAATCCTCCCAGAAACCAGAGAGAGAGAGAGAGAGGGAGAGAAATTAACTGATTATGCCCATATATCATCAAGTTATTACAGCCCACCTGTAACTGAAACTTGCTTTAGAAATGAAGGTAGACTGAATAGCATTTCACTGCTGACAAATCACAACAAAGGGCTGAGGAATCCCCCTAAACCCCAGCCTGCTTCTTATCAGAGGCACAAAGGGATGATTCTAATGGGCCGGAGTTGAGCATTACCTGGGACCCATGGTGTATCGAATCCAGTTCCGTAAAAATACTATTGCTATACTTACGAAGCTGGCCGGTCTTGTCTGAGGTCAATGGTGAAGACAACTGCATCTTCACCTGCAGACAGGAACGTACATGGAGAGTCTGGTTCCAGGGCCAACTGAGGGAGAAAAAGGGAGGATATGACTTTAAAGATCAGAATTAGAGGTCATCTGGTTCATTCCCTTATCTTTAGGAAGAGCTTCATTTAAAATGTCTCCACAAGAGAAACATCTACTGTTTTGTTGTAAAATCTGAGGATAGGAGAAAATTTAATAAGCCCATTCTCTTACTTTGAGTGAATTATTTTATAGAATAAACATACTGTTTATTCTATACAAGTCAAAAGGAAAGGTGATTTTCTATTTCAACTAAGTTCCCAGGGGATCTAAAAAGTGATACCAAAGGAAAATAACCACTGGGGCTCATTCTCAAATACAACCAATCCTACACCCTCAGGTGGGGAGAGAAATGGTGCCCAAATTGCATTCCCTACATTTTAGTTCCAAGTATTAGTTATCTAGTGGGTTGGGAATAGGCCTAAGAATCAAAGAAACAGGCAATTTTCGTATTTCCTAAGCCACGTGGGCTAGAAAAGGTCCACCTACCTATTTGCTTAGGATTTGCAGCACCATCCTCTTTCCATGGCACGGGAGAACACAGTGCCTACTCTGAAACCAGGCAGCTCTTAGCTCCTCACTGGCTACCGCCATGACTATTTGGCCTATATTGCCAGCTCTAAATAGGGCTTCCAGAAATAGTGCTGTCTGTGTGCTGAGAGCTGAAAGCAGGAAAGCTGGAGCTCACACAGAAGAGGAGCCAACCACTAACACCATGGAGCTGTTAAGATGTCCTAAATACAGTCAGAGTAAATTTAAAGGGCTTGGAAGGCACAGGAGACCTCAAGGGTCTCCAAACCAACCATAGTTCAGCTCAGGGGTTAGGAGTAGTCAACTGAACGCTGCAGGTGCAAGACCTAGAGACCTCTGCCAAGAAGTTCAGGATGACTGCCTTTTCTCCCTCATCTACAAATCTTAGCACTCAAGTGAGGCTGGTGACCACAACAAAGGGGACACGGTGGGCAGAGATGAGGAAGGGCCTTTGCTGAGACCCTTGGCTGAGGAGCTGCACTGCACAACCTTTGGGGCAAGAGCTTCCTTACCTTGTGGGACGCTCCCTTGTGTTGGGCCACTCGCTTTGTGTTCTTACAGCACTGGGTGGCAGACAACTCTGCTACCCGCACCTGCCCGTCCCGGGCACACATAGCCAGAGTGGAATCACCACTATTAGGAAGGAACTTGGCCTGGAAAGTTAAGGATGAAAAAAGGGACATAAAAAATAAACTGAGGAGGTAAATTTGAAGGAGAAAAACATGCCGACAACCCCAACTCACCCCCTTTTGTTGCACCACAGCTGGAAACTTAGCTCTCCTACTCTTACACCATTGGCTCAAATCCAATTTCTTCCAAGATTTAAAGGAGAGGGAGAGAAAACACTTCTGATGTAAGGAAGCTTTTCAGTTGACTCTGGAAGGTTGAACTGGTACAGAGTAAGCGCTCAGGTGAACTAGGACTATGCCTACTAAAGGAGAAATGGAAAAAAGGAGGGAAATCTATTTGATACAGGAAGCAAATATAAATTTGCTACACAGCAACAGGAAACTAGAGGGCTGCTGGGGAAGGAAAGAGAACATGCTTCAGGGTAAGTGGCTAGTACCAACATGATGGATGTAAAATCTCCAAAGAATAACAATACTGATTAATATTTACCAAATGTTTATTAAGTAGAACGCATGGCTCTAACTGCTTAGCTTCTATTGCTATTTGATCCTCATAACCTTCTTTGTAATTAGCCGTATCTTATAGATAAGTTAGCTCAAGACAAAGGTTAAATAACTTGCCTAAGATCACACAGCTAGTGAGGAATAGGGCCAGGACTTGAAGCCAAGCAGTCTGGCTTGAGAGTCTCTGTTCTTACACTGTACGTCTCCTACCAGGGGCACATCTCATACCTTCCTGATGATTTCCAAGCACCCTACCTACAATGAGATTTCCAAGTCTTTATTCTCAAGGAAACAAGAGTGCCGTAGGTCTTTCAGTGTATTAACTCCTGAGTCACTATGAGAGCCACGGTGGGACCGAGTCCAGATGGGTGATTCCTACCACAACTCCTAGCGGCCCCCACTCCAGGCAGCAGCTCAGGTCTGTCTAACTCATGCCTGACCTTCTCAGCTGCTCTTCTGCTCCCTTGCCTCACCTGGAAGACATTGCTTTTGTGGCCGCTCTCAAAGTCCAGCACTGGCTGCCGCCGCACCCAGTCCCAAACCACCACTTTCAGGTCATCGCTGCCACTGGCCAGCCAGGTGCCACGCTGGTTAAAGTGCAAGGTATTGACACAACCAGTATGGCCCTCAAGCCCATGCTGCAAGCGGAAACGCTGCACAAAGACTCTTGCCCCACAAGCCTCATATACAAAGCGGGCACTTGAACCCAGCTCCCGCTCCCGAAGGGCAGGAAGGGCTTGCCAGCGAGGTCGGGGCAGGGCTGATGTCTCTGAGGAAACCCAGTCCTCCAGGGCCCGCTCATCGTCTGATGAGTCCTGGTCACGACTGGCCCGCTTGCGCTGCACACGGCACCGAGGATGCTCCTCCTCCTCCTCCTCCTCCTCCTCCTCCTCCTCCTCCTCTGAGTGGTCATGTACTTGGTTTTCGTCGTTGATGGAGTAATGGCCAGTGTCTTCCATGCTGTCAGAGTCCTTGTCTTCACCTGAGCTCTCTGTATCTGTGCCTCGACTTTCCGTGCTGGTGCGGTTGGGGCCACCGTCATCCCCGGTCAAACTCAAGCTCAGGTCTGAGGCCTCCACTTCAATGCCTGAGGATGTCTCCCTCCCCTCCTCAGCTCCGGACATCTCCTCCGGACTGCTAGACAGGCTTCCTGCGCGTCAGTGACGAATGGGTAGGTGGGGGGGGGGGACGAAGGAAATAAGATAGTGATCAGAAAGCTTTCCTCTCCTTAGTCTAAGAAATCATCCCATCCAAAGACCCAGAAACCAACTTTGGTCAAAGTGTCTTTGTTACAAATGCTTATAAAGAGTACCTGCAGAGGTGACCTCATATAGGATGACAATGAAAAGATTAAGACCAAAGCCACACAAAATAAAGGCAGTTCAACACAAGTGAAGAATTACAGGACAACCTAAGATTCTAATAAATTCTCAAGAAGCAAGGCACTGGCGAATTGTATGGAAGTACAGCCGATACAAACACCTTGGGCTCTATTCTGCTGGAAGGACATCCATTAGTTACAGCAAATAATTAAACTGATACAAGAAAAAAGAAGAGCCATCTGCTGTAAGAGTTAGCTTAGCCATCTTCATAGAGAAAGACGGAAAATAACTGATTACAATCACTCTGACAATAGATGTGGACTTGGACTATTTCCTGTTTGGAGGAAATCCCACTACCTCTACCTCCTAAATCCTGAGGTTTCTTCTCCCAAGGTCCCAAATCCACCAAGAATCAAGAAGGAAGTGGAAAGGGCAAACAGGAATTGTGATCATTTGAGTGGGTTCATGCTCACTTTTTGCTAATAAATATATTCTAACTTCCATTAATTTAATAATTTTATACAATTCTTAGTTATAGGAATTCTTAGAAAGCATAAGTAAAATTGATAAAAAGCAGGGTTATTATAGTGGATCTGAGAAGAAAAGTTCACGATTTTCTAGGTCTGCCACACTGGTGGTTTTAAGTAAGTGGGTCCCTTGAAGAGGTCTCACCCCTGACAGTGAGGTCCTGCAGTCCCCGTGAACAGCCAAGTCACATTCTAGTGAGCACTCTGGCAACGTTCTAGAGCCAGTGTGACCACAGCTTCCAAACTAAGGTCAAGGTGTGATAAAAGAAAGCAGGGAATGGGGATTTTAAACAACTGCTCATGGCCTTCTTTCCTAAGACGACCATAATTTTTATCTTGTCAGAATTAAAGAATATTAGGAAAGGCAGACTAGCTATGTGTGACTCTGGTATGACCTATTCAACTCCAATACCACACTGACGTTGAAGAATTCAAAGCTGGAGCATCTTACTGGTCAGTCATCTGGATTAGAGCAGTAATTTCTAAAGACCTCTGAAGCAATGGAGCCCCTTTTCAATGAACTCTTAGGCAAAATCCAATACAGGAAACAGATAATTTATTCCTAGGAACTGCATCTGAGGAGACTGCTATATATTCCAAGGAAGATCAACACTTGTGGTTATGAAACACAATTGCACTTGAGACGGAGTGGTAAGAAGGGATAAAATGTCACATCTGTCACTTCAGTGGAGAAGGAAAAAAAGAACACCCAAACTTCTATCATTTATTGTTAAAATTATGATCAACAAATTAAGATGACTTTGGGGGTCCGACCACATTAACATATGAGCCAGAGCATATATCACATGCTCAGCAAAAGGACCCTGCCTGATAAGTCAGTGACCAAGATCTAGCTCAGGGGTTAATTTTTTTTTTCTGTAAGGGGCCAGACAATAAAAACTTCAGGTTTCACAGACCCTATGAATCTCTGTCACGACTGCTCAACTCCACTGTTGTAGGACGAAAGCACCCATGAACACTATGTAAATGAACAGGGCATGACTGTGTTCCAAACACCTTTACAAGAAAAGTGTAGGCTGGATTTGACCTGAAGGCTTGTTCGCCAATCCCTGATCTAGCTAAGGGCCAAACGCCAAATCAGCTATACCTCAAACCCTGTGCCTTTCAACTAAGACAAATAAAATACCTGAACTAGATTTCATTTACAGAAGATGAATGAATGGCAGTGGTAAGAAAAAAACAAAGGGGCGATAAAACAGAACTCAAAGCTCCCCCCTGCCCTTAGTCACCTTCACTGCTCTGCCCATCGCATCAACTAGAGTTAAGCCTGTAATTCTGACCTGCAAGATGCTGAGAAATGCTACAATCTGTGCTGCCCCAACTATATCCATCTGTTTAAAAGAATATTTCTCTAGTTTAAAAATTGGTTCAGAGTTAAGTATTGGTTGAATAACCTAGGTAGCAACTGTACTCTATCAGAATCTTGATGGTCTGCCTTCAAATCTGCCCTAGACTCAATGATTTAATGCTCTGCAGCACATTCCTAAGAGGAAAGACAGACAGAAAGTACCAATCCTAACGAGGTTAGGTTGTAACTTCATCTCTTTCTAGTATCTCTACTGAACGTGATCTGCCAGGGAAAGAGACCTCTCATTTTAACAGGGGAACTTCACCTTCCCAACATTTCCCTTTGTTCCCACTACCAACTGGATCTTCTCTTTCTCCCTTATTAACAGCATCACCTAGGTTTTGTCCACCCTTATAACCTTTGAAAATTCCAAACCACGTGACTTAACACAGTTACTATTGATCTCCTGAAAGTGATCAGATGAAAGTTGAAGGAGCAAAAGTGCCAGATAGCCCAAGGCATTTCCTGTTATTTTCCTATACTCAAAATAAGACAAGAAGGGTTAACTTATAGGAAAGACCTCCTTCTCTCCTCTAAAAGCCAGGTCTCCACTCTCTTTGGGGGAAAAGGAGAGCCCCAACGGGTAGCAAAAACAGCTTCCCCTTCCTTCTGGCCCCTTACCGTTAGCCAAGTCTGTTCCTCCATCTGTGCTGCCCCCTTTGCCGGACATCCTGGAAGCTGTGTACTGTAGCCAGCCTGGATTTAGGAAAAGGAAGAAAATGGAACAATTAGGAAACTATCTGGGAAAGATGAGAGAAGGAACAAGGAGGTTTAACAACGTATAGCCGTTATCATTTTCATAAAAATGACTTTCTTGTGTGTATTTAACAGGGCTTCTTAGTTGCTGAACATCATACCAGATTTCCCCCCATCTATATTCCATAAAGGGACTATCATTGGGAGATCAACAGCCATCACTTTACCTTACTGAGTAACTGGCAGTGCTTTTTCAGATGGGAAAGAGGGAAACTGAAATAAAAGTTGGAACAGCAGGCAAAGATCAAGTGACAGGTACTACAAGCAAAGAGCCTTACTTAACACAATACAAAACGCCAGCTGCTCGGCAAGAATCTTCCATTGTAAATACTAGTCCTATGTATCCACAACCTCTATAAACTTGTCTTTATAATACGATGGGGCAGCTCAGACTCTGAATATCATCTGCACACAAATCAACAGAAAGAGAAGAAATCAAGCTCTTGGGGTAAGAGTTTGGATTTTCTGTTCACTAAGATACTTAGCTTCAAACTTTTAGGCACAGGTGTAAATTAAAGAGTATAAGGAGCAGATCCAAATGAGTCTCAGGAGCCCCCCTACCCCTAAGAAAGAACCTGAAAGGTATTTTCCTCTTCTACTTAGAACTAATAGTTACCAAGTGCAAATCTGGGGAAGAAAAGGGTGACACTTCCATTATACTGTCTCAGTCCACTTCATAAAATGGCAAACATTATTTCACCTAATTCCACCAAATTTCAACAGATTTTTCTTTTTGGCAAAGCAACTAGGAACTTGAAAACCTAGCTCTTTTCCTTTTATACCACTTTTAACACATCATTTTTTTCACAGCCTTACTCCCATCTCGAGCAAATTCCAAAGAGCAAAGAATAATACTATTCAGACCACAATTTTGTTAAGCCCTTTCAGTGCCTTGGACAAAAGGCACTGGTCAAAGACAAAGTATGATTATGACTCCAGCCCTTGTACCCAGGCACACTGGCCTCTAATCTCTCAACAGCCCTTTCATTCCGTAACAAGTATCGCAGAAGCAGACCCATCCTTATCCTTGCCCCTTACTCTCCTCTACAGAAATCCAAGATGCTTCAAAAAAAGTATCCTTTACCAAGCGACAGCTGCGCAAAGCTCACACATAGTAGGCCAGAGCGGGGGAACAGAAATAATGCAAGAGCAGGACTGAGGCTGAATTTGCAGGAAGGACACCTGGAAGGCTGATTAAAGACAATGCCAACAAAAAACAGATTTGAGAAGCCACATAAAGAAAAACAGCGAGGGGCTGTTTGCAGGGCAAGCTGCTTCCCTCCTACTACTTCTTCAATGATTATTTCTGCACGGCATTCCTCACACAGCACTTGTATTTTCCTCTTGGTAGTTAGTCCCTGTTTATGTTCTTTACCATCTTAGCAATCTTCTTCCCCACCTAAGGTTTAAATTAATTACATTAATTGTATAAGTCCTGTAAATGGGGAAAATGACTGCACTACTTTATTAAGATTAAAGACTTAGATCATACACATACCTTAAAGTCAATTGAGACCAGACGTGATGTTTTCTTATCTCCAGAATCAAAACTGTCAACCACTCCAATACTTCCCGCCCCACTACTATTCACTCCCAGAGAAGAACAAAGTAGCTCCTGGGACCCTTTCTTGAAACTAACTCTCATCAACTTCTACAGAAGCCCAGATTGCCTAAACTTTACAGACTCATAATGGCTCTAGAAAACATTTTGCCTTCCCGACTCCACAACCAGGAGGCGCCAGAGCCTAATGCCACCTAGCTCTCAGCAGTAAAGAGTCATGAGGTTCAACCCCATACCCAGACTGGGGACACTGGTTTAAAGTTCTTGCAAGAAGGATCTTTTCTTTTTGAAAAAAAGTTGACAGAATCTATTGCTAAACTCAGAAAGAGAGAAAACCCTGTGAATGCTTACGCCAAATTGTTTAATCACTGAGTGGTTAGGCAGATAATTTTGAAAGGTCACATTTTAGGAGCCACAGAATTTAGCAAAATCAGTTCTAGACTGAAAATTAGAAGCCCAAGATTCTGGTATCAGCTAAGCCATTAGCATACTTTGTGACCTTGGATGAGCTGCTTAATCTTCTCTGGGCTTCATTTTCTTCTTTTGCTGAACAGTGTTAGTAATTCCAGAGAAGGGATAGGTAGGTAGAATTGCATGCTAAACGTACAGTAGCACAAGGATGCTACTTAACAGTGGTCCCAAGATCATTAAGAATCTCTTTCAGTGAAAACTTAGAGCATGAGCCCTCAATATGTATGTATATACACAAAACATTTAATAAATTCACATTAAATATTAAGCTTAATTTTTCTAGGAAAAAAAAGAGAAATTTCAATATTCTTCTTCTATATACCACTGTATCATCTCCATACCTCTTGGGGTGCACACATTCCCATTTTGGGGCACCACTTCACCAGAAAGCCAAGAAATGACGACAATAATAAAATACAATTATGTGGGAGATGAGTTGTTATTCTTCTCATATAAATTTCTATCAAACGAAGAAACTTGAAACCATCTCAACTCCAGGGCAGGAATCAGAGTAAGTGCCCAAACTCATGCAAGCTAAGATCCTATGATTGTGCCCTAGGTCTCAGGTATAGAAGCCACTCTAGAATCTTTTCAGTCACCAAGGACCACCACCTTATTTTATACTGAGGTTAGGATCTTACTTCACCCAAACTTTTCACTCTTTAACTGCACTACCTTCCCAACAAACCCACTATTTTTACCTTGATCAATTTCCATGTAAAATCCAGTCCCAAGCAAACCCATCTGAGCTTGGAAGAGCTGACGAGCTCACTGCGCCAGGTAGCTGGGGGAGTTTAATTAGATTAGCTCCATGGCCTGTACTCTAAAAATAACCACAACCCCTGCCAAACTGAAGGTTAAAGAGTAAACTATTGGGGGGTGGGGGAAAAGATCCAGGCATCATTTTAATTTGTACCCAAGAAATCTCATGACTTGGATTTTTTTGTCTTAATAAGAAAAAGGCCTTAAATTTTTAACCAAAGACATGACAAAATATTAACTAAAACCAAGCAGAGGAGGAGTTAATAGAGTGTACTTTGTGAAAGAGGTACCAAACATCTCGTTTAAAACCACTGAGGCGGCTTTCTTTTTCTAATAATGATGAAAGATTTGTACAAGAGACCACGTAAACTAGAACAGCAAGGACATCCAAATGAAAACAAAAAGAAACTCAACTCACATGTTGTACAATATGCCAAAAACAAACTCAGCATGGATCATAGACCTAAATGTCAAAGTTGATACAACGTCCAGGAAACAAAACTGATGGTCTTTGTAACACTGAGGTAGGCAAATAAATACTTCTTAAGATAGGTCACAGAAAGCACAAAGTAGGAAATAAAAATTAATTGGACTTAACAAAATTAGAAATCTCTTCAAGAGACACATGAAAAGACAAGATTGGAAAAAAATATCTGCAAAAGACATGATATAACTAAGGAAGCAACCAGTATTTAAAATGTCTCACAGCTAAATAATGACCACTCAGAAAATAAATGAATACCCAAAAACCTATAGGCAAATGTTTCAGTGGCTTGATTTACATTCATCAAAAACTGGAACAACCAAATGCTCTTTCAGCAAGGTCATGGACAAACTGTGGCGCAGTACACAATGGAATACTACTGAGCAATAAAAGGAATGAACTGCTGATACCCACTGGCAACACGGATGGATCCCACATATGTTATGTCAAGTTAAAGAAGCGGCATTCAAACAGCTACCTAATATTCCATTTATAGGACACTGACAGCAGGCCAATGGTTGCTCGGGTGGGGAAAGGAACTGACTACAAACTGGCACAAGAAAACTTCTTGAAATTATGAAAATGTTCTATGCCTCTACCATAGTGGTGTTGCATGACCAAGTGCTTCTCAGAATCCACAGAATGGATCACTGAAAAAAAGGATATATTTTACTGTATTTTAATTATACCTCAATAAATCTGACTGGGGAAAAAAATGAGGAGGAGGGAGAGGGGAAGAAATCATGTAACGTGTTAGATAAAACCCAACAATTAAAACTACTAAGTTCTCAAGACTGTGATAAACAGTTAATAAAAAGAAGTTAGATAAAGTGGGCAGTATGTCACAGTAAACGAGAGCAAAATGTCAGCTTTCCTTGCTTTGAAAAAAGTACAGAGGATTTTTGCTGTGACCAAAACTGCCTGTGTGATTTATCAGTACCTACATTAAAGGCAAGATGAACCCTAAACTCATAAAACGTCTCCAACCTTACTGTCTTGGTAACAGCTAAGAATATCAGGGGCTTAAAGTAGTTCGAAGTATTCGGCGGCTGCGTGTCGATCTGTGCGCTGAGCGCTTCCGTCGCCCCAGCACCCTCCCAAGCCACTCTAGCAATCTTGCTTGGCATGCCTCATTCTGGAACTCAAGTGCCAACTCTCCAATATAAAAACCCACATTTAAATGACCAAGATTTTAGAATTTCTTCTGAAACTGAAAGGTGATGGTAGAAAACACTTCAATTATTAGTTAAGATTGACAGCTGAAAGCAACGGTCCCTAGTTCCTGTTGGGACAACACATGTCCCAATCTACTCACAACTGAACAGATGTTCAGGGTTGATCTCCATCCAAAGTACAAATGTGCTTTTCAGTCCTAGGTCCCACAGTCCATCTGGAATCAACCAGTCCTACCTTCCCCACCCACCCCCTTTTTTCCAAGCTGAAATGGCTCATTTTAAATTTCCTGTCCTTACCTTTCATTTCTCGACTTCACAATACACACTTCTCCAAGCCACCTTTCATGGCTCCTGCCGCCAGCCATGCTCTCATAGTACAGTGCTTGTCAACCAGACAAGAGGAGCTCAGATACTGAAATTCAAAGACGACCCAAAGGAAGCTGGAACTCCTACTACGTAAAACATGTTGAGGTGGGGGCAGGCCTATAGTTCTGGGCACTCTCTACTAAGTACTTGGAGGAGTTGAATATACTGCACTGTCTCCTCTGGCAAACGAAAGAGGAGCAAGGAGAAACTACAAACGTCTGTAGATCAGGAAAATTAAACTCTATCCCTACTGTACAGATCTCACAGCACAGGGCAAGCTAACTGTACAGAGGCTCTAGCCTCCCTTATTTATCCAAATTACAGGCCTCTGGCACCACCCAGTGGTCCGTCGGTACACAGACATGATAGTAATGCAACAATGTACAAAGCAATACAGGGGATACAAACACAAACAAGGCAGTCACAACCCCTTTAATAGTCAATAATAAATTAGGAAAAATGAGTATACAGCTGGGAATCAAGAGATCATTAAAAAAAGATAAATAGAATGTTGGATAGAGGTAAGGATTACATTTAGTTTTAGGAAGAAAAAGCTTCTATGGAAAAATTAGCTTTTAAGCTAGGCTTCGAAAGAGAGGACTTCAATAGGTAGAGGTGAGAAAGACATTCCTTAAGGACCAGAATGAAAAGATGTGGAAGATGAGAAACCCGGTATGTTAATGAAAACAGACTGAGGTATAGTTGATTAGTTAGCGTAAGGAAGGAGACACGAGTTTAAAAGCCTGTCTTCTGCTTACGGCAGAGGAAATTAAGTAAGGGCATCAGTGTGAGAACCGCAGCAGAGGCAGACCTGATAGTACTCAGCCCAATAAGCAGTTATGAAGCTCAATAAAATCAAGACAAGTTTGAGTCTGGGCACCCAGAGGATATCAAATATCATAAATAAGAAGCTGGTGAAGAGATGACTTTGATTATATTTAAAATCCAAGTTGACATGTCAGAAAAGGTAGCAGAAAACCAACAGAGGTCAGAAACTTGAGAAATAAATTAGGGCCAGAGGGATAGAACTTGGAAATTATTTGTAGAGAAAAGCTTCAAAATCAAATACCTTATAATATTATACCTCACTAAAAAAAAAAACAAACAAACAAATTAAGTACCCAGGAAAGCTCTGAGAGAGTTCAAGGGAAGGATCTCCGGGAATCCCTACCTTTATGAAAAATAAGAAGCAAGCATGGATGCTTCACATTAGAACTTGGCCTAAGGCAGAGAAATGCTCAGGAGAGGAGTAATGAGTGTTAAATGCCCTGGAAGCCAAGAGATAAAAAGGTTTCAAGAGGTGGGGGTGGTCCGTGTTTCAAATGCTACAAAGTACAGAAAGATGGATACTGAGAAAAAGCCTGTAAGAGTCAGAACAACTTTTTCCAGCGAATTACCTCAAGTATTGAGTGAGAAAGCTGTTTTTTCCCTATTCAAAGATAACAAAAGGATTCAGCTGTCTCTTCAGTTCAAATTCAGTAAATTTCCTTAAAAAACCATTAGCTGACCAATTAATTATAACCTGAGACCCATGTTTGAACAATTCAAAAGTGTTTTTATTCACACTGTCACTTGTACTTCCTAGAAAAGCCTGGGCTTCTTCCTCACTCAGCAATGATCCTCCATATATTGTACACAACTTAGGACACAGCTCCAAGCCTATGATCTCTGCTTACCTGCTCTGGCTGGCCTTTTATTATAGAATTCAGAAAGCTTGTTAATACCTCTTTTGAGCACATTCATATTCTACGAAGCAGAGTCATTTTCCCAGGGACCCACAATCTAAGCCTCCCTTCACTTTAGGTTCTTCTTCCCCTTGAAGGTTCAGAGGACAGCCAAGATGAGAATTTCAAAGTAGTCACCACAGACAACATGAGCAAGATGTGGAAGTCCCGCATCACCTCTACTATGAAAAAGGAACTTCAGTCATCCTTAGGATGCATACCGTCTCTCCCTGCTGGTCATACCAAACGTCCTGTGTTTACAGTCTACTGGCTTTAATGCTAACAACAGTATTTCAGAGTATGTTAGGAATGCACTCTCACCCTTAATGATGTCTCCAGCAGCAGAGCTAAGGAACTTTTTATAGTAACATTTAAGCCCATTTACCTCAACTTAAATCACTGTTAAGGAAAATTCATTTCTAGGAAATTCCATTGTATTTCTATTCTGAAATATTTACCTTTACATCCAAATACCACTTTTTGCCACTCACATCTCAGATTTTTCTTAAATCAATGGAAAGGACACCAGAGATGAAAAGGTGATGCTCCGAAGGTACAATTTTGAGTAAAGCAATAGAGAAAAAGAGGCTAAAATACCAAGAAGTGGCCTCTTCCTTGCAGCAGAGTAGCGAGCAGGGCCTATGCTGAGTCCTAGGTAAGGCAACACACACACCTGAAGTTATCAAGAATGCTTAAAGTATGCCAGAGGACTATAGCCTCCTGGCTACCACTAAAGATAAATCCTACAGTAGCTTTCTGTACGACCAAGAAAAACCAAGAACAAAAAAGTGACACATGAGGCAAGCATGGATGCTTCACTAACAGAACTTGGCCAGACTTCTTTCAACAGTATCCTCAGAAGATAACGAGTATTTAACCTCTCAGATACAATGGTGAAAATTTCTCCAATAACCTAACCCATTAGACATATGACAGCCCCTTAATAATATGCCAGCTCTGTCATATCAATCACCCCCACACCCTAGGTGCAAACTCAGGGCGCACTCAGGTCATTCATTCATTGTGAGCACACACACGCCACGGGTTAGGCAGTATCTGAGAAACTGGGCTTCTGGTCCAGAAACAAATCCCATCAAGGCAGAGATAAAGACCACTATAAAAAGGTGACCAGTCTTCATAAAATTCATCACACACTAATTTTTAGAGACCTCTCAAGGACTTTTTTCTCACTCCATAGTAAGAATAACTAAATCAGTAGAATAAAACAGGCTGCCCCCTTTTCTGACCAACTTTAACAGCAATGAAGTTTCTCGGGTGCATTCATGAAAAAAGGTGAAAAAAATTTTCAATATTACTGTAAAGCTAATCTAAAAATCATCGGCATCTGGCTGAAATTGAGATATATATAATAGTCACTACTTCCATGCCTTTTGCTGATTTAACTCTTAGTTGCCTGGGTTCCAAATAGGTGAGAAAATAACAGATTATCTTGGCTCACTGATTATCTGTCTTTTTTTGGGGGGGAGGGCTAATTCAATCTTAAAAACAAATTCTAACACCAATGTTATGCAATAAAAAGCTCTGTTTAGGCAACTCTGTCTTTTTTAATGTGGACATTTCCGAGACATGTTTAGAACAACTTTTCTAGAGTAGAAACAATCCACAAATAAATATCTACTGAAAACAAAGTTTAACTAGTCATTTCATGACTTTAAAAGCCTGTAACTCAAGAACACAGGACCTAGAGAATGAAACTCTAAGGATCTCTCTCCCACAGCCAGGCGCACTCCTACAGAATGTCTTCTACTAGAGTCTGTTTGTTTTTTGGAACGTCAGTATTGTTTGAAACTGACAGCAAAAAGGCTGCTTTCTTTTTAGCTTTCTCTGAGGACAAGCTTCTGTCTTAGAATGATCCTAGTCAAAATGAAAGATTATAGCATGGGAATGGATTCTTATACATTTAATAGACTGCTGTATAAAATACCCTGTCAGCTTGGTGGTGGGTCACAACTAAGGTCAATAAGCATACCTAGCTTCCCACTTTCAGCCATGCTAGGAAATACTTCCTAGTAAGATGCGACAATTCTTATGCAACATCCTGAAATCTAAATTATCTTCAGAAAACTAATAATTTCATAGTTGTGGTCCACTCTAAAAATATTGATTCACTGTATACACAGATGTCACTTGGAGCATAAACCTGGTATGAAACCCTGGAGGCAGGGTGGGATTCTTACCCAGCATAGTAAGACAAAGAACAAAGTTCGGCTTCTTTCAACATATTTCCTTTTCTCCTCCCATTCTTTCCCCCTTCCCCCACCCCTCTTGCCCAAGAGACTTCCAGATCTCATTAAAAAACAAATGATTCAATGCGGTCTCAGCCACTTCAAGAGTCTTTAACTTTAAATAGAGAGAATTAAGCCCCTGGATGGTGGTAAGTAACTCAAATCAATTTTAAGTTGATCACTGCCTTGAACAGTCTGCTTTTTGTTGCAATGCTTTTGTTGCAATGCTTTCTTTAATTTTCATGTGCTTTTACCTCCCCTAAAGAGATGTGGATGAAAAGCCAACAAGAGAATGGTAAAAACTTTTCATCTGTGATATCATATTATTAAAATAGTCTGGCTGGGAAGACGAAATAAACATACTCTGTATTCCCAAGTCCCTAGATTGAAGGATTGAATATTCACTTCAGAAAGAAAGGAGACCATCAACTGGTCTAGTTCTTTGGCAATCTATTGATAAGGATCACTACAGAGTCCAACAGCTTAGAAATAATGCATTCCCTCCATGACAACAAGGACAAGGCGTTAAGGGGTAGGGTAGCTGGAGCAGAGGTGGTAGACAACATTGTAGCAGGAACGGAATTACAATACTTCGTCAACTCTGATCAGGTGCACTAACAGACCAAAAGGAGAGAAGCAATGAACAAAGGAAATGTAGGGATGTTTAATTTAAGAATGTATTTAGAAGTATACATATACCGACATTTATTATTCCCACTGTCCTCTGGCCTTGAACCCCCACCAGACTGACCTGAATCATGTTTAGAAGACAACCCTAGGTGGGCACTTACAAAAGCACACATCTAACTGACCACTTAAAAATGCATGTGAAAAATAACCAAGAGAACATGTTCAAAAGCGAAATGCAAAGAGTGCAAACTAATATATAACTTATTAGCAAAGTTGTTATCAATGATGTGTAAAAAAATAGAAAATATTTTTTAGCATCTATCATGGGCTAGGCATAATATAAGAGCTTTATAAAGGTTTCACTTATGATACAATGACCCTTGGATAAGTGGTATTATCCTGCTTTTAGAGTTATGGAAATTAAGTCAGAGAAGTTTAAGTAACTTGCCCAAGGTCACATGGCTAATAAACTTAGAACAGTATTTAAACCAAGACCCAGCTCTAAAACCTGTACTTTTCCTTTTATATCTTACTGGTACACATACAGGCTGTCAGTAATAACAGTCTAATTTATAATGATCATTTTCTTTTCAGGACACCGAATGGAGTAAAATTCACCAATGTCACACTCAACCGTTTCCTCCTACAAATCATAAAGATGTGAAGAAATTAGCCAGGCCTACCTTCCAGAGTCACTCAGCTCATCTGTCACATACCATGAACCTCAACCAGAGCACTAGTATCCACTACCAGAAACCCAAGGGTCTTAAAAAATGACATTTGCAAGTATGTTCTGACTCCCTCTTTGGCACTGGGCCAGGCTGTGTGAATGCACAGGATGACTCCTCTGCTTACCAACAAATCTTCAGACCAGCTATGAAACAGCAGCCACTAATTTTTTTACCCAAGATGTACCCCCATGTCCTGAAACGCTAGAATTCTGAGCTGGATTGAACTCAGACACCAGCTAAAGGCAGCATCACTCATTACGCCCCAGCTTTTAGTGACAAGCAGCTAAATAGTCTCCTCTACACAGCAAGGAACGAAACCCCAAAGGCCTGAGAGGGGAAGAGACTTGATTCCATAAACGCTGAACAGAACTGAGGCATACTAATTCCCAGCTTTTAACAATAGAAGAAACATGATCCACACAGAGGCAAAAACACAACGCAAATGAATAAAGAGGGAGACACACTCACTTCTAGGCTTAACTGGGGTCATTTGAAGACCCACAGTTAGTTCAGGACAGAAAGACAAGTAGCCTATAGCCAGTTAAACTTGTAAAAGTAATTTAACCAGAGCTGGAACAGAGCCAAGAACAATACCCCAACTCTTTGGGAAATTGTGGTAGGAATTGTATGAGTGTGGTGGTCAGCACTTGGGTATCAGGGTAGGGTCTGTCTTGGACTCAAGAAATTTAAATACCTTCACCCCCAACTCACCTTTTCTCCTTTATTGCTGAAGTAAGGCCAAGCTGTGCTCCTGAGAAATTAGGTCTGTAGATTCACTGGACTGAGAAAAGCTGAAGTTTAAATGGCAAAGATGTCTCTATTAAACATAATATATGCATTAATTTTTTTAGACCGCTTCAGAACTATTTAAAACCACAGTAATTTATCTGACTGTTGAATAAATAACCTACATATAGTAATCAAATGAACCAGGCAAGTAAGCTCCCAGCTCCACTAAAACGTTTAAGTCATTTAAAAGGAAAATCTGAATCTTTTCAAAGCAAACCCATAGCCAAACCTCTCAATAGGCCACAGAGCAGGGGGGAAATCCCGGAATGTGATAGCGCTAGTGCCGGTTTGTTTACAGACGCCAGCAACAATCATGAGTCAGAAATTTAAGCCACCAGATGCTTTCCAACTAACAGGGACCAAATGGGACCGTTCTACGGCGTCCTGAAAGATTTGGGCGTGAGGGGAGGTAAACTAAGAGAATTACATGACAAAGGGTACACCTCCAAACGGCAACAACTGCCTCCAGCGCTCTTGGTCCTCGGCCTCCCGTACGAGGTGCTGGGCCCGAGAACTCGGGGTGGGGGAGGGGGCACTGCGCGGTGGCCCTGGGGCCACGGGGAGACGCAGGGCAGGCCGCGTCCCCTAATCTAAGGGGTGAAAAAGCGCACACAAGCGGGTCACCCGGCGAGGCAAGACGTCCCTGTGGGTGCGGGGCAGCTCTTGGGGGGCGACCCCAGGGCTGACCTGAGGAAAGGGCAGCCAAGTCCTCCCGGCGGTGACGCGGGTCTGGGGAAGGAGACGTGGGCCCTGGGAGATTGGGAAAGGACTCAGACCTATCCTGACGGGGAACGGGCCTGGGGAGAAGGGGCAGGCCAAACCGGAACGAGACACCGACCGGGTAGGTCAAGGGGAGGGAGGGTGTCCGGCTGGGGCAGTTACAAGCGCGGGAGCCGGCGAGGCTCAGCAGCCCCCTTCCCATCTCGGGTCATCCTTCTGCCAGCGGCTGCTCCGACTGTTCCAGGCCCAGCCGCCCCGTCCACAGCCGCCGCCATCTTACACTGGCCAGCGGCAGCCACCACCACCGCCTCGGTTCTCAGCGCTTGCGCCTGCGCTGCCTCGCTTTCCGGCCCGGTTTGCGACGACGTGCGGGAGAAGACTGAGCGGAAAGCGGCCGCACGAGCTCTCGTCTCCCACCCTCCTCGAAGGACGCAGAAGAGGCGGGGCTTAAGGCTTAAGGCAAACAGAGCGAGGGGCGCGTGCGCTTTACGGAGGAGACCAAGTAGTTAAAGCAGAGCGTCGAGGGACCCGCTCCCTCCTGCGATACTCCAAAACTAGTTCGGGGACACCCCCCGAATTCTGGTGGAAATAAACTTCCATTCTAACCTGCTGCAGGCGATCTCCCGGGAGGCAATCTTTTTTTTTAAAATTTTTATTAAGGTATTACTGATAAACACTTTTATGAAAGTTTCACATGAAAAAACACTGTGGTTACTACATTTAACCATATTATCAAGTCCCCCCTATACCCGAATGCAATCACTGTCCATCAGTGTAGTAAGATGCCACAGATTCACTATTTGTCTTCACTGTACCACACTGTTTTTCCCCGTGATCCCTCAAACCATGTGTACTAAACATAACACCCCTGAACCCCTTCTCCGTCCCTCCCGACCTCCCCTCCCACACCCCTCCCTCCCCTTTGGTAACCACTAGTCCCTTCTTGGAGTCTCTGAGTCTGCTGCTATTTTGTTCCTTCGGTTTTGCTTCGTTGTTATACTCCACAAATGAGGGAAATCGTTTGGCACTTGTCTTTCCCCGCCTGGCTTATTTCATTGAGCATAATGTCCTCCAGCTCCATCCATGTTGTTGCAAATGGTAGGATTTGTTTCTTTCTCATGGCTGAATAGTATTCCATTGTGTATATGTACCGCCTCTTCTTTACCCATTCATCTACTGATGGACACTTAGGTTGGTTCCATATCTTGGCTGTTGTAAATAATGCTGCGATAAACATAGGGGTGCATGTCTTTTTGAATCTGAGAAGTTGTATTCTTTGGGTAAATACAAGGAGTGGGATTCCCGGGTCAAATGGTATTTCTATTTTTAGTTTTTTGAGGAACCTCCATATTGCTTTCCACAATGTTGAACTAGCTTACATTCCCACCAGCAGTGTAGGAGGGTTCCCCTTTCTCCGCATCCTCGCCAGCATTTGTTGTTTACTTAGTCTTTTCGATGCTGGCCATCCTTACTGGTCTGAGGTGATATCTCACTGTGGTTTTAATTTGCATTTTCCTGATGATTAGTGATGTGGAGCATCTTTTCATGTGTCCATTGGCCATCTGAATTTCTTCTTTGGAGAACTGTCTCTTCATATCCTCTGCCCAATTTTTAATGGGGTTATTTACTTTTTGGGTGTTGATGCGTGTAAGTTCTTTATATACTTTGGATGTTAACCCCTTGTCAGCTATGTCATTTACAAATATATTCTCCCATACTGTAGGACTCCTTCTTGTTCTGTTGATGGTGTCCTTTGCCATACAGAAACTTTTTAGTTTCATGTAGTTCCATGTGTTCATTTTTGCTTTTGTTTCCCTTGCTCGAGGAGATGCGTTCAGGAAGAAGTTGCTCATGCTTACATTCAGGAGATTTTTGCCTGTGTTGTCTTCTAAGAGTTTTATGGTTTCATGGCTTACATTCAGGTCTTTGATCCATTTCGACTTTACTTTTGTGTATGGGGTTAAACAGTACTCCAGTTTCATTCTCTTGCATGTAGCTGTCCAGTTTTGCCAACACCAGCTGTTGAAGAGGCTGTCATTTCCCCATTGTATGTCCATGGCCCCTTTATCATATATTAATGTGGTTGGGTTTATATCAAGGCTCTCTAGTCTGTTCCATTGGTCTATGGGTCTGTTCTTGTGCCAGTACCAAATTGTCTTGATTACTGTGGCTTTGTAGTAGAGCTTGAAGTTGGGAGCATGATTACCCCCAGATTTATTCTTACTTCTCAGGATTGCTTTGGCTATTCGGGGTCTTTTGTGGTTCCATATGAATTTTAGAATGATTTTCTCTAGTTCATTGAAGAATGCTGTTGATGTTTTGATAGGAATTGCATTGAATCTGTAGATTGCTTTAGGCAGGATGGCCATTTTGGCAATATTAATTCTTCCTATCCATGAGCACAGGATGTGTTTCCATTTATTGGTATCTTCTTTAATTTCTCTCTTGAGTGTCTTGTTTTCAGAGTACAGTCTTTCACTTCTTTGGTTAGGTTTATTCCTAGGTATTTTATTCTTTTTGATCCAACTGTGAATGGAATTGTTTTCCTGATTTCTCTCTCTCTGCTATGTCATTGTTAGTGTATAGGAATGCCACAGATTTCTGCATATTAATTTTGTATCCTGCAACTTTGCTGAATTCAAATATTAGATCTAGTAGTTTTAGAGTGGATTCTTTAGGATTTTTTATGTACAATACATGTCATCTGCAAACAGGGACAGTTTAACTTCTTCCTTGCCAGTCTGGATGAGGCAATCATTTTTTACCTGTATTTGAATACTGGGAAAAAGCAGTTCTCATCAGATTGTTCTAATGAAAACCCCATTTCCTTTGAAGATCTTGTTTTCCCAAGCAGTTTCTGTATCTTCAAGAGGCGCTCCCTGCCCCACAATACCCCAACCCTGCCCCAAGCTAACATGTACACAGTTTTAAAGAAGGATTCACAAGCTTGAGGTGTCGCTAAGCTATTCAAGAGGCTCTTTCTCCGAAGCGGGGGTGGTGTGGTGTGTGTTGAAGGTTCCCAAGAATAGGCGCCGTGATGTACACTCTGCTTCCTTCTGACACCTAAAGGAAGCGTTCAAAGGACCCCTGAAAAGGTTACTCCCAAGCTGGAGGATTTTTCACACCAAGGCCAGGGTGCAAGACTCTGACCCTTCACACCTCCCCCGCCCCACCATCCTATTGTAAGTATATATTACTTAGACTATTGAAATAGACACCCAGCTGGTTTGTCTACTTCCATTATTGCTCTGCTAGTTAAACATAAGGCAGCTAGAGTGGCCTCTTAAAATATAAGTTGGGTCTTTCTATTGCGCTGTTCAAAATCTCCAAACACTTCCCTTCACACAATAAAAATCAAAATGACTTTTATTTGGTTAAGGTGTTAAATCTATCCTGAGGGGGAAACAGGCCAGGGGGAGAGAGGGGCAGGCCAAGGCTGAATGAGACAACGACAGCATAGGTGAGGGAGAGAGGGTGTGTCTGGCTGGGGCAGTTACCAGGGCAAGAGGGTCCAGGCCTCCAAGGAAGGCTCTACAGGATCTGATGCCTCTTTCTCTTTTGAGTTTTATCTACTTCCTACTGCCTAGCTCTGCTCTAGCCTATTAGCCTTCTCTCTGGTACTCCAACCAAGCGTGCTCCAGCCCCCAGGCTTTTGCCCTTGTTCCTTCTTTTCTGGAATGTCCATCCACCAGATCTTTACTAGACTTGCTCTTTCCACTTGTGGGTAAAATTGCAGTATTTCCAGAATCTCTGGCCTGGCTTTAGTGCGTCTCCATATCAACAGGCATTCCTAAGGGGTGGAGAGAGGTAGTTCATCTCCATATCAATGGGTAATTACCTGGCGTCAGAGGGCTTACCTGAACCTGAGAGGTTAGTGGGGGACTTTGCTTGCTTCTGCCAGAGCCGGAGAGAGAAGACCCCCGACCGCTGTTTGTAAGGAATAAGTGGGTTTTAAACTTTATTTCTCTCTTTGACTGATTTCGGTTTCAGTTAGGTTTTTTTGTCCCGGGATTTCCTCTCCCGGGAGTTATACCACGTAATCAGATCTCTATTCAAATGCCATTTCCTCATAATAGAAATTTAACTATTTCAACTAAAATGGTACCCTACACCACCATCCTCCCCCTTCCTCTATTATTTTCTTAATATTTTATACCTATAATTACATATTTGTGACCTAATATTACTACTAGAATATAAGCTCTAAAAGAGCAGGGACTATGTTTTTTTCATCTTTATATCACCAATATCTAGAAAAGAGCCAGGGTGCAAAGTAGCTGTCTAATGCCCTACCATTCTATTCAGTTCTATTCATCAGCAACTATTGATTTCCTACTACATGTAAGGCCCTGTTCTAGGCACTGGGGCTGCAGCAGTAAATAAAGATTCCGGTATTCATGGAATGTATTTATTAGTGCAGGGATTGGGAGTGTGTGTGTGGTGGTGGGGAAGAGTAACACACAGACAATAATATACAATCATGAAGAGTAGCGAAAAGGAAAATAGGGTTACCTGAGTAGGTGTGCCCTTTTACACAGGTAGTTCAGGGAAGGCCCCTCTGCTCAGGTCACATTTAAATAGAGATTTGAGGTGAGAGAGTGAGTTATACACACTGGAGAGAACCTTCCAGCAGAGAGAACAGCAAGGTTAAAAAGACCTGAAGCTTGAGTGTGCTCGGTCTACTGGGAAGAAGATTGACAGGATCTGATTTGTAAATGAAGAGATTCAATCTGACTGATTTTTTGAAAACTGCCTGCAGCAAAGCAAAACAGAGGCTGAAAGACCAGTTAGGAAGCTACTGCAGAGGACCTGTAAGACTAGTGTTAATAGTGGAAGTGGTAGGAAGTAGTTGCATTCAGGATGACTTTGAAGGTGACAGAAATGATTTGCTAACAGATTGAATATGGGGTTCAAGAGTCAAGAAATCTCAGTTTTTTTTGACTTGAGCAACAGGATAAATAGTAATGCCATTTACTCAGAACTCTGGGGAGGGGCTGGGGGAGGATGATTTTCAGAATCCATTCCTATTTCTATTTTAGACATGTTAAACTGGAAATGCCTGTTAGATTTCCAAATGTAGCTACTGAATAAACAATTGAAATATGAATCTGAAGCTCCTAAGACAAGGGACAATTAATGGTATAAATTGGGGAGTAATTAAGGCATAAAACAAAGCTGTGGAATGAGGAGTGCCCGCTCAGTTGATGTGGAAGAGTATAGATGCAGCCCTCTAATTCTGATTCCATCTCTATCTAGTAGAAGTCAGGGAAAAAGAAAATCCAGCAAAAAAAAAAAAAAAAAAGAGAGCAAGGGGTCTTGCAAAACAAATTTTTAAAGGTTTCAAGAAGGGCACCCTAAACTATCATATCTGTTTAAGAGTTTGAGGTTAAGATGACTGAAAATTGACCCCTGGATGGAAACATGGAGGTTAAAACCTTGACAAGAGAGATTTTAGTGCAACTATGGAGATAAAAGCTTCCCTGTGATTTTTCTGTGCTCAGTGCTTTGATGGGCACAAGTGTTATTACCACCAAATCTCTTTATTTTGGGTTTCCAGTTGCATTTGTGGATGTGACCATCATTACCCCTTCTAGATACTTAATCTCACTGATTTCTATGACACTATATTCCATAGTTCTATTTATATCTCTGACCATTTAATTCACAAGCTTCTCTTCCTCTTCATTCTACGTGTGCTTCCAAAACGACCTTATCCATTCTCACAATTTAAACTACATCCATATAATGACTCCCGTCTTTATTTCCAACCCAGACTTCCCCTTCAAGCTTTTGACTTACATACCTGATAAACAATGTCACTTTTAAACAGCTTTATTGAGATGAAATTCACATACAACTCACCGAAGCATACAATTGAATGGTCTTTAGTACATCACCCCAGTTTTCAACCATTTTCATCACAAAAAGAAACCCAGTACCCTCTAAGTATCATCCCCCATTCCCATCCCCCTCCAACTCCAAGAAATCCTTAATCTACTTTGTCTCTCTAGATTTCCCTGTTCTGGACTCTCATATGGAGTCATATGTATGTAGCCTTGCATGACCGGCTTCTTTCATCTAGCATGTCTTCAATGTTCATTCATGTTGTATCATGTATCAGTACTTCATTCTTTTTAATAGCCAAGTATTATTTCATTGCATGGGTATGCCACATTCTGTTTGTCCATTCATCTACTGATGGATACTTGGGTTGTTTCTACCTTTTGGCTTTTGTGAATAATGCTGCTATAAGCATTCATACACAAGTTTCTGAGTGGACAAATGTTTCATTTCTTTTGGGCATATTCCTAGGAGTGGAATTTCTGGGTTACGTGGTTAACTCTGTTTCGTCATTTGAGAAACGAAACTGACTGACTGTTCTTCAAAGCAGTTGTACTTTTTACATTCACACTAGCAGTGTATGAGGATTCCAGTTCCCCCCCATGCTCACCAATACTTTATATCTGACTTTTTTACTCTAGATATCCTAGTGGGTGTGAAGCAGTACTTTGCTGTGGTTTTGATCTGTGCTCCCTTGATCAATGTCAAGCACCTTTTCATCTGTTTGACATTTTTGTCTTTGGAGAACTGTCCAGATTTTTTGCCTATAATTAGGTTGGGTTGTCTTTTTATTATTGAGTTGTAAGAGCATACATTCTAGATACGGCCCTTATCAGATATGATTTATGTTTTCTCCGATTCTGTAGGCTGTCTTTTCACTTTTTTGATGGTGCCTTTTGGCACTCAAAACCTTAATTTTGATGAGATCCAATTTACCATTTTTCTGTTGTCATGCTTTTAGTGTAGAATGTAAGACTCCACAGCCAAGTACAAAGATATGAGGGTTTCAGCCCTGTTTTCTTCTAGTTTTATTGTTGTTTTTAGCTTTTTAAATCTATTCTGAGTTGATTTTTGTACATGGAATGAGGTAAGGATCGAATTCATTCTTTTGCATGTGACCATCCAGTTGTCTCAGCACCCTTTTGAAAAAGCTATTCTTTCCCCATTGAATGGTTTTGGCACCTCTGTCAAAAATCAGTTGATAAGAAATGTATGGGTTTCTTTCTGGACTTTTAATTCTACTCCAATGGTGTCTATGTCTATTCTTGGGCCAATGCCACACTGTTGTGACAGATAAATGGGATGAAGAGGCACAGTCTCAAACATAATATAAATTAATAAAGGAAATGAAAGTACAGTATAGAGTATAGTCACTAATTCTGTAACGCCTTTCTATGTTGACAGTAACAGAACTAGTTGAGGGTGAGCATTTAATAATCATTGTGCTGTATACCTGAAATATAGTATATTAACTATACTTAAAAAAATACCAGGTCTGATTACCATTGCTATGTTCTAAGTTCTGAAATTGAGTAGTGTGTCTGCCTTTATTCTTCTTTTTCAGGACAGTTTTCTTATTCTGAGTCCGTGGAGATTCCACATGAGTTAGCTAGTCAATTTTCACAAAGAAGTTGCCTGGGATTCTGATGGGATTGCACCGAATCCAGAGATTGGGGAGTATTACCATCTTGATGATGTTAAGTTCTGATCCATGAACATGGATGGGATTTGTTTCCATTTATTTAGATCTTCCTTCTTTCAACATTTTATAATTTTCACAGTATAATTCTGCACTTCTTTGGTTTATTCCTAAATACTTTTGCTCCCCCCAAGTACTTTTTTGATGTTATTGGGCATGGAATTGTTTTATTTCATTTTTGGATTTTCATTGCAAATATACAGAAATGTAATTGACATTTGTATTGATCTTATGTTCTGCAACCTTGCTGAACTCTAATTCTAATAGTGTTTTAGTGGATTCCTTGGGATTTCCTATATACAAACTTATGCCATCTGGCAATATAGCTTTATTTCTTCCTTTCCAATCTTAATGCCCTTTATTTCTTTTTCTTGCCTCACTGACGTGACTAAAACTGCCAACACAATTTTGACTAGAAAGGGTGAGAACCCCTTGTGTTGTTCCTGATCTTAGGGGAAAAGCATTCAGTCTTTCGCCGTTAAATATGATGTTAGCTGTAGATTTTTTGTAGATGTACTTTATCAGGCTATTCCATCCAATAGCATTTTACCATTCCCAAGGTGAATTCAACTTTGCTCTACCATGTCAAACTCAAACTGCTCCCATTCTTATCTTTTAGATGATACCACTATTCTCTTGTTTTAGGTTGGATTTGCTAGAAGCAAAACCCAAGGAGGTGATTCTGTACAAGTGGTTCATTAAGCGAGCGCTCTCATGTTAAACCTGTAATGGAGTAAGGGAAGTAAGACAGGATGGGGAAAAAGGCAAAGATACGGGTTTGGCTGGTAAATCTAGCCTCCACTGAGTACTCCTGGCACACAAATGGCACATCTGTCCCCACTTGAGAGGGGAAGGGATTTTTGTACCCTAGTATCATTTGCTGATAACAATTGGTGCTAAGTAAACAAACAGACAGGATGATTTGGTAGGGACAGCCTCACCTATCCAAGTTTTTGCACAGTGCGCTCATGAGTAGACACCTTGGTGGTGGAGATGGAGACCATTTATTGGCCTATTAATGGACCTCTAGTACCACGAAATTTCCGAGGTCCCACGGCCCAAGCAGTAGGGCTGGACCTGCTGGAGAGGCCTTCCTTGCAATCTCAAGCACAGAATGCGCTGCCTCCAAAACTGGAAGAGGCCTACCAAGATATTGTGCTTTTTTCTTCGAGTAAAAGAGACAAGATGCTTTAACGTACCCTTTACTTTAGAGAGGATGCCCGATAAGTCTCCAGATCTCTACACTCCTGAAACCTTAACCCACATGGCAGAGACCTGCATCTTGGCAGGATTTGTCTCCCACCCTCTGGAGTGTGTATATCTGATCAAGGAATCCAGAATACTGACACTGCCTGTTCATCAAGTCTGACTAACATACCCTTGTAATATCTGAGTAACACAAGCTTAACAAAGCAAATGAATGTGCTTGTTCTGCAGAATGTCCAGCTTGCTTTGGACTACACTGTGACAAGAGGGGGGCGATTACCAGCTCTAGATCAAGACTGGGAACATACACACTGGCCCATCACTTGCGAATGCAAACTGTTTCTGAAACTCCTTTCTGATGAATATTGAAAGAACATATTCTCTAAATCAGGGGCCAGCAAATTTTCACTAAAGGGCCAGACAGTACATATTAATAGCCACATCCCTATCCCAGAGGCTGTTACTATTCTCAGTAAAGAAAAACACATTCAACACAGGACTGCACTTGGGTCTACTATTTGCTTCAGTGTGCAGTAATGCATTGCAATCCACCATAGGTGACTCTGTTTTTGCAAGGGCCAGCCAGGTGAAATTAAGTGAGGATGCGACCAACATCCCTGCATCCTTTTAAGACTCTAAGGGTAGAACTAATTTCTGCCATTTTCCCCAGAATGCAGTATTACACTTTTATTTACCATCGGCAGATGTAGGGATGCAGTTTCAAAGGCTTCTATTTGGGCTTTCTACCAAATGCCAAGTATGTCTATTCTGAATATACATTTGGAAAATGGAAAAATGACCATCAAGTATTTGGACCTACTGTGAGGCAGATTTGAGCAAGTATTCCATTTATTATCTGACTCCATATTTTCCTACCCTATTGGCAAGGGGAGTGAGGGGAAGCACAGGGAGAGGAACTTAAGACTATGGTGCTGCTTTGGGTCTCTGGGTATCAGTGTCAACTCAGACCATCCACCCCATTTTCCAATTTAAAGTCTAGGTATTCTTCTTTCCCTATTGTACAGTTAACTAAGTAAATGGCTTTTTCAGTTGATAGGGTAAGTCTGAGAATTATCTCAGGCACAGAAACTAAACAAAGAATTCTGACTCTTCACTGAAGTTACAGACCTCAGTCTTCTTTCAACCATTCTTGGTCTTTCTTAATTATATATAAATCAATATACCCTCCTTAGCTCCAAGGCCAGATATCCGGTTCTTAAGACCACTCACATTCCATAATCCATCTCTCCTCTGACCATGCTGCCCTTCTGGAAATTCGCCTACCCTGCTCCTAAGAGCTAAGTGTTGCCATTTGGACTCTGCTATACCAGTATCCTATCATCTCCACTGCTACTAGGGAAACCAGTTCTTAAACAGCATTCTCTTCCATCAACCTCCATCTGCAGACAGCCACATCTAACTTTTCAAAGATCCTGGTGCCCCCTTTAGTACTGCCCTTCCTTTATATAAAGGATTTCCCAGGCCTTCCTGAGGAACATAACATAATCAATCAGCTGGGAGGGGTTTCCAGTGTAAGAGATTCATTCTTGCACGCCCACTTCCTCTAAGCCTTTTGATCATTTCTTGTATGGTCTGTTATATTAACTTCATTTGCTGGAGGCCATAGTTTTTTTCCCCAAGCTCCCCAAAACCAGCTCAACTGCATATTATAAGCACCTTATGGGGCCCTGGTCAGGATGTTCCAGAGTTATAGGAAGATGTCCCTATAATCACAAATTCTGTATGAAGTCATTTCTTAATCCATGAAATCATCCAAACCACAAATTTGTTTTCTAACTTACAGAATTTGGGGAAAAAAAGAGATGCCTCCTTTAAAGTTTGAGAGTAGCACAATTCACACATAGCTTAAACCTAAGCTTTGTAATGGTTATTTTTTAGCAGCAGAAAAATAAGCCTAGAAAAACACTACAGATATCCTTACAGGGACACAATACTGCTGAAGAAATAGTTCACTAGGGGCAACCGTCACACAGGAGAGACCAGACAGAGAAATCAGCCTGGCTAAAGGAGCTATGGACAGACCGACGAGGACCCCAGGGCAGGACGGCTCCAAGGAGGCTGGAAGACTTGTACCAGTCTGTGCCATCGTTAAGTTAGAAATTGAGGGTGTTTGGAAACTTTTTAGCATTTTGACATTGCTATGATATCCAAGAGATTGACCAATGGATTATTTGATGAAGAGGGTCCGGTCCATTTGGGTGTTGTCAAACTTGCGTGGTGGGTAGCCTAAGTGTGAACTGCGTGCTGTCATGGGCAACAGGAACACAAACTGGCATGTGAAGGACTGGATATTCATAAAGCAGAACACCTGCTCCTTTAACACAGTTTGAGGAAGACTGCTCCATCCTTCCACAAGTCCTACAGTAATTCAAATAGTGTTTCTGGATCAGAGAACAACCTGAGGTCAATCTGTCCGTATTCAATCAAAATGAAAATGAAAATGAATGACTTGGGAATAAAACTAAAGTGGACTAGGGCACCTGTTTCAGATTTCTGCAGAAAGCCCTGGCCAGGCTAGGAGAAGCAAGAATTTGTAAAAGAAAACTGGCAGGACAGCAGGCACAGTTCAAGGGGCAGGGCCCTTTTGTTATCGCCCCTCTTCTTTATCCTTGTCACATTTTTGGCTGGTGCTATATCGAGAGATTCTTGGCAATTCCGGCCCTGTGACCATTATCAAGTCAGCCTGTATGTTCCCATCTCTTATGGAGCAGAGGAGTCTCAGATTCAGACCTGGGCTCTTCTGTAGGTAGACTTCCCTCAGCAGCCTGAGGCCTCAAGACCATTTCCTTCCTTGGCAATACGACAGAACATGTGGGAGCTTCAGGGTTGTGAAAAGTCAAAACCAAGGGAAAGTGACATGTCATGAGCTCAAAGTGACTCAGCTATGGAATGTCCATTTGCTCTGATTGTTATTTTCTGACTGCTGAACCAGGACAGCCAGCTGGCCTGACCAGAATATCCACCAACACATGGCAGCCAAGGTCCACAGATCCACTGGCTTCCATAGAGAAGGGCAAGGTCAGCTAAAAAAAAAAAATTTTTTTTTGGAACACGTTAACAACATGTTACTAATATTAACAGTAATGTGAAATGTTATAATATCAGTTGAAGGGCTTCTCAGATTTAAATACTCAGAGGAAATAAAGAAAGATGGCCATTCAGTCTCCTTTGCCAATTGAGATGCAGACTGAGCTGGGGAAAGGGGGTGGGGGTGGAACCCAGCGCTGCAATGTTACACAGAACTGGTCTGCTAGCCTCCCTCACACCGCAGCTTACAAAGCTGAGGACAATCAGAAAAAGACCTGGATGAAAAATAGGCCACACTCCTCACTCAGAATATTTATTAGTCAGGAAAAAGGGCCCAGGCTGCACCCCAGCCCCTTTCCTAAGCCATCTCCCTGAATCAAGGGACAGGATTCAAAGGAATCGGATGCCTCCATCAAGCCAGAATGTACGTTAGGGAAGACTCATTCACTTCCTATACCATAAACTGACTGTACATGTCCGCCTGAGAGAAAAGGGGCCACGGAGAGTGGTGTGTGGTCTGGAGAGGGGAACTGGATGGGCCCTCCTTTGTTCACAGCTTGGGCTCAGAGGAGGGTCGGAATAAACAGGTATTGAGGAGATAAGAGGAGAGGCTGGGGGCAAAGAAGGTCAAGGGCTGGGTTCACCAAGATCACATCGCACTGTAGAAAGACCCAGGGCAGCAACCTGAGTTCTCAGCTGGCAAGGGGAGTTGAAGGCTCAGCACCTGGACAGAAGAGAATCCCAGGGCTTCTCTTTCAACTCTACTGTGTTTAGATGCAAAAGCCCCCTTTCACCTTCAGAGAATTCACAACAGTCTGTCTCAAGGTAAGAAGGCATGATGATACAGTCCCAGACAAGGCTAAGTCTCTCCCCATTCTTCCCGAAAGGCCCTGCCCAGAAGAACTGGAAATACAGAGCCCCAGGACTCTGTCCCTGCCCCCCAAGTTCAAGAGAGGGAGTAGGGACAAGGCACGAAGACCCTGGGTGCTAAGATGTGTAGCCATAAATAACATCCATTATCCGGGGTAGAGGGAAGAAGGTACGTGCCCCCAAAGGGATCCTTCCTTCCCCTAGTAGGTAGCTGGGCCTTTGCTAGCAGCAGAAGCCACAACGGACCGGCTCACAGAAATGGCCTACGTGATTCCTAGGAAGAGAACACGCCTCATCTGGTATGGCACCATCTTGGGCGGGCTGACAGAGGGCAGTGGACAGACCGCTCCTGCAAACGGCACTCCCGCCTCAGCTCCCAGTGGTTCTATTGACTCTGGGATGTTCCCCACGGCTGGCAATCAGGGTAGAAAACATGTTGTGCTTCACATGATCAGACACTGTTCACCATTGGCACCTGGTGGGCCTGAGAGATTGAGGGCATCCAGGTCAAAGTTGAGGCCAGGTGGCTGGAGAAGAAAGAAAGGGGCTCAGAAAACTGCTCATATTTCAAGATGGACCTTCTGAAGGTCCATCCCCAGTAGCCACAATTATCACCTCAGGGAGAATCACGAAAAGCTACAGAATTCCGGGAACTCGGGCTGCAGTTCAAGTCTAGGGAGAGAAATACTCACCATCTCCCCAGCCAGCTCCTTTGGAGGGTGGCCCAAATCCTGTAGCTGGAAAATAAGGAGAGAAGGACCTGATACAGAGAGAACCCCAGGAAACAACTGGCCGAACACAACTGCCCAAAAGAAGAATCTGAGGGCTGGTCCCCCTGCTTTCTCCTGAGGACCGCGCTTGGCGGCCTCTCCAGTGCTTCCTCTCCCGCCCGCGTTTGGCAGCGTGGTACCCTCCCCGGGCACCTCCTCCACCCAACAGCCAGCGGGCACACAAAAGGAGACCTACCTGCTGCATGAGATCCAGCACCATCTCAAAACGAGCCTTCTGCGTGGCCTCACTGTCTGTGGGGGTCTCTGCCTCAAACTGCTCACATATCTTGCCCATGACACCGTGTTGTTCCTGATATTTTTCAAACTGCTCTGGAGGCAGAGAATCCCGGTGACTCTGCAACCATTCTGGATACTAAGGAAAGAAGGAATGTGAACAGTGGATAAGGAAGGGCAATAAAATCTGAACAACATGAAGCGGGGGGGACACAGGAGAAGGAAAAGCTGAACAGGAGAGTTCAGCATGAGGAATACCACCGATCCAACCAGGTCACCTGACTATGCTAGCCTAGCGTCTGGACGGCAAACTTCCTGTGAAGGGCCAGACAGTAAATAATTTAGGCTTTAAGGGCCACATATGGTCTCTGTCATATATTCTTTCTTTTTCCTTTGCTTTGATTTTACAACCTTTAAGAATGTAAAAACCATTCTTAGCTTGAGATCTGGATTTGGTCCACCCAGACCCTGGTCTGCTGAGTCCTCGTGTACACAATGCATTTCACACTCAACCACAGGTTGCGCCATGTCACTGAAAAGCTCCCACTCCTACATTTTATCTCTTCAGTAAAATTGTAAGTAAGCACTTTGGTGGCCAGGACCATCATTCAAAGTACTCTCAACCTGTTCATAGCAGAAAGCTGGTAAACCCCCAGTGACACTCTGCTGGGGAAATGAATAAAGTTAGAAATGCAAGGAATGGCTGAACAGGCAGTGACAGTCTCACACCACGTTACAGAAAACTAGAGATGTGGGATTTCCCCTTCTACCTTAAATATCCTCACTGTGGTAGCTTTGGTGTCTTACAAACACCACTCTCCTCACTCTGGATAATAAGAGGGGTAATGGGGAGGGAAGTGCAAAACTTATCAAGCGGTGGGCCGGGAGAGGAAGACGCAAAAAACAGACAGACTTGTGCGCTGCCGGTACTCCGCGCAGTCCCTAAAGCAGCCCGCGGGAGCCGATCCAGGGCGGAGCGAGGAGGAAGAGCAGAACCCGGGGCTCACAAACCTTCTCCGCGATCTCCTTCAGTGAGGGGTAGAGCACATCCTTGGACAGGAGGTTCTGCATGATGCTCTGCATGATGGGGAGGACGTTCCCCTCCCCGTCCCCCTCGTCCATGCCCAGCCCTTCCATGGCCTTGGTCAGCTCCTCCTCCGACATGCCCGAGTGCTACAAAGGACGGGAGAGAGGTGAGCAAGTACACCGCCTTCACAGGGTGCGTACCACCCCTTCAGGTAGGAGAGGACTATTTAAACTAGCCTGGAGCAAGAGAACGAGGCAGGGACAGCCTTGCTGTGTAGGCGACACCCAACAGTCTGTCTTTGGAGGTTCTGCGGGTGGAATGTCTGGGAGGAGGCCCCTCGGGGCTCCCTCCCTCTTGCCCCTCACCTGCAGATCAGTGGCATTTTTGGCTAGTCCGCTTAGTGTCTCCTTTAGGCACGAAGTGAATTCTTGTTGGGAGGTCGCATCACTGCCTAGGAAAGAGCAAAAGAACAAAAGTCACTTAGGATTTTACTTGTTTGCTCAAGACCTAGACTGACCTAGTTATCAATTTGGATGTGGAGCATTTTACTACTGAATCACTAGGACTCCACATCTTTGAATACTCTGGGGTCACCTTTCAAAGTCATTTTCACAAATCTACATGGACTGTGTGTCAGTTTCTTCCCCAGGATAATACAATAAACACTGCAACCTCTAAAACGGTTAAGTTTTCAATAATCTTTTCTATATATATTTTATATCTCTGAGATACATATATATACATGATGTACATTATATATATATAATGATTGCTATCAACTTTACTAAGAATTTTAGTGTTCTCAAGCAACTTAAGACATTTCTTGGGAATATTTCCAATTGTCTGGGGCTCCCTCCTCACCCACTCTCCCTGCG
Source organism: Manis javanica (assembly GCF_040802235.1). NCBI lineage: Eukaryota > Metazoa > Chordata > Mammalia > Pholidota > Manidae > Manis > Manis javanica. Next base: position 7,316,033 of record NC_133169.1, on the reverse strand, counting down.
GCCTCCGAGAGCTTCTGGAACTGCTCTACCAGGTGAGGTTCTTCCTCAGCCAACTCCTTCATTGCCTTCTCGAACTCTGCAGTGGCTTGGGAAGCCAGCTCGCTGTCGAATAGTTCCTGGAAAAACTTCTCTTGGGAGGCGAAGAGGGCATCCTGCAGGGGACAGGTGGCCACAATGCATCTCTTACTTGGCACCCCACTGCACCTGGCCTCTGACAGAAGCCACAGGCAGCAGCTCTTAGAAATCACAGTGCTTCCCTCCCACCACCACCATCGGACTTTGTAACCCCCTCCTCTTACAGAGGACAGCAGGAAAGGCATCTGGTGGCGATCCCAGACTAACCATTCAAACCTGCTCTTTTCTCAAGGAACTTCCTTGGGATCCCTCCACTCCACTTCAAGTCCCCGTTTCTCAAGGACTGGGGCCTTCAGGAGCACTCAGCAGTTGGAGGCCAAGGCACCCTCCCCTCCACCCACGCCCCAGCCCTCAGGGGCCTGCCCCACCTCTGCTCAGAAGTGCATGCGCACCCCCTCCCCCTCCCTTAGTGGGTGCAATTTATACTTTGGCAGTGTCTGCTGGCGATCTCCTCTGGGGCCCCGAAGCATCAGGGGCCGTGGTGGTAGGAAGGGGTGCTGGGGAGGGTTTGGCCTTATCGAAATCGTCAAGAGCACCTTCAGAGACAAGAGACATGGTGTGTGTGTTGGGAATGGATGAGGATGCAAGGCTGGGGGTGGGGGAGAAGTTCTGGGCAAAATACTAAGATCTTTCAAACTGCCAACTTCCCTACATTTCTCCCCCTTTTTTTGAGTCTTCCTCTCCCGGCCCACCCCTTGATAAGTTTTGCACTTCCCTCCCCATTACCTAATCTATTGTGATCAAAGGGGAAGAAATTCTGTAAGAGGGAACAGGTGTCTCTCTCAGAGCTGGGAGGAGAACATTAAAAGAAGTTCTGCAGAGACACCTCCATCTACACAGTACCTTCCCTGCTGCATTCGAATGATTCCCTACAAATACCAAAGAAATATCCAAACGGAGCAGAAACACAGATGTCCTTAATCCCCTAAACTTATTCTGGAGTCCTAAGGAATAATCTTTGGCAAGAAAGGAGAAGCCGAAAGATGTCCACCCAGCCTCCCATGGGCCCGGGTACCGGTACAGCCTCCTCACTGCCTCCCTGGGAAGGCATTAGGTAGGCTCTCTTCTTTAATCCTCCCATTTAGCCCTCCCTGGGCAAAGTTCCCTCTGCCCTCATCTCTGCTGATAACGATGTGCCAATTCACACAGAGTCACTTGCCACTCCTCGCTGTTTCTCTTCATTTTCCACCTGCCCACATCTGTGTGGGTGGAGACTAGACAAAAATATTCACCTCTGCCCTGAAAAACCTGGGTTCTCACCGCCATTCTGCTCGCCAGGCTTAAGGGCACGACACTGGCCCCACTCTGGGCGAGAACCCGACAGGGGAGTGGGGTGCCCTTGTGTTAAGGAGGTTAGGGCAGCGCACAGAAGGACGAGCTTCGGGTTTAAGAGTTACGCAAGGTCCGTGAGTGTCCGGTTCGCGGCCCACCGAGGACCGAATGCTGCTGCTGCCGGGAAAGAAGTCAAGGGAGTTTGTAGATGCGTCGTGAAACGCAGTCCTACGGGTTACTGTTTCCCCTCCCGCAGGGAGAGCGGCGGCCTGGGCCGCTCACGGGCCCAGGGTGGGCTCCGAGCTCCTGCTGCGGCGGAAGGAGCGGGTGACCCAAGAATCTTCCTCGGGGTCGCAGTCAGACCTTCCGCCCCCGTCCAACCTTGGAGAGCCTCCCCCGCTTCGCTCCAGATATCTCATGTTTTCTTTACCCCGGAACGGTTCCCGCCCGCTTTGGACCTTTCTAATTATGGGCTCTTACTTTCCAGAAGCTCTTCCAATTCCCGGTCCGCGTCGGCCGCGCCACCACGGCCGTCCTCAGCAGCAGCCATCTTCTACCTCCGGCTTGCCGTAGGAGGTGGGGCCGGCAGCGACGCGGTCCCGCCCCTCGGATTCGCGCAGCCAATGGCGCTGCAGGCCGGTGCGGAGCCGCCATTTTTAAAGGGACAGGAAGGTTGTGGGGTTTTTTTTTTGCTGCTTAACTCTTGCCAGGAGCAGTTCAACGGAGGGCAACTTACTGTTATTTCGGTAATATTTCTCCTCTCTTTCAACTTTCCCCATTAACAAGAGAAGAAATAGTCAAACTTTAACACTATCTGACGTACTAATATATTTTATTTATCTTACTGTGTCCCCCAACCCGACCCCCTAGAATTTAACTACCGTGACTACAAGCATTTTCGACTTGTCTTCACTGCTGAATTCTCAGCTCCCAGCCTAGGGCCTAAAACTGAGTGGGCACTCATTGCTGCTCTCCCTGACCCTAATGAGGCGCATTTCTCTGTGGAATCTAGTGGTTAGCCCTCATTTCTATTTTCCATTAAAACTGTCAGACTAAAGGACACACAGGGCTAGGAATTTAAGTTCGAACTCAGTGTTAGCTGAATCAATTCAGGCAGAAAAAGCCACTCTGTGACCTGGGACTGATCAAGACGGCAATCTAGGACCTTTACCTGGTCCTTTTCCATTCTAAAATTCTCTAACTTAATCCTTTGATTATGCTCTTTCTCCCCAACACCCAATAACAATCTATTCCAAGCTCTCATTCAACTCCAGACTGCCTACATGTGTATCTCTAATAGGACTACAGTATCAAGCGCATATTACAGCTATTTCTACTGGCTTTACATTAACGTGGTAGTATGAGCATGTTACTAAGGAAAATACTAGATGGTGATTGAGAGAAGATGGAGATGAAAACAACATGGTTCTTCCTTGCATTTTTCTTTTTTTTTGTATTAAGGTATTATTGATATACACTTATGAAGGTTTCACAAGAAAAACAATGTGGTTACTGTATTCACCCTTATTATGAGTTCCCCACCCCCCATGCCCCATTGCAGTCACTGTCCATCAGTGTAGTAACAGACTTTGCATTACCTTTTAAACATGCTTTGGCTTTTCTATTTTTATTACTGATACTCTTAACACCTCATCTCAGTACTACTCACCTTTTGCCTTTCTAATGTATAGTTAACACTGTTGCCAACAGTATTTCATAACATTTTCTTTTATATCATTCTCTTGCTTAAGGATTTACTGGCTCTCCACTGTTTACTGACCGACTTCAAATTCTTTCCTGGCATTCCCAGTTATTTCACATATACCCACTTTGTTTCACCAATTACATAAGCTTCAGGAGGCAGATTGTCCACTTTTTTCATATCCCTCAGTACAGAATGTTTGTTTGTATACAAAGTTAATTTTATAATTTAATCTTTAAATTTACAAAGACTTTTTGCCAAAATTTATCACAGACTTGCCTGTTTACAGGAAATGTTTCTAGCTTGAAAAAAGTAGTATACAAATTTTTGAGAAGGCAGGCAAATTTGGGGATACTATGTTTAAGAAACTGACAAAGCTAAAAAAATATAAAGGCTCTGATATAGGATCTCACTTCTAGCTTATCCTCCGGACATGCTTTCCTTACCTGTACAATATATGTTAAAGTTATTCACTCCAGCACTCTTTAAAACAGCCAGATTGGAAACAACCCAAATATTCATCAACAAGAAGGCAACTTACATATATTACAGTAAATTGTACAATGACTCACTATGTGGAAAAGGAGAAAGAGTGGAGCTCTCTAATATACTGATATGGAAAAACTGCCTAAAATAGGTTAAGTGAAAAACTAACAAGATGCAAACTTATTAAATAGTATGTATGCTACCATTTTTAGATAACACAGGGACAGGGAAGAACATACTCTGATCTGTTCTATGATATAAAAATACATTAAAAAATCTCTGGAGGATACAAGGAAGCTAACCATGGTTACTTGCTTTGGCGAAGATGATAGGAACTGGGTGGCTGAGGAAAATGAAGGGAGGAAGATATCACAAAAATAGATTTTCACAGTTACTGATTTTTGAACTATAGGAATGTACTGTTAATTGAAAATGTGAATTTAAGATGAAGTACACATTTAATCAAAGGCATTGTACATCACTCTAATTAGTCTTAGCTCATGATAAGCAAAATAATTGTGCTGTCAATGTAATCATCGTAATAAATATAATGTATTACTAATTTATCTTACATATGTATATTATCCATAAAACATCTACCAAAGTGAGAGGTTCATGACAGGTGCTCAAAAAATACTGGCTATAATTAGCAAAAGATGGAAGGTTGCAGTCAACAATGAAAGAGGAGAGCTACTTGCTTTCTATGATTCTCATAGCAGTTTAATATATCATATGAAAAATATGTGCTTTTATTACTTTTGTAATTTAAAATAATTACCAAAGGAAAGATCATCTGCTTTGGTGGGGCAGCTGCACGGAGTAAGCAGGCACATCAGTGCGTACAGGAAACAAGAAGCGGGCCGTGAAACTCAGAGCTTACTTTATTTAGTGTGAGAAACGAAACACAAGAACAATGCTTGTAAAGAACAAATCAACAAAAAATGATATGCATTTTTGGAAAACCAAATTGTTTCTTCTCAGACTTTAGGTTTCTGGGTACCTGCCTGGGAGTTTAAATGCCCAAGGAAAACTGGGAATGGCTAAGAGTTTGCAGTGACTGAGTAAAAGATGCTGTCTTATTTATTACATCCCACTCTTCTCCAGCAAAAGGGATACAAAGGTGGTGGGGAGAAAAAGGGTAAATATTGAAGGAATTTACTGAACAACTGTCATCACTGCATTTTCATTTGTTCCTTGAAAGATCTAAGCTGGGAAGGCAAGATCAACTGTGACCACAACTGTCATCACCTTGAGAAGATGAGAAGTCCTCAGAGACCAAAAAAAAGTCAAATTTAGACATTTTATTTGCCATAGAAAAGGACAATAGGTTTTCGGGCAGGAGAGCTAACTATCAATAATTTGAGGGATGGTTAAGGATGAGGGAGTTAGGTTATAGACTGATTCTCTAGGGGAAATGTTGATTGGCCCTCCATACACAGACGGCCTTAGCGAAACTGCAGAGGACTGATCCTTAAGCCAATCACATCTTTGCCAATCTCTGTCACCTGTGGAAGAGGAAATGGAGGAAAAGGTTTAGGGACTGTGAGATGAGCAGCTTAGAAAGCTTGCTCCCTCCACTCTGCCAGGAGATGGTAGTGCCTCACTGCCATGTTACTGACTGGTAAAAAGATGTAGGGAGAAGCTTTAGCTTTCTCCAGTATGACTGCCTCAGGAGCTAGGGGCAAATACAGGAGAAAAAAAGGGACCAGCATGCTACTTTTCCTTCCCCTTCCCTCAGTATCTTAGATGAATTTCTCAAGGTCGGTACTTACTGTAGTGACCTTGCAGATTTGACCCTTGAACTCTGGGGAATAGCAGGCCCCACTAAGTGGACACTTCTCCACTGGTTTTCCTCGGTAGATGGGCCGGTATGATGCAGCACAGATGTCAAAAGGGTTGTGCATGTCGTAATTGAGCTGGTAGGCGTCTGTGGGGTTCTTCTCACAGGCAGACAAGATCTTGCGGGTCTAAGGGAGGGACGGAATACTTTAAGAGGACTGAAAGCTGCACACAACTCAGATGGCGGCATCACTGTGGTCTGGGTGGTCCTTTGGCGTACGATGCGACTGCACTGAATGAGGATGGAATACATCCTCTGTACGGGATGCCTGCGCACGAGGAACAAACCCTGCTCCTGTTGTGTCAGCCTCTGCCTTGCTCACTGCCCAAGTGGCCCCACAGATCTAGACCCATACTCCTCACCAAGTCTGGGAACTATCAGGGTCAGGCCCGAAAGGGTTAAAACTGGCTTCCACTGCCCAAGGAGAATGCTTGTAGAGCACACAAGTAACGGACAACATACATGGAGGCTAGTGGAGGTGGTCATGGGACATCTGGCGCTTAATGACAGGAATGGCTTATTTTTAGGAACAGTGAAGTTAAATTTTAGGTTGCAGGTCACTCTCACACTGGTGCCATGTCTAAGTTATTAGTTCAATTTCCAGGAACAAAAGGAGGCACCCATGCCAGTACATACACAGAGGATGGCATTCTGTTGGGTCTTCTTGTTAAATGTTACTCAGTGCTTTGTTTCAGAGAGGAAGACCTTGGTCTTCTATTCCCTCCACGTAAGAGCAGACCTGGGTCCCTTAGGCTCCCCGAAGGAGCTCCCCATCTACCTGTTGGGCCACCTCTGGCTTGGGCCCAAGTTCCAACAGGCGCCGAGCAAAGGTGGCAGCTGTCTTAAAGTTCTTGAGTTTGAAGAAGAGGTTGAGGGCTGTGCGCAGCACCAGGATCATGTGCACAGGCTGCAGGTTTGAGTGGGTGAAATAGGCTGCCATCTGGTGGAGAGAAAGAGGAACACATGCCAGGCAGAAGAGCAGGACACGTCATTTGTAAGTGGCTACTTACGCATTAAAAACCAACCCACCAAACACAACACTGGCTATAAAGCAGAGAAGTCTTCTGCCTTCTAGGCATGGAGGACTGCTGAGATGAGGAGGAGGATACAGAAATACATCCTCTCCTCATAGAAAGGGACTCAAATTTTCAACTCCCCAGACTGAGATCTGGGTTTGGAATTAAAACAATTCAGCCTAATGGAGCGTGGAGGGAGGAGGCCTCCGTACTGCTCAGAGGCCCAGAGAGCTCACCTCACAGATGCGCTTCTGCTGTTCCAGGGTCTCTTTGGGCAGCTTCTTCCTTTCTATCTCCATGCACAAACCTACAATGTACTCACGGCAAATGGTAATGAGCTGCTGGGCCTGAAGAATGGGGCAAAGGAAGGCCATGTCACACGGGCAAGAAGGTGAGGGTGCCCAGACTAGGACAAGTGGCTAGGCTCCTCCTACCTCTGCGATCTCCTGTTTATTGTCCACAACCAGAAGTGGCACGCTGAGTAAAATGGAGCGGAATTTTTCAACAGCCTCCTCAAATTTGCCCACGGTGGTGAGCTGGTAGCACAGTTGCAACCGCTGGATGAGGTCATTAAGCTTCAGCCCCACAGCAGGCACACCGTTCTTCAGCCCTGCATCCTTCCTGGCAAGGGAAATGTAGACAGGATAATCAGGAGCCCATCGGGACCCAATTTTTTTTTTCTGGCAACATGATCACAACCACCCTACTGTGAAAGTACCAGGGACTAGCATGCAGCAGGTAGAAACCAAACCCCACAGAGTGGTGAGCCGAAGACCTTTTCCTCCCAGGAACCTCAGCTCTGGGACAGCTGTGACTGTCCCTGAGGCTGCCAAGTGACCTATGTACCCCAGGCTGGAACAGATAGAAACCAGGAGCAAGGGGCCTTACCAATTGCGATTAGGGTAGCCATACATGGAGGGCAGGCAGGGCAGAGCCTGGTAAGTGGTACGGCCTCGGGCATAGGTCTGTAGGAACAGTTGCTTGTAGGGGCCAAACTGGGTTACCCCTACCTGGTCATGAAGGAGCTGGAATACAGGAGGAAAGGAACATAAGGATTTTAGCCCTGCCACTTAAAAACTAACTGACCTCAGGCAAGTTACTTAACTTCTCTGTACTTGTTTCCTATAATCATACTTAATTACAGAACCTATCTCACTTAGTAATACCTATAAAGCATTTAGGGCAGTGCTTGGCACCCAGTCAACATAGAATAAATGTTAGTGGTTGCTGCAGTTGTGGTTGTTATTGTGTCTGCTATTGTTAACATATGGCTTGGTGTTCAAAACATACACCTCTTTATGAAGGGGTGCTGACTTCCCTGAGCCAGAAAGCGGGCTATAAACGGGGGGAGATGGTGGGAAGGACCCACCAGAAGACAGTACAGAGGCAAATGGAAAGCAGGAAAGAGCAAGGCCTTGGGAGGCGAGTTTCCTTAAGCAAGGTCAAGGGCTTCCATAATAAATACACACCTCTGCCCTAGGGGTAAGATCGTTTCCATTTTGTTAAGAGGAGCCAACCATCTCCCTGGCACCCTAGCAAGGCACACTCAACAAGAGCCAATTACTTTAAGACTTACCCGCATGGCTGTCTCAAAAGAGCCTGCCAGGATGTGATCAACTGGAAGCTGAGAGTTATTGCACCAGATCTAACAAGAAACAGAAAAGCCAACTCATGTGCTATTCCGCCCTTTCTCTTCCCAAACGACCCTATCTGTAGTAGAAAAGTAGCGATATTTTTTATACATTCATCAAGTATAGCCAGCTCAGAAACATTCATCCCCACAGGGCTGTTTCCCTGCTTACCTGAGTTGGGCTGGTTCCCTTGGTGGGGGGCACAAAGAACCCATCCTCAGCCCCACCAGCTGCCCCAGGGGGTACATCCTAGGGGAAAACAGAAAGTGAGTCATTTTGTAAGCTATTCAAGCACTCTGTCCAGATAAACCTAAACATAGCCCTTTCCCATCTTCCCAGCCTCTACTGGTGAGGATGGCGTGGTGGTTGTGGAAGACCCTCAAAATAGGAGCACCTTCACCAGTAACAAAATGATACACCAAAAGCTCAAATTCTGACAAAAAAGCATGCTGCCTTTTCATAAGCTGCCTTTGGTACAACCCTGGTTACCACACTCTTTCTTTCAAATGGGAGATAAGCATCAGAGTAGGAAGGTCCAGACACTCTCTCTTCTGGGGACCCCAGGAACAGGAAGGGGGGTTAGCAATAAGGCCAGAGCTTCCTGAGGGAGAACTGGAGAGAACTTCATAAGGGCAGGAATTCCACGTACCAGCTCAGGAGGGAGCTCCAGATCTTCTTCCACATCCCAGCCACCTCCTTCCTCCTGTCCCTTGCCAAGAGCATCATCCCCCAAACCTTCTGTAGCCTCCACAAACCCATCTGTAAGGAAGAGTCAGGCTCAAAATAGGTTTGTACAGTGACAGACTCTCAGCTGAAGGAAAGCGAAATGCGGGGATCCTTGCTGGTCTCATGTGCTGGAAGGCTGCAGAGCTGCTCCCCAGCCCGGGGCCGACCCAGGGAGCCCATCCGCCCAGAGCATCCTGGAGCAGCACTCTCACCCTCGTCCAGCTGCAGCTCTGCGTCCTCTCCCCAGCCCTCAGTACCAACAGTGTCGATGTCGATGTCAGCAGCCAGTGCTCCTCCCTTCCCTGCAGAGGGAAGGACAGAAAGGAGCCCGTTATAGCCAGGCTGGTCCGAGGTGTGTCCTCCCCTGCAGGGAAGGTGCATCCTTACAGAAGCAGCTGCCAAAGTTCTGTCCACTTACTGTTTTGTTTATTATTTTGTTTTGTGGTATTTATTATGCTAACTTACAGAAGGTTTCATTCCACAGAGAAAGGGAATAGAAGAGAGATGGGAACAACTGGCCTTTTGGCTACCAAACACTGCCTCTTAAACCTTTTGTACTTACCAACCTTTGGCTACCAACTCTTAGAATTTCTTGCTGAGATCTTTGCTAAGTTACCACCACCAGTGTGGACAGGGCTTGAGGACATAGGCCCGGACAGAGACGGAGGAAAGAGCAGGGCTCGGCACAAAATACCCAAGGGTGTGTTTGAGGCTTTTGGGAAAAATGAGCCAGTACACATATGCAAGAAAACAGGAGGAGGCTTAAGGGTAAGAGTGGTAGAGGGTGGCTGCACACCCTTGTCTGCATGTACCCATGTGACAGAAAGTGAGGCAGCGAATTTGTACCTTAAGACTATATGCCATGAATGACAGATACTCAATGGAGAGTGACTACCATTTGTGAAACTGAAAGAAATACACCTAAATGTTAATAATGGTTCTCACAGGCATGCACTAAGAGCTCTCTTTCTTAGCCCCTATTTTCCAAATTTAATGATTTCATAATGCCTTTAGGTTTTAAAAGACTGTACCATAACTCTGACTGGCATCTCAGTGTTCCACAAGGCTTCACACAGAAAGAAGGACAGAGGAAAAGGACAGACTAGCTGATGTTACTCTCCAGAACAGGTCTTCACAAACCAGCAAAAATGCTATGGGATTACGTAAGAAGAACTTACCCTTGCTGGCAATGGAGCCTTCAAAGAACCCTTTGGACACAGTCAGTAAGGGCCAGTTGGTATCCAGAGGCATGACAGGTGCAGGCGGCTGGAGCAGCTTGGCATTAGGGTCAATGTCTGGGATCTGAGAGGTGGGAGAGGGTCAAAAGCAAACAGCTCTCACGAATCATGTAGGGAAGGTCAGGGAGCCTCCTTTTATCTCACTTGTTTTTCTGCCTCTCCCAGTAACCAGATGGGAGAGTGACACTGGTGAATTAAAATTGTCCAACTTAAGAGAGGAGACCTAACTCGGTGTGTCTTGCAAACTGAGTGACACTGGTGGATTAAAAAGATATCAGAATTAATGCTGTAATCAGAGACACTCATGTAAAGACTCACTGTCTCCTTTTCTGGGTCAAATGTCTCCTTCAGGCTCTCAGCTTCTTCATCTAAGCCGTGGGTAGCAGCTGTGAGATAGGCCAGTGACTCTGTAAAGAAAATAGACTTTGTGGTATACATACATTTCCAGGTGAATACCACTGCGGTAGGCAGCCTCTAAGATGTCCCCCCTCCCAGTGAACCCTGCTTCCTGGTCTTCAAGTCTTTCCACAGTCCCCTCCCCTCAAGTATGGGCTGGACTCACTTCTAATTAAGAGAACAGGCAGAAGTGAAGGGATGTCACTTCTGAGGTGAGACACAAAGTCTGTGGCTTCCATCTTGGATGCCCTCACCTGTTCTGAGGAAAACGAGCTGTCGTGTTGTGAACTGCCCCATGGAGAAACCTACATGGCAGAAAACTGCCATCTCCCAGCCAAAAGTCAGCAAGGACCTGGTGACTGCCCACAGCAGCAGTGAGGACAAAAGTGCACCCCACCAGCTTGAGCTCTGAGACGTCTGCAGTACCACCCAGCACCCTGACTGCAGCCTCGTGAGCGACACTGAGCCAAAGGCACTCAGGGAAGCCATGCCACAAACTGAGGTAATCAGTGTTTGCTACTTTAAACTATCAAGTTTTATAAATAAATCATGGGGATAAAAGCTACAATATAGGGAATACAGTCAATAATATTGTAATATGTTTGTATAGCGACACCTGGCAGCTACACTTACTATGGTAGGGATTTTGTTCGGTATGTAATGTCAAATCACTACGTTGTACACCTGAAACCAAATGATACTGTATATCAACTATACTTCAATAAAACAAATGAACTAAGCCTTGGGGTGATTTGTTACACAGCAATAGATAACTAATATAGTTGCTTATCCTTAAGATCTACTATCAGTGCTGATGAGAAACCCTGGAATCATCTCTGACTCTTTTCACACCCCATATCAGCCCTTCAGTAAATCATGTTGATTCCACCTTTGAGATATATGATGAATCTGACGACTGCTTCCCCATTCACTGCTAGCACCTTTTTCCAAACCACATCTTTCACCTTTCTTATTCCCTAATGTATCTCAAATGCTGGTATAATGCTTGGTATAGAGTGCATTCTCAAAAAATATCTTTTGAATATAAGGACAAATAAATAAATATGTGAAACCTCCAGACTTGACGTAAAAGAATAAAATTCAGACAGCATCCAACCAACTGCCTTTACTAGGGTGTCTGCCCCAGGATCTTCTGGAAGCTCCTATTTCCTCCATGACTATTAACCATTTTCCTAAGAGGGCTGAGCCAGACTGAATATTCTGGCGGTACCTCCCTTTGGCTTTAAGGAATGTCTTCTGGGCATGGTAGGAGCATGTTGCTGCTTCTGAAATGCACAGTGCAGGGAAATACCTCACTACTGTACATAAATAACTCACCATGAAGAGAAAACACTACCTGAGGCCCCAAGGAAGCCAATGGGTCCTGTATAGATACTCACTCTGCCCACAGTTCTTCAGGATCCGCACCCGCTCAGACACGTCACCCAGGTACAGGGCATTCTGATAATGGCCACTCATGTCCTTTCGGATCTCAGCTGCACCAAGTCAACAAGATACGCCCAGTTAGGTCTCCTCTCTTAAGCTGTCTCTCTCCTCTACTTGCCTTTTGCCTTCCCCCAAGAACCCTCTTCCCATCCTTAGTTTCTGGGGCCTCACCGATCTTCATCATCTTGCGAAGTTTCTCTAGGTTGCCAGTGATAAGGTACAGGAAGGAAAGTTTGTCAAAGTTTTTGGTGCGCTGATAACACATTTCCACAATCTGGTGGTTCCCCTGTAGCAAGGCTACTTCTCCCAGCTTTTCCCAACAGTTCTTGTCATCCAGGGCTTTGGCTGCTTCCAAAGCAATCTAAAGAATCCCCAGAGTCAGAGTTATCAGGTTGGAGGGTACTTATAACTCAAAACAAGGGACTACAGTCAAAGTGTTCACCTCTAAATAAACCTCCCAAGGAACCCTCTACACTGTGAATCATCCCTAGCTTTCAGTCTAATTCTATTGAAAATCCTATCAACAAATAGGATCCCTTTGGATCCATGGACAGAAGAATCACATCACATTATCCTCCTCCTCAGAAATATACTTTTACAACAAAACAGTCTCCTAGCAGCTGCTGATCCCACAGGGCCAATTCTTGCTTAGCTGCCTTATTTTCTACTTGCCAGGTCTGAAGACCTACAGGGGCTTGAGGAAACACAAAGGAAATAACAGAAGTTCAGAACTGGAAAGTCAATTTTCCTGTGTCCTCTCCCCACCTAAAAATAATGCCTTTAGACTTTAGGTCTCAACATTTAATAATTACTCTTATTAGTACTAGTACTGGCCTGCTAGTTTGTGGCATTCCTCACCATGTGCAGTACCTAGATATTTAGGGTGGGGAAGGCAGGAAATAGACGTGAGTTAAGAGGGAAAAGAGGTGCTACTCCTGTCTAAGCAGCCACTCAGTGAGTGAGATGTCAAGGAAATAATGAGATTTTCCAGATTCAGTTATCTTGCCCCTGTTCTGGGTGTTAATGAATGCAGATTAACTAAGAATGAGAACAATGGTAGAAATGCTGCGGAAGCAGCACAGAGACAGGAAAAAAATGGGACGGGCAAACATCAACAAAAAGAAGGCTCTAACAAGTAAAAAATCCCAGATTCCATTACACTGGCCAAAGAAGCAAGCCCAATAATGTCTCCCCAGTGCTGCCCAGCCCTCTCACCCTCTTTACAGTGATCTGGGGCTTCAGACTCACTCACCTCAATGTTTCCACACTCCAGTGCCAGACTAAAGCGAGTTTTCTCATCTTTGACGAAATGCAGTGCCACTTCAGGGTAGCCCTTCTTTTGGAGATAAGCAATGATCGACTGGCCTACTAGTTTGGCATTCCTCACCATGTGCAGCACCTAGATATTTAGGATGGGGTAGGCAGGAAATAAAGGTCACTTGGAGGGAAAGGAGTGCGATGTCTCTCAGTAGTCCCAGAACGCTTTCTCATTTCGTACCTCATCATATTTTCTGTTTATCAGGGCCAGCTTGAACTTGAACTCAGTGGGATCAATAGTGAGCACCCGAGGACGACACTCCCTGTCTAGGCAATATACATTGTTGCCCTTCACCCGTGTGACATAGATGGGTAAATCCAGAGTTCGGATGATCCCATAGTCCCTGGAATAGGAGACACAACTTTCAGCAAGTGAGGGGGAATATCCAGCCTGTAAAGAAATGGAGCAAGCCTAGGACACAGACCTTTATCTTCTCAGTGCCCTTTGATCAAGTGCCATGTGGACAATGATATAGATGGGAAGTGATTAAAAGTGAGAACTCAATCCATATTTACTTATTCTATTCTTTTGTATGAAATAGGAAAAGATGGGGCAGATAGTATGATCCTTCTTCATAAGCTCTTGCTCTGGGAGTTAACAGACATGGGTATAGGAATCAGATGTAAAAGTTAAATTTTAAGTTCTGATATATAATTACTAGGCCAATGAAGACAGTTAACTCCTCCCTTCTAAGTTATAAATGAAAGTAGAAGAGAGGCAGATGTGAACTGTTCTAACATGCAAAGAAATGATAAAAAGCAAAAAATATTTTAAACTGAATGAAAATAAAAAGTTTGCAAAACTTATGGGTACAGCTAACACAGTACTTGATGGATCATTTATAGTGTTAAGTGCATAATACTGTATTAGGAGAAATATTGAACACTAATGAGCTCTAAATGCATTTATTAAGATAAAGACTAAAAATTACTATACCTGTTTCAAGAATTTTATTGTTCTTTTAGAAGTTAAACCAAGTGAAGACTATATAAAACATCCACAGCAAGCTTACATAATGCCAATACACTGAAAGTCTGCCCCTAAGATTGGGAACAGGACAAGAATGTTTGCTACAGCATGTCTGTTAAACATTGTGCTAGAGATCCTGGTCAGTGCAGTAAGACAAGAAAAATTTTATGAAAGTATAAATACTGGAAAAGAAACAAAACTGTCATTATCCACAGATGCTATGATTATTTGTAAGGAAAATCCAAAAGAAAACACAAATAAATTACTAGAGTTAGTAAGAGTTTAGCAAGATCTCTGAAATAAAATCAATGTAAAAACTTACTTATATTTCTAAATAACAATAAAAAAAAGAGAAAATTAAAAATTTAAATGGATGCTTTCCATTTACAAACAGCATTAAAAACTATCAAGTGCCTAAGAAAAAATTTAACCAAAGAAATGAAAGACCTCTATGGAAAAATCATGAAATTTTCTTGAAAGATGTTTTAGTAGGCCTAAATAAATGAAGAGATACTGTATACCATGTTCACAGATCAGGAAATTCAATACTGGAAAGACGAGAATTGTGCTCAAAATGACACACAGATTCAGTTCAATCCTAACTGAAATCACAGTAGGGTTTTTTCTTCATTTTATTTTGCATGGAATTCCACAAGCTGACTCCAAAATTTTTGTTTTTCAAGGTAAAAATTTGAAAATTTGCCTTTTTAAGGCAAAAGTAATTGAAAATAGCTAATAACATTTAAAAAAAGTGGGAAATTTGAGGATCTGCTTTATCAGATGTGAAGACTTGTAAAGCTATAATAGTGTAGTTAGATCAGAGATGGACAACAGAAAACAGATCCTTGTATTTTCATAAACAAGATGGCACTGCAGTACTATATTCCCCATGCTCAATACATGGTTCTGGGACAGCTGAGTGTCCTTTGGAAAAATGTGAAACTGAGTGTGCTACACCTCACACCATACACAAAAATCTACCTCAGCTGTATACATTTAGATAGGAAAAGCAGAACTATAAAGTTTCTACAAGAGAATATAAAAGAATGTCTTTATTATCTTGGAGTCAATAAAGACTTCTTAAATAGGACACGAAACCCAATACCCATAAGATGATTCATAAATGCAATTTCATTAAAATTAAGAACTTTTGTTCATTAAAGGGTATCATAAAGAGAGTCAAAAGACATGCTAAAGAATGGGGGATGTTAGTATTTGCAGCACACAGATCTGACAAAGGATTGATGTTCATATACATAAAGAACTCCTAAAACTAACAAAATTTATTCATTTAAAAAGATGGACAAAAGACTTGAATAGAATCCACAGAAGAGGAAATCCAGATGGATGGCCAAATGGAAGCTGTCCAATCTCATTAGGAATAAGCAAATAGCAAAGCAAAATTACAGTGAGACATCATTAGACGTCTACCAGAGACAAAGTCTGACTAAAGGCAAGTTGTTGCCAGGAGGACAAGCAAGGAAACCGTATACAATGCTGGTGGGTGTGCAAACTGACATGACACCCTGGAAAGCAGTGTCACATTATCTAGTAAATGTGAAGATCTGCATACTCCGCAGCCCAGCAATTCTGCTCTGGGTAGATGCCCTGGAGAAATGTATGTGCATATGCATCAAAACACATGTAACAGAATGTTTAAAAGAGCATAATAGAATATTTTACAATGAAAATAACAAAATTAGAACTACATGGATGATTCTTACAAAATATTGAGCAAAATAAGCAAAGTACAAAATGATATATTTAGTATGACTTCATTAATATGAAGGTCAAAACCAGGCAAATTTAAATCACATTATTTTAAGACACACACTGGATGTAAAATCATAAAGAAAAGCAAAGAAGGAATTATCATAAAAGTGAGAATAATGTTATCTTTGGACAGGGAATGCAGGGTGTTGTGATCAATAAGGTCCATGTGGCAAATGGCTTCTGCGGTGTCAGAACTATTTCTTGCCTCAGGTAGCAGTTACACAGATGTCCACTATATAATTATTTGCTATTCTATATACATGTCATCTATGTAATTCTCTGTATTTGTGTTCTATTTCATAATTTTAAAAGAGTTGAAAAAGAATGTTCTGATGCCCCTAGCACATACATGCCAGACAGGGCGTTTCCACGAAGAAGGTTCAAGGAGGACTTCAGTTCCATCTCGAGACAGGACAGTGATTTCAAGAAGACACTTTCTCCCACTCTGTATATCAGCTAATTAACTTACCCAGTGGTCACGGCATATTTGATGTGGTTGCTTGTGGTATAGATAAATACCCCACTCTCATCCCAGGCCCCACTCTTGACGCGAATGTTCTCATGAATGTTACACAGAGCCTCCAGTTGGCGGTTACAGATCACAATGGCTGTAAGAGGCGAAGGGCATGAGTACTCTGCTGGACAGGGCGAGTGAGGCAGATGGCGGGGCTGGGGGGCAGGGACTAAGTCAGGGTGGATGGATCGAAGGCTTACCATGTTTGGCCAGTAGTGCTACATGAGACATGTCTGCTGACCAGATAACATATTTCACCTTGGAAATCTTCACAGACGCCAGAGTCCTGGGAGAGAGAGAAAGGCAAACATGGTTCCCTTGTCCCAGGGTATAACCTACCTCCTTTCATCTCCAAATTAATGTAAACACCAATTTCTTAAAATAACATTTGTAGCTCCATGACTTAAATATTTCTGGCTCACACTGTACACATACCCCCTTCCTCAACTTTCCGTCTTTCATTGTCATGTATTATTAGGGATTTGTGTATATCTGTTCTCACTCCTGTACTGTAGGCTCCCTTAAGTAGAGGAAATGTGTTATTCATTTCTGTGACCCTATCATTCTAAGACCCAAGAGTTCTAAAAACAGGAAAATCACTAAGCCCCTCACTATAATGCTAGTGTGTCTGTACAGGATGGAGAGTGGGCAAAGAAGTGGTCAGAAAGAGTCTTGGGGTTTTACCACAAGAAGTGGCCAAGCCACAAGACAAATTCACTTGGGGGAGAAAGCTCCCACTAATGACATCCACTGTCCCCCACTATACGCCTGACTGCTTAGGGGCACCTGACATGTTACCGTTTCTGCTGTACGTCAAAGAGTGTGATGGATTCTGCATCTCGAAGCAGGAGGTTGCCTGTGCCAGCGTAAAAGATCTCATCACAGTTGGGCACCTGTACCTTTTTGGTGATCTCATTCTTCAGATTCTTGATCAGAAGCTGAAACGAGTAATGAAAGGCTAGGAGAAGTGCATGTACGTAAGATGATGACAGTTGATAATGCCTCTCAGCAATTGTTCC
Organism: Manis javanica; assembly: GCF_040802235.1. Classification (NCBI taxonomy): domain Eukaryota; kingdom Metazoa; phylum Chordata; class Mammalia; order Pholidota; family Manidae; genus Manis; species Manis javanica. Next base: position 7,298,552 of record NC_133169.1, on the reverse strand, counting down.
TTAATTTCAATAAACAAAGTTGGGTTTTTCCCGCTCTCTCCAGGTCAAACGCCACTCCAGGCAGGCCACTCCAATCAAGAACCTCTCCAAGGCCCTTGGTACTTTTTTTTCAGTTGGAATATCATGAGAAGCCCAACCGAAGTCTGAATTCCTCAACCACCAGAGAGACAGAACTGTACTTCTGGGCTTACATTTTTGTGAACTCTTTTCTTGAAAGAGCTTTGCTTATCTTGTGTAGAGCCAACTACATTTTAAGTATCAATGGGAGTAGATAAAGAAGAGGACCTACTCAGCTAGACCACCTATTTCAAATCTGATATTTTTGGCACCTATGTTGTCAACAGCAACCTTCACTTGGTTTTTGAGCCCACCTACAATGATCAGTGACCCAGTCAAATCGATTTTAAGGCTTTTTTCCCCAACAGGATTGGGACAGAACTAAGGATGGAGGTAGAGCCGATACAGAAAGATCACAGCTTCCCAGGGGAAAGTAAGGAAAAAATGCTCTTTAACCTGCAATGCACAGGCCACTGCCACCACACTCCCCAAATTACTTTCCCCATTTAGTCTTAACTCACCGAATGCATCCGATCTAGGACAGCAAACCGATTTCGAGCAACCCAAACAGCTGTCAGGCCTGAGGATCGTTTTCCTTCAGGAGCTGAGAACAACAAATCCGAAGGGCAGGAGCATGTGGTGAGCCACTGGCAGGTGACAGAGTCAGGTGCCATGGAACTGCCAATCTTGCTGGCTGCCATGTTGGCTCTGCCAGTTCAGCTGCTTCCTAACTAATTCAGCCATAACCTGAGGCTATTGTCAGTGACTTTTCCCCACTAGTCCCCTCCACACTACAGCCTCCACCCCTGCCAAGACTCTTTTCTCTAGGCCAAGTGGCATTTCAGCCAACACCATGTACTGGCAGGAGGACCGCCCATCTTGGGAGACAGCACACTCCATCGAGCTAACGAGCAAGGCCTCACTGGCCAAGCTGTGGCACACTGCAAGCAGCCTGTCAGTGTCACAGAACCTGCTATCTCAACAAGCTGGGTAGAGACAGAGCCCCCTGCCCAGGTCGCAGCTGCTCGGCGGCTTTTAACATGCAAATGCAGGCCTCCTAGTAGAGCAGGGCGAGGCCGAGCATTCCCAGCTAAACCTGGACAGGCAAGCTCTACACAGGGCAGTATTTAGCACCAAGTATTGCTCTATAAATATCAATCATTCTGATTACCCTGAAGAAAGTTAAAAAATGTTTCTCAGTTCCCAAACATTTCACCGGCTGATTACAATTCTGAATGGGCCCTCCACGCTGGGAGGCTTCCAGGGGGACACACAGAAGGCCGCACTGAAACACTCTTATCATCAGTATCAGCAGAAAACTGGACAGAATGGCTGGCCAGCCTCGTTTTGTACTTCTCTGGTACCTGGGGGTGCCAGGCAACTTACAAAACTAATTCTTATCACAACCAATACACCCATTTTCCAGAGGCTGGGGAACCACATTAAGCTTTTGCTCTTTTTCTTCTGCTGCTGCCTCTCACTGGGCTGTATCTTTACTCCTTTACTAAGTCTCTCCCTCAAAAGATGGAGAAGAGAAAATAAAACTGGTAATAAGACAAAACTAAGATACTGTAAACTCTATTAATTGTAAACAGGAGAGAAAAAGCAGGGGGGTGGGTAGAGAGGGACCAAATCACAAAATTTGGTCAGAAGTTGCTTAACCAATTAATTTTTAGGAGAAACTTTGATGTATCGATACCAAAGACATCTAGGTTTCCTCTCTTCCTGCCATGACCACACTTAGAAGAGAATGAATCCTATTAGCTGCAATAATGACATGGTAGCACCCACAACAGGGAGAGAGCTGGCAAAATATTTACAGAAGCTGTTGATGGGATTTATGCTGTTGTGAAAGTACATTAGAAAGAGCAGGGTCCTAAGCCTCTGACCTATAAAACAGTGATGGAGGTGAGATGAAAGGAGCGTAAGCTAGACTGACATCTATTCTGAGAATGTTCCATCAGCAAATTCTAACAGTAAGGACAGCAACAAGGGATGAGGGTGGTGGAAGGGTAGGCAAGGGTCTCAGCTGGATCCCAGGGTCCCTGGTGGAGTGTGGGTTGTTAGCAGCCTCATCTTTTTGACGTGCAAAGGGAAGCCAATCGGATCTGCATGTGGACGGGAGAGCATAAATCCCTAGTCCCAGGATGAGACACTGCAAGATTGGAACCACATTTTTAAATAAATGAAACTACCAGGGTGAAAGTCATATCAGCTGACAATAAACTAGGATAACATGCTGTGCTGAAAGAGAAAATGGAGAGTTTCTAATAACCAAATTATAAAATATATATATCTAGCTGGAGTAATAAAATGGAGGAGCAACATGAATATTTCACACCATGGTCGCCTCTGATGCAACTGTCAGCAGCACCTGCCAACAGACATGAGTGATGTGGCCATGGCCTGGGGATGGAATGTGAAAACCTTAAAGAGGAGTGATGATGTGAGGAGAGCTGGAAGCACAGTTGGGCAGACACTGAGAATGGGTACCATCAGGATTCTGGGAGTCGGCATCCTTGGGGATGGAGTACAGGTCATAGGTACTATTCTCTAAGTTGCTGGCTCTCTGTGGAGGAAAGGGAGAAATTGAATTGCTGTTAAAGGAACCCAAGACAACAGTTTATTATGACAGAGAAAACAGTACCATTATACAGACAACAGTATGAAAGCATACTTTTCTCACTCTTCACCCAGAGGGCATTTGAATGTTTCTACAGCTAAAAATTATAGGGCTCGCTGCCAAAGAACTCAGCATTCATGTCACTTTATTTTTTGATTCCACCAAAGACGCAGATATTATCTGAACGAAATGCAAGGATTGCCCTCCATTCCACAAATTAACAGACTACAACCCTTGGTGCTCCACCTGGGTATTCTTATCAACTTACAGTCTACTTGAAGGGAAAAAAACATATTAGTGAAAATTGCCAGGAGGAAAATTATAGGGCTATTAGACACTAAAAGTCACTTGGAGAAAGACAGGCTTTCATTCTTTTTAACCTGGCAAACAGGACAGTAAAATTAGAATGGCTTTTTTCCTTTTTTTCCAAATTGTGTGGCAAGAAGTTGATGATCCTGAAGGCAACTCCAGAGAGGAACCCCTCGCAGAATCAGCTCTATTTTTTCACCCAAATGGAGGGCTCAAGATAAGCCTCTCCTTTGCACAGATCTAGTCCTATACCTTCTCTCAAATTACTTTTAGTGATCATTCCCTGTAATGCTCCATGAAGTCTAGAAGTTGTTAGCCTTATGAAAGATGTAAGTTAACATGGTTACAACAACTGAAGCCTGGTGTGAGCCTCTGTTCACCTTGTTAGCTCTCTCAGAATAACCACTAAATGGCTTCTAAGAAACCTTTAAAGATTTCCTAAGGGCATGAGAAGGAGACCTATGGGATATGGAGAGGTCCTGGGAGGACTCCATGGGTTACTTACCGTACACAGTAGGACTGCATTTTCTGCTGGATTGTATGACATATTGAACACTGGAAACTTGGAACCACTAGAGATATATACAGAAAAAAAAGAGAAAATAGGGAAGGAGGATAAGGATATAAGGAAGAAAGGAATTACTCCTAACCTCCTACTTATCCAGTCTTTACACATATTCCTCACTCTTGTAATCAGGAATAAAAGTGAATAGATACTCTCGTCCTTCCCTTAAGGCTTGGGGACTTCCCTACCTTAGTTTCCAGCTGTTTAAAAAAAGCAAACCCTCATTTTAATTAAGTCAAATTATTCAACAAAAGGTAGGCTTAGCGTTCACTGTAGTGAGAAGGATTGGTTCTTACTTAGGTGCAAATTCCTGCACACAGCAGTGGACCCACAGAGAACGGGATGTGACTTGTCTCTGGCCAACTCCTCCTGTCCCGTGGAGTGATCACATAAACCCGTCTTTTTATTGTGGTGATGCTGGAGGGTGGTTATCAAAACCTCATGCCAAAGTTTGCCACCATGAATGTTTCAGCATGCTGATGCAGCTGGCTTTCCAAGGGGACAGTTCCTTCTGCCAGGCAACCCAGAGGTTATCATATCTTCAGAGTTAAGAGTTTCCAGAGACATATATTCTGGTTTAGAGTTGCGTGCATTTTGCTGGAAAGCACAGTTACAGAAATGCCAAATAAAGGCAAAAAGGCCTGCCATCAAGTTCGGCTACTCTCTACCAGGAAACTCTCTGGTTTGCAAAAGACCTGGCAAACTGTAGGAGTCTGACTTCCTCTCCATGGGGTCACTGGCATTCTCAGCAGGGCAACCCCCCATTGTCCTTGCGGCCACTTCCTTGCCCACCAGGCTCCCGGGGTCTAAGCTGAGCAGCTTCAGCCAATGGGGATTTGATCTGTGACAGGAGATGAGCCCACCAAAATGTTATAGGAACAGAGTCCGGTTTGTGGGTATTGTATCATGGTGACAAATGACAAGGTTTGGAGGGAAGACGCAAGCCAGATTTACCTCCGCAACTGCATCACAGCTACATCTTTGGAGCTGTTGAAATCCAACTGACGTAAAAATCGGTCCTTGACATAATGCAGCACATTGCCATGAACAGCATAGGCTGGCCGTTCCCGTTCCAGTTTAAATACAATCATGCCACCATCATGGCCTGGGCAGGGAGAGAAGAGAGGGAAGAATTAGCTGTAGGCAAGAAAGCGAACTGGAAACAGGAGATACACAAGGACAAAGATTGTGTATGTGTGCTAACCACAAAGTTAAAGTTAACATAGCTAAATGCATCCTTTTTTTGCCTAAATTCTCATGATTCTTGGGACCTTCATTCAACACATTTCTGTGAATCCTTTCCTCACACTGTCACACTGCCACTTTCAGACATGCCCTCCTCTGTGTTCTCACACTCCCCACAAACCTCTATGGCACTTACCACCCTGCACCATAACAGTTCAGGTCTATCACCTCCACTACATGATGAGCTCCCTGAAGCCACAAATTGCAGTAATTACCCATCCTTCCCCAGTCCCTAACATACAAGAATATAAAAATATTTGTTGAACAAATGGATGCTAGTTAAAAAAGGCTCTCTGGTTCTGTTTTTAAAACATGTTTTGCCTTTTCCCAATAGCACTATCCACCACTTACAGAAACCTTCCACTTTGTCCTCCTAGCCTGCTCTCCACAGATAAAACCAGACCATGTCACTTCCCTCCCCGCATACCTTTCAATGGTTTTCCGTCGGTTCAGAATAAACACAACTTCTAACCATGGCCTACCAGGCAATGTATTATCTGGCTGGGTCTTACCGCCTATTACTTGGCCCCTTACTCGCTGAGCTCCTACTAGCTTCTCTGCTGCTCCTCAAAGAAGCTGCGCATCTCTCACATCACAGCCTGCATTTGTCGTCTCCCTTCACTTTCCTGAGCCCCCGACGTAAAGTGGCAGTCCCCACACTCGTTCCTATCTCTACTTTTGCTTAACTTCTCTTTAAAGCATTTCACCATATGTTGTTTTATATGCTTATTGTTTTTATGCCCTATCTCCCTTTACTACAAATGAAAGTTCCATAAAGTCAGAGATATTGTTTTATGTAAAGTTATACCAGCAACCAGATTAGGGCCTGACACTCAGTCTTTGCTAAATGAATGAATAAAACTCAGCTTCTAGCTCCTCAGCCTGAGAACATCACGCCCAGAATCAGCTTCCTAAGTCTCCTAGGAACTAGTCACAGAGAATGGGCTTTATTGTTAAACGGATCTTGGTGGAGAAAGAACATTGAAAGAATACTATTGCAAGAGGGTAAGGGGAAAGCCGAGAAAAGCTTCAATTAGGTGGCTCGAAGGACTCTCTCTCTCCTTTTCACTCTACATGCGTTTACTGGAGACAAGGCTAATGGAGAGTCACTCTTAAGTCTTACAAATTTTGAACTAAACCAAGGAACAAGGAGAAGAAATGGCCCTTACCTGCTGCAAAGAGGTTAAGGTTGGGGTGAGCAGCAAGGACCCAGAAACGATCATGGTCCCTGCGGAAGGTCTGAACCCCAGTCCTAGGGAAGCAAAAGGCATACACACTTACTAATGTCTGAGGACTCTTCAGCCCATTACATGCAAGAGTACTGAGCGGTAAGCCAGCACACTGATAAAAATGTTAAATCAGGGACAGTAAACTGCCCATTCTAAGTAAAGTTAGTCATGATCAATTCTATCAAGAAACAGAAAAAGGAAACGTCAAACTGACCCTATTATTTTGATATTTCGTTTCCTTCTCTGTCATAATTTCCTACTATACTACTTTCATTTCATATTTCTTATTTCTCTAGCTACAGAAGAACATGCTTAAATTTAGAGAAGAAAAATAATATACATGGAGATTTCTATTTGATGGAAAATTTCTACATGCTGGTTGATAACTAGGTTCCCTGAAGTGTTCTAGCTTGGAGCAGATGCAGAAAAGAGAAAAGAATTAGCTGTAGGCAAGAAAGAAAACTGGAAATAGATGATACACAAGGATGACGACTGTGTATGTGATGTGACTTGTTACATACTGCAGATAATAAGAAAACAAACAGAAGTGTTCTAACTTTAAAAAAAAGAGAGAGCCAGAGAGAGAGAGGGGCTTTCCTTCGGGTTAGGTTATACTATATCCTAACCCCCTTACCGCTTAGACATATCCCAGACTCGGATACTCTTGTCCTCGGAATTGCTGAGGATCAGCTCTTGGCGAGGGTGGAAGACAGCACAAGACACATTGTTATAATGGCCCCGGCAGGTATCAACCTCCCATGCCTTTGATTCTGAAGGGAAAAAAGAATTAGGGCTTCACAACTTCCTCTCAATGACAGTACCTCTTCTCCATCATCCTTTATCTCCGTACCCTGTATTGTTATTAGCTGTCATTATATAATAAATGTAAAACTCCATATGGCAGGTTTTAGTCACCACTGGATCTCCAGATGTTGAACAATGGGTAGTACAAAGTAGATACTCAATAGATATTTATTGAATGAATGCTTAGTTTTAATTGTATTCATACCCCTCAAAATCAGGACACCCAAAAAAGAATGGGGCAATTTTTAAGCTCCAAGGATTGGCATAACTACCAAAGATAGGAAAATGGGTCACAAGGTCCAGAAGACCTTGCTGGCCAGAGTCAACATCTTAGATGTGATGATACCGTCACTGGTTCACTCACCATTCATGCGCCAGATCTTCACTTGACGGTCATCTGCCCCAGACACAATAAGGGGCATAGTGGGATGGAAGGCAGCCCAGTTTACTCCACGATCATGACCCTGTGGGAAAAAGACGTGGTCTTTGAAAACTGCTTTATAATTATTACTCAGAGCAAATCAATAGACCATGCTGGTAATCATAAAAGACATTTCTGACTTTTACTCCTCCTGTGAAAAGACTCAAGGGACTATGCTGCTCTAAGATTTGAATATGAGAGTTACATGTCAATCTATCCAATATTACTCAAATTCTCATGGGAATTCCCAAATTCAGCTTTATTTGCATTTGGGATATACTGCCTTGTTCTTTTACTTGTCTACCTAGATCTTATTTCTCTAATTTACTAACATCTCAAGAATAAAGAGCAATTTTATAACTTAATGAAGAAATTCTCAAAGTGTGGTCAGTAAACTCCTGAAGGAGCCCCAGCATATTCTTAGGAAATCTGCATGATCAAAACTATTTTCATATTAAGATATTATTTGCCCTTTTCACTCTTATTCTCTCATGAGTGTAGTTTTCCAGAGGCTACAAGACACGTGAAAAGCTACAGTCATTGCTTTGACGCCTAACGGAATGTGTGCTTCTATGTTTCATATTTTAAAATGTTCTTCATTTCAATTTCATATATGGTAAAAACTGACAGAACCCAAATAAGCGAAAATTCTTTGGGGTTCTCAATAAGTTTTAAGAGTAAAAAGTGGTCCTCAGACCAAAAAGTTTAAGAACTGCTCTTTTTAAGATACCTTATATCCTACTTACAGTTGTACTCTGTACTAAGACAGAACTAGAGATGAGGTAGTTTTGAATTAGTAGTATTTTTGAGAGATATGCTGTGATGAAAAGCACCTGGGTTTTGGGGTCAGATCTGAGTTCAAATCCTAGTTTTCCATCTCTTAGATATACACGTATTTTGCTAAACCTCTTAATTTCTATAAATCTCATTTTTCCATTTGTAAAGTGAGGTTAATAACATCTACTTCAGTGGATAGCTATGAGGATTAGGTATTTTTTTAAATGATGGTGTTTTTCTCTTATGCTTTTCTATTTTCCCACCACGCACACAAGCTGCATACACATGGTTGGTTCTCAGTGACCTTGGTTCAATCCAACCCTTACGAGAGGCTTGAGAATGGGCGCTGCTGAGGGAGGATGACAGAGCCTATGCCAGCTGTCTGCCTCTCTACCCAGTAGGTTTATGTAAGGGAACATGACCCTCCCTTAGGTGGCACAGAAGCTTCATTTTTGTTGGTTCACCCACTTTTCTATTTCCAGTGCCTCAAAACAGTGCCTGGCACTGAATAAGCAGTGCACAAATCTTTGCTGAAAGAGTCAATAAATGTATGGCATATTGTCACTGTTTCCCTGGGGAAGAGCCCATATCCAGCCACAGGTTGTGGAGAACAGGTACCTCCAGTACATGCTTCACCACCGCATCCGTAGTTCCAAACAGATCAACCCCAGTTATTCCTCTCACGTCCGACTCCACTGCACCGGGGGACAAGTTTTTTTTCCTTAGACCTTTAAAATGGTAAGAGTGGGATGAAAGATGAAAATAATGTTACCAAAAAGATCACAGAAACTGAAGCACAGAAAGGTATAGTGATAGAAAGACCTTAAAGAAAAAGAGGGGAAAAAGAAATTCAGAATGATTGAAGAAAAGAGATACTGAGGAGCTCCCATCTATTTCCTTCTAAAAATTTTCAAAAGGGAAAAACCAGACAGAAGCTCATTCACTATCTTCTCTTTTGCTCCCTTAAAATTTAGACCCACCACTGGGATTTCTTCCCTGGGGAAAATCCAAACTTCTGACCCAGCTGCCTGCAACGAACCTCCCCTTAGGAGCTGTCTACTTGAGGTGATGCCTTATTTTCATTCTTTAATGTTCCTCAAATGGTCAACATTCAATTTCTACTTTCAATTTTATGAAATTGGCAGCAACTTTTCTTACATCATCTCAAAAAAATTTAGAAGAAATGCCATTTGGGGAGGTCACAGCTCAGTGTTTCTCAAGCTGGAAGCTTTTAGGCAACTCATGGGGACATTTTAAAGGAGATAAGGAAACTAAATCTATTAAATATAAAATAGCTATTTGGGGGAAGATACTGTAAAACTACGAAACTACACAAAGAATGTATTCGTATCTTTTACTTGTCTCTTGGACAGGGACAAAATAATTAAAACTGTCACGTCCTTTTAAGCTCTTGCTTGAAAGGCTGGTTATAGATTTGGATACATGCATTTTGCCATTAAACTTTTAGAGGCTGGTTTCATTGGGAGGAATTAGTCCATAATCTGAAAACAATAGAAAAGACACCAAGCTAAGAAGAATATTAATTGTATAGGACCCAATTTATGGCTCCACTACACCTATCTTTAAAAGCTATTTGTGCAATAATCAGAACCAAAACTATGATAACAATACTACTGCCTTTCATCTTTGTGGTTTTCAAAGTACCCTACCATATGTTACGTGATTCGATCCTGTTAACAACTCTTTGAGACAGGCGAACAGGTATAATTATACCAGTTTATAGATGAAAAAATGGAATTGGGACTAAAATCCTATCTTGTTTAAGTATTTTAGTAGGGAAAGAGGAAAATGGAACTACTAGCATCTGTCAAATAAAAAAGAAGTATCTATTAATTATGTGGGGTGGGGAATAAAAGCTATCGTTGAAAATAAAACCTAAGCCTAAATTTTGGCATCTGCAGGAAAACACAAACATTTAACGATTATGTTATCTTCACTGCTTCCACATTATAATATATCTCTTCTACTACAGGGGCACATAAACATCGGTATGGGAGAGGCAAGCACTTAAAAGGACACAACAGTTTTACTTATCTGGTCTCCTGTGCAAGATGAGCATTTAGTCAATAGGTAGAGGGGAAAAAAAGCCAATGTTTTTAAAAAAAATGCAGTCTCCCAGGGCTTCATAAATAATGTTATCACAGGGATGCCTCCTTACACTTATTTCACTCATCCCTTTAATGGGCTCTGTCAACTTTTTCTAATGAATCTGGTTTATGAAATGGAATCAAAGGAAAATATAAAGACAGACAGCTGTGAGGAACTTCACCTCCAGTAAGCTTCAGCAAACACATTAAAAGGAAAGCTGTATGACAGAATGGAAGCCTTTGTTGCACTTGCTTGTAATGGTCCAGGAAAAGGAAGGGCAAAACCAGACAGATGAATAGAGACAGGCAGTAAAAAGATACTTAGAGAAGAAATATTTGAGCCTTTGAAGAGCCACTCACTAGGACTGAACGACAGATGGAAAATTTCTACAGCAGCTACTCAAATCCAGAGGGAGGACAGACACTCAGAATGGACCAGTTTGACGCACGCCTCCCAATGGGGACCAGGAGAGGTGGTGAAAAGAGAGGGATGAGGACAGGATTTGGCAGCACATTAATACTGTTTTAGCACTCATTTCAAAGATTAAGCCTGAATTACATGGGCTTCACATGCAAAGGTGTGAGCACATTAAGATAATTTAACTGTCAGTTTACTTGGAAACTCAAGATGAAAAAGCAACCTATCTTCTATATCTAGGTTGTAAATACATATCCCCTTCCATACAAATATTTTTTGCCAGGCTAACACAAAAGACTCAGGTTAAGGTAGCCCCAGGAGGCTCAATTCTCATGAGAGAGGTATCAAAAAAGACAGGTTTTCCCTTAAAGAGCTCTGTCTTCTTATTACTACCTACCTCAGAGAGTCCCCTTTCAGACACTGAGAAATGAGAATTTTCAGCAGTCCTCTAAATGTGAGGGTACTCATTTTCTGACTCTTAAGAACCAACTTTTCCTCTGTTGGAAATATTAGCTCTGGTCCCTAACATACCTGAAAGCTAATTCCTTTTCCTGTGTTCAAACTCATTTGAACCTAGGCAAAAATAAAGAAGACACTACTTTCTCAAAAAGGAAAGAATAAATGTAAAAGTCTAACCACAAAAGCTCCTTCCATTTGGTTAAATATCAAAGCATCTCCTTCCACTCTGGCTAAGAGGTTAATGGAAGTCAAGAGAGTTGTGAGTAGAGAAAAACACTTAGAAATGGTAGAGAGCATTAACATTAGTACAGCAAGTTAGCACAAAATTTTCAACATAACATATGCTAAGTATAGCAATCACAATATTATTATATAGTAATCCATGCACTTCACACATTCAAGAGCAAGTATCATCCCAGCTGGGGCGATACTCTCCCTCTTTTCTCTGATTTAAAGCCCCTAATCCTGATGCAAAAATGTTCTCCAGCCTATAAAAATGAAGAAGAGGATTCTTGCCTTGGGCATTTCATGATCACCAATGAGAATCCATCCACCTAACTGCCGCAAATTACTTTAGTTTGGCCACAGTGAATTGCTGTGCTAGCATCAGGTGGCCTGAGCAGGGTAAGGCCCTTCTCAACTGGGTGCTTTAGGAAAGAATTATACCCTAATGGCCAATGCATCCGTTTATGTGTGTAAACAAATTAACTTCTTTATGATCTAGAGTGGCATTAGCTGTGTACCATTCTTAAAGAATGGAGAAAATAGTCAAAGTATCTGAATAGCACTTAATTATTTCACAGAAAGGCTATTCTAAACAACTGGCCCCTGATCACCTCAAACAGCATGAGCCAGGATCTAACCACATCAGCTTCCCACATCATGAGAGAGGGTGCTTTGAATGTGTGCATGGTGAAAAACCATGAAAAGCCACAGCTAGGTTACTGGGAGAGGGAATAAAAAGCTCCCTGGAACTAGCAGTGAGAAGAGGGCACAGGCTCACAGTACCTGTGCCTAACTCCTTCTGCTGGCATGGCTGGTCACATCTGGGTGTACTTTAAAAAGCTTAGCCAGTCTGACGGAAAACTGCAATGGCAGAGTACAACTGCCCTGTCTCCAATACACACTTGTTTATACCACTCCCTTCTAATTCTGAACCTTTGAAACCTACAAAGACAGCGTGACCTAAAGGCTCTACTCTCCAACTGTCCTCATCTTCCCCATGGCTTGTTTTTATGCTACGTGAATCTTAACTATTACAACGTTCCAAACATCGTGCACAGGAACCCAAATTTCCGACTTGCTGTTCATTAAGGGCTTGTAAGAACAGCAAGTACCCTATTGCCCCAGTCCACCATGCCACAGGGAGCTGGGAAAAGTTATCACCTCAGCCATATAATGCAGAAGGGTGACACCTTTACTTCCACAAGGAACCACACGAGGAGCTACAAGGGAGCCTTCCTTTCACAGAATGAAAATACTGCTTTGTAGTATAGCCACTGACCTTTTAGAGAAACCAATCTCCAAGAACTCCTAAGGCAACAAATGAATAAAAAGAGATGCTTCAGCAAGTGATAAGTAAATTTGACTGGGCAGAGAACCAATGGGCATTAAGCATGCCATTTCCATATTCCAAATCTCAACGGAGCACTTCCATTCATCTAGCATGATAACCTCGGAAACAGTCCTTTCTCTGCACTTCAATCATTTGGCTAGCAACTTCTCAGATCTCCTGTACATAGCACTAAACACTGACATCTTTATCCTAAAATCAAGATATATAAACTGGGAAACGTGGGATTATCCCAACTATCCAAAATCTTTAAGTTATTTCAGTTTCTGATTATTTTAATTTCTAGAAGTCTGCCCATTAAAAGGTATTCTAGATATAAAAATCCACTCCTCATCCCATGCACCTTATACTAGAAGGAATGTAAGAGATATTTTCCTATTTATAAATGAAGCCACAGGATCCAAGAGTCCTGTTTCCTTATATTAATCTGTTCCCAAAATTCATTTTTGTCAGAGATGTATTTTTTAATTTTAGTGGAAAACTTGATTCTTAATCAAATACCCCCCACAATACACAGATTTTAACAGAAAACTGACCTACCTAAAAAGTGGAATTTTATTCAAATTAAAAGAATTTTCTAGACCAACCACTTTTCTTATGGAATACCTCTAAATCAAGAACCATTAAAAGCAGATTTAGTATCTTCAGAGACAAAGATGCTATTACATGAGATTGATATATTACATGATACTATTATATATAATAGAATATTCTGAATTTTCCTGTCCTAAGCCAACTACCCTATTTTAAGCGATTGCAGTTTTGCACCAGACATGACTAGGTTGTCCCCTGAACTTGGGCAGCTCACCAGAAATATCCCAAACACGCACAGTCTGGTCCAGGCTGGCTGATACAACCAGGTCTTCCGAGGGGTGGAACTGAGCACACATTACATAATGGTTGTGCCCTGTTAACACACTGCAAGAAGGAAAAAGAAAGACAAAATCAAATTGGGAGCAGGAATCAAGAGACGCCTATGTGCTGAATAGCATCCTCCATATTCAGCAGGTGCGGATCCAATCGTACTTTTTATTTCGGAGGCAAAAGCAAGTTATCCTAACAATTCCGAACAAATAATAATAAGCAAGGCCAGCTATTTTAACAATAGCTTTTATTTTTTCCTCTAATGCTTTGGTATTTAAATATTAGTAACTTCAGGAGAGCTGAGATTGCATAGTTCTCTTCTCACCTTAAAGATATATTAAAATATCAAAAGGAATCTTAGCAATTAATACTGGAAGCTATCTTGTTAGATTTTAGTGGGGTATCCCTCTTAAAGGGAATCATTTTAAATGGTTCCTACATGTTCATGGAAAGCCCTAGATCCAAACACAAAGCAGGACAGAGGTCAAAACCTTGACTCAAGTTTTACGGAATCAGAACTGAAAACCAGCTAACAGTTTTGTTCTCAAAATGACCCCCTTTCCCTGATAAGAAATGATCAGAAAATCCAGATGCATAGACTGTTAATGAGACTGCCTCTATATTTATCATTTGTATGTAAAAGCGTCTTACAAATACAATCAATAATTAATCAGCAGACATAGCCCATCAGGAAAGTGCAGAGATGATTATAAAAAAACCCCAGGAAGAATGAACACTCTTTTTGGGTGTCGTGTCTCCTGCTTTACCAGACACAGGTTCTAGACTGCCAGTTCCATACTCGGATGGTCTGATCATCTGATGCACTCAGGATCCACGGATATTCCTGGAAGATATTCCAGAAAAAGAGTTTGAACATTGAACAAATGTGTTCTTTCAGTCTCCTGCACCAACTTCTCTCTTTGGAGGGAGCACTCTGTTGCTTAACATCTCAGCTGTATCAGTGCAAAGGTATTGCTAATTGTGATAAATCAGGCTAGTTGTCTTCTTCTCCTGATCATTCTACCAGCTTTTCCCAACTTTGGTACTTTAACCTACAAGATTTAAGAATGGAAGCCAGACAAAAGCATTACTGATTCTCAAAGGCAAGTGGTGTACTATATATTTACATTTGCCCCTACATATATGCATATGTGTATTCATATTTACATATAATTTTATAAATTAAGATCCTGTGAAAAGATCTTCTCTCTTCAATGCTTGGACTGGAACACTGTTTTATAGTCTAACTTCCCCCTGTCACAACATCCAGTCTCAAAAAATTCCCAGGTCTCAGTAACCAAAGCAGAAAGCAACATGTAAGAACAATTTAACACTTTAAAAATCTATAAGCTTGTTGGGAAAAGGAATTATTTCTTATTCACAATTCTATCTCCAGTGTTTAGCACAGAACTTAGTAAGTACAGGCACACACATACTTATTGAAAATAAGGTTTTTCGTAAATCCCCAGCTAGATGGCTACTTGTTCGAGACAAGAATCTTTAGCAAGTCCTTTATGGCAGTGACAAATATTCCCTACTGAATAGATTGTCTTAGTGAGTGGTTATCATTCTCAAATGTTTCAGCAATAATTTCCACAATTATCCCTATCCTAAACCTTTTTTAATCTTAGAAAAGGAAATAAAGTACATTATCCAGGAAATTCTTATTTATTTCATTATATTCTTTCTAACTTAATTCAAGACACTTAGTTTACTAAGACTCAAGGAATAGTACAAGTTAATTCTAATAGCACAGAATTATAAAAAGATCCATCCAGGTTGGGACTGGATTAAGAGGTTGGCAGTCTATCTTAATTTCCAGCTCAGTATCCATCTACTATGACACCTGACAGATCAAAGAAAGTAGTAAAACTGGTTAAGGGAACAGCCTCTACCTGACCCTAAAATCCTAGGGTAGACAGGCATAATTGTTACTGCATTAAAATATTTGTTAGCTCATTAAAATGGCCTTTTACCTTGACCTTCCCCCACACACCTACTCAGTAATACTTCACATGGGATTAACCTGCAAATTGTTATTTGCTAGCTCAGCAAACCTAAAACCTAAAATCAAACCTTCACTTTTCCCTATAGAGAATCAATGCCTTCCTCCTAGAGCCCACTGAATCCAATTAAATTCAGGAACTGTTATGCTGCTTTTTGCAGAAAGAAACAAAGCAGAAAAGTCACACCACACAGATCCTAAAAGAATCACTCCATAACCTAACAGTTACCAAAGTTGGGTTCCTGAGGAACAAGAAGACAATTCTTACAGGGAAACTGAAGAATGCTCTACAACCTAGAGCCACCATGGCTACTCACATGATGAAAAAACGTGGTGCGTATGTAGTCCAAGTGCCCAAGCAACGTGAAGAGACAGCGCCGAAGCTTGTAATTCCAAACCTGCAAAGAGAGAAATCCAACTAAGGAGCAGGACATAGGGCTCTTAAGTCCCTAAAAGGCTCAGGTTTCTCAATAAACAAGTTTAGATTTGTCTTCTGTCATTTCTAAATAGGTAGGAACATTGATGGGGGTCTCGTTTAAGGCTGGAGGCAAAAAGACCAAGGAAGAAAAACTATAAGTCAAGTAAACAACATGTGGGGAGGGAAAAAGGCAAGACTAGGGAAAACCTAAAGATACAATGACACAAAGACTTTCTTCCTTTCCTTGGGGAGAAACCATCACCATTTAATAACTTGAAACATGATGTTTATCCAGGGCTTAACTTGAAACTCTCCTTTCTACTGCATAATTGCATTCTTAGCTTGAACACAGACCCCTTCGTGCTTTACTTAGCACCTTAGCTTGGGATAAAAAAATAAGACAGATACCATGACTCCGAAGGAAACCATAATATAACATATGACATCATCATCTCTTAGACTGCTAACTTGGTGTTAAATGATGCCCACACATTGGTGGTCTGTACTTGCCTATCATACAGACAGTAACTCGTCACTATGGAAAATACTACATTTTTCAGTTAGGCTGAGCTAAGCAGAAAAACATCATATTCAGTTATGAAGTTCAGCCAACTACAAAAGTACGGGGCATCAATGGACACAAATGAAGAAGACCCTAAAATCAGGACCATAAATGTACCTTATTTTCCTCATCCAGAAAACCTCCAAAAAAGTGCCAAAAGAAGAGGTCAGGTGCTTTTTGGTCTTTAACATTTAATATTTGTTTATAATCTATCCAGGCCAGCTTGTTTTTATTTTTTTTATTCCTAAAAAAATTTAAATTTTCTTTTATAGATTACAGAAAGTGATACTATTTCCTGTAGCAAATTCAAACAACCCCAAAGTATGACTGTCCAAACAAGAATGTAGGCTTCCTAAAGGCAGGGTCTTTGTCCATCATGCTCAAAACTGCACCCCTAGCATCTAATATAGCATCTAACATTTAGCTGGAGCTGAATAAGTATGTGTAGAAATGAATAAAGGTCAATAACACAAGAAGTGAAAGTATTTTTCCAATACCTTCACCTCCGTCTGTTTAATCACCTATAATTACACATGTACACAGTAGAGTTGGAGTTTTACACAAACATCAGATCATACCATAAATACTATTCTGTAACTAGCTTTCTTCCCCCTTACAGAGTTCATGTTTTAAACTGTCATATTTCTAGTTTCAAACTGTTGAATCCTTCACAGTCCTCCATCAAACTCCAGAACTGTGAATCCCTAAAAGCCCTACAGGGTTTTTAGACTATGGCCATTTGTGGTTTCCTGTCTTATTCTTTGTAAATCAAAATCCAATCAAAATTTCGGTCTTTATCTTATTTCTTTACCTCTACCTAAACCTACATTTAATCGGAATATAGCAAACAATATGATGGTCCATAAACATGACTTTTCGAAATAATTCCACTTTCATCAGAGAAACATAAAGAACACAGCACAATTAACACTGCATACACACTAGCCAGCTATAACAATTTCTTTATTTAAAAATAACAGCCTCATTGAACTATAATTCAAATCCCATATAATTCACCCATTTAAAATATAGAATTCAATGGTTTTTAGTATATTCACACTTGTGCAACAATCACCATAATCAATTCTTGAACTTTTCATCACCCCCAAAGAAAACTATACCCATTAGCAGTCACTCCCCATTTCCTTCCAACCCTGGCAACCACTATTCTACTTTCTGTCTCTACCGATTTGCCTATCTGGACATTTCAAATACATGGAAGATAATTCCTTTTTAAAAATATTAATGACTTTGGAAAAAACTTTTTTCTTGTATGTCACTCAGTCTTTCCTTTTCTTAAACAGGTTATAAGGAACCCAAATTAGCCATTCTTGATACTCAGTGGTCATCAATACAGATAATAAATACTTTATAGAGATGTTACAATGAAGTGATATCCTCAGGAGCTTTTGCGGTCTATCAGGTGGTTTGAGTGTCTACCAGCTGCCCTCAGGATGCAGTGCCTAGGTACTGGAAAACAGAAAGAACTGTTCTTCTCATATTTCTAATGCCTTTTTTTCTCTGCAGGTGGCTGCCACTTTTCATGTCTGTCACCTAAGCTTTGCTGTGTATGAAAGGTACCTTCCTGAGGTAGCCTCTGAAAAAGATTTTACTTTTTTCATGAAGTAGATTTCACTGGTTTGGTTGATATATACACTTAATGAAATCAACCTGTGTAACTAAAGAGAGAAAATTTTGACTTTTTCAATAGGTTCAAAGTCTTTAGCTACAGCTCTGCCTTTAGCATAGTCAAGCTTCTTTAAAGAGTTGCCACATTCTGTCTCTGCTTCCTCACTTCACACTAAGAGGCTAAGATCGCTTAATGTCCTAATTAAGCAATCCAAAGGCTACTTGGTATTTATCTTATTCTGACCACTTTCTCCTTCCTTGGCATCTAGTAAGCTTCTGCTCTTCCTCTTGGTTCATCTCCAACCTCTCAAAACATTCTTTCTTAAATTAACTCTACTTCCTCTATTTCTTAAACGACACTTCGTCTTCTCATTCAGCGTAATCCCTGAGTGACATCTTCTACTTCCGCTTTGGCTCTCTCCTTCAAGGTGACAACTCCCAAATGCATCTCTGGGGCAGACAAATCCCCACTCCACTGTCCCTTAGGTACCCAAACTCAGCAGAGCCAAGACGGCATCCACACCCAGCCGCTATGGACTCAGTGCTCCTGTCCTCGACCAAACGCAAATGTTGAAATCCTAATGTCTACTGTGATGGTATTTAGGAGGTGGGGTCTTTGAGAAATGCTTAAGTCACGAAGGTGGAGCCCCCACTAACGGGATTAGTACCGTTATGGGGAGACCACACATAG
The DNA here is from genome assembly GCF_040802235.1 of Manis javanica. Lineage (NCBI taxonomy): Eukaryota > Metazoa > Chordata > Mammalia > Pholidota > Manidae > Manis > Manis javanica. The sequence continues at coordinate 7,279,795 of NC_133169.1, read as the reverse complement.
TTCCCTCCCGCTTTCCTCCACGTGAGGACATGGTGAAAAGCCAGCAGCCTGCAGTCCAGAAGAGGGCTTTCACAAGAACCCAACCAAGCTGGCACCCTGATCTTAGATTTCCAGTCTCCAGAACCATGAGAAATAAGTGTTCGTTTGTTTGTAAGCTACTCAGTCTGTGGTATTTTGTTACAGAAGCCTAAAGCAAGTAAGACGCCAGCCTCCTCCAGGACTCAGAAAACTGTAGTCCTCTTGCTTTTCCTTCTGAGTGAAGGGAAACTCTTGTACCCAGTGACCAAAGCCAGAAGCCTGAAATAAATAAAAGTCATCTCATTATTTCCACTTACCATCCTTCCACATCCATCCAACAGACGGATTCGTTTCCTTAAGCTCTCACGTCCAACTCCTTCTCTCCACTTTGAATGCTACCATCTAAGCTCAGGTGCTGTTCATCTCTCACACCGACTTACGCTGGAGTGTAAGTACACAAGAGTCGCCTAACTGGTACCCCTGCCTCCAGTCTGCCCAGTTCACTCAGTCTCTCCTCTATTGTCACCCAAGTAATTTTTTTTTAAAGTATGTTAATATGGTATCACTCCTCTATTTAAACCTTGTTAATAGCTCCTTGTCACCTACAGAACAACATTCAAACTTCTGAGCACCGCAGACAGGTGCTCCGTGAGCTGGTTCCTCTATTCTGCCTTTTCTTCTACCTTTTCTCCAGATTTTACCCATACAAATTTATATTTTCTCAAATGTATCCAGCTAAGTTAATGTCTTTTTGTCTTTGTATGTGGATTGTCCTCCCCTATTTCACTTTGGTTATCTTTATCTGCATTATTCACCAAACTGTATATGCTACTATTTGGGTATATATTTATCTCCTCCATTAGGACAAAAGCTCCTTGAAAGCACAATTTACTATTTGTTTCTGAATTCTCAAAAAAATAAAACAGTGTCTGGTACATAGTATACATTCAATAAATGTTTGTTAGATATATGCTTTGGAAAATGTTAAAAGCCTAAGCTCTGTATGAATGGATGTCCTATTTTTTAGTCCTTTCCATAATTCCCAAACCCTACACCCTTTGTTCTTTATTTCCTGTCATGATGGACCCTCTGTACCTTAATCTTATAGTCATCTCCTCCAGAGACAAACAATGGCTGCTGCTTATGGAAGTCAATGCCTCGTACTGGACCTGGGGAAGTAGGAAGGAAATACAAGTTAAAAGAACGATGTATGCTTCCTAATATCAAAAGTGATTCCTGGTCAGCATTTTCTAGTTTTATCCCTTCTACATTCTTTATCCTAAAGAACACTTAAACTACTCAAGAAGACAACAAATACTTGTATCTCTTTTAAGTTCCTACTGAAAATTGTTATCTTACCATCATGTTCATCAAATTTATCAATGAGGGTACACATCCGATAGTCCCATAACTGTATGACCCCATTGTGTAAACTGGTCAGGATCCAGGGTCTTTTGGGGTGAAAACTGAGCCCTGGGAAAAAAAAGAATGATCCAATTAGTTAAGCACCACATCACGTCCTGTCAATTCTGATAAGAGGAACAGCTAGATTAATTGTAGAGTCATATATTCATTCACTGGATGCCAAACATTGTGAAGTTTATGTTATCAGGCACTGGAATTTTGTTATATTCCTTTAAATATTGTTGGGCTTTGTTTTAGGACACAGTTAAGTTACTTGGAATTAGTCGATTATTTTGAGGCTTGCTTTTAAGTTTTGTTATTGCTGGCTCACAGAAGCCTCTAGCGTAGATCTAATTTGGTACCACTATTAAGGCAATACCCTCTAAGGTCTCTATACAATGTCCTGCACTTAGGAGGTCTTTCCATTGTGGCTAGCAGCAATACAAACAATTCCCAGCACTATGTGAGCTCCATGTTCTTCTGCCTTCTCCTCTCCGATGGTTCTTTCCTGGCTTTGGGTGGTTTCCTCAAAGCCAAGTGCATATTAGTACTCAGACAGAGGCCTGACGGGATCTCCTGCAGAACTCCAGTGTGTTCTGAGTAGCAACCTCTTTGGTATTTTGCCCAGAAAATTCTAGCTATCTTGGATTCCCTGAACTATAAATTCTGTCTCTTCTGTAAACTTTCCACCTCCCTGTACTGTAGCCTGAAAACTCTCTCCAGGTAGTAAATCAAAACAATCAAGAGGACTCATCTCATTTATTGCCTTTCTCTCAAAAATCGCTCTTCTGCACTGTCTGTTACCCAATGTCTGAAAACCTTTGTTTCACACATTTTGTTCAGTTGTGCAGCTGTTTGTGGTGGAAAGGTAAATCCGGTCTCTTGTTATTCCATCATGATTGGAAATGGAAATCCACAGAAGTAACAACTGCTAACATTTTGAAGACTATTTTTAGATTTTTAACGCAGATCATAATCATTTTATGCAAATAGAAATGACATTATAATGTTGTGTAAACTTCTTTCCTCACTTAACTATATATCATGGATTATATATTACATCTAAGTACATGAACATAACCTCACCCTTTTTAACAACTGCAAGGTACATAGTATATATGTACCATTTAAAAAAATTATTCTGATGAGCATTTGTTTCTTCCCTAATGCTTGTTTATCAGAAAATGGGGCCTAATGAAGATAAATACTTCTACACAGTCTAGAATATTTGCATTACTAATGCTTTAGGTAAAAACCTGGAAGTGGGACTGTTTACGAATAGGGTATGTTCATTTAACATTTTGGTAGATACTATTTGGTACCAGGAATTCTTAATGGTACTGTTCATGATCAAGATTCCAATGAGATTTAGAAACTGCTCAGAATCTAGTCTCACATTAATAATGGCCTCCAGTTTTTAAGCTACTGAGTCTATGCCAGACACTGTAATAAGTGTTTTTCATACACTTTCTCATTTTAATTCTCTCTATAAAAGAATGTTAATTATTCACATTTTACAGATAGATTTAGAAATGTCATTAAGTCACCCAAGGTCACACAGTGTGTCTGACTCCAAACACCAAGTTTCCAACCACTTTGCAATACTGCGTCTTACTAAATATTCAAGATATATGTATGTAGTTTTCCAAGTCTCAAGAGACCTTACTTCTCTGCCTTGACCATTGCAACATTCTAAGAAACTGCTACTGCATTTCAGTCATTTGCCTTCTGCCCCATCTACTGGTACTCAAGCTTTAGAGTTACTGTATTTAGGAGAAGAAAAAAAAAAAGATACCAGATTAAACTAATTTCAGGTAACGAACAATACTAAAAATTTATTCATCGTTTATCTGAAATTCAGATATAACTAGACGCCCTGTACTTCATCTGGCAGCCTTAACAAGCTCAGCCTTTACTGGGGTTACAGGTTTCAATGTCCTGTTTCCAGGAAGGAAATAAAAGCCCCACGGAGGCATTGGATGTTGATATGGGGCAGCTCACGCCTCCTTAAGAAAGGTAGCCAGGGCTGGTCCGCAGCCATTCCCTACAACAGGGTCATCAGAAAGCCAACAGGTCCCAGGGCCTTGGCAGGTAAAGGTCACGAGCGCGGGCTCGGGGAAAGGAGGGGGCGGGCCTAAGGGACCTCCTGAGATGGGGGAACCACTAGAGGTAAATCAAGTCCCGAGAACACACCAAAGAAGAGAGGCGTGGAGAACCGCTCGCCGGACCTAACCTCCCTCCCTCTCATCTTCCTCTGGGTTCGAACGGTGAGCCCAAGCGGCCTGCAGGTCTACCCTCTCTCTCACTTCCCCCGTCACAGCGCCGCCCCTGACATTCAGTCTCCGTGCTCCCCCTATCCCTCTCCTCTACCTTTGACCCGTGCGCTCTTGGTCTCGAATTTGGTAAGCATCCTTCAGGCCTCAGCTGCGAGGTGCTAATCCGAGACTCGCCACTCCCTGCTGTACGCGGCGGCCTCCACGTCAGCGCCCCTAGGCCGCGGCACCCGGAAGCTCCTCGGACAAGAACTTCCGGTCCCAGGAGCTCCGGGCCACAGAGACGGAGTCAATGCTGGCCTAGAGAGGCAACTGCTGGACAAGAGAGGAACACAGGCTTCCGCTCACCCAAGAGGCAAGATGGCCACGGCTGGGGGCGGCTCTGTAGTTGACCTGGGAAGTCGGGGCCTTCTTCGCCTTTTGTCTTTCTGCGTCCTACTGGAAGGTGAGGCCTCCCGCGCCCGTGAGCTTCAGTGTGTAAGGGAAACCTTACAAATCGGCCCAGGCGCGAGCGCCACTGTCTCCCGTCTGGTCCCATCTGCCCCTCTGTTCCCCAACCCTGTGAATCCTTTCTCTTTCGTTCCCACGACACAAGTTCCCCCTTTGCCTGGAGCTGAGGGTCCCTGGACCACAGGGTCCCTTCCCCGCGGTACGTCGTGTCTCTCCATTTACTCCTCCAGGCCCCGCCCTGGGTTTGCAGCCTGACTCTCCCACTTTGTCCGGATGCCTCCCTTTTGCCCCATGGCCCCAACCACCCCACCCACATTCAAAAAGGGCAGGTGTCAGAGTTCTTCTTGCTTCCCAGCGCGTTTAGACTTTTTAAGATGAAAGCAGCCGCATTCTGTGGGTGCGGTGCAGCGCTTAAGAAAGTAGATTCCTAATTTCTTCCTGTGTCGATTCCACCGTAAACCCGCATGCCTGTGCTTTGCCTCAGTTTGTCTCATCAGTAAAGTGAGACAAAGGCAGAGTATGGGTACTTTTTACTGTTTAGACCGTGAAATAATGATTCAAGGAACTTTAGATATTTATAATGTGCATAAATGTTTGCTTACACACATTTATGTTCTAGTTGGTCAAGCCCTGCAGTGCAAACATGCCTGTATATAAACCATGACCATACCTTCCCCCAAGCTCAGATTGTCTTTAAAGATCCCCACCCCCACACCATGGGTACACACAAATGACCTACTGATGTTCGATTCACTGACAGGTGTGTGGCATAAAGTTCCTCCCAATTCTGTTCAGACTGCTGGAAAAATGTCTCAGAAAGATTTTTTATTGTGTATATGTTCTTATACTGGCACTCTTTTATTAAGTGATTAGTAATATACGTAGAGGGTAGAAAAACATAAATGTGGTACATCTGGTAGGTTCAACCAGAATCTGGTACATCTGAGGTTAAATGCCTTTCTTTTGATAAATCAAGTTTTCTGTCTTTCAGCTTCAGTTTCAGTTGCTCTCTGCAGAATTTGTTTTGTAATAACCCATTGGCATGTAGCTGGGTGCATTTATCTGTTCCCAGAAGCGAGAAGAATGGACATTATTCCCATTTTAGAAACTTTTGTATACCCAAGTTGTACAGTGAGCTAATGATATGGTAGAGGCTAGTACTAAATGTCTTTCAATTTGTTTTAACACTTTTTATCTTCTAATCAGTTTTGTGCAGCGGAAACTCAGTGGAGAGGAAGATCTACATCCCCTTAAATAAAACAGCTCCCTGTGTCCGTCTGCTCAATGCTACCCATCAGATCGGCTGCCAGTGTGAGTTGATCTTGCTTTGTGTTTGTGGCTGTTGGCATTTCAACCATATGGAATATATTTCTGTCATTTATCTGTGTCCTAGATATAAAGATCCAAGCCCTACTGGGAAGTCTTGACACACAGATTGAGCTGTGTGGGTGGGAGGTGATAGAGAGACCCATTTGTTAAACCAGGCAAGATAATTAATAAGAGCTGACATTTGTTAGGCTACATAATTGAACTTGTTATATGTGCATCTCATTAAACCATCTCAACTTCATGAAGTAGGTTCCGTTGTTATCCACATTTTACAAAGGATGAAAATGAGAGAAGTTGAGAAACTTTTCCAAGATCACCCTGCTATAAGTGATGAAGCTAGGCTTGGGCTGTGCTGGTCCAAGTTCTAAGCCAGGACGCCTAACTACACACAGTAGCTTGAATAGAAAATTATACTGTTTTCCAAGGAGAAAGAAGCCTCATCACTGTTTGGAGTCAGTCACCACCTACACTCTGAATGGTCTTTGGCACCAAAATGGCCTTCTTTTAGACAGTGAACTATTTGAAGAGAAGGCCTTGAGAAAGCCAAGTAGTTGCTAGAGGAATTATAAAAGCATTTGTCTTTGTCTTTATGCTTTATAAATGTGTTCCAAAACAGGGCACCATGATAATGTGGTTATAAAACTGCAAAAAGGAAAAAAGTTTGATCTGATGGCTCAAACCTAGTCCCTCTTAACTTGCTTAACTTGCTATCTTCAGATTTTGTTCTGTGGGTAGTAGCTCTGCCAGAATGTAGTTTTTCAGGTAAATAGGAAACTTTAGAGTCTAATCTCGGCTGCTTCATCATCAGATTGGTCACCTCTGAATTTCAATTTATGCCTGAAAAAAATGGTTAGACTATTCCTGCATAAAGCTGAAAGTCAACTACTTTTAATAGATGTTTGTTGATGATGCCGGACAAGTGGTGGGTCTCAGGAGTATTGTGTGATTGCCTGAAACCTTCCAATTTGGTAGGAGAAAACTGAGACACTGGGAAATGGACTTGCTCAAAGTGGCAGTTACTTTCCTACCCACCCTTCCCTGGGCTATAGTCTGATAATTGTCCCATGTCCCTACTACAGAAAATACTGGCAATTATCTGGTTCTAAACAGTTCCAAATAAAATTTTTTTTTTGGTCTTAGTTCTTAGACTGGGTATGTGGGTAGAAGAGACCCAGCATGGGCTGAGATCAGACTCAAGTGCACAAGCCTTGGACCTCATTGTCATGGAGCTGGGCTCTAAGATACCCTCTTTGGCAATGAGTCATTCTGCTGCATGTTCTTAGAGCAGCCCTGTGGGAAGCATAGCATTAGCCTCTAGAGATAAAAGCCAAGTGCCAGGATAGAGAAATAAGAGGGGAGGGGCTGGACTCTGGCCACTTCCTCATTAAGATCTTGTTTCCTTTTCAACCTACTTATTTCTAAGTCTTACTTCATCATATCTGTCCATCCTGAGCAAGCTACACCCTCTTTAATTATGGTTGCTAGCATGGTAAATTTAAGGAGAAAAAGACCTAGGTTTGCTTTTCTGATTAGATTGTTTCAGTTGGACCCTTTTAAAGTGTTATAAACAGGTTCCTTTCCTTTTCTTTCCTCCCTATTTTAATCTGACCTCAAAGTATGAGATGAACAGGGTGGAAAGTTCCTCACTGAAGGCACAGAAAAAGTAAGCAAGTTATTTAAGACCACACAGCCACCAATTAGAACCCAGATTCGAATCCAGGTTTTTGTTTTTGTTTTTAGTCCAGTATCACAGCTTGTTTTCCTCCTGTCTTCCTTGGAGCTGGAGTTAAGTACATTTTTATTTGCCAGACTAGCTCCTCCTTGACCACGTTTTAAATGCTAGGGCAAGGACTGTTGTCTTTGTTTTGCTTAGAACTGCCGTTGGTAGTGAAGTTTCCTAAAGTTGTTCCAGATCCTTCAATTTCTCTATATTTATCATTATCATTATCAGCATGAACTTACTAAGCATTTACTAAATATGGCATAGTTAAATGTTGGGGACCTGCTTCCATGTCTAGATTTTACTAGATCCCATGGGAGAAGAATTCTGCTTGGCTGGCAGTCTGAAAGTACTTACAGTTTTGCCTCATGCAAGTTTTAAGTACTTTAGTGCCTGAATCTAGAGCCATAATTCTCGTGCCTGGCTGTGTACTGTGTATAATAAAGAATTGTAAGTGGCATGTTTTGGAAGTACACATACCTTTTAGAGATTTTAATTTAGTAGATCTGAGGCAAGACCCAAGTATTCATATTTTTTTAAATTCCAAAGTGATTCTGATACACACAACCCAGGTTGGGAACTACTGCTATAATAAAACAATTTATGAATAACACATCCAGTTTCCTCTGGAAGAAGACTTATGAGGAGACCCTGTGCTGTCTCTGCATGGCTCACTAGGGACTTAACCAGTATTGCGACACAGAATTCAAGGCCTTCTGGGCCATGCATCACCCGTCCTCCAGTGTCGTGCTTCCCATTCTCTGTCATGTTTGAGACACTTAGAAAGTGTTATTTGTTGATTTCACTCATTGTGGAGTATAACAGCAAAGCAGAACTGAAGGAACAAAACAGCAGCAGACGCACAGATCCAAGAAGGGACTAGCGGTTACCAAAGGGAAGGGGTTGGGGAGGGTGAGTGGGGAGGGAGGGAGAAGGGGATTAGGGCATTATAATTAGCACCCACAGTATAGGTAGGTCACAGGGAAGGTAGTACAGCAAGGAGAAGACAAGTAATGACTCTGTAGCATCTTACTGTGCTGATGGCCAGTGACTGCACTGGTGGGGGTGGGGACTTAATAATATGGGTGAATGATGAAACCACAATGTTGTTCATGTGAAACCTTCATAAGATTGTTTATCAGTGATACTTTAATTGCAAACATAAAAAAGAAAGTAAATGTTATTTGTATAGCATCCTGGTACATACAGAGTTAGATGATATTCGTTATCTATCCTGGGGTAACAGACAAGTCTGCTCCTGTCTGGGGGTAATCAGCCCAGGGTGTTTTATTGAAACCCTAGGTCCCCAGGAGTGAGGGGAATTAATTAGCACATCTCTAATCCATTCAAGGTCCCTCAGTTGGGAAGCTCTGTTCTGGAGACCTTGAAGTTCTTGATTAACTTTACCTAAAACTGTCCAAAAGCAAGTAAAGTCATTCCCAAATAGGGCAGAGGAATGGAGATCCAGGAATGGCACTGAAGCCAAGGGAACATACACGTACATTTTCACAAGGGAAGATTCAGAGCTAGAACTCTGAGCTAGAGATCTAGAGCCTGCTAATTCCTGGAGAAAATATAGGTTTGCAGACTTTGATGTCTGCTGTTTTAGAATCTGTATATATGGCTAAATGAGGCTGAGGGAAAAAGGCAGGAGAATAAAGATCACGGAGCCTTTCTGGCAGGTGATGAACAAGGCCTGCAGTACGTGGACTTCTTGGGCTCTTTGGCTGTCCGTTCCCTCCTGGTAGCCCTCCGGTGGAGGTGGGGCAAATCAGCGCTTCAGTTCAAGCCGAGAGGTGGCTGCACTAACCCAGGTGTCTTATGACATGTTTGGGGCATAAATGATCTGCACTGAGGCTAAGTCAGAATTCTCAACTGTGGGAGCTTTGATTTGACCCGTTCTGTCCTGGCAGCTTCCATTAGTGGGGACACGGGCGTTATCCACGTAGTGGAGAAGGAGGAGGACCTGCAGTGGGTGTTGACCGATGGCCCCAACCCCCCTTACGTGGTTCTGCTGGAGGGCACGCTCTTTACCAGGTAAGAACCGTGTGTGCCTGCTGGGAGACTGCAAGTTGGAGAAGGGGAAAGGCTGTGAACAGTCCTCACACTTGTGAGTGGAAACTTGCCTTGGGCGCCCCGGTCTAGTCAGGGCAGTGGGTAGGGTGGGGGAGGACCCAAGAAGGACAGATGTGCCCTCAAAAGGTATTATCTTGGTGATCTTCTAAGTAGAGCTCTTGTGAGTAAGGACCTCAGGGAAGAAGGGTGCACAGGGTCACTCAGCGACACAATAGACACATTAAGCTCTGAGTTCAGGTTGGGTCCGAGGCTGCACTTAGAAGCTGGAGACCAAAAGGTGGAAAAGGAGTCAACTTTTGATTCCCCTAGTTTCCTGTTTGTTTCCATCCCTGAGGGCAGGATATTGGGCTGCCTGATAGCTTTCCTCCTTCATGCCCTTTCCTTCTGATTCCAGGGATGTGATGGAGAAGCTGAAGGGGACAACCAGCCGGATTGCTGGCCTTGCAGTGTCCTTGGCCAAGCCCAGTCCTGCCAAGGGCTTCTCTCCCAGTGTGCAGTGTCCCAATGATGGGTTTGGTAAGAGTCCCAAAGGATCAGGGAAGCTCACTGTTGTTTCAGTCCCATGTCTTGGGTGGGGGGTGGGGTAGGCGATTGTGTCTGTCTGTGTGTCTGTGTGTAGCGTGACCAGCTGACTCTCAAGCAGAAGATAGTGTTTGACTTTGCTGCTCTTCCCTTCCCTCCCCTGCTTCCCCTTCTTCCCCCCTTTGTGTCAGGTGTTCAGGTCCCTGACCGGCCAGCCTAGGGCTTCCTGATGCCCATGTCTGCTTTCCTGTAGGTGGTGATGGGTTGGTGCTTGCGTCTTTTGAGCCACCCCTCCTTTGGAACTCTTGGTCCCACCCCTGTGACATGCTAGCCTTCCTCCCTCACCTGGTCCCTAGGGCTTGCTGTCCCAACAGCCTGTCCGCCATCCTCCCCCTCAGGTGTTTACTCCAACTGCAGCACAATACAGTGGAACTCCCTGGGCAATGGCTTGGCTTATGAAGACTTTAGTTTCCCCATCTTTCTTCTCGAAGATGAAAACGAAACCAAGGTCATCAAGCAGGTAATGACAGCCCGTTCCTGGCAATTCCAGTTGGAAAAGGAGTTATTTTTTAGGCTCGCCTCCTATCGGGACGGAGTCATGTCTGCCAGTGCATCCTCTGAAAGTTAGTTGCTCTATGAAGAGCCAAGACATTTATTATTTGCACATTTTCCTCTCCTGCCTGATTCCACAGCATTGAAACCATTTAAACTGAAAGAAAACAATTTAACATGAAACAAGGTGTAGAGCCCTGGCTAAGAACCCTGAGTATGGTTTAAAAAGAAAAAATTTGGATTAGGAATTGAGAGATTCAGCTTAGTATTTCTGAAGTTATTTGCAGCTCTGATATTCTCTAATCCTAGTCTAGCTTCTCCATTTTTACCCCTAGAGCAGTTAAGAGATTTTCCTGAGGTTACATGGCAAGTTGATGTCCAAACTATCTTGAATTTGATTTTTGATCTCCAGTTTAATGCTCTTGACATCAAACTGCATCAGGTACGGGGGTGAAGCTCCAGACTGGGCCAGGCCTTTAGGCTCATTTCATCTGCCCCAGCCAAGTCATTGAGTCTGCGGCCCTTCATACCTGTTGCTGAGCTTTTCTCTTTGACCTGTAAGATCCTGTGGTTGCACCAGGACAACTGTAGCTCAGGGACGCTTGTGGGCGTGGCTTCAGGCTGGAGCTGGACCCACCTCTTTCCGGATGGTGTGGGCGGGACTCCAGCTGGCTGCCTCAGTGGGTCCATCCCCCTTCTAGTGCTATCGGGACCACAACCTGAGTGAGAACGGCTCAGCGCCTGCCTTCCCGCTGTGTGCCATGCAGCTCTGCTCACACATGCATGCTGTCATTAGCACGGTCACCTGCATGCGGCGCAGCTCCATCCAGAGCACCTTCAGCATCAACCCAGGTAGTGCGGATTCCGAGGCCTGCTGGGTGTGCTGGGGTGGGGATAAGGGGGTGGGGGCAGGGAATGTTGGGGAGAGCGCTGTGTGGAAGGACAGCGCGGGAAGGGCGCGCGGGCTGGGAGAGGTGGAAACAGTCTGGACCATTATGGCGGGCGGACCCTGAAGTGGACGGTGATAGAGAAACCAGCCCGGAGCAGAGGAGACGGAGCCCATGGGTTCCGGTCCGGGAAGGCTCCGCACCTCCTCCCTCCCTCCTGTTCATCTCCTATTTTGTCTGCTGCCCAGAAATCGTCTGTGACCCTCTGTCCGACTACAATGTGTGGAGCGTGCTTAAGCCTGTCAATACATCTGGGACACTAGAGCCTGAGGACAGGGTGGTGATCGCTGCCACCCGGGTGAGTGTCTCCGCTGACGGGGTGGGCAGGCCTCTCTCAGGCCTGTCAGGTTTCAGGAGCCTCAGAGGGAGAGGGATGTGCCCTGTGGGACTCCCAGGCTCTCGTCATTACCCCAGGGCACGAATGTTTTCTTAGCTGGAACAGGAGGGGAGGCCTGCGGCCTGGTCCTCATTTCCATTTTGAAAGTGCACCTCCCCTGCCTTTTCCGCTGCACCCAGCTGGACAGTCGGTCCTTTTTCTGGAATGTGGCCCCAGGGGCTGAAAGTGCCGTCGCCTCCTTCGTCACCCAGCTGGCAGCAGCTGAAGCCCTGCAGAAGGCCCCCGACGTGACCAGCCTGCCCCGTAATGTCATGTTCGTCTTCTTCCAAGGGGTGAGGGCTCTCTGGCCGGAGCGGAATGGCAGGAAGGAGGGCAGAGTGGTAAAGGTGGGGGTGCTGTCGTTCATGGGTGATCACAGCACTCGATCTAAGTTGTGATTCAGCAGAGAGCTTCTGGATGTGTCTGTGAGTGTCTCCCCTGCAGGGGCCCCCATTTTGGGAGCCTTTGCATCCTGACTTCAGTTGATGCCCTGCCAGCCCTGTCCCACTGCTGTGCACTACTTGAGGCGTCCTCTGACTTTGATTTTCTGGACCCCTTTATGCCAGCTCACAGCGCAGCCCTGGAGTAAGGGAGGAGCAGCCGTGGCTGAGTCAGCGGAGGTGGGGGAGAGGCAAGAAGAGGCACAGAGCAGCCGATGTTCGCCTCAGGCTTTTACTGAGGCCGCTCTTCCCATTCCTGGGCTCGAGAGGCCCTGTTATACCTGCACGTGAGGGGTAGTCACAGCTGGGAGGCAGGGGAGGAGGGAGGGCGAGGTCACATAACGGTAAGCCGGCTGGCGGCTGTGATGGTGTGAGACAGTAGCCTCCGTGCCTAGAGCTTTGGCGGCCTGGCCTCCAGGAACAGAGGCCGCCGTAAACCTTTGGAATCCGTTCCTTTTCCCACCCACCTCCATCCCTCAGGAAACTTTTGACTACATTGGCAGTTCCAGAATGGTCTACGATATGGAGAAGGGGAAGTTCCCTGTGCCGTTGGAGAACATCGACTCGTTCGTGGAGCTGGGCCAGGTGTGCAGCATGTGTCCCCCACCCCTTCCTTCCTGCTCAAAGCTTCCTCCTCTGTTCTGTTGTCCTCGCTACAGGTACGCCTCACCACCTTTTCCCTTGACCCCTCTTCTGAGCGCACTCCTTTCTCTCGGGCCCGGGCCGGGACAGGAGACTGCTTAAAAGCACTGCCTCTTCACCCCCCCAGGTGGCCTTACGAAATTCACTAGAGCTTTGGATGCACACGGACCCCGTGTCTCAGAAAAATGAGTCCGTACGGAGCCAGGTAAATCTGAGCATCCCCCCTCCTCATTTCCTGTTTCAACAACTGAGAATATGCACCACCCCCACCCCTACCGTCCACCCTGTGACCCGCCCTGTGACCCGCTCTGGTCTACCCCTGAGCCCCCGGGGTCTGTGGGCTAGGACCTCAGGTCAGGTGCTGGCTAAAGGATGAACACGTGGGCTCTTACAGCTCCCTAAGGAGAATCCCAAGCTTAGCCCTTACCGCTGAGGGAGGGAGTTCTCTGACCACTCCTCCTGGCAGGTGATCACTGCCCCTTAAGGACAGGGCCGTGGCTGGCCCCCTTCTCTCCCTGCGGCCCATGGAGCCAGTTGCCAGGCTTCCTGCCAGATGCCTGGCCCTGTCAGACCCCCTACCCAAATTGCTCTCTGCTTTCCTACTACTTGTTCAAGGCCCTCCCTCCCTTCAAGTACCAGCTTTTGGTCTGTTTTTTCCATGAGAGCCTCTTCCTCCACTCCAGCTTCAGTGCCTTCCGTGCTTTGCACTCCTGTAGGGGTTGCTGGGTGGAGTGAGTACCCTGTGGGGCATCCAGCATGGCCTCTGCTACTACTTACCCACCCAGTTCTGTGCGACAAAAGTAAGTACAGCATCTACTGAGGATGAGACTGTCCTGAAGACAGTGGGGTTTACCTATGAATATTTTTAAAAAAAACAGGTTTCTTCCTCTTTGTGCCCTAATTTCCCACTTTACAAAGGATCGTGAGAGCTGCAGGAAATCCAGAGAGTCTTGGTCCCAACAGGCTGGAGGCATTTGGGGTCTAAGAGGGCTTAGGACGACTCCCTAAGCTGAGGACCTGAAGTGGAGAGCACTTCCCGCTCCCCAGCCTGCCCTGAGCTCACCTCCCTCATCCCCCAGGTGGAGGCGCTGCTGACCACGCTGGAGAAGAGCGGCACCGGTGTCCCTGCTGTAGTCCTCCGGAGGCTCAATCAATCCCAGCCCCTGCCACCATCTTCTCTACAGCGCTTTCTTCGAGCTCGAAACATCTCTGGCGTTGTTCTTGCTGACCACTCCACTGTCTTCCGTAACCTGTAAGACTCACCTTCCCTGTATCCTCTTCCTTCTCGAAGGGACTCTAGCCTGCAGTCTGGGACCCACTGAGGGAAATGCATCCAGATGTCTGTGTCAAGGCACATCACCACCCCCCACTCTCCACATACCTCCCTCTCCAAAACCTCAGGGCAGTCTGTTCTCTGCTCGGTGGCCTAGTCATGCTAACCTGGTCCCCTCATTTGACTTGACATTCATCTCAGAAAGCGGTCCCCACCCTGAGCCCTCTCAGCACAATTGTCCTCATGGTGGTTCCACCTCTCTGAGCTCTCCCGGGGCCTGAGCTCCCCAGGGCTGCCAGCAGAGGGCATCATCTCAGACAAGAGGCCAGGGTGATGAAGGTTCTTGACAGAACTAGCTGCCCCTGTCTGGGGCCCACCTGAGGGTACCACAGACAGTCCTCATACTCTGTGAAACGCTCGGGCCATGTGGTGTAAGTGCACAAGATTGAGTGTGCGGGTAAAAGTCTGCAGTGGAGGGAGCTACAGAGATCAGGGGTGAGAGCCTGTTGGTCACCTCTCTCCAGGTCCTCAGGACCCCTGAATTGCCCCATAGACTGAGCCCTGTGCTAAGAAGGAATTTCTTACTCAGGCTGGATTGCTAAACCACCGGCCTGCCTGACCCTCCTGCAGTAGGCAAACATGAGTTTCTGAGTAAAAATGCTTCATCTCTGGCTCTCTGACCCCAGCCAGGCAGCATCTTCTCATTCATTTGGGGCAGTAGCCATTCTGTACACACAGTTAGCTCTCTTCTCCACATCTGTCCTTGGTACTTCAAGCTCAGGGATGATTCCTTTGAACACATTTGGGCTTGATTAAATGTAGATGACTTGATTCTATATGGGGCAGATTATTGATAGGCAGGCTGGGTACACTCTCCTCTTAGCCACTCTTCTAAGATCTGTCCCCTCAGAGCTCCCCAGGGAGCGTCGGGGTGGTTTGACCGGTGCAGTATGTGTATCTGTGAACACGCCTGTTAATCCCACTCTACTCTTCCTCGCTTAGTGTAAGTGGTCATTGGGACAGTCGTACAATTGCTCTGTTAACGCCTGGCGGAGTTCTCTGAAAGTCATCCTAGCCATCCTCCTGTATCTCTAGTCCAGAAGACTTAGAAGGGGCTCTTAGGTTTAAAGATCTCCTGGGAAGGAGAGTTTCCTGCATCCTGATCCCACTGGCCTTTTTGACCTTGTCTGTCAGGAAAGTCTTTGTATCTAACAAACACTCCCACCATCCTCCACACCTTCAGTGTGGATCCTGATTTTCTCTCTCCCTTCCCCCAAATGATGAAAAGACCAAGCATCTGCATAAGGGACATTGAGGGAGGAAAGGGACAGGGCCCTGGCTGAGTGCGGCTCTCCCGGCAGCTATTACCAGAGCATTTACGACACTGCTGAGAACATTAATGTGAGCTACCCTGAATGGCAGAGCCCCGAAGAGGACCTGAACTTTGTGACCGACACAGCCAAGGTAGCCCTGCCCCGGGCTGGGTGGGGCCTGGGGCACACAGTGAAGACGGTTAGAATGTCAGCGTTGGAGGTTAGGAGGGAGGGGCCGCTCAGCCCCGTTCTTACAACCACAGGCCCTGGCAGATGTGGCCACAGTGCTGGGACGCACCCTTTACCAGCTTGCAGGGGGTCTCAACTTCAGTGACACCGTTCAGGCCGATCCCCAAACGGTAAGAGCAAATGGGCCCTGGCTCCCCTGTCCCTGTGCACACAGCAGGCTGCCCGTCCTTATGTCCCTTGCCTAGTCTCCCAGACCTTGGAATTCAGCCTGCCCATACGTGCCAGCGAGGATCCCTGGGCCCCAGAGAGGTCTGGGGCGGGGTGGGGGACCTTATCTGCGGTCTTGTAAGCCGGCCTGTCTCCTCAGCCCCAGGGGTTTGGCCAGGCCAGTTCCTACCCCAGGACTGAATCTCCACTGGCAAGCCTTCCCCTGAGCCCCCCATCACAGGGCTCTTGCTTCTTGCTGCCCGCCCTAGGTTACGCGCCTGCTCTACGGCTTCCTGGTCAGAGCCAACAACTCCTGGTTCCAGTCCATCCTCAGGCAGGACCTGCGGGCCTACTTGGGTGAGTGCCTGGGGGGATGGGGCCCTTCGCCAAGGGACGGCCCAGGAGGCGTTGAACCAGTCCTTTCTCCCCTTTTTCCTCTCTGCTTTTCCTCCCTTTTCCTTCCTTTCTCCTGATGTTCTTGTGTGTGGCTCCTACCCATCTTGGGCTCTTCCTGTCTCTGCCCATCTGCACCCTACCTTGTACCCACCAAATCCTCCCTCCCCCTGTGGGCTCCAACCAGGTGACGGGCCTCCCCAGCACTACATCGCTGTCTCCAGCCCCACCAACACCACTTACGTTGTCCAGTATGCTTTGGCAAACCTGACTGGCAAGGTGCTGGACCTCACCCGAGAGCAGTGCCAGGATCCAAGTAAAGTCCCCAGTGAAAACAAGGATGTGAGTGGTAGTGGGTGTGGAGGTGCCGGGGGATCTCCTAGGCCCAGCTGGACCCAAGGGATTGTTGGGATACCGCCCTTTGCTTGAGGGTTGAAGAGGCACTAGCCTGGGTGAACGCGGGCCAGGTGAAGGGCGGAGGGAGGGCGTGAGGAGCCCTCTCAGCGCGTGCTGTGGTCCGTCTTCCTGTGCAGCTGTATGAGTACGTGTGGGTTCAGGGCCCTCTGGATTCCAACAAGACGGACCGGCTACCCCGGTGCGTGCGTTCCACGGCTCGACTGGCCAGGGCCTTGTCCCCTGCCTTTGAACTGAGGCAGTGGAGCTCCACTGAGTACTCTACGTGGACTGAGAGCCGCTGGAAAGACATCCGTGCCCGCATATTTCTGATAGCCAGCAGAGAGCTTGAGGTGAGCTGGGGAGAGGGGACATGGTTGAGATCTGATTTCTAATTTATTTTTCTCTTCCTGTTGCCCCTTGTCTTACGCCCCCCTTCCATCTCCCATTTGCCCCAGATTTGGTACGAAAAACTACTTCCCGTGTGTCCGTTGTCAGCCAGCATACCCCAGTAGGGAGCTTGTCTTCCCTGGTAGTTGGAGATGGTGTTCGTTCTGGATCTGGGTTCCTGTGGGGGTCCGGGGAGATGCTCCTTACCTGCTGCGTCCTAGGTAGCCCTTCCTCAGCTCTGCTTCCACCAGGCATTGCCACCTGGTGTAGCAGGGAATCGTTGGTCTCATACTTATTGAACCCCTGTCACGAGTAAGTCAGCTATGGGATTGCCAGGAGAGGCTCAGAGTCATGGGTCCTAATTTCAAGATGCTTAAAATCTAAGTAACACAGATTAGAAGCAAGAATAGAGATACTTTACTTCTGTCAGACGGGGAGACTAAATCTCCAGTTGGGGAGCTGTTACCTCTGGCTGTTCAGTACTCGGTGCTTGCTGCTGGCTGTGGAAGACCAGGGTCCCGGCCCCCAGCCCCGAGCAGCAGTCCAAAACCGCCTCGGGTTCTGAGAGCGCCTTTCTCCTCCCTGCCCACCTGCTGCAGCTCATCACCCTGATGGTGGGCTTCGCTGTCCTCGTCTTCTCTCTCATCGTCACCTACGGCATCAACGCCAAAGCCAGCGTCCTTTTCATTGCTCCCCGGGAGCCGGGGTCGGTGTCTTACTGAAGCGGACCCCAGCTTCTCCGACAGCTCTGCAGTTCACTTCTTAGGTCATTTATTCCACTGGACATATACCACTTGTTTGTCACTGGAACCTTTCTGGGCCTGGCTTAGACTGGGACTAACATAAAGAAGCAGAACTGGCCAAAAAAAGACAGCGAGAGATAAACAAGTCCCTTCTCCCACCAGGCTCCCCTTCCCCTGCCAGATTCAGGGATGCCAAGTAGAGGCCTCTTGCTCCTGTTTGACTCCTGGTCACCCACCCTGACTTGCCTTCTTCGGAATCCCTCCTCTGCTCTTTCTGTCCTGCCCTGTGCCTCCCTCTGCTCCCCACCCACACCACCTGGACCCAGCCACCTTCCTGACCAGGGAGAAGGAAATGCACGGTTGGACGCCGGGACCTAACTAAGCCCTGAGAAGGAGGACGGGGCCATCTTTGGGCTGAGGCTGCAGTCCCACCTCCAGGCAATGGCACGTCAGGGTGGGTGTGCTGGGGGGCGCTGTAGCCCACACTGCAGTTGTAATTTTTATTAAGCTGTAATATCTATTTTTGTTGTCTTCTTTTTTCTTTTTTTTTTTGTGTGTGTAAATATATAAATAGTTTCATTAAAACAGATTCCCACCGGAACCGTACGTACCATTACCTGGACTCATCCCCAGACCCCTTGTTCAGCAACGCCCGGCTGGAAGTCATGAAGTCACGCCTCCTGTGCTCTCTCTCTGGGTCCCCAGTGGGCCCAGGCGTGAGGCTCTGTGAGACGCAGTCGAGGTTCTGAAAGAGGTTCTCCTCGGGGAGCCTCAGAGCCACGGTTTCCATCCTGTAAGAACGATGTACACACATAGTTTCTTCCCACTTTGTATTGGACAGACTTCCCTCGCTCTGGGACACTGGCTAGGGTTTGGAGATGGAGGGTGCAGCCCTGACCCTCACGTGGCTCCCAGCTGGGGTGGGAGGAGAAACAGATACCCTCTAGCCTGTGGCCGCAACCTGCACAGTTGTAACCCAGTGTGGCAGGTGGGGTAACTGCAGTACACCCAGGTGCTGTGCTAGCACACGGGTTCTGGGCATTGGGGGTGGTGTGAGAAAGGCCGCACGGGGGAGGCGGCGTTGGGATTCGCTGGCAGTTCACCGTGCATGCTGCAGAGCCGTGGTGAGGCACGGGCCAGGTTTGGGAATGACAGCTCCTCAGTGTGCCCGAGCCATAAAGATCAGCAGCGGGTGAGGCGGGGGCCGGGTCATGAAGGCCCTTGGATGCCATGCTAAGGAGTTTGGGCGTTCTGCTGGCGGTGGGCATTTTGTAGGCCAAAGCAAGAGCGGTTTGGGGCTCTTCTAGAAAGAGCCTTGCTTCTTTGGAGACACTAATAAATCCTGGAGGCCAGCACGGCTAAGGGGTGGGGGGGTGGCCGAGTCGGCTGAGCCGGGAGCGGACCGGCAGGCGTGGCACCTGCAGCCTGCCTTCTCCCCTCACCGCTGGCCAAGAGGCTGTTCCGATGTGCCCGACGACAGTGGCGATGGAACAGAGCTGGCCATTTTCACAGTCCCAAGCGCCCCTCTTAGTCCTCATTGGGCTATTTACCTATCCAAGTCCTGCTGAGAGGAGGTGATTTTTCTCCACGTTTCTCTCAAGTTTCCTCAGGGGGCATGTTTGGGGTTCTGGGGCATGGAAATACACCCTGCTGCTTCCCTCCACCGCATGCCTCCCAGTTTGAGCTGGAGCAGCGTGTGCTGTGCTGGCGGGAGCCGAGCACAGCTGCCACCATCGACTGGGCCGACTCCACGCCTCCCTCGGCCAACAGGTCTCCCAGCGGACTGAGCAGTAAGCTCCCTCATGCTGCTGGCAGCTTCAGGAGGCAGAGAAGTGGCTGGCTACCAGTGAGGGGGGTGAGCAGGGAAGCAGAATCCAGGGGGTGGGGTGGGCAGGAAAGGCGGCTACAGATGTACTCCCCTCTCTGCCTTGGGAAGAAGCCCCGGTACCAGCTTGTGTCTGCCTTCCATGCTACCCCCACCTCACCTCCCGACCCAGCCCCAAATACAGACCTCAGAACTGGACTCTCCACGGTTATTGGGGAGGCAGGTGGCCATGGAAGTGCACAGACCCCCAGGTGACTCACTGGGGCCTCCTGCCCAGGACCGTGGTCTGGCTCCTCACCAAGGACCTCTGGTGTCTGGGGACCACATGGGACTGGCCAGCAGCCTGTTAGGGCCGCAGATCCTAACATCTCGGCCCCACTCCTCTGCTCCAGGCTGCTCTCACCCCTGCCTCCCCCCGCACCTTCTCTTCCCCCGACCCATGTGGGAAGTTGGATAACTGATGGTCCCACCCCAGTCTGGCTACCTGTCGTGGCACCTCATCCCTCAACATGGAAGGCTTTCCTCTCCGCTGCAGTCTCTTCCCCAGCTGCTCTGGGTGAAGGGTTTGCCTTTTATGTTCCCACAGTTAGGTCACTGCTCCCAAAGGCCCATCCTGACAGTAAATGTTTCCATCCAGACCCTGGTGTCCTGTACCAACATCCCACCTTAGTCAGTAGGATTTTGTTTCTTTGAAGGACCATATAATAAAACCCTCAGAGTTAACGCATGTGGTCTCTTTTTGAGAGATGAGGAAACAGTAGCCCAGAGGAGAGAGTGGCTTGCCCAAGGTCACACAGCAAATTAGGCTGAGGCTAGAACATCTCTTATATGTGCACTGGCAGCAACAGTGATAACACAAACATTTATTGAGCCTGGCTGTGGGTAAGGCTTTCTGTCCCGGCATCATAAAGGGTTTGAGATATGACGCTTTCCCTTAGAGACTTAGGATCCGAGTCTAAATGGCAGGATGGGACATGACACAAGATAAATAAGCAGGCAGGGTAGCATATGCTCTATGCAAAATCAGTGCTATAAACAGGTTCTACCCAAGTGCAGAGGAAGGGCTTGCTTAGGGCCGGGACAGGAAGGAGGGGCTTCGCGGTGTGGGAAGAGATCAAGACCAGATTTTCTGGTGTGCCATGAAAGCACTGGGTGACTTAGGAAAGGGCATTTCCGTCCCTGGGCCCCGGTGTTCTCCGTACAACGTGGAGTCGGAGGGGAACTGCTTTCTGAGGCCTCTCCCCTGGCGCTGTATAGCCTACTTCCCTCCCCATCATCTTACTCCTCAGGGTAGGGGATGATTGGGAGTGTGATCCCTCTGGTACTTACTGTCCTCTAGTCCAGGGCCAGTGGGAATATGGGGGAATTGTGACCCTGTAACTCGGCATCCCACATCAGGAAAAGTCGGATGGGAATTGCTGAAGTCAAGCTTGGGACGCAGGGACCCTTGTGAGGGCAGGGTCCGAATGGACCTCAGGTCAGATTCTTAGTCCTTCCTGAATCCACCCTCAGAGGTGGAGGGGCTCTCCTGTCATGGAGAAGGGCAGCTGCGGCCCCCCTCCCCGAGCAAGGGAAGCTTGGAGCAGGGGTGCAGGGGGTGCCTCCGGAGGCCTGGGGAGATGATGCAAGTGTGAGCAAGTGTTTCCAGCCTCTGGCTCAGGCGGGCTGGGGGCGAGGACCCTGGAGTCCCTGTCCCTCTCCCCGCCCGGCTGAGGAGGAGTTAGGGAAATGGAAGGGAGAGAAGGGACCATGGACATGAAAGAGGAAACCAGTGAAGGGAGCCCAGGGCGCAGGGAAGCCCGGGCGGTGGGACTGAGCCTGAGGGGAAAGGCCGGGCAGCGGCCGGGAGGGGAGTGGGCCCCGAGCTGCTGGTGACAGATGGGGGGACACAAAGAGGAGAGCTGCAGGGAAGACAGATGGAAGGGGGAGGGAGGAGAGGCCGGGGGGTGCGGTGGTCGGGGCCGTAATGAGATTGGAGCTGGGCTCTGAGCTGAGGAGAGGTGCGTGGAGAGGAAGGAAGGAGATGCTGCCTTAGGAGACAAAGGCGCCGAGCCTGGGGGCCAAGAGGGAGAGGGGCTGGGGGCCAGGCGGAAAAGGGGGGCTTCCAGCCTGGCTGGCAGCAGAGTGACAGATTGTATAGTTGGTAGGAGTGGAGACCTGTCACCTTCTAGAGGCATGGAGAGGTGGAGACAGAGGAAAGACAGACTGACAGAGACGGGTGGAGGTGGATGAGTAGAGAAAACCTCAGAGATGGAGGAAGACCCCAGCTGTGCTGTGTGTCCCCAGAAGCACAACTGCACCCGCCCAGGCTCCTGCCTGCCTGGCTCTGTGACCCAAAACACTGGCAGGCTCTTAGCAGATAGCGCCCCAAGCCTGGGCCCACTCCTGGGGAAGGGTCAGGCAGGATGGCATAGCAAGGGTTAACACCGTCTGCTCTCCCTGCCAGCCGTTTGCCTGGTTGGGTCCCTAGGGCTCCCCACATATGTCACCCCCTCTCCTGCCAAACCCACTGCTTCCTCCAGGCCTCCCCCACCCTCAAGGACTAGGTCCCAGCCCCTGTGTCTTCCTTGCACTCCAACCCCCACCCCCAGCAATCCACCTCACAGGCTGTGTGGAGATAAAGAGAGAGAGGGAGTGACTGTCTGGAAAAGTGAATGCCTATAAAATGCAGAGTAACAATAGGCCATAGAGCTATCCCCATGCCCCCATCCTGCCCTCCTTATAGCAGGGACCTTCACCCAACTCCTGGGGTTCTCCTCCCACCTTGGAGCCTGGGCTGCTGGCGCCCAGAGCTGACCTCAGAGCTCTCCTCAGCCACCCTCCATCATAGCACCCACATATGTGTGTAGGAAATGGCTCTCCACCTTCAAATGATTGTGCACAGTGCAAAAGTTTGGGGTGAGCCCTTCACAGTTTACCCAGCACTTTGCCATGCATTGTGTGACAAAAGTCCTATCGGGAAAGCAAGATTATCCCCATTTCACAGGTGACAAAAGAGACTCAGTTAAGATGAATGACTTGTCCAAAGTCACCCAGGTCTACGGGCCCCAAGTGCAATAGAATTAGTAGCTCTTTGCACCACTTCATGATTTTAGCTCCTCTCTATCCACATTCAGGTTCTTTCTAGCCACTGCTCCTCTGAAAAACAAAAACCATCAGGGAGGGAAGGCTGGGGCTGCAGGCCCCAGAGTCCAGGATCCAGGGATGACAGATGCAGAGGAGGAGGAGGTGGTCCCCCAGCACTCTCTCACCCCCTCGACCATCAGACCTCAGCTGGTGCTGGAGACAGCCTGGGCTGGGCGCTTCAAGGACGGAGGCTGCTGGACCAAAGAACCTGAACTCAACAGCCTAACGGGGGAGGCTGGGCACAGGCATTTTGTCCCTCCTCCCTTTCTGCCCCCACACTCCACCATGGTTCCCTTCTGCTTCTACGGTCTTTCTAGGGTCTACTTCTCTTTTCCTCAACGTCTCAGTCTTTGGGGTTCAGGCCTCCCTGTTTCAGTAACAGCCCTTCATTTCTGTAGTTCTGTTTATCCTGTCTCCCCAACTTGCTCCTTGCCTCGTACTTTTCTGTGTCCTCACCACTGCCTGCTCCCCGCCAGCCGCAAGTCTGTGTGTGCCCTCCCTGTCTCCAGCCCTCCCTCGGGACACTCTCCCACCATCCTATCTGTCCATCCCAGAAAATGTGTCTCTCCACATCCGTCTATCCCCCAGGTCTGTGTCTCCTTAAGAGTGTCCTCTTTCAAGTCCCTCCCTGCGTCCCTATGCCCCACAGCTTGCATCTCTGAGTTTTTCATGAGAGCCTTGGCAATCTGGGAGTTCTGCCCTGATCCTCTTTTTATCAATCCTGGTATCTCCCTCTTCCTGTGACGATGTCTTCCCCCTGCCTATTACCCAGTGAGACTGTTTTTGCATCTTTTTTCTCTCTCTGGGTCTCAATGTCTCCCCCTTCATTTCCTCTGCTCCCTCTCTGTCTCCCATTCGCCTCTCTCTCCTCTCCCCCATGGCACTCTCTCCTGAGTCTCTGGTCTCCCAATTTCTTGGATGGGGTAGAGGGCAGGAGGGTGGGGGAGGTAGAATTGTTGTTGCCGGGGGCTCATTAGGTGGAGATTGGTTTTTAATCAGTACCATGGCAATGATGATGCAAGAACTCAGATGCCACCTGATCCCCTGCCCCCCCAGCCCCCCTCCTCAAGCCTTCCTTCCCCTCCAGCTCAGCCCATCTGCTGGCGCCTGGGCACCTGTCTGGGCCTGCCCAGGTGGGAGTTGGCACCTCCCAGACCTGGGGGGTGGGGGTGGGGTGGAGGAGCTTGGGGAGGAATTACAAGACTGCCCTTAGGGAGAGCCTCACCCGGAGAAAGCCCAGAAAAGGTTGATGAGCACCAGGGAAATGGCAAATGTGTCCGGCAGCCTGAAGGTGGGGTGCGCTCCTGCCAAGGCCTAGGCCCCTTACATGCACTATCTCAATCTCATGGCAACCTAAGAAGCAGCTGTAATTAACCCATTTTACAGAAAAGGCAGTCGAGACTCAAGAGGTTAAGTTACTTGTCGGCGGTCACACTCAGACAGGGCTTTGTTCACTGTAACGCCCTGCCTCTGGGGCCTTTCAGCCACGGTCTGCTCTGGACACTCGCAGAGTTCAGGAAAGCATTCAACAGCTGAGTTGGAGAGAGAACTGATACTGAAACCCAGCCCACCGCCTCCCTGAGCTTCCCTTGGTCCCAGCTCCTGCCACCCTGCAACACGTGTGCGCACGCGTACACACACACACGCACGAACACACGCACACACAGGTTGGAGGCAGCTGAGCTATTGATGTTAACTTAATGCCATTTGCATGCAATTTTGTACCTTGCTTTCTTACTGCTCATTTGATGCCCCAGCATCCTCAAAGCCTGCCCGGGCTGCTCTGCCCTCCTCCCCAGTGTCCTTGCAGTGCTGGTTCCTCCTCTCCCAGCACTCTTCCCCACTCCCCAGCCCTTACTTCTTCCTCCTAAGAGCCCCTAATTCCCAGCGGGTCTGGCTGGGCTGCCCAGCCTAGAAAAACTCCTTGTGGGGTGTGTGTCAGGAATCCGACCCCACTCCTCCCCTGATGACCAGGTAGGTGAGAGGGCTGGGGCTGGGATGAAAGGATGTGGGCGACTGAGCCCCAGGGTGGCAAGGACAGGGGCCTGAACAGTTGCCCCTGAATAGTAGCCTGCCCGAGGGCCTGTGGGCACCCGCGTTGTGACAGATGAGAACTTGGTGAGGGCAGGGACTCCAGGGTCCTTTTCTCATTTTCGTGCTGTCCACTTGCACTCCCCTGAATGTCCCTGTTAGCACCTTGGAGCCTTCTTCCCAGGGGAAAAGGCTGTCCAAGTCACACTGGGACTCAGAATAGGACCATGGCACTTAAACCTGGCTTGCTGGGGTCCTCTGTCCCTGCTGCCTCTGCTGTGGGAGATGGAGGGGTTCATCTGGGACCCTGCCCTGGCTCTCGCCCCAGCCCCACCCCTTCCCCAGCTCTCCATTTCTTGCTTATGAAATATGCATGGAGAACAGATGTCCCTGCTCCCCCACTCCCCGCCCCCTCCAGAGCCAGCCCCCACCCCAGCTCCAGGGGGGGGGGATCCCAGATCCCTCTGCCAATGGCTGCCTGGCCTGGCTGTTTAATATTGATGAGGGGGGGGCCTTGGCCAGCCAATGGAGAGCTGGGGGTGTGTATGTATATCTCCATATATATACATAGGGCTGGGCCAGCTCAGGTGTGTATGTGTCTGTGAGTGTGTGTGTGTGTGTATGTATATGTGTGTGAGTGCAAGTGGCCCCAGTACCTGGCCAATACCACCCCCTCCATCCGGGCCCTATATCCCCACCATGTGCACCCCTCTCATCTGCCCTGGAGTCTGTGCAGCCACACCACGCTGTCCCCGAGAGCTCTAGAAAGCTGGTCACTAACTTTGCAGACGGATGAGCTCTGAGCAGCCAGAGGAGACTGGCGCTGTCAACGCTGTCCCCGTCCTGCCAGCTTGGATGCCCTCAAGGGGTCCTCCTAGGTAAAGGGGGACCATGGGCTAGGGAGGGGTGGGCGTGTCCCTCCCACTCTCGGGCTCACGTCCCTTCCAAGAGCCTCCCTCTAGTTTTTCTCTCATGCACTGTGTGTCTCTCCGTCTGCACCTTCCTCTTCCCACATCTCTCCTTTGACTCTTTGTGCCTGTCTATTCTCAACTGGGCTGGAGATGGCAGAAGTGGGGCAGAAGTCTTGTCCCAGATGCTTGGAATTGCTGCTCTCCCTGATCCTTGGAACCTGGAACTTCAAGACCAGAAGTGGATTTGGGGGTGAGGACTCGATGGGTTATTAGAAGCTGCCAGGATCAGAGGTGGGGAGGATGGGGTCCAGGTAGAGTTGAGACTGGGGTCAGACTGGGAGCGCATAGAGGGGAAGGGACGGCATGGCACAGTCATCAGGGATGAAGGAACCAGGGACTGGGCAACGTGGAATCCCTGCGGCTGAACTCCTGAAGCATAGGGGTTGGGAGCTGGGGCACCAAACATGTACTGGAAGGCCTGATTTGGGGACCCTCCACACCACTGCCATCCCGTCTTGTTCTTCTGGACCCTGCAATATGGAGTGTGTTGTAAATTTCAGCACTGAGCACCTTATGTTTTGTGTTATGGATATGTGAGTACATAGGGTCAGAGGTTGATGACCTTGTACCCCCAAACCCCCAGAGCTTAGAAACTGTTGACTACAGTTGAATCTGTCTTCTGTGCAGTGGGATGGGGCAAGGCTGGGGGGCTCCTGCTCCCTGTGAGGGGGCCCAGCAGGCAGGAGAACCTGGGCTGGCAAGGAAGGTGTGATGGGAGCTGTGAAGGGGCCTCGGTGCTTCCGTCTTTGGCTGTGAGTCCGGCTGAGCTCGCAGTGAGTGGTCTGCTAGTCCCCCCGAGCGTCCTCCAAAGCGAAGCACTTGCCCCAGCCTCTCCCGGGCATGTCCCTGCTGCCTTGCCATAGCCTCCTCTGGTTCCGGGGACAAGAAAACCATAATGGTGTCCCCAAGAAGCTGCCCATGTCCTCCAGTGAAGGCCGTGTCTGAGCCGCGCTCGGACCATGGTGGGGAATGGAGTGGAAAGCTGGTGACATTTCCTTTCCCCAGTATTCCTGGCAGAGCTGCCCACAGGGCCAGGGAATGGCTGGTGCTGAGTGTACTGAGGACAGAGCTAGAGGAAGGTTCTGGACCTGAGCTGGGGGATTGTGGCCAAAGGAGATACCTTCCCCTGACTCCAGTGGATGGGGTGGTAGGACCCGGGGGCTGGGGGGCTGGGAGGGACTGAGCTGGGGCAGCTGTGCCAAGCTCCATATGTCCCAGTCCACTCTACAATGGGCAATCTGCGTGTTTATCCCCGCCTCCACCCCTAGCCCTCCCCACCAAAAGCAGCAAGGGTGGAGAGGGGTCCGGGGAGGGGGGGGCTTGCAGTTCTCCACGCACAACTGGGAAAGGTTTAGAGTCACAGCCAAACTCTCTTGGAGCTGTTCCTCTAGTGTTGCTCAGAGTTTTTTTTTTTAATTATTAAAATGTTTGTTTATTGTAAAAAACATATCACCTAAAACTTACCATTTTAAGTCTACATTTCAATCATGTTTAAGTATATTCACATTGTTGTGACACAGATCTGCAGAACTTTTTCATCTTGTAAATATGAAACTCTCTGCCCTTTGAACAACATCTCCCCTTCCTCCCTCCTCCCAGCCGCTGGTTACCACTGTTCTACTTTGTGTCCATGAAGTTGACTACTTAGATACCTTACATAAATGGATTCATACAATATTTTTGTTTTTATGACTCTCTTATTTCACCTCGTATAATGTCCTCAAGGGTCATCTGTGTTGTAGCATGTGATAGAATTTTTATACTTTTTAAGGCTGAATAGTATTCCCTTGCATGTATATGCCATATATTCTTTATTCCTTTGTCATTCGATGGACATTGGGTGGTTCCATGTCTTGGCTATTGTGAATAGTGCTGCAGTGAATGTGAGAATGCAGTGATCTCTTTGGGATCTTGATTTCAATTCTTTTGGATATATATCCAGAAGGGGGATTGCTGGATGATATGGTAGCCCTATTTTTAATTTTTTTGAGGACCCTTTCTTCAATTTTCTGAAGCGGCTGCACCATTTTAGTGGCTTAGCCATCCTGTTGGGTGTGAGGTGCTACCTCATTGTGGTTTTGATTGCATTTCTCTGATGATCGGTGATGCTGAGCATCTTTTCCTATGTGTTGGCCATCTTTGGAGAAATGTCTATTCAGGTCCTTGGCCCAATTTTTAATTGAGTTGTTTGATTTTTTTGTTGTTGAGTTGTGGGAGTTCTTTATAATATTCTGGATACTCCTTATCAGATCCATGATTTGCATATATTTCCTCCCATTCTCTAAGATTGCCTTTTCAACTCTGCGGATTGTATCCTTTGACGCACAAAAGTTTTAAATTTGATGTGTCCCATTTGTCCATTTTTGCTTTTGTTGCCTGTGCTTTTGGCATCACATCCAAGAAATCATTGCCAAGTCCAATGACGTGAAGCTTTTCCCGTGTTTTCTTCTGGGAGCCTGTATAGTTTTAGGTCTTTGATCCTCTTGCTTGGTTTTATCCTGTCCTGTGACCTCATTAAGTCTCCTTCTCCTTTCCTGTTGTGCACTTCCGGGATTCTCTTCTCTCTGTACCATCTTTCCTCCTACTCTGCAGGGTCCACCTGCCTGTCTCTTCTGCCCCACGTCCCCCACCCCACCTCACCCCATGTTTCTGCTGTTTTTCCCCCACACTTACAGTACCTCCCTCTTCCAGCTCATCTCAAACTTTCCCCCCTCCTTCCTCCCTCTGCCCCATTCAGTTTCCCCTTTTCTCTTCCAGGCTCCAGACTGGAACCCTGATCATGGAACCTTGAGGTGGCGCTGACCCCCGGAGCTCAGTGGCAGCCCCCACTACCCCAGGCCCTTCCTGCCCCTCCCACAACCAGCTTGCCGGCTCCCAGAGGGAGGGGTGGGGAGGGGATCCTGATCTGACCGGGCAGGGGGCTCCCGTCATGATGCTCAACTCAGACACCATGGAGCTGGACCTGCCTCCCAGCCACTCGGAGACCGAGTCGGGCTTCAGCGACTGTGGGGGAGGGGCAGGCCCCGACGGGGCTGGGTCTGGGGGCCCCGGAGCGGGCCAGGCCCGGGGACTAGAGCCGGGAGAGCCCGGCAGGAAGGACCTGCAGCACCTGAGCCGGGAGGAGCGGCGGCGGCGGCGCCGCGCCACCGCCAAGTACCGCACAGCCCACGCCACGCGGGAGCGAATCCGCGTGGAGGCCTTCAACCTGGCCTTCGCCGAGCTGCGCAAGCTGCTGCCCACGCTGCCCCCAGACAAGAAGCTCTCCAAGATAGAGATCCTGCGCCTGGCCATCTGCTACATCTCCTACCTGAACCACGTGCTGGACGTCTGAGCCGCCTGCCTCCCCCGGGATCCGCCCCGCACCCCGGGGCTCCTGCGGTCCCTTCTCCCCGCCTCCAGCTTAGGCCGGCCGTCTCCTCCCTGCGCCCCTACCTAGGCCTGCAGTCCCACCGGCTGGCGGGGAAGGAGACTTTATTTTTCCGACCTGGGCACCCCGAGGGTACCCTCTGCAGTTGCTGGTTAGACGCGGCTGCTTAGCAAGCTTGCCGGGGTGGTCGGTGCACAGCCCTTGCTGGATTTACCGAGCCGCCCACACCGGGCGCCCCGCTGAGCTCTCTCACGGCCCGCTGCCTCTTCTGCCCGCGTGTCCGAAAGTTCAGAGACCCCAGGCGCTGACCCTCACCCAACCTCCTTCCACCCCATTCCAGCTTCTCTTGCCCGCAGTTGAGACGGGCGTCCGAGCGGGAAGGGGAGAAGCTGGGCTTAGAGCGGGTGGGCTTCTTCCTCGGAACCCGCTGCTGGCGCTGCGCCCGCGGGGCTGGCCCTTGAGAGGGAGGGAGGGGCTTGCCGGGGGGGCTCCTGGCCGGGGAATCTTCGTAGCTGGGAATTATGGAAACACTGCCGGTTTTCCGTCTTCTTCCCGAGGCTTAGCACTTACAGACCTCGGATCTTACTCGGTAGCGAGTGCCTTGCCCTCTCTGAGCTATTTGGGCCCCTCCCTGCCCCCACCTACCCCTACCGTCCCAGTTTTCTTCCTCTCTGTGTGCAGCTAGAGAAAGGGAAACAGATCCTGGGGTTGAGGATGATGGCGCCAAACCCAGCCCAGAGAATGTGCAGAAGGCCCAGGGAATGGGTGGGCCAGATCCCACATCTGCTTCCTCCATCCCAGCCCAGCATGAAGTGTGCAAAACCCGCAGCACTTCCTTGCCCAGGTGCAGCTGTGGAGGGTGGGGGACATGTCCTTTTATTGCCCTCTGGGAATGCTCAGCTCTCCTGGCCCTAGGGCCTGACGCTCCCGCCCCGCCACCGCCACGGAGTGGTCCAGGCCCTCTGTGCCCCACCTGCTGACAGCAGCCCAGGGGGGCAGTAGAGCGGAGGGCCCTAGGACCTGCGTAGGAGACGTGAACTCACTGCACTTCCCATGCTCCCTTCTTCCTTACACCAAACTCCTAGTTCTACAAGGATATTATTTATTTGCGTATCTATTTATTTATTCATCTATTTATTTACTTATTTATAAATATTACTATTTATTGCCGAGTTGTGTGCACTTTGGGTGGGGGTCCCCCTGGCAGCCCTCGCCAGGGCTCTCTTGCTTCCTCCCTGGTCGCTCCTCTTCCCCTTTCTTGCTTCTTCTGCAGCTCCAGGTGTGTGCAGGGGTCCTCTTTTCTCACCACGCCCGTGTCCCTTCCTCAGACCCGTCTGTCCTGACACCCTGGTCCTCTGCGCGAGCCCCTCCCCCGGCTCCAGGGCCCCTGGATCCTTCCTCAGCTCTTTCCATCCCCAGACAATCCCACCCAGGCCCACCTTTCTCTCCTCTGTCCAGCCCTTCCCCATGACCCTCACTTCTTCCAAGTAGCCCCAAGTACAGGCCCTAGGAGTCTGTGTCCTGTGTCCCGTGTGTGGTTCCCTCCTGTTGCAGTTCTGATTTCATACAAAAAGAAAATTAAAGTGACCTCGTTCTAGCACCAGGTATGGCTGTGAATCATTCAGCTGGGTTGGGAGGCTGGCCTGCAGGTTATGGTAAGGCGGGGCATTTGAGGGTCCTAGGCTTTGAAAACCCTACTGATGGGGTCATGAGAGCTTAGTTTTGTGGGTAGGTGAAGACAGAAAGAAGGGGCCACAGAGTAAAGGGGCACAGGGCAGGGCATGCACACAGGCCCCAGACCTCCCCCCTGGAGTCCCACATCCCACTCTCTCAGCCCTCAGTCATGAAGCAACTCTTCCTGACCTGTCTGACCACTCTCTGCTCCTGTGCTTTGTGGGCCTGGGAAAGAACTGAATGTCTTTGTGAAATGTATGCCTGTGGGTCTCCGCTGTTGGGAAAAGCCATTGCATGAAACATTGCTTTCCATTACTGTCTGTAACCTGGGTCAAAATTCCTTGCAATCTCAGGTCTTCCCATTTTGTGTTCCCTTGTCTTAGAATACTGGGGAGAAGATGGATGGAGGATCTGGAGGTAAGAGAGGGTTAGGGAAGGGGATAAATAGGATTTCTGAAGGAATATGAAAGCAATCTTGGAAGGGACCCTAACATCAATTTATAGAGGAGGAAACTAAAGCCCAGAGGAGGAGGGCCTTGCCCAAGGCCACCCAGTGAGGTGGGGGGCAGGTTCACTATGTCCTATACTGCCAACACCTCTCTGTCTTCCCGAATGACCAGCCAGGCAGGTGGCACTCTAAGGACCCCAAATTTAACAAGGACATTGATAAACCAGAGCATATTCAGAGTTTTGTGACCAAGAAGGCAAAAGGTCTGGAGACTGCTCACAGAAGGAATAGTTGGAAAACAGAAGAAATGTGTCTTTATAAGAGCAGATTTAGGGGCAATATGATGCCCTTCTTCAAACATTAAAAGAAACAACAAAAACAGACTTTCTGTGTGGCCCAAGGAGGCATAACCAGGACCAGTAGGCGGAAGTTACAGGAAATAGATTTTAACTCTGAGAAAAACTTTGAAACACCTGGAGCTGCCCAGCAACGGAAGCACCTGCCTCAGGGCAGAGCCCAAAGAGACTGGCTGGAGAACCACAGTCGAAATGCGATGCAGGGCTTCCTGCCTACAGGGAACACTGGGGAGGTAAATTTATAGATTCCTTCCAAACTAACGGTCATCTGAGAGGGCGGGAGGCCGGCAGGGCAAAGGAGATGCTGAGATGTCCCTCAGTCTCTGAAGGGTGCCGTTTTCATCTCTGTTGAGCAAAGACTGACTTTGGCAGTTAAAGGGTTTGTTGGAGTTAGACTCGGGGTGGACTCCCATACAGGCAAGAGCTGACATTTTCCCTTTCCCAGCTGAGTTAGAGGAAATGTGCTCAGCCCAGAGCCTGGCAAGAACAGAGACCAGGGAGGATCTGAGGGCTACAAGAGTTGGAAGAGAAGCTGAAAATCATTGAATCCAGCGCCTTTGTTTTAAAGGTGAGCGGCTGTCCGCAAAGGTGACGGGGTCTTACCCGTGGTAGAGGACTGGGTCAGAACGCACGTCTCCCATTCGTGGCCCTGAGAGCTTTGTGCCACAGCCCTCTGAGCTCCCTGCCTCCGTCGTCACCTTGCCCCGGCTGGAAAGCAGAAGGGGTTACTGTGCCCTCCCCTCAGGGATCCCTCAGGGCCTGGGGGTGGTGAGAGTGGGCAGCTGCAGCCGTTCTACCTCAATCTCTGAATTTCTTCAGATAATCAATTGGCCTCGGCTGCCTCTCTGCTCCGCAGGACCAGGGAAGGAGATGGGGAGCTGGAGGAAGGGGGGCCGGTCCCAGGGAACCAGGCCCTGGGAGAGGAGCCTGTCAGGGAGATTGAAGTCCCCAGGCTGAGGGCTGAGGAGCAAGTGAGAGCTTGGGGCTAACACGCAGGGGATGGAGGGAGGAACGGAATGTGAGGAGACGCATTTGGGGCCCTCATTTCACATCCTCCAAAACCCAGCCAGAGGGCCAGTGGGGTGGGGGAGGGGTGCTTCGGGCACCAGGCACGCGGGGCTGGCACCTCACCCCTCCCTTCCTCCCTCCTCCACCCCTACCCCTCCACAGCCAGGCCCCTTCCAGCTGCCGTACCTCCGTCCATCCCTAGTTCCCGCAGGCCCTGACCCTCCAGCCCTGTCTGTCATAATTGCTCCCCTCTGCCCTCTTTCTCAGCAAACCCCACCCCCAGTGACAGAGCAGACAGGAGGGCCCCAGGGGTTTGAAAGGAGGGGCAAACTCTTAGCCACACACACACACACCACACACACACACACACACTGTAGGCTGCTGGGCATATGGCCTCTTTGTGCCCACACAATGGAAGCCCGGCTTGTGCCCCTTGCCGGTCGGTCTGAGCACGGGGACCCCTGCCCCTCATCTCACCCACCTTCCTTCGCCTCCACCCTCAGAGCAGTGTCTGCTCCCTTCGCCTGCTCTTCTTCCCCCTCTTACTCCACGCATTTCCTCCATCTTTCTGCCTCTTCCTTGCTTTCTCTCTCCTTCCCTGAGCTCCTGAAATCTGACTGGGTGAGGATCGTGGGCTGAAAGAAGACGCTAGCAGGAGGGTCACAGACCTCAAATGCTAGTTCTGGGAGAGAAGAAGGAAGCAAGCAGAGAGGCAGCAGGGAAGGGAGGCAGTGTGGCAGCAGCAACGTTGTGCTAAGAAAGCCCACACCTGGCAGCAGATCGCCTGGGACCCAGCTCCACATTCCCCTTTATTCTTTGTGCCATAATGTGCCACATGCTGTCCCTGAGTCTCAACTTGCTTATCCGTAAAATGGGGAGGATTATAAGGCCTGCCTCAAAGGGCAGTTGTGAGGATTAAGTGAGACCATCCTGGCCATGTTCAGCACAGTAAATGCTCACTACATGCTCCCTCAGGGGGTGTAGGGGGCAGGGCCGACCCGTACTGTCGTACACTGTTCAAGGTGTCAGGCCAGGGCAGTGGAGGGGTCCCGCACGCAGACCTCACTCCGCCAGACGGGTCCGCCACCAGCGCCAGTGGGGATGCATGCATCCCTGTACAGGTGGCCCGCACGTGGGTTCCTGAGCATCCTCAGGCGTCCAGCTGAAAAGTCAGGAGTACTGACCACCTTGGGAACCAAGATAAAAGGCCAGAGGGGACAAGAGGCTCGGGAGACACCAGAAGGGGGGATCCCTTATTTCAGTCTCCTCTGGAAAGTTGGGAAGCGCCAGTATGAAATTTGCTAAACTGAGGGTGGAGGCACTGCAGCTGAGGAGAAAAGGGGGGCTGAAGGGGCGGAATGGAAGGAGGCCTGGGTCGGGGATGTGATCAGAACGCGGCTGTGTGCCTCCTGCGGCTCCTCCGGCGCCCCCTCCCGTGAGCAGGTTTCCGTCGGCCGGTGTGATCATTGCTTGTTGAACACTGCCCCCTGCCGGCCGCAGTCAGCGAGTGCTCACTTTCCCTCTCTGGTTTGGATGGAGAGCTTGGAAGCTGGAAAAGAGACCACCACCCAGGCTGGGGACTGCAGATGAAAGAGATGCGGCGGGACACGCAGTGCACAGTCCCATTCTTGTCAGAGGTTTCTGGAAGGTGAATGAGGGTTGAATGCTGACTAGAGATAAATAGAGACTAGAATTCATAGGTGTTTCATTTACATATGTTTGTGGTCTACAATTTTCAGATCAATTTGTTCCTGTCTGTGTCTGTTTCATTTGTGTCATGCCTGTGTCCGTGTCCGTGTCAGGGTGTGTGTGTGTGTGTGTGTGTGTGTTCTGTCCCTGGGGATGCTTGCTTGCTTCTGTGGCTGTTGTATGTAGGTACAGAGGTATGCTTGTTCCTGCGTCCTTATTTCTGTAGGAATCTGAGTGACAGCCGTCGGGGATGGATGAGGCTGTTCGTTTCCTGTCCTTGCCTCTCAGTTTTCCCTCTGCCTTCCAGCTCCATCAGCCACACAGCTGTTTTCAGGTGACAGTCTCTTGCTGGCTTCTGCCCCACTTTGGACACTCCAAGCTCAGAGCCTTGTTCGGCTCTAACCTGTGCCCTTGAGCCTCCCCAGCAGGACCTCCAGCTTGTTCCCAAGTGATGCAGAGGAGAGAGAGGGCCCTGAAAAGAGAGCCACTCTGCTACCTACCTCCTTCCTGCCATTTACACTCTAGCCCTTCCCCTTTTATAATCTTGTAGCTGTCTTCACTTAGTCAATCCCATTTGTGTCAGACCCTGTTCTAGGTTCTGAAATACAGGCCCAAGTTCTACTCACCATCTCCTGGGGAGGGGCTGCGGGGAGACAGGCTTGTAAACACGTTAATTTCCTGACAGGGAATAGAAGTCATGCAAGGAAGGCTTAAGGCAGAAGGAGTGTTGGAGGGAGGGAGCAGGTCAAATCTGAGCTGGGCTTGGAAGACTCACAGGGCTTTGCCAGGTCTGCAGAGGTACTTGCAGGGAATTCTGTGGTGTGCTGCCAAGACCCCTGCCCTTCACGGATTTCCTCCTGCACTGGACAAGAGCACTCATTTCCCCAGCTGCAGGAATGTCAACTCCCAGCTTAGTCCCTCCTCAGGAACTGCCTTTGGAGGAAGACAGCTGCTTTGTTTAAGGTTGTGCATCCTCCCCAGGAAGTGTGCAGGCAAGGCCTGCTTGTGGGTAGGGTCACAGAGTCCCAGTCCCCGGATGGCCAGGAAGGGCTATCCCAGCTTGAAGGATGACCAGGGGCCCCTGTTGCAATTGCATTGCACGTCAGCTTCTCTCTCTGCTTAATACAGCTTCGCTCACACCCAATGGATGTTCCCAAGAGCACACTTGAGAGCACGCTGCATACAATCTCAGAGTGTAAGAGTTTGTTTCCCAGAGAGCCCTACCTGAGACAGCACTATTCCAGGTAGCAGACCCTGTAGGTCTGCAGGCGTGGAGGCCTGAGGAGGCTTTGTGAGCAAGAGCACACTTTAGGCGGCTTGGTATTGTTGGGACATAAAATGCAAGGGGCTGGTGGACAGGCGAAGCATGGAGAATGGCCTGGAGGTATGCAGGGCCAGGTCAGGAGTGGCCTTCTCTGTGATGCTGGGGAGGCTGGGCTTGGCCACCTAGTGATGGGAAACCATCAGATTTGCATTTTTCTCATAGGGAAAACACCTACCAATTTACATTTTAGAAATGTCACTTTAAGGACAGTTCTGAAGATAGCAGAGCAGGGTGAAGATCTGTGCAGGGAGGAGATTTAGAAGGCTGTTGCAGCGTCAGCTGAGAGAAGGGAAGAGTGTATTTAGGCAGTGGCAGAGGGAATGCAGACCAAAGGACGTATTTAGGAAAGGCATTTGAATGGTAGACTTCATAGGACTTGGCGATTTATTCAGTGTGACAGGCTGGAAGAGAACTCTCAGGTTTCTGGCTGCAGAGCCCAGAAGGTGCTACTTTCCTCAGTGGGGAATTGTGGTCGGAATGGTAGCAGTAGTAGTGACGTATCAAGAACAAGTTTAGCAAGAGCTGTCGAGAAGCCTTCCCACGGAGTGGTCCAGAAGGCAGCTGGCTCTGTGGGTTTATAGCTGAAGAGCTGGACCTCTTTGCTAGGATGCCTCCCAGAAATCTCCAGCTCTGCCTACCCCAACCTGGCCTCCTTATTCTCTCCCCTCTTCAACCCTGCTTTTCCCTTGGTGTTCCTCGAGGGTATTAAGCCTCACCACTGGCATTCAACTGCCCTGGGTATCAACTTTTCTTTCCCTCTACTCCCACCACCAATCCATCATCAATATCCACCCATTTTACCATCTCCCCCATAATTGGGAACTGTTTCTGCCTTCCCACCTGTACTAGCCCTGCTTTCCTTCGCTCGGCCTATTGCACTTGCACAACTGGCCTCCCTGCCTCCTGGCATCCTCCCCTTAAATTCGCCCTCCACATTGTCATCAGGGATCCACCCAAAATGCAAATCTAAGCAGGACAGTTCTCCACTCAAATCCTTCTCATGGTTTCCCATTATTTCTAGAGTAAAATCCAAATTCTTCAGCCTGGCATGGTGCAGCTCCTGCCAGTCTGTCCAGCCCCACCTGCCATTCCATCCTCCGCACTTTGGGCTCCAACATTCTGAGGTGCTGGAGACCCTCTGACACCCTCCACATTGTTTCCTACTTCTGGGCCTTCGCCAAGCCTCTGACTTCCCCTACGTAAGTCCCATTCATCCTTCACAACAATGCGCCTGGCCTCTCCTTCAGGACACCTCCTGACTTGGTGTGCGCTCTTGCAGCCCCAGGCCCAGCTCTTCCTGAGCCCCTGTACCTTTCTATGCATGTCTCTAGGATTGCCCCGTCCACATGGGATTGTACCGAAATCATCTCTCTGCTGTTAACATGGGTTTCAGTGTGACCTGGAGTGACTTACTTGAAATCTCTGAGCATCTGTTTCCTCATCAGAGATAACCTGTAAAGCCTTTAGCCAAATGCTAGTGCATAAAAAGCTCAGTAGATGGTCATAGTAGGGCAATTATTGCCGTTATTGTCTTCTACTTCAGTTTGCTGAATTGGCCTGAACCCACCTGTTATACCAACACCTTGAGAATATGTATTTGTTCATATATTCCAGTCTATTTGATGTTTCAGATGGGGTTCTCATAACTTATCTCCCTCTAAAAGCTTGTTTCTTATCTTTTCACTTCACTGAAAGTATAGGATTACTCATTTTTAAAAAGTGTTTTAAAAATTACCAAAGTAATGTATGCCTGTTGTAACAAATTCAAATAATACTGAAGTCCACAGAGTTAAAAGTAAATTTATGACCCCTACATACCAATTGTGTAGGGAATGAACTACACACCCATCCCCCAAAGTAATTTGTATTAACTGTTTGGTCTGTATCCTTCCAGACTTTACATTTTATAAATATATAGGTGCATGCATTAAAAATTATATTGTATATTTGCCATTAGATTTTGTTTAACAATATGTACTGCTACTTACATTTTCTTTTGCAATACATTATAAGCATCTTTTTATATCTGCATGTACAGAATACTTCACTTTTTAAACATCTGTATAGGACATTTGTATGATAATTTATATAACCCCCCTAAGGCTGATAGACATTTAGGTTAGTTGCAATCTCTGTTACAATGATATGTACTCTCTCATTCTATGCATTTATTTGTGCACTTACATTACCATTTTGGAGGGTAGAGTCTTAGAAATGGAACTTTGATTAAAGAGAATGTACATTTTACATTTTGATGGATACATCCATATTACCCTCCAAAAAGTCTTCATCATTGACCTGTAAACATATCAACATATACACTATTTCCAACCACACATCAGAGTCAATTTTTCATCATGCTCTTCATAGCAGTGGGTATTATTCTTTTTAAATTTTTTCAATGTGATGGGCAATATATGTATATATAGAATTTGTCTTTAAAGTTTTCCTTATTTGAGGCTGATGATAATAACTTCACATGCTTATTAGATGTTTGCATTTTGTATGTGAATTGCCTATTCATATTCTTCACCTAGCAAAAAAAACCTGTTTATTTTTTATTTTATGCAGTATGTTTTCTTTTTAAAAATGCACCTTTTAAAGTAAAACAAAAATGTTCTTTTATTCAACTGTTAGAATCAACTAAATTTCTCAATTTGTGGCACACTAAATAACTGGTCCACGCCTCCTTTTTTCTTCCTTCCTCTTTTCTCATCCCCAACCCTATTTTCTTTGCCAGTCTTCCTTTAGGCATCTACTCATTTTTAAAGGGAATGTCTTTGAATCTCCCTTTCATTCATTTATTGACTCATATATGTATCCATGATCAATAAATTATTTTGTGTTGTACATTGCAGGACAATAGTGGTTATATACCTTATTCTGTTTCTTCTACTTTCCTCTTGCTAAACATTGTGTTTTAAAATTCTGTTCTTCTTTTGTAGATAAGATGGAACTTAAAACACAAGATATGGTGAACTAGTTCATTCTTTTTATCTGCAAATACGGTATGCACATTCCAGCCTGTATTTATCATATAAGATTTTTTCCCAGTTTTTTGCTGCAGTGAATAATCCTTGAATATGTTATTTTATGTATCCTTTGCAGGGTTATTGTTGTGATGTAGTCCTAGGAATGGAACTGGATTATAGACTATATACACATTCAATTTTACTGGATATTTCTAAATTGCCCTATAAGCAAATCAACTTACATTCACACAAGCAGCTCTCAACGTTCTAAATTTCCCACCACTTCACTAGAACTTGATATTAACCAACTTGAAAATTTTGCTGCTCAGGTAAATGCAGAGTGATAAATATTCTTTCCCTGGTTTGTTTGATTGTTGAGGATTTTCCAATTGATGATAAGATCCCTGAGATTATAGGATTGATTGTAGGATCCATATGATTATGGATAGGAACTCTTTTGCCATGCAGAACATTTTTATTTAATTAAATTTACAATCTTTTCTGCCATGGTTTCGGTACTTTTGGCCTTGGCCTTACCTTCTTCAAGATCCTAAAAGAAAAAAAAAACATTGCTTTTTCTAATGTTTACATTATTATGGTTTTGATGCTCTTGTTGTTTACCTCCGGCCCTTTGATCTGTCTGCATTAGATAAAAGAAATGAGGCAGCAGGGAACCCACCTTTACTTTTTCCAAATGATTACCCTATTATCCCAATAACATTTATTGAATAATACTTCTTTTTTTTAATTGAAAGAACAATTTTATTTCTTCCTTTGCAATACTTTTATATATAGTTCTCTTTTCTTTTCTAACTTCTGGGAGTTCTTTATATAATCTGATACAAGTTCTTTAGCAACACTCTTACCAGCATTTGTTATTTCTTATCTTTTGGATAGTGGCCATTCTAATTGGTGTGAGGTGACATCTCACTCTAGTTTTAATTTACATTTTCCTGATGATTAGTGATGTTGAGCATCTTTTCACCCAACTTTATTTTGATTAGTGTTAACATGGTATATATTTACCCATCCTTTTACCTTTAACCTAGTTATATCCTTATATTCAAAGGGCTTTCTTGTGGCAATATATATAGTTAGATATTGCTTTTATATTCCAATCTGACAAACTCAGTCGTTTAATTGGTCTGTATAGGCCATTTTTACATTTAAAGTGATTATTGCTGTAGTTAGGTTTAAATTGTCCACCTCTCTGTCTATCTATTTGTACCATCTGTCCTTTCTTTCTTTTTTCCTCTCTTCTGCCTTTTCTCCATAACATGAATAACTGAAATTCAAAATATAAAATACAGTAAAGACGGTCAGAGAAAGATTTGGGATTAGGTCACAAGGAGAAGGGAGAGATTAGGTCAAACCACGTATGGCTTAATAGAGAAAATATCATTTGAATTGGACCTTGGAATATTTTGGGTAAGAGTGGTGGTAAGTGGGAGGCACATCATACAGAGGGAATAGGATGAGCAAAGGGGAAGGAGGCAGGAAAGTATGTGTTTGGTTCAGGGAAGAAAAATAGATGCATCCCTGGAATAAATCCCAGGAGAGTGGCAGGAGAAGATGTGGAGGGTACCTGTGCTATTGCCAGCTTCCTATGGACATCCCACCCTGATGGCATATAGACATCTAAGACACTGGTCAAATCAAACTCATTATCTGCCCTTCAAACCCACTCTCTCTCAGTCGCCCCTACTTTGATGTGCGGTATTACTACCTTCCTTAATACGTATACCAGAAGAATCTGAGTCACTCAAATGCCTCCTTGTTCCCTGACTCTATCCACCCCACCTGCAGGTCCCCACTCAAATCTAAACTATCTTTCCTATCCCCCTAGGTATCACTCTCTCAACTACTGCATTAACCTCTCACTGGTCTCTCCATTTCTAGATTCTTCTTCCTTCCCACCATCCCTCACACAGCCACTAGCCCCCTGTTCCCCCAGGAAATGGATTTAGCCCGTACCTTTCATCAAAGTCTCAAAGAGACTGAGAGTCCACAAAAAGCCAAGAGCCACGGCCCTGTATCTTTATTACAGAAGAAACAATTCATGCTCAGTAAATAAGGTACAGTTCACAGAATAATGAACAAGAAATCAGGAGATCTAGGTTCTAGTTCTGGTGCTGCCACTAATTAGCTGAGTATAATAGCACAATAGCACAAGTATGATTTTTGGGTAATAAGTTATCTGCTCTGCTCATAACCTGTTTCCTCATCTGTAAGATGGAGGAAGATCTCTTCCATTCTCAGAATGTTATAATTTTATTACATCAAAAGGATCATCCATTATGACCGAGTGGGATTTATTCCAGGGATGCAAGGATGGTGTAATATTCATAAATCAATCAATATCATATACCACACTAACAAAAAGGATAAAAACCACATGATCATCTCAATAGACGCTGAGAAAGCATATGACAAAATTCCACATCCATTCATGATAAACACCCTCAACAAAATGGAATAGAGGGTACATACCTCAACTTAAAAAGGCCACATACAAACCCACAGCTAACATCACATTTAATGGTGAAAAGCTGAAAGCTTTTCCTCTAAGATCTGTAACAAGACAAGGATGTTTGCTCTCACCACTTTTACTCCATATAGTATAGTTCTGGAGGTCCTGGCCACAGCAATCAGACAACACAAAGAGATAAAAGGCATTCAAATTGCTAAGGAAGAGGTTAAACTGTCACTATTTGCAGATGACATGGTATTATACATAGAAAACTCTAAAGACTCCACCAAAAAACTGTTAGAACTAATAACTGTATTCAGCAAAGTTTCAGGATACAAAATTAATATACAGAAACCTGTTGTGTTCTTATAAACTAACAACAAATAGCAGACAGAAGAAATCAGGGAAACAATTCTGTTTTCAATTGCATCAAAAAGAATGAAATACCTAGGAATAAACCTAACCAAGGAAGTGAAAGACCTGTACTCTGAAAACTGTAAGACACTCATGAAAGAAATAAAAGAAGATACAGATAAATGGAAATCTATCTTGTGCTCACAGATAGGAAGAATTAATATTGTCAAAATGGCTATCCTGCCCAAAGCAATTTACAGATTCAATGCAATCCCTATCAAAATGCCAACAGCAGTTTTTCAATGAACTATAACAAGTAATTCTAAAATTCATATGGAATCACAAAAGACCCTGATAGCTAAAACAATCCTGAGAAAGAATAACAAAGCTGGCATTATTATGCTCCCTGACTTCAAGCCATACTACAAAGCCACAGTAATCAAAACAGTATGGTACTGGCACAAGATCAATGGAACAGAATAGAGAGCCCAGATATAAACCCATGCACATATGGTCAATTAATATATGATTACAGAGCCATGAATATACAACAGAGATAAGACAGCCTCTTCAATAACTGGTGATGGCAAAACTGCACAACTATATGTTAGAGAATGAAAATGGATTATTATCTAATTCCATACACAAAAGTAAACTTGAAATGGATCAAAGACCTGAATGTAAGACCTGAAACCATAAAACATAGGCAAAGATCTCTTGCACATAAGTATGAGCAGTTTTTCCTGGACACATCTCCTTGGGCAAGGGAAACAAAATAAAAAATGAACAAGTAGGACTACATCAAACTGAAAAGTTTCTATAACCAAAGGACACCATCAGAGAACAAAAAGACATCCTACAGTTTGGGAGAATATATTTGTAAATGAGTCATCCGATGAGGGGTTAGCGACCCAAAATATATAAAGAACTCATACACCTCAACACCCCCACCCCCAAAAAATAACCTGATTAAAAAAATGAGTGGAGACAGACACTTCTCCAAAGAATAAAAATGGATGGCCAACAGGCACATGAAAAGATGCTCCACATCGCTAATCATCAGGGAAATGCAAATCGGAACCACAATGAGATGTCACCTCACACCAGTTAGAATGGCCACCATCCAAAAGACAAGAAATAACAAATGTTGGCAAGGATGTGGAGAAATGGGAACCCTCCTACACTGTTGGTGAGAATACAAACTGGTACAACTG
Source organism: Manis javanica (assembly GCF_040802235.1). Taxonomy (NCBI): domain Eukaryota; kingdom Metazoa; phylum Chordata; class Mammalia; order Pholidota; family Manidae; genus Manis; species Manis javanica. Next base: position 7,237,316 of record NC_133169.1, on the reverse strand, counting down.
CTGTGGAAAGCAGTATGGAGGTTCCTCAAAAAACTAGAAATAGAAATACCATACAAACCAGTTATTCCACTTCTAGGAATTTTTTAGAAGAAAGCGAAATCCCTGATTAGTAAAGATAAATGCACCCCTCTGTTCATTGCTGCATTATTAAATAGCCAAGATATGGAAGTAACCTAAGTGTCCATCAGTAGATGAATGGATAAAGAAGAGGTGATACATATACAGAATGGAATATTATTCCGCCATAAAAAGAAAAGAAATCTTGCCATTTGCAACAACATGGATGGATCTAGAGGGTGTTATGATCAGTGAAATAAGCCAGGTGGGGAAAGACAAATGACATATGATTTCACTTATTTGTGGAATATAAAAACAAAGCGAAACAGAGGGAACAAAACATCAGTAGACTCAGTCACAGAAGTAAGGCAGAGGCAGTGAGAGCTCTGAGCTGGTACAACAACCTGTGCATGTATAGCTTGAATGTTCGTGTGTTGAATGTTTGGGCTTTGAATGCCTAGGAGAGCGGGAGATAAGGATGGAGGGGGAGAGTCCTCAAGGCCCTGGCGTAGAGTGCCAAGAGGTTTTGACTCTACCTTGTAGACATGGGGAGCTACTGGAATGTTTTAGGTAAGTGACTGACAGTATAATTTCTTTCAGAAAAATTACCTTGGCAACATAAAGATATATTGGAAGGAAATGATATAAGTTTGAAAGTGAGAAAGGTCTGAAAAAGCTGAGGGGTTGGGAATGGAGGGAAGATAAACCTATTAAACCTTTGAGCGTATTACATGCATAATACCCGAAGAACAGCTAAGTTAAAATATCCGGTTGGAAGTTGGAAATAGCAGTCATGCTCAGAAGGGAGCTGGATTTAGGAGCATTAATAAGTAAGCACAGACTGAAACCATGAAGAGAGAATGACGATACTTTGGGAAAGCATGTAGGGGAGGAGTAAAGGGGCCAAAGGCTGAATTCTGGTAAATAACAGTATCTGAAGTCAGCAGGAAAGATATTGAGAGGATGGTTGGGTTACAAAGAGCTAAAGAGTGAAGGATGGTGGTTAGGAATCTGCTGTTTTAAGAGGGTTGAATGGGAGGGAAAGTAAAGAGAGGGCTGAAGTAAGAGAAGGCTGCAGAGTGGAAGTTTGCTATTTTGTTACATTTGCGAGGCAAAGATTAGTGAAGAGGTCACAGCCACGGGAGGGACTGGGTTAGAGAATGGAGCTGGGAGAGAGGATCCGATGCAAACCTGGAGGCATTAGTCCAAGGCAAGGGAGGTGGGGGGCACTTATTCTGCCAAGAAAGGATAGAGGGAATCAGAAAAGTGTTTGGTTTAGTGGTTCTCACTTTAAAATCACTGACATAACTTTCAGAAAGTGCTGAGAGCTGGGCACCACTTCGAAGTGTCTGGTTTAATTAGGCTGGGATGGGTCCTGGGCATTGGTTTGCTGTCAGAGCTTCCCAGGTGATTAAAATCTGCAGTTAATGTTGAGAATCCCTGGTTTAATTGTAGGTATCTTTCTAGATTGGTGATAACAGGATAGGATTTGAGAAAACTCACACTTGATAAAGGTTAGATGAATAGAAGGTGTTAAAGGTTTGGGACAGGTGAGGAAAAGAGAAAGAGAAGCAAGTCTGAAGGGAAAGGACCAAAAACAACTTAGTGACTTTTATGGGCCACTGAAGTAGAAATGAATGAGGCTTGGTTCTCGTTCTCAAAGATTGGGAGAAAAGTAAGAGAGAGACACCTCATAACAACCCAGTGACAATGCAGAATTCTTTATCAGTAAGGGTTGAGTTGTTTTGGTGTTGCTATTTTGCTACCTTTTTACTAAAAGTGGGGAAAAAAATCCAGCTGTTTCACAGTATGGACTGGGTCTGGAAATACTTCTGTAAGCAGTAAAAGGAACCTTTCTAGGAAAGTGGGTGTTGGAGAAAGAATTCTAATTATCCGGGGAGATCAGACTGTTCCCAGTTTTATGCACAGGACTGCGAGAAGATGACGGCTCTGACCTGGGATGTGGGCATTACTAGGATTACCTGTACCTGGCAGGTGACTGAAACTGCTGATCACTCACCCTGGAGAACTCTGATGCCATCTGGCGAGGTGTGAAGCTTTTATGTTTGAGCAATGTACTGAGATTCCCACTTCTCAGCAGAGGTGCTGGGAAAGGGCCTTCCTTTTCCCGGGAGTAGGGGACCTAATCCCGGCCACTGTGCTCTGGGCCTGCCAGTCGGGAACGGCATCATCTGCAGGGCAGCAGGCCCCTCTCTCAGCCAGGACTTCCCCTGGAGAGTGTCTACTTCCTCTTCTTGACCTCTTTGCTTGTTTTCAGGGAGACCCAACCTCCCAGGGATGCTGAGAGGTCTCTGGATCTGCTTGTCCCAGCCCTGCTGCCTCAGGTCCATGAGCTGGGGAGGAGTTGAAAGAGCTTTTGAGGGCCCTGGCTTTTGGCTGGGAGCCCCCGTCCTTAGGCAAGATCCCCAAAAGCACTAGGAATCCTCTGGGCTCAAAACAAAGAGGGAAAGTTTGATTGGAAATTGACGGGGCATTGTGGGTATGTGGAGGGGGCTCTTTCTGCTACCTTACTAGCCCCAGTTTTTATAAACAAGAATGGAGGCTTGAAGAAATTAAGAAACTTGCCCATGTCCTTAAAGCTAGGAGCTAAGCACTGGAAGCTCAGTGTGCTCCACTCTACTATCATGCAGGCTCTTGACCTCCCTGTGTCCCTATAGTTTGGGCCCCTTGGGAACATCCCTGTTGGCTGTCACCTCAGCATTCTCCTCTCCCCTAAGGAACCAGGCTACGTCCCTTGGGCCTCAGGGCGTTCAGGCCTCCTCTTTGGGTCTCCATTTTTTCACTCCTCAATTAAAGATGTGTGGAACCAAGATGGGTTTCCAGCCTAGGGGTGAAGGTGTGGGGTGGTCCTGAGAGTTGACACATGGGACACGCCACACCAAGAATTAGATGTTGGACCTCTCTGCTGTCAGCCACTATTTTTGTTACTGAGATATAATTGAAAGCCCCCAATCTCACCCTTAGAGAAGAAAAAGGAGACACCAGGTTTATTCCAGCTTGATTCTTGGTATCTGCTAATCCTGAAGTCTCATCTGTTGACATCCTGACTTTGGTTTCAGGCTTTAGGTGGGGCCAGTCTACAGAATTACCTGTAATTCTGGGGTCAGAAACCCTGTTTCTGATACATTGGGTCCACTGGAGGTCTGTGAAACAGGCTAGCGTCACGTGTGTACACTTCACACTGAGCCTGCTGGCTACCAGCTGGGGCCATGACAGCTAGGGCACCCCAACTGTGTGTCACATTACACACTTGCTGCCTAGCACTGGGGGGTGTGCTCTGGTAAGGACTGAGGACACTCTAAGCCCGCCCTGTCTCCCTTTACCCTTTCCCAGCTCTCCTGCCTCTTGTCCCTCTGACACCTGGTTGTGGTCACTTCCAGGACCTCCGGGGCAAACCAGGGCCTGGCATGTGATAGGTACCAAGCAAATGAGCACCCGGATGCCTGCAGGGACTTGGGTACCTGAAAAGATAATTCTGCATATTTTATGCAGTCTGGGTGCTGAGTCACTTGCTGACCCATGGGGTGGGAAGGGGGTTGAGACAGGCAAGGGTTTGGACAAAGAAGGGTAGTTTCTTAAGGTTCTCCATCTTTGAATTGTCACCATGCAGGTGAAGGTGGCTCTGTTTCTCATCTTTGGTCAGGTTAGGATGGATGATGGTAAGGGATAAGATTAGGTCTCAGGAAGAAATTTCACCAGGGGGAGCAAAAATCCCCAAACAAGTGAGGAACAGAGGCCGGGTATCTCCTTCTCTGGGACTACTTAACCAAAGGGTTGGGTGAGAAGGTACCAGGATGGGAAGCTGGAGAATGTTGTGATGTTGGAGGGCCTTGCCCTGCTGGGCAGGAGCCTGTAAAGGTGCTTTTCAAGGTAAGGTTACTTCCTTGAAGGTAAGGTTACTTTTGGAGGTTACTACTGTAGGTAAGTGCCAGGTTGCACAGCAATGTTACTAATGATAATATAATACTTTGCTTTCTCCTGCTCCCAGGAGAGCATGGAGTTCCCACAGCCTAGACTTTTACGGTGGTGTCACTCTTGTTGGGTTCACAGCTATTGCCCCACTTCATGAACCCCAAGTGGTTTCTGGGCATGCTCTAAAGGCAGAACTGCCCCGATTATGTGGGATTTTATGTGATCCCCACAGTCCCTCTGGAGAACCCTTCACTCCAGGGCATCTGAAGCCCTTGGGGCCAAGAGTCCTGCCTGCTTGTGGTTAGGGCACCAACTGGCCCATGAGTTTGGAGGTTTCCTGGGAGAAGGGCCCCTCTCCCAGCCATCCACCTTCCCGGCGCCCTCGCCTTCTCCCCCTCCCCTGCTCCCCCAGGGCAGGGTTCCCTTTGTAATTAATCCCAACTCTCAAACCAGAGGGGAGGAAGAAGTGTTAATGAGGGAGCGCCCCAGACCGACTGGGCGGCTGCCGCTCGCAGCTAGAACACTGGGTAATTAAATTATTTTTGTAAGCGGGGGGGATATGGTGGTGCTGCTGTCAGGGAAATCCCCGTATGCCTGGGAAGAGGGGAGCGTCTCTCTCCACTAATTAAAATCAAGGATGACTCTCCCTTCTTGCAGCCCTAGGGGGAAAAACATCAATCTTTCCAGTTCCCAGATTCCACTGATTTTGTGTAGCCAGGTCTGTGGCCCTAAAGAACTGAACACCGCCATCCCGGGGGTCTAGGGAATCGGTCTCCGCCAGGCGGCTCGAAGGAAACAGCTCCGGCTTGGGGGGGGGGCGGGCAAGGCCAGGAATCGAGGGGTCCCCATGCCACCGTTCAGGGCTGGGGTCGCAGACCCGCCGTTGATTCCCAGGATCCAGCAGGGCTGCCGGGCTTCTGGAGGCTAAGGGTTGGGGGAGCGGCGACTCCTGGAAGAGCCGGGCCGCAGACAATGGACGCGGCGGCGGGAGGGGCGGCGCCTGCAGGAACAGCCGGGAGGCGGCACCCGGGAGCGCGCGCGCCCCCGCCCCCTGCACCCCTCCGCTCTCATCCCCTCCCCCTCGCCCCCTCCTCGCTCTGCTGCCGGCTCCCGATCTGATTCCTGATCCCTGATTTCTTGATCCTTGGTCCCGCCATGGGAGCCTGAGCGACCCCCACTCCCCCCTGGCCCCCTGCCCCCGGGGCCTTGAGGGGGAAGAGGCAGCGGTCTGGGACGGAGAGGGGGTGACCAGGCTCAGCAGCCCCCCTCTACACCCGCCATCGTCCGCGCTGCCCGGCCTGGAGCGCGGAGTTCGGAGCGACCCGGAGCGCTGCGGATACAAAGGCTCCGGGCCGAGCTAGGCGCCCGCCGAGCCCACCCGGCAGTTCGCAGCGGCGGGTGAGTACCGGGCGCGGGGGCGCGGGCAAAGTTTGCACAAAAAAGAAAGAAAAAAAAGAAGCAGAAAAGGAGGACAATCTTGCAAGCGGCCACGGGGTGCCTGGCCCCCGAGCGAGCGGGATAGCTTATGGGGGAAGGGGGGCTCGGAGCAACCCTTTTATGATCGGTTCCCCCACTGCACGGCAGAGTGCCCCCCAACTTTGGGGAGAAGGTGCTCTTGGGGAGGGGGCGGAGCCCAGGCCTGGAGAGCCGGGGACTTTCCTGGGCCTGGGGCTCGGGCAGGGCCCTTAATGATCCCAGGGGAGCCGGTTGAAGCCGGAGCCTGGGAACGTGTGTTAGAGGTGGGGGGAGAGGCGGTGGAGAGATGGGAATCTGGAGGTCTTGGAAGGTGAGCGTGCTTAGGGGCGCACACACCCCTCAGGAGTGTGGGGAGGGAGGGGGTAGGTATGCCTTCAGGGTGGGGGTCTGGGGAGCCGGCCGCAGAGAGTAGAGGGGGTGTATGGGCAGCTCAAGATGGGCTGACGGTGGAAGACCCTCGCAGTGTGTGTGGGGCCCAGGGGACAGGCGCCAGCATCCCTCTCCCTACTGGTATTATCCATCTGGGGGGCTGTAGGAGCTGCATTAGTGAGCTTTAGAGGGTTGGTGGGGGATCAGTGTGCTTGATTCTTTGTTTTTGTATATGCGCCTTGATGTGCTGCAGGATCCTGCAGGTGGGCCCCTGGGTTTGAAGGTGTAGGTGTTTTTCTGAGCCCCAGTGTGTGTGCACCCAGGGAGCAGCTGACCAGGTATCTGCTGTGTGTTTGGCTATGTATTTGTGTGCATACTCTGGGGAAGGGGTGTGTGTCTGTGTGTGGGAACTGGGGAGGGGCTTATAGGAAAGAGGAAGGTGGGTGTGTAGGAGCAGAATGGGACATACCTGGATAGGTGTGTGTGCACCTGCGTACTGGAAAGGGGTGGGAGGGAATCTGTTCTGCATGTGACCTGTATGAGGGACAAGGACCAGTGTGCCCCCAGCTTAGGCGGTGTTTGTGTTTCCGATGTGCTGGGGTATAGTACCTCTTGCCTCTGCAGACAGATGTTCCTGGCAGGAAGCCCAAAGGGAGGGCTGTCTGGGGGGTTTTGAGGCTTCTTGGACGGTCCTGCCCTGGGATCGAGGGTAGTGCCTTCAGTGTCTGACACCTATGGGTGGCAGTGAGTAGGCCCTCTGAAGAGGTACCTGTTTGGGGAGGTGGCTTTTCCTAGAGAAGGGTGTGTGTTTTGGGAAGTAGAGAGCAGGGGTCCTGGTTGTCCTGGAGGAATCTGTGGCACTGGAGGAGTCAGGGAGAAGAATAAGAGGGACTTCCTCCCCCTCCACAGGGTTTGGGGTGTGTGGAGAGGACACATTCTTGGCTTTCCAGCCCAAGTTCAGCCCCCGCAGGTCACAGTTGTCTTGAAAGCTGTGGAGTTTGCTGCTTCGGAGCCCGCTGACTTGGCCTGTCTCTAGGCTCCGGCCTGCCTGGAGGATCCTGCGGATCTTGCGAGGTCCTGGGATTTGGTACAGGACGTACAGGATGGAGGCAGGAGGAAGGAGCATCCTGGAAGGAAAGAGAGCCGGTCCGGAACAACTTAGGTTCTCTGTCCATGGGACTGAGAAGGCGGCACGGGAGCCCTGGGGAGGCCGGTGGAGCTGTTTCCAGAGTTTCTGCAAGTGTGTCTGTGTGGTGTCTCCCATGGTAGCCTTTTCTCACAGGCGTGATTGGGATGGAGCTGTGGTCTGGTGCCAGGGCTGAGGCTGAGGGACAGGGACCCAGCTTGCAAGAAGGCTCTGTCCTTGTGTTGGGGAAGGGGCGAGCACCCATCGCAGACCATATCCATCATCTTGATCGCAGTGGGAAGTGGATCTATCTCTCCCCAGAGAAGCAGCAAACTGCCTCCTTTCCCTCTCGGTCTCCTCTCTCTTGTCCTTTCTCTTTTGGGGTGAAGGGAAGGGGCTGTGCCCATCTCACCTTCTCAGCCATTTCCCTCTTGTTTCCAGAGGTTAGGCTGAGATCCCCAGTTTTAGGAGCTGAGGCTGTGATCACACATGCCCATTAAGGTCTCTGAGTAATTGGAATTGGAATGTTTGAGTCTCTAATGGGCAGTGTGATTGGAATGTTCCTTCCTTAGTCCTCAGGGCTCCCCACCTTCCTAAGGCCCCAGGGATAGTAGTGAGAGTTAGAAAATGTTAGGACTAGGAATAAAGGCAGAGTAGGAAAACACTGGATTAAAAAAAAATGCATGGTTCCCCCAAACCTGAGCCCGTCTGAAGGTAGGGTCCCTAGGGAGAGGGGGGCACCTGCCTGTAGGATGGGGGCTCTGGCCTTCAGGGCACCTTGTTTGCTCTGGTACCCTCTGGGCATGCCAGATGCATTACCCTGGTGGGGGCACTCTTCCGAGGGGAGGAGCTGTGGTTAGACAGTAGGAAGTGCCCTCTCTCCAAGCACTTCCAGGCTGGAACCAGTGGCCACCTGGCCCCCCCTCTCCCATTGTCTTGCTCTTGCCTTCTCCCCCCTCTAATTTTTCCTCTCTGGTGTCCCCCTCTCTGTTCCTTCTGCTCCTTGAGGTCTGGGTCTGAGGAAGGGCCTCCTTCCCTCGCCCTGGGCTGGGACAGACTTGATCTGCTTATCTGGTTTCTAAGAGGTTCTTCCAGTTAGCGGGGGCGTGGACTTGGCTAACAGAACCTTTGTGGAGAAGAGGGGCGAGATGGGGGCCTCCCCCGTTCCCTCTGCATTTTAGGGCCTCCAGTCTTCTTAGCTTGTTCCTCTCTCAGCGGTTCCCCGCACTGTGAGGCCAGACGGAGAGCCTGACAGAGTTGGCTGGAAATAGTGGTGCGACGTTGGGCAAATTCTTAAACCCCATTCCTCAGCCTCTTCCGTGTCTTCAGACGCCACCCTTAGTTAGCCCCAGACAGGGCCTTCCTCAAGGAATCCCAGGGTCCCCCAGCAGCCTCTTTCCCTGGGTCTCAGTTTCCTCTTAAATTCTGGTTTTGCCACTTGTTCTGAGACCTCTGATAGAGTCGGTAACTTTTGGAAGCCTCACCTGTAAAATGGAGTTGAGAATAGGCCCTCCTGTGTAAGTTTATGAGGATTACATGAAGTAATAGAGAGCGCATCGCATGGTGCCCGGCACACAGGAAGCCTTCGGTGACGTTTGCTGGAATGGTTGGGGTTCTGACTGCTGACTTTTAAGTGTGAGAGTGCTGGGTTGGGGAGCAGAGCTGCTCTTCTGGCAGATCCCGTTGGGGGCTGCCTGCTCTGTCAGGCACTGTGTGAGGGGTTAGAGGAGAGACTGAGACGGGCTTTTGTAGGGGAGAAGGGCATGAACATTTCGATTCACTGTAGCCCAGCGAGCGCTCTGTGGAAGTGTGGTCAGGGGGCCACTGGAACATAGAGCAAGAGTGCTGGGCCCTGGGGTGGGCCAGGCAAGGTACCTGGAGATGTGCCCTTAGCTCGCTTTTTTTTTTTTGATGTGAAATTTACATAACATAAAATTCACCATCTTAAAGTGAACATTGAGTACCCTTAGTACGTTAGTGTATGTAGTGACATTCACAGTGTTATGCCACCATGGGCTCTATCTAAAGACATCTTCGCCACCCGGAAGGGAAACCTGTACCTGTTAAGCAATTGCTCTCCATTCCTGAATCCTTCCATCCCTGCCCTTGGCAACTACCAATCTGTGTTGTCTCCATGGATTTAGGCTATTTCATACACATGGACTTATGCATCATGTGACCTTTTTGTCTGGCTTCCTCCTCTTAGCATAATCTTTTCAAGGTTCCATGTTGTAGCATGTAGCAGACCCTCATTCCTTTTCCTGGCCGAATCATATTCCATGCGAGGATGGACCTCAGCTGGATTTGACGGATGAGTTAGGCAGACGAGGAGGGGCTGGAGCGGTTGGCTGCGGGTCAAGGCTGAGCATGAGCTAGAAGGTTTGGGGTGGTGGTGGGGTCGGTGAGCCGAATGCAGTTCGGTGTGATTGGATCTTGAAGTATAAAGTGGGGTTTAGCCTCAGTTTCCCTCCCTGTAAAATGAAGCCCTGAGGGGTTGGTAGGGATGGTTAGGGACAGGAGAGGGTGGGCTATGATTGCCTCTTCTCGGGATTTGGGTGGGAGGTGGCGCTTTAAAAAATTTGCTCTTTTCATCTCTTTCCTGGGCAGCTCCCTTCTCTGTGCATTTACGCTCATCACTGTGGGGAACCAGCTTCCCATTTTACTGGGCATCAGCTTGCCCTCTCTCTGAATTAACCTGAACTTTCTCCTCTTACCCTCTCCAGGTGGGTAACCCTGGTCATGGGGAGGTCCAGGTGATAAAAAGGACCGGGAATAAACATACTCATCCCGCAACCCCAGGAGCCTTCTTCATCCTGTCTCCTGGTGATCTGACTTGAGTAGCCCTCTGTCACCTGCTCTCTTGTGGTCTGGAGAGAAATGAGGTGGGTCCAGGAGAATCTTCCCACCCCTTTCTCCACCTGGAGCAGACTAGAAGCAGAGGCCTTGTGTGGTGGGGCCCTTTGGAAATGAGGTGTTGCTGTGCCTGCCTGATGCCTCTGGTGAGGCTGGTAGTTACAGACATGACAGCTGGGAAGGGGTATGGGAGAAGTGGGGCTCGAAATCAGCAGAGCTGAGGGTATCCTGGTAATCAGGGTGGGGCAGTGAGAGGGGAGAGGGGGAAGGAGCTGGGGGCTGGGTGGGCCGCAGGCCCCTTCCCCCTGCCATTGCACACACAGCTGGGCTTAGTGCCTGCAGGAGAGTGGGAGGTTACTGCTGCCCAGCCCCTGCCTCACTGTACGTGTGGAAGGAGGGAAGAGAGGAGAGAGGCAGGGGGATCCAGGAGCCCCTGGGGAAGAGGCAGAGAGTGGGAAGTCGGCTGTTCTTTCAGGCAGTGCCTAGGTGTGGTCAAAGCTTGGGGGGCACCAACACTGCAGCCAGAGGGCTGCCTCTCTGCTGGGCGGCTTGGCACGTGGGGACTCTGAGCACCATAGCCCATGGGGTCATGTTTTTGATTAGGAGGTGCCTGGCCCTCATTGTCTATAGAGCTTTCCAGCAACCCCCTAACACCATGCCTTAGACCCCTGGTTTTCCCAGAGAGCCCCCCAGCCCTGGCCAAAAGAGAATGTGTGCTTGTAAGTAAGTCTGCAGATTCCCCCTTATTTGGCTTGGGGTCTCCCAGAGTGAGGCCGTGGGAACCAGAAGTGGAGTGGCTCAGCTGTACACCCTCTAAGGGAAAAGGTGTGGGGACTAATATTTTGCTGAGTATTTGTCATGCCTGACTCTGTGATTCTATATAGGTTATTTCATTGAAAGCTCTTAACCTTCTGAAGTAGGCACTATTATCCCCATTTTACAGGTAGGAAAACAGGTTTAAAGAAGGAGAGAGGCTCATTTAGGATTGCATGGCTTCTGAGAGGCGGTGCTGAGTCTGACTTCATTGCTCTTCTATTTCCCAAAGTGCTCTTTCCACTTGTTCCTACTTTTATTCCAGTTAGTATGATTTTGCTCATTATTGCCTTTAATCTTGAACCTGAATAATTCCCTATCTCTTGGAAAGTGGACATGAGTCCACAGATCATGAGGAGAGAAGGAGGGGGCCCCCTCATTCCCACAAGCGTGGGGTGGGGCTGCCTCTCTTCTGGGCGGCTTGGCACGTGGGGACTCTGAGCACCATAGCCCATGGGGTCATGTTTTTTGATTAGGAGGTGCCTGGCCCTCATTGTCCATAGAGCTTTCCAGCAACCCCCTAACACCATGCCTTAGACCCCTGGTTTCCCCAGAGAGCTCCCCAGCCCTGGCCAAAAGAGAATGTGTGCTTGTAGGTAAGTCTGCAAAGGGGGGCTCTGACTTTTAGGGTACATGGGGGTTGGTCAGGACTATGTACTGAGCTCAAGGTGTGAAGGCAGAGACTAAAAAAACAGCTGAGTGTGAAAAGAAAGACTTTTTGTCACCTATTTTACTCTAGGAGTGGGGTGTCAGGTGTAGGGGGGTGGGGGATGTTGAGACCCTTGAGAAAGAGTGCCAGCCTCAGGTGGTGGGTTTGTCGAGAGGGTGGAGGTAGTTCTTCCTTCGGCTTCTCAGCTGGCCCAGTTTTCCCGTGAGAGGCCGGCTTATTGGCCAGATCCGAGGCCCTGGGCTAAGGCACGAGGAGAAGGTTTCCAGAATGTTCAGAAGCCCAGACCTGGTGCCCCTGCATCTCGCACCTGTAGGCTTACCCTGCTGCTTTCCCAGGCAAGCCAGCCTTCGCTGGCACTTTCCCCACATCACAGCTCTCTGCATCCATGTGCAAGCCTAGGGTTGGCTGACACCCCCTTCCCAAGGAGCTGCTCCATCTTCTACTCCAGGCACAGGCTGGATGAGCAGGCCTGGAAGGGCTCCTGGGGTCAGAGACAGTTGGGGCCTACCTAGGGTAGCAGACTACAAATGAGAGGGAGGCATTTTGTTTTTTTGGTGGGGGCTGGTGGGTGGTGGGCGTGTGGCACGCACAAGAAGGTGGCCTGTGGGTCAGCACAGCTTGCTCACCCACCGTTGTCCACCTTCTGTCCCTGGGCACAACTGGGGGTGCCGGTTCTGGCTGGCTCCTCCAGCCTTCTACCTGGAGGGCAGGTAGGGGCCCATCCTTTGCCTCAGTGAGGGAGGAGGAAGCCCAGAGCCTGGTGGCTGGGAATTGTGGGGCCTGCCCATTGGTGGAAACTGAACAACATCCAGGCACCTAGAAGCCCTGGTTACCTTCTCACCAGCCAGCATCCTGTCTCCCCTCAGGCCTCCACCTGGGACAGATGCCAGAGGGATTACTCACCCTTTCTACTGCGCGCTCCCCCCCACCCAGCGTGCCCTTCTAGACTGACTGGGAATGGGTCTGGGGGAAGCTGGGGGCTAAGGGGCTGTGGCGTGTGTGTATGTGTGTGTGTGTGTGTGTGTGCGCGCGTGCGCCCACATGCGTGCGCTTGTGTGTGGGGGAGGTTTTTTCTGAGAGCTGGGCAGGGGCGGGGGTGCCTGAGAGAAGGCAGAGCAGGTCTCTACAGAACCTGCCTGGCCAGGGTGGGTGGAGCTGGGTGGGGCAGGCAGGAGCCATTCCAGGTCTCAGGGGGACTATGTGTGTGGGTGGGATGTGTGTGTGTTTAAGTGTGTCTGTGAGCTGGGAGGGTACCCGGGCTCACTGCTATCTTAGAGAGAAATCAAGGAAATAGGTGGAGAGGGGCTCTGGCTGCCCCAGATTAGAATGAGAGTTCGGTTAGAATGGAAGTTCAGGTGTCCCGGGGGGTCCTTGGGCCCTTCCCTGTGGTGCTCTTGGCGCTGGGGTCCGGGGCAGCTGCTCAGATAGCAGAGCCGCCTGGGGGGCATGGCCCCTCCCCTGCGCCCCAGCCCAGTGAGGAGAGGGATCCTGCCCCCTGCCCCGGGGCTCAGGATGGTGAGCTCATGTCTGGGGCCATCCTGGGAGGGCGGCTGGTGAGCAGGGCGGCGGGGCACCTGTGCCAGCTCCTGGACTCCCTGTCCCGCTCTCCCCTGCCCCTCAGCCTGCTGACACCCAGCTGTTCTCTCTGGCTTCCTGGAAGCACTGTTGCCTGAGGACACCGGGGCCCTTCTCAGGCTGGAGGAATGAGGGGAAGCAAAATCTCCATCCCATCTTCCGTGTAGGGCCTGGGTTCTTTTCATGGTAGGCAAACCCCAGCCTGGGCGTCCTGGGATGGGAGGCCTGTGCATGGCCCGAGGCTGGATGAGATGATCAGGGACCCCCGAGATCCTGGCAGGAGTGGCGGATGGCAGGGCAGAAACCCCCCCTTCGAAGGGCAGGCGCCCTTGGGTCTCGAGCTTCAGGACTTATGCTCCTCGAGTCTCTGTGCCTTCATCACTGGTGAGAAGAGGTAGAGCTGGGGCCAGCACGTTTCTCTCTCCTGTCCCCGGAGCCTCGGCTCTCCCGGACCCCGAAGGAGTTTCCTGGAGGGAGCTGGCGTCACTGTGGGGAGGGCACAGCTCAGAGCCACAGGGCAGTGCTAAGGTCTGTCTAACAAGATGCCAAAATGGGCTGCCTCAGCTGTGTCCCCGGGCTAGCCACCTTCTTCTGGGCCCCACCTTTTTATCTGTGGAACTTGGGGCGGCCTGATGGCCTCTGCCAGCTTAGTGCTGGAACCTGCTGAGCACTGGGCAGGTCATTCACTGTTTCCCCTTGCGGGCAGGGGAATGGTGTGGGCACAGAGATTCTGGCACCTTCTCTCCTCCATGCGAGCCATGGCTGGTGCCTGCATCTCCCCGAACACCGACACCTCCCGCCCCCACTGGTGTCTGACAGGGTGGCTGAATCGAGCACTTCACCGAATCTGGACGAACATGTAGCTCTTTGGATACTGGGCTGGAAGGTGGGACTCCTGGTGCTCCCAGGAAGGTGGGCTTGCAGCACGTGGGGTGGAACCCACTTTGATATCCTTGGACATCAGGGCTGTGGCAGGTGAAGCTAGGGAGGCACGGGGCTGGGCGGCGCCCACAGGTCCACACCTACTGATGGGTTGCAGTGGAACAGGAGGCAGAGGGCATTTGCGGTAATACCCGCTCTTGTGTAGGAATCAGGGCCCTTTAACGGGCGAGGGCCCACAGACTCCTCTGCAGGAGGGGTCTGGAGAGGTGGTCATGTCCATTTCCCTGCACCTGGAAGGCCATTTGTTTAAAAAGTGGCCCTATTGGAAGAGAACGTTTGGCTTCCTGATCTCTCTGATGTCCTCTTTCCCCCTCCAGCTAGAAGTCCAGCCTTAAGTCCAACCCAAGTGCCTTCCACTGCCCCACAAGTCTGGCACCTCCAGCTCTGCCCTTAGGAGAGATGAGGAGCAATAGGCACGCTTTTTAGGTGCATGTTGTGTCCTGTCCCATCCCCACCTTTTCTTCTCTGGCTGAGTGACCCTGGCTCCCACGGTGCTGTCCCCCAGCCCCGTCGTCATCTCTGTCCTGCCTCCACCCAGGGCCGGAGCAGCGGGAGGAGGAGGTGGTGATTACGGCTGCAGCTGGCTGGTCATTGGTCCTTATCAGGTGCCCCACATGGGAGTGCCCCGGTCTGCGTCCAAGGTCTTGTCCACTTAAGCTGCTCCTCCAAGTGGGGCAATGGGGAAGGGTCCAGCCTTGGTCTGCATTTTGGCCAATGCCAACCCCCTACCAGGGCCTAGTTTCCTCTGCCTGTTGCCAGGTTCTGAGTGTATTTTTTCCAGAGGCCTCCAATTGTTTCCTGAAGAAACCTGATCCCAGAGCTCAGACAAAAGCTGGGGCCGCCAAAGGAGAAACCCCATTCTCTCCCCCTGTCCCTCCCCCCGTCCCCCCCAATAACCTCCCTCGCTTTGGATGCTGGGTATGGGTTCCAGGACCTGGCTGCCATCACCTAGGCAACAGGGGGCTTTGGTTGCCATGGTGATCAATGTGGGAGAAGCTGGGCAGCCGGGACAAAAGCCCCCACATTCCCCCCAGCCCTCCCCCCAATCCCCTTGGGATGATACTGAGACACATTCCATTAATTTTATTTCTGAAAGGCCTTTGGAGGGGAGAAGGGTCTCTTTTTTGTGATGGGCTCTCTCTTCCCTCCCTCTCTCCTCTCTGGCCTCCTTTTAACCCCAGATATTCCATGGTTGGTTTGAGCAGGGGGCTGAGTGAGGGTGCTGGTGTGTCTTGCAGGTGGGGGCAAGGTGAAAGCCATGGGGCACCTTCCCTTTTACTGCCTCCCAGCCCCCAAACCGGGCCCTCCCCACCCTGCACTGTGTCCGGACTTCCCTCCTGGTTCCGTCACGCCTCTGACATTTCCACTTGTTGATCTCATCCACTGATCCCTCCCCCACGTTCTATTCCCTGGGAACGTGGCCCACCCGGGAGACCCTCCAAATCCCTGATTCTTGAGACTGATTCAGCCAGGGACGCTTCTGCCTTTCTCTGTGCTCACCTCCCGTCCCTCCCCTCAGCCTCCCCAGTGCTAGGATCAGCAATGTGGGGTACTTGAGGGCATAGCAGGCAAACGTCTCAGACGTGGGGTTTGTTTTCCAACCTCCTGGTTTGTAGGGGAGGGAGGAGTGTGTTTTGATGTTTTCTGGATCCGCAAGTTGGGTTGGCAGGGGTGGGTGAAGCAGGCCGGTGGTGGGCAGGGTTTATGTTGGGTCTTTAATAAGTAGCTGGGGGGTATGTAGGGGCTCTAGGCTGAGCAGCTTGGAACAAAGGGTTGGGAGGGGACTGGCACCTTTGTCTGGTTTGAAATTTATCTGCAGAGGAAACACAATGGCATCAGCTTCCCTCCTGGGTGTGTTTGAAGTGGTGGTTCTGATCAGGGTGTGTGTGGTTTGTGTGTGTGTAAGAGAGGGGGGGGGGGAGACTTCTTTATTTAGTCATCCAAACAGCAGGATTTATTTATACCACCTCTTTCCCAAGTCTCGGAGGAAGAGTATAAGTGACCTGGAGCCAGTATGTATTAATTGCTTAACTAATTACTAGCTGAGCAGTTTATTAAAGCACTTTTTTCACCCCCAGGATCCTCATAGCAACCTCAACAAGTATATATCATCATTTCCCCTATTTTGCTAATGAGCCCACCCAGCTACAAAGCACAGAGAACTTAAGTAACTTGCCCGTGGTCACACAGCCCACCAGTGGGCAAGTCAGGTTTTGAATGCAAAGCCTGGGGTGCAAATCCCATGCCCTTTCTGCCATTGGCTCTGGCAGATGTGTTCAGGGTGAAGCTGAGGAGGTGGGGAGCCCGGTTCTGTGTGTGTCTCTCTTTTTGGCGCCCTTCTGGGGAAGTCCTTTGCTCCTGTACTTCTCCCCTCGGCTTGTGGTGTAACCCACTTGCTCTCTTTGATCCTGCTGATGAAATCTGGTTTTTAGGAGGAGGGCTAGAAAGAACAGGCTGAACCACAGCAGGAGATGAGCAGGCGAGCTGCCTAAATATTGAGGACTAACCCAGAGGAATGGGTTTTCAGGAGATGGGGTAGAGGGGCCCAACATGGGATTTGCAGTCGGTGATGAACAAGGGCCCTGTCTATGGCAAAGGCTTTCAGAAAGGTTTAGGGTTGGGTTATTAAGGTATTAAGTCTGGGGCCCCCAAGTGTGTCATTATCACACACTTGCCGCGATGTGGGGATGTTGACAAACATCCCTGGGCCATGGATTGCCTTCACACAGCTCTGTCAGGGGGATGGATGAATGGACCTAGCGTGGGTTTCATCTCCCTACAGTGGCTGCAGTTTCCCTGAGAGCCGAAGAGGCAGGCTCACTGAAGTGGGGGGTATTCATTACTTGCCGTGTGCCCACAGGAGGCGGTGGGCACAAATACGTGTCAGTCATGTGTCTTCTTCTCAAGTTGCTGATGAGTCAGTCGGTCAGTGTGGTTGCAGGAAAGTTAACAGCTACACAAAGCGATGCAATTGTAGTTCTTCACATAATTGACTTCTCGGTGTATTTGACCTGGTTGATTTATTCCCACCTCAGAACGCTCTTCGGTTCTTGGCTGCCCGGAGAGCCCGGGCTCCTGGTCTTCCGGCTCCTCTGGCCTCACCTTCCCAGCCCCATTGTCTGCTCCTTTTCCTCTGGGCACATTTGCATGCTGGGGGTCTCAGGGCCCTCGCATTTCCTCTTTTCCTGCGGTGACTCTGTCTGTTTGCAGGGCCTCGTGCACTGTCAGTACCTCCAGCTCAGGTGCCTCCGAGTCCAGCTCCGTTGACACCAGCTGCCCACCCCACCACGTCTCCTGGCCTTGAACTGAGCCCTGTGGCCCCTGCCTCTTGGTCTTCCTCTCCAGTCGTCCCCACCTCCTCACTGCACTAGCACTTAGTCCCTTGCTCAGACCAGAGACTCTGGACCTTCCCCCATCAGCCAGCCCTCAGGTCCTACTCATCCTGCCCTGGCCTGTGCCTGACATGTGACTCACCTCCGCTGCCGCTCTGCCCCATCCATGCCTGCACGGCTGCACTCACCTCCTCACTCATCTTCCTATGTCTGCTTTCCCCCCTTTCCAGTCCGTGTACGTGTGTGGCTAAAATCCTTCGCAGGCTTCCCCACTGTTCTTAGTATAAAACCCCAGCTCGTCACCAGGCCCACCAGGTCTTGTGGGGACCTTGCCCTCAGGTCCCTACTCAGCCTCATGTCCTCAGCTCTGGCTCCACTGGCCACTTCTGGTTGTTTAAATGCACTGAGCTCTCTGCTGCCTGTGGCCTTCCCATGTATGGTTCTCTGCTCCTGGTGAACTCCTGCTCGTCCTTCAGGCTTGGGTATCGTTTTCTTGGAGGATCTTTCCAGAACTCTCCCAGTGTGGAGGATTCCCCACTCCCAGTGTTGTCTCTTGCGCTCCCCTTCTCTCTTTCCCAGGATGAGTCATTCATACTGTTCACTTGATTAGTGTCCTTCTGCCCCTCCAGCCTGTAAACTCAGGGTCTGTTTACCTCTGTACACCCAGGGCCCAGCAGGTCCATGGTCCACGGAAGGTGCCTGAGAAAGAGCTGGTGACCCTGAGTGAAGACAGGAAGCAAGTGCTCAGTGCACAGTGATGTTGCTCAGTGGGTGCAGGGTCAGAGGAAAAGATACAACATTGGGTACTGTGATAGGTGGCAGCGGTGCTGGGCTCAAGAAAGAGCAGGATTTGGGTGAGAGCTGGGCAAGAGGGGAGAAGGTGAGGACCTTCTCCTCTGCAGAATCAGAAGGTGCAGAAGATGCTGCCCCTCAGCCCACCAACAGCCAGATAAACTCACGACCTTGCCCCTTTCAGGCCATTAGGCTTTTGGAGAATGGTTTCTCCTCGCCTTCTCCTCCCTCCCCCCATCACATTATCTGTAGTTTCCACCCCATACTCCGCCCCCCCCAGTGCATGCACGTGTGTATGACCTGGCCAGGAAGTATGGGTATGTTGGACATAGATGCTGGGGAGATGGTGATGAGAGAAGTCAGAGGTGGCCCCCAGTGGGCACACTCGAAGTTGTGAGGGGCGTGGGGAAGATGAGTGGAGGGGGAAGGAGAGGCCTGGGGTAGCCTCTGCACAGCAGCCGGCTTCTTTCTGTTCTCTGAGGTCCCTGTTGGCGCAGCCTGTTCGCCTGGCCAGAACCTGCCCTCTCTGAGCCTTCATTTTCCTGGCTGGATTGTCCTGGATCTACCCTCCAGTGGGTCTCGGGTTGGGGCATTCTGGGTGGCCTTTGCGGGCCATCGTCCCTCCACCCCAAGCCCTTGGCACAGTCTGCGGCTGCTCTTTCTAGGAGGCTGGGCGGGAGGAACTGGGCCCATTGGACAGAGCAGGAACCTGTGTGGGATGTTCTCAGGCAGTAGCTAGGCTCACCTGAGCTTCCTGCAGCTGCCGTGTGGCGATGGTCTTGCTCTCTGCCCTGACCCCGCAGGGAGCACCAGCTACCCCTAACCAGCTGCTTCCTGTCCTCAGGAGCGTCGCTTGATTTTCTCTGAGCCAAGCCCACCCGTCCAGCAAAATAGAGTCCCTCAGGGTGACAGTTGATTTCCTGAAGGTGCCCCTTGGCCTGAAGAAGCCGGTGCTGAAGGAGGTGGCTGTGGGGCCCCCCAAAAGGCCCCCACCTGTGGCCCTGGAGCGCTACAAGGCACGGCGTTCAGACGCCATGGACACCGAGTCCCAGTACTCGGGCTATTCCTACAAGTCGGGCCACTCCCGCAGCTCCCGCAAGCACAGGTGGGCAAGCTTGTGGGGGACACAGGTGGCAGAGGGAGTGTTGGGTTTTGAGGGAGGGGTGTTTGAGAGGTGGGTATATGCATGGCTGGGGTGGCTCCTGGAAGACCTAGGTCCTCCCCTTGACCTTCTGTGCCTGTTCCCCTGGCCTCCTGCTGCAGGGACCGCCGGGACCGACACCGCTCTAAGAGCCGGGACGGGAGCCGTGGGGACAAGTCAGTGACAATCCAGGCTCCGGGAGAGCCCCTGCTGGACAACGAGTCCACGCGAGGGGATGAGCGGGTGAGTGTCAGGGGGATGAGGTCCAGCCAGGTGTTGCCAGACTGAACCGTGGAGAAGCTGGGGGTCCATTAGAGAGGGGAACGGCCTGGGAATATTGTCTCCCAGAACAGGGAGGGCACCTTGTGTCACTCCTCCTTCCGTCTAGGGTCCCGAGGTAGGAGCCTGTTTGAGTAGAATTCAGGCTGATTTCAGTAGCGATTGCTTTGGGAACAGCAGCCTCTTCCTTCCTTATATCCAGAGAGGTGGGGGCGACCTGTCCTGTGCAATGGGAATTGCCTGGTTCCTCTGGGCCGATGCCAGTCGGTGAGGTGGCTGGGAATCTGGAGGAGGGCAATGCTGGGTGTGGCCCCAGGGTGTGGGCAGCCCTGACTTTTCCCTGAGCCTTCCAGTGTGGGAGCTCCAGCGCTCTCTGGTGTCAGCCTACAGAATAGCACAGCCTAGGTCTCAGGGAAAGGAGGTGTGAGGCTGGGGGGACAGTGGGGACCCGTGAGAAGAGTTCTTCGGGACAGGGATAAGTGGGTTGCTTCTGCTCTGACCTTTGTGGCCCACTGTACCCACCTGGTAGGGCTGTCAGCAGGCGAACACAGTGCCAGAATGGGGCAGAGGCCAGGTTGGAGATGACTGTGAGGTTGCCCACGTCTCATTCCTCCTGTTCTTTCTCTTGGGAGCATCTTTGGGGGCTGTAGACTCCTACTTCCTTTCTCCACACCAAGATCTCTGTGACTGACTTGGGTATTCCTGGGTCTCAGGAGCAGATTGATACCCAAGGAACGTTCTTTCTTCCTCTTTCCCACTTCTGACACCTGACTTCTGAGTTCTTGAAGTGAGCCTTAGACATGATCAGCTAGCTCACTTGTTGGGGAGGAGTTACAAGCCCTTCATCCTTGGATGGGGTAGGCAGTATGTCTGGGGGTCAAACTGGCTTGAGGAGTAGATCCAATTCCTTGAGCTGAAAGTGGTCAAAGCATCTACTTTCTATCTTCGAATTAGACCCTTCTCCCGTCCTTGGAAGAGGAGATGTCTCAACCCCTAATCAGTGACCCTACCAGGCGGTCTCCCAAGTCTCAGTCCTGTAGCCTAAATTCCCTGGGTATCAGCCTGTGGCTCCATATCCCCAGGCTGACAAGGAATGAAGGGTGTGGGCCCTGATGGCTGCTGGTGGTCTTGGGCCTTTTGCGTGGATGATTTCCAGCTTCTGGGAGACACAGCTTGAGTGGCACACAGTCAGGAGGACACCTGAGGACCTGGGAGCAGCCTGTCCACACCCTTGCCCCCAGGAACAGGCAGCCCCTGTGCTATGCGCGGCCAGAGAGCCCAGCAGAGCCTGCTGGGCAACCAGAGACCCCGAGTGGCCCAAGGTCTGCACCATGTCCCCTACGCCCTGCACTCATCAGTCCTCCTTGCCCTCCCTTCCCCCTGCTGCCCTCTTCTCTTCACCACACTATTTTGGTCAGGTCACTCCTTAATTGGAAACCTTGAGTGGCTCTCGAGAAACCTTGGAGTGCCTGGAGGATAGGTGCTTACTGCTTAGTCTGACACTGCAGGGGGCCTGCTCCAGCTCCACCTGGCCCTGTTTGTGGATCCCCTGCTCTCACAATCCTCTGGGTGCCTCAGTCCCCAGGTGCCCCCTGAACCCCCCAGCTCCTACTGAAATCATGGAATGCTGTGAAAGCTGGCAGGAATTAAGGGCAGCACTGAGACAGTTTCAACATTCGAGTGATTCATGAGGATCTGTTCAAATGCAGATCCAGGTTTAGTAAATGTGAGGTGGGCCTGGGATCCCACATTTCCATAAGCTCCCAGGTGATGTCCACACTACTGGTCCACAGGTCACATTTTGAGTAGCCAGGCCTTAGACATCATGCAGTTCAATGATTCTCAATTTTGGATGAACCTGAGAATCATCTGAGGAGCTTTTTTTAAAAAAAGATTGACACCCTCTTGGAGGGGATCTGGGCATTGCTGTTATTTTCCAAGTTCCCTAGGTGATTCTAATGTGTGCATCTAGGGCTGGGAACCACTGATTTGGCCCAACTTCACGTCACCTGCCTCCTGCAAGGGTCAGCTCAGAGTTCCCGGGAAGCCTGCCCTCACGCGCATTGCTTTGCCTAGCGAAGCAGACCTCAGATTCCAGTCACAGCTGGGCAGCTCCCTCAGCCTCTATCTGTGCCCTCTATCTTGAGGGCCATCTGTGCACATCAAGTGTTTTCCTCCCTCGCCGACTGGTGTGAATCTCCCTGAGGACCCAGCACTCAGAGGGCCCATTCCTGCAGAGGCCAGGCTCAGACCCACGGCAGAGCTCAGTGACCATTTCGATGGTTGCATATTTGTTGATTACCCTCTCTCTTTCCCGTGCCTTCCTGTCTTCCCGTCCCTTGTCCGGTCTCCCCTCCTCCTTCCCTTCTCTGCACTCATTGCTGTGGCCTCTCCCGCTGTAGGATGACAACTGGGGGGAGACCACAACGGTGGTGACGGGCACCTCGGAGCACAGCATCTCCCACGATGACCTCACGCGCATCGCCAAGGACATGGAGGACAGTGTCCCGCTGGACTGCTCCCGTCACCTGGGTGTGGCGGCAGGGGCCACGCTGGCACTGCTCTCTTTCCTCACGCCGCTGGCTTTCCTGCTGCTGCCCCCGCTGCTGTGGCGGGAGGAGCTGGAGCCGTGTGGGACGGCCTGCGAGGGCCTCTTCATCTCCGTGGCCTTCAAGCTGCTCATCCTGCTGCTGGGCAGCTGGGCCCTGTTCTTCCGCCGGCCCAAGGCCTCGCTGCCCCGCGTCTTTGTGCTGCGCGCCCTGCTCATGGTGCTCGTCTTCCTGCTCGTCGTCTCCTACTGGCTCTTCTATGGGGTGCGCATCCTGGACGCCCGTGAGCGCAGCTACCAGGGTGTGGTGCAGTTCGCCGTGTCGCTGGTGGACGCTCTGCTCTTCGTGCACTACCTGGCCGTGGTCCTGCTGGAGCTGCGCCAGCTGCAGCCGCAGTTCACACTCAAGGTCGTGCGCTCCACTGACGGGGCCAGCCGCTTCTACAACGTGGGCCATCTCAGGTGAGGGCACAAGGGAGCAGGCGGGAATGGGCATGCGGAGGAGGCCGAGGGTCCTGTGGGGCGGGAGGGGATGGGCTGGGAGGGCTGCCTGGAGGGAGTAGACTACTTCATGCTTAGTGGGTTTTCAACAGCATTGGCTGCTTGCTGGGAGGGTCATGTGCAGGGTTCTGGGGCAAGAAAGGGTGGAGTTAAGTTGGGAGCCAACAGGTGAACACTTGAGATCAGGGACCCTAGGGAGGGGGAGACCAAAGGGGAGAAAGGTATGGCCATGAACAGGGGCTTTTGGGAATCGCTTTTCTAGCTCTTTCTTGGAGGCACATCCTCTCATGAGCCTACTCATGACTGAGTAGTCACTGAGATGAGCTGGCCATGGAGCTGGCCCCCCTTCTGAGGAAACAATACTGGGGGAGTTCTTCAGTCCCCCTAAACTTTTGGGCAGGATGCCCCCAGCCATTCAGAGTACCAGTAGCACCCCCTGGTTCCATAGGGAATCTTGGGGGAATCTTGCAGGGGATAAGGTGACCTTTGGCTGCGACCCAGGCCCAATGCCCTTTCTTCCCTGGGCTTCAGCACAGCAGGGAAGGACTAGCAGGCCCATCCCTGGGGAAGGGAGCCTGGTAAGTAGGCCTCAGGCCCTGAGCCAGGCTTCTTGGAAGCAGCTTGTCCCTGTCCTGTGTCCTGTCCTGCCCTGCCAGCCTGCTCTGAGTGTCCCTTCCCCTGCGCCCCTTGTCTGTCCCTTCTCCCTACCCCTCCTGCCATCTCCCCCACAGCATTCAGCGCGTGGCCGTGTGGATCCTGGAGAAGTATTACCATGACTTCCCTGTCTACAACCCTGCCCTCCTCAACCTGCCCAAGTCCGTCCTGGCCAAGAAAGTGTCTGGCTTCAAGGTGTATTCCCTCGGAGAGGGTGAGCGGCCCTGCTCCTCCGCCCTCCTGGTCTCTTTCCAAGCAGGTCCCCTCTTCCCTGTCTCACCCTTCTTCCCTTGCTTTCTCCTCTCCTGGCCCATGTCCCAGCCCCTTCTGTTCTGTCATTTCCCTTGGCTCCAGGTGGCTGGTCTTAGCTGCTGATTCGACTTGCTGCCCCCTTATGCTATGGTGTGTCCCTCACTGGCTCCTCCGCGTCGGCTCACCAGCCCCATCCTAAGCCCTCAGCTCTCTGAGCTCCAGAAGCCCCTGCACCGAGCAGCGCGTGCAGGACCCGCTCTCCGGCGCCCTCGCGTGCTCTGCTGCCGGCCTCTCCCAGGCGCGGCCCGGAGGGTGGGAACGGGGTCTGGCGGCGGGTGGGCGCAGCCTCCTCGGGACGCGCCCGGTTGCCGGCTCCGGGTTTCCAGAGTGGGAAGCGAGGCCGCGCCCCGAGGTGACCACCTGTCTCCTTCCTGCTCCCGCGCAGAAAACAGCACCAATAACTCCGCGGGCCAGTCCCGGGCGGTGATCGCAGCCGCGGCGCGGCGGCGGGACAATGGGCACAACGAGTACTACTACGAGGAGGCGGAGCATGAGCGGCGGGTGCGCAAGCGGAGGGCCAGGTGGGTCCGGGGGCCGGCGGCGCTGCACGCTCAGGAGGGGGACCGGGGCTGCCAAGTGCGGGTGGCTGCGGGCGGCCTGGACGGCCTGTCCTTCGCTGCACTGACAACCTGCCATCAGCTCGGCGCTGTGAAGCTTTTATCCCACGGCCCCGTGGGTCAGGCGCAGGCCCGCTGGACCCTCTACTTGGGTCTCAGGCTGAAATCAGCGTGACCGTCCCTTGAGCCTGGGTCCTCGTCCAAGCCCACTGATCGGTGGTGAGCCAGACCCTTGTCGCCTGAACGCATGGGCAGTTCGCTTTCCCTCAAGGCTGGCAGGAATAGGGCTCTGTGACTTCTGCACCTGCCAGAGAAAACGCTGCTTTTAAAGGCCTCATGTGAGATCAGGCCCGCCAGAATCATCTCCTTAAGTTCACCTGGCTTGGCACTTTAGTCATAGCTGTGACATGTACTGAGATTATTGAATAGTTATTGAATCCGGGAGGTGGACGTCCCCACAGTAGATCTTGAGACTTATTCAGCAGATGGCACGTTTTTACATGCAAAAGACGAGGTTTCTAGTGTCCATATCTCGGTAAATTCTCAATTGCTTTCCTCACACCTCCCTTTTCCCCCTTTTCACGTTATGTGGACTTAAGGCTTGCCCGAGGAATCTCTTTTGGTGCTTTCTGCTGCCAAGTCCCAAAATGGGCTGCTGAGATTTCCACAGGGAAGGGGCCTCCACCCCTCCTACTACTCGATTTCCATGCTTCCGGGAAGGAGGGCAGCCTCTTCCTCTTCTCACAGGAGGCTGCTGCCCCTTGCTGCAGATCGCAGATCACAAACCCCATTTCTGTGGCATACCAGTGTGTCTCCACTTGTCTCAGAAACGGCCCTCAGGGGAAGGAAACCGGAGCGGTCCCCTGCCCCCTTTACCTCTGCCCTGATTAGGGTCTTTGGATCTCCTGTGCTGCCACCGTCACTCTCGGCCCATCTGGGAACTTTTCCTTCCCCCGTTACAGTGCTGGTAATCAGAAGAAAACCTTTTCCCTTGGTTCACCTGAGACAATAGAATCTTTTCAAAAGGAGCTTCCCTAAGACACTCAGGGGAAGCTAAAGAATAAACAGAGAAACTGCAGATGTACACAGATCCACATGCTTCCTTAGCCCAGAATCCAGTCCCTTCCTAAGATACTTGAAGTTTCCAGGTTCCTGGGTTTCTAAATAACTGGTGTTGTTTTGCATGTGTTTATGCTTTTAATGCAGATTGACTTCTTTTCTCCTGCTTCCCCTAATGTTATGTTTTTGAAATGCAGTGTTGTCTGTACCTCCACTGTGTGGCATCTTATCACTGCACAGTGGTTCATAGAGTACTCCCAACATCCCAGCCAGCACTGGGATTCTGGATTTTTTCTATTTTGCTGGATAAGCAGTATCTTACCAAATGTTAATTCTCTCATTGCTAGCAAGCGACTACTATGTATATTTTGCAGCAGGCTTTCTGGCCTCTTGTAAGTTGTTTGCTCATCTCTCTGCTGGTTTTTCTATACTGTTCTTGCCTTTTTCTTTTTGATTTGCAGCAAATTTTTGCCTGTCCTCCCTTCCCTTGATGTTAATGTTGTCATGGTTGAACAGACATCTGCCCTTTTGATATAGTTTTATCAATTTTTCACCTGATGGAGTATGATTTGGGAGGTCTTACTTAAGGATGCTTTTCCTAGGCTTTGATGCAATGCTGGTCTTCCCTATAGCACAGATCCTAATTGTCTTTCTGGGTTTGACACTAGATCGTCTTCTTAAGAGTCCCTGGACTGGGCTCACCAAGCTCTATAGCTGTTTCCCCTTCCCCTGTAACTGCATCCATGCACAAGCATGCACACCTTCACACATGCACACATGCACATGCAGCCCTGAAAGCCTGGCCCCAGATGGGTGTGTGGTACTGCAGGGACAGCACAAAGGCCCGACCTTGCTCAGGCTGCTGGAGGATTGAGCTGAGGGAAAGATGAGATGTGGGCATCTGGTCCAGACCTCTCCTGTCCCCCAGGCTTGTGGTTGCAGTGGAGGAGGCCTTCACTCACATTAAGCGGCTGCAGGAAGAGGAGCAGAAGAATCCCAGGGAGGTGATGGACCCCCGGGAAGCAGCCCAGGCCATCTTTGCATCCATGGCCCGCGCCATGCAGAAGTACCTTCGGACCACTAAGCAGCAGCCTTACCACACCATGGAGAGCATCCTGCAGCACCTTGAATTTTGCATCACACATGACATGACACCCAAGGTAGGCCGCCCTGCTCCCAGCACCCTTCCTCTCCCCTTCCCTTCTCCAGGCCCTGCCACTTCTTTCCACACTCTGTATCCATCTCTCTCTCTCATCTCCATCTCCTTCTCTGGTCTCTTCTCTCATCCCTACCCCATCCACCCCATCTCTGCATGCCCATAGGTGGCAAGGAGAAGGGGAGCTGTTTGGGGAATGGCTGAGACCTGGTGGTCATCTCTGGAAGGGCTCTGGAATTTCCAGATCCCAAACCCCACCTTTACCCGCTTCCATTCCCATAGGTATTCTTTGCTCTGTGCTCTTTCGGAGCCATTACCGGCCCCTCAGCTCTGTTGCCAACTTTTTAGAACTGCATCCTCTGAGCCATCCTTGGCGAATAGCCGACACCTCTAGCTTTCTTCTGGTGCAGCCGTGCTTGGTGATAACAACATGCTGAATGAGGGGGAAGGGAGAGTGCGGGAGGCACTGCTGGGTCATAGCTGGTGCAGGGGGAAGAGCCGAGGGTGAGGGCTCAGAAGACCTGAGCCAAATCCCAGTCCTGACCCTGCTGAGCCGCCTCACCTCTGTGTCTCCCACTTCCTTATTTATAAAACAAACGTCTGAAGCAGATTATTTCAGGCCCCTTCCCACTCTAACATTCTAAGATCGAGTGCAAGAGTGAGCTGGGCGTGTCTTGGTTATCTTTGGTAGCTGTGCCCCAGGGGATGAAGGACGGTGGCGGGTGGGGGAGCTTCCCATGCAGCACCTTCTCCCCTCCGCAGGCCTTCCTGGAGCGGTACCTGGCGGCTGGACCCACCATCCAGTACCACAAGGAGCGCTGGCTGGCCAAGCAGTGGACACTGGTGAGCGAGGAGCCGGTGACCAATGGGCTCAAGGATGGCATCGTTTTCCTCTTAAAACGCCAGGACTTCAGCCTGGTGGTCAGCACCAAGAAGGTCCCATTCTTCAAACTCTCTGAGGAATTTGTGGATCCCAAGTCGCACAAGTTTGTCATGAGGCTGCAGTCTGAGACCTCGGTGTGATTGTGCGGCGGCAGGGGAGTGGGACGGCGGGGCCCCTGAGGGCGGAGGGGGAGCCTGGCTCTCAGGCCTGTGCACAGTCCTGCTGCCCTTCCTCCTCTTGCTGTTTATTTTTACTTGAATTAACTCACCCTCCCTCCCCTGTCTCCTCTCCTCTTCCTCACTTACCTGGGGTGAACTCCGAGAGACCGTCCTGCTGTCGCCAGTACCTGGGGAGCCCCCTCCGTCCCCCACCGTCTGTTTTGTATCACCCCAGGCGCTGCAGGAATCGGTGCCTCTCCCCCCTCCTTTCCTGGATGACATTCTCTTCTGAAAGGGCACAGGGCCCTGCTAAGCCCCTCTCTAGAACCCAGGTGCTCAGAGCAGTTCCTCCAGTGGCCCCCCAAAGGGTGTCTCTGGGGGACACAGACCCGACTCCAGAGAGCCACCGTGCCAGAATCCTCTGGGGCAGCAGCTGCCCACAGCCTGCCAACGGCAGGTTCATCCACTCGGCCCGCCGCTCACCCTGCCCATCACAGACCCTGCGTTCTCAGGGCGGGGGTCCTCCTGTGCGCTCTCACACAGCCACAAAGTCAGGGCTCTCCCTGCCAGGGTTATTGGCTTCCAGTTGTTAAGAGTCTCCCTCCCTCATCTCCACATACTCTGAGCAAGGGAAGATCCCATCCTTTGCTTTGGGGCAGCACCTTCTTCCACTGGGTCTTCCCGGGGCATCCACTGAGGAAGGGTGGAGAAACCCGGTGAACACCACTGACCCCGGCCCTCAGAACCTGCGGCACCTTCATCTCTGCCTTGGTGGGCAGGTTTCCCCCTCCCACTGGAGGATGGCGTGTAGGCTCCTGTACAGATGCAGTGGTTTGCAGACCCTGATCCACACCCCGTGATCTTAAGACAAGTACGTTTCTTTCCTTCACCCGCCACCCACACCCAGTCCTGCTGTCTCCTGTTAGCCACAAAGACCTGTTGTCTCATCTCTTTCTGGTGGGGAGCCAGTAGCTCCCCTTCTTCCCCTGCCTTAAGTCCACATCTTTGCCTCAGGGGTCTCTTTTCCTTGGCCGGCCAGGGTCCCCTCCTTTTCTCTCCCTGCCTGGTTCTCTGGGCTCTGGGCTCTCTCTGTGTGGGGATGAGAGGCCAGGATTGCTGCCTTTTGTGGGTACTTAGCTCTTCACCCCACTGAGCTTTCATTATCTTTACACTCAAATCAAAAATCTCAAGAGTTTAGGTCTCAATTTGAGCAAAATTCACTGACCCTCTAATACATATTTTCAGTGTAAATCTGACACTTTAAGTCAGACACCTCTATATTACATAGTTTTAGCCAAGGAGAATAGGACTAGGAAATACGCACATACCTCCAGCCAGGATCCATGTGGAGGAGGTTCCTGTGTCTGGGCTGAAGCCTGCCCCTGGGCCTATCTAAACAGCTTACAGTGAGTGCCCTTTATAGGCCCATCTTTTTACTGGAAAACTCATTGGTTCTTTCCTTGTGGGGTGCCCCCTGGGAAAAGATCCCATTGATCTCTCACCAGAGAGGCTGCCCAGGCATGATGGAGCCTAGTGATTGGGGTTTCTCCTGCTGTCCTTTCTGAAAAAGCACATCTTCCCCGCACCCCACTTACTAGGAGGGG
The DNA here is from genome assembly GCF_040802235.1 of Manis javanica. NCBI lineage: Eukaryota > Metazoa > Chordata > Mammalia > Pholidota > Manidae > Manis > Manis javanica. The sequence continues at coordinate 7,208,526 of NC_133169.1, read as the reverse complement.
CTCTTCAGCCAATGCTTACCTTGTCCCCACAGGGTGGGTTGCAGGCTGACTTAGGGCCTGGAGGTCAGCCTTGCACTGGGGCTGTGGGTTTTTGGATAGGCTTGAGTGAAGTATGTCCTGTCCTGGGGGTCCTTTCCTTCTCTTCAAAGACCTTGTTTCAGAGGAGTCGCTTCTGGGTCGCATTGCTAAATACCTCACTATCCTGAAGAACGGCCTGGATGGTGATTGGAGTCCCTGCCGTCGTGGGCAGGCGTGGGATGTGGTTTGAGGACCAGGTGGGGCAGGGAGAGGACAAGTATTTGGGATCTAGGTTGCTGCCCTAGGTTAGGGGCGGGGAAGTGTTTATTTTAAGAACCTGCCATGTTGTTAATCACTGTGATTTTTTCATTCCTTTTTCCTAAAATAATAATTTTTTCCCTCAGCTCTCTAAGCACTAAGGGCTGCAACTGAGAATGGTAGTGTTTTTGGTCCTTTGTGTCAGAACTGTGGTATCTTTGTCTTCTTTGATTATTATTATTATTATTTTTTAAAGTGTCAGGATGAATCGTCAAATGTGTGGCTGTGTTCGTCTTCTGCTTCTCCTGTATGGGAAGTTGTCTTTACGCCGTCAACTACTGTGGGGTGTGCAGCTGACTCAGTCCCTCTGAGCGGTGTCCCCCGCTTTGCCTGTCCCACCACACGCTGTATTTTCCCACTCTTCCCTTGTGGGGGTGTGCTCACCTGTTCCATCCCCCACACCCCCATGTTACCATGGGGGGACGCTGGTACTGGGTCTTTCCAGTGCTCCATTTTCTGCGACTACATGGCATCCTCGCTCATCCCCACCATCCCTACTCGGCCTTCCTTTTCGTCACCTAGGGATGCCTGTCCTCCTTGCCTCCACACCAGGGCGCTGTGCCTCAGTCCTTCACCTACCTCGCCACTCTGCCGCTGTCCCCATTGGTCCCTGGCTCCTCGACTACTCTTTGTGCTGTTTATTCTTGTTTATTTCCTTGTAGTCCCTCATTTTTTTCTCTCCACTCCCTTCCCTTTCAGCCCTTAATTTTTCACTTCCCCGTCCCCACCTCAGTACTCCTGTTGCAAACCCTGGTAAAATACCCAGATGAGACACTGGGATTCCTGGAGCCTTCTTGTCTGAAACGTCCATTTCCCAGAGTTCGTGCATCTCCCTTTCTCTGTTGGGCCCAGGTGAGCTCCCTCGCCCCTCTGTGGTGTCTGTCAGTCTGTCTTCTCTTTCCTCTGCCCTCCCCACGGGGCAGCATCTGCTGATGGATTCAGTCCTGGTGTGTGATTGTTGTGATTTGTTCTGTACGAGAAAGGCAGGGGGCTTTTTGCGTTCCCTTCCAAGTGAGATTGTAAATGTAGAATTTCCAGCTGTTGGATCTAGATTTTTCTTTTCTTTCTTTCCTTTTCTTTTTCTTTTTTTTTGGGTTACAGAGACCTTGTGCATGCAGAGACCATGTAGAAAATTGTAAAATGTAAATTTTTTTTTAATATATAAAAAGCTTGTTTTTACAGTTTGCAGTGGATCTAAACATTATGGCAACTTTAGGGATTTTTTTTCTTAAACATAGGAACTAAAACTGTACAAAATTTTTTTTTTATATAAAATAAAGACATTTGACTTTTTGTGGGGCATTCTGTTTTGTTTTTTTTTTCTTTTGCAGGAGTGGGAGCAGGGGAAGGAGTGACTATACACTCCTTGATAGAGAGTGAGTGGCCAGTAGGGGACAGTGCGAGCTCATCATTGCTCCGCTGTTCGTCCTGGTGAATGAAACGGGTAATTGCTTATTCTGAACACTGATTCTGAGAGGGAAAAGTGGGAAGTTGAGGACTCAATTAACCATACCCTGGGTGGGTGTTTGTAAGAAGAAGGAGGAAGGAAAGACTACTTTCTGGGTAGATCATGGTTTCAGTCAATAGTGACAGCTCATCACATTTCCTTAAGAAAAATTCCTGAAGTATAATTTCTTATTTCTAAGTATCTTCTTATTTCTCCCATTATCTAGCTAATCCTTCAAGCACTTCACAAAAGACTATTCTAGCAATAGTCATCAAGTTAAAATGAAAACGTTCAGTTGACATTGTGCTCGTAATCTAGCACCCGGATCGCAAGCAAGAGATGGGCCCTTTCAGTTCTAACTGGACCCAAGCTTCTCTGTGACTTTGGGCAAAAATGTGTAGCGCATAGACAGCCTTCTCAGGTTAAAAACGAACAGGCAAATGTAAACTTTCCTGTGTGGCAAGTTAACTAGATTTAGCCTTCCTGTCCCCTGCCCCACGCTTCACCAAGCTCTGAGGATGCGAAGACATGCGACATTGTGTCTTGGAGGAATATCCAGTCTACAGGAGGTGCCAGACCGAGTAACCTAATGCAAGGCTGCTGGGTCCACAGGTAGTGCGCACAGGAGCCCTGGCTGGATTCCAGGGAGCCCAGGGGAGCTTCCCTCAAGACACTTAAGGACTTTAAGAATCAAGAGGGGTAGCAATCTCCTTGAGAGGAGGAGCTTTATCTGTTTTATTCAACTAAGTATTCGTAGCATCTATAGCAGGTCCTCAATTTAAAATATTTAATGGACAATGAATTAAAAAAAAAAACTAACAATACCATAGTATATAAAAGCGATCGTATGTCTGCTTCTCCTTTTAAAATTGCACTCAAGTATTTCCCATGTAAAAAGGCTCCCTTCCCCGTGCGGTGAGCGGCAGGGCGGCTGTCCCTGCCGCTTTTTACTGCCCTTTCCCATCCAACCAGCGCGCGGGGCTGGCCGGGGGGGGGGGGGGTGGGCTGCAGGTGGCCGGGTGGGGGGGCGTCCTCCACATGTCCCTTTGCCCACAGAGGGGCCACGAGAGGTCAGTGGAGGGGTCGGGAACTGACCAGACCGTGCCCCGCCCCCGGCCCGCCCCCAACCTTTGCGCCCCAGGAGGTCCTTTCCAAACGCTGGTCGCCAACACTGAGAGGCTCCGGAAAAGGAGCCGTGCGGGGGTTGGGTGCAGCAGGACCCATTTGCACAAGGAGAAGCCCCCCCTCCCCGAAACCCAGTGTGCGTTCCGAGCGCGCAGTGTGCGTGGCAAACACACCAGGAGACCGTGCTGGCCGGGGTGGTGCCGTTGTGGGGTGCGGGCGGAGCTCCGCTTCTGTCAGGTGTTCTAACCCACGGAAGCTGCTCACAGTTGACAAGCGCCCCTTCGCCGCGACCCGCCGAGCTGCGACGGGAAGTTGGCGCGCTCAGGCCAGCGGGCGGTCCCCCGCGGCCGCACACGCGCAGGAGGAGCCGCCCCGGCCCCGCGGCCCCGCGGCCCCGCCGGCCGGGCGCGCACCGCCACCCGCTTCCGCCCGGAACCGCCCCCGCGCCCACGGCGCCTGACCCGCGACGCGCTCCCCGCAGCCCGCGGGCAGCCCCACGCCCAGCCCGGCCCGCCTGCGTGCAGAGCCTGGTCCCGCGCACCCTGCGCCCCGCCGCAGGCCCACCGGCCGCACGCCTGCTGTCCAGGGCCCGGGCTGGGCGCGGACTGACAGCCAGTCCTGCCCCTTATGGCGGTCCCCTAAGGGCCCAGAAGACGCCCCTGGCGCCCTCAAGACAGCAAGGGGACAGGCCTGAGGCGGGACCCAGAGGCGGCCCTCAAGAGAGGCAGCTGGCGCCCGCGACTGTAAATAGCCGGGAGGTATACTCTCTTCCCGTGTGTTAAACAGGGACCCCAGGTGGGTGGCCAACAGGCACGCCCCTCCCTGCATCGCCATTTCCCTGCTTTGGGGGGCGGTGCGTCTAGGCGCATTGCCTAACCAGCGCTCTGACCGGCAAGACCCTGCTCTCCAGGTTGGGATGGCGATGCAAAGAACCATAGATGAACCACGGGCTCCTGCGGGCTGCCCGTGTCCCCGACCCCTATCGGCCGGGGCCCTCACGTCACTGATGGCCTTCGGAGATGTTCAGGAAGGCGAGGCTCGGCCCACCGTTCCCCCTTCAGGAACCCAGTCTCAGGTGTACACAGGTTCTACCCCACTGCCCCCGGAGGGGCCGCCCTGCTCCCCGGCACTGGGGGCAGGGTGCCGAGGCGGGTGGTAGAGTTTCCATAGGGGTCCGGGTTTTGTCTTTGAGACCTGGGATGGGGTGGGAGGGAGAGGAATCCAGGTCCTTCCAGAGCATTTTGGCTCACTTTGGAGGGGAGGCAGAGAGAATCGGGTGGGTCTCTGCTGGCCTGGGGGTCGAGCCGCTCCTCTCTGGGGGTGTCTGAGTGAGAAAGACTTTGGGAAAGGTGGCGCCACGGCAGTCATTCCCCCTCGTTTGAGACCACAACCCCATTGGGCGAAATGCACCTCCTCCTGGCCCTGCAGGCCCATCTACCTCACAGGTTCCCCTGGGCACGTGACGCCTGGACCAGCGCGGAGGTGCGGCCCACGCGGGCAGGAAGCAGGAGGGCCCACGCCTGAACCTAGTGGGGTAGCTTGATATTTTGGACCCAGTAGTGTTTTTTCAGGTGCCAATCCCTTTCTCGATTGGGGTCCTGTGGGTGGTGCATAGTCCTCAGGGGATGGAGGTGTATATGAGGGGTGCGTGATCTGAATTTAGGGTAAGAGGTGTAAATGCCAGTTCCTCTCCTGGTATCTTCCAACTGTGGCTTCTATTGGATTTCATTTTGGACAGAGGGACTGAGGACCCCTGCCCTGGAATGGGAAGGGACCCAGACTCCCTGTCCCAAGACCCTGAAAGAGACTATCCCTGCCTGGGTGCACACCTCTATGTTCCAAAAACGTTGTCTCCCCACTGGGGTCTGAGGGGTTTAGATGGTGCTGGTGTGGGCCCAGACCTGGCCTGGCAGGATCCAGAGGCCAGTGCTTGGGGTCCTGGGGAAGGAGGCAGGGAAGCCCTTTTGGAGCTGGACAGGGGAGTGTTTTCAGGGCAGGTCCTAGCAAAGCTGGCCCATTGTACCCTCAAACCCTATGCCTTAGATGGTGGGGTGGGAGTAGGGGGTGAGCCAGATCCCATTTTCCTTTGTGTCTGCCTGGACATTACCCTTGATTGTCTTAGCCCTGGCCAGCGCCTGTCCATAGGAAGTGGACTTTGGGTCAGAGGGCCCAGGGAGCTAGAGCTAACCCCTGGTCCCTATCCAGTGTCCAGGGGCCTGGAGAGAGCTGTGTCCTTCCTCCCCCAAGGGGCCAGTGGTCACTAGGATTTGGTTCCAGCCACTTAGCTGTGGCATCTCAAGGGGGAACTGGGGAGGGGTAAGGCTCCAAGAGACCTGTGCTTTCTGGTGGCATCCCCTCTTGCTCTGCCTGGCCTCATCCTTGTATTTAATTAATTAAACAAGTTCATCCCCGTCGTCCCCTCCCCCGAACAAAATAAAAATAAAAACAAAAAAAAACTTCCCTTGAAACTGCACCCCTCATTCTATGGCTCTGTCCTTTTTGTAACTAAGCTTATAGTTTCAATTGCTATTACTGAAAGGAAAGGAGCGACACATAGCAGCAATTCACCGGAGAGTTCCGCTTTATTAGGGAAAGGTGCTGGGTTATATAGGAAGGGGCATGAATTGATTGAGGTGTCACTTCTACGGGGCTGGTGGCTGTTGGCTAGGTGCTGGGATTGGGAGGGGGGCGAGAGGTGATTGGGCTTCAGGTGGCGCCGGCGGGAACTGAGGACCCCGAAGAGAAGCCGGAAGTTTGCCATCTTACTAGTGGGGACCCTTCAATTACTAGTTAACCTCAAAGCCAACTTCGACTTACTGTGACTAAATTTCTACTCAAGCATGCTTCTGAAATTGTTCTTGCTCTTAGTGGCCAGTATAGTAAAAACCTTTTAGTTTAGTAAGCCTTTGTTCAATGCCGATGGTAGGTCCAGCCTGGTATGAAAGTGCTTGCATTGGTGAAGATAATGGATATGTTTCTGCCCTGAGCCTACCGTTGTGGACCCTTGAGGAGTCTGTATTTAACTTCACAGACCTCCTCCTGTCCTGCTGGGCCCAGGAATTAATAGATTTATGGAAAGATATCAATACTTGATCTATGGGATCATAGTTTCTCTCTGGGTTTGCTGAAAACAGAAGGGGGTAATCCCGACTATTTGTCAGGTAACAAAGGTTATTTGTAACTGTCAGCAGAAAGGATGTGTTTCCACAGTATTGCCCGTATCACTGAAGACAGGGACTCAGCTTGGTGGATTGTCATGTCATGCCTGCAATTTCTTGACATTGCTGCCCAGATGTAATTTTCTAGTTTTTGCTTTTGAAATGCAACCAGCAGGAAAACCAGGGCTAGGGCTCTGAGGGAGGAGACATAAAAATCTTTAGACCCAGTTTTTAGTCAATCCTTCTAAATTTTTTTTAGGTGGGGGGTCAGTTTAATGGATTCTGAAGAACTGAACACCAGCTGCTTAAAATAGCTCTTGGCTTTTTATATGTTAATTTATGCATGTGATGGAAATACCATTCCAGTTGCCAGGAATGCACCAGTGGGAGAAAGTCAACTCTTGGGAAAACCATTACAGCCTTAGTGCACAAATCATCACAGAGAGGTAGGAGTGGCTGTCTGCATAGTAGAAAGATCATGCAGCCATCCCTGTCCAGCTCCAGTTACTCTGTAGGCTGAAAATGGGGTCCATTTTCCCTTACTGCAAAGGGCAGGACAGACATGGTACCCTAAGAACTCACAACAACAAATGGCAAACTTAAGTACATATGGAAAAGTGGGCGAAGGTACTGGTATAGAGTTGGGAAACCTGGGCAAGATACTGGCTTCTCTAATTTATCTCAGCAAGTTTTGGGGAGGACACGGTGCTATGCAGTGGAATACAAAGATTGAGACATTTGTCCCTTCTCTCTAGGAGTGCCTAGGACTTTGGCTAGTAAAGCCGGGACATTTTATTATTTTATTACCTGTTGCAGGCAACCCAAGGAAGCAAACTGTTCCCTAGAGGTGGCAAGAGACAGACCAAAGCCAACACTTGGTGAGTGTGTTCTGCTTGGTAGGCCAACTATATGATGTCACTGTCAGCAAGAGCCACCTGCACTTTGACACCCTACAAGGGGGACCACTTCGGGTGAAAAAAGTTAGGAGGTTGAGGTCTTCAGTTGTATTGTGTTCCTTTTGCTTGCTTTTGGGAACAGTTAGCCATGTTGCTGCTTTACCCAGGGCAAAGGTGTGGTTAAAAGTGAGAGTGTAGATTTCTAGCATAGTGGGACTCCTCTGTATAATACTCTACCTGTGGATACATGTCATTATAAATGTGACGAGACCCACAGAATGTACAACACCAAGAGTAAAACCTAATGTAAACTATGGACGTTGGGTGATAATGATGTGTCAGTGCAGGTTCATCAGCTGCATCAAATGTGCCACAATGGTGGGGGATGGGGCTACATGTGTCATCCGCAGGGCACATATGGGACCTCTCTGTATCTTCTGCTCAATTTTTCTGTGAATCTAAAAGTATTCTCAAAAATCAAGTGTGGTCAAAAGATACAAACTTCCAGTTATAACATAAATAAGTACTGGGAGTGTAATGTACAACAGGTTGACTATAGTTAACACTGCTGTGTGGTATATTTGAAATTTTCTAAGAAAGTAGATCCTAAAAAGTTGTTACCCCAAGGAACAACCATTTTTTCTTTTTGGTCCTCTTTTCATGAGATGAGGGATGTTAACTAAACTTATTGTGGTAATCATTTTGCAACATATGTAGATAAAGTCATTATGCTGTACCCCTGAAACTTATGTTATGCTGTATGTCAGTTCTCGCTCAATAAAACTGAAAGAAGTAAAAGTCTATTACAAAATAAAGCAAACAAAAACCAAGCATATAACCTTACTTATTTCAAGACACAGATCTCGTAATAAAACTAATGATAGAGACACTTGTGATTCAGGGGCAAAAAGAAATTAAAAGTGCATCCTCTTTCCCCTTGCACGAGGATCCATTAAAGTGTGTCATTGTGGAGTTTGCAACTCTGATATAGTCAACTAAAGAGGAAGAGGAGGGTCTGGGGGTCTGTCAATGCCTTTACACCGGAAGATGTGTGTGAAGATTAAATGTGTCAAGAGGTGTGCGGTTTAATTTAGTTTCAATTTTCATTCCTTGCAAGTTTCTGTTGATATTTGCTTTTTTTGATACATGAATGTGTGGTTTTAGAGTGAAGCTGACTGGGATAGTTTTTGCTGCAATAAAGAGCTGTTGATGAAGGGAACCAGCTTTCTGCTGTAAAATTATAAGCTCTGGGGGTGTAATGAACAGCACAGTGACCATAGTTAATACAGGGCTATGCATCTGAGATTTGCTCAGAGTGTAGACCTTAAGAGTTACCACTACCACACAAAAAAGTAACTGTGTGAGGTGATGGATGTGTTAATTAACCTGATTGTGGTCATCATTTCACAAAGTATATGTGTGTCAAATCATCATGTTGTGCCCTTTGGGTATGTAACATTTTGCTTGACAGTCATACCTCAATAAAGCTGGAAAAAAACTGATTGTCGAAGGACTGGTGTCTTCCTCCTGTTTACTTGTTTCCTAACAGACCTCTGGCCTCAGAGATGAAATTCAGTTAAAAAGGAAGCAGAGAAAGCTGACCCAGAAGATTTCATTTCCAAGGACTGGTGAGCAATTTAGTACTTCTGGTTGGGAGAACACTGAAGATTTTGACCCCAGGGAAACTGCCTCCTAGGATTGAAATGTTCAGATGGTTTTTATTCTATCTTGAAGCAGGTCCTCAAAATAGAGCTTCTCCAACTTTAATTAAGCCGTATAGCAAGTGTGAAAATCGCTTGAAGATCTTATAAAAAGACAGATTGTAGTTCAATAGATCTAGAATAGGCTCTGAGATTCAGCATTGCTAACAAGCTCCCAGGTGTCTCAGCCCTGTTTCCCATAAAAAGTAACAGACTGGATGGCTTAAATACATACGTTTTTTTTCTCATATTTCTTAAGGCTGAAAGTGTGAGCTCAGGGTGCCAGCATGGTCAGCTTCTGGTGAGGACTCTGCCTTGCAGATGACCACCTTCTTGCTGTGTCCTCTCAAGGCAGAGAAAATGGGAGAGAGAAAAAGCTCTGGTCTCTTCCTTTTCCTACAAGGACACGGATTCATCATGGGAGGTCCACTCTCATGAGCTCATCTGAACCTAATTATTTCCTAAAGAACCCAACCCTAAAACCATCACACTGGGAGTTAGGGGTGCTTCACCGTATGCATTTGGGGAAAGACACAATTCAGTCCATGCATTTGGGGAAGACAGTTCAGTCCATGCATTTGGGGAAGACACAGTTCAGTCTGTAGCGCCAGGTGCTGCAGGTGCGGCTGTTCTGAGACCTCACTTTGAGCAGCAACGCCCTAAAAGAAGCTTTGCATTCCAGTGGCAACTGGAGGGGTCCAACTATGCCTCACCTAACACTGAGATAGTTAATCCAAACCATCAAAATTGTTAAGAGATCTCAATTTCATGAATGTAATAAACAGCTTAGCAAAGTCATTCTTGCTCATGTTACAGAATGCACATTTCTATCAAATTTTCACTTATGAGGCTTTTAAATGACATCTTGTGAGATGGCCTTATGTGTGGAGTTTGTGCAAGAGCAGCTCAGTGGACCTTTTAACTGATCCAATAAGACATTTATAATTACATACAAAAGAGCCAAGTCTCTTTTTTTATCACTAAAGGCCACAGAAACTAAAGGAACAGCTTCCAGTATAAATTATTTTGGCCATAAATTTCTTGCCAACATGATCAATAGAACAGGAAATTCAGGAGTTTTACCAAGTTTGGAGGGTTTCAAATAAGATGACTTAATGTACTTCATTACATTAATTCTATGGGTATGGAATGAAAGTAAACAATCAGATGACACAGGTCAAATGAATAAGTTAGCATCTTGTCTAGAAGCACAGCCAAATAGAGGGAATGGGATATCCGAAGGGACATAAATAAATGCTGCAGTACGTCAGTGCCCCTTTCTCTCTCAGTGTCCCTCGGTGACCCCATCTGGTACGTGGCTTTAAATACCATCATGTGCCAGGTAACGTAGCACAGTGGGAATGAGCTTAGGACTCTGGAGTCAGCCTGTTTGGATTTTCCTTTTGGATTTACCACTACTAGTTGAATGACCTCAGGGAAATTTTCTGTTTCTTCATCTTAAAATGAAGATAATCATACAGTGCCCACTCCAAAAGGATGTTGAGAGTATTACTAAGAAAATATTTATAAAACTGCTTAGATTGTGCCTAGCACATAGTAAGCAACTAATAAATGTTAGATATATGCCAAGTCCTCCCGAATACCTATTTCTTGCCTGGACTTCTTTCCAGAACTCCAGGTTCATATATATAACTGCCTATTTGATTATCTTCACAGACATCTAAGAGATGTTTCAAACTTAACCTGACCAAACAGCCGATTCTCTGCCCAAATCTGCTTCTCCCCTGGTGATCATGCCCACCATCATCCACATACTAGCTCAAGCTAAAAACATGGGAGTCTTTGCATTTTTTCCTCATTCCCCACATTCAATCCTCCTGTTTGTTCCTGGAACATGCCATACTTATTTTCAGTGAAGGGTCTTTGAGTTAGGTGTTCTCTGCCTGGAATGCTTATTGCTTGATCTTTACTTATCAAGCTCTTATCATTCAAACGTCAGCTTAATGTCACCTCATAGAGAGGCTTTTTATGAACAACCACCATAAAGTTGTTCAACCTGTAATAGCCTTGGAAAATTCAGATAGTGTTTCTTTCTGGGGCAGAGAGCAATGACTTAACCAGTCACTTTAGTGTGGCTCTGTGTCAATAAACAGAGCTTTGCACATTGAGTTTCAAGTGATTGGCAGTGGCCCAGGCCCAAGCAAACAGAGCTCTAGGTCTGGTCTACCCAGAGCTCTTTTCCTTACTACTGACACCAGTAAGTTCTGATTTGGGGATACCTTGACTGCCTGGCCGCTGCTGTAGGCTTGCTGTTGCACTGTCAGAATCACATCTCTTCCTCCTCCCGCTCAGAGGAAAATAACCAAACACCATTTGGACATCTTGCTTCAATCTTAGCCCTCAACCTCATTGACAGGTAGAGAAATGGGACCTGTACTCCTCCCCTGCTCTTGCCCATCACTTTGATAAGAGCGTTTGCTCCCAGACCCCAGGGAGTGTCTCATATCTCCCAGCCTGTCCTACAAAGGGCCCTTGAACTTTCCTCTTCCAGAAAGCCATGTCTCTGTCAGCATTTCATGCCCATTGCCAAAATTGTCAACACCTGTGAAGAATCTGAGATTTTTTTTTTTATTCCACTTGCAAGCCAGTAAGTTTGCCTGCCACTGTTTCAGGGATGCTGAGAAGACATGGGACTCCTGGGTCAGGGACAAGGGGCGTTCTTACTCGGGGCCCAGCAGGCAGCAAGAGCCTCATGTTTGTCTCAATTCCCCCTGCATCCAAGTCCCATTGGATGAAGCAGAGGAGCCCAGATAGATGCTCTGCATGTAGTAGCTTTGTGTCTCAGCTGAGGAACCCCGAGCTTAGGAAACTCCAGTATTTTAAAGGACATCTACATGGATCACCAGTATCTTTACACTCTGACCACTTCACATAGTTCTTTCGGAATTCCTCTTCACCAATCTTCAAATTTTGTATTTCTTTTAACTCCCTGACCAAGTGGCCAACCTGTTAGATGCTGCTCTTGAGTCATGTAGATGAGTCACATACAGCAGGCCATCTCCTTCCAAACAAAGTAACAATTAGATATGCAGCTTGAAGTTCTGTCTACTGGGTAGATTGTCTTTCAACACTGACTTCAAAGCCACCACTGGGTGGGGTTGTAATGGAGAGGCCATTCTTTTCCATGTGGAGCTGATACGGTGTGCAGATCCAGGCCCATCCCTTTTCTTTCTCTATTCATTGTTCATCAGGAACTCACCGTGAGGCATGGGGTGAGGGAAGAGGTAGAAAAGCATTTGGAACAGTCACCAAGCCACCTGCTAATGCAGCTTACTTGTACATTGTTCACCTGTTCAGGCCCAGTCTGGTATATTCCATCTCTGTTTTATAATGGATTGATGTGAGACCCATTCAGCTTTATACTTGATGGTTCTGATAACACCCAGTTCATGGTGGACATTTTGCATTGCATGATACTTTGGTGTCCCAGAGACATTCAGTCTCTACCAACTCCCAGAAGCAGGCCAGGAATTGCTTATCAAGTGAAGAAACAATGTCAGCACAAAAGGCCACCAGCTTACTACAAATCTCTAGGGATCTCAGACTCCAAAGGAGGGGAATCAATCTAAATTTGATTATAAATACATGCAAAAGACTTCAGGCCCCACTCTCTTTATTTTGTATAGAAGATAAAAATGACAAAAAGATTTAGTTATCATTTTAAAAGGCTGGAAGAAATTCTTTTGTATCAAACTTTAGAAAGCTTTTATATTACTTGGTAAGATAAAAACAAGAGAACTAAATCTAAACTCAATTTTGCTTATACTTCTAATCAAAATGACCCTTGTAATAAAATTGTTTTGTGAATCTTGGATTAAATTATGGCTACTTCTTTTTCCTGTTTGCCACAGCATAAACAAAAATGCAAAGATGACATACTAACTAATTAAAAGCATTATATCCTTGATTCAACAACAAAATAGATTATATGCAACTATCTAAATTCCTCATATTTGTCCAATAGGTAAAAAATTCACTCTAGTATGTAAAAGTATGTAAATCTAAACATAGATATATACAACTACATTGAATTATAATTTAAATAAGTGATAGCTGTATAAATTGGTTCTTTTCTATAAACTTAGGCTTTTATACCTGATATGGACCTACAGAGTGAACCCATTTATACTAGCTGTGTAAAATTTTAAAGAGTTATTGTTTTTCTGGTAATTTCTCAATATTGTTATTGTATTACATTGGGCTATTAATTTAAAATATTTTCTAAACTTCTTAATTGATTTAGGGGTAGTATACTATTCAATTCATTAGTTAGTAAATCTTTGGCAACTTTTAAAGAAATTAAAATTGAGAGAGATAAAAAATGCAGTACTTAGCCACTACATATTGCTTATGTGTGGTTTTAAGCTCGATATTATTGCCTACATATAAGCATATTTCTTCTGCAGAACATTCACATCAAGATAATAAAATCAGTCATGTGTATTTTCTTATAAAATAGTTGCTAAGATTAAGTTTTATGAGTGAGAGTTTGAACAATTAAAAAAATTGTCTTTTAAAATGTTTTGACTACCAAATAATATGAATGTATGTGTCTCTGCCCCCAGTTCCTGGCACAGAACTCCTGAAACCCTTGTCATTTCCTGAGTCATAAGAACACCAGGAGCATTTTTTGTTCTAAAATTTGGTTTTTGACCCTGTCTCCTGACAGAGTCCCTAAATCCCTTGGAATTTTCTGGATGATAGCAGTGTCTTTTGTTCTTATGAGGTGACTGTGGCTGGGCTCCTGGGAGGCTCCCGGATGAAGGCTGGTCACTGGAAAGACCAAGCCATGATTAGAAGCTTGGAACTTTCAGCCTCACCCCCTTATTCTCCAGAGAGGGGAAAGGGGCTAGATAGAGAGTTAATGATTGGTCATGCCTATATGATGAGGCCTCCATAAAAATCCCCAAAGTATGGGGTTTGGAGAGCATTTGCCTTGGTGAAGATGTTCATGTATTGACAGGGTGGCACACCCCAACTCCATTGGACAGAAGCTCCTGCCCTTGGGTCCCTCCCAGACCTCAGCCTATGTATCTCTTCATCGGGTTGTTCATCTGTATCTCACATCATATAATAAGTGGGTAAATGTACATAAGTGTTTCCCAGAATTCTGTGAGCCAGTCTAGCAAATTATTGAATCCAAGGAAGGAGTCATGGGAGCCCTGGTTTGTAGCCAGTTGGTTAGAAGTAAAGGTGGCAACCTGGGACTTATAATTGGCATCTTGAAGTGGGAGCAGTCTTGGAGGACTGAACCCTCAACTTGTGGGTAATGATACAAACTCCAGGTTATGAGATGTCAGAACTGCATTGGTCTGTAGCTCACCCAGCTGATGCTGGAGAATTGCTTGCCTTGTGGAAAACCCACACATATGGTGTCAGAAGTGAGGTGAAGTATGTGAACATGGTAGCAGGTGACAGTAAAAGGAACACACAGAGGGAGTGTGTTTTTCCTTTACAAAGGTACATTGAATTAAAAAAAATGTATGACATGGAGGCAGGAGGACTGGTAGCTGAGAGAAATTAAAATTTGTTGTCTACACTCATTGTGAGGTAGTTAAAGAGTCTTTTTGTTTGTTTGTTTCTACATATCATGCCCAGATGCCAAACATTACCTTGCCAGGGTGGGTCCTCTTCTCCAAATTAACACTTAGACCAATTTTGGCTATGCTTTTGGGTATGTCATTAATTGTAAAAACAGGAGTTTCTCTCATTTCTGGACAAAGGAACATTTCTAAAGTTCTTTTCTTATTCTGTTTTGGTTGGTGTAGAATGGTTGGTAAATAACATAGGGCTAGGGCCATTTTCTCTTTATAGGTGTATCTTCGTTCTTATCTTTATCAACTGCCTATATTACCCTGGTAATTATTATTATTATTTTTTATGTAAGTATCATTGATATACAATCTTGCATTGGTTTCAAGTATACAACACAGCGGTTCAATGGTTACCCATCTTATTAAATCCTCACTCCCTCTAGTGAGGTTACCATCTATCAACATAGAAAGATGTTACAGAATCACTGACTATATTCTCCATGCTGTACTACTGTCCCTGTGACCAACTTGTATTATGATTGAGAATTTTTTATGCCCCTTTATCCTCCTCATAGTCCCCACCTACCCACCCAACCCCTTCTCCATTGTAACCACTTGCCACTTCTCAGTGTCCATGAGTCTACTGCTGTTTTGTTCATTCTGTTTTGCTTTGTTTTTATATTCCATAAATGATATCATATGTTATTTGCCTTTCTGTGCCTGGCTTATTTCACTGAGCGCAATACCCTTTAGGCCTATCCATGTTGTCACAAATGGCAGAGTTTCTTTCTTTTTTATGACTGAATAATATTCCATTGTGTATCTGTATGACTTCTTCTTTATCCATTTATCTACGGATGGACACTTTGGTTGCTTGCATAAGTTGGCTATTGTAAATAATGCTGTGATAAACAAGGGGGCATATGTCCCTTCAATCAGGGGTTTTATCTTCTTCGGGTAAATTCCCAGAAGTAAAATTATTGAGTTGAAATGTATTTCTATTTTTAGGTTTTTGAGGAACCTCCATATTGCTTTCCACAGTGACTGCACCAGTTTACATTCCCACCAACAGTGTAGGAGGGCTCCCTTTTCTCCACATTCTTGACAACACTTGTTATTTCTTGTCTTCCCCTGGTAATTATATCAAATATTGCTCCTCTCCAAAATAAGATCCCACATTCAGAATTCTTGGAGACTAATACGGTGTTTTGTTCTTTTTTGGGGGGCCCCAGATCATCTTTGGGGCTCCTTAGCTGACTGCTAGGTGGCGCTAAGCTTCCATAGCCTATCACATGGTGTATCTGAGCAAAGAAAGGGTTCTAGGAACTGTTAGGCATGGCTGGTGTCCAGAGTTATTCAGTGGTATTGTACAAGTTATCCTATCAGATCTCAAGGGAAAGAAGGCAGCTCATTTTCCCTTGTGGGGACTTTAGGAAATACTTGGGTTCATTTTGTACAAGTGAGTATTGTTCATGTGCATATACTTTAGTGACCATGAATACCTTTATGCTTGTATAATGCCTTTTAAAGTATGTTCTTAAGAAAGTGCTTATGACCAGTGACAGTCAGCAAATTATTTCTGAAAGACAGTATCTCTCTGTTTGCAATATCTTTGTGTATTAATTGTAACCAGGGCACATATTTTATGGGAGAGATTATAAAATCTGAAAACTGGTATTCACTGCTTTGAGGTTCAATGCTTTCACCACCTACTTCCTCCAGAGTTAAAGAAAGGCAATAAAACATGAACACAGAACTTAAAAAAAAGCAAACTGGCCAAGGGTTATGCCAGTTTATTTATCCAAACTATAGCGGCCAGATGTTCTGTTCATAATTTTAATGAGCATAAGCATTATAGCAGATAGAAGGCTAGGGCTCTTCTCACATGAAATATGAGTGCACAGGCCCCTGAGATCAATGTCTAATGACCATGCACTGGTCAAACATCCATGTGATGGATGATGTTGTATAAAATTATAAGGCATTAATGGCAGTTCATACAAGTTCAAGAAGCCCTGACTCAGTGGTTTCAAGTCATTCTTAGAAGACATTGCATTCCTAGAAGATATTGCTTGAACTTTACTAAGAGGGATCTAATCAAATCAAGCTGTTAATAAGGTTCCTGTTTTAGACCCATGCCTATCATAATAAGAAATATCATCCCTACTCACTTAAACAGCTGCTAGCTGTTAATCTCTGTTTTTCCTTAGGTATTGGGATGAACAACCACTCCACATTTTCCTTGAGTTTCAGACTCATGGGAAACTTACAGTAAACGCTTAAAAGTATCCTGAGACCACAAGGACAGCTGGCAGTCCTTCTACTCTAATCCTGACTATAAAAATCCCCAAACTTTCCAGACTTGCTCCAAGTAAGTACTATTCTGCAACAGCTGGTGAAAGAAATTTCCAGAAGGTCAGCACTTGCCCTGCCATTGGTTGAAAAGAAAGTCCTACTTCTGACTTCATTTCTTTGTTACTAAATTGTAATCTAGTAACTGATTATAACTAGATTCATTTATTTCATCCTAATTAGATTGTCCATCTAGTCCTACCCCTGCACAACTCCTGCACTACTACTCTGCATCTCAAAAAGCTAGAGTTAATCATTTTTTGTGTAGCTTTCCAAATTTTCTTTATTTTTACACAAAATACAGTTATATCTTCTTCCCTGCCACCTTTCATACAAATAATATTATACTGTATTGTGCTGCCCTGCACCTATGTGAAGACACCAAAAGGACAACTTGTACAAGTTAATATTGATGCATTTAACTACACCGAAACACCTCTTATTTATTTAAAAAATTCCATGGAAGAAAAAAAAGATGCATCCTAGATTGGGAGAAGATATTTTCAATGCATATACTTACATTATTATAAAGGATAAATATTTTTAGATCTCCTATACATTGAGAGAGAAAAGACAAATGAGTCAATTAAAAACTGGGCCAAAGAGATGACAGGTAATTCACAGAAGAGGACACCAACTGCCTAATAAGCTGTTAAAAAATCAGAGAAAAAAGAAATTACATCTATAATGAGAATTCCTTTCACACTCATCGTATTGGCAAAAATGGAAGTCTTACAACATGAGGTGCTGGTTGGAGATGAGGCAACAGGAGTGAGAATTGCTTCAATCATTTGGGAAAAACAATTTGATAATATCTAGTCATCTTGATGAGGCCTCCGCCTGATAACCCTGTAATTCTGCTTGTAGGGAAAGGGCCTGATTAAACTCTTTGAATATGTTCACAAGGAGACATGTGCATTTCAGCCTTCTTTAAAGAAAAGGCAAAGCAAAAAACTCAAATATCCACCACTGTGGTTTAGTCCTGTAGTGGAATATTGTATAGCTATGAAAACAAAACTACAACATCATGAATAAACATAAATGAACTTTTCAAATATAATATTGTATAAAAAAGAAAGTTGTATAAGAATACATATAATATCTTACCTTAAAACTTAAAAACGTGTGCCACAATGCCATTTGTTGCCTAGCGATACAAATGTCAAAGCACACACACAAAAAAGGTGCCTGGGAATGGAAAGCACCAAATTCAAAGTAGTGGCTACATCTGGGTGCAGGGAACTCCCTCAAAGAGCTTCAACTACATTTTGTTGAACTTAGCAAGTATACTCTAAAATTTTTAAGGGAAGGTCATTTGTATGGTAAATTTTTTATATATTAAACTAGGTGCTGACCATATAGATATTTATTATTACCCTTTACACTTTTTATTCATGTGCAATCTTTAAAAATAAATTGTGTGATACTGTGTAGTGCTGTTAACTTTGTTAAGAGATCCAAAGGTCACATTATTCAAATATTCAAGCTAGTTGAATATTTGAAAAGCACTTTAAAATTTCCAAAGCATTTTCTTGTTATTTTATTTAATCTGAAATACACATAGTTTTTGACCATTGGTTGTAAAGAAATCTGTCGACTGGCTTAATAAATAACAAGTTTGCCAACATAGAGAGTCTCTGTGCATGAGCTATGGAGCCTGACCCCAGGTACCAGCTCTCTTATTTACATCCTTCCCCATTTACTTTTTCCTTGGGTATCTTTCCTTATGCCCAGCTGTGGGCTCACAACTTCCCACTTACTTCCCCAGAGCCAAGACCTTTTCTTCAGTAGAAACTTCAATTTGCCCAAAGGTTGTAAGGTGTTTCCCTGAGACCTCAACATGTCCACCATGTAAGAATTCAATGTCATAAGCTCCACATAGCAGCAGTGTTTCACAGATAGGAGGGCTGGAGGGGTCGGTGTTTATTTAACAAGTTAATGGAGAAAAACCTTACTTATCATGTGGCCCCTCATCTACTGCAAGCTAATGATTATGTCACAATAACAGTGCAGATGCTCTGGGGCGCCTGAAGTGGACTGATAGAGAGTGGTTACTAAAATCTGCCAGATTTTCCATCCCTGGCAACAATGTCATTCCAAGCTCAGCAATTGGGCACCTGCCAAATGATTAATGGAGTGATAGCTTAATTTTAGTTTCACTCTCACTTTCCCAGGCTGGAATAAGGATTTAACAGACAAACAAGAATCTTTTTTATGTGCTGCTCTGACTGTAGCTAGACAATAACCTTCTCTCAATCTTAAACACTGGATTTGGTCTTTGTGAGTAACAGTGGAACAGGACCAAGGTGAGTTTTGAGCATTGCAGCTGAGAATCAAGGATTTTTTTCATGCAAGCTCTCAGAGTGAGAAGACTCTGTGTGGTACTTTCCTACTGATCACCTCTGCAGATGGCCCCTGCAAGGCTACTTAACAGTAGCAACGCCATTGAAAGTTTTTCATTTTTGGGCCACACTTTGTGGGGTTTACTAGCATCACTACATGAAGTAAGTAATCATTGACTTAAGGCACTGCAGCTTAAGTCACTCATATCTATGCAAGCATCAAAAGGTATTGTTAGCAAAATGGGAGAAAGTAATGTGTATACTCAGTCTTAGTATTTATTTCCATTTTTGATTTTTTTAAAATTAGTGTTTGGTTTCTTTTGAGTTTTTGAATAGTACTGGGCCATATTTTATGGTGGGGCTTACCCAAGGGGATTTTTTTGTACTAATTAATGATAATTTACTTCAAAAAAACAGTGGCACAGAGATTAGACTCAGATATCTGTGACATCGGGGGCTGAGGGTATCTTAGGAATTTTTTTTAAATGATGCAGCTGGGCACTGGGCCTTGAAGTTTAGGAAGCCTGTTGCTTTCTCTTAATTTATCCAACAGTACCAGCCAAATGATAACATAAAACTTGAAGTTCTCACCTGAAATTTGAAAGAGCTACGCTATGTTTACATTTTTACAATACTTGCCTTCCTTCCACATGCCTGGTATTTTTTTTTAAACTAAGCTGATGAGACTGAGTCTAAAATCATCTAGAGGTTTTAAACCTCTTGGTTCCAGATTTAAACTAAGCTGCCAGTCTTTGGTGCCTCTTGCTAATGGGAATGGTTGGCGGTAACCTATGAGGGTGGAGTAACCAACTGTTGGCACAGTCCATTCTGTTTCTGCAGCAGATACCGCTCACTTCCTTTTTTTTTTAAAATGTTCTATATAGAAAGAGTATAACTTCAAATTATTAAGAAAAAAAGAATTTCAGAGTAGAAAAGCCAAGCCCAGCTGGCCCTGCTGAGATAGGAATCCATCCTGGTGGGAGCAGCTGTGGCTCTCTCTGAAAGGGGACTTTTGCATACCAGTGGCTGTAGCCCCTGGTGTCCGGGAAGTCTCAGCTGACAGCCTCACTGGCACAGCTGGGTTCCCTGGAGAGGTAGCTTGGCATTTGTTTTAGACTCCTTTCTGGGCTATGGTTCTTTGTGAACTGAGAGAGTTTGATTGGTTGACTTCTGGGTGGCTTTTTGAAAGGTATTTTCTGCTCAGTTCAAGAAGGCCAATTTTGCACTAGGCACTTGGGGTTCAGAAGAGTATGGTTTGATTCTTTTGAGAAACTCAGGTGCCGTATTGACATCTGTTGCGGTGTGGAAGGTAGTGGCGGTTCTGTTCTAACTCCTGTTGTCTGCTCCGCCTCCCGTGTATCAAGGTGACAGCGCTGCTTTTGTGATAAATGATAATGGACAAAGGTGGACATGTAAGAAGATAAAAGCAGGCATAATACTTGCATGGAATCTTGGGCTTTTTCAAACACAGTCACACAAGTTTTCTTTTGCACCTTTCTGAGACTCTCTAAAGAAATATAAGAGGAGCATCTTTTCATGTGTCTGTTGGCCATCTGAATTTCCTCTTTGGAGAACTGTCTCTTCATATACTCTGCCCATTTGTTAATCGGGTTATTTGCTTTTTGGGTGTTGAAGTGTGTAAGTTCTTTATATATTTTGGATGTTAACCCCTTGTCGGGTGTGTCATTTACAAATATATTCTCCCATACTGTAGGATGCCTTTTTGTTTTATTGTGGAATATATCATACACAGATCATAATTGTGTAAACACACACATTTTATATTGAACTATGTGAGTTGTCAATACATGCTTAGATTTAACATAAAAATGGCTCTTTCATGATTTAATATACTATATACTATTTATTTCATGAGCTAGTTTAAAGTTAAAGAAAACTTATTAGAACCCACAGCATTGTTGTCTATGTGCACCTTGTCATTACATACCACCCCCCTTTTCCCTCCTGGGATACACTGTCCTGACTTTTGTGATAACCATTTCTTTTTCTTATAGTTTAACAACTGTTAAACTTTAGGGATGTTAGCATCCTTAAAGAATATCACTTATTTTTGTTTATATCTTTATATAAATTGATCATACTGCACATGTTCTTTTGTGAATTGCTTTTTAAAACTCATTTCTATGTTTGTGAGATTGAGCTAGGTTGATGCATGCAACTACAGTTTTTGAGTTGTATAATATCCCATTATGTGAATGAACTACAGTTTATCCATTATACTGTTGAAGAGCATTTGGGTCACTTCTGGGTTTGAGCTAGTAAGCACAGTGCATCTGTGAACATTCTTCCAGGTCTCCTGGTGCACATGGGAGGAATTTCTCCAAGTCTAATGTGTACTCTTATGAGTAGAATTACTAGTGGAAAAAAAGATAACTATTTATACCAAATTACTCTGCACCCATTATGTCAAGTTTCCATTGCTCTGTGTTCTTTCTTATACTTGATATTGTCAGTCTAATATTTCTATTATCTGAGGGTGTGTAATGGTACTTTACTGCGGTTTTAATTTACATTTCTCTGATTATTAAAAATGCTGAACAATTTCTCATTTCTTCATTGACCATTTGGATTTCCCCTTTGCCCTTTGGGAAATGCCTGTTCATGTCTTACACCTCTTATTTTATTGTTTCTCTCTTTCCCTTTCTCTCTGTTTGTGTTTGTGTATATTCACTGGAATTGATTAAATGTTTCTGGGTATTAGTCCTTGTCAGTTACATATGTTATAAACATCTGCCCCTAGTTTGTAGCTTGGCTTCTCACTGTGGTTAATATTTCTTTAGATGAACAGATTTCTGAAAATTAACATATGAGTATGATTAGTGCATTTTATGTCTTGTTTAAGAAACCCTTTCCTGGAAGAATTAATATTGTCAAAATGGCGATCCTGCCTAAAGCAATCTATGATTCAATGCAATCCCTATCAAAATACCAACAGCATTCTTCAATGAACTAGAAAAAATAGTTCTAAAATTCATATGGAACCACAAATGACTCCAAATAGCCAAAGCAATCCTGAGAAGGAAGAACAAAGCTGGGGGGATTACACTCCCTAACTTCAAGCTTTAGTACGAACCACAGTAATCAAAACAATTTGGTACTGGCACAAGAACAGACCCACAGCTCAATGGAACAGAATAGAGAGCCCAGATATAAACCCACACATATATGGTCAATTAATATATGAAAAAGGAGCCATGGATGTACAACGTGGAAATGACAACCTTTTCGACAACTGGTGTTGGCAAAACTGGACAGCTACATGTGAGAGAATGAAAGTGCCTTATTGTCTAACTCCATACACAAAAGTAAACTTGAAATGGGTCAAAGACCTGAATGTAAGACATGAAACCATAAAACTCATAGAAGAAAACATAGTCAAAAATCTTTTGGATATAAACATGAGCAATTTTTCCTGAACATGTCTCCTCAGGCAAGGGAAACAAAAGCAAAAATGAACAAATGAGGCTACATCAAACTAAAAGCTTCTGTACATCAAAGGACACCATCAGTAGAACAAAAAGTGATCCTATAGTATGGGAGAATATATTTGTAAATGACTTATTTGGTAAGTCCAAAATACATGAAGAGCTCACATGCCTCAACACAAAAAAAACTCAAATAACCTGATTAAAAAATGGGAGGAGGATCTGAACACTTCTCCAAAGAAATTTAGATGGCCAACAGGCACATGAAAAGATGCTCAACATTGCTAATTTCAGGGAAATGAAAATTAAAACCACAATGAGATATCACCTCACACCAGTTAGGATGGCCAACATCCAAAAGACAAGAAACAACAAATGCTGGTAAGGATGTGGATAAAGGGGAACTCTCCTACACTGCTGGTGGGAATGTAAATTAGTTACACCATTATAGAAAACAATATGGAGGTTCCTCAAAAAACTAAAAATAGAAATACCACTTGACCCAGGAATTTCACTCCTAGTGTAGGACCTAAGTTTTTAATAAGAAATCCTAAGTTAGCATAAGCACAGCCATCTTAAAAAGCCTAGAAACCATTTCCTAAAGGTATGACTCAGAAGAAAGCTAAAACCGGGTGGGACCTTGAAAAAAACAAGTTAATCAATCATGAGCACCGACTGCAGTGACCTTTAGTCAGCCAACCTCAATCAGTTAATCATACATACCAAGCTTATCTTGTTGAAACCCACTCTAGCATTCTGAGAGTGATCTTATCTCACTGAACCCCCCAGGATGTGGCGCCAGCCGACAATTCATGTGTCTATGAAAAACCCTGTTACGTGCTTGTAGAACAATACTGTCCTCTTGGAAAATGCTATAAAAACCTCTGGCTCTAGCTGCTCGGGGTCCTTGTTGAGACCCGCTGTGTCGGGATAACACTTGGACCCCAGCTAGCTGGTTCCTGAATAAATTCCTCTTGCTTGTTGCATCAAGAGACGCCTTTCGCACTAGGAACTGACCCAAAGAAAACAAGATCCCTGATTCAAAAAGACATGCACTCCTCTGTTTATTGCAGCACTATTTACAATAGCCAAGAAATGGAAGCAACCTAAGTGTCCATTAGTAGATGAATGGTAAAGAAAATGTGGTACATATACACAATGGAATACTATTCAGCCATAAGAAGAAAACAAATCCTACCATTTGCAACAATTATGGATGGAGCTAGAGAGTATTATGCTCAGTGAAATAAGCCAGGCAGAGAAAGACATGTACCAAATGATTTCACTCATTTGTAGAGTATAACAACAAAGCAAAACTGAAGAAACAAAATAGCAGCAGACTCAGACTCCAAGAAGGGACTAGCAGTTAGCAAAGGGGAGCAATGGGGGAGGGTGGGTGGGGATGGAGAGAGGTGATTAAGGGGCAATATAATTAGCACTCACAATATAGGTAGGTCATGGGGAAGGCAGTACAGCGTGGAGAAGACAAGTAACGACTCTATAGCATCTTACTATGCTGATGGGCAGTGATTGCAATGGGGGTGGGGGTCTTGATAATATGGGTGAATGTTGAAACCACAATGTTGCTCATGTGAAACCTTCATAAGATTGTATACCAATGATACTTTAATTAAAAAAAAAAAGAAATCCTTTCCTATGCCAAGATCATGGAGATATTCTGTATTATCTTGTAGAATTCTGCATATTTTGCCTCTTATATACAGGTCTTTAATCTTCCTGGAATTGAGTATGTGAATGGAGCCAGGTAAGGGGATTTATTTAAAAAATAAATAATTGTCCCATGCTGTTTATTTTAAAAATCCATCCTTTCCCATTGATATGCACTGCCAGTTCTGTTATATATCCTCTTCCCATTGTTTCCATGTGATTATTTTATAGATGTAGTATTATGAAAATACTAAAGTATAACCAATATGAACTCTCTCTGAACATCCTTGGGTTAGTTCTAGGCAGACTACCACATTCGTAATGACCTGTAAGTTCCCCTGAGTATGGGGTCTCCAACTGTTGCCTTGCCTCCAGTTATGCAGATCAGAGCTGTTAATAGCTGCCTCTCAGATGTTGATACTTAGATGAGAAAAAAGGGATAATGCAAATCCTCAGGCAAAGAATTAGCAATGTGAACCGAAGAAGCACTGCCTGAAGAAATTGTGTCCTGGATCTGGAGCCAAGAAACCTGGGTCCTTCCTGTAACTATTTTATGTGTGACCTTAGCCTGACTGCAGTGTTCTTATTTGTTGAATTACATGAGCACCAATAACTCTTTCACTTCTAAAATTCAAATGGGACTCTGCACCATCTTCCTGTGTGACTGTATGAAGAGAATCTTAGTTTCTTTTTCTATAGCTCCAGTTTCTCTTACAGTATCTATCCAGATTGAGTATTTAATAAATACCTGATTTCTTACCCATTTGAGAACAGCACTGATATATGTAAGGAGGAACTGGGAGGAGATCTCCTACGTGGTGAGGGATGGTGAGAAGTTGGTGGTAAAGGCCCATCCACTGCCCCCCGAGTCACTATAAAGCTCTGTACCTAACACATATGCCTCTTTGCAACTGTTTCCTTCACTGGCAAATGAGGATACCAATACCTTCCTTATTTACTTTATATACTTGTTGGGAAGATCAAATGATGTATTACAAATATAAATAATAAAGTATTTAAAAAATAGAAGCAATTGTATATATATTCACTGAGTACCCCTCAGTGGGTACCTGCAAAAACAAATAAGTAATCAATTCCAGCTTTCATGGAGCTCATAGTCCAGAACTTCCACAGAGACAACGTGACATAGTTGAAAGAATACTGGTGTAAGAATGAGAAGTATAGTAACTTCCTGGTATTATACTTATTGTATGATCTTGGGCAAGTCTCCTGATTTCCCTGAACCTGAGCTTTTTATTTGTAAAATGAGGCAGGGAAAGATAAACCACACAGTTGATAACATCTCTTCTAAAATTCTCCGATTCTGTGCCCTTGGACAAACCACACCGTTCATCTTTTTTACCTTCTTAAAAGAGACATTGTAAGGATCAATGAAGATGTGCAAAAGGACTTGGAAATCTAAAGGGTATGTGCAAATGTGATGTGTGGTTATTACTATCTCCCCACCCACCACTCTCAAAGTGAGTGAGTTTCAGGACTAGCTACAGAATTTGCATGGCTTGTTGCAAGATGAAAACAGGAACTCTTGTTAAGAAATAATTAAGAATTGCAGGATGTCAACAGCAGAGCGCTAAACTACCTGCAGAGAACCTGTAAATGTGCGACCCTGTATGTGTGTCCGGCATCCAAATCACAAGCCCATTGGTGGTTTTGTAATTTCCCAGGTATCCAGTGTATCTGCTCTCTTTCTGTCTGTTGATGGTTTATAGGTATATATGATCTCTCCACCAGTCTTTTAACTGGTCCAGTGCAAGACATGAGGACCCGTCCATGCAAGTTATTGCCTACTTAGTAGAAAGTAGAGGGAATTCATGGGATGGGTCAATATGCCCAAATGTAAGTAATCTTAGTTTCAGTTTCATTTTTAATTACATAGTACTGGTTTTGATCTATTTTATTGACAGTCCTCTTGGCTTGATTTACTTCAGAATTCTGCCGTGACTGGTTTTAAACAGTCCTTTGGATGTTTCCATGGGCATCACCTAATTTCTTACTCTGGTGCTCCTCATCCTCTGCCCCAGACACGCTCTGCAGCCATCCTGCAGCTCGTCCGTCTCTGAATGCTGTGCTCAATTCCCTTGGCTGCTGCTTCTACTTTAAGCCTTGCCAGTTTCTTTTACGTATTTCAGCTTTTGATTTGCATCCCAAGTGCTTAAGAATAATTCCTTTAAAAATTTTCCTGGTACCTTCCTTGGATACTAATTCAATTCTCAGTCCCAGAGGTTCCCAACTTTCCTAGAACAGAGATACTTTTGATTTGCATGGTCTTAAGGCTGTTGGAATTGGGACTTTTTGAAGTTATCAAGCGGAGGGTTAGGGCATATGGGAGATGGTCCATGTAAGGCTGCAAAGCTTCAAAGTAAAAATAACTGCAGTAAAGAGACCTGGCCAGGGATGAAATGAATGGGTTGTTAGAGAAGATAACCACTTCCTTATCACTGAATGTTGTCTAACTAGGCTCAGTAACTACTCATTAAACATGTTACCGAAGCATTTGAGCATGGGTGGAAGCTTGAGAGAGATAGTCTTAAGAGCTTCACAATTCTGAAAGTCTGGCGATTCTGTGTTAGCAAATTTATTATTGGTTCTTCTTCCTTTCCTTTTTTGAAAGTCTCTGAAGCTGAAGATGGGCATGAGGGATTTTTTGGGGGTGACAAAATGTTCTAAAGTTGGATTATGGTGATGGTTGCATAATTCTGTAAATTTACTAGAAGTCATTGAAGTGTACACTTAAAATGGATGAATGTATAGTATGTAAATTATAAATTATGCCTTAAGGAATCTGTTTTTAAAAAAGTCTAAGACCATACACTGTCATATTTTTAAAATAATTATTTTACATTACACATTTTAAACTATATGCTAAGAGTTGTGATATTTTAAAGAGACTAGATATTCAAATGAGAAGTTAAATGTACTGCCTGGAAAATTATCTACGATATATTAAAATGATGTAAACTTTAAAAAAATGAATGTGAATATCCACTGAAGCTATTGGCTTACTCTTTTAAAAATTATTTATTTTAAAATTTACATACAGTAAAACTCATTCTTTCTGGTATACCATCCTATCAGTTTCACAAATGCATATAGTCATACAACCACTACCATAATCAAGATATGGAACAACTCCATCATGCTAAAAAATTTTGTTGTGTGGCCCATTTATAGTCAACCCTTTTCCCAACCCACAAACTCTGGCAATCACTAATCTGTTCTCTGCTCCTATAATTTGTCTTTTCAAGGACATTTTATGATATATAAAATTTGAAAAGATTTTCAAACTTAACATTTACCCATTTAAATTTTTTAATTGAGATATAATTGACATATAACATTCTATTAATTTTAGGTACACAATATAATAACTCAATACTTGCGTTTATTGTGAAATGAGCACCATAGTATGTCTAGTTAATATCCATCACCTTACATAGTTACAAGATATTTTTACTTGTGATTAGACTTTTAAGATCTATTCTCTTTGCAACTTTCAAATATACAATTCAACGTTATTAACTATAGTCACCATGCTGTGCATTCCCCATGACTTATTTATTTTATAAGTAGAACTTTGTACCTTTCAACCACCTTTACCCATTTTTTCCACCCTATCTCTGGCAAACACAATCTGTTCTCTGTATCCATAAGCTTATTTTTTTTTGGGGGGGATAAGGTTAAATTAAACTTATAAGCAACATCATACCATATTTGTCTTTCTCTGACTTACTTCACTTAACTTAATGCCCTCAGGGTCCTTCCATGTTATCAAATTTTAATTTTTGAATGATAAAAATAATGGCTATTTTGGGGTTGTGGGAATTTCCCTGCTGATAACTAGTCAAATTGAGAAAGGCGAGACAGTCACAAACAGGATGAGATTAGTCTGAGTTCAGTTACACTTGTAGACTCATGGACAGTTTGAATTGGAAGGATTTTTCAGAGTCGTCTGACCCAAATCCTAATTATAAATATGAAGAAACTGAGGCCCAGGAGAGAAGAGTGTCTCAAGCTCATCAGTTAGCCGAGCACTCAGTTTCAGCTTCAGTATGCTTTCAACTACTATATACCATGAATAATTTTACTTTTGGTTTTGTGTGATTCTTATTCTAGCATAAATTCTACCTCTTTGTAATTCTCTGCCACATCTCTGGCTACTGATGATCAAAATAATACTTGGTATACATCACCAATACTAGGAAAAGGATGGTTTTGTATAACCATCTCATTAAATTAATCCCTATTCCTGAATCTCTGCATCATGAAACTATAATTCATTCACTAATGTTTATTGGATGGATGGCTGTTCATTCTGCTATTAGGCTGAGTGTCCATAAGAAAACACAAATTCCAGAATCAAGTGATTTCACAGGGTGAGAACTGGAAGAGCCCTTAGAAATCATTTGAGGTGGTTCCGAGGCATCCTTAGCCATCACCAGAGGCTCCACCTAGAGCACCTTGGTGGAGAAATAAGGGAAGGGGCTGAGCGGTAGCTGTACAACCTCCTCTGATGAAGCCATCTAGTTTCATCATTCCTTCTGAAGGGCTTCTTTTAACATTTCTTGTAGTGCTGATTGATAATAATGAATCCTTTCAGCTTTTGTATGTCTGAGTCCTTCTTTCAGCTTTGTTTTTTTACCCTGGGTATAGAATTCTAGGTTGATAGTTTTTGTCCCTCGTGCTCAAGATGTTGTTCACTGTCTTCTGGCTTGCATTGTTTCCATTGAGAAGTTTGCTGTCATTTTTATCTTTATTCCTCTGTACATAATGTCTTTTTTCCTCTGGCTGCTTTTAAGCTTTTCTCTGTATCACTGGTTTTAAGCAACTTGGTTATGGTGTGTCTTGCATAGTTTTCTCAAGTTTCTTGTCATTAGGATTTATTGAACTTCTTGGATCTTTCATAATTCCATCAAATTTGGAAAATTTGACCACTATTTTTTCAAACTTTTTGCCCTTCCCCCTTTCCTGGACTCCACTTACATGTGTATTTGTCCATTTGAAGTTGCCCTAAAGGTCATTGATTCTTCCTTATTTTGTTTTCAGTCTTTTCTCTGTTTCATTTTGGATAGTTTCTACTGTTCTGTCTTCAAATTCACTAATCCTTTTTTAACCAGTTCTCAGTTCCACCCAGTGTATTCTTTGATATCATTTTATTTGTATCTTTTTATTTCTAGTTCAATTTGGACCTATTTTATATCTTCCATGTCTCTCCTTAATATGCTTGTGTTGCTTTCTACCTTCTTGGGTGTATAGAATGTGTTTGAAACAGTTGTTTAAATGTCTTTTTCTACTAATTCTATCGTATGTATTTTTTTGTTTATATTTATTTGTTTTTGACTTCATTATGGGTCATAGTTTCCTGCCTTGTTACATGTCTGATAATTTTTTATCAGATGCCAGATAAAGTGAATTTTGGGTTATTGAATTTTAAAAATTCTTTTAGATAATTTTGGGTTGTGTGTGCAGTTAATTTACTTGCAAACCACTTGATATTTTGAGGCTTGCTTTTAAGTTTTGTTAGTTGAGATTAGAGCTAGTCCTCTTTAGTCCTTTGTATATGTCCAAGTTTCCTTCTGGAATCTTTACTTAATCCTTAAGAACTTCTTTTAATATTTCTTATAGTATATATAGTTCTTCTGGCCATGAATTCTTCCATCCCTTTATTCTTTTTAAAAATTCTTCATTTTGCCTTCACTTGAAAGATATTTTCTCTAGATAGAATTCTAGATTATGATTTTTCTTTTAATACTTTAAAGATACTGTTTTCTGGCTTGCATTTTTTTTTTACTGGAAGTCTTAAATAATTTTTATCTTTCTTTTCCTGAATGCTGAATGTAATGTTCCATTTTCCTTTGGCTACTTTTAAGACTTTATTTTTATCACTGGTTTTTAATAATTTGGCTGTGATATTACTTGGTGTGTTTTTTATTTTTATTTTGCTTAGGGTTCATTGGGATTCCTGAATCTGTGAGAATATAGTTTTATCAAGTTTGGAATATGTTTGGTCATTATTCCTTGAACTGTTTCTGTTTTTCCCTTCTTGGGCCTCTGATTATATTTATGTTAGACTGTTTAGCAGTGCCATACTTTACTGAGGCCCTGTGCTTCTCTCTCTGTTTATAAAAGTTTTCTTTCTCTATTCTTCTATTTGGATGGTTTCTATTACTATATTATCAAGTTCACTGATCATTTATTTTGCATCTGTTAAGTCTACCTAGTGAATTGTCATATCAGATGTTGTATTATTCAACTCTGTAGCTTCCCTTTGGTTATTTTCTGTATCTTCCATTTCTTTCTGCATGCACATCACAAGGAGAGAACTGGAAGATATAGAAAAGAACCAAATACAACTTCTGCTTAGAAACATTAAAAAAAAATTGAGGTAGCCATGAATGCACACTACTCAGATCTTTTGTTGCATGAAGCCTAATTGATTGAGGACTCCAGCAGCACA
Source organism: Manis javanica (assembly GCF_040802235.1). NCBI lineage: Eukaryota > Metazoa > Chordata > Mammalia > Pholidota > Manidae > Manis > Manis javanica. The sequence goes on along the minus strand of NC_133169.1, from coordinate 7,178,026 downwards.
CTCTGAATCCATCATTGTGTTTGTGCTGAAGCCACATTTTTCATAGGCTGCTCCTAGTCAGTGATCAGATGTGTTATGAATAATAATGCAGGTCTTTTCCTGCAAGATGAAGACTTCTCTGATGGGTGACTTTGGCTTGAGGATTCATTAGCTTAGCTGAAAATTTTTAAAAATTTCACATCAGTCTGAGATTCTATTAATCCTATCCTTCCTTTCCTATCTTTTTCCTAAGTGTTAAATCTACACCATGGTGTGAAGAGTCTCCCCACCTCTCCAGTTCTTTCTTCTTTTTCTCTCATAGGAAAAATAATCTTCCCCAATAAATCTTTGACATCTTGTTTCTTGGAGCATCTGAACTAATGTAGTTATTATTATCATTATCTTACTTTTATTTGTAGTCAATTTAGGATTCATTTACATAAAAGTCTTAAGATCTAAAAGTGTTTCAGAACTGGTGATCTCTGTTACTTCAATTATAGTTAAGGGACTGAAGCTTAGAAGTTCCTTCTGAATACTAAGTTTACAAACCTAACCCAAGGTATATTATGGCAACAGCCAGGTCACAAAAGCTTATTCTTTTGTCTGTAACCTGAGGCCCTGTGCAAAGAATCGGGAAAACGGGCACTACTACCAGCTCATTTTCCATATTGGAAAAACCACTTAAATTCTTTAAGCTTATTAAAGGGGTTGGGCTTGCTCATCTATATAGACTCTTTAACCCTAAAATGCAATTTTATAGACAAAAAAATTTAATTAATTTACCTGATCATTTACCCAGAGATTTGTTAGGAAATGTCTGGACTGGATTTTTTTTCACTAGCAGCCAACAAATGGCCTAAGACATTTTCTTGTATTGAACTTTATTTAGGAAAATACATTGATAAACCACTCATGATAAAGGTGTAATTTAAGGACATTGATTTCAGGATTCATATAAAGAAAAAAGTAACTGAATTATTTTGGCATACAAATAGGAAGGAATTTAATTTTGTCTCTAGGAGGTGTAGGAGTCCAGTTCCAACCGGGGTGGGAATGACGAAGGAAAGGACAGTGTCGGCGAATGAAGAGATGAGACTCAAGATTAGGTTGAGGCGTCTCTTAGCATAAGCCAGCAGCGTCTTTATTTTTATAGCATTTTAATTCTACATGTAGCAAAATATCTTTCTTTGATCATTGATGATACAATCTTTTTTTCCTTTCAGTTTCTGCATAATTCCGGCTCATTACCCTTAAACAAATACCATCATTTCCTTGCATTTTCCTTCTAACATTTGATCTTTAACTTTCTCTCTGTCTGCTCTGATTAGTGATTCATGCAGGCTACGTGCTAGATGCCAGGCAGAATATGGCCTGTGGCAAAGTGCGGGTCATATTTTTGCTTTTAAGTGTGTGAGGTTATACAACGTTCAAGACTTATACCTAAGGTTATATAAAATTCAGGCTATATGATTTGTTTCTAAACTATTCTCTAATACCTTCCTATACTCTGTCTGTTTTTTAGGTTTACACCCAAAATAAATTAATGGAGAAAAATGGCTGATACCTAGGTCTCCACAATCTTCATCCTTCTTACGGATGCAATATGAGCATCTTATTCTATCATAATATTCATTCCACATTTTTAACTCCTTGCATCTCTCCTCTCGTGTCCATAAGCAATATGGTTTCCTAGCTCTCTTTATCTGACACAGAATCTGCTCTTACTACTTTTCCATTAATATAGTAATATTTCATTATATTTTCATCATAAATTCTTGTATATGGGATATTGGTAAATGCAAATCTCCCTATCTTATTCATAGAATTTTTTCCTCGAGCGGAATACCAGAGGTGCCCTCCTATATTATAAGCAATGTTAGGGGGGCCTTGGCCGGTGGGGGCTACTAGTCTCTTTTTATTGCTTTGTTGCTTCAGAGATTTCTGGGGAAGCTGGGTTTTTCTATGGACCGGGTTCCCATAACTTTTTCTTAGTTAATTCTGTAAAAGATTCCTCATCGTCATGTTTGTATTATTATAAAAAGGAGGAGTAGCTGCAGCTGGTTTTATGGGAGGCTGGGTTGTTCTGCCTCATTTGCTTGGGGCAGAACGCCTGGAACGGTAGGTCCCATAAAATTACGTTTATTCTCAGAATCACTGTTCCAGGTATAGCCCTGGGTCCAATCATCCCTTTTATGAGGGTCAAATTGTTTTGTACATGATGTTTCCCATACCTAAGTCCAATTATTAACAACATAGCAGCAAAAATCAAAGTAGGGAGTAGCAGGAGCCAGCTGTGAGGCTTCCTGACTTTCAGGAAACCTCCTTGTGCCCGGACCTTGTCAAACAGCAGCAGTAGCATGGCTCCTGCCAAGGAGAGAACAGGAAAGAGAGGGACTAAGGGGGATGAGCAAGGAAAAGGAGTGAGGCCGTCAAATGAGTATAAAACTTGAGAGTTACAACGGGTGAGCATTCCTGAAGGTAGAAAAGGGAGCAGGCTTTTAAGACTAGAGATACACAATATTTAATTAGAAGTCTTTTGCTGTATTAATTAGGCTTCCTATGTTTGAAAACGATACAAACCCAATTCAAAGAAACTTAAATAAAAAAGTGTCGTAGTGGCTCAGAATGTTTGGAATGACTGTAGGAGAGTTTGTAGCATCTAAGGAAGAATTGCAGAAACCAGAGCCGTAGGAAACTGGAACCAGAAACTTGAGTTAACATTGCCAGATCTCTCTTTCCCTTCCTCTCTCTCTTCCTTCTTTTCCTGTCTTGCTCATCTCTGCTTGACTCTGTTTCTCTTTCCATGTTTATTTCACTCTTTCCTGCTGTAGACAGGAGTTGGCTATGTGGCAGGAAACATGGTTGCTTCCAGGCCCAGCTGAGAAAGCATAGAAAAAGAGCTTTATTTTTTGGTCCCAGTATGCATATAACAATTCCTGGGACATGTTCTAATTAGCCCTGCTTGGATTGCATGTCTGTTCCTTGGACCAATCACCAGTACCTGTGAAATATGACACTACGATTGTCCAACACAGTTTATGTGGGGAAAGGGTTTATTAACAGAAGAATGGGAATGGAAATGCTTGCTGGAAGGATAAAAATAGTAGTTGACTCTTTGTGTTTCTTCAATGTAAACTTCTTTTCCAAAAACCTCCCATACAATCAAAATGTTCTTCTATCCATGGAACAGCTTTATGTAAATGTGTCTTTTTAGGTGGAGATTTTGGCAAGGATTCTGAGCCTTGCCTGTGTTTAAGGTAGTAAGGAATAGGAAAACACACAGGTGGTCAAATGATTCATAAGCTGAAATAATTTAGCAGAGGCAGGAATTTGGAGCCAAAGGTGACCATGAGAACAGTGCCCTGAAAAAGGGCATTGGATTGCCAGAAGAAGAATAAAGGAGGTTTGAGCCCATTTTATGTATCCCTGTGACCTGGATTGTGGCAGATTAACATGGTTGACTACTTTCCCGTGGGGTATTGTAGGTTCTTCAAAGATACCCCAAAAGGAATCTTTAACTGTAATTCCTGTGATGCAGGTGATACTTCTTCTCTAATTGGATATTTTATTTTTTATTTTTATTTTTAATTCAAGTATATTTGACATATATTAATTTCAGGTGTATAGCATAGTGGTTCAATGTTAATATACCTTATGAAATGCTCACCATCCCCATACAAAGTTATTATTATAATATCAGCAACTATTCCCTATACTGTGCTTTATATCCCTTTGAGTTATTTATTTTATATCTGGAAGTTGTACTTCTTAATCGACTTCACCTATTTCACCCATCCCTCCACCCTTCTACCCTCTGGCAACCACCAGTTTGTCTTCTGTATTTATGATCCTGTTTCTGTTTTATTTGTTCGTTTGTTTTGTTTTTTAGATTCCACATACAAGTGAAATCATGTAGTATTTGTCTTTGACTTATTTCACTTAGCATAATACTCTGTAGGTACATCCACATTGTTGCAAATGGTGAGATTTCATTCTTTTTTAAGTTTGTCCATTTTTATGTAGGTACCATTTCTTTATCCATTCATCTATCAATGGACACTTAAATTGCTTCCATATCTTGGCTGTTGTAAATAATGCTGCAATAAACATAGGATGCACATATATTTTCAAATCAGTGTTTTTTGTTTTCTTTGGGTAAATATCTAGAAGTGGAATTGATGAATTGTATTGTTATTTATGTTTTGAATTTTTTTGAGGAATTCCAAACTGCTTTCCACAGTGGCTGCACCAATTTACCTTCTTACCAACAAATTTTCTTTTCCAAATCTTTGCCAACACTTGTTATTTCTTGTCTTTTTGATGCTACCCACACTGGTGTGAAGTTATACCCAGTCTCATTGTGGTTATGATTTGCATTTCCCTGATGATTAGTGATGTTGAACATTTTTTCATGTGCCTCTTGGCCATCTGTATGTCTTCTTTGGAAATATGTCTATTCAGATCCTCTGCCCATTTTAAAATCAGATTGTTGTTTTGGTGTTGAATTGTGGGAGTTCTTTATATATTTTGGATATTAATCCCTTGTTGGATATATTATTTGCAAATATCTTCTCCTATTCAGTAGGTTGCCTTTTCGCTTTGTTGATGTTTTCCTTCACTGTGCAGAAGATTTTTAGTTTGATACAATTCCACTTTTTAGTTTTTGCTTTTATTTCCATTGCCTGGGGAGATGTATCCAGAAAATAATTGCTAAGGCTGATTTCCAAAAGTGCATTGCCTATGTTTTCTCTTGGGAGTTTTATGGTTACAACTCTTACATTTAGGTCTTTAATTCACTTTAAGTTGAGTTTTGTATATGGTATACAAGTGATCAGTTTCATTCTTTTACATGTAGCTGTCCAGTTTTTCAAACACCATGTATTGAAGAGACTGTCTTTTCCCCATTGTATATTCTTGCCTCCTTTATTGCAGATTAACTGGCTATATAAGTGTAGGCTTATTTCTGGGCTTACTATTCTGTTTCATTGATCTATGTGTCTCTTCTTGTGCCAGTACCATACTGTTTTGATCACTATGGTTTTTGTAGTATAATTTGAGATCTAGGAGTGTGATACCTTCAGTTCTTCTTCCTCAAGATTGCTTTGGCTACTTCGGGTCTTTTGTCCAAATTTTAGGATTATTTGTTCTAGTTCTGTGAAAAATGCTGTTGGTATTTTGATAGGGATTGCATTAAATTTGTAGATTTCTTTGGGTAAGTATGGACATTTAAACAATATTAATTCTTCTAATCAATGAACATGGTATATCTTTCCATTTATTTGTGTCATCTTCAATTTCTTTCCTTAGTGTCCTATAGGTTTCAGAGTACAGGTCTTTTAATTCCTTGGTTAAATTTATTCCTATGTATTTGATTCTTTTGCAGTTGTAAATAGGATTGTTTTCTTAATTTCTCTTTCTCTTTCTGTTTATTTGTTATTAGTGGATAGAAATGCAACAGATTGCTGGGTATTAATTTTGTTTCCTGCAACTTTACTGAATTCATTTATTAGTTCTTTAGGTGTTGGTGTAGAATTTAGGGTTTTCTATGTATAGTATCATGTCATTTGCTAATAGTGACAGTTTTACTTCTTCCTTATGAATTTGGATGTCTTTTATTTCTTTGTCTTGTCTTATTGCTATGACAATCAAAACTAGGACTTTTAGTACCATGTTGAATAGAAGTGGTGAGAGTGGACATCCTTGTCTTGTTCATGATCTTAGAAGAAAAGCTTTTAGCTTTTCACCATTGAGTATGATATTAGCTGTGATTTTCTCTTATATGGCTTTTATTATGTTGAGGTATGTTCCCTTTATACCCAGTTTGTTGAGAGTTTTTATCATGAATAGATGTTGAATTTTGCCAAATGCTTTTTCTGCATCTATTAAGATAGTAATATGATTATCCTTCATTTTGTTAATGTAGTATATAATGTTGATTGAATTTGCAGATATCGAATCATCCTTATATACTGGAATAAACCCCACTTGATCATGGTGAATGATCTTTTAATGTATTGTTTAATTTGGCTTGCTAATATTTTGTTGAAGTTTTTGTATTTATGTTCATTATGGATTATTGGCCTATATTGTCTTTTTTGTAGTATTTTTGTCTGATTTTGGTGTCAGGGTTCCACTGTCCTCAGAGAATGAATTTGGAGGCATTACTTCCTCTTTGATCTTTTAGAATAATTTGAGAAGGATAGGTATTAACTCTTTAAATTCTTGCTACAATTTATCTGTGAAACTGTCTAGCTCTGGAATTCTGTTTTTTTCGGAGTTTTTAAAACTACTAATTTAATTTCATTACTAGCAATTGGTCTGTTCAGATTTTCTATTTCTTTCTTATTCAGTCTTGAAAGTTTGTATGTTTCTATGAATTTATCCATTTTTTCTAGTTTGTCCAGTTTGTTAGCAAATAATTTTTTGAAATAGTCTCTTATAATCCTTTGCTTTTCTGTGGTGTTGGTTGTAACTTTTCCTCTTTCATTCCTTATTTTATTTATTTGCGTTCTCTTTTCTCAGTCTGGCTAAAATAAAATTTTATCAATTTTGTTTGTCTTTTCAAAGAACTAGCTCTTAGTTTTGTTGATCATTTCTATTTTTTTTGTTTCTATTTCATTTGTTTCCACTCTGATTTTTCCCTTCCTTCTACCAACTTTGGTTATTTTTCTACTTCTGTAGTTGTAGGGTTAGATTGCTTATTTGAGATTTTTCTTCAGGTAGACCTGTACCACTGTAAATTTCCCTCTTAGAAGTTATTTTCCTGCATCCCAAAGATTTTGGAATGTTGTGTTTCTATTTTCATTTGTCTCAAGATATTTTTTGATTCTGATTTTCCTCTTTGGTTTCTTTATTGACCAATTGGTTGTTTAGTAACATGTTTAAACTTCATATATTTTTTTCCTTTTTTCCCTTTGTAATTTATTTATACTTTCATGCCATTGTGATTTGAAAAGATGGTTAATATTGATTTCAATCCTCTTAAACTTATCAAGACTTTTTTTGTGGCTTAACATGTAGTCTTTTTGAGAATGTTCCACGTGCACTTGAAAAGAATGGGTATTCTGCTGTTTTCAGATAGAATATTTTATATATATCTATTAAGTCCATCTAGTCTTATGTATCACTTAAAGCCAGTGTGTCCTTATCAATGTTCTGTTTGTGTGATCTATCCACTGATGTAAGTGGGGTGTTAAAGTCCCTATTATTATTACACTACTGTCAATTTCTCCCTTTATGTCTGTTAGTATTTGCTTTATATATTTAGGTACTGCTATATTGGGTACATAGATATTTACAATTGTTATATCCTCATGTTGGTTTGATCACTTTATCATTACATAATGCCCTGTGTCTTAAAGTCTATTTTGGCTGGTATAAGTATTGTTACCCCAGATTTTTTTTGTTTACATTTGCATGGAATATCTCTTTCCATCCCTTCACTCTCAATCTGCATGTGTCTTTAGGTCTGAAGTGAGTCTCTTGTAGGCAGCATGTAGATAGGTCTTGTTTTCAAATCCATTCAGTCACCCTATGTCTTTTGATTGGAGCATTTAGTCCATTTATATTTGAAGTAATTATTGATAGACATGTACTTATTGTCATTTTGTTAATTGTTTTCTGGTTGTTTCGTAGTTGTTCTCTGTTCCTTTCTTCTCTTGCTCTCTTCCCTTTGATGATTTTCTTTAGTTATGCTTGGATTTATCTCTCCTTTTTTTATGTTCTGATTATGGATTTTTGGTTTGTCATTACAGTGAGGTTCATATATAATACCCTATGTGCATAGTAGTCTGTTTTAAATTGATGGTTGCTGTAAGTCCGAGGAAAGGACATTTCAGGGCAAAATACCTCTAAAAACCAAAATCAGTCAAAGGGAGAAATAAAGTTTAAAATTGATTTATTGCTTACAAACTGCTGTCTGGGGCAGTTTCTCTCTCCTGCTCCAGCAGAAGCAAAACTGGCCCTCCCCCTCACCTCTCAGGTACAGATAAGCCCTCCAGTTGCCCAGGTAATTACCCATTGATATGGAGATGAACTTCTCTCCACTCCTGAAGAATGATGCAAATGCACTAAATCCAGGCAAGATACTCTGGAAATGTTACAATTTTACCCACAGTTGCTTAAGGTCAAACATTCTGAAAACACCCACATTTTATGTATTTGAAGTCATATTTTACATCTTTTTATTTTGTGTATCCCTTAACTAATTATTGTAGATATAGTTGATTTTGCTACTTTTCTTTTAAACCTAATATTAGTTTTATAAGTGATTGATATACTACCTTTACTATATGTTTGCTCTTACCAGTTAATTTTTTTTCATAATTTTCTTACTTCCATTTATGGCCTTTTATTTTCTACCTTTAGCATTTCTTGTAAGGCTGGCTTAGTTGAGGTGAACTCCTTTTACTGTGTTTATCTGAGAAGCTCTTTATCTCTCTTTGAATTCTGAATGATAACCTTGCTGAGTAGAGTATTCTTGGTAATAGGTTTTTTTTTTTTTTTTCTTTCAGCACTCTGAATATATAATGCCACTCCCTTTTGGCCTGAAAAGTTACTGCTGAAAAGTCAGCTGATAGCTTTATGGGATTTCCCTTGTATGTAACTGCTTTTCTCCTGTTGTTTTTAACATTCTCTCTTTATCTTTAATTTTTGCTGTTTTAATTATTATGCATCTTGGTGTGGACCTTTTGGGGTTCATCTTATTTGAGGCTCTCTGTGGTCCTGGACCTGAATATCTGTTTCTTTCCCCAGTGTAGGGAATTTTTCATCTTATTTCTTCAAATAGATTTTCTTCCTTCCTCTCTCTTTCTTCTGGGGCACCTATCATGCAAATGTTAGTATGTTTGATGTTGCCTGAGGTCCCTTAACCTAACCTAATTTTTAAAGTTTTTCTTTCTTTCTGTTGTTCAGCTTGGATGATTGCTACCACTCTATCTTCTAGATTGCTGATACATTCTTCTGCATCCTCTAATCTGCTAATTCCTTCTAGTGTATTTTTCATTTCAGTTATTGTATTCTTCATCTCTGATTGTTTCATTTTTATATTTTATATCTCTTTGTTGAAGTCCTCCCTGAGCTCATCCACTCTCTTGCAAGTTCAGTGATCATTCTTAAGATCATTACTTTGAAGTCTTTATTAGGTAGATTGGTATCTCTATGTCAGCTAGTTCTTTTCCTGAGGCTTCGTTTTGTTTTGTTTGGAATATATTCCTCTGTCTCCTCATTTTGTCTGACTCTCTGTATTTGTTTCTATTTATTAGGTAGATCCACTATGTTTTCTAGTCTTAAAGGTAGTGGCCTTAACATAGAAGGTGTCCTGTGGGATTCTGAAGTACAATCCCCCTTGGTCACCAGAACCATGTGCTGCAGAGATGTTCTGTCTAGGAAGAAGGCACCCTCTTGTCATGATTAAGCTGTGACTGCTGCAGGCATGCAGGCAGGACTACTCCTGTCTCAGAGGCACGAGTCATTTTGGAGGGTGATAGTCCTGGCCGAGGCTTCCCATCAGGTGTGGAAGGGCAGGAGCCACTTTAGCAGGGTGCATGGTGGGGTAGGTGGATGGAGTGAGGCAGTTCTGCAGGGGAAGCCTGGGGTGGGGCAAGGAGTGCTAGTAAGGTAGGTGGAGTGTCAGAAGTGGCCCCTGCCAGCACTGGGCTAGCTAGACTAAAGGGCAGCAAGGACAGCACTTCCATCCCCAGAGGAAGTTCCTGCAGATCCACTGCCCTCCAGCCCGCACCCTAGCATTACTTAATGAATCTCCTTCACGTTTGAGCCAGGTACTTTTCAAACTGACTTCTGTCGTTGGAGTGAGTGAGAATCGGTGTGAGCCCTTTAAGGGCAGTCTTAGGTTCCTACAGCCCTCTGGCTCTTGCCGAGTTAAGCCCTGCTGATTTCCAAAACGCCTGGAGTTAAGCCCTACTGATAAGCAAAGCCAGGCACCATGGGGCTTGTCTTCCCAGTGCAGAGCCTCAAAGTGGGGGTGCCTAATGTGGGGCTTGAACTCTTGGCTCCTCAGGGAGCAGCTCCTCTCCTCTATCTCCCTCCTGCCTGTGGGTCTCTGCACTGGGGGTTTGGTTTCTGACCAGACTGTGTCTTTGCCCCAACTATCTTTTTCTATGTGTCTTTTTCTTTATATCTTTAGCTGTGGAAGAACTGTTCTGCCAGTCTTCAGGTCATTCTCATAGTTGCTGTCTATGCTGTTGCAGGCTTGGCAGTTCTGTCAGAGGAAGTGAGCTCAGGATCTTCCTATTTTGGGTCCAAGCGTCTCATAGTCAGTCACAGGGGATCTCTATGGAATGATGAGCTTTCAAACCAGCTCCAGGTCAACTCCATCTTGGAGAGCCTATGTCTGATCTGGGCAACACCCCTGCCTTTCTATCCCACTGTTTGTGGCCTCAGGATCACCTATCCACAGCCTCTCTTCACAGCCCTTATATATACCCCGAACTCAAGAAGATACATGTTACTCTGAGTGGTCAGCCACACGCGGTTCTACTGAAGCTCATCCAATTGGCTGGTGGTAAGGGGGAAGTCCCTCACCCCTTGCTGTGCAGAACACAATATTCCCACAACCCTTTCCAAAGAAATTCTATCTTCCCCCTTCTTTTCAGCTTTAACTCCTGATACAGGTGAAAGCCAGCTTTCAATCATATCCTTTGAAAATTCCTGAGTGGACAAACTTTGTAATGTGGGGAGAGCTTAGCATCTATTGTTTTATTTTTGGTTTTTGGAGAGCCCAAACTGAAAAAAAAAATACTACCATTTTAAGCTCCTTTTACACATGCATTATCCCACTTAAACATTTAGGTATATAGGCCCTACTTCACACATGGGGAAATAGGGTTAGAGTTTATATGACTTGTTTGAGATAGTATAGATAGTTAAGTGGCAGGGCTAGAATCTAAACCTGATCTTTCTGACTCCAAAGTTGATACTCTTTACATTTAAAAACTGTTAATTGATTACCAGGAAGTCGTAGTCTTGTGATTACTCCCTTGAATCAGGCGTGAGGGTCCGTGATCAAGGGCTGGTGCCACTGACTCATTATTGTGTGCTTAGTCCCTTTACCTCTGTGTCTAAGTTTTCCTTTATGTATACTATGGAACATAACAGTAATTATTTTTCTTTTCTTCTTTTTGCTGTTTCCCAATGGAACTATGTTAGTGATGAGGTTTGGGGGTGGGTGGGTAGGAAAATAATTGGTGTAACTAAAATTTACTGAACATCCACTACTATGTTCCAGGCAGACTCTATGATAGGCTTTTTACAAACACTGTTTAAAACATTTAGCAACCGGTACAGCACAGGCAGCGGCCAGTCAGAATGCTGCCAGCCAGTAAATGCCTGCTCAGCCTGCTGGAATATGGGCCACGAAGAACCAGGCTTAAAGAGGCTTAACAGCTCACACAGGTCAACAGCCTTGGGTCAAACAGCCAGTGAGGGGGGTGTCCAGGACTACTCTTAGAATTGTCCTATGACAAAGTCTGTGCTCTTTCCAGATACTTGGATGGACACTTCAGAGGAAAGTAGCCACACAGAGTTGGGCTGTTATTATTCTCAGATGTAGATAGTCTGATGTTATTTGGAAAAAAGTAAGCAAGGCTAGGAAGTTTCATGCTTATGGTTCCCCTTTCAAAGGAACACTGTTTTGTTCCTTTCTCTTATCTGTCTTTCTCATGCCTCTGGTGGACTGACAATAGTTCAGTTATGAGCCTCCAAATCTGATGTTCAGACTTGTATTTCCTCTACGTCATATCACTCCCCAATCAAGATACATTTAAAGTTCTGAGAGCAACACTCATGAAAAAAGAAAGAAGGTGAGGGGCAGAAAGATCAGAAAATAAGACAGAGAGAGAGAGAGGAAGAGGGAGAGAGAGAGAAGAAAGGATAAAAGGAATGGAGGGAGGGACAAAGGAAGGAAGAAAGAAGGAAAGAAAGAAAGGAAGAAAAGAGAGAAAATGCATTCAGACCAGGGCTAGGTCTGGAGGTTGTATTTACATATTTACTCAGATAAGCTCACAGGTACTGGAAACTTTGCAAATGTAGAAGTCATTTCTAGCTCCCTTATAACTTTGAACATCAAAGTGCTTCAGAGTTCCCAGCATATTCACCAATCATAAGAGCTGCGGTTATCATGACCAGGGTGGGACGGGTGGGCACAGGTAGGGACTCAACAATCACTGTGGAAAAACCAAGGACAAACACAAAGAATTAAAATAGGAAATGACTCATAAACCATAGAAGGGGTGCTCCCCTCACTTCTGCTATTGCCCTCACAGGAAGAAGTGTTTCCACTAGCTTTGTTTTTAGGATTTTTCCCTCAACAACTCAGCCTCTACTAACTCCCTCCTATGCGGAAGATTCAGTTTTTCCAGTCATGTCAAACTTGCCTGCCTTCTAATTTCTCTTAAAGCATCATAATACAGAATATTTGTGTTCAGTATTTGCTACTGAAGAAACAGGATTAGTCAAAGATTTGAAAATGCGTTGTTTAAAAAAAGAAAAATCACAGAAGCAGTTATAAATTGTATGGATGTGGTAAAATTCACCTGAGGAGTGGAAGGCTCTCTGCTTTAGAAAAGCTCCCAGCAGGGCCTCCTTTGTCCAGATCGAGGCCCCAGAGCCTGCTGTGAAAAGGAGAAGTGCGGTGACAGGGAGTTTAAATTGGTCTCTAATAGAGTAACAGGTGTGTTTCTGTTTTCTCTTGGGAGGGCGAGTGGGCAGGGAATGTGCTGGTAATGTTTAACAACCACCTCTCCAATAAAAGTAACAAACAAAGCCCTACAAAACCCTGATTTGCAGCGTTTGCCCATTTCTGTGGTAGTGTTTGCATAAAGATGTCTGCTATTACATAGTATTTCCACTCGACAGTTACGAAAGATGCAAATTATCTCATGAGCAGAGAATAGTAAAATGTAGTAAAATAATTGGGAAGTAATGCATTTTGAGTACCTTTTAAAATTAATTTGCTTCAATGTAAGCATATGTAATTTAGTTTTTAATAATGGTTGTGATGAACCACAGGCTTATGAAATTCCTGAATTTTTAACAGTTGACTTATGTGAACCTGTTTGAGCACTTCTGGCATACCTGTAGTTTGGGGAGCCCTGGAACTTTGAGAGAAGAGAGAATGAGAACGGGCTCCCAGGAAGGGTACAGGCTGGAGGCGAAGGAAAATGATACCCAATGCAGAAGTGTCTGCAGGGATGACCAAGGGACTTTGAGGACAGCAATTTAAAGAGCTTAATTTTAATTTGTTTCCCATTCTGTGCTGGGCTGCAGACTCCAGACCTTTTCCTCAAGTCTCTAGCATGTTAAAAAATGATTAAAGTAGACAATGTAGATGACACAAACTTTATTTAACACTTCATGAAGTTGGGGAGAACTGCAAAATGGGGTGGAAGGCAGAAAGTTTTATAGGATAAAGATAAGGAACAGGGAAGTAAGTGTAGTGCCCAGAGTTGGCTTGGCATTTGGGGATTGGCTGACTGGATATACTGAGTGCATTTCTGAGCAAGCACCACATTTCCAGGGACATGGAAGTTACCTATGTTTCATTTTCAGGGGCAGGAGCAGCTCTACCTTGGGCCCAGAAAGTTATTTCAACAAGTGAAAGTGTGATAGGCACACAGACTTGTGTTTGGTGGTACTTTGAGGGTCAGAGTCCAGGCTGGTGATGAAAGAGCATGGAAAGAACACAGCTATAGGATGAGATGGCAACAGGGGCTGGACATTCTGTAGGGTAGCAATTTGCAGTGAGAAGTTACCAGGAGAATAAAAGCATGCCCTCTTCCCTTCTATCCAGCAATCCTCAGAAATACGGATTTCCAACTGAGCATGGGATGGGGATTGAGGTGTTTTATTTGGATGTTAAAGTGAAGGGTGACCCTAACTAGAAGACCTGGAGACATAGTTTACATAGTTACATAGTGGTTTACATAGTTAAGAAATACTTCATTTTAAAAGTGGTTTAAATGAATAAGAATGACATGAAGAGATAAGCTTGATTATTTTCTTTGGATATTGGATAAGTGAAGAGGTGTTCTAATTTAGAGGGGCCACTTTTCCATCCCCATTTTCTTCTTGGCAATAGGGATGCATGGCAATCTGTACTGATAAAGTTAATTCTCATATTGGGGGACCCACAATATGGAGGCCACCCCAGTGGCTCAGTGCATGTCACAGATTTATCTCAGTCACCCTGCACTTACAGGAAATACCTGTCAAGGAAAACTAACATACACTACTCACAGTTCTCCAATGCAACTTTAGCTAGCTCACCTTCCCCTAGAAAATAAGACCTGCTAGCTTGCTCGGGAAACCCCGGATATCCTAGCCAATCGGGAAATACCGGATATCCTAGCCAATCGTGCCCTGTGGCTGCATTACCTCTTCTAACACTATAAAATTCTCTTGACCCCAAATCCCTCAGGCAGAGTGCTCCCCTGCCCGTGAGGCACTGGACTCCCTGGTGCATGGATGGTTTCCCTTGAATAAAGGACATCAAACTTGTTCCTTAATTGTTTTAGTTTTATCATTTGACAGTACTAAAAGCAAGTTCTTAAAGTTATGCCAGCAAAATTATTACAGTAATTGCCCTAGACTTCCAGAAACCATAGACATTTGGAATAACAGACCAGGAGAAGCCATATGTAAAGAAGAACTAAGTGGCTAAATGGCTGCCACCACGCCCTGGAGGAGAGGTCCCACAGGTCATCTCTCAGAGCCCACCAGTTCTCAATTCTTAGAGAATCAATGGTAATTGTATTTCTCAGACCACAGCAAAAATGGGACAACAGGCAAGAAGATACTGGGTCATAAGAGATAGGCTCTATAAAAAGAAGTAGCCATTGTTCTTCTGATAGGTTAGGTGATAATAGGAGGACCTAATAGATTATAGTCATTAACAGCTACGACAAATTATAATATATATTATAATATACTGACAAACTGTAATTGCTATAATGACAAAAGTGATGAATAGTTGTACTAATTTATTGATGATCAGAAATGGTGAAATAATAGTTACTGTGGTCTATCTAAGAAGGAAGATCCTAATCAGATATTCTAAACAAATTTCCATAAAAAATGTTTACAACAAAAAAGTTGCTTGGAGAGGTAAGCTGCAGTTATCTGAAAAAAGTATTAATGCAAATCACTTTGTTCCTTAATGATGCTGGTTAAATATGGTTTACTATATAATTCTTACATTTGAGTTAAAAAAAATCATCTGTAACCACTTTTCTAATTTGTCAGAGTTGCTTGTTTGATTATTTACAAGAAGGCTAAATTATGCCTCTGGCTCTACTTTCCCACTTAATATTCTGTTTTCATCTCATTCTCAATTTATTTGCAACCAAACTCATAAATCCCCCTGTGAATTAAAATAAAATACATATTGGTCTCTGCCCCCAGTTCCTGACAGAGAGCTCCTAAATCCTTCGTAATTGTTTTACTATTTATCTTTGATCCCGGTTTCTGCCACAGAGCATCTAAATCCTGGAATTTGCTGGGTGATAGGCATGTCTTTTGTTCTAATGATTCTTGGTGGGCTCCTGGCTGGGGGCTGGTCACCAGAAAGACGAAGCCGTGATGAGAAGCTTGGAGTTTTCGGCCCCAGCCTCCATCCTCCAGGAAGGGGAGAGGAGCTGGAGAGTGAGTTGATGATCTATCATCCCTGTGTGAGGAAGTCTCTGTAGAAATCCCCAAAGTAACGGGTGGGGAGCCTCTGGGTTGGTGAACAACCAACCAGGTTGTTGTCGTTCTGGGAAGTCACGGGGACGGTTGTGCCTACTTCCCTGCCCTTTCCCCTACACATCTCTCCCTTCTGGATGTTCATCTGTATCCTTTACCATATCCTTTTATAACAAACCAGTAAATGTAAGTAAGTGTTTCTCTGAGTTCTGTGAGCCATTTTAGAAGATTATTGAGCCCAATAAAGGAGCGGTGGGGACTCTGATTTATAGCTGATCAGTCAGAAGTATAGGTGGCAACCTGGGACTTACCATTGGCATCTGAAGTTGCTGGGGGAGGGGGCGTTGCAGTTTTGTGGGACTGAGCCCTTAACCTGTGGGATCTGACCCAAATTGAATTATAGGACAAGTATCAGAACCAAATTGAATTATAGGACACCCAGCTGGTGATGGAGAACTGCCTGATGTGTGGAAAACATACATCTGGTGTCAGAAGGGTGGTGAGCATCACAGTTGTATAAGAGCAAAGGAGAAACACAGGAGTGTTTTCCAGCTCATCTCTCAAGCTGGTTTCTCCACACTATAAAGTTTCTATTTTTGTATGCAATCACCAAGCATGAGGCCTTGGATTCATTTTTTAATAGCCCTTCTTTACTTTCCATGTGCAACCAGTTTTAAAGTTCTGTTAGTGTTTTCTTGGTAATGTTGCCCTATCTCTCCATTTTTATTCTGGTTGCCGCTGTCATCCTATAGCTGAGTTATTCCATAGCTCTCTAACTGTAATGGTTTCTGGTTTCCTGGGGTCTTTCTCCAGACTGGCCTGTAAACTGACTGCCATCATGTTAGGCTTTTGAAACCCACTTCCTTTTGTGGTTGATATTGCCACTAGCACATGCTTGTCTCAAGGATAAAGCCATGGATGTCTCAGTATGCGTGGGTGGCACATGAAACTGTGAATGTGTCATTAAATCAGTTATGGTTCCTTTGGTGGCTTGCTCCTCTCCTACTTGGACTGCTGTGGTAACTCTAGAGCTGATACATGCTCACAGGTGCTGACCCTGCCTGCAGGACGATGTGTGCATTTATCAAATCAAAACCATGGACTGTGGAAGCATGAAATTTGCTTTTGGTCTTGGATTTTAGTCTTCACTCTCCCTCTTTCTTTAGTGGGAACTTGGGCAAGTGACTTAACTTCTAAGCCTAGATCTAAGACCCTGGGTTGACTTTGGTATTATTTGAATTTTTAATTATATATGGTTGAAATACTGAGGTAGCTAGTCCCCAAGATGGCCTCCAATGACTTCTGCCTCCTGGTATTCACACCTTTCAAAGTCCCCTCCCACCACACAGTTGTTCTATGTGACCTATAGAATATGGCAGAAGGGATGGCATGTCACTTCCAAGATTCAGTTTAAAGGCACAGGAGATTTGATTGCTCTGTCTTGGATCGTTCGCTCTGTGGGAAGCCAGCTGCCATGTCAGGAGGACACTCAGGGAGCTTATGGAGAGGCCCACATGACCAAAAACTAATGTCTATGGCCAACAGCCAGTGAGGATCTGAGACCTGCCAGTGACCACGTGAATGAACTTGGAAGTGGATGCCCCAGCCTTCAGACGACTGCAGCCTTGGCTGGCATCTCTACTGCAGCCTCATAAGAAACCCTGAGCCAGAACAACCCAGCTAAGCCATTCTTGAATCTGTGTGAGATAATAGATGTCTGCTGTTTCAAGCTGCTAAATTTGGGGGTAATTTGTTACATAGCAATAGATAACTAATACAAGTACCCTAAATGTTTTACTAGTTTAAGACCTTACAGATTTAAATCTATTCTTGATAATCATGATCTACTACCTGACTGTAATTTTGACTCAGATTTTTATTTTTATCACCCTCTTCTATATACACAAACTAGAACTTGCCAATTATTATCTAGAACTGCTCCACCTGTCTGAAATATTGAACTTTTCCTATATTCTACTTTTGACCACAATTTTTAATCCTTTTATCTCTTATGTCATTTTTCCACACAGATAAACCTCTACAATGTCTGTAGTCCAATGGCCCACTCATTTTTCCTCAATTTATTTGTGTCTTTTATGGCCTCACTTTATAAACCATAGTTGACCTATGGCTTTTCTGTAGGCTGAACATCTGTATCTCTTGGGAAGTGCTTTTCTTCCATTCCACATAGTATTGGTGGGGCTGTTGGTCATATCGCTTCGCCACTCCCACCAATAGGTATGGGCCCTTCAGCCCCTCGCCCAGGCTGCCCGAGCAATCCTTTCGAGGATTGATACATACCCTGTGAGAGAAAGGGCCAGGATCTGCCCTTGGGATCATGAATTCTAAGGAATCTGTAAAAATGGAGCTGCTGTAGATTGTCCTGCCATACTTGGAGAAACTTTGGAGAGGATGAAGTCAATCAGAGCTGAGCGATGTCACAAGGTAATGTTGTTATGTCATTATTTGAATTATACATACTGCTGGGCCTAAAGCCAGTTCTCTCTCTTGGATGTGCCAGCTGTGTGAGCCAATAAATCCTCTCCCATATTTTTTTTCGTTATATTCCTTTATAATGTTTTTGTTTTTTACAACCAAAAGCATCATGACTAACATAGTGACATAGCCTGAACTTCTGTTTCAATAATGAACACATTTGATTGCAAGTTACCAGAAAACACAAAAACCATGTCTTATACAAAAAGGGCTTATTTGTTCTGAATAAGAAGTCTGAGGCAAAACACTCCAAAGCTGATGCAGCAACTCCACAATACCATCAGGAACCCCAGTCCTTTCCACCTTCCTGCTCTGTACTCTTTACTACGTTCACTTTGTCCTCCTACATGTCGCCTTAAGGTTGTCAAGTGGCTGCTGCCTCTCTAGATTTCTTGACTGTGCTCTAGGCGCTAGAAAGAGGGAAATAGAGAGGCATCATCTGGAGGCTTATGCTTATGTCTCATTGACCAGAAGTGTGTCACATAGCCTCCCCTGGCTGCACGGTGGCTAGGAAATTATGTGTTAGCTTTTACTATCTCTGTATTAGAGGTGGGCAAGGGAAAGAAGACTTGGAAAGGGGAAACCCAACTTGATAACTTAGATTATTTTCTGGATCCTGGCACCTTATCTTACCTCTTTACCTGTCCTATAAGCCACAAACCATCTAGTTCTACAAACCATTCTATATTTGAGTGCTGGGTATTACTGGATACAAAAAAAAAATCACAGAATTGTAGAGAATGGAGTCTCTACAAATTAATAGGCTTTAATATTATTTAGTCATTCAAAGCTGTTTGATAGTTCTTTTTAATTTTGGTTTTATTGGCTTCCTCTCCTGTTTCCTTTCGTTATTTTCCAAATCTTTTAAATCTGTACTACCTTCCTTACATCCCCTTCTCATGTTCCCTTCACTCTCAACACAGTGCAGTCTCTTGCTTAGTGAAAAAATTGAGGCCATAAAACTATGAAGTTCCTCAATTTCCTATAACCAATCCTTTCCTCCTTTTATTGTTTTCCTTCAGTTTTAAAATCAGAACCTACAGTTGTGGCCTTAACCTCATCCATACCCATTATGCTACAATATGCTAAGTGTTTATTTCATTTATTATTATATTCCAACACTTGCCATCGTGTGATAGTAGGTCCACCATAAATATCTGTTGGATGCTATTGAATCCTCTTTGCAGGACTTTGCTACATCAACTATTCCTTTCCTTTACTGAATCTTTTACTTCCTATCTTTCAGTCTATAAACAAACTCAAGCTTTTTTTTTAACCCTATAAGACAGAAATCCCAAAAGAACAAAAACTTTCATCTCATATACCTGCATTGACTCCCTAGCTACCATCTAATTTTTGTCTTTGTCTATTGAACCAAGCTTCTCAAAATAGTAATCTCCAATTTCAGTCTCTACTGCCATATCTTTCAGTGATTTCTCAACTCATTGCTTACTAGCTCCAACCCCACCACATCAATAAAACTGTCCTTGCTAAGGTCCCTGACTTCCTACACACCAAACATATATTACTTAAGTTTTCTGCAAAATGTATTTACACACTCCCTATTTCTTGCAACTCTCTCTTTCCTTGAATTTTATGACACTAGTGTCTTCTGGTTTTTCAAACTTTCTATCATTTCCTTTTTATCCTTCTGTTGACATTTTTTTCCTCAGTGATATTACTCAGGTACTCTGTAGTCTGTAGATAATCGTCTTCTCTTCCCACTAAACACACAGTCCTTGGGTGACCTTGCCAATACCATAGCTTTGGCTGTTACTCAGATGCAAATGCTCTCCAAATCTGTATCTTCAGCCCCAACCATTTTCCTTTGTTCTGCTCTAAGAAAATGACATTTGAACAAAGACCACACAGAGGTGAGGGAGTGAGCTATGCAAATATCTGGAAAGATGTCATTTCAAGGAGTGGAAATCACAAATGTAAAGGTCCCAAGGTGGGAGAGTGTTTGGCATGTTCCAAGAAGGACAGGGAAGCCAGTGTGGTTGGAGCTGAGAGAATAAGGGAAAATTAGTAGGAAATGAAGTCAGAGAAATAAGGGGAGAAGGGAAAGATCAAGTCATGTAAGGTCCAATAGGCCATTTTAATGAGCCAACTTCTACTGACACTGAAATGAAAAGCCATGGGTGATATTTGAGCAGAGGAGTGAGATGTTCTGAGTGGTTTTAAAAGGGTCATTCTATGTTGAGAATAGGTTGAAAAGATCTATAGGAAATAGGATTACCTGATTAGCAGGCTCTTGCCGGGCCGGTGACCTAGATGAAGGATGATGGTGACCCGGATCAAGGTAGCAGCAGCAAAGTAGCTGGTTATGGATCTTTTTTAAAGAGAGAACCAATAACATGATGACAGATTGGATGTAGAGTCTGAGAAATAAGGAGGACTCAAAGATTTTTGTCCCGAGTAACTGGAAGGATGGAGTTGCAATTTACTGAGATGGGGAATACTGTGGGAGAGCAGGTTAGGGGAAAGATTAGGTGATCACGTTTGTGCCAATCAAATACGAGATGCCTCTTGGACAGACATTCAAATGTAGAAGTCTCTAGGTAGCCAGATAAAGGTTGGAGTTTAGTGGTTAAATAGGACTAGAGATACAAATTTGGGAGTCAACATCCTGAAGATGGTATTTAAACTTATGAGAATAATCATAACAGGAATGAGAATAAATAGAAAAGAGAAATGTTCTAAGAACTGAGGCTTGGGGTAACCTAGTATTAAAAGCCAGGGAGGAGGAGAATGAACCAGTAAAGGGAGGAGCCATTAGGTGGGAAGACAATTAGAAGAGTGTGGTGTCCTGGAAGATGATTAAATAAATATTTCAAGAAAGAGGGAGGATTGACCATATCAAATATTACAGATAGGTCAAGTAAATTGAGGCCTGGGTGTTTCAACCGGCCAAGAGACTGGGAGGAGAAAAATAGGAATTTTGCTGTAAATGGGAGAGAAATGGAGCAGTAGTTAGATAAGTGGGATCAGGAGAGTTTTGTTTTGTTTGTTAGATGGGAGAAAACAACATGTTTGTAATCTGATAGGAAAGATCATGTAGAGAGGAAAAAAAAAAACAGAGAGAAAAGGGGAGAATTCCTAGAGCCATGTCCTTGAGAGAGGATGGGTTCCAGTGCATAATTAGAAGAACTATCCCTTTCCTGACACAGTTAAATTCATCCATAGTAACAGGAAGATAAAGAAAGAGGCAGAGAAGAAAAGGTAAAGTAAGATACAGATATAGAAAGGTAGATAGATGTTATAGAGGAAGCATATGGAAATACTCTTCAAATGGCTTCTACTTTCTCAATAAGAGTGAGAATGGGTGAAGACGATTGGGGGATTGGTGTTCCCCACTAATTCCCTGCCCTCATCTACTTGTTAAGGAGAATGAGGGAATAAGCTAGGAAAATAAAGTATGATTGACTGGCAACACTGACGTTAGGGATCATAAACGTAAGTGAGACTAACAATAGCATGGTTGTGTGCTTTTCTCTAGCTACCTGTAGTTGCTGAGTTCAGGCAATGAGAGCCTAACAGTTGGATTTAAGCAGTATTGACTTTTTTTTTTTCCCAGCTAGGCAACTACAACCCAAAATGGAACAAGGGAGTTGAGGGTGTGTGGGAGGGAGTGACGATAATGACTGACTAAAGAATTTAAACTGGGTGAGGAGGAAAGTGATGACGTGAAAGGCATGAGGGACAGGGAAAGGTGGGTTAGTGGACTGCAGGTTGGGATGGAGGTTAAAGGATTATTGGAGGTGGGGTACAAGAGGGAGTGACATGGAAAGATAGCAGATGGTGATTAGAGAGAATAGGGTGTTGGACATTAAAATTATAGGAGGACTGTAGCTTTTGGTACTAGGGTAGGATCATAGGAGCTGTCTTGTCAGCAGAATCTAGGGAAACAAATCAATTTATGGGACAAGAATCTAAGAGAGGCCAAGGCAAGAGAGGTGAAGAGGAGCCAGAAAGACAGAGGTGAAGACAAGGGTGGTACAACTGGGTCACTAAAGGAAAGAAAGAGGTGGAAGACAAAAATCACTGGAGGAGAGGACATCAAACATCTGAAAAGCAAAGCTAATGGGGGGGACCACCTTCAGGGACAGAAATAGGAAAGGAGTAGTATTAAAGAATGTACGGGTCAGCCAGGAGCTCAGCTCTCCCAGGAATGGGGGGCAGTGACTGAGGACAGTGCTGACTGCGACCGCAGTAGTGATATTACAGTCCCAGAACACGAGATTCAAAGCTAAAATTGCTCATGTCACGGTCATGCATGACCTACTTACCAAAATTTTATCTTGTTTTCTGCAGAATTTGCCATCACTTCCACTTTCTTGAACTTCTTTTTTCTTGAGAGGTTGCGACACTGAGATCTGTTGGTTCTTCTGATCTCTTTGTCAGTTCCTTTTGTTCTCACCTCTTGGATTCTCCTTCTCAGTGGTAGCTTCTCCGTTACCCAGGGCTCCCTATAGGTCCTTTTCTCTTCTCACTGTACATACACTCCCTGGATGATCTCACCGATCTCATGGATTCATCTGCCATCCAAATAAATGCATATGGCTCCGAAATCAGTAGCTCCAGCCCAAACTCTGCACCCTTCCTTCAGTCCCATATTTCTGAGTGCCCACTGAGTAGCATTTGGATGTCCTTCCGACAGCTTGAATTTATTCCATCTTAATTATCCTCTCCAAACCTCCTTTTCTTTACTTTTGAATTTCAGTCAATCACTAAGATATATTTGACTCACCAGTCATGTCCTCTTCCTCATCTCCCATATGTTAGTTAAGTCACCAGTTCTTTTGAATTCTACTTCTGAACTGAGAAGTCTATTTCTGTATTGTCAACACTGATTAAATCCAGCTCTTTGCCTCCTTCAAGCCTATATCTGTACAATAAAAAGCTGGTGGAGAAAAAAAACACACAGGTATTGCCCTAGCTTCCTAGAAGTCTAGGAAATATTTGTATAAGATGTTCTGTCTCTGTAGCACAGGGAGACACATAGAAAGATGGTGGAATGGATGTTGAATGTCAACCCACTACCCTGACATGTCATCCTGAGATGTGGCTCCCCAAGAAAAAGCATGTTCTAGATTTAGAATTGTCCTATTTTTTTGGTGTGTGTACTCACACCGGATATGACATTTCTGTTGCAGTTTATTATTTGTAGATTGTAAAAAAGTCACTACCTCAGGGAAGTCTTCCTTGATCACCCTATCTCAGTAGGCTTCTCTGTATTATTCTCTAATTATTCCTTCACTGGTTTGCTAAAAATTTAGAGTATCTATCTTGTATCAGGCACTATTTTGAGTGCTAGGAATACAGTGAAGAAAAGGGACAAAATGTATTCCTTCATTGGATTTAGAGTCTAGTAGGGGAGCCAGGCAAGAAACCTATATAGAAATAAGTAATGTATTTCCCAGTAGTGACCTGTGCTATAAGAAAATAAGGGGAACAAGACCGAGTGATGGGGATAGGGAGATGGGGGCAGTTTTAGGTGGGAAAGTCAGGGAATGCCTCTTTGAGGAGATGAGATTTTAGTGTAGATACAAATCATGAAAAGAAGCTAGTCACGCAAGTACCTGGGGAAAGAAATCTCCACAAAGAGAGTAGCAAGTGTAAAGACCCTACGTGGTAAAGCTTGGCATGTTCAAAGACGCTGTCAATATCTCTGAAGGCCTCCTTTATAGCACTTAATACAGCCCATAAACATGTAGCTATTTGTGTTTACCTATCTAGATCTACTATTTGGGTATGAGGTCCATAACTAGTACCTGGCACACAGTGAGCAGTTAAATGTTTACTGAATGAATGAACAACTGAATAACAACTACTTAATAAATCAAGTTATTTGTAAGATTTGTTGTGCTAAATAAAAAAGAGCTACTTTCATTTTTTAAATATAAAACTATAATATTAACTATGACTTTTCAAACTACACATTCTACCCTCCATCATAAGCAGGCTCCTTTCCTGCACCCTTCCTCCCTTGACAATCTCTGGTCTAAGCACTTGGATGTTCAAGTTACTTTCCCCTTTGTCTTAAATTCCTGTGAACTCACCTTATGATTTAGATTGTTGTCTTATCCTTAGAGGGGCTTTGATAGGGATGTCCTCCATTACTTGGGCCACTAGGAGTTTTAACCATATTGAGAGGGGAGGATTCTGCAGCATCAAATGCTGCAGAGAGCACCAGAATACAGAGAAAAGACCCCTGCATCTGGACATCGGTGCCTTTTAAGAGTGCAACTTCAGAAGTGGGGACAAGGTGTGAGGATGTGAAAGCTTTAGACATAAGCTACTGTTTCTAGAGGTCTGGTCCTCAAAGGCTAGTAACAATGTCCCCTTTTTTCCTTCCCATGGAAGTGTCTTAAGCTAACTTCTGGGAAAAGGGAAGTCACATAATCAGACTTTCTTTCTGTAGTTGAGAAGTCACTTCTCCACCATTCTCATCACCTTGAAATTTAGAATAAAGTGTCTGTCTAGTGACTCTGGAGCAGGGTTACTGTCTTGCCAATGGGTCCCAGCTCTGGGCAAGTTCACTATGGATTCAATGAGACCAAAGAATGACAATGGAACGTTCTGGGGCTGAAGGGGTTATACCCAAGTTTATTTCCACAATGGCAGGTCAATCACTAGAATCCTGTCCACTCAGAGCAAGTCTGCATGCTCTCTGCCTCTGGGCCTCTCTACCCCTGCAGCCATCTCAGCTTCTGTCCTCGGCACTGCCACCACTCCAGCCTCTGCTGTCCTGCAGACTTGCAGCTGTGAGGCAGCCATGCCACCATGTTGCCAGAGCACTGGGTGGAGCTCCTTATATAGAGTCAATAATGACATATTGCACACACATGTGTAGTGAGCTAGCCAACCAGTGCCAGGTGAGAATCCTGGCCATAGGAACCTTCACTTTATCCACAGTTACCTTCTCTCTGTTCTGCATCTGCATCCATCTGTGGCTATCTTCCTCATATTAACATATGCACTGGATCCTGAGGGATTTTAAGTGGTTCTTACCTAAAGCCACACAGGATCCAAGTGTTGGTTTGAGGGTAGAATGGGAGTAGGCAAGGGAGATCAGACATTGTTATTTTGGGGCTAGCTAATTTACTCCTTTGACCAACATGAGGTGGGCCAAATCTTCATGGCATAAGCTAGAGGTTGGAAACTTAAATATTATAGGTATCAGGTAGATATAATAAATGAGGGAAATAGCAGATCAAGGCCAGGGATGAAGCACAGAGTGCAAGCCCCATTTAGAATAAGATGAATGTTACTCAGTGCCAGGTAGCTGTTGCTTTGTAGGAATGTGGTCCCAGTGTGCTCAGATATCTGGAAAACATTTTAAAAGAAAAGTAGGAAATCAAGATCTCTAGGTGAATTGTCCAGATTTTTCATGTTACTAATTAAAAAATTAAAGCACCATGGGGGCCAAACATCTGTAGATAGGACCCTAGTCTCCAACTGTCAGTTTATGATTTCTGGCTCAGGACTTAAGAAAATATATCAAGCATCTACTTTACTCATTCTTTAATTTGTTACTTAAGCTTCAACTCCAAAACACTTCTGGTATCCCTGGGCTGCCTTTCCTCAGCCATACACTGTACTTAGACGGTTTTCTCCTTCATCCTCACCTGCTGGCTCTGAAGGAAGTAGAGGAATGGGGGAAAGATTAGAGATGTTTCAACTTTAGTCCAGTTTCTCTAATCCAAAAAGATGCTGTCTTGCCAATGGTTTTCCGCCCCGGGCACGTTTGCTCTGGATACAGTGTGACCAAAGAAAATGACAGCAAAACGTTCTTGGGGTGAAAGGGTTATACCCAACTTTACTTCCAGGTGGCAGGTCAGTCACTAAAATCCCGTTCACTCAGAGCGAGTCTGCACGCAGCAAGCCAGCCTCTGCTTGTGGGCCCCTCTGTCCGCACAGCCGTCCTCTGGGCCTCTGGCCTCGGCGCTGCCACCACTCCAGCCTCTGCTCTGCTCTCCTGCAGCCTTGCAGACCTGCCACTGTGTCACACCGAGAGCATTGGGCAAAGCTCTTTGTATAGAGTCAACAGTCATGTATTGCCCACAGGTGTCCAGTGAGCTAGTCAACCAGGGCCAGGTGAGAATCCTGGCCACAGGAACTCTCATTTTATCTACAGATGCCATCAGTTTTCTCTTAAAGAACCTGAAGATGAATACATAACCTCACTGAGAAGATTAATTTCCTCTTGAAAACTACCCCATGTAATCTACATGCAAAAATGAATGTTTTTCCTATTAAGTAGACTGGAATAGACTGGCAGGTTAGAAGATAGTGCTGCCTGAGTCGCAGCTTAGACCAATTAAATCAGTATCGCCAGGTGCTGGGTCCTGCATGGGTAGTTTTAAGAGCTCCTCAGGTGGTTCTGAAGAACAGCCAAAGGGTTAACAGCCCCTGAGCAGGGGGTGTTCGGGATGCTACTGAGGCTATGAGGAGGGCGAGAGAGTTTGGAATAGCTGGGGAGTAGAAGTGTCACTGAATGGAGGAAACGCCCAAAGAGAAATCAAATGGATTTGTGGTGAGCTAAACATTCGTTCATTTTCTTGTATGGATTTTTCAGGTTGAGTGTGATCACTGGGGAGCCAGGATGGGGGACAGGGAATCCTTTGGACTTGATATTGACCTGACAAAGTAGAAAGCTAAGGAAGAGGGCACACAGAGTGTTAATAATGACTTTGTTGATCTGTAAACAGGGAATGGAAGATATTCAGATAGGGACTAAGGGCCTAAGGGACATAAAATGAACATAGTAGGGAGGAGACACCAGTGAGAGTGGAGGTGAGGAAGAGGAAGGGGTAATTTTAAAATCTGAGATTTCAGAGGCAGATCAGGCCATCATGATGAGGAGCTTTTGAGTTTGTCATTTTGATGAGAAAGTTTGGGGCTTGAGGGACCCCACTGAAGAGCTGTTCCTCTGGATAGAAGGAACCCCTCTGGTGTTCCCAGCATTTTCCAACACTGACTATATCCTAACAATGTCAATGTCTTTCATTCTGTACCGTGGCCCTTGCTGTACTCTTCAAATTTCCTCCTCCACCCCTGACTACCAAGCTTACCTCTTATCATTTGTTCATTCATCCAAGTATTTACTGAGTGCCTTCTTACCTTAATCAAAGCAGTTTAACAGTAGTGCAGTTTCCTCCATTCTACAATAAAATTAAGAAAAGAATTAAAGAACAAGTTTACTCTTTGGACAAAGAAAGTTTTTTTGGCAGTAGGAATTTTGTAAGCATTGCGTGTTTTCTTCCTGGGGGACAAAATGCATAATTTATCTTTTGGGAATGGGACATCTGGGTTTTAGTATGTTTACCTTCAGAGCAATACATTAGTTACAGTTGGTTAATTTGTTTCCCACCAGAAGGGAAAAAAATGACTAATTATATGGTGAGTGTTGGGTGATCTTCAGGCCTATAAAAATCTGTAGTGTCCCATAACAATGGTGCCACTTACTGATATGAGGAAGAGTAGTAGAAGAAAAGACTTGGAGAGGGAGAGGGAAATCTAGGTTTTTTCTTTTTGACATCTAAATTTTGATATGTGTATTAGAAATATAAGTGGAGAAGCCAAGAAGGCAATTGCAGATGAAGCCAAGAAGCCAGGGCTAAAAATATAAATTTGGAAACTATTAGCATCTAAGTGATATTAAGGCAATGTGAATGGTTGACATTGTATAAGAAGAATATGTAGATAGTGTTCCAGTCTGAGTCTTAGCTCCAGTCTTTACCACTCCTGCAGAGGAGAAGGTTTAGAAAGAGACTGACAGGCAGCTTGTAAGGAAGGAGGAAAACTATGGGCATGTGGTGTCACAGAAGCCAAGAGAAGAGGGTGTGGCATTGATAATAAATGTGGGGGATACTTAAAAGGTTCAAGGAAACGTAATAGTCAAGAAGTCTATATTGTATTACCTGGTCTATGGTGAAATGTAAGCTTAGTTGTTCTCAGAAGCTTTTTTCTTACTCACTTAGTTATTCATGAACACATTTCCAGTTCTTATTTGGTGGTGATCCTCCCCAGTGCTGCCCAGATTCAAGGTGGGTTCCAGTAGATTTCTTGCTCTGGGTGGATTAGCAGTCCTTTCCACGACCTCTAATTTTCTGGCTCATTTTGGGCATACTGGATGTTGAAAACATTTCTCTACCTGCCCTGACTTCACAGGTTAATTCTTCCTCCCCTATGAAGGATCTTAGAAGTCTTGCTCTTTTTTTAAACTTTGATCCCCTTGATAAGGAAGGCACTCTTTTACCCACCCAAAGAGATTTCACCTGGGCTTTAGCCCAACTTGCACAGACATGGCACCCTCTTCTCTTTTCTTTGATGCCTCCATGGCTCTATTACTGGAATTTCTTCCTTCTTCCTGGTCAAACTCCCTCAGTTCTGTCCTGTTCCACTGACTGATAATGTAGTTAAGAGCCAATATTTGAGATTAATTTAACTTTGGTGAATTTTGTTTCTCTCATTTGTTGTTTTCAGTCATTATTTCACTTCTTCCCTATCCAACCTCCCTGCCCCTTCCCATTGAATCTTGAGATCCTGGGACCTGGTCTCCCTTCAACAAGTGGGTATTCTCCAATGGTCCTGGGCTATTTAAAATTTTGTACTTAATTTTAAAAACTGACTTAAAATTTTTGAAGCATTGGATTGGTTTAAAGTTGTGAAAAAGTACATTGTGACTCTATTTGAACAATTCAGAGATATATGGAGGAAATCATGGGATACAAAAGTTGGGGTACCCCACAGAGGACATAGGTAAAAGCATTGCCTAAGGTGATGGCAAATGAAAGTCTCAATTGCTGTGTGTCAGGCATAGAAAATAAACAGTGCAGGATAGGATATAAGGCCAGGTACTCCAATAGGGATGTATCTAGAAGAACATGAAACTGAAAAATTATTTAACAGACTTAACTAGGTGGAAAACTATGTTGAGAATCACTTTTACAGAGCTAATGGTGGGTGCGGAAAGACAGGTGTTAAATGAAAACAGAAGGGGAAAACAAGCAATTAACTCCAAGAAAAACTAAACACTGTGCGAGAGGGAAATGTAATCCCGTCAATTCTTGGCTCAGTAACCAACAGTATTTTGGTTTGACCATATTTTCTACAGTCAAAATGATGAAAATGTTTGAATATGTATTTAACCAAAATCAAGACATCTTTGTATTAGGAGGATGGGGCAGACAAAGGGAATCTGAACAAATAAGTAGTCAATAGAAAATAACATCTTTTGTGTGTATGTACAGAGAAGGGGAAGAAATGGAGAGTGGAATATAAATTGTAAAATCAAACACCATGGTTAATTGTTATATGCATTTTAAAGCACCATTTGACTTTTAACTATTTGTAGGTAAAACTAATAAAAATTAATAAGAGCAAAAAGAATATAGCAGCACTACATATTTGGACATTGAAAAGCTTTAGAAATATTCTTAAGCACAAAGAAAAATAGCATATTCTAAAAAAATATTTCATTCTGGTAAGAAAAATTATACTTTCTAATAAGGGACCATTAATGGTAGTTATCTTGGAGATTATAAGGTGTTTTTGGGGTACGTTTGAATTATTCACAATGAACATGAATTTATTATTTTTGTGATCAGAAAAATATGGTGGAATAAGAGGTCCTAGTCCTTGTCCTCCCACAGAAATACTGATTTTACAACCATTCATGGCCAAAAATACCTTTATGAGAGCTCCTGAGTCTAGTCAAGAGATTCCAGCATCCAGTAAAGCACAAAATCTGAGAACAACCACAGTGAAAAGGGCAAGAACAGTTTCACTTTACTCATGTCACCCCTTCCCCGAGCTGGCACAGCACAGTACTGAGAGGTATTCCCCCAGTCTGTGATTTCTCCCACAGGAGAAAGAGAGAGTGGGTGTCCTGCTTCCCCAGTTTTCAGCTACCCAAGAAGCCTGCTTCTCTCTTGTCTCACCCAGAATCCTAAGGGTATTTGCATTTCTGGATCATTGAGGGTCAGCTAAGAAGAAAGAAAAGGGACCGAGTCTCACAACTGACATGTGGATCTCAACAACTGGCCCACAGACCTGACAGTCAGCTGGCCCACTCAGGGACCCCAGCAGTTAGCAGGCCCAGCGTAGATCCTGGCAGCTGGCCCACATAAGCCCTTGCAAACAGTGCTCCATATGTGTCCCCAGAGACAGCACCTCAAGCATGCCCCTACAACCAGCGCACAGGTTTTGGCCGCCAGCATGGATCTCAGTAGCTGGCTTGACTCTGCAGGACTGGGAGAAGGTGCATAACCCTGAGACTGCTTGTTCAGTAAGGAAGGAAAGCAATGGAGTTTGCATCCATTATCCTGGCTGCTCTGAGCACCCCTCCAGGGACTGGTGAGTCAGCACTTGGCCTGGCTCTGCAGGTTAGGGAGAAGGCTTACAGTCTGAGGAGGTGAAAGGCTTGTACACTGAAAACTACAAAACATTGCTGAAATCCAAAAAGACACAAATTAATGAAAAGACACCCATGTTTGTGGATTTAAATTACTGTTGTTAAAATGTCCATGTTCCTCAAAGTGATCTACAGAGTCAATGAAATTTCTATCAAACCCCAACAACATATTTTTTTATTAAGGTATTATTGATATATACTCTTATGAAGGTTTCACATGAAAAAACAATGTGGTTACTACATTTACCCATATTATCAAATCCCCACCCAAACTCCAATGCAGTCACTGTCCTTCAGTGTAGTAAGATGCCGCAGATTCACTGTTTGCCTTCTCTGTGCTACACTGTTCTCCCCGTGATCCCCCACACCATGTGTACTAAACATAATACCCCTCAATCCCCTTCTCTCTCCCTCCCCACCCACCTTCCCACACCCCTCCCCTTTTGTAACCACTAGTTCATTCTTGGAGTCTGTGAGTCTGCTGCTGTTTTGTTCCTTCAGTTTTGCTTCATTGTTATACTCCACAAATGAGGGAAATCGTTTGGCACTTGTCGTCCTCTGCCTGGCTTATTTCACTGAGCATAATATCCTCCAGCTCCATCCATGTTGTTGCAAATGGTAGGATTTGTTTCCTTCTTATGGCTGAATAGTATTCCACCTCTTCTTTATTCATTCATCTACTAATGGACACTTAGATTGCTTCCATATCTTGGCTATTGTAAAAAGTGCTGCAATAAACATAGGGGTGCATATGTCTTTTTGAGTCTGAGAAGTTGTATTGTTTGGGTAAATTCCAAGGAGTGGGGTTCCTCGGTCAAATGGTATTTCTATTTTTAGTTTTTTGAGGAACCTCCATATTGCTTTCCACAATGGTTGAACTAGTTTATATTTTTATTAGTAGTGTAGGAGGGTTCCCCTTTCTCTGCATCCTCACCAGCATTGATTGTTCTTAGTCTTTTTGATGCTGGCCATCTTACTGATGTGAGGTGATATCTCATTGTGGTTTAATTTGCATTTCCCTGTTGATTAGTGATGTGGAGCATCTTTTCATGTGTCTGTTGGCCATCTGAAATTCTTTGGAGAACTGTCTCTTCATATCCTCTGCCCATTTTTTAATCGGGTTATTTTCTTTTTGGGTGTTGAGGCATTTAAGTTCTTTATATATTTTGGATGTTAACCCCTTGTCAGCTATGTTGTTTACAAATATGTTCTCTCATACTGTAGGATGCCTTTTTGTTCTGTTGATAGTGTTCTTTGCTATACAGAAACTTTTTAGTTTGATGTAGTCCCATGAGTTCATTTTTGCTTTCATTTCCCTTGCTTGAGGAGATGTGTTCAGGAAGAAGTTGCTCATGCTTATTTATATTCAGGAGATTTTTGCCTATGTTGTCTTCTAAGAGTTTTATGGTTTCATGATTTATATTCAGGTATTTGATCCATTTCGAGTTTACTTTTGTGTATGGGGTTAAACAATAATCCAGTTTCATTCTCTCACATGTAGCTGTCCAGTTTTTCCAACACCAGCTATTGAAGAGGCTGCCGTTTCCCCATTGCATGTCCATGGCTCCTTTATCATATATTAATTGATCATATATGGTTGGGTTTACATCA
Organism: Manis javanica; assembly: GCF_040802235.1. Lineage (NCBI taxonomy): Eukaryota > Metazoa > Chordata > Mammalia > Pholidota > Manidae > Manis > Manis javanica. The sequence continues at coordinate 7,145,823 of NC_133169.1, read as the reverse complement.
GGGATCTCTAGTCTGTTCCATTGGTCTATGGGTCTGTTCTTGTGCCAGTACCAAATTGTCTTGATTACTGTGGCTTTGTAGTAGAGCTTCAAGTTGGGGAGCATAATCCCCCCAGCTTTATTCTTCCTTCTCAGGATTGCTTTGGCTATTCGGGGTCTTTTGTGGTTCAAACCCCAACAATATTTTTGCAGAAATAGGAAAACTCATCCTAAAGTTCATATGGAATCTCAAGGGACCAACCCCAATGGCCAGAATAATGTGGAAGGAGCATAAATTTAGAGGACTCATATTTCTTGATTTCAAAACTTGCTGCAAAGCTACAGTAATCAAAACAGTATGGTGCTTGCATAAGACAGACATAGAGACCAATAAAATAGAATAAAATAAATAGTCAAGAAATAAAATCCTCAAATATATGGTAAAAGGATCTTTGATAAGGGTGCCAAGAATATACAATGAGGAAGGATCACCTCTTTAATATATGGTATAGGGAAACTGTATGTCCACATGCAAAGGCATGAAATTGGACCCTTAGCTTATACCATACATAAAAATAAACTGAAAATGGATTAAAAACTTAAGCATAACACTTGAAACTGTCAAACTTCCAGAAGAAAACATAAGAAAAAACTTTTTGACATTGGTCTTGGCAATTATTTCTTGCATTTGACAGCAAAGCACAGAAGACAAAAGCAAAAATAAACAAATAGAATTTCATTGAACTAAAAAGCTTCTGCACAGCAAAGGAAACAATAAAAAAGATTAAAAGGCAAACTATGGAATGAAGAAAACATTTGTACACCATGTATCTGGTAATGAATCTGATAAAGGGTTAATATCTAAAATATATAAGAAGCTCCTAAAACTCAATAGCAAAAAACCAAATAACCCAATTAAAATGGGCAAAGGACCTGAATAGATATTTATCCAGAGAAGGCATGTAAATAGGCAACAAGTATATGAAAAAGTGCTCAACATCACTAGTCATCAGAGAAATGTAATTCAAAACCACAGTGAGGTATCACCTCAACCAGTTAGAATGGATATTAAGTAACAGGCGTCCATGAAGATTTGGATAAAAAGGAGCCCTTGTACACTGTTGGTGAGAATGTATATTGGTTTGGTCAGTGGAAAACAATATAAGTTTCCTCCAAAAATTAAAAATGAAACTATCATATGATCCGCAATCCCATTTCTGAATATATCCAAAGGAAATGAAATTCACGGATGAACTTGGAGTACATTTTGATAAGTGAAATAAACAAGACACAAAATAATAAATGCTACATGATCCTATTTAGATGAGGAATCTCAAACAGTTAAACTTACAGAAGCAGAGAGTGAATGGTAGTTACCATGGGATAGGTGGGGAGGAACAGAGAAGGTGTTGGTCAAAGCGTATAAAATTTCAGTTAGGCAAGAAGAATCTTCATAGAGATAATGCTGTGCAACATAGTGTCTATAGTTAACAATATTGTATTGAATATTTAAGACTTTTCTAAGAAGGTAGATCTTATGTTAAGTATTCTTATCATACACAAAAGTTAAAAATTAAAGATAAAGAGGGTGGAGAAAACTTGGAGGTGATGGATATGTTTATAGAATTGATTATAGTCATGGTTTCACAAATGTACAAACTTACTTCCAACTTCATCAAATTATATGCATTAAATATGTACACTTTTTGTATGTTAATCATACCTCAATGAAGTGTTTTAAAAATTAAAAAAAAATTAAGCCCACAAAAAATCAGAGAATTCTTCCAAGGGAAAGTGGAATATAATTTCTCATATGGGGTGAAAGAACAGAATTAAAAAATCTGAGCTCAGAAAGGTAGGAAATGATGTGGAGGGGGAGGCTCATACAATGTGTCCTTTCTCCATTCTTATTTTGTTGAAGGTTTGTGAGATGATTCTGTCAGAGAATATAATTTAATAACAACAGGAATGGTGACAGCGATGGCTGACACTCATTGAGGTCGTTTATGTGCTAAACTCTGTTAAGGGTTTCTTATTCTTACAAAACTGTTACTCTTTCATTTATTTATTTAAAAATGTTTATTGAACAATTTATGAACAAGATACTGTGACAGGTGATAGGGATGCAGTGACAAACAAATTGGCACGGTCCCTGCTCCTGCAAAGCTTACAGTATAGTAGGAGAAACAAACATTAAACAAATACAAATAAATATTTAATGATGTGATAAATGCCATGGAAGGCGTGGCAGAACAGTAAGGGATCCTGTTTAGACTGAGGGGCCTGCAGCCGCTCTTACAGGGTGATGATGCAAGCTGAGACCTAAAGAATACGGAGGAACCAGGCAGACAGAGGAGGGGCCTTTAGGCAGATGTGAATGACTCTGCCCTAGAGCTCTTTTCTATGACAGAGCTGCTGAGAGAAGATCACGAAGAATAAACAGAGACAGGGGAGGGTGGCCATAGCTGAGGCTCCAGGTGGGCCAGCCCGCCCAGGGCCGTGGGGACATGGTTTCATTCCACGGGCACTGGACTGTCTTGCAGAGTTTTAAGCACATGACTGGTATTAAAAAATATTACTCTGTCTTGTGGTGAATGGTTTGGAGGACACCAGAGCAAAAGTTGGGGAGAGTTGGGGAGTTTATTATACATTTCAGGTTTGGGATGATGATAGTTAGATAGAGGATGATGGTTGGAGATTTGGAGAGAAATGGATAGACCCAAAACGTATATTTCAAGATAAGAGTCCAACAGGCCTGGTGATGGAGAAGCTGAAGTTGAAGATACCTCCGGTTGCTGGTTTGAGGAACAGGGCTGCTGCATTACCATCCTTTCTCAGTCTAGGAGACCAAAGCTCCAAGAGGTTAGGTAACATGTCTAGTAAATTATGTATGTATATTTGAGCACGGCCTGTCCAACACCAGAGACAATTCGTAACGGCACACTCTCACCCCATGAGTCGCAGTCCTGCTGCTTGCTGAAAGGAGAGAGGTGGCTGCCTCTGAGTTACAATGTCTCTATCAGCCGTAACTCCATTTGTTACCAAAGAGAAAGTCAACATCCATGTGTGTTATCCAAAGCGTGTTTTGGCTTGGAGAGGATTTGAAAATGTTATTTGGATACATTCTGGACATGATGATTTTTCTTAGATGTTGACCTAGGTAAGTAGGTTCAAGTCTGAAGGACTGGAAATGATCATCTAGGTATTCATTCTGTTGCCAGGCGGAAACCAAGTTCTGTCCTCTTTCATGGGATCAGGAGAGGATCCTTTGAGACCGTAGGTGATGCTGTTAATGGCAGTTGCCCTGGAAGAAATGGGAAAAAGAGGAAAATGAAGTCATTTGTTAGGGGCCTGAACTTCAAGCCACCCCGAATGGCTGCAGAGGAGGTGTGGAGAGCATTAACAGGAAGACAGGGATATTGATAGCTAAGGCAGGACTAAATTAAAAAAACAAGTGGGTTGAAAACATGCATCAGTTATGCATGTTAATCTTAATGCAAGATAGCTTCTTGGATATGCTTTGGTGATCTCCTGAGACTTCCTGTGTCCTGCTGGTGTTTGTGCATCTGTAAAATGGTTCCTTTGCTTTTTACTTTATTTGCAGTCATATGTCTGAGGAGAGGGGTAAGAATGTAAGCCCATGGGGCAATCAGGAGCTTACCTCTTTGGGATGATAAACTATGGAGTAAATTGTAGAGCAATCATTGCTTTTCACAGGTGTTGGGATATCCACATTCTGTAAAAAATAATTACAACCATTTGGCTCACAGAAAGACATGGAAACTGGCCTCCCAGGATATATAGTGTTATTTAGAAATATGCCACCTGCAGGGGGGTGGGGAATTGCCCATGCATGGCAGAAGAGTTCCTGATGCCTGACCAAGACCATCCTGTTTCTGTTAGAGGGGAGGCGGGGAGACCAAGGGCTGATCATGCCTTTAGTGTCCTCTACTGTGGAAGGTTGCAAGTTCTTGCCCCTCTTCCCCTCTTGAGAGACTGCTCTGAGCTCCCCTCTCTTCCCTACTTTCAGGGTGAGAAGCCTCCTGCTATGGAATTGTCTCCTTTGGAAACTCTCAAACTTAATTGAACTCTGATCCATTTGGCAAGTATTTACTGAGCATGGTGCCCAGGGGACATAAAAGAAAAGAGAGGAAGATGTAATTTTCACTTTCAGGAAGCTTGCAATTAAGCTGAAGGACCAAGATTTAGTGATGCATTAAGCAGTCAGAGAACTGTGCAGAGCAGGGTATGAGTAAACATCCCTGTGGGGGCGGGAGCAGTGGGAACGGGAAAGGTCTGCGCGGTAACCTGCAGCTCCTGTCGCTGCCTGTCCTCTTCTTCGTGGTGGAATGGCCAGATGGTAGTGGGGACAAGTTTGTGAATAATGACTGAAAAGTAATGACAGTGACAGAGTATGAAGCTGAAAGGACTCACCCTGTTCAGGTGAGCGACCTGTGCGTACACGGTGTTCCCCGGAGAGAATGAAGCGTACCCTGAGCTCCCCGTGGTCCCCGCTGTTGACACAGAAAGGCACAGTCAATGGCACGGCTAGTCTGCTCTCCCAGGACCTTGCTTACCCCAGCACATGTTTTGGCCACAAAGGAACAGTTGTTTGAGGCATTGCCCTTCCTTCGGGTTCACTCATTTTTGACACTCTTTGGAGTTCTGGGTTGAACTAGAACCTTCTCAGCCATGTGATCCATTTTTGACCTTGTCTCTTGGGGGGATGTGGTCTTAAAATACCCTAAAGCTTCAGAGTTTTCCTCTGGGTGCACATGCAGGCCAGGAAATTTCTGGGTCCAGGTGGCACTGCCTATACAACAGCTAGAGGACCTCGTTGGCGAGCATAATGGAGCCAGGTTGTTTCCCCTATATAATATTATGAAGCCTCTCAGAGGTCCTTAAGGTGGTTTTGATTATATTAGAGATGAGGAACTGGAGCCTCAGAGAGTCAGTTGACCTGCCGCAAAGTCACACAAGATGTGACTGGGCAGGAACTTGTGTGCATGTCTTCTGACTTCAAACCTCATCCCCCGTCCTCCACATAGGATGTCATCTATCTCTCACCCAAGAAAGGAGGCTCACTATCAGCCTGAATCCAGAGCGTGTGCTCCTGTCCTTATATCACACTTTCGCTTTTGACTGGGTCTCCTCAATGCCTGGAGCGTGGCTGAGTAGAGTGTTGGGGCTGGCAGTGCATCTTTGGGCCTTTGATGTTCTAATCCCGTCCCTGCCCTGGACTTGCCAGGTGAGAACAGACTGACCATGAACCCTTCCACTGGCACTTAGTTTCTCCATCAGCAGAGTAGGGAATGACCCTAATCCCAATCTAAGGAATTGTGAGAATGACTGATTCTCATGCCCGTAAGGACTCTATCGGTTCCACTGGGGACAGACTTACACACTTACAGGCCATCTCCCCTTGCACCATCTGGGCCACCTAGTGCTGGCATGCTGGCTTCCTCCTCTCTCATTATCCAGCCCTTAGACCGGCCCCCTTCCTCTTCCCATCTGTTTTATGATTAGAACCTAAGAGTCCGAAAGCTCACCAGAACTCTGGGGTCGCCAAGTCCATGAATGAAAGAGAGCTGGAAAGTAAAATCAAGGGAAATGAAATTTGTGACTGTCTCGAGAGAGGTTTCCACCCCCAACCCCCGCACGGGTCCCTCTAGAGAATGTGGTAGGAGGGGACCTGAAAAGGAAGGGCAGGACGGCCCTGGGCTGGGTCCTGAGTTTCCCAGGAGGACACCTCCCTCAGGAGACTAGCAGGTGTGGGGGCACCGCCGGGAGTTGTCCTGGTGGACTCGCCCAGCCAGGGTTTGCATCCTCCCCACCTTTACCCAACTTCCACAAGGCAGGTAAAGGGAGACCCCAGACTCTAAGTCTCTGGAAACTTGGAGAAGAGACAAGTAGGAAGAAAGGAAACCTGCCTGATATTTTCTTCCAAAGCAAAAGTGACACAAAGATGGCTAAACATATCAAAATAACCACAACCATAATTATAATCCAACTGGTACCCAGGTATTGAGAGTTCTTATTCAAAACACCTGAAAAGAGAAAAAAGAAGTTGTATTGAGACGCATCAGGTGAGGCCCAGAGTTTTACTCAGAGCCTCCCGTGAGCCTTTTCCAGGCTACCTTTGGGGGTTGGGTTGGGTGGGTTTATTGATACCCAGATGCTCTGGGCAGCCTTTCTGGAAGGGGGAGCCCCCTGTTGTAGACAGGGCAGGGTGGAGCCTGGTTGGAGGAGAGGGGGCAGCAATCCTGCGTTCCCCCAAGGACTTTGCTCTTGGGTTGGAGTCTGGGCTGGGGGAGGGGAAGGGAGGAAGTCTAGACCTCTGGGGATAGTGAGAGGTACAGCACGCCAAAGGGTGTTTTGGGAATCACGTAGTGTATGAGGACACACCACAGCTCACAGCTGCTCAAGGCTCTCAGAGAGACCTGGGACAGACCATTACCTTTGCACAGACTCCGGGCAGAGACAGAGGAGGATAAATGGCTGACAGGATTCTCAGCTATGCAGGTGTAGTTCTGTTCACTGAAATTCTTAAGGTCCCTGGAGATAGTGAGGTTCGCTTCACTTGAAAGTGTGTTTCCTGAGGCCTGCCACCTCAGTGAGACATTGTCATTTGGATTCTCCACATAGCAGGTCAGGTGGATCTCACAGGTTCCATTCTCATACAACTGAGGATGACTGGCAATCTGTAAGTTCCTCAGTCGCCCTGTGTGCAGAGAAAAGGCCAAGATTAAGGACCAATGGCTTGGCTCAGCCTTCTGAAAAATACCCTTCCCCTCAATGCTTCTGTATTTTACTTGACACTTTTCTGTATGACCTTTATATTCTGTAAATAACTTGGTTTGCATTGCCCATCTGATGGGACCAAGGTTTGGGGTGGCCAAATGATAAGGGACATTGGTGTGAAACAGAGCAGCCAATAGGAGAAGAGGGCAGGGACCGACTGAGGTTGCTACCCAGCAGTTGGGTGATTTGGGGCTATCACTTTACTTTTCTGGGTCCCTGTTTATTCCTGGGGTCCTTCCTACCCTTGTACACTGTTCCTTGTACAAAAGCACTTTGGAGGTTAAGCTGAGGGCCACCTCTACCTTAAGGTGAGAAACTAGAAGACCAGGTACAATTCCTCCATCATCAGAAGTCCCTAGCTGGGCTGGGGTAAAAGATGAAAGCTTAGCTTCATGGGGAACCGTAATTCCCACAGGTCTGTGGGAATTCTGGTCCTCATTTGCATCCGATGCTGGTTCTGGTGATGACAGAGACCCAATGTGCAGCTTCAGCAAGACAGAGAGTGAAATGTTCAGAACCAAAACACTGTGAAAGGAAGAAGCAAAGAAACTGAGAAGGCAAGCAGTTCTAGGGAGGAAAAAAGTGCAGTATATTCATGCATTGGAGAAAACAACTATCACAGAAATTTCTGAGAACAGAGACTAGAAAATACTGGCTAGTAAGATGTCAGTAGGTATGAATCCACGGGGTAATGGGAACAGTGCAGAAAAGGCAACTGATTTAGACTTAGCCTGACGGTTGAAGTATAGGTGACTCGAAAGAGAGCAGAATGACTCCGGCTGTCTGATCAGAGGAGACCGAGCAATGCTTTAAGCTTAGCTGACTGAGTAGGAGTGGTGGGACGTATCTTGCCAGAACACAGCTTTCATGTAGTGACAAAAGTGTTGGATCTGGAGTTAGGAATACCAACTTTAGAATCATGGTTTTGTCATTTACTGGCTACACGGGTAAATTTTTAATCTCTCCAAGCCTCAGTTTCCTTGTCTGTAAAACTGGGCAATTACACCTATTTCTTAAGTAATTACAAGGATTAAATGAGACAGTGCCTAGAATGGCAATGGCAAATATTTGACATGAATGTATATCTCTTTCAACCTCTGTCCATGGCTGACCTAAAAAATCTATCTTGTTAACTTTTTCCACTTAATGAATATATAACTGTGTACTTAACAGTTCTACTTGGATATATGATGTGTATCTCAAACTCAGCATGTTCAAAAGGACTCTTTTTTTTTTTCCCCCTACAAAACCTGCTTGCTCTGTAGCCTTCCCTACTTTGATTGATAACAACTACACCTTCCATTCACGCAAGCCCAAACCCTGGAGACAGCCCTGCCTTGTCTCTCCACTGCACACCACATGGGGATACCTGGTGGCCTTACCTCCACAATACACCCAGAATCCAACCACTTCTCACTGCCTCCACTGCTGCCACCCTGGTGTAAGGCACATCATCTCTTGCTTGGGCTGCAGTGACCTCCTAATTGGTACATTGGCTTCTCCCCTGGTCCCTTATGGTCTGTTCTTAACAGAGCAGCCAAACGGATCCTTTCAACACGTACGTCAAGTCGTATCATTTCTCTGCAAGACCCTCCAATGGTTCTCAAGCTTACTAAGAGTAAAAGCCAAAATCCTTGTGATGATTCTCAAGGCTTCCCTGATGTAGTCCCCTATTTCCTTACTGACCTTGTTTCCTGTTACTCCCTCCCTCACTCTGCTCCTTCATGTCTGACCTCCTTGATAGTCCTTGAGCATGCCGGGCACAGGGGAATGACTGTGATGGATGGCTCTTCATTCAGATATCTGCATGGCTTACTCCCTGCCAACCGGTCTTGGCTCAGATGTCATCTTCCCAATGAGGCCTATTATAACCACTCCATTTAAAAGTGGCTTCTGCTCCCTGTCACTTCTGATGCTCGTTTGCTGTTCTAATGGCTCTTTTCTCCATAGCACCCATGGCTTTCTTCATACTGTGTCATTTGTTTATACATTGTGTGTATTGTTCATTATCTCCCCCTATATTCCCCACCAAGGAGGGCCACTCCATCGGAGCAGGGATCTTTGTTTTCTACTAGGCGCTGATACATTCAAAATGCCTAGGACAGTGTTTCATACATCTTCATGGTCAACAAATACTGTTGCCCCAATAAATAGACTTAACATAGCTTCAACATCTTCCTTAACACTGAACTCTAAGTATTAACTCCCAATTAATTGATATTGGCCCATAAGATCATATCTTTGCCATCCTAGCTGGGTACATACAGAATAATTGGTCAATGTTTCTTAAAAAACCTACCTATACAGTTCATACCATGAAATTCCTTTGCACTATATGGTATACTTGCACATACCTTTGTGTACGTGCCTTTGAAGGAGAGGTACTCCAAAAAGCCCTGAGAAGGGATTGGCATTGAACTGCAGGAGTGTAGTTGCTGCAGATGTCATGTGTGCTCTTCTGAATAGTGGCAGAAGAACATTGTCTTGACAAGTATAATGGAGCCCGATATGGGGTCCTTTCCCAGACCTTCCACTGGATGTGTCTCTCTTCTCTCCAGCATCCTAGCGCTGCCTTGATGGTCACTGATTACCCAGAGTGATTCTGCCTGCAGTGAGTTGAGAGATGACCCCTAAAAAGTTATATGCATGTTTTGATTCTCAGAATCTTATTTGAAAAAAGGGATTTTGCAGATGTAATTGAGTTAGACGAGATGATCCTGGATGATCTGGCTGGGCCCTAACGCCGCTGACAAGTGTCCTCATAAGAGAAGAGCAGAGAGATATTTGAGAGATAGAAGAGGAGAAAACAGAGAGGAGGCAGAGGCAGTGGCCACGAGGCACAGGTTGGAGTGACGCAGCCACAGGCCAAGCAGCACCAAGGAAAGCCGACAGCACGCAGAAGCCGGAGGAGGCAAAGAGCAGGTTGTCCTGATCTAGGGCCTCACAAGGAATGCAGTCCTGCCCACACCTCGATTTTGGATTTCTGGCTTCCAGAACTGTGAGAGAATAAAATTTCTGTTGTTTCAAACCATCAAGTCTGTGACATTTCATTTTGGCAGCCTCAGGAGACTAATACACTGGCCCAGGGTGATTTTGTGCCTTCAGTTAGAATCTGTGTTCAGAACCTTCCAGACATCCTCTCTCCCATAGTGACCTGTTCTGTGTCCTATACTTTCAGGGATATAACTTTGACTAATCGAATATGATAAATATGCCAAAAACTCAGGGGATACTAAAAGTTAACCTGTAATCTATTTGTGTTGCCATTTTGTTTTAACGGTGCTTTTTTTAGATACCATGTCTTAATCCAAAGACCTCTGCATGAATTTTAGACACTGTGGATTCTCTAGCAGATAAGGATTATCTGAGTGGCCTTTAAAGTTGCCAATTTAATGCTTGACTCTCCTATACAACATTCCCTCTAAATGATTATCTTAAAGTCATTCATGGCGTCTCTCTACATCACTGATTGCTAGAAGGATTTTTTTTTCTGATATTGATTCATAAGCTCTCTCATAGTTTCCATAATTCTATGTTGAATTTTCTGGGTAAAATAGTGTTCGAAATTAAATAACCTTGATAGAAAAAGTATTTTTGTTTATCAGCGCATCCTTATGGAACACTTTCTGGGTGGACCACTGTTCTGTACACCGTGTGCTCCATCAGCTCCGACTCGCCTTTGTTTAAAGGGAGGTATCATGTCAAGTAGTTACGTGGGAAGCTCTCCCACTTGCTATCTTTTCAGGCTTGTGTGACTGACACTGCACCTCGGGGGTAAGGAGGAGCTTTTGAGAGGGTTACATGACAGACATATGTAATGCATAAGGGAACAGAATCATAGATGTCTGACTTGCTTAACTTCCTCAACATTTCTGGTTGATTTATTGTGTGAGGCAGAGTGAAGTGGTTTGGGGCCAGGTCATAAGACTTAGGCTCTGTTTTCAACTCTGTCACTAACTGGCTGTGCAATGCCATTGAATTGCTTTACAGCTGGAATCTCAGTGTGACTCCAAATGACATACTTTTACCACTAGGCAATAGTACACACTTACAGTCACATAGGATTGGAATATGTAATATCTTCTAGCCCATACATAGTTAAATCCCACTCCTTGACTCACTGAAGATCCTCAGCGTGGAATCAGAAAACAATATGGAGGTGTTTGTGCCCATCTGGACGCGGTAAGTTCCCGTATCTGCCATCATCAGGTTGCTGAGCTGCAGGGAGTAGGACTGAGTGACCTGCAGCCGATCTTTCCGTCGTGGGTCGGTCACCATGATTTGAGGACTTCCCACTTGGTTCACCTGTATGAAGACGATCGATGTTCCATTGTGAAGCCAGGTGATGTACTCAGTCTCCCGTCCTGCAGAAAGCTGCAGGGGAAGAGTTACGGCCTCCCCCAGAACCCCGGCCACCATCAGCGGGGTTGAGCTGGTTTGTGGAACTGTGTTCCCTGTAAACACAGAAAGGAACCGACATCACTGCCTCTGTCCCCCCGCTGCTCTCTGCACACGTCCCCCTGCCTCTGCCATCCTGTCAGCACTCTGATACTGAAGCCCAGAGACATGGGCAAGAAAGGATTAGGACAAGGGTTGTGCTGGACAATCACAAAGGCTCCAGCCCCACAATATGTCTGCCAATCTTGGTTAGTGGGCAGTTGGCCCAGATGACCCTGGCCCAGTCCACCCTCCTGCACTGGCTGGTCACTCCTGGGTCACGGCCACATCATCTGAATCAGCCCTCTGAGCCCTGGCATGATTTGAAGGGAGACAGGGAACTATGTTAACTTCCCAGCATAGACTCCAAAAGCTGCAAGTCTGTGCTGATGAAGCATAATTAAACTTAACATTTACTGACTACCACTGTTTGTCCAACATAGTAGGCTTCTGAGATTTAGAGGGCCAATGATAGGAATCTACAGTTCTTCTTATACATTATTTCATTTGCTGCTGATGATTCTGAGGCAGGTAGGATAGATATTATTATCTTCATTTATAGATAAAAGAAGAGAGTTTAATTTTCCCAGGGTTACACAGCTAAAGAATAAAACCCAACTTTGACTCCAACTACTGTATGCTCTTTTTATGCTACCAGAGATGTCTTTTCACTTCTCAAAAAGATTATAATCTAGCTAATGGGGAGATAAAACTGATAAATATAAAAGTAATAAATATAACTTCAAAGGAATGTGTAATGACCATAGTCTCATAAGCCTATCTCAGAGCCATTAATGTTGGAGCAAAAAAGGTAAAATAGTCACAATTCTTAAAGAGGATGCATCCTTAGCATTCTTTGGTGTGGAATGCTACAAGCACCAGTTGGTGGTCTTCTCTGTACTGATTTGTCTGACCATGCCTTAATTACTTTGTATCCCAGCACTGTGCCAGACACAAAGTACGATCCAGAAATGTTTGAGTGAATCAATGCATAAAGAACAATAACCATGACCCCAACCTCCAGAGATCTCTCATTTCTCAGGAGAGGATGTAAGTAGGAGAGGAAATGTCTCTTGGGATCCTGATGCATAGCTTCTGGGCAAGCTCACACTTCCTCTTTCTTGAACTGTCATGTGGCTGCTAGGCACATGAACACTGCCATCATTAATGCCCCTCTGTACTACGTCTTTCCCTTCAGCACTTTAACATGCAGCTATTTGTCATCTTGACTCTCGGAACCACAGGGGTAAATATCACAAGCGAAATCTTGGGTAAAGATGTATTTTGCTTTAATTTTAATATTGATTCTATGTATTTAAAGTTAAAAGAAACAGGCCAAACAAGTCTATGCTGTTAAAAGTCAGGACACCAGGACACAGGTCACCTTTGAGGACGAGGGGGTGCTGGAGGGAGCATGACGGGGGGACCTGGGGTTCTACTTCTCGACCCGTGTCTGGATACACAGATTTATTCATTTTGTGATAATTAATTGAGCCGGCATGTAGGATTTGTACATTTTTCTCTTTGTATGTTATATTTAAGTAAAAAAATGGTAAAACAACAGCAGAAAACCAAACCAAAACAAAGTAATTACAAAGGTCTGTAAGGACCAAAATGATCTGGTCATTTTTCTCTCTTTGACCAAATTTCCTTGCTCACTTTGCTCAAGTTATGCTGCCCTGGTCATTCCTTGCATGGACCAGGGCTTGCACACTTGAAATCCCCTCTCCTTGGAATGGGCTTCTCCCAGTACCCATGTGGTTCAGTCTTCTGTCTCTATTAGGTCATTGATACAAACATTCCCTCTCAGAGAGGGTTTCTGTGACCACTCTCTCCTAAATGCCAACCCTCACCCCTGTACATACAGCTACCTTTGAATTTATATTTTTCTATAATACCTACCGTCTAGCACACTTTAAATTTGCATATTTATTTTTTTCTTATTGTCTTTCCCTTCCACTATAATGTAAGCTCCATGAAAGCAAGGGTTTTTGTCTGTTTTGTTCATTGTCATGAACACTCTTGAATAATGCTTGTCACATAGTAGGCACCCAACGAATATTTGTTGAGTGAAGGACACGTCTCCATTCTTTCTCTTGGAGGGTCTTTGTCCAAGAAATGAAGGGCTAATTCCTCTTTGTAAGGAGCGTGAGCATGCCCTGTGGCCCAAGGACTCCCCAGGAACTCTTCCTGCCCTGCCTGGCACATTCCTTTAAGATGCCTTTGTTTTGATAGATTACAGTTACTCACTTATTTAACAGGTCATTCTCTGTATTATTTGCTCAGTATTATGCCAATTCAGAGAGTAAAGCCTTAGAAGTCATGGCATTCAGACCATATTATTAGATACCTTTATGTGCCAGTTTCTAGTTTAAAGATGGGGAATACAAATATGAATAAGACATGTCAGTCCTCTGGTCTCAGCATGTGGTAGAGGAACCCGACAGGCACATGAGTGATTATGGTGCGGTGAGTTAGGCACTAACCTAGGATAGGGCTTGCCTCGTCATTGCCTTTGTACCACCGACTGCATCCTGTGGACTCAATATCAAGTACGTCTTTCTCCTTATTATAATTGAGATTGTTTTTCTCTCTTTTCCATAACCTGGAGAGTAGGGGTCATACTTATTATTTCTGCATCCCTAGCACTCAGCACTATTTCTAGCTCGATACATGCTGAATTGAAAAGACATATATTGAATTGAATAGAGGCATATGCTCTATGGGAGTACAAACAATGATGAGCCCAGGAGAGTTGTGGGTTGTCAGGGAACACTTCACAGAAGAGATAATATTGTAACAAGATTTAATAAAAGCAAGAGCTTCTCCATTGCTCAGTTATTTGTGATTCTTCCAAGAATGCCCTGCTCTTCCTTTGCTTTGTTGCTCCTTGTGTCCAGAATGCTCTTCCCTACCTTTCCCACTTGGTGAGCTCCTATATATCCTTTGATAATGAGGTCGAATATCTGTGTGCCTCTCTTATACTTGTGGGGGTTTTGCATTGGTACAGGGGAAGGAGAAAGGAGTTTGTGATGGACAAAGAGAACAAGGTGGTGGAAGAAGGAGAATGAGATGGTAGAAGTAGTTCCTTGTAAGTCTAAGAAAAAGAAAAAAGATTTGAGGCACTAAACTCAGGGAAGAGGAAGGCAAGAAGTTACTGAAAATGTTCAAAAGACTCTCTGTGAGACTTTAGACACAAGGAGAGCCGTTTCAGGGCCAGGTGATGTGGTGTGGTGTGGCCCAGAGGATGCAAGGAGGCCCTTTCCTCTACTCTGCCTAGAACCAGCACTGATGCTTTGGGAATGATCTGGGCCAGCATCCTTGGCATGGATATTGATGTTCTTGGGGTAGACAGGACGTTGGGTCTCCTCTGAATGGCACTGGAGGCAGCAGTTGTGGAGGGCTAGAGCCAGAAGAGGTTAAGAATTGGGAGAATGCCTCAGGACAGCAACTGCAGGCTGCTTTGGGGGCCCATGGGAAGCACCCCTTTGAGGACCCTTAGACATCACTGGGGAACCGTTTGGAGCGTGGGGGTGGTACTGAGGTCTTGCCTGAGTCAGCAGACACTTGGTGTACATTTGTTTACACGTTACACCCATCGGATGATGTGCTTCTGGGAACAATGTCTTAGCTCTTTATAGCCCCAGAACTTGGCCCAGGGAAATCAGTGAACTCTAGGTAGACCGAGATTTTAATGTGAAATGCTGTTAATGTTTATAGGAATAAAAGAGGAATTACAAAGCAAAAATACAATAATACTGACTCTAATTTATCTATATAGTTACTTGTATCAGTGTTCCTTATTTCTTGCTAGGAGTTTGAGTTACTGTCCAGGGTGCTTCCATTTCAACCTCAAAGATTCCTTTTAACATTTCTTATAGTGCCAGTCTACTAACAATGAACACTCCATTGGTAGTGAAATGAAAAACATTAATGGTTACCTGATTAATGTTTTTTAAGAAACATAGAAAGCAATGTTTTAGGAAGGAGGGGGGAAGATAGGATTGAGTTGATTCTGAAAAAGAGAGAAAAGTTAGGGAAACTTTGGGTTTTTCAACTTAGAGAACTAGCTTAGGCTTGTCTACAGGAAAGAAGGATGTAGTGGACTATTTCAGCTTGGTGGTGGGTATCTCGTGTAATTTACTGAAGTGCAAAATAGATGGCTGTATAGGTGCAGAATGGCTTTAAGTGTATCAGTTGTTTACCCTCTGATTGTGTGGTTGGCTGGGAGCTGTGGATTGCTGTTCAGAAGGAGAGTAAGGATTGATATCTTGAGATTTGATAGAGAAAGGAGGAGAAACAGATAAGACCTTAAGAAGAATGTAGGGTAAAGGGTTGTTACTCTTTAGGGTGATAGAGTCATGAGTTCATTTGGAGCAGAAGAAACTGGTGGAAAGAAAGAAACTAAAGATATAATGAAAGGGACTACAGATGGTCTCCAACTTACAGTGGTTTGATTTATGATTTTTCAACTTTATGATGATATAAAAGCAACATGCATTAAGTAGAAATCATACTCTGCATTTTGCATTTTGATCTTTTCCTGGGCTGGCAATATGCAGTATGAAACTCTGTCATGATGCTGGGCAGGAGCAGCCCACATCTGGAAGGAGAAGGCACTGGAAGGAGAAGCCACAACTTCCAGTCAGCCACACAATCATGAGGGCAAACAACTGATAACATTTAAAGCCATTCTTTGCCTATACAGCCATTCTGTTGTGCACTTTCAGTACAATATCCAACAAATTACACAAGATATCCAATACTTTACTATCAAATAAGCTATGTGTTAGACGATTTTGACCAACTTAGGCTAATATAAGCATCATTTTGAGCATGTTTAAAGTGGCCTAGGGTAAGCTATGATGTCTAGTAGGTTAGGTGCATTAAGTGAATTTTGACTTAAAATATTTCTAACTTATATTGGGTGTATTGAGACATAACCCCTTGTAAGTTAAAGAAGATCTGTATTCAAAATAAAGTATTTTGTGAGAATATGTAAAAAAGGAGACTAAATGACAAGTGATAGAAATTATAACAAGGAACCAAATAGAAGTTCTGGAGCTGAAAAAAAATTACTGAAGTGAGAAATTCACTAGAGGGTTTCAACAGCAGATTTGAGCAGGCAGAAGAAAGAATCAGCTAACTTGAAGATGGGTCAATTGAAATTATTTGGTCTAAGAAGCAGAAAGAACAATAAGGGAGAAAAATTTCCTCTGGGACACCACTGAGCATATCCACATAAACATAATGAGACTTCAAGAGGAAGAGAAGAGAGAAAAAAAGGCAAAATTAGTATTTGTAAAAAGTGGCCCCAAGCTCCCCAAATTTCATAAAAGACATAAATCTACACATTTAAGGAACTCAGTGACCTCCAGGAAGGATAATTGCAAAGGGATCTACACCAAGACATGCTGTAATCAAACTGCTGAAAGACAAAGGCGAAGAGAGAGTCTCAAATGCAGCAGGAGGATGTGACTCGTCAGTACAACTGATAAAATTCTCAGTAGAAACCATGGAAACCAGAAGGCAATGGGATAACATATTTAAAATGTGGAGGGAAAAAACCTGCTGAGAATTCTATGGCCAACAAAACTATTATTCAAAAAATGAAAAAAAAATGAAGACATTCCTAGATAAACATACACAGATGGAGTTCATTGTTAGTAGATTGGCACTATAAGAAATGCTAAAAGGAATCTTTGAGTTGAAATGGAAGCACACCAGACAGTAACTTAAACTCCTAGCAAGAAATAAAGAATACTGGTACAAGTAACTATATAGATAAATTAAGAGTCAGTATTATTGTATTTTTGCTTTGTAATTCCTCTTTTATTCCTATGTGAATTAAAAGACCAATGAATAAAGCCATAATACAAGTCTCTGTTAGTGGGCACACATGTATAAAGATGTAGTTTGTGATAACAACATAAAATGAATCTGTATTTTTATATTACTGAAGCTAAGATCATGTTAGTTCAAAATAGGTTCTGAAGAGTTTAATAATAATCCCCAAGGTAACAACTAAGACAATAACTAAAAAATATACAGAAAGGGATATGAGAAAGGGATCAAAATTAAAAAATATCAATTATACACAAAAGAAGAGAGTAATGGAGGAGTTGAGGGGGAAAGAGAAAAATTAAAAAATGCAAAAAATAAGTCCTCCCATATTAGTAATTACTTTAAATGTAAATGGATTGAACTCATCAATTAAGATGCAGAGATTGGCAGAATGGATTTAAAAAACATGATTCAACTATTGTCTACATCTAGAAGTGTCTACAGAGACTCACACCCATATGCACAAAAGGTTGAAAATAAAAAGATGGAAAAAGATATAGTAAACAAATGAGAGCTGGAGTGGTTATACTAATATCAAGTATGTAAGTAAAAAACTATTACAAGACAAAGAAGGACATACACAGATAAAAGGATTAACCCAGCAAGAAGACATAACAATTATAAACACATATGCACTATAAACTACAGAGCCCCAAAATATATGAAGCAAGCGCTGACAAAAATGAGGAAGAAATAGACAATTCTACAAGAATAGTTGGAGACTTCAATAACTCACTTGCACTCATGGTGAGAACAAGTAGACAGAAGGTCAATAAGGAAATAGAGAATTTGAACAACACAATAAACCAACTAGACCTAATAGACATACAAAGAACCCTCCATCCAAATGCAGCAGAAAACATGTTTTCAAAAATGCCCATGGATGTTCTCCAATATAGACCATATGTTAGGCCACAAAATAAGTCTCAAAAATTATAAAGGGCTAAAATCATTCAAAGTGTCTTCTCCCACCACAATAGAATGAAACTAGAAATCAAGAACAGAGGAAAATTGGAAAATTCACAAATATTTGGAAATTAAACAACATATTCCTGAACAACCAATGGATCAAAGAAGACATCATAAAGAAAATGAGAAAATGCTTTGAGATAAATTAAAATCAAAATACAACATACAAAACTTGTAGGATTTAGTGAAAGCAGTGCTCAGAGGGAAATTTATAGCTATAGGTATCTACATTAAAAAAGAAGAATAATCTCAAATCAATAACCTAACTTTATACCTAGAAAAGGAAGAGCAAAATAATCCCAAAGCCCATAGGGAAGGAAATACTAAAGATTAGAGTAGGAATAACCAAAACGGAGAATATGAAAACAACCAAGAAAACCAATGAAACCAAGCGCTGATTCTTTGAAAAGAAATCTAAATTGAAATTATACTGAGCTATATTAATTGAGAAAAAGATAGGACTCAAATTCTAAAATTAGAAATGATACTGGGGATATTACTGCAGACCTTACAGAAATTAAAAAAAAATAAGATTGTAAGAGAATACCATGAATAACTGTATGAAAACAGATTAGGAAACCTAGATGAGTCAGATACATTCCTAGAAGGAAACTGCCAAGACTGACTTAAGAAGAACTAGAAAACCTGAGAGGATCTATTACAAGTGAAGAGAGATTGAATCAGTAATCAAAATCCTCCTTGCAAAAACAAAACAAAACAAAAAATTCCAGAACCAGACAGCTTCACTGGTGACTTCTATCAGTTATTTAAAGAATAATACCAATCCTTCTCAAACTCTTCCCAAAAATATAGAAGAGGAGAAAACACTTCCTAATTCATTCTATGAGACAAGCATTACCTTAATATCAAAACCAAAGGTATCAGAGAAAAAGAAAACTGCAGACCAATGTCCTTTATGAAATTTATGCAAAAATCCTCAATAGAATGCTAACATACTGAATCCTGCAGGACAGTACAAGGATGATACACCATGTCCAGTAGAATTTATCTCAGAATTGCAAGTGTGGTTTAACAAGTGAAAATCAATCAATGCAATATACCACATTAATAGAATGAAGGAAAAAAGCCACATGATAATCTCAGTTGATACATTTGAAAAAGCATTTGACAAAATCCAACACACTTTCATATAAAAATCCTTAGGAATCTAGGAATAGATGGGAACTTCCTCAACTTGATAAAAGATATTTTGAAAACCCCCCAGTTAACTTCCTACTCAAGGATGAAAGACTGAAAGCCTTCCACCTAAGACCAGGAGCAAAACAATACTTGCTTTCAGTACTTCTATTCAACATGGTATTGGAAGTCCTAGCCACAGCATTAGTCAGGAAAAAGAAATAAAAGGTATCTTCACTGGAAAGGAAGAAATGAAACTACTCTTATTCACTGATGACATGATCTTATAGATAGAAAATCCTAAAGAATCCGTAAAAAAATCATCAAAGACATCAAAACTAATAAATGAATTCAGCAAAGTTGCAGAATAGAAGATTAATATACAAAACTGAGTTGTATTCCTACATACTAGCAGTGAACATTCTGTAAAGGAAATAAAGGAAACAATTCCATTTATAATAACATCTAAAGAATAAAATATCTAGGAATAATTTAACCAAGTAGATTCAAGACATATACTAAAAAGTGAAACATTTCTGAAAGAAATGAAAGAATACCTAAATACATGCAAAGACATCCTATGTTCATGGGTCAGAAAACTTAGTATTAGGATGGCCATAATACCCAAGGCAACCTATGGATTCAATGAAATCCCTATCAAAACTCAAATGCTCTTTGTGACTTTTTTCAAAACTGGAAAAACTAATTCTCAAATTCATGTGAAATGCAAGGGACCTCAAACAGCCAAAACAATACTGAAAAAGAAAAACAAAATTGGAGGACTCACGCCTCCCAATTTCAAAACTTACACAGCCACAGTAATCAAAGCAATCTTGTGCTGGCATACGGATGGACACATAGTTGTCTATATGGAACTGAATTGGGGGGAATCCAGAAATAAACCTATACATTTATGGCCAATTGATTTTTGAGAAGAGTGCCAAGATCATTCAGTGGGTAAGGAATTGTTGCTTCAACAAATGATGCTGGGATAGCTAGATATCCACATGTACAAGAATGAAGTTGGATCTCTACCTCACACTTATATATAAGAGCTAAAATTTAAAAAACTGCTGGAAGAAAACATAGCAGTAAATCTTCATAACCTCGAATTTAGTAGTGGGATTCTTAGATATGACACCAAAAGCATAAGCAAAAAAAGAAAAGAAAAAGATAAATTGGACTTAATAAAAATTAAAACATTTTTACATCAAAGGACATTATCAAGAAAATGAAAAGACAATCTACAGATGGGAGAAAATAATTGTAAATCATGTGTCTAATAAAGGTCTAATAAGGAACTCTTACAAAACAACAACAAAAAGACAAATAATCCAATTAAAAATGGGCAAAGGACTGGAATAGACATTTCTCCAAAGAATATATAAAAATAGTTAATATGCACATGAAAAGATGTTCAACATCATTATTCATTAGGGGAAGTGCAAATCAAAATCACATGAGAAATGTTCATATCTACTAGAATTGCGGGAAGAAGAAAAAGGAGAAGGAGGAGGAGGAGGAGAAGAAAAAAAGTGTTGGTAAGAATGTGGAGAAATATTCATTGCTGTTGGGAATACAAACTGGAACAGTCGCTATGGAAAACTAGTAACTCCTCAAAAAATTAATCATAGAAGTTTCATACGATCTAGCAATCCCATTCCTAGATATATACCCAGAAGAAATGAAAACAGGCACTCAAACAAATACTTGTGCACAAATCTTCATTGTAGCACTATTTACAATGGCCAAAAGTTGGAAACAACACAAGTGTCCATCTGGAGACACATGGATAAAGAAAATGGGGTACATATATACAATGGAATATTATTCATCAGTAAAAGGAATGAAGTACTGACACAGGATACAACATGAACGGAGCTTGAAAATGTACTGAGTGAAAGAAGTCAGACATAAAAGGTCACATATTGTATGATTTCATTTATAGAAAATATCCAACATAGGTAAACCCATGGAGACAAAAAGCAGGTGAGTATTTTCTTGAGGCTGGGGGAAGAAACAGGAAGTGATTGCTTAACGGGTACAGGGCTTTCTTTTCATGTGGTGCAAATGTTTTGAAATGAGTGGTGGTTGCACAACTTTGTGAATTTATTAAATGCCACTGAATTGTACACTTTGAAATTATTATGTTTTGTAAATTTCACCTTAATGAAATAAAAAAAAAAGTCTGAGTGTGGATGGAGGCATAGCTGAGGCTATCTACATAGAGTAAGCGGCTGAAAATTGAGAGGTATGGAAGACTGGAGGTTAGAGGTTACAGGGGGAGAGACTGCAGATTCTGAGAGGTGGGGAGTCACAGCTGTTCTTGAAGATAATGACAAAATGTAAAACGATTCTTTGCCTGTTGTGAGCAACTATAAACACTTGAAGGTATGGGTAGTCTGTAAGAATAAAATAACATTGCTGAGTGATAAGGGAGTCATTAGATTACAATTGTTTAGCAGAAGAGCCTGTAAGGTTTTGACTCAAAACCTCAGAATAGTTTGACTAGCCCACATGTATCTGTTTTGCCTATATGTCTAACCACTCTTCTCTCCTGGACATCAGAATTACTGCTATTTGCTTCCTGCAAACACATTTTAAAAAAATAGTTCCTATTTCTCCCTCCCTCCAACCCCAATTTGACTAGCATCTCATGACATCTAGAACCTTGCTACTCAAAGTGTGGTCCATGGAGCAGCATTCTGTTTACCTAGGAGCTCATAAATGCAGAATCTTAATCTCCATCCCAGAACCAGCATTATAATAAGATTCCCTAGTAATTTGTAGGCATATTAATGTTTGACAAATTCCTATCTAGAAAGAATGAAATGGAGAAACAAATGAAATTCATTGTTTCCAGGGTATAATGTTGCCTGATTTCAGTTGTACATATTGGGATTACTTCTCAACCTGGTTTATTTTTTCAGCTTAATTTTCTAAAAGGAGCAAGTTACTGTGTCTGACCCACTGGAAAGAACGTGGGCTGGCATGAGTTATCTTCTTTCATGCTTGTTTTCAAGATTGACTTTGATTGTGCTGCGTTCTTGCTACAATGTTTTTCTTTTCTTCCCTCAATCCAAACTCTTCCTGGCTTCAGGGCCTTTGCACATGTGATTCCCTCTGCTTCCACAGTGATTCTTGTTAGACTTCTCCCCTGTTGGACTTCTCACACCCTTTAAATTATCAGATGAGATGCTACTTTTCCAGAAAATCCTTTCCACATCACCCCAGGTGAAGCAGATGCCCATGTGTTCTCTCCCATTTAACTCTGCTTATTTTCCTCCTAGCATCACACTTTGTAATTAGAGATGCATTTATGTAACTGTGTAGCTGTGTGTAAACTTAAGTAGGGGCAGTGAAGTAGTACTGAGCACAGATTCCAGAGCCAGGCTTCCTGTTCTCCAGCCTTGGCCATCACTGCTCTCCTCCTGGGCTTCAGAGCCTCTGCAAACTCATTCAAGTATGTTTCTTTTTCTACACTATTCATGGGGCTGTATTTTCACACCCCACCTCATCATAATGATGTGACATTAAGCAAGTTTCTAAAGTGTTGCTGTCTTCTTTCCTCTTCCTTGAAGTGGGGATGGGAACAGCGTGTACTTCATAGCGTCCTTATGGGAAGTATCCGGGAGAAGCAGAGAAATTTTAACCTAAGGACATTCAAAATATTGAGTTCTAAAGATGGGTTTAATTGTGTAGGGATCTAAGAGTGAGGCAAAGATCTGGGGCTCTGCCCCTAGGTCAGGGAGTGACTGTTGAATGAATGAATGAATTCTTCTTTCTTCTTCTTATAGGTATTTCCCAAGGTTCCATCCTTCTGCTTTTCTCCTTAGCCCCACTTACTATTTGCATGCTATGACTTAGAAGCCTTTGTCCTCGGCTCTACCTCTAGTCCTAAACTTCCAGGTGCTTTCAGGAAGTCTCCTCATGGCTTAAATTTAGTAGGTCCAAAATTGAACTCACCTTTTCCATGGCTGTTCCCTCTTCCCCTCAACTTTGTCACCTCCTTTGGCTACACTACCTGAAGTTTACTGCCCCTTAAACCGCACTTCAAATCCCCTTTCCCTGCTTGGTTTATTTCCTCTTTATCATTTATTGCTATCCAATATACTGTTTCACTTACTCATCTTGTTTATAGCTTGTCTCCCCTGCTAAAATGCTAACTTCACGAGGACAGGAATTTTTGCCAGCTTTGTTCATGACGCATCCCCAGAAACAGGAACAATGCTAGGCAACGAGTATTTATTGAGTGTGTTCTCCTTTCCCCTCATTCCCATTGCCAGTTAGTCTAGTTAATTTCACATCTATGGTGACACTCCTTTCTGTCCTTTCTCTTGCGCTGCTGCCATGTTTGTTCAGTTGTCACTCAGAACTATTTGCAGTAGCTTGCCACCTGCTGGATGATGAAAACTGGGCAAGTTATTTAAATTATCTTGGCTCCTCATTTGAAAGTGGGGCAAAAAATAGCACAAACTCATAGAGCTCTCATGAGGCTTAGATATTAATGTGCATAGAGCACTCGGCCCACCTGGAACAGGGTAAGTCCTCAATGAATATTAGCTGTTTTTATCTGTTACCTGTTGCTGGTTGTGGGCTTACCTCTCTTTCTCATCTCCTGCCCCATCTGACCTTAAATGTTATACTTTGGCCCCCGTGGATCACCTGTGGTTCCCCAAACACAACATGAACCTTTAGTTTTCCATGTACTGGATAGCGGGGAATGAGGAGGCCGGACCAGTGAATTCCTTTCTCTCTCCCATATAAAGAACTGCTGGACTAGCAAGCCCCTGAATTGCATCAGAGGAAGGGAGAGCTAGAGAATTCTTTTTTCACAGTAAGCAAATATTCAGAGGATTATTTCTAGTGTTTTAGTTGGGCTCAGAAATTCTGGCTAAGCCGATCCATAGATTTTCAATATTTTAGAGGATAGTGAGGCTCAGAAAGAATAAGTAACCCACCTGAGGTCACACAGCAAGAGAGCAGCTTATTTCATAAGAGGACTTATTTTCCTAATCCTACATCTTGATTCCACAACAAAAGGTTATTTCCAGTGCCCCAGCAGACAGGCTTTAAATGCAGATTCAGCTGAAGCTGTTGACTCTGAAGTGCCTCAAGGCTTTAGCATTCTAAGGTGAGAGAGGGTGGCTGTTCATCCGGCACCACCGTGAGCCCCACCTGGTCCCCTGGCAGAGAGACAGACAGACACCTGTGCACAGGTGACTGAGACCGATCAAGCTGCACAAAACCAGGGAGTCACTCAGTGACCACACGGGTCTGCTTCAGCGCTTACCTGGGCGGAGGCAGAAGACCAGTGCGAAGGGCGGGAACAGCCAGTTCATGCTCGGCGGTGCAGACTGGCAGCGGGGACCTCCGGGCAGGCAGCATCCTTCACCATTCTGTCAGAAACTGAAACTGGCTCTTTCTGGGACTTCTACTTCCTCTCAGAGGCGTGGTAAATTATTTTTCCTCCAGACTAACAGTCCTCACTATATTTTGTTTTTCCTTTTACTTTTTTTCTGAGCAGAGTACAGAAATCTTACGGGTGCGATGTGAGCTGGAATTTTCACTTCCCAGCTATATACTTTTCTTGTTTTTTGAAATTATTCTATTGTGGTAAGACAACTGAAATTATCTATTGTGGTGATATAACATAAAACATACTGTTTTAACCGTTTAATTCAGTGGTATTAATTCCATTCACGGTGTCATACAACCACCTAATTCCAGTACCTCATCTTATTGCACCTCACTTTGTTGTGCTTTGCAGACATTGTGTTTTTTGACAAATTGAAGGCTTGTGGCAATCTGGCATTAAGCAAGTTTATCGGCTCCATTTTTCCAACAGCAATTGCTTACTTCTGTGTCTGCATCACGTTTTTGTAATTCTCACAATATTTCAAAACTTTTCATTACAATTCAATTTGTTATGCTGATCCACGATGAGTGAGTGACCTTTGATGTTACCATTGTAATTGTTTTAGGGTGCCATGAACTGCTCCCGTGTAAGATGGCAAACTTAACTGATAAACATTGTGTTCTCACTGTTGCACTGACCAGCCGCTTGCCTGTCTCTCTCCCTCTTCTCAGTCATCCCTATTCCTTGAGACACAGCAATATTGAAATTAGGTCGGTTAATAACCCTACAATGGCTTCCAAGTGTTCAATGAGGAGAGTTGGACTTTAAATCAAATAATTAAGAAATAATTAAGCTTAGTGTGGAAGGCGTGTTGATAGCCGAAATCAGCCAAAAGCTAGGCCTCTTGCACTGGTTAGCCAAGCTGTAAACACACAGCCAAAGTTCAAAGAAAATGAAAAGCGCTACTCCAGCGAACACACAAACAATAAGAAAGCAAAACAGCTTTGTCTGTTGATACAGAGAAAGTTTTAACGGTCTGGATGGAAGATCAAACCAGCCACAACATTCCCTTAAGGCAAAGCCTAACGCGGAGCAAGGCCCGAACTCTCTTTAGGTCTATGAAGGCTGAGAGAGGTGGGGAAGCTGCCGAAGAGAAGTTTGAAGCTAGCAGAGGTTGGTTCGTGATGTTTAAGGAAAGAAGCCGTTGCCATAACAGAAAAGTGCAAAGTCAAGCAGTGCACGCTGCTGTGGAAGCTGCAATAAGTTATACGGAAGATCTAGCTCAGATCATTCATGAAGGTGGGTGCACTAAACAGATTTTCCATGAAGACAAAAGAGCCTTAAGTCGGAAGAAGATGCCATCTGAGACTTTCACAGCTAGAGAGAAGTTGAAGCCTGGCTTCAAACCGTCAAAGGACAGGCTGACTCTCCTGTTAGGGGCTAATACAGCTGGTGACTTTAAGTTGAAGTCAATGCTCATTGACTATTCTGAAAATCCTAGGGTTCTTAAGCATCATACTAAATCTATTTTGCCTGAGCTCTATAAATAGAACAACAAAGCCTGGATTATAGCACATCTGTTTATAACATGGTTTATTGAATATTTTAAACCCATAGCTGAGACCTACTACTCAGAGAAAAAGTCTCCTTTCGAAACATTACTGCTCACTGACAATGCACCCGGTCACCCAAAAGCTCCGACAGAGCTGTACGAAATTGATGTTTTTGTGCCTGCTAACAAAACATGCATTCTGCAGCCCATGGATCAAGGAATCATTTTGACTTTGATGTCTTACTATTTAAGAAATACATTTCATAAGGCTATAGCTGCCATAGATAATGATTCCTCTGATGGATCTGGGCGAAGTAAATTGAAAACCTCTAAAGGATTCACCATCCTAGATGCCACTGAGAACATTCATGCATGATTCATGGGAAGAAGTCAAAATATCAACATTGAAATAGGTTTAGAAGAAGTTGACACCAACCCTCACAGATGACTTTGAGGAGTTCAAGACTTCAGTGTGAGAAGTAGCGGCAGATGTGGTGGAAACAGCAAGAGAATAAGAAGCTGAGTCTGAATTGAAACTGAATTGCTACAACCTCATGATAAAATGATGAATTGGAGAAGAACTGCTTCTTATGGGTGAACAAAGAGAGTGATTTCTTGAGATGGAATCTACTTTTGGGAAGATGCTATGAAGATTGTCTAAATGACAACAAAGTATTTAGAATATTACATAAACTTAGTTGATAAAGTAGTGGCAGGATTCGAGAGGACTGATTTCAATTTTGAAATAAGTTCTACTGGGAGTAAAATGCTATCAAACAGCATGGAAAGCTACGAGAAGTTTTTTGTGAAAGGAAGAGTTAATCGGTGCAGAAAATTTCATTTTTTATCTTATTTTAAGAAATTGTCACAGGCATCCCAAACTTCAGCAACCACCACCCTGATCAGTCAGCAGCCATCAACGTCGAGGCAGGACCCTCCACCAGCAAAAAGATTATGATTCACTGAAAGCTCAAATGATGCTTAGCATTTATTAGCAATAAAGCATTTTTTAGTTAAGGCATGTACATTTTTTTTTAGCCATAATGCTATTGTGCACTTAATAGACTTAAGGTTGGTGTAAACCTAACTTTTATATGCACTTGGAAACCAAAAAATTCATTTGAGTCACTTTACTGCAGCGATCTGGAACTGAACCTGCAATATCTCTGATTTCCCAAATGTTTTCATTACCTGCAATATTGTAATTTATAAGAATGATAAATTCATGTAAAAATGTAAATCATAAGAAATAAAGATTTAGCCATTCAGATGGCCAAAATATGCTTTTCATATATGTTTGGTCTCTGTCCATGGTTCCTGGCTCATAGCTCCCAAAACCCTTGAAATTTCCTGGGCAATTAGAGCTGTGGGAGAATTTTGCTCTGCTATTTGGTATCTTGTCCTCAGTTGCTGAAATCTCTTCAGAGCCATAGAGGTGAAATAGGTGTCTTGTTATTTAGAGCAGGTTCCTATCCATCAACTGGGTGACTTTCCCACTGCATCTAAGAATGAGGGCTTGTTGCCAGGGGAACCAACCCTGTGACTAGAGGATTGGACATTTCAGCCCCACTTTCTGACACAGGAAGAGGGGCTGGAGATTGAATCAATAGCCAGTGGCCAATGACTTAATCAGTCATGCATATGGAATGAAACCAGAGTTCAGACTGATGCTGAGTTGGTGAACACATGAAGATTTGGGGAGCATGCTGACCTCAGAGAAGGCACAGAAACCATTCGCCCTTTCTCCACGCCTCGCCCTCTGCATCTCTTCCATCTGGCTGTTCATGAGTTATACTTCTCGTAATAAACTGGTAATCTAGTACATAAAATGTTTCCCTGGATTCTATAAGTCACTCTAGCAAGTTAATTGAACCTGAGGGAGGGGATTATTGCAACCTGCCATCTATAGCCTTGGTCAGAAACCCAGGTGATAACCTGCACTTCTGACTGGCACCTGAAGTGGGGGGACAAGGAGTAGGGGCAGCCTTGTGGCACTAAACCCTTAACCTGTGGAGCCCAATGCTTATCTTTGGGTAGATGATGTCAGAATTTAGTTAAATTATAGGATACCCATGTTGGAGAATGCCCTGTTGGTGTGGAATATCCCCAACCCTATGCACACATGTTGGAATTGGGTACAGAACCCTTTTATTACCCCAAACAAAATCTCTGTAACCAATCAGCAGTGGCTCCCTATTTCCTCTTTCCCTCAGCTCCTGTTACTTTATCAACTTTCTGTCTTTACAAATTTGCCTAATCTTAATACCTCATATAATTGGAATCATACAATATTTGCTCCTTTGTGTCTAGCTTATTTCACATAGCATAATGTCTTCAAGGTTTATCCATGTAATAGCATGTATCAGAATGTCATTCTATTTTTTATGACTGAATACTATTCTGGTGTGTGTGTATATGGCATTTTCCTTACCAATTCATCTATTTATGGACACTTGCATTGTTTCTACCTTTTGCAAATTGTGAAAATGCTGCAATGAACATTAGAGTATCTGTTTGAGTCCCTGCTTTCAAAGCCCTTGGATACATACCTAGGAACTGGAATATGGTCATATGGTAATTCTGTTACTTTTTGGGGAAACACCAAACTGGTTTCCATAGTGGCCATACCATTTTACATTACATTTGCACCATCAATGCATAAGGATTCCAATTTCTCCATATCCTTGTCAACATTTGTTGTCTTGTTTTTTTTATAGTAACCATCCTAATAGTATATGCTTTTGATTTGCATTTCTTTAATAATTAGTGATGTGGAGCATCTTTTCATTTGCTTATTGGCCATTTGTATATCTTCTTTAGAAAAATATCCAAGTCTTTTGTGCTTTTAAAATTTGAGTTATGTTGTTATCAAGTTGTATAAGTTGTTTTTGTATTGTAGATATTAATGCCTTATAAAAGGTATGATTTGCAATTATTTTCTTTTATTCATGCTTGTGTCACTTGATAGGGTCTTTTGATGCACAAAAGTTTTTAATTTTGATGAACAATTTATCTATTTTTTTCTTTTGTCACCTATGCTTTTGGTGTCCTATCAAATAAATCATTGCCAAATCCAAAGTTATGAAGATTTTCCCAAGAGTTTTAAAATATTAGCTGTTATATTTTGGTCTTTGATACATTTGAATTGATTTTTGTATATGATTTAAAGTAAGAGTCTCCAACATCATTCTTTTAAAAATTTTTCAAGTAATTTTTATTGAAGTATCATTCATATATTAGTCTTATGTTCATTTCAAGTATACAACACAGTGGTTCAAAAGTTACTCATATTAAATCCTCACCCCCAAAAGTGTGGTTACTATCTGTCAACATAGGGAGATGTTACAGAATCACTGGCTCTGTCTCCATGCTGTACCCCCATCCCCATGATCAACTTCTATTATAATTGATAATGTTTGTGCCCATTAATCCTTCTCACTCTCCCAACCCCACCCTCCCCCATGGTAACCACCAGTCACTTCTCAGTGTCTATGAGTCTACTGCTATTCATTTTGTTTTGTTTCGTTTTCATATTCCACAAGTAAGTGAAATTATACAGTATTTGTCTTTCCTCACCTGGCTTATTCCACTTAGCATAATACACTCTAAGTCCATCCATGTTGTTGCAAATGGCAGAATTTCTTTTTTTATGGCTAAATATTCTATTGTGTATATGCACCACATCTTCTTTATCCATTTACCTGTTGATGGATACTTTGGTTGCTTCCATATTTATTTTGGCTATTGTAAAAAATGTGGTGATAAGCATAGGGGTGCATATATCTTTTCAAATCAGGGATTTTGTTTTCTTCAGGTAAATTCCTAGAAGTGGAATTACTTGATCAAATTGTATTTCTATTTTTAGTTTTTTGCGGAACCTCTATACTGCTTTCCACAGTGATAATACCAATTTACATTCCCACCAACAGTATAAGGAGGGTTCGATTTCTTCACATTCTTGCCAACATTTGTTATTTCTTGTCTTTTGGATGGTGGGTGGCCATTCTGACCGGTGTGAGGTGACCTCATTGTAGTTTTGATTAGCATTTCCCTGATTAACAATATGGAGGATCTTTTCATGTGCCTGTTGGACATCTGTATTTCTTCTCTGGAGAAATTTCTTTTCAGGTCGTCTGCCCATTGTTTAATTGGGTTATTTGTTTTTTTGGTGTTGAGGTATATGAGTTCTTTATATGCTCTGGATGTGAACCCCTTATCGGATAATCATGTATGAATATATTCTCCCATACTATAGGTTGCCTTTTTGTTCTGCTGATGGTGTCCTTTGCTGTATAGAATCTTTCTGGTTTGATGTAGTCCCACTTGCTCATGTTTTGTTTTGTTTCCCTTGCCTGAGGAGGTGTATCCAGGAAAAAATTGCTCATACTTAAGTTCAAGAGATTTTGCCTATGTTTTCTTCTAAGAGTTTTATGGTTTCATGTCCTACCTTTAGGTCTTTGATCCATTTCAAGTTTTCTTTTGTGTGTGGAGTTAGACAGTAATCCAGTTTCATTCTCTTATATATAGCTGTCCAGTTTTGCCAACACCAGTTGTTGAAGAGGCTGTCATTTCCCCATTATATATCCATGGCTCCTTTATTGTATATTAATTCATCATATATATGTGGGTTTATATCTGGGCTCTCTATTTAGTTCCATTGATCTATGGGTCTGTTATTATGCCGGTGTTGTACTGTTTTGATTACTGTGGCTTTGTAGTATAGTTTGAAATCAGGGACTAAAATCCCCCCAGCTTTGCTCTTCTTTCTCAGGATTGCTTTGGCTATTCAGGGTTTTTTGTGGTTCCATATGAATTTTAGAACTACTTGTTCTAGTTCATTAAAAAATCCTGTTGGTATTTTCATAGGGAGTGCATTGAATCTGTAAATTGCTTTGGGCAGGATGGCCATTTTGATAATATTAATTCTTCCTGTCAATGAGCATGGGATAGATTTCCATTTATTGATGCCTTCTTTAATTTCTCTCATGACTGTCTTATAGTTTTCAGAGTACAGGTTTTTCACCTTCTTGGCTAGGTTTATCCCCAAGTATTTTATTCTTTTTTTAAAATTACAGTATTATTGATATACACTCTTATGAAGGTTTCACATGAAAAACAATGTGGCTACTACATTCACCCATATTATCAAGTCCCCACCTGTACCCTATTGCAGTCACTGTCCATCAGTGTAGTAAGATGCCACAGATTCACTGTTTGCCTTCTCTGTGCTACACTGTCTTTCCTGTGACCCCCCATACCATGTGTACTAAACATAAGACCCCTCAATCCCCTTCTCCCTCCCTCCCCACCCACCCTCCCCCATTGCTCCCCTTTGGTAACCGCTAGGCCCTTCTTGGAGTCTGTGAGTCCACTGCTGTTTTGTTCCTTCAGTTTTGCTTCATTGTTATACTCCACAAATGAGGGGTATCATTTGGCACCTGTCTTCCTCCCCCAGGCTTATTTCACTAAGCATAATATCCTCCAGCTCCATCCATGTTGTTGCAAATGGTAGGATTTCTTTCTTTCTTATGGTTGAATAATATTCCATTGTGTATATGTACCACATCTTCTTTATCCATTCATCTGCTGATGGACACTTAGGTTGCTTCAACATCTTGGCTATTGTAAATAGTGCTATGATAAATATAGGGGTGCATATATTTTGATACAATTATAAATGGAATTGTTTTCCTGATTTCTCTTTCTGTTAGTTCATTGTTAGTATATAGGAATGAAACAGAACTCTGTGTATTAGTTTTGTATCCTACAATTTTGCTAAATCCAATTATTAGTTCTAACAATTTTTGGTGGAGTCTTTAGGGTTTTCTATGTATAATATCATGTCATCTGCAAATGATAACAGTTTAACTTCTTCCTTACCAATTTGGGTGCCTTTTATCTCCTCATCTTTTCTGATTGTTGTGGCTAGGACTTCCAGTACTATGTTGAATAAAAGTGGTGAGAGAGGATATCCTTGTTTTGTTCATTATCTTAGAGGAAAAGCTTTTAGCTTTTCACCATTAAATCTGATGTTAGCTGTGGGCTTGTCATATATGGCCTTTATTATGTTGAGGTACATATTCCATTTTGTTGAGAGTTTTTATCATGAATGGATGTTGAATTTTGTCAAATACTTTAACAGCTCCTATTTAAATGACCATGTAGTTTTTATTCTTTTTGTTAATGTGGTATATGCTATTGATTGATTTAAAAATATTATACTGCATCCTTGGAATAAATCCCACTTGGTCTTGATGGATGATCCTTTTGATGTATTTTTTAATTTGGCTTGCTAACATTTTGTTGAGGATTTTTTCATCTAGGTTCATCAGGGATATTCGTAATAATTCTCTTTTTTTGTGGTGTCTTTGCCTGGTTTGGGTATTAGAGTGATGGAGTGATGCTGACCTCATAGAATGAGTATGGAAGTATACCTTCCTTTTCTACTTTTTGAAATACTTTAAGAAGGATGGGTATTAGCTCTTTGTTAAATGTTTGGTAGAATTCAGCTGTGAAGCCATCTGGTCCTGGACTTTTGTTTGGTGGGAGTTTTTGATTACCAATTCAATTTCATTGCTGGTAATTGGTCTGTTCAGATTTTCTGTTTCTTCCGAGACCAATTTTGGAAAGTTGTATTTTTCTAGGAATTTTTCCATTTCTTCTAGATTGTCTAGTTAATCGG
Organism: Manis javanica; assembly: GCF_040802235.1. NCBI lineage: Eukaryota > Metazoa > Chordata > Mammalia > Pholidota > Manidae > Manis > Manis javanica. Next base: position 7,113,064 of record NC_133169.1, on the reverse strand, counting down.
AATATAATTTTACATAGTATTCTCTAATAATTCTTTGTATTTCTGTGGTATCTTTTATGACTATTACTTCTTTGTTTCTGATTTTGTTTATTTGTGTACTCTCTTTTCTTTCTTGATAAATCTGGCTAGGGGTTTATTTTGTTTATGTTCTCAAGTCTGGGTTTCATTGATTGTTTTCTATTGTTTTATTCTTCTCTTCTGCTCTGATCTTTATTATGTCCCTCCTTCTACTAAATTTGGGTTTCATTTGTTGTTCTATTTCTACTTTCTTTAATTGTGAATTTAGACTGTTTATTTGGGATTGTTCTTATTTCTTGAAGTAGGCTTGTATCGCTGTGTGCTTCCCTCTTAGTACCACTTTTTCAGAATCCCACAAATTTTAGACTGTTGAATTTTTGTTTTCATTTGTCTCCATGTGTTGCTGGATTTATGTTTTAATTTTTTCACTGATAAATTGATTATTTAGAAGCATGTTGTTTAGCCTCCATGTGTCTGTAGGCTTTTTTGTTTTCCTTGTGTAATTTATTTCTAGTTTCATACCACTGTGGTCTGAGAAGCTGCTTGATACAATTTCAATCTCTGAATTTATTAAGGCTCTTTTTGTGGCCTAGTATGTGATCTATTATGGAGAATACTCCATGTACACTTGAGAAAAATGTGTATCCTGCTGCTTTTGGGTAGTGTTCTGTAGATATTTGTTAAGTCCATTTGATCTAATGTATTGTTCAGTGCCTGTGTTTCCTTATTAATTTTGTATGCTTGATCTGTCTATTGATGTGAGTGGTGCATTAAAATCTGAAATGAAGGTGTTGCAATCTATTTTCCCCTTTAATTCTGTTAGCATTTGTTTTATATATTTAGGTGCCCCTGTTTTGGGTGCATAGATATTTATAATGGTTATTTCCTCTTGTTGGACTGACTCCCTTTCTATTATGTAATATCCTTCTTTGTCTCTTATTATTTTCTTTGTTTTGAAATCAACTTTGTCTGATATAAGTACTGCTACTCCTGCTTTTTTCTCCCTGTTATTTGCATGAAATATCTTTTTCCATCCCTTCACTTTTAGTGTGTATGTCTTTGGGTCTGAAATGAGTCTCTTGTAGGCAACATATAAATGGGTCTTGCTTCTTTATCCATTTGGCCACTCTATATCTTTTGATTGGTGCATTCAGTCCATTTACATTTAAATTAATTATTGATAGATATGTACTTATTGCCATTTTTATTAATTGTTTTCTGGTTGTTTTTATAGTCCTTCTCTGTTGCTTTATTCCTCTCTTATGCTCTTGTTGTCTGATCATTTTCTTTGTGTTGTTATTAGACTCCTCTTTTTAAATTTTTTGTATATCTATTATAGGTTTTAGGTTTGTGGTTACCATAAGGTTCAAGGATAGCTTCCTGACTATACAACAGTCTATATTAAGTTGATGATTGCTCTATTTCAAACACAATCTAAAATGACTTCTTTTTTCTTCTTCTTCCTCCTCCACACTTTATGTATTAGATGTCATAATCTGTACTTTCTGTGTATCCCTTGACTGATTTTGTATATAGTTGGATTTTTTCCTTTTGTTTTGTTTTAATTTCATACTTGCTTGATAATTAATTGGTCTACTACCTTTACTGTGGGTTTATTTTCACTAATGAAAACTATTTAGCCTTATGAACATTTTTATCTATAGCAGTCCCTTTAACGTATCCTTTAATGTTAGCTTAGTGGTTATAAATTACCCGAGACTTCATTTGTCTTGGAATTGTTTAAACTCTGCTTCAAATTTGAATAGCAGTCTTGCTGGGTAGAGGTATATTGGTTGAAGTTCCTTTGGTTTCAGTACATTAAATATTTCATGCCACTCCCTTTTGGCCTGTAAAGTTTCTGCTGAGAAGTCTGCTGATAGCCTGATGGGGTTTCCCTTACAAGTAATCTTTTGTCTCTCTCACCTTATCCTTGATCTTAGTCATTTTAATTATTATATGTCTTGGTGTTGTCTCTCTGGGGTTCCTTTTGATAGGGGCTGTCTGCGCTTCTATGACTGGAGTGTCAATTTCCTTCCCCAGGTTGTGGAAGTTTTCAACAATTATTTCCTCAAACAAAGAGACTTTCTATCTCTTTGTCTCTCTGTTCTCCTTCTGGTACTCATGTTATGTGAATGTTGTTTCATTTGGATTGGTCACAGTTCTTTTATGATTCTTTCATTCTTAGAGCTTCATTGTTCTCCAGCTTCATTGTGTTCCTATGCTCTAACTTCCGTCTCATTGATTGTCTCCTCTACTTGCAGCAATCTGTTATTCATTCCCTCCATTGTATATTTCATATCAGTTACTTTATTCTTCAGATCTGAGTGCCTCTTTTTAAACTCTTATATCTCTTTGTTGAAGTCTTCCCTGAGATCTTCAGTACTTTTCTGCAGCTCAGTGACAATATTTATAACTTTTATTTTGAAACCTTTATCAAGAAGATTGGTAATCTGTTTCATTTAGTCCTATTTCTGGTGTCTTATCCTGTAGTTTTGTTTGGAAAAAATTCCTCTGCCTCTTTGTTTTTTCAGGGTTTCTGTGTTTCTTCCTTTTTATTAGATGGATCTGCTATGCTTTCTGGTCCATAAAGTAATGACTTAATGAAGAAGGTATCCTGTGGTGTCCAGAAGCTCAAGACTCTTTACTATCCAGTGCCTAGTTCTTCTTTGTGGTGGAGTCTCAGTTGCTGTTGGTGGGCAATGGGTAGGGCTGCCTTTCTGTCTCAGTTCACTGCAGCTGGCAGTTTCACTCAACCAGCCCTTTGTTATCAGAGCAGTGGCTTCTGCTGGGCTCATTGTGGGTGGGTCTGCCTTCTGCCTGCCCTGCAGCCATGATGGGGATGCCTTGCAGTGAGAGCTGGGTGTTTGCAGGGCACTAGGGTAGGGCAGGGCCCAGTGAGTTGTGCGGGTGATCCTTGGCAGCAGTGAGGCATGCAGCAGTAGGCTTGGCCACCTGCCAGGAAGAAGGCATTCTCAGAGCTAGCTCCTGCAGGCACCTCCTCAGTTGGGCTGAGACAGGGCCCAGAAATCTGGGAGAGCTCCCTCTGCCTGCCAGGCAGCAAAGTCCAAACACTGCTGGGATGATTGTGCTGGCACATTGGTGGTGCACAGATAGTGCCTGAGGGGTGAGCCAGCAGCAAGAGGTATAAAGTATCTTGGGCTCCCAAGATACTGTCGGGCTCAGGGAGGGCTGGGGGATGGTATATCCACCTGCCCTTTCTCTTGAAGAGAGAGAGCTCTGTCCAGCCCTCCCCCCTCTGGTACCCCTCCCACTGCTGCCCCAGAAGGCAGAGCCACCTACTTAGATACAGATGACAGAGCATAAATCCAAAAGTCTAGCCTGTTAGGTTTTGGATTGGCTTGGGTCCTGTGACCGCCTTCTTCCTTTCTTTCTTTCTTTCTTCCTTCCTTCCTTCCTTCCTTCCTTCCTTCCTTCCTTCCTTCCTTCCTTCCTTCCTTCCTTCCCTCCTTCCCTCCTTCCTTCCTTCCCTCCTTCCCTCCTTCCCTCCTTCCCTCCTTCCCTCCTTCCCTCCTTCCCTCCTTCCCTCCTTCCCTCCTTCCCTCCTTCCTCCTTCCTCCTTTCTTCTTTCTTCTTTCTTTTCTTTCTTTTCCTTTCTTTTCAGGTGTATAACATAATGATTTGATATTTGTATGCAATGCAAAATCATCACCACAATAAGTATACTTACCATACATAGTTACAAATTCTTTTTTTCTTATGATGAGAACTTTTAAGTTTTACTTTCTTAGCACCTTTCAGATGTGCAATACAGTATTGTTAATTATCCTCACCATAATGTATATTACATTCCCATTAATTATTTATTTTATAACTGAAAATTTGTATCTTTTGGCCACTTTCACCCATTTTGCACACTCCTCCCCTGCCCCAGCAAACACCAATCTGTTCTCTGTATCTAAGAGCTTGGGTTTTTGTTTTGTTTTGACTTGCTTGTTTGTTTTATTTTTCTAGATTCTACATATAAGTAAAATCATAGCACCAACAGGGATGGACCTTAAGGGTATTATGCTAAGTGAAGTAAGTCATACAGAGAAAGACAAATATCATATGATTTCACTTATATGTGGAATCTAAAAACAAACACGCAAGCAAAGTGTGGCCCCTTTCTTCTTCTCTATATCGCCCTTTTGGAATGGGAATAATTTCCATCCTTTGCTCCATCACTATATTTTGGAAGCATATAACTTGTTGGTGTCATAGTTTCACAACTGGAGATGGATTTTCCCTCAGGAAATCATACCTTGAGTTGCCCTCATACCTGATTTAGATGAGATTTTGGACTTGAGTTGAGGTTGGAAGGGGCTTTTGGGATGGAGGTGAGTGTAATTTGCATGTGAGAAGAACATGGATTAGGGGTTGCAGTTGGGAAGAATGTTATAGGCTGTAATGTGTCTCTCCAAAATTCATATGTTGAAATTTTAAGCCCCAGTAACTCAGAATGTGATTGTATTTGGAGATAAGGTAGATAAGGTCTTTAAAGAGGTAATTATGTTAAAATAAGCTCATATGAGTGGTCCCAAACCCAATCCTCATAAGAAGAAGAGATTGGAACACAGACATGCACAGAGATAAGACCATGTGAAGACACAGGGAGAAGACAACCATATATAAGCCAAAGAGAGGGGCCAGAATGAAGCCAACCTTGCTGACATCTTAACCATAGACTTGTAGCTTCCAAAATAATTCTCACAATAATAATTCTGTTGTTCAAGCCACCTGATCTGTGGCTCTTTGTTGTGACAGCCCTAGAAAACTAACATGGCTTTTATTATGTTGAGATAATTTCCTTGTATTACTAATTTGTTGACTGTTTTTAATCATGAAAAGGGTATTGAATTTTGTAAAATGCTTTTTCTGCATCAACTGAGATGATCATATGGTTTTTCTCCTTCTTTCCATTAATGTTTTCTATTACACTGATTGTATTTTTTTTGTACCATCCTTGCATTCCAGGAATAAATGGAACTTGGTCATGATGTAAATCATTGCAATATGCTGCTGAATTTGGTCTGCTACTATTTTGTTGAGGACTTTAAATCAATATTCACAAGGGATATTGTTCTATAGGTTTACCTACAGGTAGTACTGGTGAAAGACTGGAAGGTGGGAGGAAAGAAGAAAAGGACTTTTTTCATCATCTGATAATGTCTCCAGCAGTGGCAGCAATAGTGGTAAATGAGTGTAGCTCTATGGTTCCTGATGTAACAATGCAGTTCCAGCAGTCATTCCAGAAGAGTCTTGGCAGTGTGGTATTTGTGGGCTCTGGGTCCAATGGTGGCAGCTGCAGTTGTGGGTGACAATAAGCTCCCAGATGCTTACAGTTTGGGTGGGAGTATGGACTCCTAGCATCCTGCAATGTGGCAGCACTGGTTCTAAAGGCAAATTCCCTTAAGAGTGGTAACAGTGTCATGGAATAAGATTGTTCAGTAACCTCTTCTTTGTTTTACTCCTCAAACTTTTGTATTCAATTTCTTACATTCAGTTTGCTGGGTTTGCAAGATTTAACAGTTTCAGTTTTCTGATCAGACATTGAAACACCTATTTTTAGCTTGCTAACATTTTAACTGATCAGGCATGGGTGTTGAATTTTATCAAATATATTGTTTAAAATCTATCATGATGATTATGTATTTTTCTTTCCTTTAATGTACTTAAACAATAAATTACAATAGAAGGTTTCCTAAAACTAAATCATCCTTGCATTTCAGGGATAAACCCTACTTTGTTGGATTTATTTTCTTTAAATGCATTGTTTTGGTTCAATTTGCCAAAATTTAAATTGAGATTTTTATCATTTATAAGTAAGGTTGGTCTATACTAGGAACTGACAAATTTTTTTCTGTAAAGGTCAAGACGGTGAATATTTTAGACTTTTGGGCCATATATTTAGCTCATAGCGTGAAGGCCACAGTCAGTACATAAATGAATGAGTGCTGGGTGTGTTCAATTAAAATTTTATTTATGAACACTGGAATTTGAATTTCATTTAATTTTTACATGTCACCAATATTATTCTTCTTTTGAGTTTTTTTCAACCTTTTAAAATTATAAAAACTATTCTTAGTCCACAGGTCATATAAAAATACTTGACAGGCTGGATTTGTCCACAGGCTGATCCCTGGTCTACATTTTCCATTTTGGGGAATCATCCTCATCTAATTTGCAGTTAGTGTTACATTAATAGTGCTTATTGAACTTTGAAGTTTTCCACTGTTTTTATGCTTGGGAATGGTTAAAATTTCATGGGAATTATCCTTTTATTGAAGGTGGTAGAACTAGTTCGTAAGACCATCTAGGCTTGGTACATTTTGGGGAATTTGATGACTGAATATCTTTTTCAATTTTTCTCTGATTAACAAAGGGTTTCGAGTTACAAACTTTCAATTTATGAACGAACTTACAATATGGCTATGAAGCTCTCCATTAGAGCAATGCATTGGCTCTTTGTGCCACCAGATGGCGTTACCATATTTGTGTTTTGGAAAGACCCCTCCAGCTGTGGGGTAGAGAATGGATTGGACAGGGGCAACTATGACTGCAGGAGGTAAAGTGCTATTGTCTAGATAAGAGATGATGGTGGCTTAGGCTACAGCAACTACTGGTGGATGAAAAAAGGAAAGAGCTAGATTGAAAAATATTTAGGAAGTGTGTTTAGGGTTTCAGGACCACTTCTAGGTTCAATGATTTACTAGGAGGACTTACAGGATTGCTTAATCCTCATGGTCCTGCTCGTGGCTGTGATTTATTACAGTGAATAGATACAAAGCAAAATCAGCAAAAGGGAATGGCACATGAAGTAGTGTCCAGAAGAAACCAGGTACAAGTTTCCAAGAGTCCTGTCTCAGTAGAGATACACAGGATGCGCTTAATTCTTCTAGCAATGTGTTGTGTGACAACGCATGAGAAATGTTGTACAGTAGGCAAACTTGCCAGAGCCTAAGACTGCAGGGTTTTTATCAACAGTCAGTAACAGTGACTATGTAGGAACTGTTGCTTTATATGTACCCAAATTCCAGAATCCTAGAATGAAAGCAGTTTCAGCACAAACCAAACTGTTTGTGCAAACAGCTTAAGCTCAGTGAACCAAACACTCATCAGAAATGGCCAACCTCTCCCAGAACCCAAGCTCCCAGACATCAGCCAAGGGTCAATCTTGTAAGCATAACTTTCAAAGGATAGCAGTCTTAAGCCTCAATGTTAACTCTTTTCTGTGTTTTCTAATTCTTAACTGTGTTTTCTGCACAGAAAGTAAAGTCGATGTTTTTTTACTGCATTTCCACCCAAAAGTTGGAAAGTTATTAAGGATCCTAAAGTTAGAAGTAGGTAGCTTTGTCACTAAAATATGAGCCAAAGGGTTGTCACCTTCCAGGTAAGGCAGGTGGACTGCACAGACTGTTGCATCTTCATTAATTAAGCAAAATATTATACATTAAGGACTTCCTTTGTAACTTACACGGTGGATACAAATGGTAAGTAAAACCAGACACTGTCTGTGTCCTGTTGGAGCTCACAGTCTAGAGGGGAAACAGAGACATTAATTAAATAATCTCAAGGAGAAATATTTAAAGACAAAATTTGACAACTGCTATGAAGGAAAGAGATGTATGATGAGAAAAAAATATGGGCATCAGACATAGTCCGGGGGACCAAGGAAGACTTCCCCCAGGAAAGGGCACTTGAGCGGAGCGCTGAGGGATGAGTGGGCACGTCCGAGGTGAAGCCGTGTGCGGGAGGTAGTGAAGGGAAGGAAGGGAAGGCAAAGCATTTCAGGGGGGAGGAGCATCCCAGAACTAGTGTGCAAATTAAATTAAATTAAATGTGTCAAAACCTCAAAGGGAAAAAAAATCACCAAAGTTTTTCTGTATCTTCTCAAGTAGTTCCTATACAGAGTTTCTAGACAGGGGCTCTGAAATTCTTCAGGGTAGCGGTTTAATTTCCGTCCAACAAGAAAAGGGTGTAGAGAGGTAGCTGGGGAAGCTGGGGGCCTGAGCACACATGCAAAGAATTGCACAGAGCACAGAGTCCAGGCCTTTGATAAGCAGGGAGTAAAGGAAGTGGTCTCATATCTAAAGGTTTCCACTTGCTATCTCACACATCACCTCTCAGTAAGTCACTTCTGCAGTGTTTTGCAAAACATCCTGAGGCCAGGCACCCACAGTTCTGAGGAAACCACAGCCTCATTTTCACTGAAAAGTCTGGGTCCTTTCATCCCATTCATCCAAATGGCACTGTGGTGGCCCAGATAAACCCTATTCTCCAATCCCTTGGACCTGGACTGTGAAAGGGCTCCTTTTCTTCTCCCAGTGTCTGGGTCCCAATCTGAGTTCAGGTCAACAAATACTTATTCGCACATTTATGAAGCTCTACCAGGCATTGTCTTCCGTGATGAAGGGATGCTGTGAGCATAAAGATGAACAGGACAAATCTCCTGTCCTGGAGGGAGATGGACCTGAAAGCATGTGACTCGGGGCCAGCTTCCCCGACTCCAGGGTGGCTGAGGCGGGACTCCTGCCCCGCCCCCCGCCGTGCGCCCTGCGGTGCTCTTGCACCTGTGCTTCTGGCGTCGGTCCTCCCTGCCTCTGCTTCTCCGTCCTCTCCCGGGGTCCCGGCCATCTCTTTCACAGCAGGCTTCCTTTTCCTCATTCACCGTCTTACTTCTCCCCTCAGTCCCTCGGTCTGTCTGTCTGTCTCCTCAGGGCCTGCGTCTTCAGACTGCACAGAGCCTTTCTCGTGTCGCTGGTAGAACCTTCGCTGTTTCCACTGCTTAATTGATCTCTTTTTCTCTTGAAACACAAAACCAGTAAGGCACGAAAAGAAGATGCATGATGAAATACTTTCATGTGTTTACCTGCCGAAAGGCAGCCTGTAGTCTCATTTCTTAGGTACTTACAAGCTAAAATTTATGGACAATACATTTTTCATGGAAATGTACAAATGTGTGAATAAAAGATGCCAGTAGAGAGGATACACACGTGCCACCTAGCTTCTGAAATAGCTTTAGCAGCATTTGCTACTAGTGAGCATGGTTTTCATGTTCTTAATTAATTAACTAACCCAATAAACCTTTTTTTGAGGACCAGAGGTTCATTAGGCACTGTGGACACAAAGAAAAAGAAGAAACATTTCTGACCCCAAACAATGTATTGGCCTGTTGGGGAGACAATTAAGAAAATACCGCACTGTATAATGACAATAGAATGTGGTTAAATGCTACTACTATGCCCTTATGTACTAAATGTTGTGGGAGTGTAAGCAGGGAGCTACGTATCTTGCTCTGAGTGGGAGATCTTGGAGGGCTGCACAGAGGGGGGATGCCTGTCTGATCCTTGAAGGATGAAAAAGCCAGAGATGGAAGGAGGAAACAAGCATTCCAGGCGGAGGACACAGCGTGGCGACAGCATGTGAGTGGGAAAGGGTTGGCTGGGTTCATAGATCCATGGTATTTGCACATTAGGGAGCCAGGAGTGGTGCCCGGAAGACCTGAGGGCCAGATTGCTAAGAGCTCTGGCCCTGCAGGAAACTCTTCTCAGTAGGAAATGAAGAGATAAGGTTGTGTTTAGAAAGATGGCTCTTTCTGTGACTGCAGCCCAAGTAACATAGGATAAAGGAATGACCTGAGTGAATGGCCTGGAAAGGGAGGGTGTGTTTGAGAATAAGCAGGCTGAAGCACGTGACTGAGGAATTGACAGGACCTAATAACTGACTGGATGTAGGGAGGGGCCGGAAGAAAGAAGGAAGGGTCAAGGATAAAAGGGTTTTCCGCCTGGGGTAGCTGCTAGTTGGGGAAGCGGCGAAGAAGAGCCCTTCAGCACACAGGCTCTGGAATTGGAAGGCCAGGGGTCGAATCCTGGTTTTCATTTACTTGGATGAGTTACTTAACCTTTCTGTGACTCAGTTTCTTAATTTGTAAAATGGAGAATGACTGCATCCACTTCAGGGGGTAGATGAGTTTTAATGTCTCTTCTGGGCTTTAAATGAGTCAGTACATGCAAATAATTGCCATGGTAAAGTGTTAAGACTAAGCTCGTGGGGCATGGTGCATAGTAAGCACTAATAAATGTTAGCTAGTACGATTATGGCAGGTCATGAATTAGCACAGGGGAAATAGATGGAAAGCAAGTTGGGGGAGTCAAGGGGAGACCCATGAGTTCAACTTCTGGGCACACTGAATTTAAGATGACTTCTGACATCCATGCAGAAAGGACCCATAAACAGCTGGAAATACAGGTAAAAAAATGAAATGGTTGAGATTGTGTGTATTTTTAAAAATTCTCTGACAGATAAGTTACATAATTATTTGCCTACAATAAGGCATCATAAGAAAAAAAATAATCTCCACTTCTCACCTGCAAAGTCGTGGCTGCTCTCGGGGCCCAGAGTTGATGCAGCCCAAATACAGAGACAAACATAGGGCTGTTCAGAACTGTCAGGCACTCAGCCAGCACGAGTCAGTCATTATCATTCAAAGAGGGCTCACTCTGCTCTTTTATGCATTCTCGAAATAGATTTCTCAAAGACTCCAAGTCCCTAGAAATGTAGTAGTCATTTGCTTCCTCAAGTCAGAAGTTCAGGACCTTCACTAATGGTCCTTTGTCAAAATGTATTGACACTTTATTACGATTTGAACACCATCAAGGCTTCTCACACTTGGTGGAGGAATGATTGAAATGTAAATAGAAGTACACAGCTATTTTTTTAATGACTGCATAGCATAGCCCAACTCCCCAGTTCTTACCGCCTCCTGTTTCTGTTAGTCTTGTGATATTAACAGTGGAAATTAACACTGTGTTTCTCTCATTTTTTAACAACTCCTCAGAAATACTGAAGGCCTGGATCGCATTTTCCATGAAACCCCCTGAGCCCCAGATGCAGAGAGCTCAACCCCCAGCTTCTTAATGGATGTGCCAACAGAAAGTTGAAGGAGTATCCTGATAACAACAGAATTTTAATATATGAACACATTTGCTTTGGGCTGCTTATTACTATGTGTATATACTCATTCAAAAAATATTTATGGTCCACCTATTATGCATCAAACAAAGTGCCAGGTGTTGAGAATCCATAGTGGCTTGACGAGGCAGCATCAGAAAGCACAGGTGCATGGCCCTCGATGACAAGAAGGCTTGAGTTCAAATCCCATCTTCCCCTGTTTCCTGACTTTGATAAATTATCTATTCCCTCGGGTTAAACATAAACTATAAGAATTAATTTCTACTTTCAAGCGAGTTGTGAGTATTAACAATGTATGAGGCTTCTAGTCTAACAGATGGTATACAAGGTAAGCCCTCAATTAATTATTACAGGCTCCCTGTCTTCATTTCCATTACTATTATTCAGCCATAGGTCCTGTTCTCTCAGTCTAGCTGGGGAGACAGGTATAGTATTAGAGTGTGCTAAGTGAAATAATAGAAGGAACACTCATTCTGATAGGAGGATTGATAATTACAAGTTTGATAAGCAATATTAGAATAATATCAGATACATTTTTGTTGCAGGAACCTTATTTCATGTTTAGTTTAGCATCTAATGAAGGTCTCAGACTTATAAATACAGCTAATACAATCATCTAGGGCTTTACCTTTGTGCAGGCATGTTCTAACAGTAACACCTCATTCAGTCCCCACGTCAACCCTGCAAGGTAGGAACTATTATTACCTGCATTTTACAGATGGACAAACTGAGGCACAGAGAGGTTAAAATAACTTTCCCGACATCACACAACCCAGGGAATCCAACATCAGAGCCTGCATTTGTGACCACTAATTACAATTACACTTTTTCCTATTGTTGGCTTCTTCAAGCTTCATTTTACAGCCAGCAGAGACTTTCACTAATTATTCTTGAGAAAATTAAACAAATCAAGGAAAATTCTGGGAAAAGTCGAACAGGAGAAAAGTAATGGATCTGGAAGAAAATAAAACCCAACCATTAATATCTCCAGGTGGAAGCCAGGAAGGGTCCTGGGTGACCCAGCCTAGACCAGCCAGGCCCCTTCCTTCCTGTGTCCAGAGGTGCCCCAGCCAAGCAATTCTGTGGGCTGTGTCATTTACAGTGGTCTATAGCTTTTTTAAAAAAACACATTTTAAATCAGCTTCACCTCTTTTTCTGAGAGGCATTAGCGGCAACATTTCTCAGGGTGTCAGTGTTCTGGGGAAGCCCACGCTGACCTGCCGCAGAGGAACTGTCCTGGCTTCCTGGAGGGCCCTGCCCCTGTGATTTCAATTTCAAAGAACATTTTTTTAAAATTGGCACATCTTGGTCTGATGCAAGATCCTGTTCCATTAAAAAATATTTTGACTTTATAGCCCAGGTGGTCACAATCTAGCCACCTAGAAGCCGTGAAGTGGGAAATAAGAGCACATTCATTTTACAGAAGGAAAACCTGAGAACTAAGCCCTAGGGCATGGGGTGAGGAGCTTAGGCCTTCACAAAGCTCAAGACTCCTAAGAGGGAGTGAGAGACTGGAGGTCAGTGGCCCTGGGTCCCGAGAACCACTCTAGGCATTTCTGTGCTCTGGTTCCATTCCAGGTTTCTTCTTCTGGAAGACCTAAGGAATGCGTGCTTCTGATACTTTCCTCCCTCCCTCCATTTCTTCCCCCTCCCCTCCTCTCCTCTCCCCTCCCCTCCCTCCCCTTCCCAGTTAGAGAATGGGAATGTTCAGGAGAGATCCAACAGCTTAGGTAAAGGCGAAGGGGCTTTTATTTCAGGAGAAACCCAGCCTACTCCACGCCACTTCCCCATCCTTTATGACCAAGTCGGTTTGTTTTCCTCCTCCATGTCTCTCCCTAGGGCAACTGCCTCTCACCTCCTCACATCCGGTTCGTTGCTTCAGGTGATGTTTTAGTTGGTCTGTCCAACCCTGAAAATCTTTTCCCTCCAAAATGCCCTCCCACCGGGAAGAGCCTCTGACGTCTGTACCCTGATATTTAATGCTTGCCCTAATTTGACTCCACTCTGCTTATTGGCTGTCAGTACTCCCAACACGTACCTTCTGTTTGAGCTGGCCGGTCACTTTCAATGCTTTTCCACAGCATTAACTGCTCACAAGCATGGTACAAGGTGCTGTGCTGGTCAGTGGTAGAGGCAGAAGTGATCAAACTGCCACCTCTCCTGACACTTCTTCGTGATCATGAAGTCACAGATCTTACATAATGTATAATGCAATATATAATGTAGAGGGAAACAAATAATTATTTGTTCTGTAGGGCAGAATGAAATGAGTTAATAGTGATAGAAGGACCAAAGACAGGGGAAGGAATGCAAAAAAAGCCATAATTAATTTGACCAGTGACACCAAAGGGCACTTCACAGCGGAGGCTCATTTGAGCTGAGCATTGAGGGGTGTGTAAATGGGCAGGAGCAGGGGCGCACATTCCAGAGGAGGCACTCTGCCACGATAGACGAGGGGCTGTGAGGGTGCACGGGGAGTGTGGAGAGGTGCTCAGGAACCCCACAAGGCCCGGGGCCTCTGCTGCCTTCACTGGGATGCCCTCTGTCTTCTCCCTTCTTTGCCAGTCCATCCAAGGCCCAGCTTCAGCCCCACCTCCCCGTTGGTCTTTCCTGACCGTGCCAGCTCATGCCACTCCTTGCAGCATATAATTCAGGATTTGACTGTAATGTCTTCAGCTAAGACCAGAGCAGACATTATGCTCATCTTACGCCTTGGTGGTCCTTACAGCCCCCAACATAGTGCTAATGGTAATCAGGCCTCGACGGTTCTGTGGATCCATTCGCTGGGACCAACACCTCCATTCTTCATAAATGAAGCTTATTTCTGCTGTCCAGACCGGGATTGTTCATGGGGACTTAGGGTTCAGCTGGTTATGTTTGCTCACGCATAAGGGAAATGATTCTTCAAGTGCTCACTGGAATGTTTTGCTCAGCCATGGGCTACTGCTCCTTGTGCTGACAGGGTGGGGGTGTGGCACCCAAACACAGTTTGAAGTCCATGGCTCTCTGGGCTGAGCCCACAGTCATTTGCACCATATCTCCCGAGTTCCCTCTGAAGAATGACCCTGCTTCTTTCAAGGTCTCTGACTTTGATAGTTGGGATATATTCAGTTCCCCTGAAGTGCCAGAAATACAGCTGGTCAGTTCCCTTTGGAGAATGGGGACACTTGGCTCCTTTTTTGCTCAGGCTGCTTGGAGTGTGTTTAGTCTGGCTCTGCAGAGAAACACAACCAATAGGAAAATATCATTATATATATAACAAGGAATTGGCTCATGGGGCTATGGAGACTGAGAAATCCCAAGGTCTGTAGTGTGCACGCTGGAGAGGCAGTGGTATGAGCCCCTAGACCTGAGAACTGGAGAGCTGATGGTGTAGGTTCCAGGCCAAGTCCGAGTCCTAAAGTAGGAGAAGATTGATGTCTCACCTCAGAGACAGGCAGGCAGAGAGACAGGATGAACTCTCCCTTACTCTGTCATTTTGTTCTATTGAGGCTTTCAGTGGATGGTATTTCTGGATGAGATTAACATCTGATTGGTAGACTAAGAACAGCGAATTAATCCTACCCACCCACTCACACTATGGGTGGGTATCCCGAGCTGCTCTGTGGACTGGCGAAGGCTGTGCCCCAGGGCTCCTCACAGATACTGTGGGTGAGCGGAGCATTCTAGGCGGTATGCCGTGGCATATTACAGGTGTGCAGAATATTGGTCTTCTCCATGTATGGGGTGGCTGGGAAGGGTCATCAGTTCCAGCCATATGCAGCCTCCAGCCATATGCAGCCTCTAGACATGAGCGATCTTGATTGTTTATCCCAGTGTGTCATAAAAATATTGTCTTCTACATGTACTCTGATGTGAAGAAGGTTGGGAGGCACCGTACCAGGGCACCCGCCTCGTCGCTCAACTGCAAGGGACCCATTTCAGAATGGGCACATGTTTGCTTGTGATCTAGGCACAAGCTATGCCCAGCCCCAGAGCAGTTCCTGCTTTGCTTCCATGTTGGGATGTGGTGATTTGCAATCTCCAGGTAAGATCTGGGCAGAGAAATTCTGGGTTCGGAGCATCTGCGAGTGTCTATGCTGTAGCTCAGCTTCTATAGGGAGAATGCTGTCTGAGAGCTTAGATCACAGTTTCGTAGTTTGAAGTCCCAGAGCGTTTGCTGTCCTGAGCGCTGCTTTTCCCCTGTGAACAAGAGGGACAAGGAAGACAGGTCAGCTGAGAGGTGCTGCTGGGGAAGTCCAGCCCCGCGAGGTACCCAGGTGAGTTGTGCAGATGGCACAGCAAGATGCCTCAGGCCTCCCTGGTGCAGGGAATCTAGGGTGGCAGGGCCTTGCCCTTTGCTGAGTTCCTCTCCTCTGCTCCAGCCACCCTAGTTGAAGCCCTTGGGTAACCAACTTATTAGCCCAGGGGGAAAAAAAAAATCAGCAGGAGAGAATGGGGGTATCTGCACTGATTTTGATTACAGGCTTGGGGCAATACCCAGGCTCCGGCTGCCTGCCTGCCATGTTCCCAGTTAAGCCCCAGTTCCTCCTGCTCCCCAGAAACTGCACCTTCACCTAGATGCAGCGGTGAGTCACCTCTGCTGGCATCTCATGTGCTCTGGTTAATTATTCGGGGACTGCAGACCACCTTCCTGCTGGCCTGAGGGGTCTCAGGGCTGAAATTACGCACCAACCAACGAATCGTTGTCATCCCACTTGTCTAGGGTGTCTGCTTGGAGATGCCGCTATCCAGGCCTCCCTGATTAAGCCTTCAGATCTGGGCCTTCCCATGGTGTTTCTTCCTCCGTTTCCTCCCACTGTCCTTCCATCCTGGTGCAGACATGTGGGCACCCCACCCCTCACTTCCACCTCCTCCTCCTCTTTCTCACTCACCTCCTGTTCCCTCTCCCTACTTTCCTCTCTTGGTCACTGAGGACCAAGTCCTTCTGCCTTGCTCTCTAGGACCCGTGGCTTGTCTTTACATTCAGGCTGCCTGTGTGGTTCGTGCCCCTGCAGCCGTCCTGCTTGTCCAGCTCATAGACGCCTTACCACAGCAGCTCTCACTCTTACTCATGCACCTACGTGCATCCCGTTTCACTTTCCCCAAATTTCCTCCCGCTGTCCATTTGTCATCATTAATTTCCCGATCCTCTAGACTTCTGGGTTCAGATTTATCTTTCACGATTAGCTTCCTGCCTCTTAGCTCAGCTGTTAAACAGGGACACTTACAAAACATTTGATTCACCAAGAGACCCCCCTCAACAAGCCGTAGCAGAAATGAGGACACTCAGACAGTGACAACCCCTCAATCGCCAAATTGAAGGTCCTGTCACAAGGCGGGACTTACCTTCCGTCTTTGCATAACCCAGAGAGGGACACAGGCACTGGGAATTGTGTCACTGGACCCCACCCAGTGGCTAAGCAGGTTGCACACTGTAAAAGTCAGCTGAGGGAGCAGATGGGAACTGAAGTTCAGCCAGTGTGCTGCTTGCCAATCTGTGCCCCTGCTGTGGGCCTGTGGCGGGAAGGGCCTGTTTTCTGGTTTTCACACTGTGAGCTGGCTGTGGGAACCAGCTGGGCCCTGACCAAGTGGACAGGGAACAGCAGAGCGGCCGGGACAGATAGAGCAACAGGAAGAAAAAGTCATATAGGGCTTACCTTATCAGAGCACTGCACCATGGAATAAACTGTGTTCATTTGTTCCTTGTCGGGGAGCACCTGTAAAACACCCATCTACCCCTCAGTGAGGGAGCCCAGGAGACAGCCTATGAATCCCTCTTCCTAATTCTGCCCCTGCTGGTTACCCGACCCTGGTCCCATTTTCACCAGGTGGCCTCTTCTCCCAGCCTTAGCTCTGGTTCTGTCCAGCTTTGGAGATGATCAGGTGGGTGTGGGGTGGGGGGTACAGATGGGGCAGTAGTTGGGTAGAAAAGCTCAGGAGTGGAGAGGAGTGCAGATCAAGTCTCGTTCAGTCAAGATTCCCCTTTTGGTGGGCTCCGCAGACCCGGCTGTCCCAGCAGTCCAAGCACAGCACTGGGTTGGCAGGCGGGCCTCTGTTTTCCCCTTCACCCCCTTCAGGCTGCAGGGGAGCAGGTGGTGGAGGCGCCAAGGAAGGCGACCCCGTGTGGAAGTGGCTCTGAGTCTGAGGAAGTGAAGCTGTGCCGCAGCCAGGCCAGAGGGCTGAGTTCGAGGGCAGCTCTCTTAGCTCCGGGAGCTTGGATTCCCTGAGCAGCCTGCCCACCTGTCAGTGGCCTCACACCAGAGGCTCTCTTGCTGTTTGTCCGCTGTAGGGGGCACATCACTCCCAGGCTTGACTCTCCTCTGACCCAGAGCCAGGCCCCCATGTGGAGGCTCAGGGCTCAACCCCTGGAGGCTGTAGTCCTGTTGGGACCGGCCAGATTCTTAGCTGTGACTGCTGTCTAGGCAACAACAAGCAGAAGCCTGGTGCCCCTGCCTCCCTGCACCCATGAGTAGCATCAGCTCACCTTGGACTGGGGGATTTCATCATAGATTCTGAGCTCTGCTGGCTGGGCATCTCTTACAACCATGGCGTATGTGTATATTGTCTTCTTTGAGGCAGCATCTGTGTCACAGTTACACAGACAACCACAGTAAGTGAAAGGAGGATGAATTTTAAAGATGATCTAATCTAATGTTCTTTTTTTCTTTTTTTAAAAATTAAGATATATCATTGATATACAATCTTATGAAGGTTTCACATGAGCAACATTGCGGTTTCAGCATTCACCTATATTATCAAGTCCCCCCCCAACCCCATTGCAGTCACTGTCCATCAGCGTAGTAAGATGTGTGGAGTCATTGCTTGTCTTCTCCGTGCTGTACTGCCTTACCCGTGACCTACCTATGTTATGTGTGCTAATTATAATGCCCCACCCGCCCTGAAGATCACCAATTACCTCTGTGACCTCTCTACCAGAGGCCACTTGAGTTATGGTTCGTGTCACCAACCCTCTTCCCCTAGGATACCTCCTTCGGTGTGAAGCCCAGGCCCAACAGTTTTAAGTCTAGTAGCTAATGTTTACTGAGTACTTAATATGTACCAGGCACTAGGCCAAGTATTTCTTACGGGTAATTCCATTTAACCCATTGAATAAGTATATGCAGCATGCACTATTGCCATGCATACTTTACAAAGGAGAAAACAGACTTACAGTGATAAAATAACTGGTAGCTGATAAATGGCAAATAAAAAAAGCTGGGACCTTTACTCCAGACTGCCTGCAAAGCACGAGCTTAGTCTTAACCACTCCTCTGTGAACTCGTCTCTCTCACTTGTCATCCAGGGAAACATGTGGCTGAGAACTTACCAGGGTTCTTACTGAAGATCTTCAAGAAGGAACCTGAGGAATCAAACCCAAAGGAGAGTCAGGAACATGGAAGCAGAGGTAAAACCTCTCTACACCCAAGCTGGTTATTAACAATTGGTGGAAAAGGAAGATTTTGGGTGCATATGGGGTTAGAAGGATTAGGGGCCTAAGGCCAGGTTTCTGAATTGAGAATGCACAATTATAGAAGGACCCAGAGGGATCCGAGACAACTGTAGGACACAAAATCAGTTCATACCCCCCAGTGACTCCCCAAAGGTCATAGTCAAAATACAGTGGAATATTAGTCCAAACTTCATTTCATATGTGGGAACTCTGAGCCAGAGAGGGTAAGACCTATGCCCAGTGGAGCACAGCCTGGTAATGGCAGTGCTAACCTTGAACGCACATTGTCACCCACCAGATGTTGGTGATCCCAGTAAGAGATTCTGAAGACCATGCAGTCCTTGGGGCTGTCATTCTGGGAAGCAGTGGGGTAGTGGGGTGGGAATTGTAGGTAGGCTGATTCCCCGGAATAAAGGACCTCTCTACACCACTTTGGATAAATGACTTTGGTCCCAGGAAAAGGGAAGGTGCATTTCCATATTTTACTTTCTGGGAGACTCCTACCTTGTCCTCTCTTGCACAAAAGGAACAAGAGCAGTGAAGGTAGAATGAGGACAAACAGAGAGAGCACAGCCAGCCCACTCAGCAGCCCAGCATGACGGGTACCGAAGCCCATTGCGATGCCTGGAAATGGAAGATGCAGTGAGACTTAAATCTCAGGAAATGGGCCTAAGAAGCTGGGAGGGCTTGTCCACATTCAGGGGCTGGATACCCGCCAGGGGAGGGCTAAAGTTCGGAGGAAACTGTACTTCCTGCTATTAAAGCTGGGATGAGAAACCGAATCGGAGAGTCAAGCGGGGGCTGCCTCAGAGCACCCTGAGATGCCTGACATCTTGCAGAAGGCTTTGGACTCTTTCCCAGGGCTTCCTGAGGGGAGATGACCCTGGAGACTGGCCTGGCCGAGGGAGGCACATTGCCCTGGAGAGCGAGGCACAAATTCAGGCCACACAGCAATTCACAGTGATTTCTGAGATTCCAGGAGAGATGGACAGAGCTGGTTACCTGTACACAGCTGCTGGGCAGCGATGGAGTCAGAACTGTTGCTGACAGGGTTCCAGGCTGTGCATGTGTAAGTCAGCTCCTGGTTGTCAGGGGTCTGGAAGATTCGAAGGACATGACCCTCTTCCCCCAGGGGACTCCAACTGTACGTCACGTTCTTTTCTTCATTCTCCACAGAGCATATCAGCGTGACGTTACAGGTGTTGTTCACAGATGTCATTAAACTCTGAGTAATTTTTGGCTTCCCAAGCCGACCTATGAGGGGAAAACACATGAGCCAGGTAAGCTGCAGCTGGCCTCTTCCAGCCTGTGAGAAGCAACTGTTAAATTTTCAGAAATTTTTCATGATGGCTGTTCAACATAGACATCATGAAAACTTAAATTACAAAAAGTTACAAAATAAATGATATTAAAAAGGAAACTAATATATTAAATACTCCAAATTCATCACTTTCTAGTTTTTTGGATAATTGTTATCTACGCTCCCTAAGTTATTTGCATCTCTTGTGTCTTTCCTTAGTAATGAGGCACAAATTCTTTCCAACTCTGCATGTCTTAAAATCAGCCTCAGTGGGAGGGCAGGCAACCCCACTTCACTCCACTGCATTTTGCAGAGATGGCGTTTGTTAGTGAAGATTTGTGGCAACCAGGATCGAGCAAATCCATCAGCACCATTTTTCCAGCAACATTTGCCCGCTTCATGTCTCTATGTCACCTTTTGGTAATTCTCCCAATATTGGACTTTTTCATTATTAGTATATTCTAGTGGTGATCCGCGGTCAGTGATTATGACTTGCTGACAGCTCAGGTGATGGTTAGCATTTTTAGCAATAAGGTACTTTTAAAAATTAAGGCATGAATATTGTTTTTAGACATAATGCTATTGCACACTTAATAGACTACAGTTTGGTATAAACATAACTTTCACATGCAGACAAAACAATTCATTTGATTTGCTCTGTTTGTAACATTCCCTTTCTTGAGGTGGTCTAGAACCAGACCTGTAACATCTCTGAGTATATCTATATTTACACCAAGAAATTGGAAATGCTACAAACTAGGGCTTGATTAAATGCTAAGACTTCGGAGTCTGGTATGTATCTCACACTTATGACACATCTCAATTTGGACTCACCACATTTCAAATACTCAAGAACCACATGTAGCTAGTGGCTACCGTTATTGGACAAGGCAGTTAAAGACCAGTGCTTCTTGAACTTCAACACATATAGGAAGAGTCCCTGGGGGTGTTAAGACACAGATTCCTGGGCTTCCCAAACAAAGGTAAGGGGTGAGACCTGGGGATTTGAATTCCAGCAAAATCCTAGGTGACACTGATGCCACCAGACACTTTGAACAGCATTGCCTGCTGCACCTTGCACATCTCCCAGGGAACCATGGCAGTTTCCGTGATGATAGTTTTAATATTTTACCTTTTGCAATCACTTTGCATTAGCTACTAGAGAAGTCCAAATTAAAACCCAAAAGAGATAAAACTGTTTACCCACCAGAATGGCCAAAATGAAAAATAATGATAACACTAAATGCTGGTGAGGATGTGGAGAAGAATTGGATCACTCACCCATCATTGGTGGGAATATGAAACAATCTGGCAATTCTTTGAAAAGTAAAAATGACTCTTAAAAGTTCTGGAGAGAGCTACCAAGCCATGGAAAGACAAGGAGGAAACTTAAATGTGTATTATTAAGTAAAAAAAGCCAAACTGAAAAGGTTACATACTCTGTGAGTGCAACTACATGACATTCTGAAAAGGCAAAAACAGTAAAAAGATCAGTGGCTGCCAAAGGTTGTGGGGAGGAAGGGCTGAATAAGCAGAGCACAGAAGATTTTTAGGGCAGTAAAACTATTCTGTATGATACATGTAATGTTAGATACACGTCATTATTTATTTGTGAAAACCCACAGAATGTACAATACAGTGAGTGAGCCCTAAGTTAAGCTATGGACTTTGGGGGACAATGATGCATCAGTGTACGTGATCAACTGTCACAAAGGCCCCACTTTGGTGGGGGATGTTGAGAATGGAGGAGGTCATATGTGTGTGGGGGCAGGGCACATCTGGGGACTCCCTGTACTTTCTACTCAAGTTTTCTATGAACCTTAACATGCTCTAAAAGTAGAATCTGTTTAAAAGGAAAAAAATGTCCTGGAGATGGATAATGGTGCTGGTTATTCAACAATGTGAACGTGCTTAATGCCACTGAACTGTACACTTAAAAATGGTTAAAATGATACATATATTTTATCACAATAAAATATTGTTAAAAGAATAATAAAAAAATGAATTTTACCTTCTGATTTCATCCTTGGGCATTCAAAAACTTCTTTCCTGAAGAAACTTGTACCCAATGTTCAGAGTAGCATTATCTATAATAGCCCCAAACTGGAACCAACTAAAATACTCCTCAAAAAGTGAACAGTCAAACAAACCAGTATATGTAAGCCATGGAATAGTATACTGCAGTAAAAAGGTATAGACTCTTGAGACTTGCAATAATTAGGATGACTCTCAAATAAATCACACTTTAACATTTGTGAAATAATATAATTGCAGGTACGAAAAATGGATTAATGTCTTCTGGGAGTTTGGGAGGGGAAAAGAAGGGTGTAAGGGTGACTATAAAGGGATGAGGGATCCTTGCTGTGATGACAGTTAAGTATTTTGATTGTGGTCGTGGTTACATGAAACTCCATATGTGAATACACTTTGCAGAGTTACACACATACACCTCAAGAAGTACCCTTATAACTGGTGAGATCTAAATCACCTCTGTAGATGGCACTGATGCCAGTTTCCTGGTCCTGGTATTGTACTACAGTTACATAAGCTGTTACCATTGGGAGAGGCTGGGGAAGTGTGCACAGAATCTCCCTGCATACTTCCTTACATCTTGTTATGTATCTGTAATTATTTAAATACTTAAATATACTTAAATATATTTTTAATGTTTTTCTGAAAAAGTTCTTTGTATACATTATCTCACTGGATCTTCATGATAACTATGGGATGTGAATAGTATGATTATTCACATTTTACTGAAAAGCAAAACAAGCTCCATGGGACAAACTGTTGGTGAAAAATTGCATAGCTAACAAGTGAAACCACATCCTCTTTATAAGTACTAATATATTTATGTAAGTGTTCATAGGTAGAAAAAGATTTAGGGAACCTGATTGCTAGAATTATAGGTGCTCTTTAGATAGCAAATTTGCAAAACAAAAAGTAAGCCCCCCATCTTCCCACAACTTACGATAGACTTGGAGGTTATAGCACCTGGTGATGGTGGCAATCTTTTCAGAGGTCTTTATATTTATGTCAGCTTTGTAGATCCCTGCATCTTCCAGCCTCAGACGGCTGATCTCCAGGTTGTAGCTCTGACCTGAGACATTTACTCGTTTATAGTAATTTTGGTGGGTCACAGTAATCTTGGCTGCTGTCTCTGCATCTCCTGGTACTACAAAAGCAACAGATGTTCCAGAATTCCAAGCGATGCTCACAACTTGCTGTGATTCTTGGATATTTAAGGGGAAAGTAATTGACTCTCCCAGAATCCCATTCACCATGAGGATGTTTGTGTCACTTGCGACTGCTTCCAGACCTGAGGACATAAATAGAAAACTGTAGCCATTTGACTGTTGCATCTCTTAGAGTTCCCTGTCTCCCCAGGCCTGAGGAAATGCCATGGATGCAGCAAATTCAGTTTCTTCAGGATTTTTTTTTTTTTTTGCATTCTACTGTGGGGATATGTAATATGCTGTGATGGCTAAATTATCTGAACAGTTCTCATTCAAACCCTAAGTTTCCCAGTGAATTTCAAGTGATCCACTTCATTAAAAACAAGTTCATCTAGATTAATAGACTCTGAGAGCTAGAAGGGATTTGAGAGACAAAGACCAAAAATCTCTATGAGGTCCTAGATATTAGCTGTCTTTCTTTCCAAAGAGCATATTGGCAAGTGGCAGAAAAGTTGGGACAGGAGCCTGGGATGGTTACTGTGGTCTTTGCAAACAGAAAGTTGCATTTATGCCTCTATTCCTGGGAGATATAGGCATTGAGTACTGTAGAGGCTCTGGAGTAAATTTTTCCCAATTTGGTGATTTTGGAGGATCTTTCTTGTTCACTGCTAAATCTCTAGTCTCTAGAAGAGGACATAACACATGGTGGGTGCTGAGTAAATATTTGTGGAATTGATAAAGGAAACCCATGTGTTGCCTAGAATCTCTTGAAACAATTTCTGATACAAGCAAAGTTCACTTATTCATTCATACATTTATGAATGAATGTATGTATTTATTCAAGGTCAGCTTTGTCCTATGGCAGGTATTTATTAATTTAATTTATAACACAAATGGTTGCTGAGCTTTTATTCTCTTAAGCATAATGAAAGGAGCTAGTAAGTAAAGATAGATAGAGTCCCTGCTCTGGAACTTAGTTAAAAGAAAAGACCAATATTGGTCAGATAACCACAAGCAGTGAGATACAAAATTTTTAAGTATTATGGTGCTTTGAGAGAGAAGAGCAAAGGGGATTTGATCTGTTCTGGGGACCCAGGAACACTTTACAATAAAAGCTGGTTTCCTTTAGGTGTTATGTTTTTCTTCCTCTTCTTCTTTCATTACTCTTGTTATTCTCCCCAAACTCTACTTAGTGAGAAATAGTTTTTGGAGCCAGCATGGATGATATTCCAACTATTTAACCAACAGACACAGGCACTGACGAATCAGAAAAGGCCTCACACATAAACAACAATCAGACCTCTTCCTTGAGTCCTGATGGCATGGAAGCCCCAGAGAGAAGGACAGCAGTGGGTCCAGACTGACCCTGAGGTTTACCCAGGGCTTGGCATAAAAAGAGCAAGAATACAGGACATTGAATGCAAGTCATTTAGAAGTGTCAGAAAAGCAAAGGGATTTCTGAATCGAATGGTGTCTCACTGTCACTACCCTTGTCTTTCAGCCCCGTAACTCCTGAAAGAGCCCAGGGACTGCTAATATGAACTTCTTTCCCTTCAGACCCACCAAGATTCTCCCTAGGGGGAATATCCCAGGCAAGACCTGACAACTGATTTGGGGTAGGCCGCGCACAGAAGGTGTAATGGTGCCCTCTGAAGCAGGGGGGAGAGTAAGAACCCTTGTCTACAAACATTTATTCAATGCTAAGTGCCAGATGCTGTGTTAGGGACCAGGGGTGAATAGCCCAGAGAATGAGACAGTTGTGTGTACAAGTGACAAGGCAAAGTGAGAGTCTAAACGCTAAGAGCGAAAGGAACACACCACTGGGGGAACAGGAGAAACTAGGACCGCCTTTGGAGGCGGCAGTCATGGTTTACCACCACCCAGTTCCTTGAACAGGAATTCTCTCCAGACAGACTGTCTCCTTAGGCTGAGGGGATCTGGTAGAGAGGCATTTGGAGTGTGTGCCCTGGATGTCCCAAGCGTGGGCATGGGACCCGGGCTGTCCCAAAGAGCCTTCGGCTCAGAAGGACCCTGAACTTAGTTTACTGCTGCTGTGCCTCCTTGAAATTATTAATATCATTCAAACAAAGGGCCCTACAATTTCATGTTATACTGGGTTCCATGAATTATATAACTCGCCAAGTGCCCAATGTCCCATGTCTCTTAAGGCGTATTCTGAAGTCAGGCCCTAGGACCCGCTTGCATCCCACTCTGCAAATGTGCGTTAAATGCAAGGACAGGATGTGGGTTCCACAGGCTTGTAGTTCTGGTCTCCTCAAACCTCTAGAAAGTGTGTAGGCAGTTTGCTAAACTTGAGAATCTTCTTAGTGTTATACAATGGCACAGCCACAAAACGTTTGGCATGCGATAACCATTTTTGAAGAGTGTCATATTTCTCTTGGCAAGTCACTCAGGAAGTGACACTAGAGTATCAAAGGGGAATGGAGCAGTGGGGGCCGCAGATAAGCCAGCTGGGGAAGTCCTGCTGCTATTTTGCTGCTGTTTCTGTTGATGAGGACCCCAGCTCGCTGCAAAAAGCCACAGGCTGTGCAGAGGCATAAGAGGAAGATTCTGCCACTTTGAACACCTCAACTGTGGTCTGAGAGAGGCGGCTGCAAAACCATATCATGTAGCGGAAAGACAGCTGCAGACTTAGGTGCTAGAACTTCTACTTACAAGCTGAGCAACCTTAGGAAAGTCACAAAACCTTTCTGCGTGTTTGTTTCTTCATTCAGGGAATGGAAATAATAGCTATAAACCTGCCCTGGCTAATTCGGGATCAGCAAATCATATAATGTGAGTGGAAATGCTTTGTTAACCACCAAGGCTGAATAAATGTTATTTATTTCTGAAGCTGATAATGCTCATCGTAACAATATCATCATCATCTTAACAATTGGTACATGCCCTTTAGGGCTTCCCTAGGCCATCCCTGAAATGGCCTTGGTGACCCCAGGGCCGTAATGAAGGAAGTATAAAGAGCCATTACTAACGGCTTGTTCAAGTGAAGCCAAGAAGGACAGTTTTAGATACCATTCTACTTGGTGGCCTTAATTTTTCTCTTAAAGACTTCAGGTTTTAAAAAAGAAGCTCTGTTATCAACCAAACCTGATATTTATTTTTCTAGGTGCTGTAGGGACTTAAACCTTATATTAGTGTTAGAAGGGACCTTAGAAAAACTCAATCTCGGAGCGACCTTGTGGCACAAAGGTGTTCTGAGGACTTGTCGTGAAATGCACTATGCCAGTCTATGACCAGGAGAACCCTCTGGTGGCCAACCCCCTACCACCAACCCCCCCTCCCCTTTTTTTTTTTTTAGGAATTTCACATCTGGTTATGGAAATAAGACACACATACACATAACTCTCCTTTGCAAAATGAGGTAGTCAATAATAAATTCAAGCGAATGATAGAGACTGTAATTGCAGTAAGAATTCAAAGAAGGGAGTGGTCACTTTAAGCTGTAGTGGTCAGAAAAAAACTTAGACAAAGTAGAATTTGAGAACCTTGAAGAGAGAGTTGAAGTTTACTGGACAGAAAGTAAGGATGGGTGTCTCAGGTCCTTGTGTCTTGACTAGAAGTTTAGAAGTGGGAGAATGTGTGATATAGGTTGAATGAGTATAGATTTGTGTAAGAGAGTAGAGAGAAATGAGGCTGGAGGTGTAAATAAGGTTTGATTTTGGACAGCCTTGGGTTTGAGGTCTATACCACAGGCAAAGGGGAACTATTACAGTTTCTGAGGATGAAGATTAAAATGATGGTTTGGGAATCATAGTAATGCAGTAATGATGTAGAAGAAGGTAAAATAAGAGAAAAAGGGCTTGAGAGACCATTTCAGATACTATTATAGCCATCCGGGCATGAACCAGAGGATGACAGAGAGAATGAAAGGAAGGGCTTGATTGAGAGCGTGCAAAGAAATGCAAGGATGAAGGAGGCATCAGATAGAATTCAGTTGTTCAGTATGTTTTGAGTTCCTAATTTGTGCCCGGCTTCCTCCTAGCTTAGTTTGGTGAGATGACTGAGCGTTGCATATGACTCCTATGTCTCTAAGAAGAGGGCACTTTGCTTGCATCATCTCTTCCCTGCTTCTTGCAGGCTGGAATGCCGTGACAGCGGGTCTCAGACAGTTGGGATCAAGAAGAGGGGACCAAGTACTGAGGGTGGAGCAGGAATATTGAAAAAATGTGGATCTCTGGTGACCTCATGAACTATTCTAGCAGTGGAACTGCCAACTCCAGACTTTCTACATGAGCAGGAAATAAATTGCTCTCTTCTTTTCAAGTTCCTGTCCCTTGCTATTAAACTGAAGCCCAAGTGGTTTAGGAATCGTTCACAGAGAGGAGGTGACTGGAGGAGAGGAAGACCTTAAGGAGAGGAAGGCCGAAGTCCAAGGCTGAGCCTTGTGAACAGCGCTCATGGTCGTAGAAAACGCACTGTCGAAAGAAACCAAACAGACCAAGGGGCAAGAGAGACCAACGGTGGGCAATATCATGGAACCAAGAGGAGAAAGAGTCTCAAGAAGGGGACTGTCACAGATGTCTAATGGTTCACAGTATATAAAGACTGAAAATGGACCCTAAAGCTGTCTGTTAGGAGGTTACTGATGGCCTTTGAGAATATAGTACAAGTAAGATGATTCAAATACAGGCCAGAGTGTAGAGGATTGAGGGTAGAATACATGGTAAGGAAGCAGACACTTAACAGTGAAAGAAAGGTGGTAAAATAGGGCAGTAACTAAAGAATTGAATAAAACTAATTTATTTGATTTTTTTCAAATAGAAGAGATTGCCAACATACATATGGACAATTAATTCATGACAAAAGAGCCAAGAACAGACAATGGGGAAAGGAGAGTTTCTTCAACAAATGGTGTCAGAAAAACTGGACAGCCACTTTCAAAAGAATGAAACTAGATCACTCTCTGACACCATACACAAGAATCAACTCACAAGAGATTAATGACTTAAATGTAAGAGTGAAACCACAAAATTCCTAGAAGAAAACTTGAGCACCAAGCTCCCAGCACAATTGAGGATACACAGACCGCTGATGCCGGTCGTGGAACAAGATATGGAAAGGAAATGGTGGGCAGTGGAAGATACGGGGTTTCAGGCACAGCAGGGTTGTGCCTTTATCTGAAGTGGAAGGGAAAAAGGAAAGGATGAGTGAAAGCATCAAGTCTGAGTGATATGTTTGTGGATCTGATGCCAAATCGGATTACATCAAACTAAAAGGCTTCTGCACAGCCAAGGAAACCATGATAAAAATGAAAAGGCAACCCACTGAATGGAAGGCGGTATTTGCAAATGGATGGAGAAAGACAAATACCGTATGATGTCGCTCATGTGGAATATAAAAAAACAACCAAATGAAAAAATAAAACAATACAAAACAAGCTCGTAGAGCACAATTGATGGTTAACAAAGGGGAAGGTAATTGGAAGGTGGATGAAATGGGTGGAGGGGGTTCATTGTATGGTGAGGGATGATAACTACACTTTTGGTGGCAATCGCTTTGTAGTGTATACAGATGTAAAATTATAATGTACACATGAAACATAATGATCTTATCTACCAATTTTATCTCGATAAAAAAAAAGAAGAAATTTGCGGGGGAGGAGTTACAGATGGAGATTTCCTGAGCAGCCCTGCTCTGGGTTAGATGTTCTGCTCCTGGGCTCTGTGCAGCCCTGCACTTCTCTCGCATAGTACTTGCCACATTTTGTGGTATTCGTGAATCCACGTGTTTATTTCTGGACACTGTGAATGACTTGAGTCCAGGGATGTTGCCTTCAGGTCTCAGACCCATCACAGTCCAGGATACACAGACCACTAATGCTTGTCATGGAATAAGATACAGAAAGGAAATGGTAGGCAGTGGAGGACACAGGATTTCAGCCAGAGAAGGGCTCTGCCTTTATCTGAAGTGGAAGGGGAAAAGGAGAGGGTGAATGAATGGATAAGGGCATTTTGAGGCATTGTCGGGAGTGGGGATGGGAGAATGGTAAGGTGGAGGGAACACAGGTTTGAGCCAGTGGGCCTGTGTTGAAGTTCAATTCCTGACACTTACTGAGGCCCTTATCTTACTTTACTACAAGATAGGATATAATAATACCTGCTTCATAGAATTGTTATGAGGGCACACAGAAGGTGCTTAATACATAGTGGACATTTTGGAGTAGAGAGGATAGAAGAGAAGACATTCATGCTTGATGGCCTTCATCTCTTCAGTAATGTAGGAAGTGAGACTATTTTTCTAAGAGCAAAGAGGAAGGGTGAGACTAGTTAGCTCAGTATAAAGATTAGGACTAGCTAGTATAAAGATTAGGGGCAGAGGTTTTGAATCCAGGTATATTTGAACCTGTGTCTTCTTGAGAAAATTATTGAATTCTCTGATCATTAGATTTCTCACCTCTAAAATGTGGATAATTATTAAATGCAAGTATGTAGATAAAGCACTTAGCACAACGCCTGGCATATATAAATGGTAGTTGCTATTATTATTTTGATGAATGTAAAAATTTTGAGGAAATGCTACTGTAATGGATACCCTAGAGAATCCAGAAGAGATTTATTAAGGTTACGGAGGGGCTGCTGGGCAGCCTTGGGAGCTCAGTGAAAAAGAGGTGACTCGAATTTATAACATCTCCCAGTGAGTGCAATTTCTTGATTTCCATATGCCAGACCACAGAGGGGAAAGGGTAGCAGAAAGGCAATACTTCTAGAGAAGCAAAGGCAAGAAAAGGCTGGAACTCTGGGGTGTTAATTTGGGCAGAAAAACATGTTCGCTGTAATAACCCCTAGGTAGCTATGGTGAGGAGGAAATCCGCAGGCAGGATGATGACACCAGCTTGGACAAAGAGCACTGCGGGTAGGCTGTTCCACAGAGGTAGGCGCCCCCTCCTGGCAGGGGAGCTGGGCACCTTTCCCAGGCTACTATATCTTTCTGTGTATGAGGTGGTAGCTCCTGTTCCCCTGGGTGAACCCAGGTGTATGTGCGGACTTTACAATGTACTCTTCGTGATAAAGTAGCTGCCAGAAACCGCCGACTGGATGAAGGCAATAAAGCTAGGAGAAAAAGAAAGGCATCTGGGGAATAAACAGGATCAGAAACTTCATCTGGGTTAGAAATATTGATGGGGTAGGATTGCTAGAGGGAAACTCCTGAGAACTGAGCAAGAAAAACTTGCTAAAGAAGAGTTGGGTGGACCCCAAAGAGATTTTGAGATATCAAACATTGACGACAATAGAGAGGGCAGTTTGACCTAAAACCTCACAGTTCTTAGAGGACCAAAGGTGGTGCACACCTGCAATTTGGGGGGCCTCCTTCTGTTTACTCTGCCATCATCTGTAGGCCCTGCCTGCGCTGGCCACTGCCTCCTCACTCATTCCATCCCCACTGGCTTCCTCCCTGCTCAAACGGGCCGGGACCTCTTAGCGATTCTGTGCTTGCTGTCCTCTCGTGTGACAGCCCTTGTCAGCCTTCCCTCTCTGTGAAACTCTACCCCGGGGTCATCTCATCACAGAGAGCTTTCCTGATCATCTCTCCCCACCACTGTCTATTGCCTTACTTTATTTTTCTTCGTGACAGTTACCACTGCTAAAGCCTTGTATGTGCACTGTTCTTTATTGTCTTCCCCTCCCCGGCCCCCACTAGAATGTAATTGCCCAGATGGCAGAGTCTTGGTCTATTCTGGTCGCTACCATTTCCCTAACAACTAGTGGATGATTATTAAATGTTTGTTGGCAGAATGAATGTGTTTTTGGCTACTGACCCAATTATCCTCTTTCCAGCAATAAGAAGCAAGAGCTGGAATGTTGGAGAATGTCACCATGCAGCTATTGATGAAGGTGGAAGTGAGGACAACTGCACTGTAGCTTAACAGCGACCCAAACCCCCTTTCTTCATCGGGATCCTGCAAGTAAGCACTTCTCATTTTCCCTTTGGCCCTAGCCAACCGCCCCCTCCTTTGCAGCCCAGATCCAGAAGTGGGGGGGAACCTCCGTGAACATTGCAGGCCTGGCAGGACAACCAGACGTAGCTGCACCTTGTGGCACCCAAAGAGAGCTGGTTAGAGCCATTCAGGCTGAGTGAGGGGAAGTAGAGGGCAAAGAGGAAACAAAAGGCTGAGCCGCCAGAAGTTTGTGCCATTCTCCATGAGAATGGAAAGCCCTTGGTCATGAGGTCTTGGGAAAAGAACCTACCACCCCATAAAATAGTAAACAATTTTATGCTGGATTTTTTACTTTACATCATCTTTATTGAGATTTAGGTTGACTTGAATCAACTTCTTCAAAACAAACAAAACCAAATATAAAAATTATCAAAACAGAGATGGGATCCTGGCCAAATTGTTTCATCACCCCTCCCCTGTAGTAGCATATAGACAGAAATTGAGTATAATGGAGAAAACAGGGGTGCATACCTCCCCAAACATCAGTCCCCCAACAGATTGTTCATCCTCCTGCTTTTCCATCTTCCACATAGATGAGGCTAGTTACCCCAAAACTCACAGATTCATCCCTCTCTAGGGTTCAAGACAAGAAGGGTTTGATTCAGGAAATACTTCAGTAGCCTGAGCGGCCCAGCACTGACCTCAGCTCCTGTTGTGAGGTGCTCCAGCTGCTTTGTCCCTCACCACATTTATCTCTGGGGCTGCCTTTGCAGATGGGGCTGAAGAGGAAGGTCTTTACTCCCTCTTTCTGGAGCCCAGAGTTGTCACGGAGACGCAGCTTCCCACCCTCTATTTGGAAACTGCATTTTTGAGCTCATGTCCTGATATGCATTTTTCCCCATACATAATATATTTTTCTACTTCTGTAACTGGGCTTTCACTTTTCAGCCATCTCTGAGTGTCTGGTAATATTCTGCTCAAATCTTTTTCCAGAATGGAGGCTTTACCTGCATCTTGAAGGCCTCTCTCTGCAAGGACTTTGGATCAGTGGCAGACTGGCCCTCGCTAGGACTCCTCTCCAGGTATGAATACCGTTTCTAATCCCAGGATACTGGACCCTTGTGTGTTTTGAATAAGCTAATTTGTCAACCCAAATCATACTGACATGCGTGATATTTGAATCATGTCTGATATGCCTGGATATTCTGCCTTGCTGGCCTGCATAAACTTCTGTTACAGCCAAAGACCTGCCCACCAGCCCCCACCCTCCCTGAGAAGTGCAGAGACAGGCCCAGTCTATGTCTGAATAATCCTGTCTTTCTGGACAAATCTCAAAATGTGATGATGGTCAATAGGAGGGACAGTATTTTATTCCACTTCAGTGTCAAAGTAGATAATGGCAGCACAGTTTGTGGGCTAAGTTTGAAACACTATAATTCAAATCCTGCTTCCTCCTCTTTTTTGGCAAAGTGACCTCTAGTTTTCTGTTTCTACACTGTCATCTGTAAGATTGGGGTATTAATAGTACCCATCTCATGGGGTGTTGTGAGGATCAAACAAAATAATAAATGTGGACTACGGAGAGTAATGCCAGGCATGTAGTGATTGCTCCATAATGTTTAGTTATTGCTGTGATTGATGAGGGGCAGGAGAAGGGAACAAGGGGGAGGGACTGAAGAAATGAAGCAAGAAAGGTGTGGAGTCATGAGTGTGAGAGACAGCAGGCGGTGGAAAATAGGCGTGGAAAAAGTGGTGGGCTCTTCTGTCTTCTACCTTGTCAGGCAGGTGGCTGGTAGGGTTCTTGGAGGGCTGATCAGAGTCACCAAGTTCACACGTCATGATGGGAACATTGGGATCAGAGCATGAGACTGTGAGTCTTGGTCCTTAGAGAAAACTTTTCCAACATGGAAAACTCACGAGTTTGTATACTAAGACTTCTCTTATTTCAGTGACTTCAAGGGAAAATGGGGGTTTCTAACTTCCTTTCTCCACTGCTGCTTCAACAGCTCTGAATTTCAGGGCAGTGCACAAAATCCATAAGTCCAGTGCTGAATACAAAGGACCACCTTCACCAAGAGTAGCAACAGGAAGAATTTAGGGTGTATTTTTACACTCAGGAAATGTCTGTGGAATAATATTTAAGAGGCATATACTCCATGTAGCAAAGGCAAATAGTACATTAAAGTACTTCTTGTTTTACTCCTATAAAAACAAGCCCCCACCTCTGATTTCATGGACTCTGACAAACTGAGTGTCTCACCCCCGGTTTCTTCTTTCAGAACCCCAACAGTCCACGCATAAGCTCAAAGCCCTACCGCCTTTCCTTCTGCTCATGCTCCGTGGGTCATCCCAGAGGAGTCCTGCCCAGGGTCTCTGTGTAATATAGCCCCGGCCCTTCCTAATACTACATGAGAAACAAGTGGGAAAAACAACATCATTAGCTAATGTTTGTTAAGCACTTACTGTATTTAGGTATTGTGCCACGTGTTGTATGTGAGTTATAATTTTGATTCTCAAAACAATCCTATTGTTCAAATAGTTTCCCCATTTTGAAGTTAAAATAACAGAGCGAATTTATACAACTTCTCCAAAGTCACAAAGTTAATGAACCAATGATTCACTTCCAGCTAATCTGATGACTTTGATTTCAGTTTCAGTACATAAAGCACTTGCATCATAAGAGCTGATTTTTATCTTAGCATATGTTAGCTCTTTTAAGAGCGTCAGGACTTGAAAACTTAATGAATGAGGAGGTCAGAAAGAGCTATAGCCTTGGGGTCAGAAGCACCCATGTCCCTCTCCAGCTCTACCAATTTCAGGTTGTGAAACTGATGGTGAATTGTCTAACCTGACTCTTAGCTTATACATTTTTTTGCATAATGGGATTAATAATATCTCATATTTCATTGGTTTTAGTATGGATCACACAAGGCATAAAATTACAGAATGCTTTGCAAATTAAATGTTATCAAATGCCACCCTGGTCAGCCCTTCTCTGGAAGATCAGGGGCACCCCTAGGTTTCCATTCAGGTTCTATCCAACTTTTTTTCCCATCTACTTGCATTTGCTGTCTGCCTTGTCAGGGTGACTAGCATAGGCTCCAAAAACTTGGCTGCCTTGTGATTTGAATATCCATGAAGCTCAAATTAAAAGAGCCACAGCTTTAAATGGTCAAGGGAACCAGAGACCAAGGTGTATTGATTCTATCTTCAAGGGAAATCTTAACCCACTAGATTCACTGTGTTCTAGCTCATGCCAGAAATTTGCTAATGCACTTTCAGAGCTGATAAGAGGTTTAGAAATGCCAAACATAGTCAGTTTTTATATAAACAAGGCATTTGTTTGGATTTAGTGAGATAATACATGCAATGACAAAACACTTCCCGGTGCTATGTTAATATAATGTTACATAGTTTTTGTTGTACTAACATCAACCAAGATTCATTCATCCTTTTTAGTCAGTTTACTGTTAAGTCATAAGTAAGAAAACACAGAGTTTTTATTTCAAGATCTCCATTTCTTTTTTGAGAACTAACTTATTTGTAAAACAGGGATAACAATCTCTTTCCCATTTATCTAGGAGTTTTGGGGGGATAGAAGCAGAGTAATAGCTCTGACTGTGCTTTGAATGTAAAAGGGATGAAGTTTTTACATTAACTATAGTCATGCATCACTCTAATTTGATAGATCAATGAGATATAACTGGGGAGGGCATGTCTGTTAAAAACTGTGTAACGCATCCAAATGCCAAAAAGAAATTGCTTTTAAGTTATTCAAGATTTTGAATTATCTATCCTTTTGCTGGGTTTTCTGAGTGGGCTGCCATGTGCTCCCTCTTTGGAGCAGAAGGTCTTATCTCAGACCTTTGGAGATGGCACAGATGGAATTCAGAAATATAAAACCCAAGCTGAAAGTCAAGCTTGGATCTTAAGTCTCTCCCCAGCCAGCTGGTTCCCTTTGGAGACCCAGGCTGTTTCTGTTAACACAGACTGAACAGGCACTTCAATGTCTTCCTTAAGAGCAATTTCTAAAACTTATCAGAAAACTCTGAGGGGATCAGGAATGGTCCGAACTCACAGGTTTGCAGGCAAAGGAGCAGGATCCATAGGTAATGCCGAGCCATCTTCCTCCAGGGTTTAATCTTCTGTGGACAAGAATGGCAATATTCTAACAGTGAGTTTCACTTGAGTTTTCTTGCTCCCTTTTATAGCCACGTTTAAGGAAGGAAGTGTGAGTTAACGGATTTTGGAAACATTGACAGTTTCTTTTCTGTTAGATAACATAAAGTGCCTAGCATTAATTAATCATTTATTCAATAAATACTTATTGAATGCCTACTATGTGCTGGGAAGTATTCTGGGCACTGGTGAGATAAAAAGCAACAAAGCAATTGACCTCTCTCCTTTCATAGAGCTTATATTCCTGTTGGGCAGACCAACACCTAAACAGGCAATTCCAAGGTAGTGTGGTAAGTGTTGCAATAGAGAAAATAGGGAGCCACTGAGGAAGCAGTGGGGGTCTCTAACCCAGGCTAGGAGAGTGTGGAGAAGGGTTTCTGAAGGAACTACCAACAAGCTGAGACGCAGCTGATAAGTAATCAGCGTTAGTAGGTGAAAGGTTGTGGGGGATGGGGACTAGGAAGTATTGATGTGCTACCTTAAATGGTAGCAACTAATGTTACGTAATTATAGTTAGATATGATAATATATAATAGAATTACATATAGTCTACTACATATAGTTATAAAATTATTTATATTGTATAACACATCATATAGAATATATACTTTATATATTATATATAATAGGCATATAAATAAATAGCATATTATATATAATTCTATTGGTTATATAAATTATATATTATGCATATAATATCTGATATAATTATATTATGATTGAGCTAGATGTAGCACAGGACTGTTCTCTTAATAGAGCCCACCGATAGGAAGAATAACTAGGGCTTTTGTATGTGTGGGGGGCTTTAGGAAGTGGGATGGAAATAAATACGTGGGTGCAGAAGCCAAACAATTTAAACTTGAACCCAGCTGTCTTGGGGAATGCTGTGAAAGATGAGGACCCAGTCCCTGAGCCTTGGGGGAAGTAAGATTGTGTGTAGTTTTTCCCACTGAGAGGAGCTGTCAGCCAGCTAGCTCATTTCTCAGCAACCTGAGCCCCCAAAGTCATCCAGTGGACAACCCTGCACATTATTCTCCCCATGCATTTGTTCAGTATTGAATAGTTGAGTGCCTTTACGTAGACACAGTGACCTAGGCAGCTGTTTGGGACCAAAGAAGAACAGAGAGTAAAAATGAAATTTCCCAAATTCATTATTTCATTTCAGAAAGCAAAATCATATTGCATTCACATTTTTACCAAGCATGTCCTGGAGTATGTAATTACCACTTATGCAAAAATACACATCTATCATATATTAGTTGCACAGAGAAGGAAGAAAGAATAGGAAGCTGCCAAGAGCTGCTGAAAAGCTGGCTTTGTATCATCCTCCTTCCTTCTGCTTTCTTAGTAGGAGTGCCGATCTTCCCTTGCCATTTGAAACTCTTGCTTGGTCTCATGTCTATGTCTTTAGAAATCCCAGATTCGTATCCTACTTAAGGACTTACTTCATGTTGAGCCTGGACCCCTTTCTTCTCTGTCTTTCAGCCTTAGGCTGCCAGACAACTATTGTATTTTTATGGGGAAGTACTAGCTTTTGAGACTTCTTCTCTTGATATGATGTAGAAGGATATGAAAGTCCTTCTATTCCATGGTAACAAGAAAACCAAAATAGAAATCATACTTTTCTATAGGATATGCAATGAATGGTGCATGCAAAAAACCCTTGATAGACTGAATTCCAGAGAGAAACATGCCTTTTGTAGAAGAACAAAGAGCCAAATAGCTTGAGACCTGGGGAAGAATTCTGGTCTTGGGTACAGACCAATAGAAAAGAGAGCCTGATATGAACAGAGACTTTGAGAAGAAGGACAAATTAGGTGAAACTTAGGTGGCAGTATGGGCTGGCAAGACAGGCTGGAAACTGGAAGAGCCTCCAGTGCAAAATCAAATTGTTTTGCCCAATAATTCCAATAATCCCTATCCCCTCCAGAATTTTGCTGAGAAAGAGGTACTGAGACAGGACTAGGAAACAGAGACAAATTGTATGGTACCGCATAGTCCATAATAGTTGGATTATAGAATTTTAATGTGAAAGTAAACCAAAAATGCTGAAACTATTGCCAAATACTTACCACCCCAAACATTGGTAAGATCTAGAAGGCAATGGTGATGAAGGAAGTTGGGGGTTAGGCTAATTACAGGTGAATTCAATTTAATTAAAACTGAGGATCTATCCCAGTTCAATTTAATTCTAAGGGAAATGTTAATGATCAGCTTTGCACTAAAATTGCCAGGCAGAAGGAAGGGATTAGATTCCCAGGGAAATAAATAAAGCAAAGCAAAACAAAAAATATTACATTTGAATGTATGCTATTCTTGTTTTAAAGTCTTTTTATCTGATATCAGTATAGCTATTCCATAGCCTAACATATCATTTTCCATCCCTTCACATTCAGCCAGTGTGTGGCCTTCCAGCTAAAGTGATGTATATCAAATTACATAATGATAAATGGGTCAATCCAACAAGAGGATATAACATTTGTAAATATTTATGCACCCAACACAGGAGATCTAAATATAGAAACCAAATATTTACAAACCTAAAGGGAGAAATAGATAGCAATGTAATAATAGTAGAGGACTTAATATCCCACTTACATCAATAGAGAGATCACACAACAGATAAACAATAAAGAAACATCAACTTTAAATGACACATTAGATCAGAAGGACTTAACAGACATATACAGAACATTCTATCCAAAAACAACAGAATACACATACTGCTCAAGTTCACATGAAACGTTTTCTAGGACAGATCATATGTTAGGCCACAAAAGAAGTCTTAATAAATTTAAGAGGATTTAAATAACATTGAGCAGCTTTTCCACCCACAATGGTACCAAACTAGAAATTAATTACATGAAGAAGTCTGGAAAAGTCACAAATATGTGAAGATTAAACAACATACAATTGAGCAGCCAGTGGGTCAGAAAAGAAACCAAAAGAGAAATTTTAAAAATACTTTGAAATAATGAAAACTGAAATATAACATACCGAAATTTGTGGCATGCATCAAAAGCAGTTCCAATAGGGAAGTTGATAGTGATAAATGTTTACCTTAAAAAATAAAAGTCTCCAATAAGCTAATTAACTTTACACCTCAAGGAACCAGAAAAATAGGAACAAATGAGTCCAAAGTTAGTAGAAAAAAGGAAATAACAAAGACTAGAGCAGAAATAAATGATAGACTAAAAAGACAATAGAGAATATCAGTGAAACTAGGGGCTTGTTCTTTGAAAAGATAAACAAAAATTATGAGACTTTGGCTAGACTCACAAGAAAAAAGGACTAAAATAGAATCAGCAATGACAGAGATGTTACAGTTGATACCACAGAAATACAAAGGATCATAAGGGACAACTATGAACAATTATGTCAAAGTACAACCTACCTAGACTGAATCATAATGAAATGGAAAATCTTAACAGACAAATTACTAGTAAGGAGATTAAACCAGTAATTTAAAAAACCTGCCAAGAAATAAAAGTATAGGACCAGACAGCCTCACTGGTGAATTCCACCAAATATTCAAAGAAGAATTAATAGTAATCCTCAAACTCTTCCAAAAAATAGAAGAGGATGAAACTTATTTTATGCAGCCAGCATTAGCCTGATGCCAAAACCAAAGATGTCACAAGAAAAGAAATTACAGGCCAATATCTTCAACAAACATAGATGCAAAACTTTTTTTACATAACAAAATATTAACAAGCCAAATTCAACAATACATTAAAAGAATTATATATCATGATCTCAAGTGGGACTTATTCCAAGAAAGAAGAATGGTTCAACACCCACAAATCAGTCAATGTGATATACATCATAAACAAATTGAATGGTAAAAATCATTATGATCATCTCAGTAGATGCAGAAAAAGCATTTGACAAAACCCAACATCCATTCATGATAAAAACTCAACAAAGTGGATATAGAGGGAATGCACTTCGATACAGTAAAGACAAGTGCTCAGCTAACATTGTACTCAACAGTGAAAAGCTGAAAACTTGTTCTCTAAATTCAGGAACAAGGAAAGGTTGCCCACTCTCACCACCCCCTTTCAACATAGTGATAGAAGTCCTAACCAGAGTAATTAGGCTTGAAAAATAAATGAAAAGCATCCAAATAGGAAAGAAAGAACTGAAACTGTTTACAGATGACATGATATCATACATACCCTAAAGAATCCACCAAAAAGTTGTTAGAAGTAATAAGTGACTTCTGCAAAGCGAATAAATGATTGAGCAAAAATTGATAATCAGTACACAAAAATATGTTGTGTTTCTTTATACCAGTAATGAAATATCAGAAAGAGAAATTAAGAAAAAATCCCATTTACCATTGTATCAAAAAGAATTAAATACCTCGGAATAAATTTGACCAAGGAGGTAAAAGACCTCTTTATTGAAACCAACAAGACATTCATGAAAGAAACTTAAGATACACAAATAAATGGTAAGATAGTCCATGTTCAAGGATTAGGAGAATCAATATTGTTAAAATGTCTATTCTACCCAAACCAATTTACAGGTTCAATGCAATCTTTATCAAAATTCCAATGGCATTTTTCACAGAAATAGAAAAAATAATCCTAAATTTTATATGGAATCACAAAAGACCTTGAACAGCCAAAGCAATCTTGAGAAAGAAGAACAAAGCTAGAAGCAACATGCCCCCTGATTTCAAACTATATTACAAAGCTATAGTAATTAATTATGGTACTGATATAAAAACAGACACATAGATCAATAGAACAGAACAAAGAGTCCATAAATAAACTCACACGTATATGGTCAGTTAAGTTATGACAAAGAGGCAAGAATATAGAATGGAGAAAGGATAGTTCTTCAATAACTGGTGCCGGGGAAACTGGATATTCATATGCAAAAGAATAGAAAGAACATTTATATTCTACTCTCTAAGCGAATTTCAATTATACAATACAGTGTCATCAACTATAGTCACCATGTTTTACATTAGCTCATCAGACTTTATTCATATTTTGGCTGAGAATTTACTGACATTTTTATGAACCTCTCCCAATTTCCCCTAGCATCCAGCCCCTAGAAACCACACTTATACGGTCTTTCTGCGAGTTTGACATTTTCTTTTAGATTCCACAATAAATGATATAATACAGTATTTGTGTTTCTGACTTTCCTCTGTTAGAATAATGTACTCAAGATCCATTCATATTGTCACAAATGGCAGAATTTCCTTCTTTCTCATGGTTGAAAAATATTCCTTTATTTATTTTACCACATCATTACCCATTCATCCAGTGATACACACGTAAGTTGTTTCCCTATTTTGGCTATTGTGGGTAATGCAGCAATGAACATGGTAAAGCAGATATCTCTTCAATATCCTGTTTTAATTTCTTCTGGATATCTACCCATAAGTGAGATTGCTGGATCATATGATAGTTCTATTTTTAATTTTTAAAGGAAACTTCATGTTGTTTTCTATTCCATAGTGGCTACACCAATTTATGTTCACACCACCAGTATACAACAATTCACTTTTCTCCGCATCCCTGCCAATACTTGTTATGTCTTGTCTTCTTTGTGACAGCCAGTCTAACAAGTGTGAGGTCGTATCTCATCATGGTTTTGTTTTGCATTTCCCTGATAATGATATTGAGAATCTTTTTACATACCTGTTGGCTATTTGTATGTCTTCTTTGGATAGATAACATGCCTGTTTTTTAAATCAGTTTGTTTGGGTTTCTTTTGTTTGCTATTGAGTTATGTAGATATTGCTATTGGACATGGTTATATTGCATGTGGATATGGGTATATGCTATTGAGTTATATTTTGAATATTAACCACTTATAGTATATGTGGTTTGAAATATTTTCTTCCACTTCTTAAGTTGCATTTAAATTTTGCTGATGTTTTTCCTCTGCTGTGCAGAAGTTTCAGTTTAATGTAGTCCATCTTGCTGATTTTTTCTTTTGTTCCTTTGCATTTAGTGTCAAATACAAGAAATCCTTGCTAAGACCTATGTCAAGGAGCTTCCCTCCTATGCTTTCTTCTAGTCTTATGGTTTCTGGTCTTACATTTTTAAATCCATTTTGAGTTGATTTTTTTATATAGTGTAGGATAGGGGTCCAGTTTCATTCTTTTGCATGAGAATATCCAGTTCTACCAACATCATTTATTGAAGAGATTATCCTTTCCCAATTGTATATTCTTGGTTCCTTTGCCATAAATTAATTGGCCATATATGCATGAACTTATTTCTGAGCATTCTTTTCTGTTCCATTAATCTGTGTTTGTTTTGATGCCAATACATACTGTTTTAATTACTATAGCTTTGTAATATAATTTGAAATGAGGAAGTATGCTGCCTCCAGCTTTGTTCTTTCTAAAGATTGCTGTGGCTATTCAGGGTCTTTGTGGTTCTATATAAATTTTAGGATTGTTTTTCTATTTCTATGAAAAATGTAATTGGAATTTTCACATGGATTGCATTGAATCTTTAGATTGCTTTGGGTAGCATGGACATTTTAGCAGTATTAATTCTTCTAAACCATGAATATGAAATATATCTCCATTTATTTGTGCTCTTTACTTTCTTTCATTAATGTCTTATAGTTTTCATTTACAGATCTTTCACCTTCTTGGTTAAACTTATCCCTAGGTATTTTATTCTTTCTGATTCTATTACACCTGATTCTTGATTTGTTACCATCTTTAATTCCATGTTTGGGAATTCTTTACACTAGAGAAAAGGTAGATTAAAACAAAACAAAGCAGGAGAGTGAAACCCTGTGGGATGTAATTATGATTGGAAGAAAAAGAAACTGAGAAAGAATTGTTAAAGTGGTCGGAGGAAAACCAGAGAGGTGAGATCATGCAATTCCAACAAGGAAGAGTTTGCATAAGAAAGGAGTGTTAAAACATTTTTAATTCAACAGATGCTTTAAAGATAAATGAATGAGCATACACAATTTTCTAGTGTTAGGCAACTGATAACAATAAAAAGACATACTATCATTTATTGAGTGCCAAATGTGTTTCCAGGACTAATTTAAGTATTTCTAGATGAGAAACAGTTGAAGGAATTGGGGTTGATTGGCGTGGGGCTGGGGTTAAGACAGCAAATGGG
Organism: Manis javanica; assembly: GCF_040802235.1. Classification (NCBI taxonomy): domain Eukaryota; kingdom Metazoa; phylum Chordata; class Mammalia; order Pholidota; family Manidae; genus Manis; species Manis javanica. The sequence goes on along the minus strand of NC_133169.1, from coordinate 7,070,976 downwards.
ACAGTGAGAAAATCATGGCCAGATATTTGAAATGCTGCTTGGACAATGGAGTCAGTGCCTCCTTAAGACAGAACCAGTCACCAGGGAGCTTGTTCCAGAAAGCCAACTGCAGTTGACATAAGGACTTACCCACTAACAGCTTGTAGTCATCCCACAATAGACAGAAGAGTTCAAAGTAAAAGTGGATGGAAGTCTGATAAAGATTTTATTGTGGGAATTTTTCTTTATGCAGTTGAATCTTGAATGTCCCCAAACAAAAATTTTAAAATTCTGTTTCCGTCTTATGAAATCCTCCCAGCTATGTGGTATGTAGGGTCATGAACTGAGATGTTGTTTCTCTAATAGATTTGTTTTTCTAACTGGATTAAAAACCATGAGCAGCAGCATATGGGTAACCTAACATGATAAATATCAGTGAGGGAGGGGATAAATGCTGTGAAAATTTTGGTCTTCTCAGCATGCAACTGAATTGAAAGGAACTAATCACTTTTTATATTAACAAATAAAAACCTATTTTGGAGTCATGAGAAACAAAGACACTTGTGTTTAACTGTTGATCAGAGAGAGCATGAAACATCAGCTATACCTTTTAACACTCTCTCTAGCTATTTGGAGAAAATTGAGAACAGTAAGCACCCTACACACACACACACACACACACACACACACGCACAAGTACACACACTCCTAAATTAGGTGCTCAGAATCCATGATTAGCATCTAATCTATATTTTCAGTGCATAGGGAGAGGTTCAAATGTTAAATAAAACTCATTTTTTTCTTCCTCTTTCCTCCTCTCTCTTCCTCTTTTTCTTTCCTTGTTTTCCAAAAATGATTTCATGAGAAGAGAACTAACTTAAAACAATAAGGTCAATGTTAGTTAAAAAATACATTCTTCTACAAATTCCAGGAATCGGGCATTACAGACCGATACAGCTAAAAAAACAAACAAACAGGAAATTTGGCAACTATGTACCAGGAATAATTCTATGTTACAATTTTACTTACAAAAAATACAAAATCATGGAATTATGCAGAATAAAAAAGAGAAAAACGAATGTGTCTACCAGAAGGGACACTACAGTGGCTCTGAGTGAAAAGTCAATCTGCCCCTTGTTCTTTGGACTGTCCTCTTTTCTCTGTCCATCCTTCTTCTCCAGTTCCTACCTCCTTACTAGACAGCAATCCAAACACACACATACACTCTACAACCCAGTCTCTAGAGTATATTCACCATAAACCATTCTTATTTTCTTTCCTCCCATTAAAAGCAGAATTTACTGAAATCTCCATATATTGTCATTCTCCCTTACCCTACTTTACTTTCTTATTTCAGCCCTCTCCAACACATTTCCTAACTCCACTAAAACTCCTTCTGTCAAAGGGGTGATTAGTTTATTACAAAGAAAATAGGATAATCAGCGGAAGGTTAGGACTAGGAGAAAAGAATCAATGTCTTTAAAAATATATGACTTCACTTACATGTGGAATCTAAACCAAACCAAACCAAACCAAACAGAAATAGACTCATAGACACTGAGAAGCCACTGGTGGTTACCCTGGGGGAGGCGTTGGGGTGGGTGGATGAAATAGGTGAAAAGGATAAAGAGGCACAAAATCTCAATCATAATGTAAATCAGTCATGGGAATGAAAGTACAGCATAGAGAATACAATCAATAATATTGTAATATCTTTCTATGTTGACAGTAACTACATTGGTTGGGGTGACCATTTAGCAATGTAGATGACTATTGAATCACTATATTATATACTTGAAGTCAATATTATATTGTGTACCAACGTCAATAAAAGAAGAATTATGTTCAGCAAGATTTAGAACAAAGTAAATCCATCAAAATGAAAAAGATCAATGTCTTTAAATGTTTGGAGGGTTTTCAGGTAGAAGGATTAGATTTTGGTTTACTCAGTTGCAAGTAGAAGAATGGGACTAGTGGAGGTGAGGGGTAGACGGAGGGGGCCGTGATAGGAGGACATTTGATCCATTTAAAGAAATTTCAACAACCAGGGGTGCCCTGTACCTCACTGAAGCAGTGAGTGTCTGCTCACTATCGGAGGTGGCGAAGCGTGAGTTTACACTATTATGGATGTGGTAGAGGAAATGGGCAGAATTGATCACCTTTAAGGTCTTTTCCAACCCTGCTACCCATAATCCTATGAACAGAAATGTTTGATTTGTGCTCCCAAAGGATCTTTGGGAGCAAGAAATGGCAAGAAATTTTTAAAAAGCACTGCCTTTCACTTGACCTAACAATCTTCGTGTCATTTTCCAAATCATCTCACACCCTCTGTGCCAAACCCAAACCCAGGGGCCCTTTCTAAGCTCTTCCTCCTCAGCGGTCTCTGGAATAATGACGGCCTCGTCCACCCGGGAATCTCCGCTGTTGCCTTCTGCGACACCAAGTGATCTTATTTGTGTCCCTGGCTGTGTGTTAAGTTCTTCTGCCTTTCAGGTGTGCATATGCATTATTATCAACAGTCTATCTACCTTCTTCTTTTTCACTTCTTAGTCTCACATTCAAAGTGCAACTACAATGAAGGTAACTCCTACCTCGGTTCTATTTTCTTTCTTTCTTTTTTTTTGAGAGGGCATCTCTCATATTTATTGATCAAATGGTTATTAACAACAATGAAGTTCTGTATAGGGGAGTCAATGCTCAATGCACAATCATTAATCCACCCCAAGCCTAATTCTCATCAGTCTCCAATCTTCTGAAGCATAACGAACAAGTTCTTACATGGTGAACAAATTCTTACATAGTGAATAAGTTCTTACCTGGTGAACAGTACAAGGGCAGTCATATCACATAAACTTTCGGTTTTGATCACGCATTATGAACTGTAAACAATCAGGTCAAATATGAATATTCATTTGATTTTTATATTTGATTTATGTATTGGATCCCACATTTCTCCCTTTATTATTATTATTATTTTTATTTTTAATAAAATGCTGAAGTGGTAGGTAGATGCAAAATAAAGGTAGAAAACATAGTTTAGTGTTGTAAGAGAGTAAATGTAGATGATCAGGTGTGTGCCTGTAGACTATGTGCTAATCCGAGCTAGACAAGGGCATTAAAACATCCACAGATGCAGAAGATTTCTCTCAAAACAGGGGAGGTGAGGTTCTAAGCCTCACCACTGTTGATCCCCAATTTCTCACCTGATGGCCCCCCTGCGACTGTGCCTGTCTTAGGTTGTTCCTCCCTTGAGGAATCTTACCCGTCTCTGGCTAACCAGTCATCTTTCCGGGCCATACAGGGAAATGTAAAGTTGATAAGTGAGAGAGAAGCCATATTGTTTGAGAAGGTTAGCTTTTTACTTCTTTGCAGATTTATGCCCTGTGGCTTCCATGCCCAGCATTTGTCTTGAGGTATCTTTACCACTTCAAGGAATTATGATACTCGGTAAATTCGATATGAGGCACAAATTCTATTTAAGAGTTGTAATTAGAAAGGAAGAAGAAAAGCTGTAGAGGTAGCAGATGGAAGAAAACAGGAGGATTGATTATTTCTTTGACATATCTTCTTGTAGAGTAACTTAAGCATGTATAGGTTTTAAACTACTAATTAAATTGCACACACACATTAACATAATAGGAATACAGTTACATAACCAAAGCAGATCTATAATTACCATCCATCTCCAGTGAAGCCAGGAAAACCAGTTAGGCACCCTGGGCATTTGTGAGAATTTGTCTATGATATGATGGATATTGTCCAACTGTACTTGAACAGTCTGAGAGAAATCAGACAAATTAAAACAACCCATTCCTGGGAACTGTTCACATCCCATATGTTCTTTGAACAGTAGATAGTCTGTAGTTGTAAGATTTTGGAGCGCTACACCTTGCACTTCTCCTAATTCTTGATTGAGTTCCAATAGTATAGATCCAGTCAAATTTGTTGTTTTACTGAAAGCACAGGCCAGCTTAGATATTTCCTTCTTCATTCCAGTGGCAAGTCCAGGAACCAGTGGGATGGATGCAGCTACAACTGCAGCATCGCCTGGATCTTTGTTGAGGTTTTTTGATGAACATCTTCTGGTACGACTCTTCCAGAGAGTGCTGATGTTGGAAATTCTTCTTCATATCATATCTTAGTTCATTTTCTGGGTAGCCAAATTAGGCTTTGATCTTCTGTATAAACACAAACAGACCCTTTGCCCACACTTTGATACACCCTTTATACCATTGTGTAGAACTCATTGGAGGTCAGCATACAGGAACTGCTTTTGTTTTTTTAAGAGAGAGGAATATTATCAGAAAAGTGTACCTCCATAGCCGATCATCTGACACCCTTTAAGTGATCAAAATTAAGGATATTTAAAGCATGCATTAATCGTTGATTTACAGTTAGTTTTATCCTATCAAGGAGTAATCCCCCTTTTCTTTCTTTCCTTCTTTTTTTAATCTTTAATCTACACTTACATGAAGAATATTATGTTTACTAGACTCTCCCCTATACCAGGTCCACCCTATAAACCCCTTTACAGTCACTGTCCATCAGCATAGCAAAATGTTGTAGAATCACTACTTGTCCTCTCTGTGTTGTACAGCCCTCCCCTTTCTCCCACCCCCCATGCATGCTAATCTTAATACCCCCCTTCTTCTTCCCCCCCCTTATCCCTCCCTGCCCACCCATCCTCCCCAGTTCCTTTCCCTTTGGTACCTGTTAGTCCATTTTTGGGTTCTGTAATTCCGCTGCTGTTTTGTTCCTTCAGTTTTTCCTTTGTTCTTATACTCCACAGATGAGTGAAATCATTTGGTATTTCTCTTTCTCCGCTTGGCTTATTTCACTGAGCATAATACCCTCCAGGTCCATCCATGTTGCTGCAAATGGTAGGATTTGCCCTCTTCTTATGGCTGAGTAGTATTCCATTGTGTACATGTACCACATCTTCTTTATGCATTCATCTACCGATGGACATTTAGGTTGCTTCCAATTCTTGGCGATTGTAAATAGTGCTGCGATAAACATAGGGGTGCATCTGTCTTTCTCAAACTTGACTTCTGCATTCTTAGGGTAAATTCCTAGGAGTGGAATTCCTGGGTCAAATGGTAGGTCTGTTTTGAGCATTTTGATGTACCTCCATACTGCTTTCCACAATGGTTGAACTAATATACATTCCCACCAGCAGTGTAGGAGGGTTCCCCTTTCTCCACAGCCTCGCCAACATTTGTTGTTGTTTGTCTTTTGGATGGCAGCTATCCTTACTGGAGTGAGGTGATATCTCATTGTAGTTTTAATTTGCAATTCTCTGATAATTAGCGATGTGGAGCATCTTTTCATGTGTCTGTTGGCCATCTGTATTTCTTTTTTGGAGAACTGTCTGTTCAGTTCCTCTGCCCATTTTTTAATTGGGTTATTTGTTTTTTGTTTGTTGAAATGTGTGAGAGCTCTTTATATACTCTGGACGTCAAGCCTTTATCGGATCTGTCATTTTCAAATATATTCTCCCATACTGTAGGGTTCCTTTTTGTTCTATTGATGGTGTCTTTTGCTGTACAGAAGCTTTTCAGCTTAATATAGTCCCACTTGTTCATTTTTGCTGTTGTTTTCCTTGCCCGGGGAGATATGTTCAAGAAGAGGTCATCATGTTTATGTCTAAGAGGTTTTTGCCTATGTTTTTTTCTAAGAGTTTTATGGTTTCATGACTTACATTCAGGTCTTTGATCCATTTTGAATTTACTTTTGTGTATGGGGTTAGACAATGGTCCAGTTTCATTCTCCTACATATAGCTGTCCAGTTTTGCCAGCACCATCCGTTGAAGAGACTGTCATTTCCCCATTATTGTATGTCCATGGCTCCTTTATCAAATATTAATTGGCCATATATGTTTGGGTTAATGTCTAGAGTCTCTAATCTGTTCCACTGGTCTGTGGCTCTGTTCTTGTGCCAGTACCAAATTGTCTTGATTACTATGGCTTTGTAGTAGAGCTTGAAGTTGGGGAGTGAGATCCCCCCTACTTTATTCTTCTTTCTCAGGATTGCTTTGGCTATTCGGGGTCTTTGGTGTTTCCATATGAATTTTTGAATTATTTGTTCCAGTTCATTGAAGAATGTTGCTGGTAACTTGATAGGGATTGCATCAAATCTGTATATTGCTTTGGGCAGGATGGCCATTTTGACGATATTAATTCTTCCTAGCCATGAGCATGGGATGAGTTTCCATCTGTTAGTGTCCCCTTTAATTTCTCTTAAGAGTGACTTGTAGTTTTCAGGGTATAGGTCTTTCACTTCTTTGGTTAGGTTTATTCCTAGGTATTTTATTCTTTTTGATGCAATTGTGAATGGAATTGTTTTCCTGATTTCTCTTTCTATTGGTTCATTGTTAGTGTATAGGAAGGCTACAGATTTCTGTGGTTAATTTTGTATCCTGCAACTTTGCTGTATTCCGATATCAGTTCTAGTAGTTTTGGAGTGGAGTCTTTAGGGTTTTTTATGTACAATATCATATCATCTGCAAATAGTGACAGTTTAACTTCTTCTTTACCAATCTGGATTCCTTGTATTTCTTTGTTTTGTCTGATTGCCGTGGCTAGGACTTCTAGTAATATGTTAAATAACAGTGGGGAGAGTGGGCATCCCTGTCTAGTTCCCGATCTCAGAGGAACTGCTTTCATCTTCTCACTGTTCAGTATAATGCTGGCTGTGGGTTTATCATATATGGCCTTTATTATGTTGAGGTACTTGCCCTCTATTCCCATTTTGCTGAGAGTTTTTATCATGAATGGATGTTGAATTTTGTCAAATGCTTTTTCAGCATCTATGGAGATGATCATGTGGTTTTTGTCTTTCTTTTTGTTGATGTGGTGGATGATGTTGATGGATTTTCGAATGTTGTACCATCCTTGCATCCCTGGGATGAATCCCACTTGGTCATGGTGTATGATACTTTTGATATACTGTTGAATTCTGTTTGCTAATATTTTATTGAGTATTTTTGCATCTACATTCATCAGGGATATTGGTCTGTAATTTTCTTTTTTGGTGGGGTCTTTGCCTGGTTTTGGTATTAGGGTGATGTTGGCTTCATAGAATGAGTTTGGGAGTATTCCCTCCTCTTCTATTTTTTGGAAAACTTTAAGGAGAATGGGTATTATGTCTTCTCTGTGTGTCTGATAAACTTCCGAGGTAAATCCGTCCAGCCCCGGGGTTTTGTTCTTGGGTAGTTTTTTGATTACCGTTTCAATTTCTTTGCTCGTAATTGGTTTGTTTAACTTTTGTGTTTCTTCCTTGGTCAGTTTTGGGAGGTTGTATTTTTCTAGGAAGTTGTCCATTTCTTCTAGGTTTTCCAGCTTGTTGGCATATAGGTTTTCATAGTAGTCTTTAATAATTCTTTGTATTTCTGTGGAGTCTGTCACGATTTTTCCATTCTCATTTCTGATTCTGTTGATTTGTGTTGATTCTCTTTTTCTCTTAATAAGTTTGGCTAGAGGCTTATCTATTTTGTTTATTTTCTCAAAGAACCAGCTCTTGGTTTCGTTGATTTTTGCTATTGTTTTATTCTTCTCAATTTTGTTTATTTCTTCCCTGATCTTTATTATGTCTCTCCTTCTGCTGACTTCAGGCCTCATTTGTTCTTCTTTTTCCAGTTTTGATAATTGTGATGTTAGACTATTCATTTGGGATTGTTCTTCCTTCTTCAAGTGTGCCTGGATCGCGATATACTTTCCTCTTAAGACTGCTTTCGCTGTGTCCCACAGAAGTTGGGGCTTTGTGTTGTTGTTGTCATTTGTTTCTATATATTCCTTGATCTCTATTTTGATTTATTCATTGATCCATTGATTATTTAGAAGCATGTTGTTAAGCCTCCATGTGTTTGTGAGCCTTTTTGTTTTCTTTGTAGAATTTATTTCTAGTTTTATACCTTTGTGGTCTGAAAAATTGGTTGGTAGAATTTCAATATTTTGGAATTTACTGAGGCTCTTTTTGTGGGCTAGTATGTGGTCTATTCTGGAGAACGTTCCATGTGCACTTGAGAAGAATGTATATCCTGTTGCTTTTGGATGTAGAGTTCTATAGATGTCTATTAGGTCCATCTGTTCTAGTGTGTTGTTCAGTGCCTCTGTGTCCTTACTTATTTTCTGCCTGGTGGATCTATTCTTTGGGGTGAGTGGTGTGTTGAAGTCTCCTAAAATGAATGCATTGCAGTCTATTTCTCTCTTTAGTTCTGTTAGTATTTGTTTCACATATGCTGGTGCTCCTGTGTTGGGTGCATATATATTTAGAATGCTTATATCCTCTTCTTGGATGGAGCCCTTTATCATTATGTAGTGTCCTTCTTTATCTCTTGTTACTTTCTTTGTTTTGAAGTCTATTTTGTCTGATATTAGTAGTGCAACCCCTGCTTTCTTCTCGCTGTTGTTTGCCTGAAATATGTTTTTCCATCCCTTGACTTTTAGTCTGTGCATGTCTTTGGGTTTGAGGTGAGTTTCTTGCAAGCAGCATATAGATGGGTCTTGCTTTTTTATCCATTCTATTACTCTATGTCTTTTGATTGGTGCATTAAGTCCATTTACATTTAGGGTGACTATTGAGAGATATGTACTTTTTGCCATTGCAGGCTTTAAATTCGTGGTTACCAAAGGTTCAAGGTTAGCTTCTTTAGTATCTTACTGCCTAACTTAGCTCGCTTATTGAGCTGTTATATACACTGTCTGGAGATTCTTTTCTTCTCTCCCTTCTTATTCCTCCTCCTCCATTCTTCATATGTTGTGTGTTTTGTTCTGTGCTCTTTTTAGGAGTGCTCCCATCTAGAGCAGTCCCTGTAAGATGCCCTGTAGAGGTGGTTTGTGGGAAGCAAATTCCCTCAGCTTTTGCTTGTCTGGGAATTGTTTAATCCCGCCATCATAATTAAATGATAGTCGTGCTGGATACAGTATCCTTGGTTCAAGGCCCTTCTGTTTCATTGTATTAAATATATCATGCCATTCTCTTCTGGCCTGTAGGGTTTCTGTCGAGAAGTCTGATGATAGCCTGATGGGTTTTCCTTTATAGGTGACCTTTTTCTCTCTAGCTGCCTTTAAAACTCTTTCCTTGTCCTTGATCCTTGCCATTTTAATTATTATGTGTTTTGGTGTTGTCCTCCTTGGATCCTTTCTGTTGGGGATTCTGTGTATTTCCGTGGTCTGTTCGATTATTTCCTCCCCCAGTTTGGGGAAGTTTTCAGCAATTATTTCTTCAAAGACACTTTCTATCCCTTTTCCTCTCTCTTCTTCTTCTGCTACCCCTATAATACGGATATTGTTCCTATTGGATTGGTCACATAGTTCTCTTAGTATTGTTTCATTCCTGGAGATCCTTTTATCTCTCTCTATGTCAACTTCTATACGTTCCTGTTCTCTGGTTTCTATTCCTTCAATGGCCTCTTGCATCTTATCCATTCTGCTTATAAATCCTTCCAGGGTTGTCTCACTTCTGTGATCTCCTTCCTGGCATCTGTGATCTCCCTCTGGACTTCATCCCATTGCTCTTGCATTTTTCTCTGCAGCTCCATCAGCATGTTCATGATTTTTATTTTGAATTCTTTTTCAGGAAGACTGGTTAGGTCTGTCTCCTTCTCAGGTGTTGATTCTGTGATCTTTGTCTGCCTGTAGTTTTGCCTTTTCATGGTGATAGAGATGGTTTGCAGAGCTGGTACGAGTGACGGCTGGAAGAGCTTCCCTTCTTGTTGGCTTGTGGCCTTTTCCTGGGAGAATAGCGACCTCTAGTGGCTTGTGCTGGGCAGCTGTGCGCAGACAGGGCTTCTGCTTCCTGCCCGGCTGTTATGGAGTTTATCTCCACTGTTGCGGTGAGCGTGGCCTGGCTCTGGCTGCTGCTCCAAAATGGTGGATCCCTGTTGGAGGGGGAGCGGCCAGGAGGCTATTTATCTCCATAAGGGGCCTCTGTGCTCCCTGCTGCCCAGGGGGTTAGAGTGCCCAGAGATCCCCATATTCCCTGCCTCTGGACTAAGTGTCCTGCCCTGCCCCTTTAAGACTTCCATAAAGCACTCTCCAAACCAAAACAACAACAGCAACAAAAAACAACAAAAAAAATTAAATAAATAATTTAAAAAAAAAAGAAAAATGCATGATTTTCTTTGTCCTCAGGCGCCGGTCTCAGGCACCTGCTCACCAGTTTTTCTGCCCTGTTTCCCTAGTATTGTGGTCCCTGTCCCTTTAAGACTTCCAAAAAGCACTCACCAAAAAAAAAAAAAAATGGCCGCTCCTGTTTCTTTGTTCTCCGGCGTCGTCCTCAGGCACCTGCTCACTGGTCCTGCCGCCTGTTTCCCTAGTATCCAGGACCCCATGCATGCACTGTGTCTGTGCTCTGGTCTGGATGGCTGGGGCTGGGTGTTCAGCAGTCCTGGGCTCCCTCCCCCTCCCTGCTGACTCCTCTCCTCCCACTGGGGGCTGGGGGGAGGGGCGCTCGGGTCCCGCGGGGCCGGGGCTTGTATCTTACCCCCTTCGTGAGGCACTGGGTTCTCACAGGTGTGGATTTGGTCTGGATGTTGTCCTGTGTCCTCTGGTCTCTATTTTAGGAAGAGTTGTCTTTGTTATAGTTTCACAGATATATGTGTTTTTGGGAGGAGATTTCTGCTGCTCTACTCATGCCACCATCTTGGCTCCCTCCCCTTGGTTCTATTTTCTTACTCATCGCTACAGTCTCTCATCTGTGGCTACCTCGTGGAGATTTTTAACATCGTTGCCCATGTTACTTCAAACTTCTTACCTAAAGCAAGCTTACTCCCTTCACTCTTGAGGTCTGTTTGGTGCCCCCCTATGTACTTACTGAAGATCTTTTTCTTCCTGTCCTTCGGGTGACTATTACACATTCTGGTTTTCCCAGTCATTGCCCCAGTGATGTTATTAACAGCATCTTTTTATTTTCAGTAGATCATGTGGTTGTCTACCTATCATAATATTTTAATTGCCTGTGTCCTTTGTATCTCCCACTGGATGACGAGGACACTAACACGTAGTAAGAACTTCGCTGTTTGTTGGCTGGGTGAAGCACTGAGTGAAATTAGAAGTCCTCTGTGAAATAAAAATATTGCCTGTTCACCTTGATTAGAATCTGTCATCAATCCACACTGGGCCTCCTTATCTCTAAAGGGAGGTGTCAACTCTCCCCCACTGCCTGTAAGGGTTGTGAACTGATGCACAGCCAGCTACAGTTTCACCAAGTCTGTGACTCAGGCCCACATCCTTGGGGTGCAAGAGAGCTGGCTTTGACTATAACGGAGCTGAGAGGATTATACTGTGACACCCCCCTCTGGTGGCTGCTGTGTAGAACTCTTCACAAACACCTTTCTGGTTATAGCCAGGTGTAGCCTACCTCGAAGCTGGGAGTTCTCCAGCTCTCAACCCAGATTTCACTTGGGTTGGAGGTAGGGTTTGGGCATCAGTATTTTTAAAAAGCTACCTGGGTAACTCTAATATTTAGATAACTTAGGAAATTTTGGCAGGTATGGGACATGCTTAAGTGACCAGTGATCCTTTTTGAAATGATTTTTTTCACCTTTTGAAACATAATATAGTTGATATACAATATTACATTGGTTTCAGATGTACAACATAGTGATTCCATATTTATACACACTACTAAAAGTTTGCCATGGTAAGTGTAGTTACCCCATGTTACCATACCAAGATATTATATCATTGGTTATATTCTCTGTGCTGTACTTCCATTCTTGTAATTTATTTTATAAGTTGAAGTTTATCTCCTTCACCTGTTTTACTCATTACCCAACTCCCTCCACCCCATGGTAACCAATAATCTCCTGTCAGCATTTATGGGTCTATTTCTTTTTTGTTTGTTTGTTTTTTGGATCTGCTTTCATATAAGTGAAATCATATGGTATTTGTCTCTCTCTCTGTCTGACTTATTTAACTGAGCATAATACCTTCTAGGTCCATCCATGTTGTCACAAATGGCAAGATTTTATTCTTTTTTATGACGGAGTAATATTCCATTTTGTCTATGTACCACCTCTTCTTTATCCATTCATCTATCAATGGACACTTACTAGGGTTGCTTCCATATCTTGGTTATTGTAAACATAGGTGCAGTGAACATAGGTGTGTATATATCTTTTTGAACTGGTGATTTTTGTTTTCTTCAGGTAAATTCCCAGAAGTGGAGTTCTTAGATTGTATGGTATTGCTATTTTTAGTGTTTTGAGAAAACTCCATACTGCTTTCCATAGTGGCTGCACCATTTTACGTTCCCACCAACAGTGTAGGAGGGTTCCCTTTCCTCCACGTCCTCGTCAACACCTGTTAGTTCTTGCCTTCTGGATAGTGGCCATTCTGACTGGCGTGAGGCGGTATCTCATTGTGCTTTCAATTTGCACTTCCCTGATGATGAGTGATACTGAGTATCATTTCCCAAAAGACAAGTTTTGATAGATCTACTTCTCAGTGTACAGAAGTATCTTTAGTCTCCATAAAAATAACTGGGAACCAGTATGTTTCTAGATCGGTGATCCTCCATTTCATGGTTTTCTATTAGTGGGAAGATTTTGTCCACCAGGGAATGCTTGGCAATGTCTGGAGGCATTTATGACTTAATGATCAGGGCCAGGAGATGTGCTGCTGGCATCTAGTGGGTAGAGGCCACCAGGGATGCTGGGAAACATCATGTGATGCCCCAGGAGAGCCCCCATGACAGACAATTACCAGGACCAAAACATCAGCAGTGCTACGGTTGAGAAACCCTGCACTATTGCCCCACAAGGGGAAATTGGAGTTCAGGCAAGGCAGTTTCTCTGGCAGTGACAAAAATAGACCATCCTTTAAACTCAGTTCTCTTCTTCATGTGATGCAAGGCTCCTGACTTTGGTGAAGAGGGCACAGAGCCAACCAACCCTTACCCACGCCTCAAGAAGAAGCGACCCCGTGGCTCATCAGACCCGACTGCCACCTTCAGTGTGTCATACCTACAGCTACAGACACACGAGGCCGTGAAACGTGTCTTGCCATACTGCTGTTATGAATCCTCCATAACCAGACAAAAATGCACCTTTCTGATGCACAGCCAGCTACAGTTTCATCAAGTCTGTGACTCAGGCCCACATCCTTGGGGTGCAAGAGAGCTGGCTTTGACCATAACAGTGTAGATGGATCGTCTGCATTTTGGTCATTTCCAGGAGGTAGAAACAAAAACTTCAGGAAGAAAAAGTAACTTACTGTAACCAGTGACTTCTCAGTCAGCGGACACACCCTTTCCCGATCACATCCTGGTTGTGTGACTAGAGTCAGTGTCCTAAAGGGGCTTGGGACTACGCCCAGCTGTATTTCAGGGCACCAGTGCCTCAAACACAAGAATGGGTCTGATCCTCCTGAATTCTCCAGAATTCAGTTATGCTTAGTCAAAAGAAAACGTTAAAAAAGAAACATGGGGAAATCAGACTCTAAAGGGTCAGTTTTATTTTTTTAAGCCCAAGGAAGAGGAAAGTTCCAACCCACCCCAGTGCCTTTGCAGAAAACTGGAGCGGAGAAGAGTGGAATCTGAATTCTCTGCTTTCCCTCTTGAACCTTGGGCCTGGAGGTGCAGGATGTAACATGGAATGTCGTTCAAAGGATGGCCTCAGAGACCAACACACAGCCTTCCTCCCCAGGGAGGTCTAGAGCCTCTGTCCAGAGAATTTTGAGGGCACAACTTTCCTTTCCCCCTTTGCTTCTGCCCTTCCATCAGGTAGAATTCAGCCACAGAAAAAGCCCAGGAGTCGGGAACTGAGCTGCTAGAACCATCTGAGCTGTCGTAAAGGAGTGAATCCTCATAACCTGAAGGTTTATAAATCCTTGATAGTGGCTCCTCAGTTTTGGGGAATAGACAGCTAATGAGCTGAAGGTGCTACAGGGTGGTGTAGGGGACATTCGGTTTGTTTGCATGTTCGTTTGCATGTGCCTGCCCGGCTCTGAGCCCCACTGCTGAGGTCTGGGGACTGCCTAATTCACAAGAGGCAGAGCCCACCAACCGCTGTGAAAGTGGAACATGCCAGATATTCAATTCCCAGCCTCCCTTGGAGGTAGAGCATGGACATGCGACCTAGCCATTCAGAACATGGCTGTCCACGCAGTCCCAGACTCCGAATTAGAAACCAGATGTGGGAAGTGAAGATAGAGAAGTCCCTTTGGTGCAGACAGCACAACAGCCATGATGAGTTCCCAAGTCCGGCTGAGGCAGAGAGGAGTGGTGGGGTCTATTCTAGTCCTGGGGGGACAAGGGCACTGCAACTGGTGCCTAGAGGTGCATCCCTGGGCTGGTTTTGGGATTTTGGTCCTAGCCAAACCTAAGTCTCTCTTTTTCCTGCTCGTTTTCAAAGCATGGTTTTACAGACCATCCTAGCAGTTATTTGAACTAACTAACAACTTTTCAGTAGATTCCTTTTCTACATAAAAAAAACAAAGTCAGTTTCTGTTGATGGCAACTAAGAACACTGCTACCAAAATGGGTACCAGGACATTAATGGGTGCGCCAAGTGACAGAACTAAATGTGGGTTGAATGAATAGAGGGGGTAAGGTACAAGGCAGTAGGGGCCTCAGAGTTTGAGCTGAAAAGGTGGTGATCCTCATTAGACTGTTGTAAAACGGTGATTTCTTAAAGTGTTCACTAGGGTCGTACAAGAACCCATCAGAAAGAAGAGGGTAAATCGAAGACTACCTGTCTAAAGACAGAACAGGAAGAAAATAAGACTTTACTGAAAGAGGTTCTGTCTGCAGCCTGCAATTTAAATTATTAAACATTCAATTATTTGATTCCTTTGAGCTAAAATATGTTCATCTGCTATCTCAGATAATTTCAGGGTGAGGAGAGGCATGCAGGAATTGGGGAGTGTCTTGTAGGGGTTCTGTGAACTTGAAGCCATGGAGGAAAAAAGGGCTTGAATCAGGTTGGAGAATCTTAGCAGAGGCTCCAGGTGTGTGGTTCAATGGAATAAACAGAGAACCAGGGTTTAAAATCACTTCAGGAAGTGAAAAGTCACCCTGGAACACGTTCTGATCATCCTGATTTCCTTTCTATTGGCATCACCAAACACCGGCTGCTTTCCTTTAAAGCTGAACGCCATTTGCACAGAAATACACTTTTAATAATCTCAGATGATTTTAATTCCATTATTTAGAGCTCAGAGACCTGAATCATGTTCTCAGTTTTTTTGACATGTAGTTTCTGGTTTTGCAAATAAAATACTGACTCTATTAGCTTCTTTTATAAAATAATCTCAGAGTGTTTTACATGTAAGAAGGAATTCACCCTTTCTTGCCCATCCAGAGAGAGAAACTGAGGCACAGAGCCTTCATCAGGTCTGCATGGCGATCAGGATCGGCTCACAGAATGGAGTCCAGGAGCCAAAACATAAACTGTTCCAGACTTTGCGGCTAGCGGTCAGCTGTCTGAGATGGTTAGTCCACCTCCTGGCTTTCTATCCTTGGCTTTTATTATCCAGTCCTAGTAAAGAGCAAGACGCCTGAAGGTCTGGACTCACTGGACCACCTTATCCATGTTGTCCGTTACTCCTCAGAGTTGAAACGCTCTCCCGGGTAGCTTTCTGTTCCGGGTCTGTGCCCTCGCAGAGCAGGCCTAGAAAGCCTCACTTCTGTGCCCATTTCACAGGTGATGTGGAAGAAACATGAAGAAACACGGACGTGGAGGTGATCCGAGAACAGTACAGATGTACAGAGCATCGCAGGGAACCTGGGATCCGGGCCAAGTTCCCTTCCACGTCCCTCCAGAAAGTCACCTTTCCTGGGTCTGCGGTGTCAGCTGTCTGGAAGTGTCACACTGGCATAGACTGTGAAGGAGTGTGGTTCCTGGGCGTAAAACAGAAGAAGTCTGTGAGTGGAGGGACTGGTACTAGCTTCACAGGCTTCAAATTGGAAGTGTGCTGCTTATGAAGAGGACAGTGTCTCTCACGTCACGTGGCATAGGGACGTGCTCAGGGTCTGTCCCATATGGGCATTCCTGGGGGCGGCACTCAAGGCCCCAGACTGCCTGCCTCTCTGCAAGACGGGCCTCAGCTCCCTTCCAAGCATATGTGTGCCATCGGGGAGACTGGGACGCCGTCCCGCTGATCTGAGGACCTGCCCTCGGTGCCCTCTCCCTCTCCGGCTCTGCCCTTCCATTGCCTTATAAGGAAAACCTTTTTTTTTGCTCTTAGACATGGGAGCACAGTTTGGAGAATACAAGAAACTTCTAAATTACTGAGTTTTAAACAGGGTTGGTGAGACTCAAAGGGAGAGAGAAAAAGTGGCTCAGACAGCAGAAGAGAAGAAAAGGATTATAGGCAAAAGCCTGTTTTTGAAGGAGATTCAAGAGTCAGAGAAAGAAAGAGGAATGGGGCAATTTCAGAGGTTTTTGGTGTAAAATGTGAACTATACGAGACAGTTTTTTCTTCCCCAAGATAACTTCATTAAAAATCTAAATGACTTCTGAAAGCTTTTGAAGTCAGATTTATGCTTTTACTTCCCCCGTGAAGGGGACAGTGCTCTGAGCATAGACCTCAGGATGAAGGCAGGGCCTCCTACCGGCTTCTTCTGGCTGTTGGTACAGTAGGAGCTTTGAAGCAGAAATGCAGACATTTCTATGGCCTTTTAATCCTCAGTTGGCTCCTGAAATGCTTTATTTAATAGAGTCCAACCGGAACCAAGATTTCAGCCCAGAATTTATTTCTATCCATTTAGCAAAATAAATTTTTCTTGTTGAGGAAACTGACCCAAGCCGATCTTGCAATGGGGCAGGTAGGCGAGGCTCACCCGGGCCCGCGGTCACACTCCCTCCCAGGCTTCCCCCCTCAGCAGGGCTCTGCTGCTAAATATTTTGATGGGATGGGGCTAGATGGAGCCCAGGGATGGGCAGTTCTATGAAGCTGCCCTGGGGATTCTGTTCCGCGACTGGACTGGAGCACCTCCGGACTCGAGACTGTGCGTCAGGCTCTCCTCGGGGACATTTTAAAACTCGTAGCTGCCTCGTTACACGCCACAGACATTCTGATTGAACAGAATCCTAAGTGGAAGACCCGGGGAATCTTTCTTTTTAACAAATATGCCAGTTGATTCTGATGCGGTTCTTGGATAACTTTGAGAGAAACACTAGTGATCAGAGCGTGAACTGGGACCCCGTGGAAACAGCCAGGAGGGGTTTCCTGGAAGCCTGACAACCAAGGCCACAGATTCTCCTTGCTGTCTGCTTGCTGAGGCCTGCTGTCTCGAGTCGGGACTGTCATCTCAGCCCTACACAGGTCCCTGCCTTGCCTGTCCGCCACCTCGTCCCTCGCCAGAGATGTCTCACCAGGACAGGCTCCGGGACGGGCTCAGTGGCAGCCACGTAAATGGTGGTGCAGGGATCTGGAGCCGGCAGGGGATCAGCTTTCTTCTGGACAGACTGCAAGAAAAGCGAAGAAAGAGGAAATTAGCTGAGTGCAGAGTTGCTTCCCATCCAACCCTCCCCATGGAGAAGCACAGAATTGAGAGCTTTGAATTAGAAAACTATGGAGTCACGATCCAGCCTCCTTCCCAGGTGGAAACACTCCCCCGAATTCCCTGGAATTCAATTCTCCAGACTTTGCCTGGACATCGTGGAGCGCACCACCTAGTGAGGTAGCCTACTTCATCATTAGCACTTCCCAGATGTTTTAACTGTCTTCCTCGCAGTGACCAAAATTGGTGTGGCTCTTAACCAGGGCAACCGAAGGGTGCAGGCCCTTCACGGTATTTTAGTCTGGCTCCTATAACCCACAACATGCGGGCGGCATCCATCCCACACTGTGTTCCTGCATCTCCTGCTTCTGAGTGTCTCGTTACTTCTCCTTCCAGCTCAAGAATTGAACTTAACTAATAACCACACATATATAAGTGTGTTACAGTTTACACAGTCCTTCATATGTCTTTCTCATTTGTCTCATGATCACATGTATGTTAAAAACTTTTGTCGCTCACATACTTTTGTCGCTACAGATGAAGACGCTAAAGCCCAGGAAGATTTAGTACTTCCCTAAAGTGCTCTTGCAAGAAGTATCGAGACCAGGAGTCCCACCACGGTCTTTAACTTAGAATGCACACTCTTTCCATCGTATTTCTTTGGTTACCCCAATTTCTAATGACCTACCCCTGTACCTAAACTCTTCATATATTTACAGTCTAATTCAGACATTACAACACATAATTGTATGTTCTATTTCAAACACTCTGATATATTTACACATTTCTCCAAACAGACTATCAATTCCTTGAGAAAGAGCCTGTATTTCTTTACATTTCCTACTAAACAGCGCTGGGCACATAAAATACCTTCAGTTGCTGTTTGTTGATGTTACTTTGAATGAATTAAAATCTGCGATAACCAGGATGAAGTCAGTGTTTAAGGGTATATTGAGACGTGGTTCCTGTAGGTGGAACAACGTGCTAGGGAAGCCACCCTTTCCACACATTTTGGGGGCACTGGTGTAAGGTAATGCTGCTCTCTATTTTCCCTGGATATAGAGTGCTGAAACTGAAGCACGTGGGTTTTAATGGGAGAGAATCTGAAATCTTGTCATGTGATGGGAGACGTAAGGAATTAAATAAGTTTACTAGAGGCAAAAAAAGATGGGACATGATCTTTCTCTCACATATTTGATGGATTGCCATGTAGAGGAGGGATTGGATTGGTGTGGCAAAGTCCCTCAGGTTTAAGCCAAGGATGGAATTTCAGAGAAAAATTGTGGTTCAGTGCAATGAAGATCTTTCGAAGAGTAAAAGGTACTCAAATGTGGGATGAATTGCCTTGGGAGGCAGTGGCTCCCCGTGTGCTGGAAGTGCTTGGGGGAAATCAGGGCTTCTCTCTCTTTACTGTGCATCGGAATCACTTGCGGATCTTGTCAGAAGGGCGGTTCAATTTCAGAAGCTCTGAGGTGGGGCCTGAGAATCTGTATTTATAATCAAGTCCCAGGTGATGCGACATTGCTTGTTTCCAAACTATATTTGAGTGAAGAGGAGCTGGCCAAAGCTTTGGGAATAATGCTGTAGAAGATAACTTAAGCAATAATTGGGTCATGCAAGCAGATGACTTTCAAGATCCCATACATTTTTGTAAATACTGCATTTTGGAGAAAATATGAATGTCTGGAAGAATTACTTGGAAGTAATGAGATGGATAAGGAGAATGTGAAGCAATTTGATTGAGAGACCTTTATCAACAGATGCAACCCCTTCCTGTCTTCCTGTCTGGAAGGACTTTAGTATGACCTGACTTAGAGGCGTGGGGGAGAAGGTAAATAATATACACTTTTAACATTCAATTAAGGCATTTTAGAAAGGAGAAAAGAGTATAAAGGAAATCACCCATAGTCCTATTGTTCCACCACAACATGGTTAATGTATTATGTTAGATTTTCCTTGAGGATTTTTATCTAGGTGTATGGAATTATTTCAGGCAGAGCTGTAATGATTTAGTACATTTTTGAAGCTTGGTGTCTTCAGTTTGGGCACAGTTCCAGGGAGCCCCAGTTACAAGAATCTCCAGGGGCATTATTCTCACATATTCATGGTGAATGGTTCCCTTGGAACTGTGCAAGGTAGTGTAGCCCAGGTAAGACTTAGAAGAGTTTAATAAAATTATTTATTAAATAATTGTCCACATTATGGTAATCTTTTTAATGGTATTATGTAACTATTACAAATAAGAACAAAGGAAATGTTAATTTTTGAAACACTGTCCATGTTACTATATCTTCATATGATAGCATATAAGCATTGCAAATATGAACAAAGAAAATTACAAGCATATAAATCCAAATGTATACTGATATCTAAAGCAGTGACAATTAAGTCTTGTGTGTTTCAAATACACATGAAATTAAATGGAACAAGCACATAAACCAGGCAATGAAGTTAAAGTATTGCCCAGGTGGGAAGTAAGTATTAGATTTTGAGAGGTCAAGGATGCATTTTATAATTTCTAGGGTAGCCACTAAAAGAATAGAAAAAAAGTAGTTTAATTACTAATCTAGTAGAGAGGAAAATGGGATAATAAAAATATAAAAGAATCCTCCCTCAAAGAAACCCCTACTAAGAAAGCTTCACCAGTGAATTCTGCCAAGTATCTATGGGGGAAAATAACATCAATCCTACTCAAACACTTAGAGAGAATAATGGAAAGGAAATGCACCCTGTAATGGGTTCCACTGTGGCCCCCAAAAGATAGGCCCACCCAGAATCTCAAAATATGACTTTTTGGAATAAGGTCCTTGCAGATGTAATTAATTAAGGTAAGGATTTCTAAATGAGGTCACGTTGGATTTGGGTGGTCTAAACCCAGCACTGAGTGCCCTCATAAGAGACAGAAAAGCAGACACAGAGACACAGAGAGAAGAAAGTTGTGTGAAGGTGGAGGCAGAAGTTGGAGTTAAATAGCTGCAAGCCAACAAATGCCAGAGAGCCTGCAGCTACCAAAAGCTGGAAGAGGAAATATTCTCCCCTAGAAATTTCAGAGGGGGCATGGCCCTACTGACACCTGCATAGTGGCCTTCTGGTCTCCAGAACGATTAGAAAATAAATTCTTGTTATTTTAAGTCACCCAGTTGTAGTAATGTGTAATGGTAGCATGAGGAAACTGACACTCATCCCAAGTCATTTTGTGAGCTTAGCATCATCTTGATGCAATAATTCAAAGGGTATTATAAGAAAGGAAATTAGGGGCCAATTCCACTCAGAAGCATAAACAGAAAAAAGAATATTAACAAATAAAATCCAGCAATATTTAAAGAAGACGAGAATATTGCTCTATTGCAGAAATGCGAAGTTGGTTTAATCTTTGAAAATCAGCATATTCATCAGATAAAGAAAAAGATAAGCTTCTTATAAAGAAAAAAATCCTGAGTATATCAATATATGCAGAAAGAGTGTTGAAAGAATTCAACATCAATTCGTGATAAAAATGTCTCAGCAAACCAGGAATGAAGAGAATATTCTTAATCAGATTAAAAAGGCAGCTATAAAAAACTTCCAACAAAAATCATATTTAATGGTAAGATATTGAAAGCTTTCTTTTTGAGTTTGGAGATGCCACTATTAGCACTTCCATTCAACATTATGTGTTGAAGCCAATAAACTAGGACAAAAGAAAGGAAAAGTTATGTGAATGAAAATGAAGAAATAAAACTGTAATTTTTTTACAGATGATACAATTGTGTGCAGAGAAAATCCAAATGACCAGAATTAATGAGTTCAGCAACATTGCAGATATAAGGCTAATATAAAAAAATTACTGGTATTTCTATGTATCAATAATAAACAGAAAGTAAAAGAACTTAAAAGATAACATTGATGCTAGTATCCCAAAATTCCAAATGCTCAAATGCAAAGTAATCAGTTATGAAGGAGACACAAGTCCTCTTATGCTGAAAACTGTAAAACATTATTTAGAGAAATCAAATAAGATCTAAAGAAAGGAAAGGATATATCATTTTTTGGGAACTCAAAGACTCAGTAATATAAATATGCATGATCTCCTCAAATTAATCAATGCAGTTCTAACAAAACCCTGCAGGATTTGCAGGTGGAACTTGATGAACAATCTAATACATGTATATATGATATGAGTGTGAAACAGAAGCAAAACAAACAAGTAGAACTGTATCAAACTGAAAAGCCTCTGCACAGCAAAGGAAACCATCCAGAAAACAAAAAGACAACCCACAATGTGGGAGAATATATTCGTAAATGACTTATCCAATCAGGGGTCAACATCTAAAATATATAAAGAACTCATACAACTTAACACCAAAAAAACAAATAACACAATTAAAAAATGGTCAGAAGACCCGAACAGACATTTTTCCAAAGAAGACATACAATGGCCAACAGGCATGTGAAAAGATGCTCCACATCACTAATTATCAGGGAAATGCAAATCAAAACCACAGTGAGATAGCACCTCATACCAGTCAGAATAGCCACTATCCAAAAGACAAGAAATAACAAGTATTGGCGAGGATGTAGAGGAAAGGGACCCCTCCTACACTCTTGGTAGTAATGTCAATTGGTGCAGCCACTGTGGAAAGCAGTATGGAGGTTCCTCAAGAAACTAAAAATAGAAATACCATATGACTGAGCAATTCCACTTCTGGGAATTTACCCAAAGAAAACCAAATGTCTGATTCTAAAAGACATATGCACCCCTATTTTATTGCTGCATTATCTACAATAGCCAAGATATGGAAGCAACCAAAGTGTCCATCAATAGATGAATGGGTAAAGAAGGGGTGGTACATATACACAATGGATTCAGTCATAAAAAGAAAGAAATCCTGCCATTTGCAACAACATGGATGGACTTAGAGGGTATTATGCTCAGTGAAACAAGCCGGAGAGAGAAAGGTAAGTACCAAATGATTTCATTTATTTGTGAATCTAAAAACAAAAGAAAACAAAACTGTAGTAGACTCCTAGACACTGAGGAGTGACTGGTGGTTACCAGGGGAGGGTTTGAGGTGGGTTGATGAAACAGGCAAAGGAGATAAAAAAGCACAAAATCTCAATCATCATATAAATTAGTCATGGGGATGAAAGTACAGCACAGAGAATACAGTTAAGTTTGTAACATCTTTCTGTGTTGATAGTAACTACACTAGTTGGGGTGAGCATTTAATAATGTATAAAACTGTCAAATCACTAGGTTGTATACTTGAAATCAATATGATACTGTATATCAGTGGTACTTCAATTTTAAAATATCAAAAAATAAAAATAAAAATAAATAAGTATGAAAATGCAAGGACCAAAAATGGCCAAGAAGTCCAGGAAGGATATGAACAAGCGAGTATGAACATTTTGCCAGGTATCAAATTTTCAATAAATCTGTGATTACTGATTTGCAAAGACAGTATGATACTGGTGCTAGTATTAACAAACATACCAATGGAGCAGGATAGAGAACCTCAAGTTAGATCCACACACATGCGGACCCTTGGTTTACATTTGACGTAGCACTGCAGCGGACAAGAGTAATCTTTTCAGTGGTCAATAGGCTACCGTGTGGAAAAAAAATGAAACTTGACCCTTTTCATACCATACTCCAGAAATAATTTTCAGGTTTTAACAGATATGAATGTGAAAGACAAACCATACAGCTTTGAAAAGATGATATAAGACCATCTTTATTACCTGGGAGTAGAGAAAGTTTTTTCAAATGGATACAAAAAGTGCTCTCTAAAGAGGAAGAGATGACTAAATTGTTCTACACTAAAATTAGGAACTTTTCTTTATCAAAAAGTATCTCAGAGAAATTGCAAAGGCAAGCCACAGAATGGGTGAAAGTATTTGCTAACATAGAATTGCCAAAAAGCCAAAAATGTTTAAAGAGCTTATACCGATCCATTAAAAAAAAATGCTAGAAATTCAAAGGAAAATGGGCAAGAGATTTAGGAGGCATTTTAAGAAAGAGGATATTAATATGACCAATAAAGATGTGAAAAGTGGTTCAGCTTTCTTAATAATTGGAGGAATGCAAAATAATACTGTTGAAAGACACATCAAATAGAATGCCTCAAATTAAAAAGACTAATAATACCAACTTGTGATTAGAATGCTGCAACTGAAACTCTTATATGTAGCTCGTAGGAAAGTAAATTGGTACACCCACTTTGAGAAACAGTTTGGCCATATTTGAGGATATGCATGCTCTATAATTCAACAATTCTACTTCTAACTATATACCCAACAAAAGTTGTGCACAAGAGACATACATATGAATGTTCAAGATGCAATTTTCATAACAGCCTCAAACTGGCAATCCTAACCCAAATGTCCATCAATAGTCAACTGGATAAATAAATTCTAGCATATTCATGCATTGATATTCTATAAAGCGATGAAAATGACTGCATTATATCTAAGCTCAAAGACACGTATGAGTCTCATAAAGGTAATACTGAGCAAAAGAAACCAGCCATCATAGGAAAAATACTGTAAAGTCATTTTTATAAAGCCAAAACAAAAACTAAGAGAACCAAACTGTATTTTTAGAAGTCAGGATAGTGGTATCTTCAAGGCGGAAAGAGAGGATACTGATCAGGTGGGGCACAGGGGGTCCCGTGGGTGTGCTGGCAATGTTCTGTTCCCTGATCTAGGTGGTAGTTTTACGGTATTAGAAGAGTCAGTTCTTAAAGTTGCAATTTCTCCTTCAAGCGATCTGTAGATTCAACGCAGTCCTAACAGGATTTTGTGATGCTTGAGAAGCCAATTCTAAAATACACATGATAAGCACAAAGGGACAAGAACAGTCAAAAGCTTACAGAGACTGGCTTTACTAGATATCAAGATGGGGCAATTGACGGAGCTGACATGCTTCGTGCACTTGTTGGTATATATATGCCACTCTCTGCAGTGAGATGAGAGATGCTAGCTGCACGGGACAGAGTGGGTAGGAAGGGGCCATGATGGAGCTGAACCTGGTTATTAATGTGTGAATGTGTGAATGCAAGGGTGGACGTTGCTCCTAGACTCCATGTATTTAAATGGAGCTTGGCGCTCAACTGTGATCAGGGCCTGTGTAATAAGCCTTCAAGCCACTAGGTGGCAGCAGAAAGACCTTTGTCCAAGGGTCGCTCTTTGGGTATCAGACATGCATGTATTGTCTTGTGATGCAATTTTCCAAAGTGCTAATCAAAGCTGTCTTTACCTTCACCTCCTTTACTCCAGAATTTGCCTTCCCCTACACCCTGAATGGTCAGATTCTGGTCTATATATCACCTAGAATTGCCTTCGTGTCTGAAAAATGGTATTTTCCTATTCAACCAAATTCGCTTTAGCCTCCCTCCTACTTCTAACGTATCCTCTCTTCAACTTCACCACGACCGTTGCTTTTTCATCCCTCTCTTGTGTCTCAGGGCAACCATCTCTCCATCACACTTTTGCTTTCTTTATCTCCAGCCTGCACACCATCTTCTACCTCTTGTGCCACTTTCTAGCCACAATCCTCAGGATCCTCCCTCCTTGACACTCGGGCACTTGGCAAACTCCTAAACTTGGCTCAGACCAACACAACACACAGTGGCGTTTCTAAACCTTTCCGTCTCTCCTCAAGCCTGCGCCTTTTCCCCTAGAGCAGGAGAGAGTCGATAACATGGAAGCACAGACACCTGGAATGCCAGAGCGTCACGTGCTTCTAGCTTCCTCATTTTTCCCTATGAAGACACAAATGACCAGAAGATTACCCAGCGTTTTCCATTATTTCAAATAATAAACAGTTCCGTCTGACACTGAAGTTTGATGTCCTTTTAGAGAACCCTTGTTCTTGACTTCTGCTTCCCTCATTTCCTTTGCTCCAGACCCCATGTAGAATCATGGATGTCAGACATACAGGTGGACTGGCCAGAAACCACAGGGGAAACATGACACCCCAAAGACAGTATAGAACTTACACCTGATTTCTGGACTTGAGCATAGATTGTAAGGTTCTTTGCTTCCACTGTTGGCCGGTATTGGTTTGCTTTACCTGGGAAAGGAAGCCACAGCGGTTATCTCCCTCTGCTTCTCGCAGGAACCCTCCGCTCAGACCTGCCTGGTCTTTCCCCCCCACCTCCCCATTGCATATCCACCTTCCCCAAGAGTACCAAAGGAACGAAGCACTGAGTCCCAAACCCCTGCACATTTGTCATATAACGTTACGTTAGTTACTTGATCTCTTTGGGCCTATATCTCTATTTGTGAAATGGGATTGAAATACCTCCCTCTCAGGGCTGTTGTGATGATTACATGTGATATTACTTGTAAAATGTTTGGGACACTGCCTGGCACATAGTAAATTCCCAGTACATGTTAGGTGTAATTGGTATGCCATTCCATTATGTGAATCTCTACTGTTCGATATGCTTATCTGGTCTCCTAATAGGGTTCTGAGTTCCTGGAGGACAGGGCTAGTTGTGATAACTCTTTTGTGTTCTGCAGCTGTACTGTGTGGCTTCACTCACAGCTTTCTCACCTGCCTTTTTCCGAGGGACTTTGTGTGTACACAGCTGGCAAGGGATGACCCACCTGAGACTACCTGGTAAACAAAGCCTACCATCTGGAAATTCTGTTCAGCGCCTAGGGTCTCTGGAAATTAATAAGTTGCAGGACATTTAAATTTTAAATCAATTTAAAATGTTTTCTTTTTAAATTGTACAAATAATTCATTATCATTACAAAAATTAAAACTGCACAGAGTAAAAAGTATTAACCAATGCAACTTCAGGCCCAAAAGTAATTGTTTTTAACCACTTGATGTATTTATATCCTTCCAGACTAACCCTGTGCAACAGAACTTTCTGCATGATGGAAAGGTTCCGTTCCAGCAATCTAACGTGGTAGCTGCAAGCCACCAGTGGCTACCGAGCACATGAACTGTGGTAAATGCACGTGAAGAACCGAATTTTAAATTTTATTTAGTTCTAATTAACTTAAACTCAAACAGCCACAGTGTGGTGAGCGACCACCACTCAGTGCAGTTCTGGACATTGGCTACACTGGTTCTGACATGTTCATGCAAATGGGGTCATTTGGTACATCTCTGTAACTTGACCTTTTCACTTAGTGTATGGAGGGCATTTTCCACACTAGTGTGGTAAACTTATCTCATTCTTTCAAGCGTTTCACAGTGTTCTTTGCATGCGTTGTATAATGGTGAGGATAGAGGGGAAGTAACACACTGAAGCATAGAGGCCTTTAGGGGCCCGCTGTAAAGTCCAGGCACAGGCAATGCAGGCTTGACCCAGAGGAAATCACACCAAGTCTTTAGCATAAGCTTGTTTTAACACCAATTAATTTATCCTCCTTAGAAAGTAAGAGCGTGTGTCTGAGGGAATAGCAGGTAGGAGAGATATACTTGATTTGGAAGGACAAGGCCTTGATGTGTGTGTGGGAAGGTGGTGCAACACATGCTGCAGAAGGACCTGATCCTTGGGAGGAAGTGATGGGGACCCACTGGGGAGGCTCAAAGCATTAAAAGATGATTTCCTTGTGTGGGTGTGGGTGGGGAGTGCCTGGTGGTCCCAGCTTGACTTTGGGGGTGAGGGTTAATACTGGCCGAGGAGGGTGCACATGGGTATGTGTGTGTGCATGTGCATAGAATAGAAGATAGGGAATAATAGAAGGAGTGCAAGTTAGTTGTGTGAAAAACATCCTTTTGGTTCAAATCCACCAATGTCTGAAAAGTTAGAAATGCCCACTCAGCACTGCCGTAGGTGCTGTAGGGGAAACAAATGGAGAACAAACCCTTGCAGATCAGCTGTGGGGAGTCTTTAGATTTACAATTTAGAATTCTAGAAACAAGTAAGGCTGGCCATTGTTTCTTAACAAAAGCAGTACATCAAGATAATTTTGTCTCATGTTTTTCTTCCCAGCAAGAACAGGTTTTTGGGAGCCAGCTCAACTCAGCTCAAAGTCAGTGAGGCCTTAGGATCTAATGAAAAAGGTCTTGGCTTTAAAATTAGGGCATCTAGATTCTAGCCCTTCTTAGCTGTGTGGCATTGGACAAAACATGTTATCTTTCCTTCCCATAACTGCAAAATGAAGACTGTAGACTGTCTAAATGCCCCTTTTAGCTCTCAGCTGAAACATAAAGTTGTCTTATGTCAGCTTGACTTCAACTGCTTTCTGTCTGCTCTGGGGACTGTTCCTGGATGCTTCCAGGGCTGCCCTCTGCTTGCCATAGGACTTGAACACAGATGTGTTAACTCACCTATATTAAGAGATGTCTGTCTGTCTGTCTGTGTATGGTGTGTATTTATGTCTCATCATCATCTGTCCTCTCCCCATGGAGGCTGTGTGTTCAGAACTCTCTGCACACCTACCCATGGCGCTCCACACACTACATGAGGTACATAACGTAACCCCACTTTGCAGAGAAGAGGTTAAGTCATTTGTTACCCAGTCTGCCAGTGGCAAAGTCGGGATTTGAATATGTTAGCCTAGCGGCGAAGCCCAGGTTCTCAGCCAGTGCACTGTGGCTTTGGCATCACTAGAGTCCGCTGCATAACCTTCAGAGGCAGGCAGCCTTCTGGAGACAACACCACAGAAGCCTTACCAGCAGAATCTCTGGAGCAAAGTCTGCAAGAAAGCAACTAAGTACAGGTTTTTTCCCCAGGTTCAAGGCATGATTTTTGTATTCCTGAGACGAGGATATGTATGTGCTTTGGGGAAGAGGGTAGCGAGTTATGGTCGGATGAAGGGCACTGTTCCCTTCAGAGCACAAGGGTGCGACCAACAGAATGTATTTGAGGAACGAATGTGGGTCGGGATCCCAGCACACCACTAGCTAGGTTAGTGTGGGAGCATCAATCTGTTTTTCTCAATCCTGTTATCTCACCTTTTCTCTATTATCCAAACCAAGCGTGGTACCCCGCCCCTTCCCCTTGGGCTCTCATCATGATTTCTGTCTGAGTCACCCCGCCCCCTCCTCCTCCCCACCTAACTCTTAGATGGAGGAAATGAGATAAAGGTAGGCGGCTGTGCTATGATCTCGATTTTCTTGTATAAGCAAAACCAGCATTAGAGTGCTGAGGTAAGGGCTTTTCCAAGGTTACGTGTGGAGGACACTGACCTACTTGAGGATGCGATCTGCCGTCAGCTTGGCAGTGTGGGGCTCATGGCCTCAAATCCTGCCCTCGTGGTGGGAGGCCAGCCCAGGGAGGGATCTGTCCTGGTCTCGGGCAGGGCCTCTGACTCTAGTGTGCATGAGCAAATAAAGTGTGGCCGACGGGAGCACAGTGCCCTGAGATGTTGAATCACAGGACAATTTGGAGGAATGTCCAGGAGATACGACTACCTCCAGGCACTTAAACTGCAAGGGAATAATGAGGCCTTAAGGGTTTCAGTCCACCCTCGGCAACTTTCCATCCTGGTTAGCTTGTCTTTAAGCAGCCTCACCAATTGCACCCTTTCCCAAAGGTAGTCAGAATCCGCACTGAACTCTCAGGAAGGAGTGTTCCCTCTGCCGTCTTCTGATGGCCTGTGGGCCTCCCCAGTGGAGCACACCCTGGGAGTTGGGTTTTTGGTTCATTCACCAACCATCATTAACCGTCACTTAGCCTCTGTGCCTGCTTCCCCGTTGCTAAGTCACAGAGAAGCAAGTCCCCTACTTCTCTCAGAGATTTATCGTAAGGATTACCTTATTGTTTAATTTATTTATCTCATTAAGGATAAAAAGGAATTATAGAAAGGTTTCAATCCTTGGGTGAAAACATATATCATAATGTCCTTTTATTAGTCAGTAATTATAACTTCTTGAATAAGACCCAGAGGCTCCTGAATCCTGCTGCTAGTGAGCATCGTGGAGCCTCCCGCTCAGACCCCCTCAGCACCGTGGACACACCTCACTGCTGGGCTAGTCACACTGAGTTGAAATCATCTGTGTAATATCTCCCATGTTAGATACATTTGGCTTATGTTTCTTTTCATGCCATAGCCTATACAGGGCATCAAGACACGCGGAATTAGACCAAACTGAGCAAAGTCCCAGGACGTGTGTATTTAGTGTTGTTGCGAAGGTGCTCCGTGCAGAAAGCCAAAGCTCTGCGAGCAAGTCTGTTTCTGCGGAGGGAGGCCGCCCTGCTCACCTCAGAGCCTCCGCTCAGGTCTAGTGTCAGACACCTACCTCTTCTTCTCAACAGGAATATCACCACTTCGAGAATCAAGACGATGCCAACAATGGCCCCTAAGAATAGCCCGGTGTACAGTCCCCATTGTTTGGAGCCTGAAAAAAAAGAGTCAAAGGCCAATCTCTCAAAGTGCTATGAGTTCAGAACATCCTTCACAGAGGTGGGGAGACCGAGCCTCAGGCCCTCTTCTGACATTCTTTCTTGAGGAGACGTTTGTTCCAATGGCTTTAGACCATTGAAGATTTCCGTATCATATGTTTTCTTTCCCCAATTTCTCTCACTACACTTGACTTTCATATTCCTAATTTCCAGAAAGATTTTTCTATCCAAATGTTTTATTTTCATCTCAACAACCACATATCTAAAATTAAACTTATCTTTGTCTTTCTAAGTCGAACTCCCAGCCCAGTTTCTCTATTTTTAAATCTCTAATGTGCCTTGTATCCATTCTGGTAAAATGAACATGACGGCTCGGCAAGCTGTCTCCATACTCCCATACCATTCTCATGAGACACCAAGAGGAACAAACATCTACTTTTGTTTCTTAAAAATAAACCTAAGTGCTATTATTGTCCTTCCATGCAAATAACTACATTGAAACCAGACCTGAACTGAAAGAAGAGCACGTATTTTTTTCTCTCAATGATAACCATGTTAATATTAGGCCAAGTACCAGGCCCCAAATCAGACAGCCAAATTTTATTGCCCTCTCTCCTTTGCCCATTTTACCAAATCCTTCCAAACCAGGAACAGCACCTTGGAAAACAGTGAATCACTATCACCCTAGTAAACAGGACATTTAGCTCAGTGAGATAATGACAGACAATTGTAAAACATTTACAATGGGCCAGGCATTTTTTCAGCACATCATGTATACTAATGTATTAGATCCTCACAACAGGCCTATGAGGTAGGGACCCTCATTACCCCCATTTTGTGGATAAGGAAGCAGGTGCGGAGATCCCCAAGAACTAGAGCTTGGCCTAGGGGTGGAAACATGGCTGAATGCTAAAGACAGACTTCTTGGACTTGGAGAGGCTATGGACTTGGGGTGGGTCACACCAGGGTGAGGAACAGTGGGGGTCTGCCTGAGGCACTGGGGCTCTAAGTAATAGCATTAAGGTTCTAATAGGATAATAGCAGCTGAAAACACTAATGTAAAGGCAACTTATGAGGATGACTGTGGAATCAGCCAGTTTGTGGTTGAACCTGTGATGGATTTTTTTGGAAGAAGTTGCGAAGAAGGCACAGGTCTGTCACAAAGGGGCAGAGTGCTTAGAGGCACAAGTTGACCAAAGATACAGATTGAAGGCTCAGTGAATTGATAAAAGGCATGCCACCAAGGTCCAAGTGGGCCTTTAGCCTGATAGCTGACCAAGAGTTGCTTCCTGGGTTTGAAAGGATTCTCTCTTCTTCTTCCTTAGACCTTTCACACATCGTTATCCCACGGAATCTCACTGGAATGACTTCGTGAACATCTTGATTATAGAATCTCTTCCCAAAATTCAATGTGCTTTAACCCAACGTCAGATCCCAACTTCAGTCTGCAGTCAGGTGACCTGAGCAAACAGCTGGGGGGCAAGCAGAGAGTTGTAAGAAGACTCCTGAATTTATAAAAAGCATGAAATTCGAGCCCAGAGCCACTGCAGAGGACGGAGATGCCCTATGAGCAGCTCCCTCTGAATGGTATGGTCACTGTGAACTCTACATTCGGGTGTGTGTGTGAGAGAGAAAGAGAGTAAAAGAGAAATAGATTATTCAGAGCTGATGTTGCGGATAGAAAGCTTTCAAATCCGAACATAAGCAGAGCCGGCAGCCTAGACGCCACCTCATTTCATCAGCCCCTGGACCTGACCCGGAGAACTGTTCTAGCAGTGCTCACTAGTTTGAGTCTATTTCTTCTTCCTTCTTCCCTCATGTATTTTGGGACCTTCTAAAACAAGAGTTAATATAACAAACACTTCCAACCATCTAAATCATTTTAAGATAAATTAAATACAATAAATTCATCAATAAAAATAAATAAATTAAAATCAACAAACAAGATGGTGCCTCTAAAACTAGAAAACAGCAGATGATTTAAAACTGCATTTGCAGTGCCTGCCAAGTGAGCCTTTCCCTGCCCCCTGCGCCCCATGCTCGTTGCTCACAGCTCTGCTGTACCCCTACACACATAAACTAAAAACGAGTGGGGCCCAGAGCACATAATAACGCCAGCCCTCTCTTTCTTTTCCAGGGTCTCAGGAAGATGAAAGCTTGTCCTATGACGTGAATGACCAGCTTCTGCTGGTCCAGCCAGATCTGCCAGGCAACGGGGCTACAGTCCTGAAGGATGTTTCATAAGCCCTCATTTTTCTCCTGGCCTTTGGATGCAGAGGAGTACGAATCTATCAGAGGATTCAGGTTACAGCACCACAGACCATGGCCCCTGACGGGCACTGAGCATCCCACCCAGCTCAATGGGTTATCCCACCCAGCTCACTGACTTCCTGTTGAGGGAACTGACTCACACAAGTG
The DNA here is from genome assembly GCF_040802235.1 of Manis javanica. NCBI lineage: Eukaryota > Metazoa > Chordata > Mammalia > Pholidota > Manidae > Manis > Manis javanica. The sequence continues at coordinate 7,038,834 of NC_133169.1, read as the reverse complement.
CACCCGAGTCACAGAGAATGTGAAGCTGAGCTGGGCCAGATGAGGGCTGCAGACTTCATGGTTTGTGGCTTAGCCTGTGGAAGTGGGGCCCCCGCAAGGAAAGCGGCAGTGGGTCAGGATGCCTTGGGCGACCCTGGGAGTCAAAAGCCCACTGAGGTGCCAACTTGAGCCTTCGCCATCCTCCATGCCATGCCTGCTCATTCTTGCCCCCATGCACCACCCCCTACCTTTCCTCTGCTGCACCTTTAGCTGCCCAGCAGGCCAGTCGTCCATCCTCTGACCACTTTTCCTGACCACTCCCACTCTCACTCTTCCCTCGCCCTCAAGCTCTCCTGGTCTACGCCACGCATCTTAGAACCTGAGTTCTGACATCACCTCTGCTGTGGAGACCATTTTCAGAGAGGGCACTTGGAGCCAGACAGATGGGTTCACATTCTGGGTCTACCACTTGATAGCTCTCTGACCTCTGACCTCAGTCAGGCTGCTCATACCCTTTGGGGCCTCAGTTTCCTTATCCGCAACATGAGCACGACAATATCTGGTTCAGAGTTGTCCTGAAGGACCGGCAAAGTGACCTATGCGAGTGCCAGGAGCGCAGCCTGGAATCTCGCACGTGGTGAGTCATGTCCACTCCTCCCACTGGCCTCTGTTCCCCAGCTGGCTGCGCGCCTCTCTTTCTGCTCCTTTGCAGCTCTCTCAACAATCGTGGCACCCCACAGATTCTCGGTAAATTCTTGTTGGTTGATTGGTAAGATGAGGAGAGAGGTTTGGTGTCAAGTCCAGGGGAGTCCCTTCAGCCCCATCCTGTTTACTTATGACTTAGTTTCCCGATCTGCCCAGCAGGCCCAAGTATTTTTATGTTTGGGGTTCAGCTATTTGGTACCATGATCTAAGTATGGTATTTATATGGAAACTAAATGTCAGGGACTCAATGCCCTCAGGAATTTGGATAAATATGGACAAAATGCTACCTTTATAGCTTGTTGGGATCAGGTTGCCTGTGATTTCTGGGAATAACTTTCCATGGTCCTCTAGGTCTTTGCTACAGCAGCTCTACTTGCTCTAGTCCGGGCTGTCCTGGGTGCAAGGTTCAGTCCCTTCACCAGTTTCCACAAAGACAAAAAGAAAAAATAACCCTATGCCAAGAATTTTGTGGGTATGAGTCCTCTACTGAAGATTTGAAGGGTCACGGGATGCAGAATCCATCGTGAACCAGAGAGCTTTCCGTCATCTCACAGCTCGGCCCCTCTCTTTCTCTCCCTATACCTGCACAAGGTACATCTTCTCCATTTCTCAGACAGAGCCATCCAACCCCCAGCTGGCTTCTCTGCGGGGGCGGGATGTCTCGCCCTCTGCCCACAGCATTTATTAAGGTGCTCTTCTAAACAAGTACTGTTCCCTTCCACAGAATTCCAGTAGGGGTTTCTTACTATGATATTATTTTCCCACCTAGTTAGGCATGGAAGTCCCACCTAGACTGTAAATATCTCGGAGGTAGACCCTGTACCTTCTGCTTTATTTGCATCCTTCATTACACCTGATACAATATAGGGCAGGGGGACACGCCATACGTGCAAGATGAGCTAAGTTAGATTAAATTAGCAGCCACAGAGCGAAGCTGCGAGAAAGCAGTCACCCATCCATTTGTATGAATTATCGATTGCTAAATATAAGAAGGTCTCAGAGCAACGCAGAGGCACCTTCTGAGTGGCCCAAGGTAGGAGTCAAAGAGAATCAACAACGACCTACTTGGCATATGCTTTATAATAGCAAAATGGAACCAAGAAAAAAGTGTTATGTCCGTGCTCTCTGCATCACCTGCGTTCCCATTCTCAAACCACCATTTCCTGTGGCAGAAAGTCCTGCTCTAACCTCTTCCTCAGTCATGTGGTGGGGCCCCTCAGGATGGCGATGCTCGAAAATCAGACCGTTTACCAGGCCCATTCTTCCTGCACAAAGAAACCCTATCTAAACATTCCTAAACAGGAGGGTTTTTTTCCCCCTGCTGCCTCTTAGAAGTAGCTGAAGAGGCTGGTTGAGATCTCTAGTGCATTATCTTCTTCTTTCGGGGAGATAAAGAAGGAAACAAGAAAGAATCTGAGAAGCTCATGTAGTTCACCCCAGGAGATACTGAGATGCTAATGTAACGGTCTGAGTGCACCAGGTCTCTTTCCTGCCTTTCATGTGGTTCTGTCAGCAAGGCTGCCTGCACGGGGCACATCTACTTGAAGAAGTCAACTACCACGAGATACCTTCTTGTTGATAGTGGTTTCCACTCAGAATTGGGGGCGGGGGAAAGATGCAGGCAAACTATATATGGTTGACCCTGAAGAACACGGGTTTGAACAGCATAGGTCCACTTATACGTGGATTTTTTTTCAATAAATTTATTGGAAAAATTTTTGGAGACTTGCGACAACTTGGAAAAACAGTTTCTTTCCTCTAGCTTACTTTCTCGTCAGAATACATCATATAAGATATACACAAAATATGTGTTAATAGCTTATGTTATCGGTAAGGCTTCCGGTGAACAGTAGGCTTTTAGTAGTTAAGTTTTGGGGAAATCAAAAGTTATATGCCGATTTTCAACTGACTGGGAGTTGGCAATGCCCCAACCCCTTGTTCAAGGGTTAACAGTTCTAATATAAGATCTGGGACCATTCAAGTAGAAATTTTTAGAGTTCACAGCTTCCAAAAAAATCCCATGCACCTGCTTATCCCACCCAGGATGGTGTTGCAGAGGCTACTAATAGGGCCCCTAGTGCCGGCTGCCTCCATTCCCCCAAGGCAACGCAAGTCTGGTCCAGTCACAGAGCTGCCCAGCTAGGACTACCTTTCTCAGCTCCCCCTGTAGCAGGTGTGGCCATGACAAGCCCTGACCCATGAGAAGTGCCCAGGGTCCATCCTTTCTCTACTGGCACACTTCCTGGACTGGGAGCACCATGGAGAGGGACCTACCTCTGTGCATGGAATATTTAGGTGACTCTGTAACTATGGGAGTCACTGTCTGAAGTCACAGGGAGTCACCCTGTCTGAAGAAATGGGTTTATTAGAAAGGGGAAGCCCCTGGGCTTACTGGCAAGTGTCAGCTTTTCCTTGCACTGATCTAACCCAGGCTTGCTGAGACAGCTTTTTGCTAATCTACTGAAAAAGGTCTTCTTTTCAAGATGAGCTCCCAGGGACCTTCCCTTTTAGTTGAATTATTTGAAGTTTCATATTATTCCTTCTAGCATGGACATAACTATTTCAGAACATGGTCATGAAGGATGACAGCAGGTCACATGCTGTCCAGTATTGACCTGCATCACCATGCTTTGCATGACCTCATGAGAGTACTTGGTAGCACTCCAGGATTTGGACTTTGCCCTAAAGATGCTTCATAACAATAGACATTAAAGTGTTTCTTACTATAAAACACTGTAATAGCAATTGGAATTAGGATGATTATATGACTGAGGCTGGACAGATGTCATTAGAAAAAAAGGTTTCAAGGAACAAATATGTCCTTGTGCAGTTTAAGTGAGTCCTGACAAGAGACAGTGTTGACATCATACACTTTGGCCTCATCACATCATTAACCACTTGGAGTTTCCATTAACAGAGGTGCAAAATATCTTCAAATTGCTGTCCTCTTTGTAGATGGTGAAGGGACCTCTAATACACCCTCAGACCTCACCACTTCATCCCAAGGCTGGGATTTCCCTTGTATGAAGTCTTTGCTAAACTGTTACTACTTCGGTCCCGGCCTCATCATCTCTGGATGGATTACTGCAGCAATGGCCCCTCCCCAGAGCTGGTTTCTCTTTCTTCTACCTTTTCCCCACCTCGTTTATTCTCCACTCCGCTGAACTTTCTCTGGATATGCATAGCTGATCGTGTTACTCCTTTGTCTAAATCGCTACTAGTTCCCATCACTTATGGGATAGTACAGAACAAGATAATACTGTATCTGCTTTCCCCCTGCCTGGAATATCTTTCTTTTATCTGCTTGGGTAATTTCTATTTATTCCTCAAAACCCGAATTAGGTCACATGCTCTGTGATGCTCTCCCTGACTCCAGGAGACAGGGTCAATCATTCTCTCCTCTTTGTCATCTTGCACATACTTCGGTTTTGCATCGCTCATACCACACAGTCTACGATAGTTAAATATTTATAGAACTCTCTCCTTCCTGAAGGGCAAGGACCATTTCCTTTTTTTGTCTTGGGTACTCAGCCCCTAGCACAAGGTTGGAACATAGTAGAACCTCAACCAATGTTTTGCTGAACTAAGCACAATATTTTAAGAATTCATAATATTCATTTGCAAGCACAAATCAATAAACGAATAAAACTATGTTTTCCATATTTAGGCAACCTGGCATCCTGGGACAGTCATGCTGCAAACAAGCTGTGTGACCTAGTTCTGATGCCCTATGGTTTCCCATTCCTGTGGCTTAGGGAGGGGCTCTCTACTGGTGTTATGGGTTGAATTGTGTTTCCCCCAAAATTCATATGTTGAAGTCCTTAGAATGTGACCTTATTTGGAGACAGAGTCTTTGCAGAGGTAATCATGTTAACATAAGGTCATTTTAGGATGGTGTAATGGGCTGAATTGTGTCCCCTGCCAAATTCGTATGTTGAAGCCCTAAACCCCAGTACCTCAGAATGTGACTGTATTTGATAACAGGGTCTTAAAAGAGGTGATTAAGTTAAAAGGAAGCCATTAGGGTGGGCCCAAATCTAATCTTATTGGTGTCCTTATAGGAAGAGGAAATCTGGACACACAGAGCCACCAGGGACACGTGCACAGAGGATAGGCCATGTGAAGACACGCTGAGAAGGCCTGGATTCCAGCCTCCAAAATTGTGAGAAAATTACTTTCTGTTATTGTAGCCACCTACTCCGTGGTATTCTGTTACGTAGCCCTAGCAAACTAATGACTGGTCATGACTGGTGTTCTTATAAGGAGGGGAGATTTGGGCAGAGATACACATAGAGGGATGATGATGCAAAGAAGCTCTGGGAGAAGACGGCCAACTACATGCCAGGGACAGGGGCCTGGGACAGATGCCTCCCTCCCAGCCCTCAGGATGACCAACCCTGTCCACCCCTTGATTCGGACTTCCAGACTCCAGAACTGTGAGACATTTTGGATGTTTAAGCCCCCAGTTTGTGGCATTTTGTTACAACAGCCTAGCAAATGAATACACCCTGGTAACCCTTTATTAACATTTCTTATTAATGTACACACAAACTGAATCACAGAATATCGACTCTAGAAAGAACTTCACTGGCTCACCCTTTGAATTTTACAATGATGAAACAGGCCCATGCCAGGTGGTTCCCCCAGTGACTGAGCTGAGATCCTGGCAGGGCTGTCCCGTGGTGCCATGTTTATGCTGCTCCTTGTCCCTCCACCTTTCATGAGAACCTGCTCCAGACATGGTAAACCTGCTCACATTTGCACATACTTGATCCTCAAAGTGTATTAGATGGGTAAGAGCATCCCCACATGTTTCTTTAGAATGTCCTGAGCCAAGTACCCCTAGCATAAGCTTTGTGGCCTACCAAGACTTTGGAATGTACTGATCAAGTTCTTGTTAAACCATATTGAGAAGCATCGGGAGATTTCTCCCTCTCTTTTGAGACAGGAGAGTGAAAAACATCACTCTGATTTGCTATCCCTGGAGAGGGCTATGTGGGGGTAAGGGGTACTGCTTCTTAGCCCCAAGAAAAAAAACCCCACATATTTATTTTGGCTTATAAGGCATTTTAAGTGCATTATCTCTGCCACTAGTACTTATGAGGATTCCAGGTTCAGACAGGTCAGCTCTGCCACTTGCTCTGTGTGTGAGCTTTCCTTCTTCATTTCCTTATCTGTACAGTGGAGATACTCTACTATTAGGTTGCTGTATTAAATGAGGTGCCACAGAACAGGCACATAGTGAGCAACAAAGATCTACGGGTTGTTATTATTTTAGATAAAGAATCTGGGTCTTAGACAGGCTAAATGACTTATCTTTGTAAGTAAAAAGGGGAGCAATGGATCTAGGACCCCTAGGGCCACATGCTGTAAACTCTGAACTATGCAGCACTGTTTTCTTGGTCCCACCAGCATGTTCTGAATAACTGTGAGCAAGGAGAGAGGTCTGGACTGGGCGACAGCGTCTGAATGTGGTTTGTGTGTAAGGTGGGCAAGCAGTCAGACACATCTAGCAGGTGGACGGGTGGTTCACTGCTATGAATGGATGGCTGGGGGAGGCAAAAGGTGGTGGGTTAGGTCCCCCAAGGAATTCTCAGATGCAGGCTGGAGGCCAGGTGGGATTTTCCCAGCAGTGCATCTGGGAATACCTCGGGGGAGTCTCTTACTACAAGTGCTATGCTGAAGGGCATAACCTGGCTGGATTTCCCTGTCTTACCCATCCCTGGTTGTCTGTAAAAGCCCTCCACACAGACATCAGGTCTAGTGGAGGGAGAAGTCTCCTTGGAATGATCCTACTTCCCCCCAGTGGACACAGAGAGGAGACTGTCAGGGCGTAAGTAACGCCTTGCAGAGCTAGCACCCTGATGCTACCTGAGGACAGACACAGGATCTGTGAGCAAATAGCGCCGGTGGTCTCTCCTGTTTGCAACCTCATGTCATTAGATGGGCTTACTTAATCAGCCCTCCCTTCCTTTTGATAACAGAATAATAATGTTTTTCTTTCTAGAGAAAGACCTGTCAAAAGATATAGAGTTCCATCCTGACCCTACTTATAAGTTGAAGACATTTGAGGAGGGTCCTTAAATGCTATGAGCTTCAATTTCCTCGCCTGTAAAATGAGGATGATACTATCATTTACCCAATAAGGTTATTGTGAGGAGTAAAAGAGATTATACAGCTGAAAGTGCTTTGTCTATAACGGAGCGCTATACGATTTATCATTATTCCCACACTTCTAGTCTGGTTTTTAGTTCGAGAGAGGAGCCCCTGGTCCTCTGACCTGCTATGGGGTTCACAGGCCATTCCACAAATGTGTCCCCTCATTACATCTTGCTTTTCATTACTGAACTCAGTAATCTTGACAACACGTTGCTGGAGAGCAGACGTGACGTATCGTATCTATTCCTAGTCTCCCACAGCGTGAGTGGCGGCTAAGTACTGACTGATTACGTAAAGCTGTCCCACCACCAGTGGGGCCCCGCTTTGGGGGTCAGGACTGGCCACCTGTTCTCCCTTCCCCCTGGACACAGCCTGGAGACATGGGCTGGGGGGTCCGGCTCCATCATTTCTCACTGGTTTCCTCAACTGGGACGTGAGCCTAATAACGCCACTCTGGTCATTATGAACAAAAGGCTCTCCCAGAATGCTCATGGGAGGGCTGTTTTATAAACTGTAGAGAAAATGTACAGTGTTGTTACGAAGATGAGGGCCGAGGCTGTGGAAGTGCAGGTGGGGACCGACCCATGTCATTATGGTGGCCCGCTAGCCACTCCCAGGGCACTCACCTGAGGGGTCTAGCCTGCAGCGGGACTGTGGGACGAAGGTCTGGGAGCGGTTGCTGACGGGGTTGCTCGCGGTACAGACGTAGACACTGTTGGCATGCTGGGGGCCGAGGGTGAGGGCAAGGAGGTGGGAGCCGTCAGCTGGGCTCAGCGGGTGACTGTCCGCCTCCTCGCTCCAGCTGTAAGCTACGTGGTCCCCCTTCTCTGCCACGCAGGCCAGCGTCAGGCTGCAGTTCCCATTCTGCTGCGTCCAGTTCAACACCTTAATTTCTGGAGTGGAGACCTGCTCTGTCAGGAGGGGGAGGAAAGAAGCCATCACTGAAGTGAACCCCCTGGAATGCTGACTTGAACATCTTGTTCAAAGAAAATGCAGCCCAAGGGTATTTTCCCTCCCTGTGGGTCTGTGGTGTGACTCACTCCTGTTGGAGACCTGGTGCTTCACTCCATCCCTCTCCCCCTGCACTGCTTCCCAGGACCATCCCAGGATAAAATAGAGAAGATGGTCTTTTGGTCCCATCCCGCCAATGCTGTTGGGGCTCCTCTTGCCCCCACCTGACCTAAACTGCTCTCCCATTTGTAGAGTTTGCTGTCAGCTGATCCCCCCACAGGCTTTAATTGTCATTGGCTGAAGTATTACCTCCAAGACCAAAAGGCATGACTTTTATTGGTGGGATTTTATATATACAGTGTGTGTGTGTGTGTGTGTGTGTGTGTGTGTGTGTGTGTGTGCATGCACATGTGTGTGTAGGGCTAGTGCTTTAGTGCATCTAACCTATCTCACTCTAATGCCATGAAATAGGCAAGGTAAAGGGGGAAGTTTTATTTATTTAGCAACTACTATAGGACAGCCACAATTCTGGACTTTCACATTCATCATATTCTTTCATCTTCTCAATAACTTCCTCACCAATTATAACCCTACTTATAATTATTCCCATTTTATGGATGAGGAAACTGAGTCCCAGAGAGGTGGGGTGTCTGACATAATGTCACTCAGCTCCTAAGCAGCCAAGTTGAGATCTGAACCTAGGTCTGTCTGACTCCAAAATCCAATCTCTTTCCTTGACTTGAGAAGAATACCATGGCTGCACAGACCCTATTTTCCAAAGTAGGAATTTAATCACAAAATGTGACAGGATATGAGAAAGACGATGGTGATGTGCGGTCTCTGTGCTCACGGCAGCCTTGCCCCAGGGCCACTACTGTCAGGATCAGAATTCCCTGGTACCTGGTGCAGGGCTGTGGGAACTATACACACTCCCTGGAAGAAAAGGAGTGCTAGGGGCAGGGGATGCACAGGGAGGACATTGCTGTCTCTCCTGTGGTATGTGAGGATTTCAAAGAGATGATGGGTTCATGGGTGTAGCTCTGGATCCCATCTTCAGAAATAAGGAAGTCCCTGTGAAGAAGTAAGAAGCCCACAAGGCTGTCAGGATTCCTGAGAATTGAAGGGAGCCTCTGGGGCCAAGAGACACAAATGCTGGGTGCATTCCAGAGAGACGGGCAAAGAGGTTCAAAGAAGAACTGGCCTCGGATTTTGACGGACCTAGGTTCTAGTTTCAGTTCTGCAGCCTAGTGATTCTATAACCAGAGCCTTTGCTTAAATGAGCAAAAGGCGCCTCTTCTAGCGGCAGATGCCATTCTATGGCAGGACGCAGGGTGTGGTGAATGGTGTGGGGGCTGAGTTTCAGCTCTTCTTTTCCCAGGATCCCTAGAGTGGGGAGCCACCCACACAGAGGTGTGTAACCTGCCAACCACTCCCTTCTGGATATGTGTCCTCATCTATGAAAGAGAAGTTAAGCTTGATCAGTGGTATTCAAACTTTTTAAAAATCAGGAAAAAAAACCCTCCACCTTTTTTTCAAAACAAAACCTGATTTACAAGTTGAGAGTCCTGAGGTCCAGGCCCTCTATCCCCAGGCAGCTGGACTCCTTTCCTCTGGGAAATGGGTTGAGGGCAGCTAGTGCTAATCAGCATGCAATTTGAGCAAAAGATTTTGTGAACCCCTAAAACTTCTTCCTGAAGCACAGTCTAGATAGCCCTGGACTAGAAGATCTTTCAAGTTCCTCCCAATTCTAAATACTCTTTGCTTCTGAGGGAGGCCTAAAATCCTAGGCGAGGGGCCGGCGTGGGCGGGGGAAGCCACCGTCATTACCATAGAGCTTCAGCTGCACGCACAGGCTCTGGACTGAAACGTTTTCCTCCAGGGTGATGAAGTACCAGGCCTCGTCCTTCCTCTTGCTCTCCACGATCTCCAGGCTCGGCTTTTCCAGATGAAACTTACAGCCATCCTCCAGATAGGGTGGTGAGGCCCCTTCCGGCAAATAGATAGACGCGATTTTCTTCTTGACGCTGTTTCCTGGTGATTCTGCCCTTGTGACAAGGACGTGGATGCTCTTATTCATGATCTTACTTAGCCCTTCAGATGTGAGGGGCAGGAGCACGCTGCTGCCCAACTGCCCGAGGATCTTTGGGCAGTTCATGCCCTCGCCTGTGGGAGGAAGGAGAAGCAGTCCCTCATTATGCAGGCCTTCGAGAATCACATCCTGGTGTGGGTCAGGAATGACAGACGAGAAGCTCCCTCTTCCTTTCGGGGTACCCCTGGGGTCGCCAGGTCCTTGGTCGTCTGTAAGGCCTGTCATGAGTGTCCCACTACATTCTCAATATTTCAAAAAACCCCAATAGGAATCTTAGAATTACTTATGACAGAGCTACAGAGACTAGCTAGGACACTAGGTGGTTTTTGATCTGAGAGGGAATTTGACCATCTCAGATTTATAGTTAAGGCATCTAAGAGAAGTGACATGACTTCCCTAAAGTCGCATAACTAGTAACTGGACTGGAATCCAGCTCTGTTAATTCCTTGACCAGACTGCTTAACACCATGGGGTACATCGTGTGCAGGATGGGGAGCCGTGGAAGTGACTGAGCCGCGAGCCCAGCGGCCATCATGGCAGGAGGCTCTAGAGGCATCCCTGCGGGGGATGAGCAGAGGAGAGAGCCCGAGGGACGCGGGGCCGGGAAGCGGGAGCCCATCGCCCAAGCTACGGAATCCTAGCTCTTCAAAAAAATGTAAGACAGTTAATAATGTTGAGGGAGAGACATTATTTTATCTCTCTTCCAAAAAGCTGAGCCAACAACAACTTAAAACCCCAAACCTTTTCAAACCACCGTGAAGAATCCTACCGATGACTGTTTCGCACCTCCTCTCCCCTCAAACCCACAACCTTAGCCGACGACCTTGCTTCTCAGGTCAGTGAAAAGGCAGAAGAACCACAGAGAGAACTTGCATTTGTCACACCACCGAATCAACCTGCCTGCTTGGACGGGTCGTCCGGGCTCCCACTGAAGGCTAGCCTCTGCCTTCACGCAGCCTCCCCTACGCCAAAGCTTTGCTCCTGAAACTGCCCCCACTTCTTGCACTGTCAGCTTTATTGCTGGGATGGTATGTTATTTCCATCAACACATAATATACAACATGTAATTTCCTTTATCATAAAAACTCCTCCCCTGATCCCAGGTCCATCCCCAGCTGCCTCCCCATTTCTCTGTTTTCCTTTGTTGCAAAGTCCTTTAATGTGTTTAAACTTTCCCCATTTCTTGACCTATGTTTTCCTTGTACCCGCTCCAAACAAGCGTTCTTCCCTCTACTCACTGGAACCACCCTTGTCAAGGTCACTCTACACTCCACGATACCAAGTTAATTCTCCATCCTCACCTTGCTTTCTCAGGAGCACTTGACATAGTGCATCACTACATCTTTAAAACACTGTCTTCATCTGGCCCCGGGAATACCTGGTCTTCTTCCTATTTTATTGGCTGCCTCTTCTCAGCCTCCTTGACTGGAACCCTCTGCTTTTAAAGATCTCTAAATATTGGAGCATCCCAGAAAGCAAAACTCAGACCTCTCCTCTTTCCCAGCCACACTCATCAGGTTGCATGGTTTGACATTATTTCTGGAGTGCTTACTGAGATAGATCTCCCACCCAAACCCTTCACAGTACTCCAGACTGCCTACACAGATCAGTGTTTGGAGGCCCAAAGGGCATCTAAAACTTATCAAACGAACACTTGATTCCACAGCCCCTCCTGCAAACAATTACAACTCCCCCGAATTCTCAGCCAAAACACTGGAATCAACCTTGACTCCTTTCTTCCTCTCATATACCGTGTTCAGTCTATCAACAAATCCTGTTGGTTTGGCCTTCAAAACATGTCTGGAGTCCTAGGACTTTGAACCCCCCTCATCTCTACCACCATCCTCACAAGCACGGGCACTGTCCTTGTCTTCCAACGAATCTCCCTACATGCATACAACGGACAGGAAATAATCCTTTTCTACTGTTTCCAGTTTTGTCTCTCTATTGCTTTCAAACTTCCAGGGCTTCCTTGCACCCATAGAATAAAAATCCGTAGTCCTTGTTATGGCTTCAGAGGCTCTGAAGAATGCAGTCCCTGGTACCTCTCCAACCCCATCTCCTGCCCTCTCCGCTCACTACCCTGTGGCCACACCGGTTCCAGCTGTTCATCACTCATCTAGAACATTCTCATGTCAGATATTTTGTGTTTGCTGTTCTCCCTCTCTCTGGACATCTCTTCCCTTACATACTGCAATAGCTTATTCCCTCACTTTATTTACGGTTTCTGCTAAAAAAATGATGTCCTCAGAGAGACCTGCTCTGACCATCCTACCCCAATTAGCATCCCCCTTCCTACTCTAGTTGTCACAGTCATATTGTCATTTTGTGGTATTGTATGCTAATTTTATGTTTTTCTCCCCCACTAGAATGCCAGCTCCTTGAGAGGGAGACTTTCATTGTGTCCCCTGTTCTGTCCCTTGGATCTACCGTAGTAGGAAGCTATCTGTTCAATTTATGAATTCTGAAAGCTAGGTTACCTGACTAAAATCTCTCTTATTGACCTTTACCCAGTATGTAACTGAACTTAATCATAAGCTAATGTTCATAAAAAGAGAAGTCCATGAGTCAAAGAGAGCATAGATTGTTCTAGCTGATAAGAAAGACAGAAGAGTAAAATAATACTGCTTCAGTAATACAGCCTCTTAGAAAAGACACAATTGACTTATGGTTAAGATGGGTTGTCGAGAAATTGGGTGAAATGGCCAAAATATTCTTCATATCATAATGTCTTGAAATCCCAACGCTGTCCTGTAAAGGGCGCCGACTAATATCAGGTTAGAAATCAAGAGATCGGAGGAAAAAAAAAAAGCAGCAGTCTACATGAGCTAAAATCAGGATTAGAGTGGTTGAGATTCATAATTTTTAAGGAAAAGTGAGAAAGGCAATTAGACATTTGTTCTTCTAAATATTGATAAAATATGAACTCTTAAAACAGCGCTGTCACGGAGAACAGTCAGTGATTCTGTAACTTCTTCCTGCGTTCATAGATCGTAACCCCACTAGAGGGTGAGGACTTCATGACATGGGTAACTGCTGAGCTGCTGTGTTGTATATTTGAAACCAATGTGAGATTGTATATCAATGATACTTTAATTTTAAAAAAGAAGAGTGCGCTCCCTTGTTCTTAATTCACTAGATGAGGAATGCTGGCTGTTGGGTTTGGGGTTGGAGTTTTTTACCAAGATAATTGGGAAGCATGTTGGCATTTCTTCCAGCCACATTTCTGAATGCCTGACTGTCCAGACAATCTAGTAGGTACAGAATAGTCTCTTGAATCCTGCATTTCAACCTCTACATATAAAGGGCTGATAGAAAATTAGAACCATACCTGAAAATAGAAATACCATATTGTGTGCAGGCCCCCTGAAATTATCTATAAAAAGTTGGGTAGATAAGCATATGTACATTTTCCTGGAAGCACACCCACAAATCCTCGGTCATCTCTTAAAGGGTCTGAGATTCAAAACAAGATTAAGAATCACTATCATACTATTGGTTTTTTTAGATCAATTTTGAGACAGAGAAAATAGGATTGGAAATGATTGCCATCTTCATCCCATAACCTTCCTCTCTTCTAGGTCTCCCACGTGCCCATTCCCTACACCTAAGTCAACAGGCTCTTCACACCGTGGGTACTTTTAGAACCTGTGATTGGTGGGGAGTGAGGGGGATGAGAGGGTATAGGGTAAGGAAGGGAATAGCCCCTCGCCAAATTAAAAAGGTTTTAATTTAAAGGAAACAAAAAAAAAAATAGGAGGGGAAAGAGGAAAAGAAAAGGAGGGGTAGATGAGAAGGACAGACTGAGTGATTTACGCACACGCAGTCGTGGGGAGCAGAATCAGAACCTCGTCAGAAGAGACCCTCACACTCCACAACCCACATAAAGGATGATGTAACAACCGGGTGTGTGTGAGTGGCACGGCCTGGAGGAGGCCCTAGAAACTATCACCACCTAAGCACGGGTGGAAAAATCAGTGGGGACTTCAAAGTCGTTCATAAAACCCTTCCGGTATAGCCCCTGCTCCTGAAACGTCGTCCTGCCTGATGAGTGTTTTCCGGTGGGTGTGAGTCAGCCGGCTCCTGTTTACCCAAACAGTCTGGAGGAAACACTCGTGGCTGTTCACACCAACTCACTTTCCTTTGAGTGTGATTCTACTTAGAAAGTAGAGTGATTCACCTGAGCCCGTGAATCTTTTCCTGAAATCAGCAGCATTTCGCCAACCCTTTCACAAGATGGGATTCCACCCAATGACCGCCTTTCTTCTTTTTGCCCTGAAACTTCCCCAGGTGCCTGCAGCATCTTGCTACAGCATTGCTTTCAGGTAGAAAAGGGGCAGCCTTAAAGGCCTCCCAGTTCTGGGCCCAGAAAGAACAAATGACTTGTCTGAGCTGCCTTTTTAAGTCCCACCAGCCACCCTCCTATTCCTGCCCTTGAAGCGGCTGGATCTTCCGATCTCAGAGTGTCTGTACTCCCCGTGCCCAGCCTGGAAGCCCGCTACCCACCTTTATTTGCCTGGTAAACTCCTTCCTTCCCACGGGTCCTGCCTCTGCCCCACAGCCGAGACTCAGGCTCCCTGCCATGTGCTTCCAGTGCATTTTGCATCGCTCCTTCCCGTCACTCCCCACGCTTTTAACTCTGGTTTGATGCCTGTCAACCTTACTCAATAGTAAGTTTCCAAAAGTGGGGACTATGTCTCTTTTGTTTACTTTTAAACCTAACACCTACCTAGGACAGAATAGAAACTCAGGTAAGTCCTCATTGCTCAAGAGAATGAAAAAACTGAATGAGATTAATGAATGAACAAATGACAGAGTTTAAAGTCTCCTCCCTCCAAAGTCAGAATGCCTTGTGCTCTAGCTTTACAACATCCTTAAGAGGTATAAGAAGGAAGGAAATGATGAAGACGCTTCTCCCTGCTTGTCAGGTGAGGAGATGGAAGTGTCTAGCCCTGAACTCTGGGATTCAGGGAAAGCAGACCACTTGTCATAGCCCCTGAACACTCATGACATTTCACCTGTGCATTTGTGCCATCGTCTGGAATACTCTCTTCAATACCTATAAATATGCAACCTCCCAGACGCACATATTTGGAAGGACACATAAGAATCTGCAACAGTAGTTGCCTCCAGTGAGAGGTATGGGGGGGGATCTGTCCCCATTCTATACCCTTTTGTATTGTTGCAGTCTTATAGGTGTATGTGGGATACACTTCCAAGAAACAAACTCGTTAACAAAAACATTAAATGAAACTAACATAATGAAAGAAGTTTCTATCCACTTTCCAAATTCCAGAGCAAAGACTTCCATATGCTCTCTACTTCTTTCTATGACTTTATCAACTTCTCTCACCTTTTGAAAATTCCTATACTTCAATTCATTTCAGTTCAGTTCAAATGAACTCATATACTTAAATTATTTATAGCATATTCTACTTATTACCATAGGACCTGGATACAAGGTTTAGCATTCCCCCCTGTACCCCACCAGCTCCCTAAATGTAAGCTTCTCCAGTTGTATTCATTGAAGCCTCTGAAGTCAGGCTGTGTGACCACAGAGAAATTGCTAAACTACCCTGTGCCTCTCTTTCCTCTTTTATAAAATTGTAATGGTTGCAATAATAACACATATCTCATAGGGTTGGCATGAGAATTAAATGAATAATACACATAAAGCACTTGGAACGGTGCCTGGTATATATAGCAAGCATGTTGTGCCTACTATTATTATTCATTCAACCAACATTTGTGAGTAGACGCTCATGTACCAGACGCTGGGTCAGGCTCTGGGAAGAAGCTGTGATTGTTCATTTTGCTTCCCCTACACCTCACAGAGGGCCTGCCACATCATGTGTCCTCAAACAGTGCCTGCCACATCATGAGGATTGTCCAAAGTCATTCTATAGTTAACACCAGACACCCTGATATTCTGATTTCTAGTCTGGCACTGCAGAGAGTGAAGGTGATGGCATTTATCATGGTGTTAAAGCTTTTGAACTATAGAAGCTCCTAGAGCTACATCTTGGGACAGAATGAGCCAGTGAACAAACAAGGTTAGGCCAAGTCTAGAAGCACACACTTGTCCCTCGCCTTTCCCCCATGTGTGGGAAGGAGGTGGGAAGAGCTGCTTGGAGGAATAAAAACATCCCACTGGGGTAGATTCACCAGTTGTAACAGATGTACCACTCAGGTGGGGGATGCTGGTAAAGGGGAGGCTGTGTACATGTGGGGATAGAGGAAGTCTCTGTACCTTCCACTCCGTTGTGCTGTGAGCCCAGAACTGCTCTAAAAATAAAGTCTGTATTAAAAAAAAAAAACATTGGGGGAAATGAAAAATTCACTTTTGGGTGGGGAAGGACATGTGGACTTTTTGATTTTTACAATTCTGACTGGGAATTGGGAGGTGAGCTGAGCGGGATGTGAAGGGGAGTGGGTACTGACTTTACAAGAATCAGGTTTATGGGTTGGGCGAAGCTGTCATGGCTGACCTGTCCCACTTGCAAAGCATTTCCGTCTGGGTTTTATTGGGGTTTCACAAAAGGGTGCATGTTTAAAAATAAAAACACTGTAAAAGTTTTGTGCCTGTTTCAGAGAAGATGGAATGCAAGGAAAGGGGCCACTGCTGATTGGCTAGACACGCCCTACAGGGCTGGGCTGTTCTTGCTAACCAGTGATCTCCAGCCTTTGGTGGGGCAGCTGTCAGCAGCCCCCGACACGCCACGGGCCAGCCTGGCTAGCAGGCAAGCAAGCACGGAGGTGTGAAGTCCAGCCCACCGTGCAGCCCCATCACTCCTAGCGTCACCAAGAAGTGTTCCAAAAATGGTAGAGTCACAAATGGGGTGCACCTGAAGGCTTGGTTCTCCCTGTGATGCCTTAAAGTGGTTCTGCTGGGCTCTCTGAGCCCAGAGCTCACTCATTTCCCCCCTAGACCTTGGAAAGCAAGAGCCACGGGTCTGCCTGATTCTGAGGGAACCTGGAGTCAGGGAAGGGCCTCTTCAGTGAGAGTCCAGCAAAGCCAGGATCCCATACACAGCCCCTCCGACATCCCTCGCTTTCTCTCTGGGCTTCTCATGAGAAAGTCCATAATGGATTTGCAGTCTTGAAAGCCCCGAGCGCAAAACACCCGGAGCCTCAGGATTTCCCCCCTTCCCTAACGCTGCTCCCACCCCAGGAGGCCTCCCACACTGATCGAGGTCCCGAGGCATCGAAGCAGAAAGGAGATTCTCACCCCACGCCGTGCTGAGCCCGAAGGCCACATCTTACACCTTGTCTCATAGCCCCGACCCTGCTGCACAGAGAAGAGCAGCTTGCCTCTGGAGGAACACCAGCCGCAAAGACATGGACAGGGCCCAGCCCTTAACCCGCTCCTGTGTGCCTGGCCCTGCCTACCACTGGAGCTGCCCTGACCTTCAGGGCTCCCAATTTGTATTTCCCACTTACTGTAACCAGCCCTGGGCTCTAGAAATCCTGGCCTCTCCCCCATCTTGCTGCCTGGAACCTTCTCTTCTAGGAAAGTCACCACCAGTATGAGCACCCTGTGGCCACCATCTGTCCTCAAGCAGTGACTGGAGTTTTCACTTCTACCCTCTCTTCCCACTGCAGCCCTTCCTTGTTGGGCCCTGTTTCTGGTTTGTCTGCTTGTGGGTGTGAGGATCCACTGGTAGAAGAGATCTTCTCCCACAGCTCCATCCCTCCGGCTCATCCCTAGCCTGGGTCTCTGCCAGAAGGACACCGGTGCAAACCCAACACTAAACCAGAACTCTGACCGGTGCCTTGTTTCCTTGGAAACTAGGTTTGGTGGGGCAGAGCCTTGGAGCCCAGGGGCCCAGGAACTTATGAGGTTCCTTCCTCTTTGAAACAGGCAGGCAAAACTCAGAGCCAATCCCTGAGGAAGAGGCAGCCAGAACACAGCCTGCAGCCCTTACATCTTCTCTCCCTCCAAGGGACTGGCTGATCCCTGGCAGGCAATCGCTGGACTCAAAGCCTCAAACAGATAAGCACCCACCTGTTCCGCAGCTCAGCTCAAAACCCAGGGAGAGGAACAGCAAGAAGTTCAAGGAGACGAGTCTCGTGGGATCCATCAGCCAGCGAGAAGGAGGAAGGGAGCCTGGCGAGGGGCCTGGCAGCTGCTTGCAGACGCCGCAGCAGAACCCGCTCCGTGTCAAGAGTGCTGCCTCTGCTGTCTAGTTTATACATCAGGAACCAGCAGGCTTCCTGTGTCACTGGGACTTTTTCTGCTTGTGTGTCGAGGATTGCTCATCTGCTTTCAGGCCTTAAATCACTTTGCTGTTCCCAAGAAGTCGAGTGAGTGCAAGAGCCAGGAAGACAGCTATGTGGTCACCTCGGCCAAACCCCAGCTTTGGGCAGAGATGTGCTCCCGTCCTCGTCATCTGAGCTGTCCCAGGAAAGGGGGGCTGAGCTTCTCAGGGAAGTTCTGTCTGGTATCTCTTCTTAGAGAGCTAAGGGAAGATGGGTTTTTTTCGGGCTACCCCCAAATCCGGGTCAGGTAGTTCAAAGCTGAACTTGGATGACGGAACTTTGAAGGCCTCGTGAAACTCTTACTTCTGATTTATTCCATAATTTTAGAAAACATCCTCTACATGCAGACAGGTTCTGGAGCCAGAAGTTACAGAAAGGTAGGGTGGGCAAGGATGAATCAGGTGGCAGAAACCCAATTTCCTTGCTGGGTACAAGTGGTAGAATTTGGTGAGCCCTGTGTTTTCTTTTGGGGGGGCTCCCTTTATGTTAGGGCTTGTACCTAACTTTTTATCACAGGGAAGAGACTAGCATTGACAACAGAAAGACCCTGTGCTTTTCCATGAGTTAAGCAATAAGAATGAAACACAAGGAAGATGATATTATCAGTGTTCACAAGGAGACTTGGAAAGGCCAGGCTAATATTTTTAACATCCATTTAACAGGTCAGAGTCCCTCTCCAGTGGGCCTTCCTAAGGGGATCCAGGTGGTAAGAGCTGGTGACACATGTGAACTTGCTTTGTCCTCACTTCCCCCCCATTCACCTGACACCCAGCCACCTCCCCCAGCCCTACCCAGTGGTGTGCTGGAGCCGATACCGACTCATAAGAGCCAATTATTAAATTTTCAGGAATCTGATAAACTGTTTGATTGATACACATTGCCATTATTAAAAATGGAGTTATATAAACTTACAATGAAGTAAATTATACTAACTATAACTAATATGTATATTATATTTATATATGTCCTATACAAATACAGATGTATAAATAATTATATTCTAAGTAAATTGCATTGAATATGAATTATATAAATAAATTATATATAAATATAAACCTGCAATGAAATAAATTATACTGAAAACTAAGGGAATAAAAGCTCAAAGCTCATTACTTCCTAATTGTTTTATGACACTTTACTACTATCTGTGCTTTTGAGGACATTGATGTCTATTATATCTCTAGAGTGGAAAGAAAATACCAGATCCTGTATGCTGTCATACCTCTTTTCCCAGCTCTGCGTGCAACGACATCAAGTTGGTAGCTTGAAATCAGCCAGGTGGGAGTGCATATGCAATGGGAATGACAAGTGATATAAATCAGAGCTTTGATTTCTTGTTTTGTTGGATGTCTAGATGTAAGAAAGTGATGAGAAAAGGTAATGATGCAGGTTAAACTTAAAAGTGTGTCAGGATTGTAGCCTTTGCATCATTAACAGCATGAAAATTTTGAGGACATATCTTTCCAGTATTCAGAAACTATCGTCTTATTCAACAAAAGACATAGTGTCATTAACCAGCAAGTGAGGTTGCAGTATACATCTTTGATGTTTCACATTTCTTTAATTAAAAAAAAAACTGAATACAAACAAGAAGAGAATAGAGTGAAATACCTAAGAGTTAAGAGGAAAAAAACCCCACCAGACTAGAATTCTGCATCCTGAGAAATTACCCTTCAAAAGGGAAGGAGAAACGAAGACTTTCTCAGACAAAGATGGAGGCCATTTGTTGCCAATAGCTCTGACTTGCAAAAACTGCCAAAAGAAGTTCTTGAGAGAGAAGGAAAATAATATAGGTCAGAGACTCATATCTACATAAATAAAGAAAGCATCAGAGAAGGAATAAATGAAGATAAAACCTTTTATTTTTCTTACTCTTATTGATCTAATAGATAACACATTATTAAAAAGGTAAGAGCAACAATGTATGCAATTATGTGTGTTTATGTATACTTCATGTATATGTATATATATATATATATGCTGTGTATGCTTAAATATAAGTGAAATGAATGACAGCAATGATACAAGGGACAGGAGAGAGGAATTAGGATACATTAGGAAAATATTGTTATTATAAAGAACTTACACTACCCATGAAGTAGTATAGTGTTTTTTGAGAATGTGCTTAGATTAATAATAAATGTATATGGCAAAATCCAGGTTAACCATTTAAAAAAGTAGAAAAAGAGAGAGAGAGGTGTATAACTGATATACTAAGAAAGGAGAGAACATGGAATCATATAAAATGCTCAATTAAAGCCACAAAAGGCCAAAAGAGAGTGGGAGGCAATAATAGCAACAAACAACAAGGGCAAAAAATACAAAAATACTAACATATATGGTACATATTAATCCCGCTATATTAATAATCACTTTGAACATCAATGGTCTAAATGAACTAATTAAAAGCCAGACATCAGCAGAACGGATCAAAAATAAGACCTGACTGGCTCCTGGCACCCGGAGGCAAGAGGTCAAGGCAAGAGACAACAGACTGGCAGGTCCAGAGCCCGGCCCCTTCCACCTCTCAGGTCTGACCTTCCTGTAGCTGGGCTGCAAGATAAGCTGACATTGACACGTTTTCAAGGTTCAGCCTGATACCCACTCTTACAACAATATGGTGGCATATTGGCAACAGGCTGGACAAAGCTGATACTCCCAGATGTGTGCAAAAGCGATGAGAGATGCACTAAAGACAGAAACCAAAGTAAATGCCTCAAAGACTTCTGACACCAGCATAAAAATTGTTAAAGTGGAAAAGGAATAATTTACCCTGACTAAAGCTTGACATGCTATATTTTCAAGGTGAAAATTTTTAGGCACATGTTATGACAGACTGAAAATGATCTCACTTCATGGAAAAAAGTACTCTTGTTTGCAAATTGACAGTGCTGATAAATTGAAGTATGGTAAAAAAAAAAAAGATCCAATGATATGTTATCTGTAAGAAATTCACTTTAAGTATAAAGACACATAGAGATTTAAATTAAATGGATGGAGAAAGAGAAAACATGCTAGTATTAATCAAAACAAAGCAGAAGTATCTATTTTAATTTCAGACAGAGCAGACATCAAAACAAGGAAAGTTATTGGAGATACAGAAGGATGTTACATAATGACAAAGGGGTCAGTTCTCCAAGAAGATGTAACAATCTCTAACACAAATGTGCCTAACAACAGAGCTTTAAATACATGAGGCAAAAAACTGATAGAACTGCAAAGACACTATTATAGTTGGAGACTTCAACACCTCCTCTATCAGAAATGAATATATCTAACAGGCAAAAAAAATCAGTAAGGACATTGTTGAATTCATCAGCACCACCAATTAATGGGATACAATGGACACACATACACTACTTCATTCAATAGCAGAATACACACTCTTCTCAAGCTCACATGAAATGTTCTCTAACATACCACCTTCTGGGCCCTAACAAATTTAAAAGAATAGAAACCATACAATATCTGCTCTCAGGCCACAATGGAACTAAAGTAGAAATCAGTAACAGAAAAATAACTGGAAAATCCCCAAATATATGGAGCTTAAGCAACATACTTGTAAATAACACTTGGGTCAAAGAAGTAATCTCAAGAGAAATGTTTAAACATTTTGAATATAATGAAAATGAAAGCACATTAAAATTTGTAGGATGTAGCAAACCTAATGCTTCAAGGGAAGTTTATAGCATTGAATACATATATTAGAAAAGAAGAAAGACCTTAAATCAATAATCTAAGCTGCCACTTTAGGAAACTAGTTAAGAAGAGCAAATTAAATTCAAAATAGACAGAGGAAAAGAAATCAAAATTAAAGCAGAAAGCAGTGAAATTAAAATCAGGAAATCAATAGAGAAAATCAATGAAACCAAAAGCTGGTTCTTTGAAAAGAAAAACAAAATTGATAAACCTCTAGCCAGGCTAAATAAGAAAAATAGACAAAGGACACAAATTACTAGTACCAGAAGTGAAAGAGGGGACATCACTACCAACCCCATGGACTAATATGAAAAGGATAATAAAGGAATACTATAAACAACTCAGTGCCACCAATTTGATAACCTAGATGAAAGGAAAAATTCCTAAAACTCACACAAAATGAAGCAATCTAAATAGGTCTATGTCAATTAAAGAAATTGAATCAATAAGTAATAACCTTTCAAATCAGAAATTATCAGTTCCAGATGGGCTTACTGGTGAATTCTACCAAACATTTAAGGAAGAAATTATACCAATTCTCTACAATCACTTTCAGAAGATAGAGGGAATTTTCCTAACTCATTCTATTCCATATTCTTGCTCACTTTAAGACCAAAGCCAAAGACATTACAAGAAAACCACAGACCAATATCTCTTATGAACACATATACAAAAAAACCTCAACAAAATATTAGCATATAAATTCAACAATGTATAAAAAGAATTATACACTATGATTAAATGGGACTTATACCAGGTACGCAAGGCTGGTTCACCACTTGAAAATCAATTAATCCATCATATCAACAGGCTAAAGAAGACTTACATGATTGTATCAATAGAAACAGAAAAATATTTGACAAAATTGAACAGTCATTCATGATAGAAAGTACCAGCCAACTAGGAATAGAAGGGAACTGCCTCAACTTGATAATGTATATTTACAAAAACCTACAGTTACGCCATCAAGTTTGTGGTCATTTGTTATGGCAGCCACAGGAAACTAATACAGAGCCTCAGGGGCAAAGTGACATGATAACTTATAGTTATCATGCCTGGTACACCAAGCTGCTTCCATCAGCCATAAAGAAGCAGGGTTGGCCAGACCAACAACAAGCGGTACACAAGTGATTAGTGCCTTGTATTTAAAAGCCATTTTCAAAAGCCTTCACAGTCACTACCTTGTTTGATCTTTACAATAGCCCTATGAAGGAGGCAGAGTGGGTGGGTGGGTAGCAGGGCCAAACTTGGGAGCCCCGACTGGGTCAGGACCTCTTTCTCTTTCCCTAGAGTGCAGTAATCCCCATGGATACTCGAGAGTGTAAGGAGCAACGAAATGCTACTAAAGGAACTCCCCAGATGCCTGGGACTTCCATGTGCATGAGTCCATTCATCTTTATAACAGTAAAAAGCAGACATTATTATCACTATTTTACAGCTTGAGGTACAGAGCTGCTAAATAACTTGTCTAATGGCTCAGAGTCAAAACATGGATGCACTGGATTCAAGTTCTGCATTATCGGACTCTAGAGTCCGTGCTCTATGCACTCACAAGACCACTTCCATTATACTGAACAAGATGGGTAGCAGGAGAATGCTGGGTGGGCACCAGTTCCTGCCCCTCACCTCCAGCACTGTGACAAAGCACCCCTTCCTTCCCTATGGCTACGTGGCACCCACCCTGAGAGTGAGGAGGATGGCATGTCTACACGTCTGTGGAAAACAGCTGTTCCCAAACCTTCTGAGCTGGACTGCACAATGAGGCCATCTGCTCTTAAGCAGGAGGACATACCATCCCCCTAGGACTTGCTACTCTCTCTCCTGACACTCTGTGGCTAGGGGTGGCAAGTGACCTCCTTGAAGGGGCCTGGGGCTGGGCTTCCCCTGAGCATCACAGTCCCTGTCATGTGCGCCAGCCCCACACTGAGTGCAGCAGGCCTGACCACCTGGGCGCTTGGAGCCCAAGATGAGCACACTTATCTGGATAAGTTCAAAAAAGAAAAAACCCACAAAAACAAAATGAAAATACAGAATTCCCCCAAACTCTGAGCATCTCCTAGGAGACCTGACGGCAGAGTCTAAAACTGGCCTGGGGAAAGCACTGGGAAAAGCACCTTGGGGTCAGCCCTGCTGGGTAAGAGGAGGAAGCCCACAGCGCAGGTGTCGGATACGGGGGCTGAGCAGACCGGTCGACCAGACAGCCCTGTCACAGGCTGGGCTTATAGTGGTTGAGGGAGGATGGAGAAGGGAACGGGCTGCGAGGTGGCTCTAGCCTAGACTAGGCCCAGGTTTTACCCAGTATCTTTACTGTGAGTGTTCATGCCAGCCAGTCACCTTCCTGAGCAGATGGGTGTGTTGAATGACCTCGGCCTGGGAAAGGAGCTGGGGGACGTGGCCCACCACGGTCTGGAAAGATGCCCACTAGCAGTGCCTTCTGGCCGTTACCTGGTCTGTGTTGTGAGATTGTCTTCTCCAAGGCCGCTGCCAGCTTTCCCATGGCAGTGCCTCCTCCAGGATTCAGATCTGGTTCAGAGCATTGGAATCTAGAGGTTGAGGAGAGATATCCGTGGGCATCTGTAATCTGAGGATTTCCTCCCTGAATTCTCGTTTCTTCCACCGATGATCTTTCCAGACCCCAGAACCAATGTAAGGGGATCCCCCTTTCTCGGGCCTTACCTGGACTGACCCTGAACTTCTCATATCCCTACAGGCTGAGCAGCTCTTTGAGAAGCACTCTGGTAGCGTTGGAGTTTGCTAGCCGGCTTTCTCCTGGCATAAGCTGCCAGGGAGAGGGAAACGCCCGTGTCATTCTGCTCCTTCTAGGAAGCAACAGGGTTTAGGAACCAGCGACAGTAACTGTTGAGTCACCAGCCTCAGACCTTTCCTGTACCAAGAGCTGCCTCCCATAGCTCTCACCTACCTTCTTAGACAGAATGATAAATGACAATAATTTACAAAGTACCTAGAAACTGTGAATAACCACCATCTGCCTCTCTTCCCTCCATACAAAGCTCAAACTAAGGCCTCCTCTTCAGCATTTCCAGAAGGCCCTTTGGCAGGGTCACTGAGTACTCTCCCTGCAAGGGCTGGTGAGGAGCAGAACTCGTTCCTTTCCGTCTGGAGAGACCCCGTCTCTAACCCAAGGCTGCTTCCCTAAGAGACAGAGGCAGCTCCGGAAGTGGGAGCTGCATGTGCATGAAGCCATTCAGTGATCTGAGACGCTCATGGCCCATGTCTGCAGTCCAGACGGGGATCCTGCTCTGCCACACCAGCGAGGCAGCTGACACGAGGTGAGTCCAGAGAAGGGCAAAAAGCTAGGGAACCTGAGCAGTTTGGAACACCAAACTCTAGACCAGAAAGCTTCCGTGAAGAACTCCAGTGGGGGCCACTGGAGACGGCGGTGCATTGTACGGCTGGCCCGGGACAGAGCCTGGTGGAGAAGCCCAGTAGCTTCCTCTTCTCCAACCACTCGCCTGTCCCAGCACTAACCGTGAGAAAACCACTCCACTGGGTTAAAATATAGTGACTCCAAACCTCTTTGATTATGTAATTATACAAGGACTAACACATTTAATGATCAACTACTTGAGTGGCTATCAGATCATATTTCTAGTTAAAAGCAGGATATTTTAAGGAAATGGGATTTTTAAACATTAGGTTCCCATTTTTGAAATTTTAAATGTAATACAGCATTGGGGAAAAAAATTAAAGAAGAAAGGAAATAAAATCTACCACAGTTTTCTAACCTTGTCACCATTCCATTCAGGCTTGCGAATCTCCACGTCGCTGTTTATAAGGCACCGGGGTAGACTGGTTCAGAGCGCTGGCTCTGTGTCCAGAGAGGCCTGGGCTCAAGTTCCCAGTCTGTTAATTATAAATGTGACCTTGGGCAGGTTATGTAATCTCCCTAAGCCTTTCCGTCCTCATCAGTAGCATCATTAAGATGAGGAACCATCTCACAGGATTGTTGGAGAACTAAATGATATCATGGCAAGCAAGGGGGTCAGCACAGGGCCTGGCGTGTGGCAGCCGTCTTGCATCTGGCGTCTATCACTTTCACTGCTTCCTGCAGATGGGCATGAATGATTCAATGGCGAACTTCATGGAGCGGCAGCTGGTGATACACAAGAAGTAAAACCTTGTGGTCGTGCTCAGGGACCGTCCTCACAGACCAGGAAGAGAATGCTCAGGCACCCTGGACATGAACATCATGCCTGGGCTTCTCCATAAGACGCAACAATACCTTTGCAGCATAAATTAAAGAGGAAACACATTATGGGCCATCAGGAACTTTAAGCAATTAAAGACAGAGAGGTGGACTTTCTGCAATTAGTATCGAAAAGCCCTGTTACAAGAGAATGAAGAATTCTCAGCATAGACTATCACATTTCATAAAGAAAAATAGTACATAAAACAGAACAGGAACAAGAAAATAAAATATGAATCAGAACAGAAAATGTGAAGCAGAATGAAAATATGAACCGAACCCGTAGTCACAATGGGTTGGGCTTTGCAAAATCCACGTCGGGGGATATGATGTCAATAGCAAAATCACACAGTATAGCAATTGCAGTTGTTGTTTATTTTAACTGTAACTGTATAAAACACTCAGAGTCCTCATTCTCATCAGGTCTAGACCTTACTATTATTAGCCCCTATACACAGATGGGGACACTGAGGCTTAGAGAGTTAAGTCACTTACCTGAGGTCACAGGGGCGGCACTTGCATGTAAGCTCTGCCAGCTTCTGCACCCTGGCCTGGGATACATGCTGCCTAGCAAAGCCATTATCAGAGCCCCTCAAACCCAGGGCAAGAAGGCTGAATAAGGAGAGACCAGGGAGGAGAGCCATCACGTTCTTTCTCTCCTAAGCTATTTATCATTAAGTGTCTGACTCTCGCCTTCTTGAGCACTTCCAGTCCTTCTTGGGAACTGCCTCCCTTCTGACCTTAGGCTCTCTCTTTCCCACGCCTCCTTCTGTCCTGCTTCCGTCAACACTTGACCTCCCCACCTTGCAGGCCACTTATGGCCACTGGTCCAGGTCTGCGATTGCTGCCATGTTGGCTTTTTCAGCTGCCAGCCTTCTACCAAGATCCATCCTGGGCCTGCCAAAAGCATGGTCCTCCTCTCCTTGTCCTGAATTTCACATTGAGGCCCCACAGGTTCTGATACAGTAGCTGCTCTCAGAAATCTCTATGCAGGACTCTAAGCACCTAGCCCCACTATTGCTCAGGTCAAATTCTTTCTCTAAGGATTAATGTGTGTGACATCTTATACTGCCAGCCGAAGTACCCAAAGGTCCCAGTTTGACCCTACACTAATTAAATTTTCCTGATTGCAAAGGTATATGTAGCCTAAGGAGCACGGAGTCTCTGAGAAGCATAGAGGCCTCACTCACTACTTGTACCGCCTCCGATAAGTCACACTGTTAGTGAGACTCAGCGTTCTTATCTATAAAACAATGCATTACAACTTACCTCACGCAAGGGATGCTGTGAGGTGCTACTCAGATCTCAGGGAAGCAAAGCTATCATCCCTTGTTGCAGGAAGCATTAGTGGCTGACAGCTCTCCACTGAGGGCCTCTCCAGAAACTTCCCTCAGCCAGTTCCTCCCCAAGGGCCATCCACTCCAACTGGTCAGTGGTCAATGAAAGAATATAAAAGTCCAGTGCCCCTGCCTCAATTTGGAGCAGCCCTGAAGGGGTACCCAACCCTGGGGTTCCTCATGGCGTCTGCAGAAGCTTTTGTTGCAACTACATCCAGAGTTCAACTTCTCCCTCTGCTCAGCCCTGTGTCATTCACTTCCCACAAGTACTCCCTCATCAGCTTCCTGCACATAAATCTCCATCTCTCAGTCTGCTTGCGGGAGAACCTGACCTAAGGTATCGCATATATTTTTTGAGTAGCATGTACAGAGCATGCTAGTTGATACAGCATGGGCTAGTTCCCTTCTCTGCCTCATTGTTCTGTCTTCCGTTCATTCATAAGGGTACTCAACCTACTGAACTTAGGCCCTCCAACGGGAGGCAATGCCCCTCCTCCCACATGACCAAAACTCCTTTTCATGTACAAATAGTTAAACATATTCTTGGAAAGGCATTCATCCTCTTGACAGGAGCCCCCAACAGTTTTAAGCAGGTGAGTGACCTGGTCATATTAATGCTTTAGAAAGACTGCTTTGGCCATAGTGTAGGAGGATTGAAGCAAAATTAGAGGCTAGGAGATGATTCCAAGAAATAATGGTTTACACTAAGACAGTGGCAGTGAGGTGGGAGAGAAGGATGTTCATTGGAGACTTTTTCCATAGGTAGATTTTTTAGGGCTTGGTGACTGATTGGATGTGGGATGTGAAGGAGAGGGGCTGTTAGCAATGGCCTTTGGGCTCATGGTGTAGTCTCCAGGCATATAGCAGTGCCGTTCTCTGAGACAGGAAGTATGGGGGTGGGGATAACATTGGACAAAATTGGGACCAAGGGTATAAAATTAGTTTGTCGGCTTGGAATATGTTCAGTTGAAGTATTTATGGTTCATCCAGATGGAGATTTCCAAGGAGAGCTTGAATATATAGAGTTGAATTTCAGAGGAAAGGCATAATCTGGAGAAGAAACAACAACCTAAAAAAACCCTTAGAAGCCCCCTTTTCAGCTCCCTCATCCCACCCTCAAAAACCTGAGACTTAGAGGTTAACACCTCTTAGGGACTCGCTGGAGGCCACCTGGCCAGTTTTGGTAAAGCCATGAGCAGAGTTCAGGTCTCTTGGGTCTAGGTCATCCCATCCTCTGACTGAGTTTCATTTTGCTCTATTTAAATTCATGTTTCCCCAGTCTAACAATGCCTGGCTTGCAGTAGATGTTAAAATGTTTGTGGGATAAACATACTAATTAAAACCATTCTTTGAGGTAGGGCTAGCCTCTTCTCTACATCATCACTGGAATTATATCTCAGCAGCATCTTGGAAATCATGAGACCCAGGGAGGTCCTATTTAGCCACCAAATTTGCATTTCCCCAAGTACCTCCCAACATCTCTCCACTTCCTCTGAGAGCAAAACCTCTGTCGTGTAGGTCACACCCAGAGGAGGCTTTGTGCCAAGTCCACAGACCTGAATGGAAAGACTGATAAAAGTAAAAAAGTACGAAAAGAAGGTACAATTTTGGGCAGAGAGACCACATGGATCTATTTCCTCTTATTTTACACTTGTAGAAATGTAGGCTGAGAGATCTTGTCTTGCCTCAGTCGAATTAAAATCCTGAGCCTGGGAGGCAGGAGGGAGCTGTATGGGACAGGCCAGGGAAACTACTGGCACTTTCTGTATGCCAGACCTTGCACTGGGTGATTACTGAGGTTATCCCCTTTAATCCTGATGGAAAGATCATCCACTTTTTTCATATGAGGAACCTGAAACTAGAAGGTTTACTTTTCCTGAGGTTCTAACGCTGGTAATTGGTGAGAAATCAGACCCACAACTGTCTGGCTCCAAAGATTAGGCTCTTTCCCTTACACCGTACTGCCCTCCCAGGGGCTTCTATTGTGTTGTGAATAAGCCTGGCAGCTGAACCCGTACCAGTGCTTTCTTCAGGTGTCAACAAACCCTCCAATGTTGCCATCTTAGCAGACCCTGCAAAATACTGTGGTCTTGGGTTTGAAAGAATCCAGGAAACCCTTATGAACATCAGCTGGATAATGGCTCAGGTCCCAGGGAGTGCCCAGTGGGCCTCAGAAAATTCCAAAGGATGGAGAAAGCATCTTTGACTCCCAGCCTGAGCTCTGCTGGTAACTTGTTATGTGGCCTTGGGCACGCCACTTCCCTTTCTTGGTTTTCCAAGATTGAATAAAAATATGGGAAATGCAAATTTTGCCAACTTCCCCATGATGATTTCCAAGTCTTCCCTGTAATGACCATCTCCACAACATAGGGGATGGAAAGAGGTGGTGGATAGGGGGAGGGAGAGCGTCTCATCCCTAAGAGGTGGTTTTGGACCTTTGCAGAAGAAAAATTGGTTTGAATCTTCATAAATGAGTAGGAGTTGTTAGGCAAACAAGAAGGAGGAGGGGAGATTCCAGGAAATGCAAAAACTTGAGCAAAGGCACTGGGTGAGTTTGGGGAACTGCAAGTAATTCAGGAAGGTTGCCACATTTAGTGCAAGAAGGGGCCAGGCTAGAAATTAGAAGAAATCCACAGAAGCCATGTCATGTGAGGCTCTGTGGTAGCCTTTAGACCCCCTAAAGATCCTATAGTTGAAGGTTTTAAGTGTGGAAATACCACAGTCAAACTTGTGTTTTAAAACAAAAAAACAAGATACTCTTCTGCTCTGTATTCCTACACACAACACAGAAAGGAGTCTCTCCTGTTGCCTGAGACCTGGAATGAAAGCCATTTGTGGGGCAGAGCCCTGCAGGGTGACAGCCAACCTGCTGTCCTTATCTGTTATTTATGGAAGTTTTCTTCTCTTGATTGATTTAATAGAAAGAATCAATTTGATTCTTTCAATCTCTTGTTGATTGACTAATAGGAAGAATCTGTTACCCACTGCCTCAGAGAGCTGCAGAGTTAACCAATTGCCTCCAGTTGTTTTTGACAAACACCTCCAGGGCAAAGGCTAGAAGGCTGCAGGGTATAAGGCGAAGGGCTTTCACACTCTGATCTCCCAGTCAGGTCCAATAAAGACAGCCTTGCCAGTAAGGTCTTTCAGGGCATCGCCAGATAGATCAAATAATAACACTTCTCTGGGAATGCGGTTTGAAAGGAGTACCCACCCCCTTCTGCCCCTCCAGTGGCTGCCAGGCCGTTGGGTTTCACCATGTTTGTGGGCTGCTGGTTTAAAGACAAGAGAGGCTAGAGAGAGTGGGATGAGAATAGGGCAAGTTAAAATGCCATAAAGCTCATTATTCTTCCTGGGGGTCAGCCATTTTTCTTGAATAAACACTCCCTGAATTGCTGTAAGCCTTTGGTTAATTTCTAGAATTCTGAAAAAGTTGATTCTGATCATTTTTTGCCATTTTCTCATTGCCTTTATGAGTGAGACTACTAACATCTACTATTGTTTTGTTTTTGGTGTAATTCTCTTTATCACGTTAATGGAATGCTTACCTACTAGGCTGATTTTGCTTAATTGTCATAAATGTCTACTTTTTTTCCCACTTACGGAAGTGATTATATGCTTTTCCCCCTTTAACTAGCCCATGTGATTAATTACATAAATAGATTTTTTTTTTAAGTTAAACTATTTTTGCATTCCTGGAATAAACCCTGTAGTATATATTATTATGTTAATGAATTCAATCTGGTTCTATTTTATTTAGAGAAAAAAGGAAGGTAAGAATTTGTTTAGCAGGTAATTAGGAGGCTTTGCCACCCAGAGAATGCTTTGAACATGTAAGAGTGGACATTTTTGTAATCAGAGGCATGGGAAGAAGGTGCATGTGTGTGTGCTTGAATGCATGCGTGTCTGTCAGTCAAGGAGGGTGAGGAGGATGTCTACACACATATGCACTCATCATCTCTTCTCTGAGAACAGTGTCACAAGCAAATTTATCCCTCACATTTATTAAAAGTTAATCATGAGTTTCTTGACCTCTGTGCTAACTAGAGAGGTATATTTACTTTGCAGAAATTTACCAGGCACTTTTCAGTACATATGTAATATTCCAGTAAAGAAAGATGATGAAAAAGAGTGGCTGTGAGAAAATACTGGCCTTTAAGGTTTTGTTTCAAATACTTCCTTAGCTTTCTCCATTTGACCCACAACACTTTGAACCTATTTTCTCCCCCCTTTCTATAGAAATATAAATTATTTAATACATAAAAATATTATTCATATTATTCCCAAGAAATATATTTATATTTATTTAATTATGACATATAAATTCATAAAGTTTATGTAAGTATACCTATTTACCAGGATAATTTCTAAGCCCCTGGATTTACATCTACAACCTCTGTATAGCATTACACTAATTTTTCCGTATAGAGGGAAAAAACTCATAAAACAAAACCAAATTAATATCTGGAGTTTTTCAGTAAGATATTTCAAATATTATAGTTTGCTAACTCACCTGCAGAAAGTTCACATAGAACTACTTCTATCAGTACATGTAATATCCTTGAGAGTTGCCATACAGCAGTGAGAGCGATCTTTCAAAATGCAAATCTGGCCACGCACATTCCCTGCTGAAGGCCCATCGATGGGTTGCCAGTGTTCTTAGGATAGAATCCTCTAGACCCTGCATGATACGGCCCCTGCTTCCCCACCAGTCTCCCGTTCTACCATGCTTTCTAGCTTTCCCAGACACACGGGTGGGTCTTCTTTCAGTCTTAATCTCAGGAGTGGCAAGTTTTCCCTCCTTTCCCTAAATTAGGGTTTCCTGAATTCAGTTGTGTGTCTTTGATGCTAGTGCAAGGTAGGAGGTGGGAACAAGGGCTGTGTCTCTGTAGGCGCTGGCCTATGGATCTGTGCAATGCTACCAATAACTCTCTCTGACTCTCCTGGGAAATGCATGAGGGTGGGGCTGACTTTCTCCCAGTCTTACCTGTCGGGAGCCCTCAAAGTGATTGGAGAGGAATCACTGACCCCTTTCAAGTGACTCCTGCCTTTCCAGTTTTTCTCAGAAAAATAATATCCTACCTTACCATGGATATATATAATTACTGAATTGTACAGTAGATCTCAAAAGCCCAGGGAACTTTAGAAGAAACAATGGTTATAGAAATTTGCATATGAAGCAGAGAGTCACAAGGCTGGAAAACAATTAGAGCTGATTCATCTTGATGGGGAACTCTAAAAATCTTGCTATCTAGACGCCAGCGTTTAGCTTTTCTCTTGATTCTTCAGATTACCCCACACCCCTTCAGTAAAATTCTCCCCCACCGTTTTTGTTCAGGTAACGTGCCTACAACCAGCTGATGCAGGAGGCACAGTTTCTGCCCCTCCACTCTTTTCTCATCTTTTGCAAATGTAAATACCCTGGCTCTGGCCTGATGCTAATTGAAATTCTCCTTTGCTCAGTCATGTTGATTTTGGGGTGGAGAATGGTAAATTCTAGTCTAAAGGGTGAGGGACAAAATGGGTCCACATCCTAATTGAGTCTCCTTCCCAGTGACATTTTTACAGCTGATTTTCTCACAAGTTTTCCCAAGAAACAAGCAGGCCTCAGTTGTATGAAGAAACTGAAATTTTTCTCATTGATGTGACCCTCAGTCTTGTGAAATTAAAGCCCTGGAATTATTATGCTAAGAAACTGTAGATTCTTTGAGAGCTGGTTTATTTTTCAAGAGCCACTACCCAAGATAGCTCTCTATTTGCCATCTAGAAACATGGCAATAGCTTTCTTTAGATATTTTTTTATCCAAATCTCTCCAGCAGCCAGGTTGTTCTTCCTTCTAGAGCATCTGTACCTCACGCTCCTTTCCTGTTAAGGGCTCCACACATGCTCTGCTGACCCGCCTAACACCTGCTCATTTCAGTCTCTGATTCCAAAGGGAAATCCTCTATGACCCTCAAAATGTGGCCCCATCTTTCTGATTTACCTTTGCTCGGTCCTTACTAGCTCTTTTGTCTAGCAGTTGTCATATTTGATACCTGCAGCATTGCCATCATTGAAATTAAATTACTGATTCTCCTTAGGGCTGTCTTCCAGATTAGAATGTAATCTGCACGAAGTCGAGCACCACGGCTCGAAAGCGCGGAATCTAGAACGGTGTTTCACGCACAGCAGCTGGTGTATAAATACATAGACCCCCTTTTTTCATAGTCTGAACTTGGTTGATTGGGAGCTAGCATCAGAGAATGTATTTGTCCCCCATTCACATGAGGACTGTGTCAAATCTGCCTTGATCACTTAAGGATGCTTTGGGAAAATCCCTCAGTTTCATTTTTACCACTTCTAGTAATTTAACAGTACAGTTCTATTGTACTGTCAACAAAACTCCCCTTTAGCTTCTTCCTGTCACTCCAGCTCAGGCTTGTCTCGTGATCCAAAAGACATGTAATAGGGCGGGAATCATGGCCTCATCTCCCTCTACCCTCCTATTTCCCCTCATCCAGTGCCAGCTTCTCAAGTGGCTTAGGGCAGGGAGGCGAGGGCCAAACTTCTCGTTACCTGGCTGCTTTTGTTATCTGTTTCCCTGGCTGAAGCTGATCTGCTGTGGATGTCTCCTGACAGACATCGAAATACGGGCTTTTTTATGGAAATGGGAGCAAGTGCTTTAAGGGTGCCAGCAGGGCTGGTGGGGGCGGCGTTGCAGGGAAGAGTGTGCTGACGCTAGGCAGACTCTCCGGCTTGGCCCTCCGGCCCTCTGCCTACTCAGCTGCCCCATGGCCAGGGTGGCAGAGTACCTGAAGCCCGCCAACCGTCTGCACCATCCTCTGTGGAAACTCCGACATCGCCTAATGAGCGGTGGGTGTGGGCAATGCCATGCATCTTGCTTCAGTGCCATGTTTCCATCTTAGGGCACATCAGCAAATCCCCTTCCCCACCAGGGAGCAAGGCATCGGTCTCCATTTCTTTTGCAAAGCTTGAATCTCTTCAGTGGTGCTTCCAGAGGCCCCTTTAATGGCATTTTGGGAAGGAGACTTCATTCGGGGGAGGAGATGGAAGGGCAGCAGGTCCCTCTCAACTCCAACAAGTCTGGTCCTGATGATTCCCTTTCTTCCTCCTGTCCCTCGTCTTCTGTTTATTTAGAATGGGGGGTGAACAGCACTGCCAGGGGGGGGGCGGTTGCTGGGGTAGCAAAGTCCGTTTGGTCCGGCTCCCCAAGCCCGGCAGCAGTGCTGTCTCTGACTTACTGTAACCGTCTCTTACTGGGGCATCAGAGGCAGAAATGGCTGGGTAGAAAGCAAGCGTGATGAAAGAAATGATCGGCAGGATGAGGTGGAGCAGAGGAATGAACAAATAAGAGGTGGGAGTAGAAAATAAGGGTGTCATAAATTTGTAAAGGGCGAAGATGGTGGAGGGGAGGAGAGGACAGACTAAGGAGGGGCCCCCTGGGCAGGGGACTGGGTGAAGGGATTGGGCTCAAGCGCACCCAGCTGGAGCCCGCTGGTGGAGGAGAATAAGGGCCTGTGACTAGCACTTTCCGGCAGGTGCAGGTGGTTCTGGGCTAAATCTGTCCCCTCCCCAGCCGCAGGGGACTACGCAGGCTGGGGGCTGTGGAGAGCAGCAGAGGTGGGCGCAGGTGGGAGCACACTTCTCCAGGTGCAGGGGCTGCCACTTTCACAAAAGCCCCGAGGCACCAGGAGATGTTGGTCCTGTTCTGGACACGCAGTGAGGAGGAAGGATGGGCCCTTCCCAAGACTGCTTTGGTGTCAGCGAGAGTTGTGTGGAATTACCGCGATCAACAAAGCCATTTAAATCCAAACCCCCAATGAGGAATTCTGGAAAGACTTCCCCACCCAACGCCCACCCCATTCCTTAAAGGAGAGCGTTCAGGAGACGAGCACATGGAGCCGGGCACCCAAAAGAGCGCAGTCGATGTTGGCTCTCGTGAAGCAGCTCCCAGCACAGAGCCTCAGCACCCAGCGTGGCCAGGCACTGAGCAAATGTGGGAGGGGAATGAATAAACTCATTGACCCAAGGGTCCGGGTCTAATTTCCATGTGCCTTACCAAGCCCCCAATCCAAGCCGTCTGTGCAGAGCCAGATAGGAAGGCTGCATTCTCTCAGTCTGCAGGGGAATCCATTCACTCTTGGCCTTGCAAGCTTCCAAGTGTCGCCTTGAGCTGCCTGCTAAGACAAGCCAGTCCCTGATGGCTGGTGGCATAGCCAGTGCATGTAGAGATCATGGGACCCTGGGAGAGACCACTGGAAATTTTAACTTGAGAAAGGAAGGGGGGTGGGAATGAGGAGTGGAGCGGGCAGGAAGTGCAGGACAGACCCAGTTCCCTGCACAGGCCTAGAATCCTGAAGCTAGAGGTCAGAACACCAAGGAAGCTGACAGACGGCTTGTGCCTTGCTGCTCAAAAAGTGGTCCATGGACAAGGGCGTCAGTGTCCTCTGGGATCTCATTAGAGACAGAATCTTGACTCCCCTGCCCCAGACCTACAGACTCAGTGTCCCCAGGTAATTTGCTGCAGTTAAAATGAAAGTTTGGCAAGCCCTGATCTAATCCAAGACTTTGTTTTATTTAAACTCACTGCAGTGGAGCCAGCAGAGGGCAGTGCTGCCGAGCTCACAGGGGGAACTGCGGTCGGGGCGGGGCGGGGGGGGGGGGAGGGCGGACAGGAAACAACTTGTCCTGAGACTTCAGTTCACGTGAGGCTGTTCACGGTGAGAACTTTGGGCAAATGCTGGAATATCTTCTTTGCACAAAGGCAAGTGGCTTGTGTTAAAAAACAAAGTTCAACTAAGTCCATTTTAAGGCATTTTAAAGATTGTATTGGCTTTGTTCAAGAATTCATGAATCAGGCAGCATCCTGTCTGACAGAAAGATGCTCTGAAGAGCATTACAAAGAAAGACTTTTTACAGGCAAAAGGGAGAGGGACAAGGCAGTTACTAGCAGGGTTTGGGTTGTTTCTGGCAATGTCACATCCCTTTGGGGGACAGCAGGGGTAAATCAGGCAGATTCCTCACTGGTACTGACCAGATAATTCCAGATTGACAGGTTGAAGATTCAACTCTGGGAGAGACTGAAACTGTAATTAAGTTAGGTATTAAGCCTTGGTTTGGTGATGTGGGCTTAGCACAAGTGACTCCATTTTGAACCTTTTGTCTCTCTTTTTAATACTTGAGTTCTCTGATAATCACCCCACTAAGTTTTGTTGTATAGAAATATTGGAGGGGTTGAAGAATACATGAGAATCAGGTCTTGGTCTTTGCACTAAAATTCCAAGAGAAGAGATTGTCTTGGCATAAGGTACCAGTATGTTAAGGTGAACCAGGTTTCATGGGCATGTGACCTATGCAGCCAAATAGGGCCCTTTCCACGGAAGATCTAGTGCTCTTGGCTAGTGCTCTGTTGTCACCATCTTGAAATTCTTAATAATTTTATCTTTCAACTTGTATATTTTAAGTGAAGTCCACTGAGACAATGGAGCATGCTCATGAGCAGAGGAGATACATGCAGTCTGCATGTCCATTGCTGTTTCTCAGCATTTCGTTCACAGATAACACCCCTGCTACCCAATGAGTACAGAACCCAGTGGACCCAGGATTATGGGAACTTAATGAGACTCAAAACAACAAAAAATGAATTGTGTTATGGAAGCCACTGGCTTCCCTGGCGCAGTGAAAGAATGTGTGTGCATCAAGAAATCAAATAAAAACAACTGTTAGATTTTTGCAGTATTTCCACTGTTCTGGTAAGAACAAAATACATATGTATGTACAAACTACAAATGTGAATTGAGTACTTTTGGTGAGGCCACATACAAATGAAATGTTCTTGTATTGTCTTTAAAAACAACATTACACAACATAGTAAAATTCATAGTAATGAAAATTTTTAATTTTTCTTCACTTAGAACTTTAAATAGTAATAAAATAAAATATTTTAAAGCATCCCTAATAAAGAAAGGCTGCAGAAGGAAAAGGTTTCATATTTTAGAACATTTAATGGCATTTTACCTCCTTTTTGAACACATTTATTTTATTTATTTTTTACTGAAGTTTAGTTGACATACACATTTTTATTTTGTGCTGAGACCCACAGATTATGTGTCTGGCACTGCCTCGAGGGATGGGAGAGGCGGGCAACAGCTGGTCCCAGAAACCAGGGAT
This sequence comes from Manis javanica, assembly GCF_040802235.1. Classification (NCBI taxonomy): domain Eukaryota; kingdom Metazoa; phylum Chordata; class Mammalia; order Pholidota; family Manidae; genus Manis; species Manis javanica. Next base: position 7,001,281 of record NC_133169.1, on the reverse strand, counting down.
TTTTAAGGTGGGATTTGTTTCAGGTTCCCAGCTGGAACCAATAGTAACACGAAGCCTGGAGAGATGTGTCTGCTCCTTAGCAACCGAGGAATAGGCTTATTTGTGTTATAAAGTGACATTTCTTTCTTCTTACTGCTTTCCCCAGAAATGCCTTTTTATTCCATTCATGTGTGTGTGTGATGGTGTGTCTGTGCCAAGAAAACCCCTCTGCCAAGAAAAGGTGAGGGAAAAATGGAAAGACGTGCATACAGAAAGAAGACTCAGACAGGCCGACTGCAGGATGCAAGCTGATCAGAGGGGACACTGGAATGGGGCTGCAGATGGGGCCGAAGCAGGCGGTGGGTGTCTTCGGGGGTCTAGGCTGTCCTGTGGTAACAAACAAAACCCAAACTTTCTCATTATGCAAGACCAATGTAGATCAGGCAGATGCCTTCCAAACAACGACTTGGACCCAGGCTCCTTATGTTATGTGGTTCCACTTCCCAGGATCCCTCACTTCCTGTCACCTCAATTCCACCCATTTTCTATTGGCTAAAAATAGTTGCTTGGCCCCAGTGAGATGAAAGGGGAGCTGGGAAAGGGTGTTTTTTTATTAGTCCATGTATTTGTCAAGGTTCTCCAGAAAAACAAAAGCAACAGGACACACACACACACACAAGGATTTAGTACAAGTAATGGGCTTATGCAATTGTGGAGGCTGAGAAGTCTCAAGATCTGAATCAGCAAGCTGGAGACTCTGGGTTGCTGATGGTACAGTCCACGTGTGAAGGCAGGAAAAGTCCAAATGTTCCAGTTCAGAAGTAGTCAGACAGGAAGAAATCTTGTCTGTGGGGGATGAGCCTTTTGGTTCTATGCAGGCCTTCAACTGATTGGATAGGGCCCACCCACATGAGGGAGGGTAATCTGCTTTACTCAGTCTATTGATTCAAATGTTAATCTTACTCAGTAATACCTCCAGGGACACACCCAGAATAATGTTTGGCCCAATGTCTGGGCAACCCTGTGGCCTAGTCAAGTTGACACATAAAATTAACCATCAGAGCCCAGGAGGTAAATGAAAGGGTTTGGTGGCAGACACAGTATTGTCTCTGCCCCAGAAGAGGGTGGTGTGGGGGAAGGCTGGTTCAGTGTGAGGGGAAAGTGATCCGTGGTGGGCAGTTTCATGGAGGGGGAGCACATCCTTCATGACCCTTTCAACCCACGGGGAGCCTTAGAGGAGGGAAAATCAAGCAAAAACTCCAGGTGCCATGTCAGTGGTGGGCCTGGGGGCTCCTACCTTTGTGTAATGGAAGACACTGGTGAGAACATTTTGTCAATTTGATGATTGTAATTCATGATGCTTTCCCACACAGCAACAATGGTAGAAAGAGGAGGAGGGGGAACGCAGTTCTCCATGAAGGTCTTGGGAGCAAATCTCTTTATGTGATAAAGCTTTATGCTCAGTTCTGGAGCAATAACCCTGATGCCATATTCCCGGAAAACCTAATGAGCTTGTTCCTCAGAGAGGCCGGAACAAAGCAAACCACCGAGAAGGAGGCCAGAACTTGGTAGGAGGGCAGTTTGGGAGAGCCAGGGCCCCAGGAAGTCTGGCAAGGGTGTGGGAGCAAGAGTCAGAGGGAGCAGGAATGAACTCCTCGGCTGCACTGGTGCTCGGGAGCCGCTGGTTCCAGGCTTTTCTCATGTGTGTCTCCATGTTCTGGTGTGTTCAGGCTAGTGCCGTCGGCATTTGTCCAACAGATGTGGGGCGACTTCAGGGATCCACTTGGACACTAATCCCAAATGTTTATTTAAACAAGAAAACATTTTATGATGTCATCATATTTTTTTGGTGGGAAGTATGTGTATCTATATACTTGTTATAGTTGGAAAACAACTAAGGGATGTAAAATAAAATGTTAAACATGGCTTTTAGAAAGTTCATTTGAAAATTCTTGTAGATGCCTCAAAACACACTCCCCGCTTCCCCTGTAGCCAGAGCTACTGCCCTGGCTGAGAGCATCGTTACTGATGAAAGCAAGATCCTGTCGTCTTCAAGTTTCACTCTTGAGTTAGAAGAGCTCGTTTCAGGTCAACAAAGAGCCAACGATGAGTACCAGGACCATTAGCCAAGCTGCAGTCCAGGACACTCCAGATGATCGAGCTGGAAAAGCAAGAAAACCCCATACACTTTGATGTCTTGATTAAGGTGTTGAGAAGGGCCAGGGGTGCTGGGCCTCTGCATGGGAGCTTGTAGAACATTGTGGAAGAGGTTTCCTCCCTAAATCTAGTTCCAGCATGTCTTGGAACATCCCCTTCCCAGACCGGGCAAGAGCTCTCCGTCCCCCAGATGTGAAGTGCAAAGAACACAGAAACCCCTCAAGTGGCATGGGATTAGCTGAGTCCACGCTTGAAGGTTACCTCGGCATGCCTGTGGGCCTGGGAAGGGATCACTCTCCTAACTGGAGAGCAGAGCTTCAGGCATAGACAGATGACCGTATAATGCCAGGTGCAGCTGACATGAGCAGAGCTTCAGGAAAAGACAGATGACCGAGGCGGAGCCAACATGGCGGCATGAGTAGGACAGTGGGAATCTCCTCCCAAAAACATATATATTTTTGAAAATGCAACAAATACAACTAATCCTAAAAGAGAGACCAGAAGACACAGGACAATAGCCAGACTACATCCACACGTGCGAGAGCCCAGCGCCTGGTGAAAGGGGTAAGATACAACCCCCGGCCCAGCGGGAACCAAGCACACCTTCCCCCAGCTCCCGGCGGGAGGGAGAGGGAGCCCAGGACTGCTAAACACCCAACCCCAGCCACCCGCACCAGAGCGCAGACACAGTGCATGCGTGGAGGGCTGGAAACTAGGGAAATAGGGCAGCAAGACCTCTGAGCAGGTTCCAAAGCTGATGCCCCTGTGACAAAGAAAAGCGAGTGCTTTTTGAAAGTCTTAAAGGGACAGGGACATAACAGCTGGACGGATACAACACAGGTCACAACCCAGTGGCTGGAAATTACAGGGAAAACCGGGCGCACTAACCCCCTGGGCAACAGCTCTGAGACTCCTCACGGAGGTAAACAGCCAAACAGCCTCCTGGGTCCAGTACCCCTCCGGGCGCTGCGAAAGCAGAGAAACAGCCTAAGGCAGACCCCGCCCACAGAAAGGGAAATTCCTCCATATGGGCCGGGCAAGACAAAAAGACCCAGTCTACACGCAATTACCCAACACAAGCCACTAGGGGTCGCAGTTGTCCCAGTAAAGAAAGGCCAGTAGCAAGTGAAAAGTTTGGCCCTCACAGCTGACAGTCAATAGCACCTGTCAAGATGAAAAGGCAAAAAAATATGATCCAGACAAGACTAACCCAGACAGCTTTGGCATCTGCCACATCTTCCCCTGAGAAGGAACTTGGGGAGATAGATTTAACCAGTCTTCCTGAAAAAGAATTCAAAACAAAAGTCATAACCATGCTGATGAACTTGCAGAGAAATATGCAAGAACTAAGGAAGGAAATTACAGAAATAAAACAAGCTCTGGAAGGAATTCAAAACAGAATGGACGAGATTCAAGAGACCATTAATGGACTAGAAAACAGAGAACATGAACTCAGAGAAGCTGATGCAGAGAGAGATAAAAGGATCTCCAGGAATGAAAGAATTCTAAGAGAGCTGAGTGACCAATGGAAACGGAACAATATACACATTATAGGGGTACCAGAAGAAGAAGAGAGAGAAAAAGGGATAAAAAGTGTCTTTGAAGAAAAAATTGCTGAAAACTTCCCCAAACTAGGGGAAGAAATGGCCTCTCAGACCACAGAAGTACACAGAACTCCCATGACAAGGGATCCAAGGAGGGCAACACCAAGACACTTAATAATTAAAATGGCAAAGATCAAAGACAAGGACAAAGTATTAAAGGCAGCCAGAGAGAAAAAAAGGTTACCTACAAAGGAAAACCCATCAGGCTATCATCAGACTTCTCAACAGAAACCCTACAGGCCAGAAGAGAATGGCATGATATACTTAATGCAATGAAACAGAAGGGCCTCGAACCAAGACTACTGTATCCAGCACAAATATCATTTAAATATGAAGGAGGGATTAAACAATTCCCAGACAAGCAAAAGTTGAGGGAATTTGCCTCCCACAAACCACCTCTACAGGGCATCCTACAGGGACTGCTCTAGATGGGAGCACACCTAAAAAGAGCACAGAACAAAACACCCAACATATGAAGAAGGGAGGAGAAGGAATAAGAAGGGAGAGAAATAAAGAATCATCAGACCGCGTTTATAATAGCTCAACAAGTGAGTTAAGTTCGACAGTAAGATAATAAAGAAGCTAACCCTGAACCTTTGGTAACCACAAACTTAAAGCCTGCAATGGCAATAAGTTCATACCTCTCAATAATCACTCTAAATGTAAATGGACTGAATGCACCAATCAAAAGACACAGAGTAACAGAATGGATAAAAAAGCAAGATCCATCCATATGCTGCTTACAAGAGACTCACCTCAAACCCAAAGACATGCACAGACTTAAAGTCAAGGGATAGAAAAAGATATTTCATGCAAACAACAGAGAGAAGAAAGCAGGTGTTGCAATTCTGGTATCAGACAAAACAGACTTCAAAATAAAGAAAGTAACAAAAGACAAAGAAGGACATTACATAATGATAAACGGCTCAGTCCAACAAGAGGATATAACCATTATAAATATATATGCACCCAATACAGGAGCACCAATATATGTGAAACAAATATTAACAGAACTAAAGGAGGAAATAGAATGCAATGCATTCATTCTAGGAGACTTCAACACAACACTCACTCCAAAGGACAGATCCACCAGACAGAAAATAAGTAAGGACACAGAGGCACTGAACAACACACTAGAACAGATGGACCTAATAGACATCTATAGAACTCTACATCCAAAAGCAACAGGGTACACATTCTTCTCTAGTGCACATGGAACATTCTCCAGAATAGACCACATACTAGGCCACAAAAAGAGCCTCAGTAAATCCCAAAAGATTGAAATCCTACCAACCAACTTTTCAGACCACAAAGGCATAAAACTAGAAATAAACTGTACAAAGAAAGCAAAAAGACTCACAAACACATGGAGACTTAACAACACACTCCTAAATAATCAATGGATCAACGACCAAATCAAAATGGAGATCCAGCAATATATGGAAACAAACGACAACAACAACACTAAGCCCCAACTACTGTGGGACTCAGCAAAAGCAGTCTTAAGAGGAAAGTATATAGCAATCCAGGCATATTTAAAAAAGGAAGAACAATCCCAAATAAACGGTCTAATGTCACAATTATCGAAATTGGAAAAAGAAGTACAAATGAGGCCTAAGGTCAGCAGAAGGAGGGACATAATAAAGATCAGAGAAGAAATAAATAAAATTGAGAAGAATAAAACAATAGCAAAAATCAATGAAACCAAGAGCTGGTTCTTTGAGAAAATAAACAAAATAGATAAGCCTCTAGCCAGACTTATTAAGAGGAAAAGAGAGTCAACACAAATCAACAGTATCAGAAACGAGAAAGGAAAAATCACGACGGACTCCACAGAAATACAAAGAATTATTGGTGAGTACTATGAAAACCTATACGCTAACAAGCTGGGAAACCTAGGAGAAATGGACAACTTCCTAGAAAAATACAACCTCCCAAGACTGACCCAGAAAGAGACAGAAAATCTAAACAGACCAATTACCAGCAATGAAATTGAAGCGGTAATCAAAAAACTACCAAAGAACAAAACCCCCGGGCCAGATGGATTCACCTCAAAATTTTATCAGACATACAGGGAAGACATAATACCCATTCTCCTTAAAGTTTTCCAAAAAATAGAAGAGGAGGGGACACTCCCAAACTCATTCTATGAAGCTAACATCACCCTAATACCAAAACCAGGCAAAGACCCCACCAAAAAAGAAAACTACAGACCAATATCCCTGATGAACGTAGATGCAAAAATACTCAATAAAATATTAGCAAACCGAATTCAAAAATACATCAAAAGGATCATACACCATGACCAAGTGGGATTCATCTCAGGGATGCAAGGATGGTACAACATTCGAAAGTCCATCAACATCATCCACCACATCAACAAACAGAAATGACCACATGATCATCTCCATAGATACTGACAAAGCATTTGACAAAGTTCAACATCCATTCATGATAAAAACTCTCAGCAAAATGGGAATAGAGGGCAAGTACCTCAACATAATAAAGGACATCTATGATAAACCCACAGCCAACATTATACTGAACAGCGAGAAGCTAAAAGCTTTTCCTCTGAGATCGGGAACTAGACAGGGATGCCCACTCTCCCCACTGTTATTTAACATAGTACTGGAGGTCCTAGCTACGGCAATTAGACAAAACAAAGAAATACAAGGAATCCAGATTGGTAAAGAAGAAGTTAAACTGTCACTATTTGCACATGACATGATACTATACATGAAAAACCCTAAAGACTCCACTCCAAAACTACTAGAACTGATATCGGAATACAGCAAAGTTGCAGGATACAAAATCAACACACAGAAATCTGTGGCTTTCCTATACACTAACAATGAACCAATAGAAAGAGAAATCAGGAAATCAACTCCATTCACAATTGCATCAAAAAAAATAAAATACCTAGGAATAAACCTAACCAAAGAAGTGAAAGACTTATACTCTGAAAACTACAAGTCACTCTTAAGAGAATTAAAGGGGACACTAACAGATGGAAACTCATCCAATGCTCGTGGCTAGGAAGAAGTAATATTGTCAAAATGGACATCCTGCCAAAGCAATATACAGATTTGATGCAATCCCTAGGAAACTACCAGCAACATTCTTCAATGAACTGGAACAAATAATTCAAAAATTCATATGGAAACACCAAAGACCCCGAATAGCCAAAGCAATCCTGAGAAAGAAGAATAAAGTAGGGGGGATCTCACTCCCCAACTTCAAGCTCTACTATAAAGCCATAGTAATCAAGACAATTTGGTACTGGCACAAGAACAGAGTCACAGACCAATGGAACAGATTAGAGACTCCAGACATTAACCCAGACATATATGGTCAATTAATATTTGATAAAGGAGCCATGGACATACAATGGCGAAATGACAGTCTCTTCAACGGATGGTGCTGGCAAAACTGGACAGCTACATGTAGGAGAATGAAACTGGACCATTGCCTAACCCCATATACAAAAGTAAACTCAAAATGGATCAAAGACCTGAATGTAAGTCACGAAACCATTAAACTCTTGGAAAAAAACATAGGCAAAAACCTTTTAGACATAAACATGAGTGACCTCTTCTTGAACATATCTCCCCAGGCAAGGAAAACAACAGCAAAAATGAACAAGTGGGACTATATTAAGCTGAAAAGCTTCTGTACAGCAAAAGACAGCATCAATAGAACAAAAAGGAACCCTACAGTATGGGAGAATATATTTAAAAATGACAGATCCGATAAAGGCTCGACGTCCAGAATATATAAAGAGCTCACATGCCTCAACAAACAAAAAACAAATAACCCAATTAAAAAATGGGCAGAGGAACTGAACAGACAGTTCTCTAAAAAAGAAATACAGATGGCCAACAGACACATGAAAAGATGCTCCACATCGCTAATTATCAGAGAAATGCAAATTAAAACTACAATGAGGTATCATCTCACACCAGTAAGGATGGCTGCCATCCAAAGACAAAGAACAACAAATGTTGGGGAGGCTGTGAAGAAAGGGGAACCCTCCTACACTGCTGGTGGGAATGTAAATTAGTTCAACCATTGTGGAAAGCAGTATGGAGGTACATCAAAATGCTCAAAAAAGACTTACCATTTGACCCAGGAATTCCACTCCTAAGAATGTACCCTAAGAATGCAGCAATCAAGTTTGAGAAAGACAGATGCACTCCTATGTTTATCGCAGCACTATTTACAATCGCCAAGAATTGGAAGCAACCTAAATGTCCATCAATAGATGAATGGATAAAGAAGTAGTGGTACATATACACAATGGAATACTACTCAGCCATAAGAACAGGGCAAATCCTACCATTTGCAGCAACATGGACGGAGCTGGAGGGTATTATGCTCAGTGAAATAAGCCAAGTGGAGAAAGAGAAATACCAAATGATTTGACTCATCTGTGGAGTATAAGAACAAAGGAAAAACTGAAGGAACAAAACAGCAGCAGAATCACAGAACTCAAGAATGGACTAACAGGTACCAAAGGGAAAGGAACTGGGGAGGATGGGTGGGTGGGAGGGATAAAGTGGGGGGGAAGAAGAAGGGGGGTATTAAGATTAGCATGCATGGGGGGGTGGGAGAAAGGGGAGGGCTGTACAACACAGAGAAGACAAGTAGTGATTCTACAACGTTTTGCTATGCTGATGGACAGTGACTGTAAAGGGGTTTATAGGGGGGGGACCTGGTTATACAGAGGATCAAAGCCTAAGTTGGCTACCTTGAAAATGAACTAAGATACAATATGAAAAAGAACTTCCAACATCAGCACTCTCTGGAAGACTCATGCCAGAAGATGATCATCAAAATACCCCAACAAAGATCCACGCGCTGCTACAGGTGTAGATGCACTCATCCCACCGGTTCCTGGACTTGCCATGGGAATGAAGAAGGAGATATCTAAGCTGGCCTGTGCATACAGTAAAACAACAAATTTGACTGGATCTATACTGTTGGAACTCAACCAAGAATTAGGAGAAGTGCAAATTGTAGTGCTCCAAAATCTTACAACTACAGACTATTTACTGTTAAAAGAACATATGGGATGTGAACAGTCCCCAGGAATGGGCTGTTCTAATTTGTCTGATTTCTCTCAGACTGTTCAAGTTCAGTTGAACAATATCCACCGTATCATAGATAAGTTTTCACAAATGCCTAAAGTGCCTAACTGGTTTTCTTGGTTTCACTGGAGATGGCTGGTAATTATAGATCTGCTTTGGTTATGAAACTGTACTCCTATTATGTTAATGTGTGTGCACAATTTAATTAGTAGTTTAAAACCTATACATGCTGAAGTTACTCTACAAGAAGATACGTCAAAGAAATAATCAATCTCCCCATGTTTTCTTCTGCCTGCTACATCTATAGCTTTTCTTCTTCCTTCCTAATTACAAACCTTAAATAGAATTCGTGCCTCATATCGAATTTACTGTGTATCATAATTCTTCCAAGTGGTAAAGATACCTCAAGACAAATGCTGGGCATAGAAGCCACAGGGCATAAATATGCAAAGAAGTAAAAAACTAACCTTTTCAAACAATAAGGCTTCTCTCTCACTTACCAACTTTACATTTCCCTGTATGGCCCGGAAGATGACTGGTTAGCCAGAGACGGGTAAGATTCCTCAAGGGAGGAACAACCTAAGACAGGCACAGTCGCAGGGGGGCCATCAGGTGAGAAATTGGGGATCAACAGAGGTGAGGCTTAGAACCTCTCCCCCACTGTTCTGAGAGAAATCTGCTGCATCCGTGGATGTCTTATTGCCCTGGTCTAGCCTGGATTAACACTTAGTCTACAGGCACACACCTGATCATCTACATTTGCTCTCTTACAACACTAAACTATGTTTTCTACCTTTATCTTGCATTTACCTACCACTTCAGCTTTTTATTAAAAATAATAATAATAAAGAGAGAAATGTGGTATCCACATATAAATCAAGTATAAAAATCAAACAAATATTCATATTTGGACTGATTGTTTATAGTTCATAATGCATGATCAAAATCAAAAGTTTCTGTGATGATTGCCTTTGTACTGTTCACCATGTAACTTATTCACTATGTAAGAATTTGTTCTCCATGTAAGAACTTGTTTGTTATGCTTTAGAAGATTGGAGACTGGCGAGAATTAGGCTTGGGGTGGATTAATGATTGTGCATTGAGCATTGACTCCCCTATACAGAATTTTATTGTTGTTAACAACCATTTGATCAATAAATAGGAGAGATGCCCTCACACACAAAAAAAGTACACATTTCCAATTGTAAAATAAATAAGTAACCAGGATGTAATGTATAGCATAAGAAATATAGTCAAAATATTGTAACAACTTGGTATGGTGATAGCTGGTACCTACAATTATCATGTATATAAATGTTGAATCACTGTGTTGTACACCTGAAATTAATGTAATACTGTGTGTCAACTACCCTTCAATAAAAAATAATTACCTACAAAAAAAACAAAGACAGATGACCATGTAATGCCAGGTGCAGATGATATGGGCAGAGCTTCAGGTATAGACACATGACCATATAATGCCAGGTGCAGCTGACATGGGCAGAGCTTCAGGCATAGACAGATGACCATGTAATGCCAGGTGCAGCTGACATGGGCAGAGCTTCAGGTATAGACACATGACCATATAATGCCAGGTGCAGCTGACATGGGCAGAGCTTCAGGCATAGACAGATGACCATGTAATGCCAGGTGCAGCTGACATGGGCAGAGCTTCAGGCATAGACACATGACCGTATAATGCCAGGTGCAGTTAACATGGGCAGAGCTTCAGGCATAGACAGATGACCATGTAATGCCAGGTGCAGCTGACATGGGCAGAGCTTCAGGCATAGACAGATGACCATGTAATGCCAGGTACAGCTGACGTGGGCAGAGCTTCAGGTATAGACACATGACCGTATCATGCCAGGTGCAGCTGACATGGGCAGAGCTTCAGGCATAGACAGATAATCATGTAATGCCAGGTGCAGCTGACATGGGCAGAGCTTCAGGTATAGACACATGACCGTATAATGCCAGGTGCAGCTGACATGGGCAGAGCTTCAGGCATAGACAGATAATCATGTAATGCCAGGTGCAGCTGACATGGGCAGAGCTTCAGGAATAGACACATGACCGTATAATGCCAGGTGCAGCTGACATGGGCAGAGCTTCAGGTATAGACACATGACCGTATAATGCCAGGTGCAGCTGACATGGGCAGAGCTTCAGGTATAGACACATGACCGTATAATGCCAGGTGCAGCTGACATGGGCAGAGCTTCAGGCATAGACAGATGACCGTATAATGCCAGGTGCAGCTGACATGGGCAGAGCTTCAGGCATAGACAGATGACCGTATAATGCCAGGTGCAGCTGACATGGGCAGAGCTTCAGGCATAGACAGATAATCATGTAATGCCAGGTGCAGCTGACATGGGCAGAGCTTCAGGTATAGACACATGACCGTATAATGCCAGGTGCAGTTAACATGGGCAGAGCTTCAGGCATAGACAGATGACCATGTAATGCCAGGTACAGCTGACGTGGGCAGAGCTTCAGGTATAGACACATGACCGTATCATGCCAGGTGCAGCTGACATGGGCAGAGCTTCAGGCATAGACACATGACCGTATAATGCCAGGTGCAGCTGACATGGGCAGAGCTTCAGGCATAGACAGATAATCATGTAATGCCAGGTGCAGCTGACATGGGCAGAGCTTCAGGTATAGACACATGACCGTATAATGCCAGGTGCAGCTGACATGGGCAGAGCTTCAGGCATAGACAGATAATCATGTAATGCCAGGTGCAGCTGACATGGGCAGAGCTTCAGGTATAGACACATGACCGTATAATGCCAGGTGCAGCTGACATGGGCAGAGCTTCAGGCATAGACAGATGACCGTATAATGCCAGGTGCAGCTGACATGGGCAGAGCTTCAGGCATAGACAGATAATCATGTAATGCCAGGTGCAGCTGACATGGGCAGAGCTTCAGGTATAGACACATGACCGTATAATGCCAGGTGCAGCTGACATGGGCAGAGCTTCAGGCATAGACAGATGACCGTATAATGCCAGGTGCAGCTGACATGGGCAGAGCTTCAGGAATAGATAGATGACCATGTAATGCCAGGTGCAGCTGACATGGGCAGAGCTTCAGGCATAGACGCATGACCGTATAATGCCAGGTGCAGTTAACATGGGCAGAGCTTCAGGCATAGACAGATGACCATGTAATGCCAGGTACAGCTGACATGGGCAGAGCTTCAGGTATAGACACATGACCGTATCATGCCAGGTGCAGCTGACATGGGCAGAGCTTCAGGCATAGACACATGACCGTATAATGCCAGGTGCAGTTAACATGGGCAGAGCTTCAGGCATAGACAGATGACCATGTAATGCCAGGTACAGCTGACGTGGGCAGAGCTTCAGGTATAGACACATGACCGTATCATGCCAGGTGCAGCTGACATGGGCAGAGCTTCAGGCATAGACACATGACCGTATAATGCCAGGTGCAGCTGACATGGGCAGAGCTTCAGGCATAGACACATGACCGTATAATGCCAGGTGCAGCTGACTTAGGGAAGGAAGTACTTCCCCTCCGTTTCTCCACCCTATTAGCCATCTATACCCAGTGGGAGGGGGAAAGGGAAGGGGAGAGAAGGGAGTAAGACTAGAGGAGGGAAGGAAGCAGAAAAGAAGAAAAAAGAGTGATAAAACGGGGAAGGGAGATAAGGGATGCTTTTCCAGGATAAAGGACAGTTTAGTCCTCCCAGACAAAAGGGGTCTATTATTGTTTTTTATCCTCTTTGCAGATGAACAGTCAGCCTCAGTTAATAAAGGACAAGGAGAGTGTCTCTTCCTTTTTCTGGATCTTAGGATGGGAAGGTGACATGAAGGTGGTGTTGGAGCAGCCCAGCCACCTGTGGGCTCATGGTCAGACCCCACACTGTCACACTGGGTCTGCGGTGGCGGAAGAGCTGGTCACATCAGGAAGGACTAGAAGAGACATGGGCAGTTAGCTGGGGAGGACAAAGAGCATGCAGGTACCACAGTCCTCACGTGGGAGCAGAGGGCAGGAAAGCAGCACAGGTGGGACAGGAGACTTGGTCCACGAGCCCACTTCCATGGGGTCATGGTCCCAGATGACTGGGCACAACAAGGGTCTCAGGTAAAGACTGGCACCACAGGTACGAGTTATTCTGGAAGGATATGTGCACCAAGGTTCGGGGATGTGATTTCAGGGATATGGAGAGAACAAAGCCCAGAATGCTGGAGGTGGTGATCCGAGTTTATTAAGCGATCCCTAAAATCCCTAGGACTTCCAGAATCGAAGGGACTGGACCTAAGTTAGCTACAATTCACTGAAGACTTGTCAGGCATTGTGCTGGGTAGGTTATCTGTACTGTCTCATTTAATCCTTATAACAGTGTGAGGTAATTCCTGTCATTTTGTGTGTTATGTAAGAACATCACTGGAAGAAGCTAAGTAGCTTGCTTAGCTGGTAAGTGACAATCCCAGGATTAATCTCAGGTATCTGTCTCCAAAACCTATGATCTTACAACCCGATCTTAGCTGCCTGGCCATTAGACCTGTGTACGCTTGATAGAGAGCCAGGAGTGATGCTTGAGCCAGTGGGCCCTCCCAGGAGACAGAGGGACCTGAAATGTGAGACCCACTGTACGTCTTTCTCAGTTCATCAGGGCGCTCACACTGGGAGAACAGCCTCTCCTTCCGGGTAAGTCTTTCACTCCTGTTCTCAGTCATGCTTATGTACTTGGCCCTTCTTTCCTTTGCTGAATTGGTCTGTCAACCAGAAACCCCTCTGTGCACCTGCTCAGCAATGGCTGGGCTGCTCTCCCACCTGGGCTCTTTCTCCTTGCCCACCCTGATGCCTCAGATTGCCCAGCAATTACCCTGGTCTCAGATTCTAGGACCAAGCATTGTTAGAGCAGGGGCGCTGAAGGGGACATCCTGTGCCAACCGCCCTTTGCAGACGAGGACCCGGAGCTCCGTGAAGGCCAGATGAGCTTGCTGAGAGATGGTGGCAAAGACACGAGCAGAAACCAAGCCCCAAGATCGTGAGATTCTCCAACAAGATCTGTGCCAGGAGGCTGAACAGGATCCCCACATCTTTCTTCATGCAAGAGAAAACTATTACCCTGTGCCCACCCCAGTTCCCTTAGCGATATTTCTTACCCAGTTTACAAGGTAATGTGAAGTAAACGGTGTCATTCTCGCTGCTCACAGGATTGCTGATTTCGCAGGTGTAAAACCTGGAGTAATTCGACGGTGTAACAGTGATTTCAAGCACAGCACTTTGACGGACTTTTAAAATGGGCCCTGAGTCCCCATACCAGGTGTAGCGCACAGACTGCTCTGGAACCGCACACGACAGCTTCAGGTCACAGTTATTGTCCAATTCTCGTGTATTCTCGATTTTTATGGCAGCCTTGGGTACAGGATCTGAAGAGGAGGAGGATGTTGTGAGACAATAGCTGTGCACAGTTATGAGCTGTTTATGCCGCAAAGGACGAACAAAGGACGAAGGGAGCAGGAGAGGGGCCCCTGCGTGCCGTCGGGAGCAGAGACACGGACAAGAGGCCGCTCGCCGCAGAGGGAACCAGCCAGCAGCTTTGACTTCGGGCAGCTTCAGGCTGGAAGTTACTCCTCGGGGTGAAGCAGAACTGGAACCAGAAGGGGGAGCTGTGCACCCAGAAACTGAATGGGGTTATGACCGTGGCTCAGAAGGAACCGCAGTCTGAGCGCAGAGATGGGCTGCGTCGGATTGGGCACACCGACTGCCTGAGCGGCTTAAGGCCCTCCCCTGGCAACAGCCCACGTTTGGCACCTTGGCCCGTCTGTCCTTCGGGAGCTCTTGGACTCAGATTTAGCAGGAGTCCCAGGTGAGAGCTGCTTCCCTGCACACGGCAAAGCCCTTTCCTGGGCCTCGGCAGAGCTACGGAGCGCATCGTGGAACCCCTCCCTCCCCCCCCACCGCACACATCATCCGCGGCAAACAGCACCGCGTCTGTTGACTTTGGTATCTCTGTGTTGAGTCCGGTGCCTGCCACAGGGCCGATACTTTATAAATACCTGACAAAAGGATGGATGGATGGGGCAGTTCCGAGACAGAAAGGGCGGAACACCAGCTCTGAAGTAAGACCAGCCTCCGGTGCTGGCCGTGGCTGTGGAGGGGTGACAGCAGGCAAGATAATTAACCCCTGGCATTTCCCTCTCATCTGTAAAACGAGTCTAACTCACAGCACCACGTTAGCAAGACAAACCGGCTTTGTCCTTAGGGAAGCGCTGCGGCCGAGCGGGTCATGTGTGTGCTGGAGGCCACATCCCCCTCACTGTTTTTGTCCTGCCGCCAGATGGGTGGCTTTCCCTGAAATCCCTGGGATCTTTTCATTTTGGTCAAGGGTAAAACACCAGTAGAATCAATGCAACTCAGATATCACAGGATCAAAATGTGACAGAACTGACCAAATCAGAGCTTGCCCTGGGTGGCTACATGCGGGCAGGTGATGGGAGACCTACCAGGCTGGCTTCCCCAGCTCCGCATCAGTCTCCTCTGTGAAAACCTCTCAGATGGCTGGACTCCCCCTGCACACTTTAACTGAGCAATTTTCATACTGTTTTTCGCCGTTTCCTGTGGTCTGGCCTCATGTCTTACATAGCTTCCCCATTTCCCAAGGCGAGCAACCCAGCACCAGGTGCTTGTGGATGAGATTTATTGAGTATTGAGCCTGCTGGGGTAGTTGGACTCCAAGATGCCCCCTGCAAGCTGTCAGAAATTCCTGGGCTGGGCGGAAGGACGCTTCACCTGCTAATCATATCCTCAGTGTCTTGTCTTCAGGCAGATGTGCCGAAGTCACACCAGCCTGTGGATTTGACAATACCCAGAAATTTTGCAAGTTGGCTTTTTAACCATTGGTAGCTTGGAAATGACTGCAGTGGGAATATTCACCACAGAAATTGGTAAATGATACAAATTTGGGGGCCATTTTTTAACATCACTCTAAGAAATTTTGAATCTTTCCTGTTCCCAGGACCTCCTGAATTTTCAGGTCATACGATATGGAGGAAACGAGCAATGAGGGGACTCTAGCCTCTTAGAACAGGGACCTTCCGGCTGGTGGGACCTTATACACACTCCTTATTTGCACTGTTTTAGCATTTTAAAGATGTTTGCACTTTCATTATCTCCTTTGATGCTCATTCTCATACCATCCTGAAAGGTGGAGAGAGAGAGAGACTTATCCTCATAATATGACAAGGAACCCCGGCTCTGAGGTGAGCCCCCTCCTGGATGTCTGCTTGGAGCCTCTTCTGTAGTAATTGCCAACCTCAGTCCCACGGAAGCCTTCCTGGGAGTCACATTTCTGCTTTATTCTAGGGGCTCTGGACCGATCCTGATTCTCATTATTCCATGTGTTCAGCCCTTCCTGACTCTTCTAAATTCCTTGAATTGTTTTAAACAGCCCTAGTTCCTTCCAAAAAAAATCTCCTTTTTTTTGCTAAAGGTACATCAAATCGTTTTCTGTTACTTGCCATCCAAGGAAATTGACCTAATATGGGCACAGAGATGTTAACATCTTTCTCCAAGGTCACACAGCTGGTAAGTTATTACTGACCAGAGTTTTGGACCCGGGTCTGTCTGACACCAAGTATAATGTCCTATTCCATATATACTGGCTCAGCTGGTGCTATGAGGGCAAGTTTTTAATCTCACCCATTTTAAAAGGTAAAAAAAAATACCCTCCTTTAGTAGTTCCTTCCCCATCCTTTATCTCTTCTTTTTCCTTAAGTCTGATGAAGTTTTTTGTTCAGATACATTATTAAGATGAGCTCAGAACTGATTTTGGTTGCACACAGGAAAGCATGAAGAGAATAGAAGGCAAACCATCCCTATTGTTTGCCCTCTTTTCAAATCGTAGACTCACTAACATCAGAAGTTTTCAATGTCCCAAGGCTATCGATCTGGGTCTGCTGGAGAATTGGCTCCGGGAAAAATGAATTAAGCCTGTCCTGAGGTTTTGCTCTTCTCCCAGAGAAGCCCCCCAATGGCCCATCGCAGGCTCCAAAGCGAGGACCTCCCCTCTGGCTCCCCAGACTCACCAAACACCTGCAGGGTGACCTTCCATTCCTCCTCGTCCCCAGCCTCCTTCAACACCCTCACCAGGTAGGTGCTGCTGTCCTCTTTCTGCACCTTATAGATGTACAGTGCAAAACTTTGATGGTCAAGCATGACCCTGTCCTTAAATTTAAAATTGAAGTAATTAGTCTTGTTGAACTCCCATTCTACAATCTTCTGGTTAGTAGTGTAAAACCAGGTGAGTTGTTGGCAGTTTTTAGGCAGATTGTGGATTTGCAGGCTCACGTTGCTTCCAGAGAGGGCAGTCACCAGTCGTTCTGAATGACCTGTCAATGAGAGCCGGATTTGACACTTGTATACACTGCAAAATGATCACCACAGTAAGTCTAGTTACCATCTATCACTATACAAAGTTATAAAACAAATTTTTTTCATGTGATAAAACTTTTTTAAGGTTTAACTTTCTTAGCAACTTCTAAATTTATGATACAGTATTATTGACTATCGTCACTATACTATACAGTACGTCCCCATGACTTATTTATTTTATAACTGGAAGTTGTACCTCTTGACCTTTCACCAACCTTCTACCCTCCTCCCTCTGACAACCACCAATCTATTCTCTCGTCAAAATCATTTTTGTTTTGTTTGTTCATTTGTTTTGATTTTTAGAGTCCACACATAAGTGAAATCATACAGTATTTGATTTTCTCTAGCTTATTTCACTTAGCATAATACCCTCATGGTCCATCCATGTTTGTGCAAATGACAAGATTTCATTCTTTTTTATGGCTGAGTAATATTCCATTACATATATGTATCACATCTTCTTTATACATTAATCCATCAATGGTCACTTAGGTCGCTTCCATATGTTGGCTATTGTAAATAATGCTACAATAAACATAGGGGTGCATGTTTCTTTTAGAATTAATATTTTTGTTTTCTTCAGATACCCTCAATTGGAACTGCTGGATCATATAGTAGTTCTATGTTTAACTTTTTGAGGAAATTCCATACTGTTTTCCACAGTGGCTATACCAATTTACATTCCTACCAACAGCGCACCAGGGTTCCCTTTTCTCCACATCCTCACCAACACTTGTTACTGAGATATCAGCACAAGAATGAAGTGATCTTTCATTATGGTTTTGATTTGAATTTCTCTGATGACTAGTGATGTTGAGCATCATTTCATGGACCTGCTGGCTATCTGTATGTCTTCTTTTGGAAATACGTCTATTCCAATTATCTGCCCATTTTTTTTATTAGGTTGTTTGGTTTGTTTGTTTGTTATTGAGCAATATGAGTTCTTTATATATTTTAGACATTTATTCCTTATTGGACATATGATTTGCCAATGTCTTCTGCCACTCAAGTAGGTTGCCTTTTCATTTTGTTGATGGTTCCCACCACTACGAAGATGGCTTTGAGTTTGATGTTGTCCCATTTGTTTTTGTTTCTATTGCTTTCTTTCTTATGGTTTGAAGACTTTCTGTAGTGTCATACTTAGATTCCTTTCCCAGTATCTTTTGTGTATCTATTATGGATTTTGCTTTGTGGTTAACATGAGATTTATATATAATAGCCTTTATATTTAACAGTCTATTTTAAGTTGATAGCAAGTTAAGTTTAAACACATTCTAAAACTGCATTTTTACTCACCCCCCCCAAGTTTTATATTTTTGATGTCACCTTTTAGATCTTTTTATTTCATGTAACCCTTAATGAATTATCTCAGTTATAGTTGTTTTATTGCTTTTGTCTTTTAACCTACAAACTAGCTTTATATGTGATTAATCCATTTCCTTTACTATGTATTTACCATTACCAATGAGATTTTTACTTTTATATTTGCTTATCGCTAAATAATGCCCTTTCGTTTCAGCTTAAAAAGGTCCCTTTAACATTTCTTGTAGGGCCAGTTTAGTAATGAACTCTTTTAGTTTTGTTTGTCTGGAAAACACTGTCCTTCAATTCTTAATGATAACCTTGTTAGGTAGAGTATCTTTGGTTGGAAGTTTTTTCCTTTCAGCACTTTGATTATATCATGCCACTCCCTTCTGTCCTGCAAAGTTTCTTCTCAGAAATCTGTTTACAGTTTTATGGGGGCTCCCTATACATAACAAGTTCTTTTGTCTTGCTGATTTAAAGAGTCTCTATTTAACTTTTGACATTATGATTATAATGTATCTTGGTGTAGGTCTTTCTGGGTCTTGCATGGAGCTCTCTGGGCTTCCTGGATGTGTTTCCTTCCCCAGGTTAGGGAAGTTTTCAGCCCTTATTTATTCAAATAAGTTTTCTGCCCCTTTCTCTCTCTTCTTCTTCTGGAAACCCTATAATGCAAATGTTAATCTACTTGATACTATCCCACAGGTCCCTTAAGTTATCTCCACTTTTTAAAATTATTTTTACTTTTTGCTGCTGTCTGGGGAGTTCCGCTGCTCTGTCTTCTGGATCATTGATTCTTTCTTCTGCTTTATCCAGTCTGCTGTTGAACCCATGTACTTTTCATTCCAGTTATTGTATTTTTAAGCTCTGTGACTTCTGTGTGGTAATTTCTTATCTAGTCTATCTCTTTGTTAATGTTCTCTCTGTGTTCATTCTTCTCCCAAGTTCAATGAGTATATGATGATTACATTGAACTCTTTATCAGATGGGTTATTTATCTTTGTTTAGCTTTTTTTATGGGGTTTTATCTTGTTATTTCAATTGTAACATATTCCTATTTTTTCCTGTTTTCCTCATTGCTTGACCCTGTGTCTGTTTCTATGTATTGGGTGAAACAGCTCTCTCTCCCAGTCTTGAAGAGGTGGCCTTGTATGGGTGATGAACATTAGTGTTTAACCATGCCTTAGTTCTTGGTTTTCTCTTGAACTGTCTCTTGAATTGTTTCAGATCAATGGGACTCTTACCTGCCACCTCTGACAGGCTGTGGCAGTGGAGGGGTTTGGGGTGAGGAGACAGGCACTAGCAGGTTAGAGTGACAGTTCAAAAAACTGCACCTGCCACACCAGCACTAGCGAGGTAGAGGGAGAATGTTTAAAAGGCACTGCCTAGTGCCTCCATCCCTGGAGAGGCCCAAAAGACTGGCCCCTCTGGCAGATGCTTCAAAATCAGCAAGTGAATCTCCTTCATGTGTGATATAAGGGCTTTTCAAACTCTTACTTTTCTGCTGGGTCCTGGGTGAATGAGTCTGCACACAAGCCCTGTGAGAGTGGAATCTCCATTCCTTATAGTACTATGGTTCCCCTGAGTATAAGCCCCATTTCTTTTCAATACACCAGACATTTGGGGGTTCATTTCTCCAGTGCAGGTGCCAACGGTTGGGATGCTTGATGTGGGACACAAACCACTCACTCCTCAGGGAGGAGTTCTATATTTGTGGGATTGCTCCCATGGTGGGTCACCATGCTGGGGATGGGGTTTTTGGCAAGCCTGCATCTCTGCTTCTCCTACCCATCTCATGTGGCCCTTTTATCCTGTATTGTGGGGTAGCTGTTCAGTTAGTTCTCGGGTTCTTTTCAGAGGGAGCTGTTCTATATATAGCTGTAAATTTCTTGTGTCTGTAGGAGGAGATGAAGTCAGGATCTTCCTACACCACCACCTTGAACTGCTTCCTATCTTAAGGAAGTGATTTGGCAATAGATCTAAAGACCCCAGATTTGTACCATGGGTGACAAGATGAACAGTTTACCATTTCCCAGATGTGAAGTCTAATGAGTTTAATAGGCCAGATTGCAATGGGTCAAGGCTCTGTGACAGGCACCACACATTACAATAAGATAAATGTTAACTCCTGCCCTTCTATTGGAGCTTCTGCTCTAGTGGATACAGACAATTAATCAATGATTCCACTGTTAGTGATAATGTTAGGATAAGGAAAACACGGTATGCCAAGAGAGCACAAAAAAGGGAGCTTGTCACTTGAATTTAGGGATTAGGAATGGCTTCCATAGGAAGTGTGAGTAGGCATTGTAGAAATTAGCCAGGGGAAGATGGGGTCTGGGAGTAATGAGTGTTCCAACCAGAGGGGAAAAAGTAAAAATAGCATCAAGTGCCCAGAGACCACATAGGCAAGATTCATTTAAGGAAGTGAAAGTAAAGTTCAGTTAGAGCATAGACTAGGGGAGGGTAAGAACTGGCTGTTTAGTAAGTGTGAACTTCTTGCTCAGAGTTTCTGCTGTAACTCTCCCAGTAACCATGGTGGCTATTGAAGAGTCTTTAAAAGAAGAATATAATACACAGATAACCATTTTTAGAAAATTTTTACTGACAGCAGTGTGAGGTTTAGGCTAGACAAAGACAGTAGAATAAAAAGGACAGAAAATAGAATTAAAAAATAAAATAAGGAAACTATTGTAGTAATTGGATTAGAGAAAATTGTTTCTTGATCTACAATAAGTAGCTTGATCTGGTGGTGGAGGTAGAAGGAATTAGATATATTTGAGAGATATTTTTGAAAGCCAGATTAACATGATTAATTCATTGGCTGTGAGAGGCAAGGGAAAACAAAGATGGTGAGGATAACTCCTAGAATTCTGGCTTGGGCAATTAGACATAGAAATGCCATTTGTTGAAACAAGAAAGAGCTGAGGAATAGCAACTATAATAACTTCCTTAAAGTCTACAGATTTTTGGACACTCCTCCCATCAAGAGGTAGAGTCTATGTCCCTTCCCCCTTGATGGTTACCTCAATGAACAGAATGCAGCAGAAGTGTGACTTGCAAAGCTAGGTTAGAAATGACCACGCAGCATTTGCCTGTTTCTTCTAGGACACTCACTTTGGGAGGCTTCAGCTTCTGTGAAGAAGCTCAGCCAACAAGCTGTTTGAGTCTTGCTCAGTCTAGGCACCAGCCACGTGAGTAAGAAGCTTTAGAAATAACCCCAGGCCTCGCCATGTTCTGGTTGCATACACACGAGATACCCACGGTGCTGAGCACCGTCTACCCCCAGGTTCATGGGCACAATAAATTATTGTTATTATTTTAAGCCACAGTGATGGATAGCTTGTTACACAGCAGTAGATAGCTGGAGCAAAGAAAGCTAGTTTGGTTTTAGATATGTGTTTGAAGAGTCTGGAGGATACTTTAAAAGCAGTTAAAAATTCAGGTCTGGTGCTAAGGAAAGAGCTTTGAGATTTTGAGTTTATTTATACTCTTCCCAGGCTCTCACCTGTCTCAGACTGTGTAGCACAACTGCAAAGCACTTTCACATTCTTCATTTGATTTGATCTTAATAATAACCTCTTGAAGAAATGGGAAGCATATTACCATGCCCATTAGAGAGCTGAGGAAGCTGAGGCTCAGGAAGCATTTATGATTTCTAGAAAATCCCATGGCACAAACCTCAGGTAGAACCTAAGCCTTCTGATTTCCAGTATGTGCTGTTTCTACTGCACTCTGCTAAGTGCTGTGGGAGATGGAGAAGATGCCTAGTAATTAGGGGGTGAGGGGAGCCTGAGGTCAGAGAGCTGAAAAATGTAAGTATGAGAAATGGAGGAGGAAATTTAAAAGTGCTTTTTCACAACCAAAATATATGAAGAACTCATATACCTCAACACCAAAAAAAAAACAAACTAAAAAATGGGCAGAGGACCTGAACAGACATTTTTTCAAAGAAGAAATAAATACAGGTGGCCAATAGGCACATTAAAAGATGCTCCACATCCCCAATCATCAGGGAAATGCAATTCAAAACCACAATGAGATATCACGGTACACCAGTTAGAATGGCCACTATCCAAAAGAAATAACAGGTGTTGGCAAGAATGTGGAGAAAAGGGAACTACACAGTAGGAATGTCAATTGGTGCAGCCACTGTGGAGAGCAGTATGGAGGTTCCTCAAAAAAATAAAAATAGGGGAGCCAAGATGGTGGCATGAGTAGAGCAGCAGAAATCTCCTCCCAAAACCACATATATCTATGAAAATATAACAAAGACAACTCTACCTAGAATAAAGACCAGAGGACACAGGACAACATCCAGACCACATCCACATCTGCAAGAACTCAGCACCTCGTGAAGGGGGTAAGATACAAGCCCCAGCCCGGCGGGACCCAAGCGCCCCTCCCCCCAGCTCCCGGCAGTAGGAGAGGAGTCAGAGCAGGAGGGAGAAGGAGTCCAGGACTGCTGAACACCCAGCCCCAGCCATCCAGACCAGAGTGCAGACACAGTGCATGCGTGGGGTCCTGGATACTAGGGAAACAGGGCAGCAGGACCGGTGAGCAGGTGCCTGAGGCCGACGTCAGAGAACAAATAAATGGAGTGGCCATTTTTTTTTCCTCTTTTTTTTTTTTTTTGGCGAGTGCTTTTAGGAAGTCATAAAGAAACAGGGACCCCAATACTAGGGAAACACAGCACCAAGATCGCTGAGCGGGTGCCTGAGACCGGCACCTGAGGACAAAGAAAATCATGCGTTTTTCTTTTTTAAAATTATTTATTTAATTTTTTTTGTTGCTGTTGTTGTTTTGGTTTGGAGAGTGCTTTTTGGAAGTCTTAAAGGGGCAGGGCAGGACACTTAGTCCAGAGGCAGGAAATCTGGGGATCTCTGGGCACTCTAACCCCCTGGGCAGCAGGGAGCACAGAGGCCCCTTACGGAGATAAATAGCCTCCCTGCTGCTCCCCCTCCAACGGGGCTCCACCATTTTGGAGCAGCATCCGGAGCAGGGGCACGCCCACCACGACAGCGGAGATAAACTCCATAGCAGCTGAGCAGGAAGCAGAGGCCCTGTCTGTGCACAGCTGCCCAGCACAAGCCACTAGAGGTCGCTGTTCTCCCAGGAGAGGAAGGCCACAAACCAACAAGAAGGGAAGTTCTTCCAGCCGTCACTTGTGCCAGCTCTGCAAACTATCTCTATCACCATGAAAAGGCAAAACTTCAGGCAGACGAAGATCACAGAGACAACACCAGAGAAGGAGACAGACCTAACCAGTCTTCCTGAAAAAGAATTCAAAATAAAAATGATGAATATGCTGACGGAGATGCAGAGAAAAATGGAAGAGCAATGGGATGAAGTCCAGAGGGAGATCACAGATGCCAGGAAGGAGATCACAGAAGTGAGACAATCCCTGGAAGGATTTATAAGCAGAATGGATAAGATGCAAGAGGCCATTGAAGGAATACAAACCAGAGAACAGGAACTTATAGAAGCTGACATAGAGAGAGATAAAAGGATCTCGAGGAATGAAATAATACTAAGAGAACTATGTGACCAATCCAAAATGAACAATATCCATATTATAGGGGTAGCAGAAGAAGAGAGAGGAAAAGGGATAGAAAGTGTCTTTGAAGAAATAATTGCTGAAAACTTCCCCAAACTGGGGGAGGAAATAATCAAACAGACCACGGAAATACACAGAACCCCCAACAGAAAGGATCCAAGGAGGACAACACCAAGACACATAGTAATTAAAATGGCAAGGATCAAGGACAAGGAAAGAGTTTTAAAGGCAGCTAGAGAGAAAAAGGTCACCTATAAAGGAAAACCCATCAGGCTATCATCAGACTTCTCGACAGAAACCCTACAGGGCAGAAGAGAATGGCATGAGATATTTAATACAATGAAACAGAAGGGCCTTGAACCAAGGATACTGTATCCAGCACAACTATCATTTAAATATGATGGCGGGATTAAACAATTCCCAGACAAGCAAAAGCTGAGGGAATTTGCTTCCCACAAACCACCTCTACAGGGCATCTTACAGGGACTACTCTAGATGGGAGCACTCCTAGAAAGAGCACAGAACAAAACACACAACATATGAAGAATGGAGGAGGAGGAATAAGAAGGGAGAGAAGAAAAGAATCTCCAGACAGTGTATATAACAGCTCAATAAGCGAGCTAAGTTAGGCAGTAAGATACTAAAGAGGCTAACTTTGAACCTTTGGTAACCACAAACTTAAAGCCTGCAATGGCAAAAAATACATATCTCTCAATAGTCACCCTAAATGTAAATGGACTTAATGAACCAATCAAAAGACACAGAGTAACAGAATGGATAAAAAAGCAAGACCCATCTATATGCTGCTTACAAGAAACTCATCTCAAACCCAAAGACATGCACAGACTAAAAGTCAAGGGATGGAAAAACATATTTCAGGCAAACAACAGCGAGAAGAAAGCAGGGGTTGCACTACTAATATCAGACAAAATAGACTTCAAAACAAAGAAAGTAACAAGAGATAAAGAAGGACACTACATAATGATAAACGGCTCCACCCAAGAAGAGGATATAAGCATTCTAAATATATATGCACCCAACACAGGAGCACCAGCATATGTGAAACAAATACTAACAGAACTAAAGAGGGAAATAGACTGCAATGCATTCATTTTAGGAGACTTCAACACACCACTCACCCCAAAGAATAGATCCACCAGGCAGAAAATAAGTAAGGACACAGAGGCACTGAACAACACACTAGAACAGATGGACCTAATAGACATCTATAGAACTCTACATCCAAAAGCAACAGGATATACATTCTTCTCAAGTGCACATGGAACATTCTCCAGAATAGACCACATACTAGCCCACAAAAAGAGCCTCAGTAAATTCCAAAATATTGAAATTCTACCAACCAATTTTTCAGACCACAAAGGTATAAAACTAGAAATAAATTCTACAAAGAAAACAAAAAGGCTCACAAACACATGGAGGCTTAACAACATGCTTCTAAATAATCAATGGATCAATGAATAAATCAAAATAGAGATCAAGGAATATATAGAAACAAATGACAACAACAACACAAAGCCCCAACTTCTGTGGGACACAGCGAAAGCAGTCTTAAGAGGAAAGTATATCGCGATCCAGGCACACTTGAAGAAGGAAGAACAATCCCAAATGAATAGTCTAACATCACAATTATCAAAACTGGAAAAAGAAGAACAAATGAGGCCTGAAGTCAGCAGAAGGAGAGACATAATAAAGATCAGGGAAGAAATAAACAAAATTGAGAAGAATAAAACAATAGCAAAAATCAACGAAACCAAGAGCTGGTTCTTTGAGAAAATAAACAAAATAGATAAGCCTCTAGCCGAACTTATTAAGAGAAAAGAGAATCAACATAAATCAACAGAATCAGAAATGAGAATGGAAAAATCACGACAGACTCCACAGAAATACAAAGAATTATTAAAGACTACTATGAAAATCTATATGCCAACAAGCTGGAAAACCTAGAAGAAATGGACAACTTCCTAGAAAAATACAACCTCCCAAGACTGACCAAGGAAGAAACACAAAAGTTAAACAAACCAATTACGAGCAAAGAAATTGAAACGGTAATCAAAAAACTACCCAAGAACAAAACCCCGGGACCGGATGGATTTACCTCGGAATTTTATCAGACACACAGAGAAGACATAATACCCATTCTCCTTAAAGTTTTCCAAAAAATAGAAGAGGAGGAAATACTCCCAAACTCATTCTATGAAGCCAACATCATCCTAATACCAAAACCAGGAAAAGACCCCACCAAAAAAGAAAATTACAGACCAATATCCCTGATGAATGTAGATGCAAAAATACTCGATAAAATATTAGCAAACAGATTTCAACAGCATATCAAAAGGGTCATACACCATGACCAAGTGGGATTCATCCCAGGGATGCAAGAATGGTACAACATTCGAAACTCCATCAACATCATCCACCACATCAGCAAAAAGAAAGACAAAAACCACATGATCATCTCCATAGATGCTGAAAAAGCATTTGACAAAGTTCAACATCCATTCATGATAAAAACTCTCAGCAAAATGGGAATAGAGGGCACGTACCTCAACATAATAAAGGCCATCTATGATAAACCCACAGCCAACATTATATTGAACAGCGAGAAGCTGAAAGCTTTTCCTCTGAGATCAGGAACTAGACAGGGATGCCCACTCTCCCCACTGTTATTTAACATAGTACTGGAGGTCCTAGCCACAGCAATTAGACAAAACAAAGAAATACAAGGAATCCAGATTAGTAAAGAAGAAGTTAAACTGTCACTATTTGCAGATGACATGATACTATACATGAAAAACCCTAAAGACTCCACTCCAAAACTACTAGAACTGATATCGGAATACAGCAAAGTTGCAGGATACAAAATTAACACACAGAAATCTGTAGCTTTCCTATACACTAACAATGAACCAATAGAAAGAGAAATCAGGAAAACAATTCCATTCACAATTGCATCAAAAAGAATAAAATACCAATACCTAGGAATAAACCTAACCAAAGAAGTGAAAGACCTATACCCTGAAAACTACAAGTCACTCTTAAGAGAAATTGAAGGGGACACTAACAAATGGAAACTCATCCCATGCTCATGGCTAGGGAGAATTATTATCATCAAAATGGCCATCCTGCCCAAAGCAATATACAGATTTGACGCAATCCCTATCAAATCACCAGCAACATTCTTCAATGAACTGGAACAAATAATTCAAAAATTCATATGGAAACACCAAAGACCCCAAATAGCCAAAGCAATCCTGAGAAAGAAGAATAAAGTAGGGGGGGTCACACTCCCCAACTTCAAGCTCTACTACAAAGCCATAGTAATCAAGACATAGTAATCAAGCACAAGAACAGAGCCACAGACCAGTGGAACAGATTAGAGACTCCAGACATTAACCCAAACGTATATGGTCAATTAATATTTGATAAAGGAGCCATGGACATACAATGGCGAAATGACAGTCTCTTCAACGGATGGTGCTGGCAAAACTGGACAGCTACATGTAGGAGAATGAAACTGGACCATTGTCTAACCCCATACACAAAAGTAAATTCAAAATGGATCAAAGACCTGAATGTAAGTCATGAAACCATAAAACTCTTAGAAAAAGACATAGGCAAAAATCTTTCAGACATAAACATGATGACCTCTTCTTGAATATATCTCCCCGGGCAAGGAAAACAACAGCAAAAATGAACAAGTGGGACTATATTAAGCTGAAAAGCTTCTGTACAGCAAAAGACACCATCAATAGAACAAAAAGGAACCCTACACTATGGGAGAATATATTTGAAAATGACAGATCCGATAAAGGCTTGACGTCCAGAGTATATAAAGAGCTCACATGCCTCAACAAACAAAAAACAAATAACCCAATTAAAAAATGGGCAGAGGAACTGAACAGACAGTTCTCTAAAAAAGAAATACAGATGGCCAACAGACACATGAAAAGATGCTCCACATGGCTAATTATCAGAGAAATGCAAATTAAAACTACAATGAGGTATCACCTCACACCAGTAAGGATGGCTGCCATCCAAAAGACAAACAACAACAAATGTTGGCGAGACTGTGGAGAAAGTGGAACCCTCCTACACTGCTGGTGGGAATGTAAATTAGTTCAACCATTGTGGAAAGCAGTATGGAGGTTCATCAAAATGCTCAAAACAGACCTACCATTTGACCCAGGAATTCCACTCCTAGGAATTTACCCTAAGAATGCAGCAGTCAAGTTTGAGAAAGACAGATGCACCCCTATGTTTATCGCAGCACTATTTACAATAGCCAAGAATTGGAAGTAACCTAAATGTCCATCAGTAGATGAATGGATAAAGAAGATGTGGTACATGTACACAATGGAATACTACTCAGCCATAAGAAGAGGGCAAATCTTACCATTTGCATCAACATGGATGGACCTGGAGCGTATTATGCTCAGTGAAATAAGCCAAGCGGAGAAAGAGAAATACCAAATGATTTCACTCATCTGTGGAGTATAAGAACAAAGGAAAAACTGAAGGAACAAAACAGCAGCAGAATCACAGAACCCAAGAATGGACTAACAGGTAGCAAAGGGAAAAGGACTGGGGAGAATGGGTGGGTAGGGAGGGATAAGGGGGGGGAAGAAGAAAGGGGCTGTATTAAGATTAGCATGCATGGGGGGGTGGGAGAAAGGGGAGGGCTGTACAACACAGAGAAGACAAGTAGTGATTCTACAACATTTTGCTATGCTGATGGACAGTAACTGTAAAGTGGTTCATAGGGGGGACCTGGTATAGGGGAGAGCCTAGTAAACATAATATTCTTCATGTAAGTGTAGATTAAAGATTAAAAAAAGAAAGAAAGAAAAAAAAGGGGGATTACTCCTTGATAGGATAAAACTAACTGTAAATCAACGATTTATGCATGCTTTAAATATCCTTAATTTTGATCACTTAAAGGGTGTCAGATGATCGTCTATGGATGTACACTTTTCTGATAATATTCCTTTCTCTTAAAAAAACAAAAGCAGTTCCTGTGTGGTGACCTCCAATGAGTTCTACACAATGGTATAAAGGGCATATCAAAGTGTGGGCAAAGGGTCTGTTTGTGTTTATACAGAGGATCAAAGCCTAATTTTGCTACCCAGAAAATGAACTTAGATACAATATGAAGAAGGACTTCCAACATCAGCACTCTCTGGAAGAGTCATACCAGAAGATGTTCATCAAAAAACCTCAACAAAGATCCAGGCGATGCTGCAGTTGTAGCTGCATCCATCCCACCGTTTCCTGGACTTGCCATTGGAATGAAGAAACAGATATCTAAGCTGGCCTGTGCTTTCAGTAAAACAACAAATTTGACTGGATCTATACTATTGGAACTCAATCAAGAATTAGGAGAAGTGCAAGGTGTAGCGCTCCAAAATCTTACAACTACAGACTATCTACTGTTCAAAGAACATATGGGATGTGAACAGTTCCCAGGAATGGGTTGTTTTAATTTGTCTGATTTCTCTCAGACTGTTCAAGTACAGTTGGACAATATCCATCATATCATAGACAAATTCTCACAAATGCCCAGGGTGCCTAACTGTTTTTCTTGGCTTCACTGGAGATGGCTGGTAATTATAGATCTGCTTTGGCTATGTAACTGTATTCCTATTATGTTAATGTGTGTGTGCAATTTAATTAGTAGTTTAAAACCTATACATGCTTAAGTTACTCTACAAGAAGATATGTCAAAGAAATAATCAATCCTCCCATGTTTTCTTCTGTCTGCTACCTCTATAGCTTTTCTTCTTCCTTCCTAATTACAACCCTTAAATAGAATTCGTGCCTCATATCGAATTTACTGAGTATCATAATTCCTCCAAGTAGTAAAGATACCTCAAGACAAATGCTGGGCATAGAAGCCACAGGGCATAAATCTGCAAAGAAGTAAAAAGCAAACCTTTTCAAACAATAGGGCTTCTCTCTCACTTACCAACTTTACATTCCCCTGTATGGCCCCGGAAGACTACTGGTTAGCCAGAGATGGGTAAGATTTCTCAAGGGAGGAGCAACCTAAGACAGGCACAGTCGCAGGGGGGCCATCAGGTGAGAAATTGGGGATCAACAGAGGTGAGGCTTAGAGCCTCAGCCCCCCCTGTTTTGAGAGAAATCTTCTGCATCCGTGGATGTTTTATTGCCCCTGTCTAGCTTGGATTAACACATAGTCTACAGGCACACACCTGATCATCTACAATTGCTCTCTTACAACACTAAACTATATTTTCTACCTTTATCTTGCATCCACCTACCACTTCAGCATTTTATTAAAAATAAAAAAATAATAATAATAAAGGGAGAAATGTGGGATCCACATATAAATCAAGTATAAAAATCAAACGAATATTCATATTTGACCTGATTGTTCATAGTTCATAATGCGTGATCAAAACCGAAAGTTTCTGTGATGACTGCCCTTGTACTGTTCACCATGTAAGAACTTATTCACTATGTAAGAATTTGTTCATCATGTAAGAACTTGTTCGTTATGCTTCAGAAGATTGGAGACTGACAAGAATTAGGCTTGGGATGGATTTATGATTGTGCATTGAGCATTGACCCCCCTATACAGAATTTTATTGTTGTTAACAACCATTTGATCAATGAATATGAGAGATGCCCTATCAAAAAAAAAAATGGGTGGAGGATATGAACAGATAATTCTCCAGAGAAGAAATTCAGATGACCAACAGACACATGAAAAGATGCTCCACATCACTAATCATCAGGGAAATGCAAATTAAAACCACAGTGAGATATCACCTCACACCAGTAAGGATGGCCAGCATCAAAAAGACCAAGAACAACAAATGCTGGCGAGGATGTGGAGAAAGGGGAACCCTCCTACACTGCTGGTGGGAATGTAAGCTAATTCAACCATTGTGGAAAGCAAAATGGAGGATCCTCAAAAAACTAAAATTAAGAAATACCATTTGACCCAGGAATCCCACTCCTTGGAATTTACCCAAAGAATACAAGTTCTCAGATTCAAACAGACATGCACCCCTATGTTTACTGCAGCACTATTTACAATAGCCAAGATATGGAAGCAACCTGTGTCCATCAGTAGATGAATGGGTAAAGAAGGCGTACATATACACAATAGAATACTATTCAGCCATGAGAAAGAAACAAATCCTACCATTTGCAACAACATGGATGGAGCTGAAGGGTATTATGCTCAGTGAAATAAGCCAGGTGGAGAAAGAGAAGTGCCAAATGATTTCCCTTATTTGTGGAGTGTAACAACAAAGCAAAACTGAAGGAACAAAACAGCAGCAGACTCACAGACTCCAAGAAGGGACTAGCGGTTACCAAAGGGGAAGGGCGTGGGAGGGCAGGTGTGGAGGGAGGGAGAAGGGGATTGAGGGGTATTATGTTTAGTACACATAGTGTGGGGGGTCACGGGGAAGACAGTGTAGTACGGAGAAGGCAAATAGTGCATTTGTGGCATCTTACTACACTGATGGACAGTGACTGCATCGGGGTATGGATGGGGACTTGACAAATGGGTAAATGTAGTAACCACATTGTTTTTTCATGTGAAACCTTCATAAGAGTATATATTAATAATACCTTAATTTAAAAATTGTATATCAATGATACTTTAATAAAAAAAAAACTAAAAATAGAACCATCATATGACCCAGTAATTCCACTTCTAGGAATTTACCTGAAGAAAACAAAATCCCTGATTTGAAAAGATATATGCACCCCTATGTTTATTACCACATTATTTACTATAGCCAAAGTATGGGAGCAACCAAAGCGTCTGTAGCATGTTGCTATGTTGATAGATGGTAACCACACTAGTGGGGATGAGGATTTAATAATACCGGTAACTGCTGAACCACTGTGTTATATACTTGAAACCAATACAAGATTGTGTATCAATGATACTTCAATTAAAAAAAACAATGTAAATGTGCTTCTCAAATTTTTACACAATAGTATCCCTTTCTGGGGAATAGAGAACTACTATACGTCTGGGAAGATCTGGATGTACTGCCTGAAAGGAAGTTCTGTGAAGTCATCCATTCATATATTCAACAATTACTTACTGAGCCCAGACTACGTTCCAGACACAGTGCTAAGTTCGTTGTGCTAAGCACACTGCACACGGTCTCTGTCCTCAAGGAGCTCAAGGAAGGAAATAATCAGGCAAGCAATTCAGCAACCATCATTTGGAGCCTGAGATCTCCAGGAGGAAGTCCCATGAAAACAGAAGCCTAAGAAAGGCCAAGGTGAGGGGAAGGTACAGGGAATTCTAAGCAGGAGAAAAGGTAAGTACAGAGACTTCGAGGGAAGAGGGAAAACACCTCCTTCAAGGCGAACAGGAAATTTAAGTTTAGTCGGAATGTGGTTAATAGGGAGGAAGTCAGAATCTGGGGATAAAATGACCACCTGTAGGCAGAATCTATGCACAAAGCGATTTAGATACATTGAGCTCATGTCTACAGAGTCCTGAAATATTCCAGTTATCTTGTCAGCTCTAGCTTCCCCAACAGTGGGATGAATGGTTCATGTCCGTGCCTACTCCCAAGGCCGAATCAGTGTCCTGTGGGTTGAGTCAGCCCCACAGAGCTCATACAGTTACTAGTGCCCTGAAGATTTCACGTCTCCAGACTTAGAGTCATCAGCCCGATCCAAAGCATCGCCACCTTGAGAGGCCCTAAGGGAGCAGTTAGCAGGGTCTCCTCCAAGCATCACTGTCTCATAGTCCTAAAAGTTATATACTATCAGAATTTTAAGATGTTGTGTTTCTTCATTTTTTGCCTATTTTTCTCCCCTGGTGGTAAGCATGAAAAATGCCATAAGTGAAAAACGTATTTATTAGAGGGAGAAAGGCAATAACTTAACTCCCTCTTTGCAGCTGGCCTAAAGGACAGGTGCTGGAGGGTTAGGCATCTGCATCAAGCAAAGGGAAGTTAGCTCAGTCCCTGGGCACACAGGAGCCAGAACAAGCCCATGGCAGAGGCCCGAACCCTTCCTCTCAACCACCAGATGTCTGGGTTCCTTTAATGTTGAGGCACCTCAGACCTCTGCTCTCTCTTGTTCAGTGACACTAGACAGAACAATCCTTTCCAAGCTTTCTTTCCTACAGTTTTCATCTCTTTGGAGCAATGACAATGTCATTTTCTTTTGCTCAGACACAACTCCTTGCAAGGACAGGGCTATCTAAGAATGCTCCAGGGAGCACAGTGAACTGAGCATAAACCATGGCAGCTATCAGTGGAGGGGGGGGTTCCTCTTATTCAAAAAACATACACAAAAGAACTCGCAGACCACAAACCATGGGACTAAACCCAAGGGGCCTACTTCTCCATCTACCCAGGGTCCTTTTTTTCTCACGTCTCTTTGGGAAAAATGGAGCCCGATTCTCCAAGGCTAAGGAAGTCTCCCCACTCACCACAGCTCTGCTACCAGGATTGAAGCATCTCCTGCCTGGAGAACACGCTCCACTTCCAGGGCTGCGCACACCCCGGAGCCCTGTTTTCACCTGACTGGGCCGTGGGGTCACAGTGATAAGCAGACAGTTTGTGGAAAGTACCTTGAGTGCTCGTTGCCAGGAACAAGTGAAGCTGCAGTAGAAATTTCAGAGCCAGGCGCTCATCACACCTTTTGGAACACATGCTACTCTCCGAGCTGCTCAGGAATGCTGGAGACTTGCCAGAGCCAGGCTAGGCAGGCACTGAGGACCCCAGCGCGCTCAAATTCATGGCCCAGGCTTAGAGGAAAACACCCACTGATAGTGTGTCACCAGTCAGCAACCATGGGCGGGGACCGACACCGGAAAACAGGAAGCCCAGTAGATTTGTTAATCTGAGGACACCACAGAGATGGAAGGAATGATTTTGTTCAGTTTCCTGGGGAGAAGATCCACAGGTTCTGTTGGATTCTCAGCGGGGTCATTGCTCAGAAAAGATTAAAAGTGCCTGATAGAGATCATCTTCTTCTGGTTTCCCAGGTAGTAATCACCCTGATTAACCCAGAGGCTAAAATTAGCAGGTACCCCTCCCAAGACCACAGGGGATTTCTGGTCTGAGCCAACTCAGTCATGGGAGGAGTAGGTCACATGTGAGTGAGTCTCACTCAGAGCAGAAGCGTTGGGAAATCTACCTGCCCAGCCTCTGTGCTCCCTCTCCCACCCACTGAGCCCACCCTGGCTCTTCCTCCCTTACCTAAAATTCACTGTTGGGATGTTTACATTGGCCTATTCACTACTATTCACTGAACAATAGAAAAGCAAGATTTCTTGGCCTCTGAGAATGGATTCCCCAGCCTTGTGGCCTCTTAAGAAATTTCAGGCCATCCATCGTGAATGTACGTATATTATCTGCCTACCCAGAGCACTTTGGGGACCCACTAGGCAAGCTGTAGTCCCCAACACAGCATATATGTAACTATTTCCAAATTGGGGACATTTCTGATTCTCAACATAGAAGTGACCAATAAAAACGCTGCTCTTCTCCATCTGTGAACTCCCGTGATGGAAAGAGTCACCCTCCCCAGAGGATTAGAGTGAGGAAACTGAGTCATCTAAATGCCAGAAATGGCATATGAACACCCCATTCATGTGATGACATCAGAGCCCTGTGAGGCAGGTAGGGCACAGGCATTATCACCCTCATTCTGTGACCGAAACTCTAAGGCAGACTTGCCTAAGGTCATGCGTCAGCTCCAAACAACCCCAGTCTTCACTCTTCCCCCAGTGTGGGCTACAGTGAATCTTTGCAGTAAAAGAGGAGACAGAAATAGAGTGACCAAGGTTGAAGTGGAGTTTAGGAGGGGAGATCTTAATAGGAAATCATAAAAAGGAAGGAGGGGGGAGGAGGCTGTGTCAAATGAGGCAACAGGAAGGGAAGGAAGTGACGTAAACTGTGGGTGGCTTTGCTCAGACCCTGCCTCCTTTTGTGAGTCTTGAAAAGGGCTGCTGCTTAAGTGTTTGAGGTGTTGGCCAGCTGAGAATAACAAGACCTATTTCCACCCCCCTACTGTTGCTGGCTGCCCTCTGTTCCAGTAGGGGGTAGTACAACACTGCAGGTATCTGAGTAGGCTTCAGCTTAGAAGTTTCCTGAGTCCAAAGTGACTAAAAGAACTGGGAACCCAGAACAATGGGGGTGGGCGAATAAGCAAGTAGAAGTGTGGGGAAAATGGAACTTTCTGACCAGGATTCCCACATGGCCTTAATGGTGCCCACTGTAGGTTATTTGCACATCTATGGGATGTTTTGCTGGGGACCAAGTGGCTGGTCAGTCAGGGGATTGCCATTCCAGGGAAGGGGTGGAGAGGAAACACCCATTCTCTCCTCTTCTTAGTTCCTGATATGTAAGTGGTCAGGCTTCCTCCAGTCACCAGAGACCCACCTGCAGGGTGCTTCCTGGTGTGGGAAGAGAGCTGAGAGCAGAGAGGGAGAGAGAGAGCTTGGGAGCCGTGAGCCTGGGAGCCGTGGGAGAGTTTTGGGTGGGAAAGCAGAGAAAGAGCAGGGCAACTAGAGTTCAGAGCCATGCAAATGGGGTGGAGCCACGAGAGCTGCTGGTACAAGGAGAGACCTTGAGAATAAACCCTTTAATTCCAATGTCTTTCCCTTGCTTTTCTTTCATCTCATCAAATTCATGAAACTTTCCCTGAGCGGGATACCCCCTCCCCCAGAGCTACAAGAAGAAAGGGATTCTGAAAAGGAAAAGAAAAAAGATCCATTGGATAGACAAAGAAGACTCTAGTAGAAGGGGATGTCCAGATTAGCAAAAGTGTGTCCATTGCATTTAGTAATTGTGTGGTTGCTAGTAACCTTAGCTTTTGATGAGATTCATTTTACTGGAGGCAAAATCCAGGTTCTCCTTTCTTCTTATCTTCTCCCTTCTCACATTTACTGGACATTTCTTGAGCTCCATCAGAGGATGTAGAAATGAAAGCAACAATCCTCTTGCTCTTAAGTCAGTCTCACGAAAGAAACAGAGAAGTAAAGCATTAAAATGTGGTTGTGAAATAGGGAACATTGGGGTCATGCAGAACAGACTACGTACTCCGTATCTGTTTGAACCTTCACTTGGCTCTTCTTCCATAGCAACGTTACCCACTGCATGACCTTGCAAGAATCATTAACCTTGTCCTTTGTTCCCTTTTCTGAAATTGGTTACAGGACTGGAGGGGATGTTGGCTGATAACATTTATGTTGCAGAGCAGATACCAGACATGGAATCATGAACCATGCCAAGACCCCTAAGGTGGTGCCAGGAAGATGGGGTTGGCACATAATTCCAAGAAGTTTCAAGGCCCTTCCAGCTTCTGTGCTAACCCCACATTCCTTTGCCAATAGTATACAATCCATCCCTCAGCTGACTGGGGAAGAGATCTGAGAAAGCTCCCCTGTCTTATCATTGGGCTGCCCAATTATTACTTATTGTTAATAGATAATAAAGCTTTCTCTGCTTCAAACCCAGGGACTCAGAGATTGGCTTACTACACATGGGGCACGCAAATCCAGATTTGTAGCAGCTGCGGGGAGCTCTGTTCCCCACTCCTGCTCTTGACTCCCTGCTGTTCTCTCTCTCCCAGGAACAAGTCGGTCAGGATGCCGCAGCCATGGCTTTTGGAGATTTTGGGAAGACGCCCATGAAACCAGAGGTGGCAATTCACCTAATTAGAATTACACTAACCAGCACACTGTAAAATCTTTGGAGAAGGGATATGCTGACTTGATCAGGGGTGCAAAGGAAAAGAATTCAAAGTGAAAGGACAAGTTGGGGTGCCTACCAAGACCTCGAGAATCACTGCAAGAAAAATTCCTTGCTCTAAGGTTCTAAGACTTGGGATCATTTCCAGATGAGAATCCACAAGCAACCCAGTTCTTCTGAGATTGTTAAAAAAAGTTACTTCAATCAGTATTGAGACAGGAGTTGAGATTAAAGTGTTACCACTGAAGATGCTTAAATCAACCTTTTTAATAAATTATCAGTTGTTAAAAAAAAAAACAAGCCCAAAATGGAATCATTCATCCCACATCACAGCAAAAACTTAATTACAGTTTCAACCTATCCAAGGAATGTGATCTTTTCACAGTCTAAAATTTACAGATTTTACTAGTGATGGAACCTGCATGATAAATACCCTGCTGAAGGAGGTGTCCTGGCCTGAAACAATCCTTTCTTTCTTTTGCTAATAACATCCCTGCCCCACCCTCCTGCCTATAAAAACCTTTCATTTTGTACACCTCTCGAGCGTCTCTCTTCTTGGTAGATGGGATGCTGCCTGGTTCGTGAATTGCTCAGTAAAGCCAGTTGGATCAAATTCCCAAGGCTGATTTTTTTTAACAGGTGTGACACCTTTGAAGAAGAGGAAAGGTGTTTTCCATAACAAAGATGTCATGGGTAGTATCTGAGAGGCCAGAGAACTTGGCTAGTTTAGAAAAATGAGGTTATGTAATGCGGCTGCAATAAAAGAAAAGAAAATCAAGCCCAGATTGCAAAGGTTTTAGTGTGAATAATTAGTGAAAGGAAAGGAGCGACACACAGCAGCAATTCACCGGAGAGTTCCGCTTTATTAGGGAAAGGTGCTGGGTTATATAGGAAGGGGCATGAATTGATTGAGGTGTCACTTCTACGGGGCTGGTGGCTGTTGGCTAGGTGCTGGGATTGGGAGGGGGGCGAGAGGTGATTGGGCTTCAGGTGGCGCCGGCGGGAACTGAGGACCCCGAAGAGAAGCTGAAAGTTTGCCATCTTACTGGTGGGGACCCTTCATTCCCCCCTTTCTCCTCTATGGGTTTGTGGACGTTGCTTTCTCTCTGGCTGCTTCCTGCTGAACAGGGGTGGAGAAGGGAGTGAGGGCTTGAGGATTGGGAGGAAAGGATTGATAGGACTCCCCGCAGTAAGGAGGAGTAGATGTGGACTTCTTCAGGTTGGAAATCAATGAAGGTTCCCTGTAACCATAGGTTGGCCAAGAGGATATGGGTGTCAGGAGCCAGGCGTCTGTGGCTATTGTTTCCAGGAACAGTTTCCAGTGGAGAGAGGGGTCCATCTCAGCGTGTGGTAAGGAGGTCACGTGAGGGTGAGGGATCTTCTGTGGCCAGAAGCTGGTAGTTCCTGAGTAAAAGCTGGTTGAAAGCTTGATTAGAGATTTTTCCGACTTGGGATTTGATGAACTTTATTATACAGGGTAAGAAGAGACAGGTGAGAAGAATGATTATTATGGGGCCTGCAATGGGCCAGAGCCAGGTGAGGAGGAGGTTTGTTAGTATTGAAGAGAATGGGTTGGAATTGGAAGCAGAGTGGAGGCTGGAGGCAAGGTCGGTGAGTTTGGTGATGTCAGTTTCTACAATGCCGGATTCGTTGATGTAATAGCAGCACTCTTCCCGGAGGAAGACGCAGGTGCCGCCCTTCTCGGCTGTAAGCAGATCTAGGGCCCGCCGGTTTTGAAGGGTGACTTTAGCTAGCGAAGTGACCTGTCTTTGGAGAGAGGCTAGAGAATCGGCAGTGGATGTCAGGGCTCCCTCAAGTTTGGCGTTGAGATCTCTAACTGCCTATAGAGAGTGACCCAAGGCTTCTCCCGAAAACCCTGCCCCAATGGCTGAGGTGGTCCAAGAGATACTGACCATGATGGGAAGGAAAGCAGCCCTTTTTGTGCGCAAGGGCAAGGGAGGTTGGAGCTCAAGGAATTCTGCCATGCTGTAAAGTGTTAACTGTGGGATTAGGGTGACGAGAATGCAGGGTGTATCGGAGTTGAGAGGCAGTGAGTTGAAAAGACTGCTATTACACTAAAAGAAGTGTCCCGGTTGCGTAAAAGTCTTAGAGCCGGAGGTAGGGGTGTAGATAGAGAGGCAGTGAAGTGCGCTGGAGGGGGGTGGAGTTGGACCTACACAGTGGTGGATGGTGAGATTATCTGAGTATTCTGGTTCCCATAGGGGTATGTCTGCCAGGGGGCAGAGGGGTTGTCTTTCTGCATGGAAGGAGTAGTTGGAAATATTAAGGGGCACGGCGGCCAGCAGTGGGCGCTGTAGTGATGCGCACAAGAAACAATTGGCAGTGTTAAGGGTGTGGTTGAGAAAGATGGTGGTGTCCTGAATGAGCTGTAACGAAGAGTAGGAGAAATGGGAAGAGGGGTGGGGATAAGAAGATGAAGAGGCGCCGTCAAGAGTTTGGATAATGACTTTTTCGGAATGTCTGCTATCTGATGCAACTAGAGAGATCTGGGAATGAGAGGGAACATACTTTCGAAAGATATGAAGGGTACTGTGGGGGGTCAAGGACCCCCCGTAGTAAACTGAGGCTGTGACTCTGGCAGCCCATCGAGAGTCCCAGGGATCTGGGATTGATAAGGAGAATGAGCCGTTGGGATATTTCATGAAATGGTTGGAGGAGTAATACTGTGGGTACCGGGAGTTACCCATGTAGTGAATGGCTCAAGACCAGTAGGGACATCCCCCATAGGTGTCTGGCCATCGCCTGCAATAGGCTTGTTTTTGGTCATAGAGGAAGCAGAGGTAGGGAGAATAAGGGGAGCTGCTAGTGAACACTTCGGTGGAGGGAGGAAAGTGGAGGTATAAAGGCTCAGAGCAGCTCTTCAGAGGGCAGTCTGGTGTGGCAATGAGGGCAGTAACTTTTGTTTGATGCTGTGTGTAAGTCTGTCTGACTTTGAATCGCCATACAAAGGAGGCTGGGGTGGCGGGGAAGACAATCGGAATGAGGGAAAAAAGCGAGAGAGCAGTAAAGTAGGAAAAAGTCATGATTTGGGTATGGATGGCAAAGGGGGTGAACGGGGTTTTGGAGGAAAGAGGACAGTAAGCTCAGGAGTCTGGAGGGAGGGAGAGTCTGTAAACTTTTGTAGGTTAAGAGATCTTTTAAGTGATGTGGGGACAGAATGGTAAGGGGCGCCCTGAATGTCAGTTTATGAGCTGCCTTCTGCAAGAGCTGCCCAGCAGCTAATGCCCGTAGGCAGGGGGCCCTTCCCCGAACTGTGGCGTCTAATTGCTTGGAGAGATAAGCTACTGGGGCAAAGGATGGGCCATAATATTGGCCTAGGACTCCTAGAGCTTGACTGGACCTCTCATGAATGTATAATGAGAAGGGCTTCGACAAATCAGGAAGATGGAGAGCTGGGGCTTCCACAAGGGCTCGACGGAGCTTAATGAAGGAGTGTCGGGGTGAGGAGGATAATGGTTTTTTAGGGGGGGCTCTTGCTGAGGTCGTATAGGGGTTTTGCCAACAGGGAGCAGGGAGAAGTTAGGGATTTACGGTCTAAAATATCTAGCCAGGCTTAGAAAGGAAAGGATTTCTGTCTTGGTTTTGGGAATGGGCAGGTCAGAGAGGAGCCATTTTCTGTCTAAGGTAATGGACTTTCTTTGTTGAGAGAGAAGGAATCTGAGGTAAGTGACAGGAGGGGAAGAGATTTGAGCTTTGACGGGGGATACTCGGTAACTTCTGGAAGCTAGAAGGTTAAGTAGGGAGGCAGTGTCAAGTTGAGACTGTTCTCACGAGAGACTGCAGAGTAGAAGATTGTCCATATATTATAATAAGGTGGACTTGGAGTGATCATGATGAAACTGTTTGAGGTCCTGAGCTAGGACCTGTCTAAAAATATGGGGACTATCTCGGAAGCTTTGTGGCAAAATTGTCCAAGTGAGTTGTTCAGAATGTCTTGTGTATGGGTCCGTCCAGGTGAAGATGAAAAAATCTTGGGAGCAGGGGTCTAGAGGGATAGAAAAATGGGTCCTTGAGATCTAGGACTGAGAAGTGGCATGCTGAGGCAGGGATCTGCGATAAAAGGCTGTATGGATTTGGAACTAAGGGATGGATAGGGACAATGGCTATGTTGATGAGGCGAAGGTCTTGGACAAGGCGGCAAGATCCGTTGGTTTTTTTAACAGCTAATATGGGGGTATGTCTTTGAGATCTAGGACTGAGAAGTGGGATGCTGAGGCTGTATGGATTTGGAACTAAGGGATGGATAGGGACAATGGCTATGTTGATGAGGCGAAGGTCTTGGACAAGGCGACAAGATCTGTTGGTTTTTTTAACAGCTAATATGGGGGTATTAAATGGGGAGTGAGTGGGTCTGCTTGAATGATGGGTTGGAGGCCTATGAGGGCTGAAGTGGTTAGGGGGTATTGGGCCTGACAGATATACTGAGAGGGGTCACATAATTTGATAGAGGCAGGGGGACATAGGGCCACGGAGGGGCTTGTAATGTCCCAAACTTTGGGATTTACAGGGTGTATGAGGGCAGAACCGGAGCTTTCATTGGGTAGAGGGGGGTCATCGGCTATGAGGGCCATCAGAAAGGGAGTACTGGGGGCTGTGGGAGTGGATATAGTTATGGAAACGTGGAGGAGGGAAAGGATGTCTCATCCTAGTAAAGGGATGGGACACTGGGGCATAACCAGGAAGGAGTGGGAGAAAGGTATGGGATTGTCTTGGATTGTGCATAAAAGGGTGGGTGGGGGGTTTAATGGGAAAATCTGTTTACCTCCTACTCTGACTATAGGAGTAATGGCTGGCGTGGTAGGGCCCCGGTATTCTCACAAGACTGAGAAGGTGGCTCCTGTATCTAGGAGGAAGGAGATGGGGTGACCGTCTACTGTTAAAGTAACCCTGGGCTCCTGTTTGGTGATGGAAATGGTCGGGCGAGAAGCCCCCGGGCCCCATCAATCTTCTTCTGCCAGCCCCACTACGGCGGGCTTAGGATGGGGGTTGTTCGTCCAGCCTCCCCTTCAGGTGGTTGGGCAATCAGAACCCCAGTGGCCCTTTTTGTGGCATCTGGGGCATGGGGTGGTAGGAGATCTGGGGGAGGGGCACGCCCTTGACCAATGTCCCTCTTTTCTGCACTTGAAACAAGCTCTTGGGGGGGCTTGTTTGTAGAGGGGCGCCCAGGTTGTGGTTTTATCAGCTGGGCCAACATCTGGAAATTGGCCTGATCAGCCTTTTGTTTACGGCATTCTTTCTCCTCCTCCCGCTTATGGAAGACTTTAAAGGCCACTGTTAGGATCTCAGTCTGTGGGGTAGCGGGGCCCTGTTCTAACTTTTTGAGTTTAGCTTTAATGTCGGTGTAGCCTTGAGCTAGGAAGTATGTCATAAGGACATGTCTTCCTTCAGGTGTTTCTGGGTCCAGGCTGGTATACCGTAATAGGGCTTGAGTGAGTCTGTCTAAGAACTCGGAGGGGATTTCATCTCTCTTTTGAATTATGTCTTGGAGCTTTTGAAAATTGACTACTTTACAAGCTGCCCTTTTTCAGACCTGCTATTAAGCAGGAGGCAAAAATATCTTGAGAGCGGAGACTCATGGCGGTGTTATAATTTCAGTGTGGGTCTTGTTCGGGGACAGCAGTGGGGCCAGGGGGATAGGTGGGGTCAGTCCTGTGGGTTTCAGTAGCCTGCATTTGGGCGAAGTCCTAAACTCGTCTACGCTCTTCAGGGAGGAGAGTATTGGCCAGGAGCATGAAAATGTCATGATGTGTGAGGCTGTAAGACTGGAGGGTCTATTGAAACTCCCTGATGTATGTCATGGGATCAGTGGAAAAGGAACTTAGGCATTTCTCTAGTTAGGCTAAATCTCTTAAGGAGAAAGGGACGTGAACGTGCACGATGCCTTCGGATCCTGCTACCTCCCGGAGGGGGGC
This sequence comes from Manis javanica, assembly GCF_040802235.1. Classification (NCBI taxonomy): domain Eukaryota; kingdom Metazoa; phylum Chordata; class Mammalia; order Pholidota; family Manidae; genus Manis; species Manis javanica. The sequence goes on along the minus strand of NC_133169.1, from coordinate 6,958,517 downwards.
GATAATTTGGGGAGGCTCTCGGGACTGAGTCTGAGGGGGACTGAAGGGTTCTGGCTCAGTCTGTGGGGGAGTGACGCGGTCTAGCCGTGCCTAGTCGAGCAGGTCCTGAAGTGCAGAAGGGGGGCAAAGAAAATAAAGAAAGATAGAATCGGACCCACATGTCGCCAGCTAGCAGCCCAGCTGCTTGCCTCTGCTGCTTTAGTTGGGCTTGAACTCATGACTCTGAGGTTAAGAGTCCCATGCTCTACTGAGCTACAGCAGGGCTCCAGTTAATTGCTTATGGAATGCGTTGTTTTCTATTCCTGCCACATCGGCAAGTGGGGGAAGGGCATAGCTAGAAGCAGGGGCGGCGTTTCTACACATCTTCAAGGTCTCCCTATTTTCAGAGTGAGGAGTCTTGGCAAGATATGTTTTTGTGGACAGATAACTTCTAAGGACTGCACCGGTTGTTCTCTAGCTTGTGCTTTCCCATGCTGCGTTCAGACATGGGGGGAGGTGCTTTCCCATTCTCTCTACAAACATGTGAGAAGACAAAGGCGGTCCCTAACAGGGGAGAAACAGGTGATGAGGGCAAAGACGGAGGAGGCCCCTGGGACCTAGTTAAAGGGGGGCTGAAAGGCTCAGGCTTAATCTGCAGGGAATGAAGGTGGAGGAGGTGAGATGGGGGAGGAGATGGTTGGGGAGGAAGGGAGAAGGGCTGTTGTAGGAGAAGAAGGGGAAGGGAGTGAACGGGAGGCTTCTGCGGGGGCGGCGGCTTGCAGGCTAGGAGAACTTGGGAGGGGGCGGGGAGAGGAGGAGGCAGAAAGCTTCGATATAGGGAATCTCCTTCCATTTTCTCAGGCGCTGGCAGTAGTTAAAAAGATCACGAGTGATGTTAGGATCAAGAGTTTCCCCTGCGGGCCATTGCTTGTTATTGTCTAGGGGGTATGTCGGCCAATCTTGGGAGCAATATTTACGGAGAAGTTTTGGTTTTATATCAGGCGTCAGGGAGAGGGTAGCCAGATGCTTAAGCAGGCATTCAAGAGGTGAACCTTCAGGGAGGGATGAGGGGGCTCCCATGGCTAAAGGACAGAGAAGGAAATAAACGGGAAGACGAACGGAGATCCTCGGACTGGAAGCAGACCACAAGGAGACAAAGGGCGTCCCCGATGATCCTTGGTGGTCTGCGGAAACTCGTATACGAGTCGGAATTTCTTGGGAAGTGTGGGAGGGGGGTAAAAAGGAGCGTTCTCATCCACAAAGAAGTCACCTCGTTTATGGCTGTTGGAGGGGGGTGCCTGAGAGTCAGCCGCAGCTGTGAAGGCCTGAGGCGGGGATTTATGACTGTTGGAGGAGGGGTTTGAGTGTCCACCGCAGCCGTAAAGGCTTGAGGCAGGGATTTATGGCTGTTTGGGGAGGGGCCTGAGGGTCCGCTGCAGCCGTGAAGGCCTGAGGCGGGGATTTATGGCTGTTGGAGGAGGGGCCTGAGGGTCCACCACAGCCGTGAAGGCCTGAGGCGGGGAGAGTTCCCTCCTCATCCCCGAGTGTCAGGGCCTTGCCGGACGATGACGGTCAATGGCACTGCGATAGCTCGGGGAAGAGTGGCCCACTCCGGGGGGAAAACTTACCTAAAGGCCAGAGAGGAGTGGTGAGTGTGATGAGCCAGCGCCGGAAAAAGAGGACGAGGGCAAGCTGCTGCTGGTGTCGGGGGAAGACGGGGCCCAGTTGGGGTGTCCCGTCTCCCGGGTTTCGGCACCAATGAAAGGAAAGGAGCGACACACAGCAGCAATTCACCGGAGAGTTCCGCTTTATTAGGGAAAGGTGCTGGGTTATATAGGAAGGGGCATGAATTGATTGAGGTGTCACTTCTACGGGGCTGGTGGCTGTTGGCTAGGTGCTGGGATTGGGAGGGGGGCGAGAGGTGATTGGGCTTCAGGTGGCGCCGGTGGGAACTGAGGACCCCGAAGAGAAGCTGAAAGTTTGCCATCTTACTGGTGGGGACCCTTCAATTAGGAATTTGGATTCTTTCCTGAAGCCGTTCAAGGGGAGATAAATATAGGATTTTGAGCAGATAAGTGATAACATTTAAAGTGACAGGTCAGAAAGATAACTGAGGAAGAAGAAACTGAGACTAGAAGCAAGGAGATATTAGAAGGCTGTTGTAAGAATCCAACTAAGTAATAAAGAAGGTCTTAGCTGAAGCAGAGGTGGTGGGTTGAAGAGAAATCAGAATTAGCAGAACGCAATACCTGGTTTTGTATGGGGATGGAAGGAAAGGGAAAAAGAAGACTCATTGCTGTTTTGGGTGATCAAATCAGTGGATAAGAAAAGGGATAAGTTAGGATATGAGAGAAAAGTTCAGTTTTGGATTTAAGATTAAGATGTTTAAGACAGAGTTAAATATATAGATCTGGATCTCCAGAGAAAGACCTGAGCTACATACCAGACACATGAAAAACCAGAACACAAATTGTGGTTGAAGTCATACTGTGTACAAGAAGGAACTCTGATGTGGAGAAAAGGGAACCTCTGTACACTGCTGGTGAGATTACAAACTGGGAAGTGTGGCGGTTTCTCAAAAAACTAAAAATAGAAATTCCATACAACCAAGCAATTACACCCCTGGGAATCTACCCAAAGAAAGTGAAATCATTAATTTGAAAAGATACATGCACCTCTGTGTTTATCACAGTATTATTTACAATAGCCAAGATATGGAAGCCACTGAAGAGTCCATCAAAAGATGAATGGATAAAGAAGAGGTGGTACATATACACAATGGAATATTATTTGGTGATGAAAAAAGAAATAATTCCTGCCATTTGCAATAACATGGATGGGCCATGTGAGTATTATGCTAAGTGAAATAAGTCAGAGAAAGAGGAATACCATCTGGTTTCGCTTGTATTGGAATCTGAAAAAGAAAATAAGCAAAACAGAAACAGACTCATAAACACAGAGAACAGGTGGTTGGTTACCAAGGGGGATGGGGAGGACAGGTGAAAAGGTACAAACTTCAAATTATAAAATAATTTAATCCCCGGGATGGAAGTACAGCATAAGGAATATGGCCAATAATATTATAAATCTGTATGGAGACACTTATCCTGGTGAGCATTTAATAATGTATATAATTGATGAATCACTAAATTATTCATCTGAAATCAATATATTTTGTATATAAACTATATTTCTATGAAAAATATTTTTTTTTAAAAGAAGGAACTCTCTTGGACAAAATATGTAAGTTGGAAAGCAGGTTGAGGAGGGAATACCCTGTGTCCATTCAGGCTACTCTAACAAAAGTACTATAGACTGGGTGGTTTAAACAAAAAACATTTATTTCTCACAGTTTTGGAGTCTAGAAGTCCAAGATCAGGGCACCAGCAGATCCAGCACCTGGTGAGAGCCCCCTTACTGGTTCAGAAGCTTCTCACTGTGTCCTCACATGATCAAAGGAAGGAGGGAGCTCTTTGGGGTCTTTTATAAGGGGCACTGATCTCATTCACAAGGGCTCCAACCTCATGACCTAATCATTGACTAAAGGCCCCGCTTCCAGACACTGTCACATTGGGATTAGGTTTCAACATATAAATTTGATGGCCGGGGCACCTACATTCAGTCTATGCCACCCTGGTATTGCCAACATTTAAGGAATGGTAAAAGGAGAGGCATACACAAGGAAGACTGACAAAGATCGCTAGAAAAGCAGGAAGAGAATCAGAACATTTTAAAGGAAGACAATAGGAAATGAGAGAAATTTGAAAAACTGAGCTGTTAACAGTATCAAATGCTGCAGAAATGAAATGTAATAAGGTTCTGGAGACGTGTCCATGCAAAGTATATGTCAGGTAATTTACACAAGTAGGGTGAGAAAATGCTCAATAAACATGAAAAATGCACATTCATAGTAGGAGTTAAGGAAGTGGAAATTAAATAATGATAATATTGCCTATAAAATTGGGAAAAATAATTTAACACTTAGATTCCAGTGATAATAACAAAATTAGAGGAAAACAGACATTTACACTGTTTGTGGGAGTATAAATTGATTCAGTTATTTTGGAGAGAAATTTGGTGTTACCTGTAAAAATTTTAACTGCATACATAATACCCTTGGTACTCTGCTCTCCTTGTAATAATTTATATGAAAACATACTGGCACAATTGCACAGGGATAAATGAAACATAAAACAATGTTCATTCCAACATAATTGGGGACCAGCTAAAGTTGGATCCCGCAAATATGTCCAGGTACCAGTCCGCACAGTGATGTGAGTCCCCCAGTAGGACTCAGTGTAACTGGAGAAAGCTTACATGAACCCTTTCTCAGTGGGGCTCTAGCAATTTATTCTAAGAACGCAGTGGGTTGAGTCAAAGCCTCAGACACCAACTGAGTCATGTTAGCCAGACTAGTGGTACCATAGCAGAGAAAGTGAAAATAACCCTGAACTGAGGCAAATACCCTGTGAAATAATAAGAAATGATAACTATAGACAAATAGATGATTGATAGGTGACAGATTGATGATAGATAGATATAGATGATATAAATAGATAGATAGATAAATAGATAGATAGATGATAGATAGATAGACAGATGATAGATAGATGATAGATGATAGATAGATAGATAGATAGATAGATAGATATAGATATAGATGATAGATGATAGATTGGATAGATAGATAGATAGATAGATAGATAGATAGATAGATAGATAGATAGACAGACAGACAGACAGACAGACATAGATGATAGAGCTAGATAAAATAGATAATAGATATAGGTATAGATATAGAAAATCTGCCCCTGGTCCTGATATGGGACTCCTAAAATCCTTGTAAATAGGATAATAGGAGCATCTTTTGTTCTAAGACTTAATCTTTGACCCTAGTTCCCAACACAGGGCCCCTAAAGCCCTTATATGTTTTTGTGATAAGAGCACTAGGAGCAACTTTTGTTCTAATATTTGCTTTTTGACCCTGATTCCTGACACAGGGCTCCTAAACCTCTTGGAAGTTCCTGGGTGGTGGGAGTGTCTTTTTTTGAGGTGATTCTTGGTGGGCTCCTGGCTGGGGGCTGCTCACCAGAAAGACCAAGCCATGATGAGAAGCTCAGAATGTTCAGCCCCAGCCTGCATTATCCAGAGAGGAAAGAAGGACAGGAAATGAAGTTGATAACTGATCATGCTTATGTGATGAAGCTTCCATAAAAATCCTAATAGTATGGGATTTGGTGACTATGAGAAGCAATACCCTGGATTCAAACACTAATGCTCTAGACAGAAGACTTTGTCATAGACATTGATTGGTATTGGCAGTGGTCATGGTGCCTTTGGTAGGTGAGCCATCGAGTAGTTATGACTGTGATATCAGACATCAGCAGCAAGCTGTTGCCAAGGAGGAATGCTAAGTGCCCTGAGTGATACTCTGTGGTAGACATACTAGACACAGAACGAAGGACTTTACTTCTCTGATCCTTAATTTCCTATTTCACAGATGGTCATAATACTAGTATTTGTATCACAGGGTTGTGATAATACCTCCCTCACTTAAATTGAAACAAAACTTATCTGGAATCAGTATTCTCCTTTTTCCCTTCCCTTAAAAATCTGGTTCTTTGAAAGAAGAGTCTGCAGTCACTCTCCTCATCTCCCATACAGTCCTGAATCCAAGCCAGATAGGCCTCTGCTATCCCCAAGCCAATGAGACTGATCTTCTGGAGCCAGATACAATGGCCGTTCTTAACCATCATCTTCCCAGGCCCCTCAACGAATGACCTTTTGACCACTCCTTCCATAGAACTTTATGTTCTCTTTTCTCTATGATATCACTCCCATTTTCTTTCCACCTCTCTAATTCTCTTCCCTGTGTTCATTCTTACTATTGGTATTTCCCAAAATTATGTCCTTTGTCCTTTCTTTTCTCATATTTGGTCCCTGAAAGATTTATTCTTTTTCTGTGGCTTCATTTATACCCTCTCATATTATTCAAGAGGGAATTTTTCTACTATCAAGGAGAGAATGGTGATATCAATATAAACAATTATCATACCAGTCTAAACATGCATTGAATATAGCTCATTCAGTTATTGTCCTAATGACTCCAACTTTACAAGGATGGCATATGTTTTGTACATATGAGAATATTCCTTTTTTTTCCCTTGTGCAAAATTACAATTTGAAATGGCCATAGAATTGTTGGGTCAAAATCTCCACCCTCCCCAGCTCTATAGGTGTTTTTCAAGTCTTTTATGGTATTTTTGTGGCAGAAAGTAAAATCTCCAACCCTGCTCTTGCCAGTAGTGCTTCCTTACCCCCCAGATGAGTGTGGGACTCACCGTTTACTTCCTTGGATACACTGTTACCTTGCAGGAGAGTAAGTTTCAAGCCACCTTCACTCTACCCTCACCCTTGTCTGGTCTGCACAGCTTTCTCTCTCTAACAGGCAAGCCAACCCAAAGATGGTTTCTTTCAAAGTCTGAGAGGTCATCTCCAAACCCTTAGCATGTCAAGCCTGATAGAGTGTCTTCTTTGCCAGGGAGCCTGGCACCAGCCAGATAGTAACAATGTGACTTAGGGTAGGAAATTCGAACCACAGAAAAAAGGTAAATTAAGGCAGGGGTTTTGAGTCATATGTATCATCAGCTCAACTTCCTGAAAGGCTGAAAATTAATATCAGCCATGTGAGTGCCTAAAAATGAAACCCCAGTAATGACTCTGAACACCAAGACTTGGGTAAGCTTCCCTGGCTGCCAGTACTCCATGTGTGTTATCACACATCACTGCCAGGACGAGTTAATGCTGTCCATGGCTACACGGGCAGAAGGCTACTGGAAGCTCCATGTTTGAAACCTTCCTGGATTCTGCATCTCTTCTCTTGATCGATTTTAATTTGTATCCTTTCCTGGATTGTAATAAATCATAACCATGAGCATAAAGGCTCTCCGTAAACTCTATGAGTGCTTCTCATGAATTGAGTGTGGTTTGGGGAAGCCCCTGAACTTAACAATTAATGTCAGAAGTGGGGGAGTTTTTAGGGTCTGACCCTTAACTTCACCGTTGGCTGACTTTGACGATCCTTTCTGGAGACTGAGGAAGTGTAAGTAGAATACCTTCTCCCCTTTTGGATCTTCCAGAATTACAGGTATGCTCAGTCATCAGAGGTGGGGATTCATAACCAAGGGGTTAAAACAGTGGCCCTTTACTTTTCTATGAAAGCACTAGAAGGAATTAAATTACATTCATAGTTACCACAATATTCTTTTAGTCATTCTCCACTGCTCCCATTATTTAAATAGAACTGTTTATAACTCTGACTATACTGTTATACTCTCAGGAGGTAAATTTCTTGCATGTTCCAGTAAATGTGCCATCTCCTTCTAAGATGAAATAAAATTGGCAAAACTTTATCTGGACTAGGAGAAAAAGAGAGAAGACTCAAATTAATAAAAATAGAAATGAAAGAGGACACATTACAGCTGACACCACAGAAATACAAAGCATCGTAAGAGACTACTATGCACAATTATACACCAACAAACTGGATAACCTAGAAGAAGTAGGAAAATTCCCAGAAACATGCAACCTATCGAGACTGAGTCATAAAAATATAGAAAATTTGATTAGAATAATAATGAGAAAGGAGATTGGATCAGTAATCAAAAATCTTTCAACAAAGAAAAGGCCAGGACCAGATGGTTTTTTTCATGAATTCTGACATGAAGACTGGGACTGGGACTTCATCTATCTATGCCTAATACCCAAATCCTGGCTCTTTAGAAGTGATTAGCAGCTGTTTCAGATGAAATTAATTAAAATAATGGCTGATATTTACTGAGGACCTACTAGGTAGTCTCTATGCCAATTTTAATATGGATCATATCATTTAATACTTAGAGTCTTGTGGACTAAGAACTATGGTTGTCCCCATTTCCCAGATGAAGAAACTGAGGCATAGGTTCAAGACCAAAGAAGAAGGGACAGAACCAGGACTCAAGTCTAGGCGGTGTGGCTGGAGCATCTGTATGCTTACCCACTCACCAGGCACTGCTGCCAGACAGAGACGAAAGGCAGGAGTCAAAGTCAAGGGGAGGAGAGAGCAGGGGGACTGTGTTGCGAGTAATGAGGAACATGGACAATCTGCGGGAAAATGGGTTGACAGTGAGAACACAGGACATTCCTTACACCACCTCCTCCCCTATTGCCCCATCTTCTCAAAGGGGTTGAATGAATCAAAGAGAGCTTGTAATTTTTTTCTCCTCCAACAAAATCTGGAAATAAGTATACATTAAAGCAGGAGAAATGGAAGTTAAACTCAGAGAAGAACCATGTCCTGAGGTCCTGAAGTGGAAGACAGCCCAGAGAGGGGCTGGGACCAGCCCTGCCTGAAGAGACTGCACTTCCCAGTCCTTCGGGATTGACGGAAGTACCATTGGTGCAGGCACAAGGCCTGACGTACCCAAGTCTCTTCTGCTCTCCTTTCTTCCATCCTGCTTTTCACATTTCAGAAATTGTGAAAATGAGCTAGGACCAGCTCTGAGCTCTAGACATCTGGATAAATGCCTATACCCAGGGAAACTTCCCAGAAGCCCCACACAGGCCAAACTCTAACAGGACCGTCCCTCCCTCTGCCACTGCGTATGCCTCACAGCCACCATGGAATTGCCCTTTAAGGTCACAAAGTGCTTTCACATCCATTCTACAGTTTTGCCCCCACAACAACCCATGAAGTAGGTAAGAGAAGGGCCATTTTATTCTAATTATATGTGTGAAGAAACTATGAATCATAGGAATGAGATGGCTTAGAGTGGCAGACCCTGCCCTGGAACTGCTCTGTGCTCTAATAGCCCCTTAGACTTTACCCGCCACCCATTCCTGCCTCCACATTGTAATTGTTTGCCTTATCTGCCTATTTCCCCCAAGTGAGTATGGTTTATCTGAAGTTAGACAAATGTCTTTCAACTGTATTTTCAACTCATAATGCAGTGGGTGATACAAGCTGTGTTAATGATAAATGAGGGCTTTGGTCCAAGGCACCCCACCACAGAACTTGAGGGGATCACTGGGCATTTGGTGTCAGTGGGGGTGGGGGTGGGAGGGTCTGGTCACACCAGGCATAGTCCTAGGCATGACAAAGAGGTGATTTTCCTTCCCAGGGCCCTCTTCCCCAAAGGACATGCTGTGTGATTTGCTGGGCCCAGAGAGAGAATGTGAACTAAGAAAGCATAAAATTTGGAATGCAAAATAGTGATGTGAGATCTCATCATGATTCTCTCATCTCTGCCTACTAGAAGTGGTTCAATGAAACCAAGGGCAGTTTCAGGAAAGCACAGCCATACACTCAAAGCCAGCTGATCTGAACAGGATGTGACAATCAGCAGAGTCCAACCTCATTAATGGTCAGGAGGGGAACCAGGGCCCACAGAGAAAGGGGATGCATGGCCAGCTTCAGGCACCAGGCTGCAGGGTTTCAGCATGAAGCTCTGCCTACAGGAGTGCAGACCAGAGCTGTGTTGCACAGAGGTCACCAGCTAATGAGATGATACTCTCACTGAGTTGGCGGTTGGTTTCTACAAAGTCTCAAAGTATTCAAATATTCAAGTAGGTGCACCTCAGGAACATTTTAATACGAAGTAAAAATTTCAGAGTGAGTTTGAAGGAGCAATCTATTGAATATGTCCAAATATTTGGTCCAATTGTGATTGAAATACATTAGTGAGAAAGGTATCAAACTGTTCCTGTACTTTTTTAGCTTGAAATTTAAAGTCCTACTACATATTTTAATATATTTTAATGTCATGTTTACTTATTTTACAAGGAAAAAAATTAAATGATAATAGACTACAAAGTTGCATCATAAGAAAAGTGACTGCTACTCTTGCTGTATGGCCACTTTGACATAACATAGTCTAATTATAGGTCTTGAAAAAGAAATAGCTATAGAAAAAGCTAATTTATTTCTAATACGATGAATTGTAACAATACTGCCATGGTTAAGCAACAATCGTTTCTCACTTTGAGATGACTCAGATTTCCTCCTGGAAATATACAAACATTCCATTCTTTATAAATTTTTTGTCACCCTCCTCTAGTTTTCTGAAACTTCTCTCACATTCTGCGCCATCACTGTACCATCCTAACAGAAGGTGGAGTCCTGAGGTCCTGAGAAATCTCACCCCTTTTCTGCTCTCAATTTTCTTCTTCAAAAAGAAAGAAGGAAATGATGGGTATCACTCATCATTGTTCAAATTTTACTGGTTCAGGACACTTATTCATTCATTCAACACATGTATTGAGGATGTGCTATGTACCAAGCACTATTTTAGTTGTTGGAAATAGAGTGTGAACAAAACAGATAAAGTTCCTTTTCTTATAGTCCTTATACGTCAGTGTGGTAGATCCTATGTCTATAATAATAATAAAACATGGCGAGAGAATAGAAAAGAAAAGATCCGAGTGAGGCTGTATCAAGGGTACAGGAAGCCCTCTCTAATAGGTAACCTCAGGTCAATCTTAAGGAAAAGCGCCAGGCAGATGGATATCTGGGGGGAAGAGCCTTCCTGGAGTGCAAAGGTCTTGAGTGTGCTTGGGGTACTGAGGAACAGTGAGATATTTAGTGTGACAGATGGGGAAAAGGCTACGAGGAAAGAGTTAGGAGATGACATCAGAAAAGTAGGAAAAAGTCCTCATGTAGGGTCTTGGAGGCCCTGGAGAGGACTTTGTGTTTTATTCTAAGTGATATGGGCAACAATGGGCAAGCAGAGGAAAAACATGATCTCACATATGTGTTAAAACTATCACCCTATTGCCTGTGAAGAACAGATTATAGGAGACCAAGATAGAAACAAGAAAAGTAGATAGGTAGCCATGACGACAATGCAAGCAAGAGATGGTAGTGGTGAAGGTTGGTAAGGGTTGTAAGAAGCAATCACTTTCTGGGCATTTTCCAGTAAAACCAATAGAATTTGCTGGCGAGTGGATATAAGATACAAAAAAGTGGAGCAAGGATCATTGTAACTATCTGACATGAAAAATTTAAAGGCTAGAGCTACAACTTACTGGGATGAAGAAGAGAGGTGAGGGAGGAGGTTGAGGACAGGGAGGCAGGAGTTTGATTTGGCGCATGTGAAGTTTTAGATGCCTTCGAACGGAGAAGCCATGTAGTTGGCTGGATATACAGGGATTCAGGAATTCTGGGATTCAGAAATGAGGTCAGAGTTGGAAATAAAATCGGGTATTTCAAACCAAGAAACTGAGATCATCTAAGGAATTGGTATAGATAAATGCTGCTGGTAAGTTCCATATTTCCAAGTCAATTTCTTTGTTTTAACATAGGCTTTCTTTTTCAGTTCCTCTCTCTAGATGTGCCCTGATGGGGTGTCCCCAGGATTTTTCACTGATCTCATTCTACCCCATCCAGGTCTCTTCCCATCTCAAGATAGTTTCTCTCCCTATCTTCCCAGAAACGTTAAGCTGGTCATTTCTAGGACAAGGAAAGCCACGACATGGAACTGCTTCAATGAAAATGAAACGTTTGCTCCAAAAACACTGCTGGGTCATTTCCTACAAAACACCTCCTCTCATTTTGTTTGCCAAGAATATCGGGAATCAAAACTGCAACATTTCAAAACTGCTGTTTCTATCTTTGCCACATTTGTACTAATATGGTCTACAAATGGGAATGGCTCATAATGGAATAATCACTGGATTTGGAATCACAACATGTGGATACCTACCGGCTCTGTTAATAAAATGTTGTTTAACCTTAGGGAAAATATCTCACTAATTCTCGATTGAATTAGGTCAAGATTAGTAAATAAGTGTCAACCTGTGAAGCAAGTTAGAAAAATATCTTGTGTATACACTTATTAGTTCTATAACTTGTCTGCAGACTCTTTGGATTTCCTATGGCAGCAGTGATATGATCTGAAATAATGATAATTTGTCTCTCTTTTGCTAATCCACATTACATTTTACTTATTTTTCTAGTCTTATTGCTGTGGCCAAGACACCAGTTAATTAATCAATAGTAGCAGTGACTGAATAAATTCTTATCTTATTCATGACTTTGGTAGTATTGCTCTTAAAGATTCATCATTTAAGTATGTTTGCTGATGTTTCAAGTATTTGCTTACAAATTTTTGAAATTATGAGCATTGATTTTTATCTAAGATTTTATTATTCCTTCTGAGATGATGTTCTTTTGCCTTTTGCTGTTTTGTCAATGTGATAGATTATACTGTACATTTTTATCATGTTGGCCCATTCTCATATTCCTGGAATAAGTGATATTTTGTCATGATGTATTTTTAATTTTAACATGATGGAATTAATTTGTTAATGTTTCATTGGGGATCTTTGCCCACATTAGGATCTTGTTCATAAAGGACACTGGTCTATAATTTTCTTTTCTTACATTCACACGATTTGGGTATCAAGGTCCTTTTAGGTGTATATACATTCCCTCTCCTCATGTATTGTGGGTTTCTGCACCATTTGACATTCAAAGAAATTGTTCTTAATTTTGAGTAAGGCTATATGCTTTAATACATTTGAAAATGTTTTATGTAACATTACTCTGCTTTTTATCAAGTCAGATAAAGGAAGTATCCATGTTGGATTTATTTCATCAGTTAACAAGAAGCCTAAGATTTCATGATTATTTCAATGGGGACAGAAAAGAGAAAAGAAGTAAAAACACAAGATCAGACCTCTCATTCCAGAGAAGATGAAATGGCTACATTTCTCTTTATTTTTACTACTGAATACAGGTAAAAACCCTGGATGTTATATATAAAACACAAACACAATAAGATTCTAAAAGGTGGAGGGAAGAAGGCCAGCTAGGGACCTCTAGATCTGAGGAATGGCATGGCAGTTAGTTCCCTGGGTTCCCCTTCTGTCATGTATGTATCTTGGGTTGTGTGTTAGATAAGACTATAACCCAGAAATGCCAATCCCAAGAAAAGCCTGCTGTCTCCTGGCAAAAGACTAGAAAAGACTCAGCCTACCAAGACAGAAGCCTTTAGACAATAACCACCCTATTCCAGCCAAATAACATCGCAAAATGTGGCACCCACCCGATCATCAAAAGCCAAGTGGAAAGCCTAGAATTCCATTCTATCTTGGCAGTAAGCAAGAACACCTCTTCATCCCCACTGGGGTAACATCAGAAGAGAAGAGGCTGAATGGGAAAAATGATCTTCCCCACCTACTCTGAGGTCATAAGGTTCTACACTATTTCCTCTTCTTGATTGGGATGGTGTTGAGGAAGGTCAAGTGGAGATTCCAGATTTTCACAACAACCCAGTAGTAACAAGGCCACATCCCCACCACCACAGTGTCAAAAATCACTTATCATACTAAGAACCAGAAAAATATGAACTTGAATGAAAAGAAGGCAATCAATAGACACCAAAACCAAGATGGCAGATGCTGGAATTATCTGACAAGGGATTTAAAGTAGCCATGATGAAAATACTTCAACAAATAATTATGAACACAGTGGAAACAAACAAAAGTCTTAGTTTGTACTTTGAACAAGATTGGCTTGTATAAAGTACTTAGTTCTAAAGTTTACTTTATCTGACATTAACAGAGCTAGCCAGCCTTTTTATGCCTAGTGGCTAAATGATATATATATATATTTATCCATCCATTTACTTTCAGCCCAGTTGTATCTTTATAGTTAAAGTACACCTCTTATAGATACCATATAATTTGGTATCTATATTCTTTCTTCTCTCCCTCCAATCTCTTTGTGCCCTCTGATGCAACACAACAGCACGCCCAAAGCAATATCAGGTGGGGTAGCAGAGCCTTCTGAGTTGAGCCAGATGCCCAGAGTGGACCCAGGAGCCAGAGCTGTACCTCAAGATGGGCAAGACAGCCAAGAGAACAGAGGATCTGGCTGGACTCACCTGCGAGCTGGTAGAGCAGAAAGATGAGGATGGAGTGTGCTGAGGGGCCAAGCATGTTGTTCTGTGGACGTTTTATTTTTTTATCCATTTAAAAAGTCTTTGTTGTTTAAGTGGAGTGTTTAGTCAGTTTACACTCAGTGTAATTATTGACATAGTTGGATTTAAGTCTTCCATTTTATTATGTCTTCTCCTTGCTCATTTTAGTTTCACCATTTCTCCTGTCCTTTCTTTTTAACAAGTATTATTATTAGAATATTTTTTAGGATTCCATTTTAGTGCCTCTATTGACCTTTTAACATCACTGTTTGCATTATTTTCTTAGTGGTTTTTTCTTAATTTGCCATTTGGATATCTTTTTTTTAATGAAATATCCATTTGAATCTCTTGTTCATAGGGTTGTCTGCCTAATTCATATTGATATATCAGTTTCTTGGTCTCTGAACCTTCATCTATACAAGTACATAATAGAAAATGAAACCTCACTTGCAGAATTACTGTGGCATTTGAAATTACAAATCAAATGCAAAGCAGTTATAATAGTGACCACCATTATTTATACATTATGGATATAAGACTGTTGTGGAATAAATTATTAAAAGAACCTCTTAATTTTGCTGTAATATACTCTAAGCCCTCATTTCCTCGTCTGTAAGATAGGGTTCCGGGAGTATCTGACTCATAGGCTGTTATGAGGAATAGGCAAAAGGGTGCATATACTCCTGGCACTTAGCAAAGCTCAGTAAATATTGTTATCCCCACTGCCACATTTTTGTCCCACATCTAACCTATTTCCTCTTTTTCAGATCTCTGAGAGGTCGTATGGTATAGCAGATAAGGCTGACCGTATGGCCTTGATCAATTTCTAGCCTGTCTGAGCCTGTGATTCCTTATCTGCAAAACGGGGGTTCCATCACCTTTGGGATGCAATTCATTTTTTCCATCCGTTATTGAACACATGTAAAAAGGATGTTTTTCACTGAGAGAGCATACACAAAAAAAATAAGGATGACTCATTGTCACCTGTCCAGCACATCACATGGCTCCTCCTACGGCAACCCCAGCTGAGAAAGAAATGTGAGTGTTACCAGAGGGAAGTGAGTCCATTTAGTGACTGACGTCCACAGAACAACATGCTTGGCCCCTCAGCACACTCCATCCTCATCTTTCTGCTCTACCAGCTCGCAGGTGAGTCCAGCCAGATCCTCTGTTCTCTTGGCTGTCTTGCCCATCTTGAGGTACAGCTCTGGCTCCTGGGTCCACTCTGGGCATCTGGCTCAACTCAGAAGGCTCTGCTACCCCACCTGATATTGCTTTGGGCGTGCTGTTGTGTTGCATCAGAGGGCACAAAGAGATTGGAGGGAGAGAAGAAAGAATGACTCCGGGGAACGACTCCCCTTCTGATGGTCCCAGGGCAGAAAGCGCTGAGAGAAGTGGTGTGAGGTATCAGAAAAACCTGTTCTAATCTAGATTCTTCCATGAATTAGATTAAGAATGGCATCTTCCCCGGACCTCAGCCCTCCCTCCCTTTGAGGGCAACGTTAAAAGTAAAAAGAGATTGTACAAGTGTATATTTACTTATTTACAAACATATACTTTAAATGTTTTATTTAAATGTATTTGTAACATTTGCAAAAAATGTATTGTTATATATCATATTTATATAAATAGATATTTAGAAATATATTTAGGAAAATATTTTTAAATGATTATGCATAAAATGATATGATGGGAGGAAACAGTTGAATTTTCTCTCTTAACCCAAGCAATCCAATCACTCTTTACTTAGAAAACCAACTCACATTGTAGGCATTTTATGTGTAAGGCCATGAAGGATTGAGGACTTTTCTGACCCTGTCATAGGGATTCTAATCTTTGAAGATATTACTTTCGTCAGAGCTCTCAGGAAGGACCACAAGCCCCGTAAGTTAGTAATATCTCTCCAGTTGTCAAACTTACAGGGTGTCACCATGAGGTACCCCTCGGAGGATGTGGCAGAGCTGGATCACTTCTGAGGGCCTCAGCTCTCCCTGAAGGGACCGAAGTGGCTCCCAAGACCAGAGCCAGTCAGCCCTCCCAGGGCTCTCCTCCAGCTACCTGGCTTCTCCAGGTACTCTGCATCAGTGGACTCTCACTTCCTGGAGTTCATTAGAAATTTGCATTTGAGGGGAGCACCTGGTTCTAAGCAAGTAGTCCTAGAATAGGCTGTTACTTTAAAAACCACTCCTTGAACGGAAATGGTGATCAGAAGTAGACCCTGGAGATGGTGAGGTGGGGGAAGACATGACAGGACTCTTCAGAAAGCCAGGCATCCACCTGAAACCCGAACTATGGGCCACAGGGCACAAGTGTGTACCCTGCCCCAGGAAGGTGTGGACAGCCTGTGTGGTACACCTCCCATGGCTGAAAGGAGTCTGAGATTGTCCTAAAGCCTCCAGTGGGCAGGACTGTTGCAGTAGTGCTGGCCCTGGACAACAACCTGGTTTAACTTAGTAGCTAGATTATTGTGGGTAAGTTCCTTGGTCTCTGAACCTTCATCTATACAAGTACATAATAGAAAATGAAACCTCACTTGCAGAATTACTGTGGCATTTCAAATTAGAAATCAAATGCAAAGCAGTTATAATAGTGACCACCATTTATTAATCTCCTACTATGTCTAAGGCATATGCCGTACAATCTCCTCACAAGTCTCTAAGACAGTGATTATAATTTTCATTTTACACACAGGAGACAGACTCAGAGGAGGTCAGTGTCTCAGGCAAGATCAGGGAGCCATGAAGTAGAGCAGATACTGAGCTTCAAAAGTTTGGAAAACAGTGCTGCTTTCATTACACCAAACCTCTGACAACTGTACCTGCCCCTGGGGGAGCCCTCAGGAAATGCGTCTCCCCAGGAGAGCCCTTTGTAGTTCCTTTCCTCTCCAACTATGAAGCCAAGGTGGGGACTGAAAATGCCAGGAAGAGCAGGTCACTCTATTTCCGGGGTGCGAGTGCACCAACGGGGAACTATCCTGTCTGGGTTCAGAGGGGCCAAGGGGCAGCCCTGTAGCCTCAATGTTCCCACCTGGGCAATGGGCACAATAATCCATACCCCCCCCCCAGAGTTTACGATGAAATGATACTGCAGTGTTGACAATTAATAAACGGAAAACAGAGAAAGTGCGGGAGGATGTGCTGGGGAGGTGCTGAAAAGAACCAGAAGAGATCAGACGGAGGGAGCCGAGGCGACGGAGAAGAGCCCAGGAGCCCACACAGGGTGGCACCTTGGCTAAGGTGTCTGGTGAGCTGGGAGGGGTGTGAGCCTCTGCTCCGTGCACATCTTACATGGCACTGATTTTAAATTCTATTTTCAGGGTACATCAGTTAGGGGGAGGTTGGGTAAAGAGCAGTAGTTTCCAAAGTCGGTTTTTTTATTTTTTAAGCTTTTTGGAGTTTCCTTTTATGAAATGAAATCTTACACCGACACAAACTACACTCTAATGTATAGAGTCGAAGCCTCCCCAGCGGAAGGGGAGTTCCAAAGCCTCTGCTCCACTCCCTCCTTAGACCTTCCTCCAAGCTCCCCAGAAATACACGGAGCCGTGCCACCGGCCTCAGGGGTGGAGGGGGCGCAGCCTGGGAAGCCCACCTTAGGAGCCTGCGTCTGAGTCCCGGCCTTCCCCTGACTTGGCGCACGTCACCACAGCCCTCAGAGCGTCCAGTCTCTTCATCCGTGAAACGGGAGTGGACTGAGTCGTTTCTAAGGTTCCTCCCAGCTCTGAGACGCCCTGGTCCTTGGTCTCCATGAGGAGCGGGCAGGCCGGTGCGTTCTGATGGAGGCGCCCAGAACTGGGGGAGCTGCTCTGGGACCGGGCCGAGGGTGAGCCTTCCACCTCCCCGACCCCGAAGTCTTCGTCCTGGGTCACCATCCCTTGATTCTGGCTGTTCTGATGATGTCCCTTCCTCTTACTTCAGCTCTCTCCCCCCACTCAACTCCTGAGCCTTGGGGAAACAGTCTATGGAGCGGAGGTGCTCACCCAAAGGAAAAGGGAGTGACAAAGGGGAGAAGTTGTTGTACCTTTCTGTTGGGGAAGGCATCTTACGACTGACTGACTCTCCTGATGCCAAAACGTCTGAGTGTTGGCGGGGGCAGAAGGCAAAGGGTCTCCCCTCCAGAGGCAGGCTCATGAGCTGCTCGCTGCAGTAGGTACCCCCCTGAGCGGTCATTGCACGTACTACTTTGTTATGCATTAATCAGTGACTGGTCTGCAGGCATGAGTTCCAGGCCACCTTCTGAGGAACTCACCTTACTGAGAAGCCACCCAAAGAAGTTTTGTGAAATCTCCACTTCTCACTTTCAGCTATCCTTAGAGAAATGAGACCAAAAAAATGAGAAGCTTTTTTAGGCCCGTCTCTTATAACACCAGTGCTTGCCCTTCCCTCCCACTTCTTACCGTGCTGCAGACACTCTGTACTTCTCAAATCACTTTCAAATCCCTATTTACCCTTCATCCCCCACCCCAAAAATCCTGGCAAATAAAGGTTATTATTTTTCTCCAGTGAGAGTTGAAAAGACTGAAACTCAAAGAGGTGAGTGGGGAGTCAGTAGGGGAAAGAACACAGGCCTCTGAGACCTGGAACTAACTGGTTTCTCATCCCACTTCTGCCACTTCCCAGTTTGGGCCTGAGAAAGTCACTTGGCATCTTGGAGCCCCAGTGGCTTATCGATAAAGTGGAGCTTCCCTCTATCTCCTGGAGTTGCTTTGAGGATCAAGAACTAGTTTATGAACTAGAGAGCGATACCAAGTGTTCATTGCTAGAGTTGTTATTACAGAAGCACCCCAGACCCTACCACCAGGTGGTCTGGAACCTAATGCCTATAGATCAGTCATTGGCTAATTCAGCAAAATGGTAAATCCAGTCACCACCCAGGGGAACATCTCCTTCTGGGGAATTTAAAGTGGAAAATGAAGTGATATTAGTGGTGGAAGTTCAGGGGGTGGGTGTGAGAAAGGGTTGGAGACTTCCTCAAGAAAGGGCTCTGAGATAGGATTATGGGTCTTGAATAAGATTCAGATGGGCAGAGAGAAGAATAAAGCACAGACAAAAGCAGAAGTGAATCCTGGGGAGGGGGAGGCCTTGCTGCTTGGCTGCTGGCAGTAAGTGGGTGGCATTCCCAGGCTTCCCATCTTCCCACAGCATCTGATGGTCAGCCAGGCCTTGGAACAAAAGTCCTGGGCTTCTCTCAGATGTGATCAACCCCAGTCATGTGACACCCTGGAACTAATTACTATGCCAGAGGAAGACCACCACTTGAACTGGGTGTCTGTCAGCCTTACCCAAGCCACCTGGCTGGCCCAAAATGAGGAAGGGATGCAGGAGACAAGTTACGGCATTCACCGCCTAGGGGGACGGTGGATGAGCCACGGGGCCCCATCCTTCCATGCCTTGTTGACAGGTGTTAGTAGCCCCTCATTCTGGAAAGTCTGATGATCCCGCAGATCCCGGTGAGCCCTCCCATTGTTCTCTCCCCAAATGCCCATCACTTGTCCTTTCATAATACCTATAGCTACTTATTTAATGACTATCAATGCCATGAGTGCAAGATCATAACTGTCTTGCTCCCCAGTTATATCCTCAACTCCTAAACAGTGCCTGGCAGGAATATGGAACTATGTAAATTCTTGCCAAAGAAAGGAATGACTGAATGAGAAAAGCGTGACCTACCTAGACATGGCATGGTAAACCCTATAGGGTCACAAGCTACAGGTGGAGAAGCCTTCACAGGAAAGGGAGCTTCAGTTCAGCCTTGGGCAGCGGAGAAGAGAAGTCTCCTGTTTCTGGATCCCTTTTCACAATCACCTGGGAAGAGTAGATGAAACCGGTTAGGATTCACCCTTTGTCCTTTGAATGCACCTTGAGGAAGTAGCAAGGATCTGCTTTCATCTTTCAGGACCCCTCTTCCACCCTAAAGATACAATTAAGACAGGAAAATATACTCCGTCTGGCTTAGGCAATTTGCACTGTGTCATCACCCAATTTCATTCTACCAAGGAACAATGAATTTGGAGACATTTTCTTATAGCTTTACACATTCATACCTCTTGACATTAAGCCTGAGAATATAGCACTACATGTGTGAAGGCGTGAAAAGAGTAGCTGATCATGGCCAAAGTGTGCTCATACCTGTTATAGCACCATGGCCACATCTTGACAGTTTGAGCACTTCGTTGAACACCTCCCACAAACCTCAAGTGAAAATGAAATCACTCAAAGATGCCCTAAATCCAGAGACTGCACCCGCTTGGGGGCAAGTGATGCCCAATCTTTATTTGACTGCAAAATATTGTCCTCTACTATCTCTGTTGTTGAAGTAAAAGAATTCATTAATGGATCGATCAGAAATTCAAAATCCAAAAAATTGACTTTGTGACATTTACTGGGACTATTTTGATACCCCTTGAAAGGATCAAAGAGAGAACAACTGAAAAACCATCCTGCCTTAGTATTAAGGAAGCAGGAGAGAAGCGTTTTGAAAAATCAGGTTGCTTAACAGAATGAGTTGATAAAGGCTTGAGGGACCCAAAGTATCAGCAACTGATAAATTAAAGGGGGAAAATGTTTGAAAACAAGAATCATCTCTTAAAAGGCATTTACCCAGGGAAAGCCAGAAAGAGATTCAGCAAAAAAGTTAGTCAAGATCCCATACCTGTAATCAGGGACCTGGTCAACATTTGGTAGCAGCAGATTCCCTGACCCTGGGGCACTGGTAGGGCAGCTCGTGCTTGAGTTAAGGTCACCAGAGACCATGAAAGGGGAATTGGGAATGTGTGAGACCCAAGGGCTTCAGAGTTGACACCTGAGCCTTTGAGGGAGCTGTGAAGGGGAGTGAAGGGTAAGGCTGGAGCTGTTGGAGATGGTACAAATGCCAGGGGGCCTTCAAATCGAGCCATAGTGGAAAGAATCCTGGCCGCAGATTCAAATAACATTGGGTTAAATCATCAAATCATCACCTGTTAGCTTTGGGCCTTTGCACAAGTTAGATGTTTTTGAATCTCAGTTTTCTCATCAAATCAATAGCTAACAAACTTCTGTTGTGAATATCCAGATAGGAAATGTTTCAGGCTTTTCAGGCCGTGTGATCTCTGTCACAACTAGTCAACTGAGCAGCAATAGACAATATGTAAAGGAAAGAACATGGCTGTGTCCTACTGAAACCATTTACAAAAACCAGTGGCAGTAGGGTGCCTAAATGGTTTTCTTGGCTTCACTGGAGATGGCTGGTAATTATAGATTTGCTTTGTTTATGTCACCGTATTCCTATTATGTTAATATGTGTGTGCAAATTAGTTAGTAGTTTAAAACCTATACATACTTAAGGTACTATACAAGAAGATATGTCAAAGAAATAATCAATCCTCCCAAGTTTCCTTCATATGCTACATCTATAGCTTTTCTTCTTCCTTCCTAATTACAACCCTTAAATAGAATTCGTGCCTCATATCGAATTTACCGAGTATCATAATTCCTCCAGGTGGTAAAGATACCTCGAGACAAGTGCTGGGCATAGAAGCCACAGGGCATAAATCTGCAAAGAAGTAAAAAGCTAACCTTTGCAAACAATATGGCTTCTCTCTCACTTACCAACTTTACATTTCCCTGTATGGCCCCGGAAGATGACTGGTTAGCCAGAGACGGGTAAGATTCCTCAAGGGAGGAACAACCTAAGACAGGCACAGTCGCAGGGGGGCCATCAGGTGAGAATTTGGGGATCAACAGAGGTGAGGCTCAGAACCTCACCCCCCCTGCTTTGAGAGAAATCTTCTGCATCCGTGGATGTCTTGCTGCCCTTGTCTAGCCTGGATTAATACTTAGTCCATAGGCACACACCTGATCATCTGATCATCTACATTTGCCTTCTTACAGCACTAAACTATGTTTTCTACCTTTATCTTGCATCTACCTACCACTTCAGCATTTTATTAAAAATAAAAATAATAATAATAATAGGAGAAATGTGGGATCAACATATAAATCAAGTACAAAAATCAAATGAATATTCATATTTGACCTGATGGTTTATAGGTCATATTGCATGATCAAAACCGAAAGTTTCTGTGATGAATGCCCTTGTACTGTTCACCATGTAAGAATTTATTCACTCTGTAAGAATTCGTTCACCATGTAAGAACTTGTTCGTTATGCTTCAGAAGATTGGAGACTGATGAGAATTAGGCTTGAGATGGATTAATGATTGTACATTGAGCATTGACCCCCCTATACTGAATTTTATTGTTGTTAACAACCATTTGATCAATAAATATGAGAGATGCCCTCTCAAAAAAAAAAAAAAAAAAACCAGTGGCAGGCCAGATTTGGGCCATGAGCTATGGGTTGTTGATCTCTGTGTAAAAGGGATCAAAATTTCTAATTTTCAGGATTGCTTTAAGTATTAGACATGATCTTTACAACAAACGTTTTGGCACAGAATAAGCCCTTGATGCATAGTAACTATAATTACTTGGGACCTCTTGCCAGGACAGCTGAATTTTAATAGGAACTAAAGAAATAAATTTCCAATGAAACAACTTTCAACATCTGGATGCGCCAGTACAGGAACTTGTCTTTTACTGGAAGAGACATGAGTTATATCAGTGCTAGAGTGGTAGAAAATATTATGGTAAGTGATCAAGGTGTGAAACAACAGGCTCTTCTGAAAGTTTGGTCAGTCACATAGGCTCCGAAGGGTCACCCAGGGGTTGGTTGGGTTCCTCTGGGCCTTCCCAGGACCCAAAGGGGGTGAGCAATTGGTAGCAAGAGCAGAGACTCAGGTTGATTTTATGGTTTTCTGTGTCTGCAGGACCAGCAGCATCTGGAGCCCTGAAGGAACTGGTTGGTGCCCTGGGTGGGTCTGTGACCTTCCCCCTGAAGCTCTCAGCAAATCAGATCGATAGCATTGTTTGGATATTCAACACAACCACGCTTGTCACCATACAGCCAAAAATGCCAGACAAAGAAGACATTATCATTATAACCCAAAATCACAACAAGAAGAGGGTGGAATTTCACAGAGATTACTCCCTGAAGCTCAAAACACTGAAGAAGAGTGACACAGGTCCCTACCGTGTGGAGATATACAGCTCATCTCAGGGTCCTTTCAGCCAGGAGTATAGGCTGCAAGTCTATGGTGAGCAGAATCACTTCCAAAAGGAACGGATCGATTCCCTGATGATGGAGATGCTCAAATAAAGGGCAGATAGACAATCAGCCGGATGTGGAAGAGGGAACTCCTTCAGGAATGAAGTAAATGTAGCTGAGCTCTGAGGTCCCTCCCTGCTCAGCAATTCTGTTAGAGGCAGTGTGGGGAAGCAGATGGGCTCTACGGCAAGCGCTGATCACACAAGTTAGATACAGGCTTCTCTGCTTCCTAGTTGCATGGCCTGAGGAGTTTCCAGGTCTGTAATGGGGAGGAAAGTGATAGCTACCTTTGAAAGATTATTGGGTATACACATCAATCATACTCCTTCCCCTACAGTTACCAACCAGTTAAGAAATCTACAGGAAAATCAGAAAGAAAGTTCAAATACCTGCCTAATTTTTTTATGGTAGAGTTAGATAGAAGGATTTTCCCCCAAGTCTAAACATTGGAGCCGATTATTGGAAAGATGAACTTAGAAAGCTACTATTCAACCAGCTGCAAGAAGCTGACTCGCTCACTGAGCTGCAATAGCAGGGACCTCCTGGTGGTGCACCTTGACCCAGGTGTGTCCTCCATGTAGACATAGTTGAAGAGAACAGAAGACATGCACTCGGTGGGCAAAGTAGCTGGTAGAGGAGGAAAGGGCAAACCACACTGAACAGCAATCTAGCAGCTCAAAACCATGAATAGATAAATGACGGATGTCAGACTCTTAGCATCTCAGCAACGAGCTAATTGCTTGTCTCTGGAGAAGAGTGAGCACAAGGTAGAGGGGAGGACCAGAAGTTTTATCCAATGCTCTTCTCTCCTGGAGGGTAAACTCAAAGTCTCTTCAAGGGGAATAGGGAGCCTCTAAAAACAATGTTAGCCAAACCCAAAATGCATTTAACATAGTGCTTGCCATATGGCTGCGCTTGGTAAATGGCAACTACACTTTTGTTGCATTGCATTATCATTTCTATGACTATTGCTGTTGTTACATAGCTGCGGCTAGCAGACCTACATAGTTCTCCCAGATAAGAATGAGAATTCTGCTTCCAATTGCTGTCGCTTCTCTTCTTCGTAGCATCCCAGAGAAATTCAGCTCCAAGGTTTACAAGAATAACTCAGGAAAAGGAGGGTTACAGCGTAGTTCCCACACTTCCATTTCTCTTTTTTTTTTTTTTTTTTTTTTGAGAAGGCATCTCTCATATTTATTGATCAAATGGTTGTTAACAACAATAAAATTCAGTATAGGGGGTCAACGCTCAATGTACAATCATTAATCCATCTCAAGCCTAATTCTCGTCAGTCTCCAATCTTCTGAAGCATAACGAACAAGTTCTTACATGGTGAACGAATTCTTACATAGTGAATAAATTCTTACATGGTGAACAGGACAAGGGCAGTCATCACAGAAACTTTCGGTTTTGATCATGCAATATGACCTATAAACAACCAGGTCAAATATGAATATTCGTTTGATTTTTGTACTTGATTTATATGTTGATCCCACATTTCTCCTATTATTATTATTATTTTTATTTTTAATAAAATGCTGAAGTGGTAGGTAGATGCAAGATAAAGGTAGAAAACATAGTTTAGTGCTGTAAGAAGGCCAATGTAGATGATCAGATGATCAGGTGTGTGCCTATGGACTAAGTATTAATCCAGGCTAGACAAGGGCATCAAGACATCCACGGAGCCATTTCTCTTTTTACAGAGCACGTGTCAAAGCCCCAAGTCACCATGGGTCTGCAGAACAATGAGAATGGCACCTGTGTGACCAATCTGACATGCTTCATGGAACAGGCAGGAGAGGATGTCACCTACAGCTGGAAGTCCCTGGGGCAGGCATCCAATGAGTCCTATGATGGCTCTACCCTGCCCATATCTTGGAAGCTGGGGAAAAAGGACATGACCTTCATCTGCACGGCCAGGAACCCCATCAGCAGCAATTATTCAAATCCCATCTCTGTTTGGAAGCTCTGTGAAGGTGACTGTCTCTCTTTTTTCTCCAGGAGCCTCCAGTCATAGGATTTACACCTTCTTTAGCTCCTGGTTCCCATGGGAACAGGCACTGTGTTGAAAACTGGAGGCCACTGGGAAGTCACCAGACTGGGAGGAAGGTGACAGTTGGGTCATTTCCCTTGGCTAACTCTTCTCCCTTCCCTGTGCTTCCACCCATTCTCTCTATAAAGGTCCTGCTGGTGTTCCAAATGTCATGGTCTGGAGCCTCCTGGGGGTGTTCTTCCTGCTCGGTGCCCTTGTACTGCTGCCAGCTATTTGGATTATGAGGAGAGGAAAAAGAAAAGGTAGGGAATGTACAATTTCTGTCTTCACCCTCGTTCATGCACTTTCTCCCTCACTTATTCAACAAGCATCTGCTGAACCCTGTGCCAGGTTTGGTGCTAGGCACTAAAGGTACAGAAATGAAGACAGCCCACTCTCTGTGCTCAAGGTGAGCACCATCCGCCTGCGCTCCTTGGCTTTGGAGTAAAGAGGGTGCTTGAATCCTTAAGTTCTCCCCTAAGGCTGAGGCCTATCCCAGTTCCCTCTCCAGTGCCTACCCCACTCCTTCCTACAGACGGACTTAGTGATGTAGCCCCCCCACTGACCCAGGCCACACTGCTGAGTCCATTCCTCTGACCTGGGAGATGATGACCTCCTAGTGTGAGACCCCACGCACCCGCGCCCTCCAATCAACCTTCCCAGTCCCCATCCCTGTCAGAGCCCCCAGTCCAGCCCCCGTCCTCTCCACTGGATGGTCCCAGAGACTTCTCGTTTCTCCTACCTCAGTCTAGGCACATTCCTCCTGGAGAAGCCTGTCTCTGTCTGTCTCTGTCTCTCTCCATGCCACACCTCATGCTCTGTGTCCTTTGACCCTGTTGATTTGCCTTCTTAGGTTCCCACTAACACTGTCCCCGTGGGGTGCTGGGGAGGGACCTAATCATCAACTGGGTGTGAACGGTAGATTTTAAGATCTTCCCTCCCACTTGGAAGCACTCTGAAAGCATTTATGACCCTCTCTTCTTACCTCTTTGGCTATCTTGGTTCAGAGACTGGGAAGTGAAGGGACAAGGGTAACTACTTCATTGTGGCATTTCCCTGAGTTTAATGCTGGAAGTTCCACGTCCTGGAAAACCCTTTGGTTACAGGAAAACCAGGATTGTTGGTCACCCTTTGTGGGTCATCCAGATGGGGTAGTAGGCCAAGGGGGGTGGTGAGTGGAGAAGGGGCCATGCCTGATTCTCTCTCAACTTGGTTTCAGAGTCCACTGAAGAGAAGAGAATGGGCACTCAACAGGAAATTCCTAACTACTGGCCCCCTTCCAGAGAGATCTCCGAAAACTACACGATCAGTCACGCTAACGTGAGTTTTTCCCATCTCTCCTGGGGCCTGATCCTCCTCTCTGAGGGCCTCCCTCTTTTACTTGAGATTTTTCCAGGGATTTGGGCAATATGGGAGATAAGGATGGATAGCCCTGAAACTGAATGCACCTGCGTCCCCCCAAGTCTCTCTAGATGCTCTCTTGCATAGGAATTGGTGGCCTCTGGAGCACCTGGTTTTGACCCCACCAGGTGCGCTCACAGTGTGAGTCACCCCTCCCGCCACCGTCACAGCAGCCACTCCACAGGCCCAATTCCTTGTGCACAGGACAACGGGTAGAGAAGTGTGACTTTGACATGATGGTTGAGTTGTGATGTCAGAAGACTGGCTCCACAGATGCCTCTTCCTCTGAGGTGACCCACAGAGCCATCAGGAGGGACTCAGAGGCCCACATGCAAAGCCTCCCAGTGCAGGGGGCCACCAAACAGACGTGAATCAACACAAGGTTAATTCAAAGGAAACTCTTGGAAAAGAAAATCATCGGAATACAGTTTAAAGAAATCCAAGTAACAAGAGACGATTTGGAGACCTAGGTAGACAGCTTCTAAAGGGCCCCTGGGAACAATCACCACAGCCCAGGTAGACTAGCTCCTTACAGGTCATAGGGCAATTTCCACATTAGCCCTTTTAACAAAGAAATAAAAACACTTTAGAGCTTCAAAATCCCAGTTTTTTCTGCCCAGCTTTGGTGCCTTCCAATCAGGCTGCATCTTCCTGCACTGACCTACAACTTCCCAAGAGAAGACATTGCATTTCCTCTTTGGAGTCGGTCTTGTCCTTCCCTCCACACAGGCCAGGTCGCTCTGTGCTTCCCTCAGCCAGGCTTATGTCAAAATTGATCGCTTTATACCATCTGCCTTCTTCTCCTGCTCCAGACACATTTCCAGGAGACCACAGCACTGTCCTGAATGTTCGGGAATAAACTTCATGGACCCAGAATATTTTTCTCCAGCCTTAAAGGAGCTTGGGTTGTTGCTGTCATTGTTGTTTTGTTTTGACCCATCAGTCATTCTCACTGAATTGCTCCAAGGGCCCTTTAGACTGACAGAAATGTTTATTTGCAACATTAGCAATGTACTTTAAATGACCCTGTAATCACCTTAGGAAGTTCATAGCTCATGGGAGTGATATATCTTATGTATTTTTTTAGTTCATTGAAACACAGCACAGTTTACAAGTAATGCAAATGCTTCTTTTAAAAAAAGTTCTTAATAGTTGTAACAGCTGCCACCAAGAGCCCTTCCCACTATCCACCCCTGTGCCAGGACTCTCTCTCCCTCCTTGCCCTCTCCTCCCACAGCTGCTTTCCTTTTCCAGATTCTGGGGGTCTCTTTGGCCTTGTCTATGTGTCCCAGAAGACAGGTGATGATTTCTTTTGTTTGTTTTTTGTTTTTGAACAGAAAGCTATTTCAGAGGAAAATCCAGCAAACACACTTTATTCCACTGTGCAAATACCCAAAAAGGTAAGATGCTTTAGATCTGAGCTTCATCTAAGTTGTCCCATAATTTGTTCTGGTTCAAGCTTAGTTGAAATTTTCCTGAACCCCAGGGATCTCATATTCTGTGATATTCGAGGGTATCCTGGTATGGCCCCATTCCCTTTGCTTAGGGTTACACCAGAATATGGAGCAGAGAGGAGAATTCTGTGTTAGGAGTTGAGTGGGAGTACTGTGGAACAAACGGAGCAGGAGAGAGGTTCCAGGAAGCAATCTTCGGGAAAATCAGCAGAATCCTGATTGAGGGCATGGATGGGGAAAGAGTCCACTGGCTTAGGCTATGTCTGGAGGGGAGGGATAGGGGGGAGCAAATCCATCTTGCTTCTGAGCCACCAGTAAACTGGAGGTGGGAGAGATTTCGCCTCTTTTCAATGGTCCGGCTGAAGTACATCTGATTTGCACCCTCCTTCCAGTCAAACTCCTAGTGTAGTAAGATTTAAGGCTTATTCCCCCACAGCTCCACCTTGGCAGAGCAATGATCCCTTCCCATCTCCTCTCCCAACCAGACCAGAAAGGAGGAGGCTGGGTAAAGCAGTTTGCTTAGTAATAGGAAAGGTTGTTTTGATGGATTATTGGAAGGAATTTTTGGAAGGATTATTATTAGGTTCATTCATCATTTAACAAGATAAATGTGGGATAAATGTAACTAACCCTTTAGGAATTATTCTAAGGAATAACTAAACTAAGGAATAATTTCTATAAAGCTGGAATGCTTAAGCAGTGGGTGCAAGCACAGTGGGAAATGTGGATTGGGTAACCTTATCAGTGATAGAGGTTGGGGATGGTGAAGGTGTCGAGGAAGACCTACCTCCAGCGCTCTGCATCTTTTTGTCTGCCTAACAGGTGGAGAAACCCCACTCTCTGCCCTCATCGCCAGACACACCAAGGCCATTTGCCCATGATCATGACATCTCTCCACCTCAGGGGTGAAGAGAATAGTTCGTTTCCATATCAATGGATAATTATTGGGCAACAGAGGGCTTATGTGAACCTGAGATGTTAGATTCTGCTGGCTCAGGAAAGAGAGACGGCCCCAAAACACAGTTTGTAAGCAATAAATGAATTTTGAGCTTTATTTCTCCCCTTGACTGACTTTGGTTTTAGAGATATTTTGCCCCAGGATTTCCTCTCCCCGGACTTACATCTGGCACAGTCGGCAGGATCTCTGAACCCGAAATCTGTCATAATGGGTGTGACCTTTGGGAGGGCTGCCCCTAGAGATGATGGGGAGAAGTGGCGCTCACGCTGAGGGACGTGTGTCTGCACCCTTGTGGCCATGGGGGAGCCACCCCCACTGCTGGCTGTGCCAACGCCGGCCTGTGGCCCAAACCAGAGGCTGCTGCTGCTCCTGCTGCCAGCTGGGGCCCTGCAGGCCAGGGAGGCCAAGGAGAGGCGCTGAGCCTGTGGAGAGGAGTGCCTTGTGTGCTCTCATGGGGACTTACACCGAGTCCAGCAGGAGCATGGGACAATAGCAAGGTGGCCGATAGCCCTCCTCAGGCAGCAGACAGACTATACTGGGCCTCTGCCCATATCAGAAGGGTATGGTATGCCGTGACATGTGTGGACACGGCTACTGGACTATTGGTTGCCTTTCCTGCACATTGTGCAGATCAGCCGCCAAGAGGGGCTGAGAGCATCTCTTTGCAGCCTATGGCTGGCCGCTGGTGATTGAGAGCGATCAAGGCACCCACTTTACTGGACATGCATTGCAAGGATGGGTGCAGCGATTAGGAATAAAGTGGAAATTTCATGTACCAAATAATCCTACCAGGGCAAGCATGATAAAGAGGTACAACAGTTTGTTGAAATCTGGCCCAAAGTTGGACACCAGTAGTCTAAGGGGCTGGTCAGTTTGCCTATGGACAGTGCTACCGCATGAATGAGAAGCCACGTAAAGGAGCTTTGATCCCTGTGGATATACGACTGTATATGCAAACCAAAGAAGAGTTATTGAAATCAGGATATGGCCAGCAGAGCAACTTCCTGCTGCCAGCCCCAACTACATTAAACCCTGGAGACACTGTTGAATGGACGTGGCTCTGGACATTTCAACACATGGACTGGTGATGGCTGGTACCCTGGGGAAAAGGCCTAGAAGCTGGCCTCTTGTGTAGTCAAGGAATAACAGCAGAGTGGCTCCCAAAGATCACAGTTATTTTCTTCTATACTCCTTGTGGCCTGGATGCACCCCCCTGGATGCATCCCCCTGGCTGTAGCTACTGCATAATGGCTGGAAAGGATGAACTTTGGACTTAATCTGCATAGGACTTTGAACCTAACTGAATCCTCCAGATTGAGGATTATCATGATTTTATTGTTGTTGCTATTGTATATCATCAGCCTGATCACAATGCTCCAGTTTTCTTGACGAGGGACCATTGCAGAAGAGGGGAAATGAGGAAATTGTAAGGTGATATTTCTGCAAGGGTAGCCCATGGGTAAAATTGCAATATTTCCATAATATCTTGCCTGGCTTTGGTGCATCTGCATATCAACTGGCATTCCTCAGGGGTGGAGAGAGTAGTTCATCTCCCTATCAGTGGGTAACTACCTGGGTGACAGAGGGCTTATCTGAACCTGAGAGGTTAGGGGGAGTGCTGAAGCAGGAAAGAGAGATGGCCCTGGACCATAGTTTGTAAGCGATAAATGGGTTTTAAATTATTTCTCCCTTTGACTGATTTCGGTCTTAGAGGTATTTTGCCCCTGAATTTCCTCTTCTCAGACTTACACATGCTCTCTGCTCTCATGAAATTGGCCCATCGTGAACTATTTCTGTGGGCATTTGCTGCAAGCCTGATCATTCAGATTCCTTCCCCAGAGGGTCAGGGGTGGAGCAACAGGACTTGAGGGTCAAAGTGCACAAGGAGAGAGGAGCCTAGAAGACTAGGTTTAGCTGAATGGAGACTCAGAAGTGCGTTTGGCCCAAAGACAGGGATTATTGCCCCAGCGTCATTTACCCTCATGCAGCAAGTGAGCCCAGGAGGCCATCTCAATGGAGAAACTGAGCCTGAAGACACATTTTGGATCTTTCACAGGAGACCTGGAGTCAGGCAGTGGTCACTTGCAACCCTTTAAAATAGCATGATTCTTTCAACCAATATTTATTGAGAACATCTGCCAGGTCAGCCTGGCAGATCAGACAGACAGGATCCCTGCCCCCATAGAATTCCCCTTCTTTTTTAGGAAGTGAAAACATAGGGAAGAAGAGTGTTGCTTTTAATGTGCTCCTGGACACTACCTTGAATGGAAATGTCTGGAAGGGATCTGATGTCCCAGGTCTGGGGATGTGAAGTGTCAAGTGACAAGAGGATTACAGTTTCGTGTGATGTCCTTTATTCAAGGGAAACAGTCCATGGACTGGGGGAGCACAGTGCCTTGCAAACGAGGGAGCGCACTTCCCAAGGGATCTTCGGCAAGAGCCAGTTTTATAGCTGTAACTCTGGGAGTTTCAGTTTGCTGGGCCAAAGCAGGCCCCTCTTGGGCCTAGAAATGCATTTACCACTGGCTTACAGCAGAGAGGGTCAGGAAGACGGGGGAAGAATGAATTCTGCTTTTTCCCTCTCTTCCAGAAAATGAGAATATAGAAACTGTCATTCAGAAAATGTGAATTCATCCCTCCCACCCCCACCCCAGTGTTGAAAAAATTTAAAAGCAATGCTTCCTGGGCAAGAACGGGATTGAAAATCATCTTGTCTCACAAAGGCACTTTGTAATGTACATACGAAAGCATGCATTATTTTGCCATACGTGGTAGTGAAATTCTGGAAACTACCTAAGAATCTGACTACACAGAAAGATTTAGTGAACACAGACATTGCGAATTACAGATTATAAAGCTAAAAACTGTTATGACATTATTTTTTTTAATTGATCACACACCTCACTCCCATCCAGAAATTAGGTATAATATATTTTTTTTGTATCATTAATCTCCAATTACACAAGCAACATTATTTTTACTAGACTCTCCCCATCACCAAGTCCCCCCAACATACCCCATTATAGTCACTGTACATCAGCGTAGTAAGATGCTATAGAATCACTACTTGTCTTCTCTGTATTATACTGCCTTCCCTGTGTCCCCACCACCACATTATGTCTGCTAATCATAATGCCCTTTTTCCCCCTTATCCCTCCCTTCCCACCCATCCTCCCCAGTCCCTTTCCCTTTGGTAACTGTTAGTCCATTCTTGGGTTCTGTGAGTCTGCTGCTGTTTTGCTCCTTCAGTTTTTTCTTTGTTCTTATACTCCACAGATAAGTGAAGTCATTTGGTACTTGTCTTTCTCCACCTGGCTTATTTCACTGAGCATAATACCCTCTAGCTCCATCCATGTTGTTGCAAATGGTAGGATCTGTTTTCTTCTTATGGCTGAATAGTATTCCATTGTGTATATGTACCACCTCTTCTTTATCCATTCATCTAATGATGGACACGTAGGTTGCTTCCATTTCTTGGCTATCGTCAATAGTGCTGCGATAAACCTAGGGGTGCATCTGTCTTTTCCAAACTGGGCTCCTGCATTCTTAGAGTATGGAATTCCTGGGTCAAATGGTATTTCTATTTTTAGTTTTTTGAGGAACCTCCTTACTGCTTTCCACAATGCTTGAACAAATTTACATTCCCACCAGCAGTGTAGGAGGGTTCCCCTTTCTCCACAACCTCACCAACATTTGTTGTTGTTTGTCTTTTGGATGGTGGCCATCCTTACTGGTGTGAGGTGATATCTCATTGTGGTTTTAATTTGCATTTCTCTGATGACTTGCGATGTGGAGCATCTTTTCATGTGTCTGTTGGTCATCTGAATTTCTTCTTTGGAGAAGTGTCTGTTTAGCTCCTCTGCCCATTTTTTAATTTGATTATTTGCTTTTTGTTTGTTGAGGTGCATGAGCTCTTTATATATTTTAGATGTCAACCCTTTATCGGATCTGTCATTTACAAATAAATTCTCCCATACTGTAGGATGCCTTTTTGTTCTGTTGATGGTGTCCTTTGCTATACAGAAGCTTTTCAGCTTAATATAGTCCCACATGTTCATTTTTGCTTTTGTTTCCCTTGCCGGGGGAGATATGTTCATGAAGAAGTTGCCCATGTTTATGGTTATGACATAATTTTAAGCTGACTGTTTTCGAGGAACAGCAGACGCAGGAGAAACTCAAAAAAGCTAGCAGAAGTTATCCTTTTGTAAGGGGCATCTCCTTTTATAAAGGATATCTCCATATATAGGAACATCCCCATCTCTGTATGGGAAAGAGGCTAACTCTAAATCACAAGAAACTCTTGTCAATGGAGAAGACACTGGCGTAAATCTAAATAAGAAGCACCCCCTTTACTGTGCTTTTCGAATAGCCTCCCTTAACTGGCTTCCCTATCAAAATTACTTCTTTTGTCTAGCTGAAGATGGTATTTCAGGTGGTATATGGGGTCACTTCTGGAGTTTTGCTCTGTGTTCCTGGGTCTCTCCCATGTATACGGGGGTTATAGATGTTATTACACTTCCGTTTGTTTTTCTCTTATTAATCTTTTGTTATGGGGAGTGGGTTCTCAGCCATATAACCCAGAAAGTTGGAGGAGAGATGATTTTTCTTCCCCTATAACCTCACAAGTGAAAAAAAGTAGAATATAAAATTTAATGTGCTATATGATTACAATCATGTTCTAAAAACATCCATGCATGAAAAAAATCTAGAAGAAAAAAACAACAAAATATTAATACTGGTTTTCCAGGGGCAGGCAATATCTTTTGTGACTTAGTTCCCTGCTACCTGTCTTCATTTTCCAGACATTCTTTAATGAGAAAGTGTGTGTGACATAATGGAAGGGAAGGAGTTCTAAGTGTTCAGCGAGGAAAACAAAGAGGCAGTGCCCACGGTGAGAGGCTGAGGGGAAAGTCTGAGACCCGTATGTGGGGTACAGTGGGGGAGGATGGAAAGTGCCTGAGGTGGAAAGAAGCCCCTGGGTGTGATGATCAGAGGAAACGATTGCTCCCCTCTGAGAGGTGATTTGGGGGAGCCTCAGAGTAGGTGGAGATCGGGAGGGGGGAGAGTTGCAACTGCGGGGCTTCAGAATGTATCCACTCCTCCACCCCCCTCTCTTCTCTGAGCCAGCTCAGATGGTGCAATAATTACAATTAGTCCCTCCCCCTCTTTTTAACCAGCGACAAAATTGGGCTCAGGGATACCAGAAGACCTGGAGTCCCGACACTCAATAAGATCTTTCCCACAGGCAGCTGCAGAAAGAGGCTCTACCTCCTTGAGTGCAACCAGCAGGTAAAGGAAGCCACCAGCTTGTTAAGGCAGGAAGCCATGTGCAGCCCCTGAGCTGTGTGGTTTGGGGTTTGTGAGCTAATAAATACCAAGTTCTCAAGTATAAGAGCCTTGGCGGGAATCGCCACAAATGAAAGAAAAAACGCTCAGCATCACAAATCAAGAGAAATCCAAATCTAAACCACAGTGAGATATCACCTCACACCAGTCAGAGTGGCTAAGATCTCTCTCTATATAATATATATATATATGCACACAGAAATAATTTGTCTCTTCTTTTCTGTTGAACTGCTTAAGATTGCAAACAGTGGAAATATATGTCAGTGTTTGAAATCCAACAGTTCTAAAGTGAGTAAAGGGTTCCAAACTTGTCAACAAGACAAGAAATAACAATTGTTGGTGAGGATGTAGAGAAAAGGGAACCCTTGTGCACTGTTGGTGGGAATATAAATTGGTGCAGCCACCATGGAAAATAATGTGGAGGTTCCTCAAAACATTAAAAATAGAAATCCCATACAATCCACTAATTCCACTTCTGGGCATTTACCTGAGGGAAACAAAGTTACTAATTCCAAAAGATTTATGCACCCCAATGTTTACTGCAGCATTACTTAGAATAGCCGAGATATGGAAGCAACCTAAGTGTCCATCCACAGATGAATGGAACATGCATGCAATGGAATGGTACTCAGCCATAAAAAAACACAGTTCTTACAATTTGCAAAAACATGGATGTACCTAGAAGGTATTTTGCTAAGTGAAATAAGTCATACAGAACAAGACAAAACTAAATGATTTCACTTATATATGGCGTCTAAGAAACAAAACAACAAAAAATAGAAAAAGACTCTTAAATACAAAGAACAAACTGGCAGTTGCTGGAGGAGAGGGGGAAAGGGCAAAATAGGAAAAAAAGAAAAAACATATTTACATCAGCCTTTTTAGCTTTACACCACCTCTATGTAGCCAAGAAAATGTGAAACCCCAAGACTGTATTAAGGTGCTTAATGCATTGGAATTGGATTAAGCATCAAGACTGCTAGTGCCCACAAGCACCTGGCAGAAGCAAAGAAAGACTGTTTCTACAAGAAAAGGACATTTTTTGGCCTCAAGTTTTTCCTACAAATTATTTTTCATAAAAACATTCATCACACAATCAGAGATAACTAGGCACCTGAGGAAGCAAGACACTCGGACCCAGAACCTCCGGCTGGGGACAGCCTGTCATGGACTCTAGTCCAGAGTCGAAATGGCCCCTTTCTCTTTTTTTCATCCCTAGAAGAGGCAGAGAACTGCAAACCCTCTTCATTCATGTGTCTGTAGAAAAATTTTAATTTGGTGCTTTTGATTTTAATTTGATGCTTTGGGTTCTGTCTGGCTACAATCCTAAGCGTACCCTTTACTACCATCTGTCAACAAGTTAGCCATCAAGAGAGAAGAGTTCCTCAACCATATAATGGTTATCTATAATATTTAATACATATAGAGTATTGAGTGTATGCCAATAATCATTCTAAACACTTTATGTGTGTGTATGTGTGTGTGTGGGGGGGGGGGCTCCAGTTTCCTGTGTCACTTGTTCTCTGGACCAGACTGAGCCCTAGCCTGACTTCCTACCCAGGCCCACATCCTCTTCTGCTCACAC
Organism: Manis javanica; assembly: GCF_040802235.1. Taxonomy (NCBI): domain Eukaryota; kingdom Metazoa; phylum Chordata; class Mammalia; order Pholidota; family Manidae; genus Manis; species Manis javanica. Next base: position 6,922,664 of record NC_133169.1, on the reverse strand, counting down.
CTTCCCATCACTGTCACATGGCGCCAGAGAGCTCAGGAAGGCCCCACCAGAATGGAAGCCTCATAAGGGGAGGGAACTCTAGTCTGTTTGTTCATTCTCGGTCCCCAGAGCCTACGTCAGTGCCAAACTTCTCCTATTTGAACCTTACACACAGAATTTTGGAGGTGGAAGCGACTCTAAGGATCCTTTAGTCAACTGCATCATCAACTGCATCATTTCACACATAAGAGACAGAAACAGAGGGAGAGAAAGCAGTGACATCAACGTCACAATGCGAAGTAGTGACTACGACCAAGTCGCACAGCAGGCGCTGCTGGGTCAGCTCACTACTTCCCCTCCCGCGGCCAGTGGTAAACCATGCACAGATGGTTTTATTTTGTTTTCAAGAAAATAATAAACCTTAAAAAAATATTTGCACATTAAACATCATGAGCACCGGGCAAGACACACAGTATGTCCACTGAGTAAAACTGCCAACTTGTATGTATATTGTGAAGTCATCTGAGGGAAGAATATTGAACTGACATAATCTGGATAAGAGTCTAAAAAGAACAGAAGGAAAAAGGCAAACAGGACTCCTATAGGAGACATATAGTCACCCTAAAATACCCATAAGAATAACGGGAGGGAGTATATAGGTATCCCTAAGTCTTGTGTCCATTTCTGGGCTCCCTTTCCACTTCAAACTTTTTTTAAGAAGCATCAGCAGAGGTGTAAATGCTCCCAACTAGACCCTCCTCACTGTGATGCAGGCAAACAGAAATGGAGGGGTTCCTTTCCCCACAGAGAGTTTAATTCACTCATTCATTCTTTTTTTCATTGATTCAATCACTCAACAAACATTTAGTGAGCACCTACTATGGACTGTGCCCAAGGGTAAAAGGAGAAGCATGTGTGACTGCTGGGAAAATGGAACTTTCTGACCAGGATTCCTGCCTGGCCTAGTGCCCATTTTGTATATAATAAGAGCCTGTTTGCACATTTATGGAATGTTTACCTGGGATAGAACCACTGGTCAGTCATGGGAGTACCTGCCAGAGGAAGGGTAGAGAGGAAACACCCATTCTCTCCTCTCCCTGTGTTCCTGGTATGTAATTGGTCAGGTGTCCTCCAGTCACCAGGGACCTGCCCACAAAGTGGCTCCCAGAGCGTGGGAGCAGGGAGGTGAAGCTAGGCAGCTGAGGAGAAGAGAGGAAGCCGTGGCGCCCTGGTGGTCCTGGAGAAGTAAGCTCATGATGGGGAGCAAACCTGCAGCTGGCTTGGGGAGCACATTCGAGCCAGCCGTGGGTACGGGGTTGTCTGTGACTGCTGTGGGAATAAACGTGTTAAAAACAAAACCAACTTCTTGCCCTTGCCTTAACTCAGTCTCTTCAAATTCAGAGTGAACTTGCCCCAGGCAAGGAGCCCCCTCCTCCCAGAGCTACAGTGGCACAGAGACTTGTGTAGCAACTATGGGGCTTCATGGCTGCACTTCCAGGGGCAGAGAGGAGGCAGGTGGAGAAGCCAGATGGTGGAAATCTGTTTACTTTTCAACTGAGGAAAGCTAAGGGAGCTTCCCCAGCAATTTCTGTTTAGTCTGAACTTCCAGTTTGCTCTTTCAAAGGATTGTAGTTAATTTACTTCCAAGGGTCAGCCATTCCCTCCTCTTTCTCCCTATCCTCACCTCTTCCTGCCACACAGGAAGTCCTCTGGAGGCACTCAGACACACACCTAAAAAGGCATCCAATGAACACCCACTCCCCCAACTTTCTTCAGATAAAGGCCAGAGTTTGAGCCTCTTTTCCTCCAGGGATCTCAGGGCTTTCAGTAACTCAAGACCGTTTCCATCAGGAATGAGCCTCCCATTTGCTCCCCAGCTAAGGTTGGAGGCTGAATGGTGAAGCATTCCATGCCCGCAGAACCCTGGGGACTTCTCCAAGATCTCTAAAACAGCCACTGAACTAATTCAAATGCTCAGGCTACAGCCCATGAGGGAAGAGTGTTGATTCTCATCAGAGGCAAAGGTGAGCAGAGCTCTGTGACACAGGTTTGCCTTTGCAAGTCTGTGCCTTCAACAGCTGTGTATTTCCGTTCAGGATCATGCTACATGGGATGCCTGACTGTGAGTTGTGTGGAAAATAGAGAAGATCACTGATGGCCCTAGAATGACTTCCCAGATAGGACCTTTATTATATTGTTTATAACTATTAACTAGTTAGCCATGCTGAATTATGTTGAAAGCATAACTTAGAGGTGGAGTTACTGAAAACTATCCACCTGTACTTAAGTTTGTTTCAACTAAAATTTTCCTAGGTAATCTTTGCATCTTTGTTTAAACACTTCATTTACATTTCCTCCTGAGGATCCCCATCTCCAATCTAAGTCTTCCCAATATCATCTGGTCCATTCCTAGACCCTAGAGTTCTCTTTTCTGTTGCTGCTTATCTCTTTGTGATTTTAAAATATTTTAAAGGTTTTCAAAGTATTATACATATTCATATAGTTTTAAGATTCAAGAAGTACCATAAAACTCACAACAAAAAACAGCAACCCTCTGCCACACCCCAGAACCGCTGTTCCACATAAGCAACTACGGTCAACTTTAAATAATATGTTTGTTCTGCTTTTTCTTGACTGTACAAATCATATACTGACTTTAGCTATGGAGGTGTCAAATTTGGATCTCTTCTGCCCTATCCCTTGCTTTGCCCATGCCCATGCCACTGCTGGGGAGGAAGAAATCTCCTCTACCCTTCAAAGTTCTTGGAGCTGGTTCAAGAATCAAATTGACTTAAGACAGGTTAACAGAAGGAAAAAAAACAAAGTTTAAAGACAGACAAGGAAAGTGAAGTGTATATGCCATCCTGAGCCAAGGAGAAGGGGGTAGGGGTCTGAGACTTCAAAGGGAAAGGGAAGCAATTCATAGGAATATGAAAAGAGTAAATGTTGGTAAACAAAATACTTGATCACGCAAAACAAAAACAATGGGGCACAGAGAGGAATTTTAACAAACAGTCTTTGTCACATTCTTTCCTTTCATCTAGTTTACATTGTAATATAAGTCTCTAAGGTGATAGCTCTCCCCCTGGTGCAGTCCTCCATTAAATTCTCTTTATTCAGTTGTGGGGGTAGGTGGGGCGGGGTGCAGTGTCAAAGTATCTTCCTGAGTCTTTTGCGCCTTGATGGTTTTCAGCTCAAAATAATCTGCATGTCACAATGGCACATCTTGGGGCGGCCTGCCCCTGGTCCCTACGCCACATTTCCTCTAATACCCCTCAACAACACACAGGCCTTTCCACCCACTCTACCAGGATAGCTATGGCACAACTTTCTGTTAAAGTATTCGATATTTATCATAATATGTATTCACACTTGAGCCCCATGGAGTGTTATGATTCTATTTCCTTTCTAACAACTCTTTGTTTTTCCTGTAATTGATCATGTCTTTTTTCACTGTAAAACTTATCTTAATAGGGTCAAACATATTAGACAACCAAGTAATCTAGAAATTCCATTTTTTCTATGCCTCCAGAACTCTGAACTCCGCCTGTAGGCATTCATAATATGTTGCCCCCTAAATATGCCACTTTGACATACTGATTATTTGGAATCAAAAGTACTTGAGGAAGAACTGTGCAAAAAGGACACTCTGACCCTCCTTTTCCCCCTAAAAACAGGAGATAAGTCTTCCATGTGCTAGTTACCAGGAGGGTGAAAGGCATCTTCATCCACTGTGAGGGAATTTAGGGCTAAGAAGGCTGTATAAACAAACCTTTTACTTCTTCACCCACTTTCTACCCTAAACCCAAACCCCTTTGTCATGTCAATTCTTCACAAATTGATTGTTTCTCTGTCTAAAAGGTATAAAAGCTGTCTGCTTTGGACACGTCTTTAAGTCACATATTTTGATAAGGCTCCCATGCATATGAAATTAAAACCTTTTTTCTCCTGTCTATATGTCTTATGTCAGCTTACTTATTAGACCAGCCAAAGAACTAGAAGAGAAGAAGGGAAATTTCTCTGCCCCTTCGGGCCCCTTCTGAGCTGGACGCTCTCTGGCCCTGCTGCACAGCTTTCGTACTGAGACCTCCAACCCACTAATCTGGAAATCCCTTTCCCCTCTCTCTCATTCCTGCAGTCCTTGTCCCACTCTCTCTTAGTTTACTCCCTTTACTGTTGTGAAGCCCATCTTCCAGCAGAGAGAGTGTGTGGGGGAAAACTTTTTGATTCTGATTCTGGAATAACCAACGGTGCAGATCTTTCAATCTAAGCCTCCATTGTTAGTTTGAATGCTAATTGGTATGATTTATATAGACTTCTGGGCTAAAAGTCATTTTTCAGGATTTGAAGGCATTGCCTCATTGTCTTCTAGAAGAGCTGAAGTTTCACGCCACTCTGATACCCAGCTTTTTGTTCATGTTTCTCATGGGTGTTTTCCAACAACAATGAGCGATTAATTCAGTTCTGAAACTGTTTACCTGGAGATAGCGTCAGATCCCACAGGTAAAGGACCCACAGAACGGTTCCCACTTCAGATATCTATTGCAAATCTAGGTTAACTGTGCTTCTGAGTAACTGGCTATAAATTGGAGGTTCCCACCACAACACCTTCCTCAGTTTTGATTCATTGCTAGAGTGGCTCACAGAACTCAGAGAAATATTAACTTACGTTTACCAGTTTACTTTAAGGGAGACAGATGAACAACCAGATGAAAGTACAGAGAGTGAGGTTCCTTCCTTTGTGCTAGGAACCAGGAACTTCTGCCCCCGTGGAACTGGGGTGTATTGCTCTCCAGGCAAGTGGATGTGTTCACCAGCCTGAAAGCTCATCAAATGTTGTTAGAGTTTTTATGAAGCTTAATCTGTAGCATGCTCTTCCCCTTCCCAGAGGTCCTTGGGTGGGACTTAAGTTTCCAACCCTGTCATTACTTGGTCTTTCCAGTGACCAGCCCCATCCTGAGACTATCTAGGAACCCCATCCTAAATCACTCATTAGCATAAATTCAGCTGTGCTAAAAAGGAGGCTCTTTGTGAATAACAAAGGCACTCTTAAAACTCCAGAAACTCAGGTTTTAGGAGCTGAAGGGCCCCCACTCATAAGATGGCAAACTTCCAGCTTCTCTTCCAGGTCCTCAGTCCCCAAAGGCGCCACCTGAAGCCCAATCACCTCTCGCCCCCCTCCCAATCCCAGCACCTAGCCAATAGCCACCAGCCCTGTAGAAGTGACACCTCAATCAGCTCATGCCCCTTCCTATATAACCCAGCACCTTTCCCTAATAAAGCGGAATTCTCCGGTGAATTGCTGCTGTGTGTCACTCCTTCCTTTCAGGAGCTTTGTGCTAGGAACCAGGAACAAAGACCTAATATATTTATTATACCACAGAGACCTATTTTTAGCTCTCTGAACTTTTGAAAACTTTCTTCTATTCCTAGTCGTTTTTCTATTCATGATCTTGACTGGATGTGGGTATTTTTTTCACTCATTGTTTTGGAAATCAGGTGGGCTCTTTCAATTTACAGACATACGTTGTTTAGCTCTAAGAAAAAAATATATTACTTCTTTCTTAAATTTCTCTGCTCTATTTTTTCTATTCTCTCTTTCTAGAATTTGTATTTCTAGATGCTGGTCTTCCTAATTTGATCCTTTAACTGTCTTATTTTTTCTCTTTTGTATTCATCTCTTTGTTTTGTTTAAAAAAAAAAATTAGCCATAAGCCTGTTAGGGAAGTGTTGTGTATTTTCCTCAGTTCTTGTCCCTGCCTCAACAAAGAATTGAAGCAGAATAAAAGTTTCATTTAAAATGCCTTAAAGAGAGAAAAAGTGCAGGCAACCTCAGGGAGGAGAGGCACCCTGAAAGATTGGGAAAAGGTCTTAACGTAAAAAGGTTAAGCATTAGAAAGTGCAGGTGACCTCGGAGAGAGGTCTGAGGCTATAAGGTTGAGGGTTCTCCCTTGTAAGGATTTTTCAGGAATGTGACAAAGGCTAGGGGTGTGGACTTGTTAAGTGAATATTTAAAATTAACTTAACACAAGAAATTTACTGCTCTGATTTCTCCTGATATATCAGTTTCTTGGTCTGGGAGCATATCAAACAAGACCACCTGCCTGGCCCCCAAGGCGGGCTGAGTTATTGTCTGTTTGCTAAAGAGTAAGGTAAGAATCTTACTTCTTACTTCCTGGGTTTTAAAATGCAATCTTATCTTTAAGGTGGAATCCTTTCTGCCTTTTACTGTATTATTTATAGCTGGGCCTGCTTGCTAAATTAGTTGCACAGGCTGCAAATTACTTGATTAAGGCTGAAGAAGAAAAAAGCAGTATATAGGTAAAGTTAAAAAATAAGCTGGGCCTGCATGATTAACATCATAAAGACATGGGCTATGCTGAGATACTGTCCTTTATCTGGGGAATATTCAAACATTCCCAGGCCAAGTTGCTCCTGGCCTTTTGAGCTTTAACTGATTAATTCATTAACTCTGGGTCTTTCTTGCCTCTCTAGTTTTAACTGGTTAACATTTTGAGTCCCTTCTAGTGGAGTCCCTTCTAGTGGGCTTTATGGCCTTATTCTCTTTCTGTCCCACTCATATCTGTTTTCCTGCCTAACAAGCCCAAGGAGAAGTCAGGTTCCAAACCAGGGCTTAATGCTTGACCTAATTGCAGTTTCAACTCCCCCCAGAAATGCAGTTTTAATGTTGGAGGAGGTTGAGTTAATTTTCCTCGGTTCTTGTCCCCACAGCAGCAAAGAACTGAAGAGCAGAGACACAGCAGTGAAGCTGAGTAAAAGTTTTATTTGAATGCACTCCAAGGGAGGAGGAGGCAAGAGTCAAGGTAGACAAAAGCAGGTTTACTTGAATAAAATAGAGAGGAAGGAAAAATAGAGGGAAGAAAGGGAAGCTCACTGAACTGCCACTCAGCCTAAGGGTATAATCCCTGCCAACTGCTGAAGCCAGTGCCACTGGCATCCAGTGTCCGCTTGGATCTGCACAGCATGGGAACTAAGTCCCCACCACCCCAGGATGTGGAGAATCTGCAGAGCACTGGATGGAGTGAGATGATGTTCTGAGAACTTCCCAAAGGCAAAGAAAGGAGACTTTCAGGCAGGCTACTCAGGAGCATGACCATACAGCTGCAGTCCTGTCCCAGGCACCCAGGCGACAGGAACTTCAAGCCCAAATCAGAGCTCTCAGCAACCCCTCCCTATTTATCTGAAGTAAGACAGGCAGAGTGACACGCTCAAAGAAAGGCGAGTGTGGGCAACCTCAGAGAGGGGGCACACTTACAGGTTTGGGTCTGGGGTTTTATAGGTTTTTGGGGTATAGGGGTCAGCATAAGGCATGATCTGTGCAGGTGATTCATAATTTCTTTGGAGTTTTGTATTATGAACAGGGTTTTTTAGGTGACTGCTGTTTGGGGACTTCGGTGTTCTTTGTCCACATAGGTTTATTTACATTTCGGAGGTCTGTTTCCTGCCCTGGTTACAAAGTTACTTGATTAGGGGCTGGAGGAAGAGGAAAGAACAGCATATAGATTAAATTAAAGAATAAACTGGGCCCTTTAGCAGGCTAAAGTAAATTTTACAATGGCTTGATCTAATTGATAACAATGAAGACATGGGCTGTGCTCAGATACTTTTCTTTACCTGGGGAATATCTGGGCATTCCAAGTTACTCCTGGCCTTTGGAGTTTCAACTGATTAACTCATTAACCCTGTGAGTCCTCTCTGGCCCTCTAGTTTTACCTGGTTAACTCTTTGAGTTCCTTTTAGTGGGCTTTACTGGCCTTATTCTCCCTCTACCTGCTCTTATCTATTTTTCTGCCTAACATTAACAGTCAACCAAGAATTTTCTGGTTAGCACCAATGAAGTAATCTGTCACGTGAGCCCTCACCATTCCCCTACAAAAGACGAGATTGTCTGCATGATAAAAACCCCTACTTTTCCCCTAAGGGAAAGTGACCTTGCCTGAAACAATCCCTTTTTATCTTTTGCTAATAACTTCTTGTGCCAGCCACCCTCCTGTCTATAAAAACCTTCATTTTCTGGACTCCAAGAGCATCTCCCTACTTGCTAGATAGAATGGTTCATTAATTGCTTAACAAAACCAATTAGCTCTTCAGATTTACTCAACTGAACTTTTTTTTAATAACCTTTTGCTCTTCTTTCTGAGTTACTCAATTTTAAATTTTGAAAATTTTCACTGATTTTTTAAAATATTTCTGCTATCACATTTTTAATTTTTTAGATCTCTTATTCTCTATTTTCTCACTTCTCTTCTTTGCCATTCTGTCCTATTTTCAAATGCAGTATCTTCTCAATGTCTCTAAGAATATTAAGTATAAGTTTGGGGGTTTTATTTAACATTTTCTTGTTCCCTGCACTCTACTTTTTCCAAGTTCCTTTATTTATGTTTTTTTAATGATTTAGTTTTTTTTGGAGATTATCTTTCATATTTGAGGCTTTCCTCAAATATCTAGTGATGTCAGTTGTCCGTTTATATTTCAGAAAAAATCACTAACTTCTTGAGTGAAATTTTTGTGTATAAGGGATAGAGTTTGTCAATCTTGGTTACAAGTGAAATAGGAAACAAAGTAATCAGCTTAAGGTGAAAAAGCAGTGGTTGCAAGGTTTCTCTCTTACCTAAACTTTGCTTTGGGTTCAGTTGTTTATATGTGTGTAGGGAAAATGAAAGCTCCTGTGGCCAGGATCCTCACCTGACCCTAAACTACTTGGTGATGTAATTGCCCTACTGTGTAGGCTAATGCTGACACACCCATTGGCAGTGAGCCCTTACCAGTTACTATATAAAGAGCTCCGCCCATTGCTCTGCAGAGGCAGGAAAGCAGACGGACTGTGACTGGCCTAGAGGCAGACTTGATGCCAGCACTTGATCTGCCACCCTGAGAATAAAGCTTGGTATAAATCCTTTTACCTCTAAACGTTCAGTTGTTATTCAGTCTCACTGAAAGTAGAGTGAAATTGCCCAGGGGCAATCCCCCTCAGGCACGACAATATGGCTCAAACTCTTTATCAGCCTACTTGGCATTTCCAAGCAGTTTGATGACAAAACCTCCTATAAGAGGCTTTTTTCTGATTTTAGCCTTCCTTTTGCCAACTGTTGAGCATTCGAAGAAACTTCAGGATAAAGATTCCATTTCCTTCTTCCTTCTATCAAAAGCAGAAAGAAAACACTCACTCACAATGGTATAGGTCCCAGATTTTTAGGAAAGCTCCTGCTATTCTTCAAATCTCAAGAACAAAGGTTCTCCACTCTCATCCCGTTAGTTATACATTCACTCAAAAAACACTGAAATTTCTACTGTAAAAGCCAAACACTCTATTACCCCCTGGGCTTCCCACTGTGAACACAACAGAAACAGTTCTTAAACTCATGCAGCTGCCTGTATTGTGGGAGAGACAGAAAATAAGTAAGTAAAGCAACAAATAAATTTATATTTACAAATAACACTAATCTGACAAAATTGGACTGGGTGAGATGATTGTGAAAAAGAGGGAAGATCTACGTAAATAAGGTGGTCAAAAGGCTGCTCCAAAGAGATGAAATCTGAGTCGAATCTAGGCCCTCCGAGCCCATTAACTTAAGTGTGTTAACAAAACATTAATAACATGCACAACCCTTAATAACTTTCTTGTGTTTAAATCATTCCATTTTTTCAAAATGAATAAGCCCTCTTTTCTTTCTGAGAAGTTTAAAACAGAATTAAACAAAATATAAACAGATTAAGCAGAAAATATATAGCAGTCTCTTAGTAATTTTGAACTCAGTTGGAAAATGAAAGAGGCTTTACGCCTGCATCGGTATCAGTCCCTGTCACTCACACTGGGACATGCTGGCACCAGTCGCGCTCCATGTACAGCCTTTGTCTCTGTCTCTTGTGTGCCCCCACCCACACCCACACCAATCTCCCATCCCTCTTCTTGGTTTCTCCACATATCAAGGTCAAATCTATTCAGTCTACAGAAGGATCCAGAAGAGAAGAAATTCTTTCTTTAGGGAGCAGTGTAGGAAGGAAGCTGGATGAACAGTCGTTAGGAATTGGGGTAAAAGAAAGAAGAAATGGGAAGATGGGAAAACAGGGGAAGGGACTTTCAAGCAGTTAAGTCAGAGGTGGGAGTCAGTCCAGGGGTCCCTTCAGAAGCGGAAGCTAGGATGGAACTGGAACATCCTCCAGGCCCCATTGAGAGGGAGGGAGAATATGCTAGTGTCTGAAGTCAATCACCATGTTGCCTTGTGTCCGGCATAGGCTGCTCCTTAAATACTTGCCGGATCCACATTGGTAACACCTAGTACGTGTATCAGAGAAAGGTAAGAATGGCCTTTGCTCACGATTCAATGGAGAAGACAGACATATCAACAAAGGCCATAATACAATCCGCTCAGTACTCTTCTCCTAATGTCATTTACAGGGTTAGCTGTAGACCGTGATGACTGTAAGTGATGGGTGGGCGTTTATCCGGACCTCTTCCTCACTGCATCTTCAATGTCTAGAACAGCACAGGGAACCTAAAAAATGCTCTGTAAGCATGCATTGCTTAAATGAGTGAAGAGGTGCTAAAATAGATGTCCCTTGGACAGTGGGCAGACTTCGTAGTGTTTTAAGCAGAAAGTTGCAAGAGCATTTCCTTCGTTTAGAATAACCCCCTAGCAGCACAGTCAGGAGGGTGGCGGAGGGGCAGGAGTAGTTAGGAGAAGAGGCGAGGAATAAAGGGAAGGTGCAAACGCTGCAGGCAGTGGTGGGGAAGACAAGGGCTCCAAATGACACCAGCTTTCCGCCCTGGGTCACAGAGAGAGGCCTGGGCATGGAGCAGCATGGATCCTGAGAAGGACTGTGGTCCTGGAGAAGAGGTTCCAGGGAAGGGCCGCCCAGGGGTGCCGGAACGGAGGAGGAGTCCCTGAACTTAGCAGTCAGGATGTCACTGGGGACAACCAGCCCAAGGAGGGCGGAACTGGAGACTGGGTCAGTGGAGGAGAGGAGAGACAGGATGTGCTTGGATTAAGGTGGTTTCCTACCAAGGCCTGTGATTTCCACCCTTGCTGCCAGAGGAACACGGCTTCAGCTTCCCTTCAGAGCACTTCTAGGTGGGGGCGGGGCTGGGGGCTCTCTGAGGACACAGCCAAGGAGATAAGGGACCCCTCGCCCATGGGCTCTGCAGGACCAAGTGGGGAGGGAGTCTCAAGAATGAGCCGAATGCCCTGCCGAGTCTGCAGCAAGCCCAGGCACAGGGGGTCCGGCACTGACAGCGAGAAGGTGGACAGAGGGGGGCTGGTGTGCTGACTCCAGAGCCCCTTCTGCTGCCACCCAGAGACACTCCCTGCTGCAGATAATCCTGTCCTCCTTTTCTTCAGCCACTCCTGGAACCCCGAGGAAGGCCAGCAGGGATGCTGAGCACCTGACAGAGGGTGCCCAGGAGGGAGAGGTCCACGAAGGAAGAGGGTACCTGAGCAGAGGGGCCTGGTGGGATGGGGCCAAGCTCTGGCGAATGGGGTTCCTAACAGGGCAACGGCAGCTGCCGCTGACCCCGGGTCTCCAGGACACACGGAGAGTGGTTCTGAGGTAGTGCAGGGAGGTAGGTCAAGGGTCATGCCACTGTGAAATCTACTTGGCCTGCAAAGAAGGCCTAGGTTGTTCTTTAATTCACTGCGCTGTTCTTCCTCTTCTTCCCGCCCCTTCATCGATGAAGCGACTTTGTAACCAGGACAACAGACAGACCTCCAACGTGTAAACAGACCTACATGGGTAAAGAATGCCGAGATCCCGAGCAACACAGCCACCTGCATGACCCTAATTCTTATGACAAAACTTCAAAGGAATTATTAATCACCTGTATGCATCTTGCCTTATACCAACCCCTACCCAAAGGCCCTATAAAACCCCAAACCCTAAACCCTTAAGCGCACCTTTCCTCTGAGGTTGCCGGAACTCCTGTCTGAATGCTTTCTGATCTTAAAGTCAATCTTTTTCTCTCTCCTTTCTATTTCCAGTAAGTAGGGAAGCAGCTGCGGGAAGCTGAGCGGGCAGGGGCTCACGCTCTCCCAACGTCAGGGTAACCCCGCAGAACGGCAGCTGATTGATCACGTGGTTTAGCAGCCTGCGCTGAGAACGTCCCCCCCTCTTGCTCTGGGACGTTCTCAGAACATAATCTCATCCCATCCAGTGCTCCAAGGCTCCCCCAAATTCTGCAGTGGTCGGAATTTAATTCCCACACAGTGCCGATCAAGTGGACACTGGACACCAGGGGACCCTGGCTGTAGGAGTTGGCAGGGGATTCCCCCTACGCTGAGGAGGCATTCGATGCACCTTCCTTCTCTGCCTCCGTTCTGCTTTGCTCTCTGCTGCCTGCCTGGCTGCACAAATACAGGGTCACTTTTCCTGGCACTACGCAGCTCTGATCCTTGCTGCTCCTCCCATGTTAATGAATTCCTTTCTTACCCGCACTCCCTTGGCCTGTTCTCAAATTCCTTCTCTGTCCGGGTCAAGAGCTCTCCCTCCCTGGTCTGGGTTGAGGTTTCACCCAGCTGGCAGGAGAGACCTCCCCAGGCCAGGCTGCCTGAGTCCACCAGTAGCCTTGCAAACGTTCCCCGTGGGACACGACCACCCCGGCCGAGGGAGTCCTGGACGCACTGAATAGCCTCGCCAGCCTGTCCCAAGAAGCAGGCCAAGGTGACAAAGCAGGTCCCATCCTTCATGATCTGGGAGCTGGCAGTGATATTGAGCTCCTGCAGCCTCTCTGTGCCAAGAAGGGCAAGTTCAAGCTCTGAGAAGGCTCTGGTCTGGCCAAGCAGGGGAGAAGAAAGGTCAAAGTTCAGATGTGGGCTCTCTCCCTACTCACCATAGGCACACAGGGTGAAATCCTTGGTGATGCTGATCGGGGGTGTATGCAGAGTTGTCCAGGCTCTGTAGGGGCCTGAGTCCTTCAGCCTCAAGGGGGTGATCTGAAGACAGCAGCCATAGTGGGGGATGCTCAGCCTCTGCTGTAGGGTCCCTGAGTCCCAGAAACCAAGACTGGTTTACTTGCTGGTCCTGGTTGCAAAACAACAATAAGCCCTTGAGAGTGCCAACTTTTCTATTCTACCGGGACCTTCAGGGGCAGAGAGGCCAACTCCCCAAGGGTGCCAATCACTATCTCCCCCACTCTGTATCTTCCCAGGATTCTTGGCCCTGCAGACAGAGAGGGAAAAACCACAGCTTCAGGGGATCCCTACCCACCCAGGACAGCCCAGGTTCCCCCAAGTTCCCTCTGCCCCAAGTCCTCCAGCCTCCCCACTGCCTCCAGGGGCCTTCAACCTCTCCCCTGATCACGTGATGCAACCCACCCACCCTGGCTCACCCCCAACTCTCAAGGGTGTTAGCCCCTCTCCTTCCTGCACCTTCTACCCCCACCCCCAGGGCTGCTGTGCAGGTGTGCCCGCTGCCAGGTACCTGCACACAGGGGCACCACTAAGGCGGGGGTGGGGGCTGCTGCTGACTGGGTCCTTTACCACACAGGTCAGGGGCACAGCACTTTCCCCAGGCCTCAAGGAGACACTGAGATCAAACCCTCCACAGGACACACAGTCCACTCCATGGACACAACACAATACCCAGGGTATCCAGCTGTAGGTCACAATGCCTCCTCTGCTTTCTGCTACTCATGTTAGGATGACGATACAGTGTCCATTTGCAGCAGTCCTGGACCTCAGTGTGACGTGGGCCGGGCCAGCTGCACTGTATGTGCAAAAGAACAGAGGACTGGACAACTGCTCGGGGCCTCCCCCTCACCAGGCATTGAGGCTAAGACCCCGAAGTACCCTGAATGCACATAACGACCAATAATAGAGGCAGAATCTGCCCGCATCCATTCTAGTGGTTTAAGGCCATGTCACTTGATACCTCATTTGATTCCCAGAACAGCCCTGTGAAGTAGACAGGGGACGTGTTAAACCTACTCTATTTAACAGGCTCAGAGAGCATAAAGTAACTTTCTCAGAGTCTCATCTATTAAGACCCAAATTCAGTAATCTGACCCCAAAGCCAGGGTGCTGCCCTTGAGCTGAGCGGATGGAGGCTCTGTCTGTACTCACCAGCGTGGAACCGTGTTGTAATCATCTCTTTCCCCAGCAGGGGGCTCTGCAATGCACACTGAGCTCCCAGATGCTGCTGGGGGACCTAGAGGATGAGGCTCCTGGGGATACAGGGCCTGTGCCTTTGTGGCTTCTCCGGCTCCTCTGCAGCCCCTTCGACCTCCACCCCATTAAGTCTTGGGCTGAGCGCAGGCACCCAGATGCTCTCCTTAAGGTATCCCCAGGCCAGAGCCAGGAGAATTTAGGTGTGTTGGCAAGAGCAGCCGCAGACAATCAGGACCGGCTCCCCAGATTCGGCCTCAGTCCTGGGGCCTCTCCAACAGTGGCCTCAGGGGCAGCTCAGCGGTGCGAAGTGGGACCCCCAGCCCTGCATGTCCCCTGGGAGACAGAGAGGGGGCCGTTTCCTCTGCCGGGTAACTCTCTGCAGCCTCCTCCCAGTGCGCCTTCTACAGACCGGGGCCTGGGACCCCAACTCTCTCCCTGACTTCTGTAGACCCTTCTCTCCTCAGCATCCTCTCTAGTTCAAGCAGTTAAATACCAGACACCCAGACACCCAGGGAGAAGGGGTGGCGTCAGGGTCCCTGAGCTCTACTCCTGGCTCTTCCGCTTTCTTGCTCTGTGTCATTTTCCTCTCTGAGACTTGGTTTCCTGAGTTTCCTGAGCCTAGAAATAAAAACCCCTTTCCTACCTGCTGGCCAGGCTGTCACAAGGCTCCCGTGACTTGGGAAGCACCCACTGAAGGATAAAAAATCCGGCGCGTTGTCATTGCTGTTGCGGCTGGAGCATCCGCCTGGAGAGGACTCTCTGGGAGACGCCAGCCCTCCTGGTTAAGCGCAGCCTTCTGTCCTGCCCCGGATCCCCGGCGCCTCTCCACGCTGAGCTTGTCCTGCCAGGTGACCGTCAGCATAGCCAGAGCGACTCTCCCACCACCTCTGGGCCCACACTAGTGAACAGCCTGCCCCCAGGCCAGAAGCCCCACTCCGGCGTCCCCACCTCCGTCTGAGAAGCGGGCCTGATTTACGGCACGAAAGCTTCCTCCGCAGCCACGCAAACCTGAACAGGGAGCAGTCCCAGCATCCCCACTAGACAGCGCCTCCGTCTAATAGGGGTGCTTCCCATCCAAAGCCCCAGGTTCTCCCCTTTCCCTCCATCAGTCAGCTTCCCCATGTTCATCCTCGCTCATCTATACCCTCCGTGTTTCCCACCATAAGGGAACAGCTCTGTCATGGCCCCCTGGTGACCCTGCCCACAGCTGGGGTCACAGTTAATCTGGGTCTTGGCCACATCCTGAGTGTCCCCCTGAACATGAGAGGGTGGCGGCTGGGAGGCACTAGCCTGAAACCATCTCCCACTCACCTCTGCGGCTCCTCCTGAGGCAGCTTCGTGACATGCGGGGCTCCCTGCTCCATCCTCTTAGAACAGAGCTGCAATCTAGAATCTGTCCCTCAGCCACAGGGGTCCCACCACTCACCCTGCACATACTGTGGTCGTACTTTCTGGGGTGTGGGACAAGGGCCCAGAGGCCTGCAATTTTGGTTACTCTCCTTTTCACTACCTATATGAATAATAAGCTTTCTGAATCTAAGAGTGGTTCCCTGTGTCCTCACCGGCCAAATCGCTCGGGTGTCGGCCTTCTTGCTGCTGTGTGTCTGATAGGCACCCCTGTTGTCTTGTTTGTAGTTTCCCCTGCTAAAACAACTTCTTAATTTCTCTAAGGAATCCAATGCCCGTACATTTGTACAGATGTTACGAAGCTCTTTCCCACACATGTAGGCTGGGGCAAAACTCAGTTCTCAGAGCCTGAAACGGGGGTTCTCTTCCCACTCCATAGGTCTGGGCAGGTCCTGGGCCTCAGCCTAGTTCAGGAGATCCTCTGAGCAGCTCTACTTTACTCATGTTTTTACAGTGAGCATCTATTAGCATTGTAGTCAGAAAGAAAATTGTCAACATCACAAAAGGGGAAGTGGGAAAGGCTATAAGAATGCCGGGAGCCCAGGCCCCCAGGTCACCGCCCCAGGTCCCTCGCCAGGAGCTTACAGTCTGTACTCCCCGGTATGCGTGATGAAGGTGGGCTCCACAGGGCCCTGCTCCCCACCAGCTCAGGTTGCTGATCTGTAGGGAGCAGCTGGGGCCCACCACACTCACATGACCTCAGTACTGGGTTTCTACCTGGTAACAGGTGTCTGGCCCTTCAGCTTGTACCAAGGTTACTGTGGCTATTGTCATGGGGACTGAACAGGGCATCAGAAGATGCTCTCCACCCGCTTGCCAGCCTGTAGCTGCAGGGACAGAGTGACAGAGCCCCTAGGGTCCCAGCTATCACCACAGGGTCTGGGTCCCCCCTGGAAGCCTCCAGCCCTGCAGACAGAACAGAAGCTGCAGGGGCAGCCTGACCAGGCCAGAGGCTCCCAGCCGTGCCAGTCAGGTATGTGCTTGCTATTCCCATTTTATAAATGAGAAAATAGAGACCCAAAGAACTTAAGTGACTTGCTCAAGACTATGTAACTAGTTAGCGGTAGAACTAGAGCCCAGATCGGTGCCCTTCCCTGCACACTACAGTGGGTTCCTTGAGCGTCTACTTAATTAAGTAACACATAATGAAGTAATGAATGACGGCTGTCCTAAGGGTTATAAATGCCAAGTGGAATAGAGAGGAAGGAGAATTCTTGGGAAGTATCTGTGGGGGGGACCTCTGCTGTTACTCTGAGTCACCCTCCTGCCAATCTGGGCAATAGGACTGGAACTCACTTAGCTCAACCCCATCCACAGCAGAAACTCCCTCGTAGTATCACCCTAATTCCTTGTTCAGCCACTTCTGAAACAGAGGCCAGCTCCTCAGAGGCCAGCAGGGATGCTGGGAACATACCGTTCTAGAGCAGGTGGGCTAGCACTGTGCTGGCCACTCTGTGTCTATGGGTGGTCGGTGGGACCACGGTTGGGATGCCAGCCTATAATGCATTTGACTGGAGAGCGAGCGCAAACACCAGAGCACTAGTCAGGCTGCCTGAGTTCAAACCCTTCCTCTACCAGGTACTAGCTGTGCAATCTTGGGCAGGTTACTTAACCTCTCTGAGTCCTGGTTTTCTCACCTGAGAAACAGGAAGGGCCATTTTCTGGAATTTCATGAGGGTTAAATGAGCTAATGCAAGCAAATACCTCACTAGAAGTATTGTCAAAGCTACTTCAAGTCGCTGCAATAAGTTAGTGACTGAGACTCATCTGCATCCTCCCGAAACCAGGCAGGCCTTGTGTAGACAAGTGCATAAATGCACTCCTTGCAGCAGGACCCACCTTGGGGAGGGTACTTCTGCAGCACCCACCCTCACTCCCCGGAGGTAGAGGATTCGAAACTGACCCAGGTGAGCTGCACAGTTGTTTAGAAAGGACAGGCTGCATGCTCAGGGAGGGATCTGGGTCTTGATTCAAACTGGGACCCAGAAGTACTGGCTACATCGCTGTTTCCTAGGCCAGGTGGTGAGGCTCTTTGCCAAAAGAACCAAGAAATCCTGTGACAATAGCTTCAGTGACGGGGGTGGGAGAGCTGTTGCTGTCTGTGGGAGTGCGCCTGCCAAACCGGGGGTGGCGCCTCTTCCTGGGCCCACCACGGAATCCACACAATGGCCAACTTCATTTCCCGGAGCCGTTTCTGATTGCGCCTGGGGAATCATGCAAGCTGGCGGGAAGCACACCGTGTCGGGGGCTGCTGGGACCAGCCGCACCTCCCCGAGCCACGCGGGGCTGGGGCCTGATGTCTATCCTGGAGGAGCTCCTCCTTGACCCAGCAGCCTGGCTGGCCCCTGCACCCTCAAGGGCACTAACTCAGCAGGTCTGCTTCCAGCGCCCCTTCCTTCCTGGGCCTCGGCGGCCCTCCGCGCTCCTGGTCCGGCCAGGCCAGCCCCCTGGCTTCCTTCAGCCTGGACTTCTGTTGGCCCCTCTTGGTTTAAGCATTTACTTCATTCTGCCTCACAAATAACTGCGCTGTGTGTCTCCCCCCGTGGCTCATGAGCACCCCAGGAGAGAAGATGGAAGGAAATTAAGCTCAGAGTAGTGAGTGAAGGAGGGCCAACGGCCTAGCTCTGTGGCTAGGTGCAGTGCAGGGGGCAGAGCCTATCGGTCCAGATCCTGTATCTGGATTCAAGGTTGGTGAAAGAGACACAGAAAGATCAGATCAGGGCATGAACCCCGAATGCCAGACACCGCGCCGAGTACATTAAACACACTGACTGTTTCATTTAACCTTCCCAACAGACTTGTAAGATAGGCGTTCTTATCCCGCTTTACAGATGAAGACCATGAGACTCAAAGAGCTTAAGAAACTTACCCAAAGTCACTAGCTGGGAAGCAGAGTCCAGATGGAAACCCAGGTTCGTCTGCCCCCAAAGCTGATGCTCTGCTGGTTGCATTGTGCTGCCCAGAGGACCTCACCACACTTAATTCCTCCCCGTAGCCCACCTCACACACAGCACAGGACCTGCACGCAGAGGGCTCAATAGATCTTTGTAGAATAGGACCAAAGAACTGTGAACACTTTTTAAGGCAAGAGCTGTCTTACTCATTCTTTTGCCATATACCTGAAATGCCCCTGTGGACAGGGGCCAACAAGAGCCTGGTTCGGACACCATGGAGAAGAAAAGCTCACAGATGTGCTTGCCCTGTGGCGGGTAGGAAAGTGGGGAGTGGAGCCTCATGGGAATCCAGCCTCTCAGTGTCAATTCTGTGACTTTGGTTGGGGACATTGTAGTTCTCTGAAATATTCCTTATGGCTGCTGCATTCCCACGGCTGGGCTACACTGACCTATTTTCAAAAACCACGTGAGCCATGTGCCAGAAGATGCCATCTAATCTCTCTGAGCCTCAGTCCATCATTTGTATAAAATGGACATAATACTATCAGGCTTGTTTATATGTCACAAGATTGTAGTGGGGATCAGATTTCTTCAAGTAAAAGTTCTTTATAAAGTGCCAGGTTTTATGCACATTAACGGATTCATCAGCAGGCCTGCAGGAGGCCTTAAAAATTGAGGGAGGACAGCAATGAAGGCAGGTGACCCTGAGAACCATTGCAAGCTGCGTTTCCCCTGAAAGAGAATGAAAGTAAAAGCTGTAAACTGGCGACTAAAAGCAGAACCTGGTCTCTCAGCGTGGATTTCTCAAGCGCTGTGGTCCCTGGCCTCTGGTCCCCAAGCCTACTCGGACCACCAGGGGGAGGAGGGTGAGCAGGAAGAATCCAGAGGAGCCCAACGTGCAGGGGGAGGTGCCTGGGAGGGAGTGGAGGGGCTAGAATTTCCCATGACAAGACCCAGAGCAACGACCGCTGTGGAGAAAAGCCCATAACACTCAGCAGCCCACTGGCCTGCTTCCCGGCAGCCGGCAGACTGTGCTGTGCATGTGTAAACATCAGCCTGCAGTCACTTCCCGTGTTGAGAGTTCACCAGTTTTAGCACATGTAGCTTTTGAGTCACAGATGTGAAGATGAGGGGACATAAAAGAAAGAAGGTGAAAGGCACCAGAGTGAGCTATTTAAAAGCCAAAGCTGACATGTCACAACCTAGCTTGAAACCCTCCCGAGGTCCCCAGTCCTCTCCAAGGTAAAGTCCAGGGTCATGGTCCTGATGGACAAGGCCCTTAGTGATCTGCTTGCTTCCTGCCAGCCTCTGGCCTCGTGTTCTGTCACCAAGTCTCACATCTTGGGCTCCAATCAGCACAGACTGTTTCTCGAGTCTCCCCACACACCCCTTGTGATTTCTCACTGTTGTAAATTGCCTTTTGCAGTTCATCTTTCTGAACTGCCTCCGTCCCTGCCACCTGCCTCACCCACCCTTCCCTAACATCCCCTCCATCCCAGCCGAAGGCATCATCGCCCTGGGAAAGGCTTCCCGGAAGCCCCAGGCTAGATAGGAGCCCTCTGCTGGGCCTCTCGGGGGCCCTGTGCTTCCCTCTACTATAACACTACCCCATTGCCTCATAAATATCTGCTTGCTTGCACACTGTCCAGGGGGGCGGACTCTTGGCCCCTTGGGGGCAGGATCTTCCTTTTTCATCTTTCCAATTCCCAGGGATTAGTCAGCATCAGCACACAGTAGGGCCTAGTTCCTGCATGCTCGGTGACTACATGGGCTGACACTGAGTCAGCAGGCAAAGAAAAGCAAGCCCAAGATCCGGATCACAGCCCAGCTGGGGTTTGATGCTGCCTGGGGGCAATGCCCAGTAGGTGGCGATTCTGGGGCCTGGTACCAGCTGGACTCCCAGGACAGCAGGAATTTTCTAGCCATTTGCACTCATCTGCTGGCCTGGTCCAAAGACACTGAGGAACCACAGATGCCAGGGAACCAACCTTCCCCTCCTTGCTTCCCAGCACTAGATGCCTTGGCATCCATGCCCAGTGAGACAATTAGCCCTCCCTGGGTGAGGACAAGGGCTGGGCAAAGACACGACCCTTTTGCCAATTGTATTATATCAAAATTCACATTATTTAAGGTTTTTACTGTATTAGTATACTGTACTTAAATGATACTTCATTTGGATTCTGCGTATCAGAAGACCGTATCCATTTGTGTTTGAAACTTTGAAGGTCATTCTGTGGCATTACCCTTGCTAAGCCTCAGTTTTGCCATCTCTGAAATGGAGATAATAGGAGTATCAACCAAAAAGGGTTGATCTGAAGATTAAAAGAGTAAACATATGTAAAATTCTGAGCACAGAGCCTCACTCGTAATAATTAGTAATGTTAGTGACTATTTTTATTATTGTCGATATCGTTGCATCCTCCCACATCTTTGTCCTCTCCTCCCACCCTGTTCTCATGCTCTTACCTGGGCTCCTTAAGAGCCCCCTTACTGTCTTCTGGGGTCCTAGTCTCATCCTTTCCACCCCTCTCCATTCTGCTACCAGAGTAAGCTTTCCAAAAGTTTACCTCTGCTTAAAAACATGGATAAGGCCACACCGCTGCTTAAAAACACCTGCTGGATCCTCATGGCCTTTAGTCCAAAGCCTTAGTCTGTTAAGGCTGCTATGAAAAAAATACCACAGACTGGGTAGCTTATCGATGACAGAAATTTACTTGTGACAGTTCTGAAGGTTGGGAAGTGGGAGTCAAAGCGCTGGGAGGTTCGGTGTCCAGCAAGAGCCCACTTCCTGTTTCAGAGACAGCCACCTTCGCACGTGGCAGAGGGGCTGAGAGAGCTCTCTGGGTTTCTTTTATAAAAGCACTAACCCCTTTTCTGAGGGCCCCACCCTCATGACCGAACCTCCTCTCCAAGGCCTCACCTGCTAACACCAGGAAGCCCTGAACAGACCTGGGGCCTCTACCCTAGCCTGAGCACATGGGAGGAGGCTGGTACCAGGTATGAAAACTCCAGGACAAGTATGTGCACTGTCACACCACGAGTACATGTGCACGGAAACTGCGGTGACTGCTTCCTCTTTCAGCCTGAGAGCTGCAAACACATCCTCATGGCGGGCCCAGAGGGACATGGAGGTGACGGGACCCTGCGGCTTTTCTGCAATAAGCCACCAGAGTGTCAGCCACATGTATTCTCTCTCTTTCCATGGACGCATCTCCTCTTCCTGCTCATGGGTAAGTGCACACTGCGGTCGCCAGCTGCTCGCTCCTGGTGTGCCCCTGAGGCTGGTCACATTCCCTGCAGGTAAAATCAGGAAGCTCCACCCCTTGTGGTAATCCTTCTGCAGGTTCCACTGTTTGGAGCTCTGGGGGGCGGTGTGAGTGTGCGCCTAGTCACACACCCTGAGGAGGTGACATTCCAGACTGGTTTCAAATAACTCTGGGCTCAGACTATGTCCCTCTCACTCTCGCCTTTTCCTGCTAAGAAATGCCAAGTGATGGGCTGGTTCCCTGTGCAACGTGACTAAAACCCAGAGAAATACAGGGAAATTTCCCTAATGACAAGCCACCCCACAACTTCCCTGCAAGGGGGAGAACTGCTGGGCCTGTCCTCTGTGTCCTGCCTTGGCTGTACGTACCTGGGCTTAGGGCTTCACCAGGGATTGGACACAGTCTGGTGGCCCCGGGCTAGGTGACCTCTGTCTGCATATTCTTTTCTCCCCACGTCCACTTCCCCATAAAGGCCCAAGCCCCGCTAGTTTCTCAGAAACATCTCTGAGCAGCTTGACTTGGGTCCCCTCCGTCCAGCGGGCACAGCGGAGCCCGTACCCCTGGGAGGATCTCACCCACCTGGAACTGGGGGGGCTACTGTGCCCCTGGGATCCTGCTTTCCCCAAGCCTGAGGAGCGACGGGTGCAGGGAGCTCCAGGGACCTGAGAACAGTGGGGGGTGGGGGGACCGGGGGCGGGCAGTGAGGGCAGTTCTAGTAAAACTCCTAGTGTGGGGGCGGGGGTAGGAGAAGCTTAGAGCTACAGGCTCAGCTCGAACCTGGCTTCTCTCCCTTTTCAATGGCATCTTTGCTCACCATGAAAGCATAGGAAGCCCCAGAGCTGTTTGTAGCCACACGCAACTCTTGGGGTGTTTCTTGGTTGTGTTCGATAAACCTGAAATTAACACATGCAATGTCATCGGAGCCTCAAATGATCAACACAGAGAGTTTCAAGGCAAAGCAGATCTCCCTGTGGCTCCACCAGTTGGAATAATATCAAACCTCACTGTTTCGGTTGAGCAGGGAGTTTCATTGGTGCTTTTGTGTCTCCAAGGAGTTGTTTCAGGAAGTAAAAGATAGTAGGGTGAAAAGTTCCCCTGTTTTAGGTTCAGGAACATTTTAAATTAAATCCGTGCTCCATTATTTGCTAGCTCTGTGAGTCTCTATTTCTTAAGCATAGAATGCAATTAGTAAGATATGTCATGCAAGATTCTCCCATAGATGAGAAATGATATATATCAAGTGCCTGGCACATAGTGGAAGCCGATTGATGATAACCACTGTGAAGTGCATTATTCTGAAGCTATTAAAGGTTCGGCAAGTCAGATTCAGTCATCACCATCTTTGAACCCCTTTTTATTATTTGTCATACAGTGTGGTTCAGAATAAGGTGGCTGATAGCTGGGACTCCTGTCACTAGACTGGGAACACTGCAGCCCCGTTTGCTACGACAGGATTTGACCTACAGGAGTCGCACCCTGCTCCCCAGGGGCAGACTGTGAGGCTTTTCTGGTCTTTAAACGAGGAGAGATGAGGTCAAAACACCATCACAGGCACCCAGCCAAGACCTAGCACCTTCCGGGCGTCCGGGATGGGGGTGGTCGGCACCCTCGACCTCCATACTGGGGGGCATCGTGTACAAGGAATCCAGGCTGTGCAACCGACCAACCCTGTATTTTCAGGCTTACACTCTCTAAATTTCAGCTCCTCATCTATAAAATGGACTAGTTATCAGAGAATCTTGGACATTGAATGAGGTGATTTCTGCAGCGTGTCTAGCACCCACCCAGCAGTCATAAGTGGCAGCTTCCAGTTGGGAAGAGCTGTCTTTAGGCAACTTCAAACAAACATCACATGACTCAGCTTCTGTCTTCTGAGCCTGTCCCCAGAGCCCACCTGAACTGACCTTCTCACCACCAGGGTCCCGAGCCACATGTCCTCCCTCCCCACAAGGTCCAGGTGCTCAGCTGATGGAGGCCCGGGCAGAGAAGCCCCTAGGCCTGCCCCAGTCAGGATGGCTCCTGTGTCTGCACATTCTGTAACCTCTGGGCCTGCAGAGCCTACCTCAGCCTTTGCCCATCTCTCCAGTCTGTGCTTGGCCTCTCCTCTCTCTCTAACATTTCCTACTAAGTTTTCCACCCTTACTTCCTGGAGTAGCCTGGGTGCTTAGCCCATCTGCTTGGGCCTAAAATTTCCAAAGGATTCTCCAGAGCCTCATAGGAGGCTTGGATCCTGGGAATCAAGGCTGGGGTCCCATCACAGACACCCACAGGGCCCCTCTAAGGAAATGAGCTGCATTGGCCAAATGCTGGGCCTCTGGAAGCCTTGGTAACAATGTTTATCAAGGATCTGGTCCTCCCTGAGATGAGGAAATCGGGAGCTCAGTCAATGCTAACTACTATTTCTAGCCCCAAACCTTGTTCCAAAGGCAAGAAAACATTTTCACGGCCAAGCCAAAATCGGTCTGAGATCCCCTGGATGATGAGGAAAAGGTAGCATGAGGTAGAGGTGAGAGATACTCCTTTTGTTCTCAAGGTTTTATTATGAAAATTATCAAACACAGAGAACATTTGGAAGAGTTCTGCAGTGAACCCTCAGTATCTCCCATGACTCTACTTGTAGAAGGGAGGTGAGTATAATACTTGCTTTGTCTCACATCTGCTCCTCTTCTACTCCTCTAGCCAGCCATCAACCTATCCTATTTTTTAAAAGAGGCTCTTTTTTCACTTCACTTGTTCATTATGACTTAGAGCAGCCTGTTTTTGTTTAATCACTAACGTATTTCCAGAGGAAGATGGCATAGGTGTGAACATTTCCATCTTGTAGATCAGTAAACTGATTCTTAGAGAAATTCATAATTTCACCCAAAGTCCCAAAGCTGATTTCCCTGTTGGAACAGAAACCTAAAAGGTCTGTTTGACTGATTATTGTAGCTACATGTGTGGAAGAGAGTGTTCGGTAAATAAATAAGTGAGTGAATGAGTGAATGCGTGAATGAATGGAGTGAGTGAATGGTTTTATTAGGTGCCAGGTCTAGAGAGAGAAGACCAGGAATCTCATTTCACTTCTCAGCACCTGGCACATGTTTATTGAATGAATGCATGAATAAAGGCTGGCTTGAGGGTTCAGCTGTCTCTCCAAGTCTTTCTTCTATCTCTGCAGGACTAGGAGCCTCTGGGAAGAACTCAGCCCCTACAGTGGTGACAGGGATTGCGGGAGGTTCAATGACTCTCTCCCTGAACATTTCAGTAGAAACAGAGATTGAACATGTCACCTGGACTTGTTCCCAGAAAGCTCTTGCTTTTGCGAAGCCAGAAGGACTTGCTATCCTTATGGACAAAAACTACGAGGGCCGACTGAACTGGAGCT
The DNA here is from genome assembly GCF_040802235.1 of Manis javanica. Taxonomy (NCBI): domain Eukaryota; kingdom Metazoa; phylum Chordata; class Mammalia; order Pholidota; family Manidae; genus Manis; species Manis javanica. The sequence continues at coordinate 6,897,631 of NC_133169.1, read as the reverse complement.
GGAGGTACTTGTCCATCAACAACCTGACCCTGGAAGATGCGGGATCCTACAAAGCCCAGATAAACCGAAATAATTATAAAGTCACCACGTACAAGGAATTCACCCTGAATATCTATGGTTAGTTTCAGAGAACTTCTGTGGATTTTGATCTTTTATTTTTAAAAGCAGATTCTCTCTCTCTCTCTCAGGAATTTAACTCACTAGGACATATAGGACTGTCACATTGGTTATTTTCATCCAATCCCATAAACACAGATGTCAAGAATAAAAAGCACAGCCAAAATGTGTTTAAGAGTCATTGGTGTTCTTTTCTGCAACTCCGTTAATATCCTTTACCCATCGGTATTAGCTCGCTAGCCCTGCCATAACAAAATCCCGCAGACTGGGTGGCTTAAACAACAGAAATGTATTTTCTCACCATTCTAGAGGGAAAAAGTCCCAGACCAAGGCACCAGCAGGTTTGATCTCTCAGCTTGCAAATGGCTGCCTTCTTGATACAGCCTCACATGATTATCCCTCTGCTTTGCTTGTGTCTTAATCTCCTCTTTTTATAAAGATACCACTCATATTGGATTAAGGCCCATCTAACTTGATTATTTCTTTAAAGGATCTGTTTCCAAATACTGCCACTTTCTGAGTACTGGGGAGTAGGACTTCAATCTATAAATTGGGGGAGACATGATTTAGTCCATAACACTCTGTCCTCTGGACCCCCAAAATTCATGTCGTTCTCACCTGCAAAAAACATTCACTCCATCTCAACAGCCCCCAAAAATTTTAACCCATTCCATCATCAACAGCAAGATAAAAATCTTACCCAAGTATCCTCTGAATCAGACATGGTTGAGACTTGAGGTGTAAGTCATCCTGACGCAAAATTCCTCTCTAGCTGTGAAAGTGTGAAACCAGACAAGTTACCTGCTTCCATAATACAGTAGAGGACAGACATAAGATGGACATTCACACTCTAAAAAGGAGAAATCAGAAAGAAGAAAGGGGGCATGGGTCCCAGGCAGGTCTGAAACGCACCAGGGAAAACTCCATTCGATTTTAAGATTTGACAATAATCCTCTTTGACCCTCTGAGCCCACTAGGTTGGCAGCACTATCCCCTTGGCCCTAGGCAATCACCCTTCCCCATGGAACCAAGGCAAAACCACTCTACCAGCTGCTCCTGCACCTGTGCCCTCTAAGCAGCAGCAGCCCTCTTGACTTCTGAACTGCCCTGGGGTTCATTCTTCCCCTTTCTTGAAGGATAAAGCCTGGTCCCAGTCAGACAGTGCTATTGGCCCATCCTACAGAATCCCAGAAGTCAGATGGCCTTGCTTCACTGCGTCCCATCTTTGTCCCTCCGGTCCATGCTGGTAACATTTCTGCTGAGAGGGTTGCCTGGATCCATGGGTCACACTGTAATCTCTTTAGCAAACATTGTTTAGCCATATTCTTAGTATGCTCTCCAGACACACTTACTTATCGTTTACAATATGGATAGACTGAGAATTTCCCAAATCTTCTTGTTCTCGTTCCTTCCTGCTTAACAATTCCTCCTTCAATGACATTGAATAGCATCTCTCTTCTCTAAGAGAGGATTTTACTACATGTAGGAAGGAAAAACCCCACACTGCCCTCAACATTTTGCTCAGCAATCTCCTTAGTTAAACACCCAAATTCACCACTTACATGTTCTACTTGCTGCACAACACTAGAATATAAGTGGTCTTTGTCTTTTGCTACTTTATAACAAGTATCACCTTTATCCAACTTCCAATAACATGTTCTTCATCTCCATCCATTATCTCACCAGTAACACCTTTAACGTCCATATTTTTACAGCACTTCATTCATGATAATATATGTATACTCTAGGTTAACAGACGCCTTCTCTACGGCTCTCCTCTTTTCTTTCTGAGCCCATACCAGAATCCCCTTCATCACCCATAGTCCTATGAGCAGTGTCTTGAGGACAACCCAGGCTCTTTCTAACACACACATCAAAACTCTCCCAGCCTCTATCCATTAACCAGTTCCAAAGCCACGTCCACCTTTTCAGGTATTTGTTTCAGTAGCATCCCACTTCTGGTACCAAAATCTGTAGATTTCTTAGGGCTGCCATAATAAAAAGCCACAGGCTGAGTAACTTAAGCAACAGATTCATTTTCTCCCGACTCTGGAGGCTGGTCAAGGTGTCAGCAGGCTTGGTTTCTTCTAAGCCCTCTATCCCTGGCTTGCAGACAGCTGCCTCCTCCCTCCATGTCTTCACATGGCTGTCGCTCTGTCCATGCATCCCTGTCCTCATGTACTTTTCTTGCAGGGACTCCAGTCATATTGGATTAGGGCCCCATCTCAACTGAATCACTTCCATCTCCAAATATGGTCCTATATCCAAATGCAATCACCTTCTGAGACCCTGGGGGTTAGGACATCAACATATGAGCTTGTTGGGGGTCACAATTCAACCTATGACACTGTCTTTCTATTAGGTAGTTTGTCCTTTTTGTATTAATTTGTAGGAGGCTCTGTATATATTAAAGAAATGGAATTCTAAGTAGCTAGTAGAAATAGAATGAATCAGTTCAAAATGTACTGTTTTATTTATACAATTTATATAATTTCCAAGATATATTGTTACATTTTTAAGTTTCAGGACAGTATGTATAATATCATATATGTATCTATACCTAGAATGTATCTACAAAGATCAAATTCTTAACAGTAGTTTCCTCCAATAAATCCTGGGAAGAGGAAATAGGTGACTGGGGCTAGAAAACTTGTTTTTTCTCATTATGTGCCCTTTTGTATCTTTTCGGTTTCATGTATTACCTATTCAAAAAAATAACCACTTACACACACACACACACACACACACACACACACACACACACACACACTGAGAATAGGGAAGATGGGACAAAAGGGAAAGATAGGCCCAGGAAGAAGGTCTGGAAGCACAATTGGTCTTAAAATCAAATCAAAACTCAATGGCAACTCGAATTCTAAAGGCAGAGCTCCCCACTCCCCAGTGTTTGGGGCTGTCCTATTCATCTATTTAATTCATCAAAATTCATGGCTGGCTTTCATGGTCCATAGATGTTCGGACACAGGCATCAGCCCTGTCCCCGCGGAGTTCATCTACTCATGGGGGAGAGTGAGAAGCAATCAGACTGTTTTGTCCTGTTGAGTCATGGTGGTAACACCCAGAGAGGGTATTATGGAAGAATAGAGGAGAGGCCCTGCAGGGGGAAGCTAGGAGAAAACACCCCAGAACAGCTATGCCGGCCCCTCCCTTCTGCCCCCAGCCCCTCTACCACTCACTGTCTTCTCTCAGCCCTCTCCTGCTGGGGAAGGCATATGAGTAGTGTCCTCATTGCTACTGTCCCTACAGAGCAGCTGCAGAAGCCCCGAGTCACCATGAAGTCTGTGAACATGTCTGAGAACGGCACCTGTAACATTACCTTGATATGCTTTGTGGATGGGATGGGGAAAGGTGTTCTGTACATCTGGACCCTGGGGGACACCCATGCATCTGAGTCCTTTGGGGGCTCCACCCTCACCGTCTCCTGGATGCCCTGTGATCCAGACCTGCTGTACACCTGCACAGCCAGGAACCCGGTCAGCCAGAGCAGCTCCCATCCTGTCCATGTCCAGCAGTTCTGTACAGGTAAATGGTCCACTAAGGCCCCCCAGGGGAGAAACAGTCTGAGCAGCTATGGAGTCTAAAACCCAGGGTCCTGGCAGGACATAGATGGAGGGGGGAAACAAAAAGACAAGCCTGAAGACCCCCTGTTCTCAACCCTCAGGGGCCTGAAAGAGCCCAGCAGGGAACTTGGGAAATCCCAGGGCACTATGGAACTCAGGGGTGGAGTAAGGGAAGGGAAGAGAATACTGATAAAGAGACCCAGATTGTTCTTTGCTGAGATGGAGTTATCCCCTGGAGTCTCCTCAGAAAGGCAGAGAAGGCAGGAGAGGTCTGGGCAGGCAGTAGGCAGAGCCAGATGCATACCTGTCCACGACAAGTTGGCCTTGGGAAAGCACCTGGTCAAGAGGGCCTGTGGGGATCCCGTCCCCTTCCGTCCAGGGAGGAGGTCCAGTGACTGAAGCTGCAATGTCTCATCTCTGACTGCAGATCCAGGAGCCTCCAGAGGAAGACCAATGGGGGAACCGGTGGTGGGGATACTGGGGGAGGCAGTGACACTGCCCCTGGAACATCCAGCCAGTCATCCCATAGAGAAAGTTGTCTGGATCTTTAACACGTCTATTATCAGCAACAAGCAGGAAGGGGCAGCAACGGCTGATCCACTCATTAAGTCCAAGGATCCTGACAGGAACACGGTGTGGGTCTCCGACCAGGACTACTCCCTGAAAACTGGCCAGACGAAGGTGGAGGACGCCGGCCCCTACCACGCCTATGCGTGCTCAAACGCCTCCGGAGTCATCAGCACAAAACATGTCACCCTGCTCATCTGCCGTGAGTTTCTGAGCAGCGTGCTGATCAGTAGATTCCTTCCCTGAAAGGTTTCCCCCTTTTGCTGCCTTCTCCCCCTTCCGTCCTCCCTCAGGCCTCTCCTCCTACCTAAACACCTCAGACCACTAGGACAGCTGTTCAGTTCACACTAATCAATTCACAGGAGTTAAAAATCACAGCCATTGGCTGGGCAAAATCTACTTGCTGACGTCTCCCTTCCTCTAGGCTTCAGGTTAGGCCCCAACCACCCAGCTTTCAGTACTGCCCCTGTCTTCCTGCATTATCAGGTGGGACCAGGAACTTTCCAGCCTGCATTTTTTATAGACTATTGTCATTTTGGACAAGAGAAGATCTGGCTGGGGAATCAAATAAGATCAAGGAGAAAGCCTTTAGTGTCCAAAGACCATGTGATTTCCAAGAGGAGGGCTGCTTGGCTCCTCCAAGTGTGAACGACAAGACTCACAGTCCTTAGCCTTGGGCCTCATAGCGGTTTGGCTTGACAGTTTGCGTATTTTACATTTACTGCTCCTTCACCTGCACCAGTCAATCAGGGTCATCATATCCCCTGCCTGGATGTGTTAGTGTCTAAGCACCCGTGGAAAGAGTCACTGTCCATGGTGCTGTTAAAATATGCAGTAAGTCAGCTAGTCCACATTGACTGCATACTGTGACTCAAATATAAAAGAACCAGCAAGAACTGTATGTTAAAATAATAATAAACTGGGAACAGTTTGTATCAGTCTTATATATTTAAAACTGCTAACATTTATTAAGCACTTATTCCGTGACTGCTGGGCTTGCCTCTCTACATTCCTTACCTCTTGTGAATAAACAAATTAGGTGATGGCCTCTCCAAATGTAAGCCTTGAAGGGCCTTCAGAACACAGGGAGGCATTATTTGTGTTGATCAATTCCTTGTTCTCCACGTCAAAAATCAAAGGCCCAAATGTAACCTCCTAGAGCAATGCCGGCTCAGTAAGTTCAGTAATTGTAGAATGAGTGAATGAAAATGAATGTTTTCTACAATAGCATGGGATTTTAACTGGATGGAACTGTACAGAATGATATGGTCATCTTTCTGTTTTCACTTTTTAATATCGCCTTTGTTTCACACCTGAGCATCAGAGGCCCAAAGGGGTGAAGTGATATGTCTGAGATTTCACAGCTACCAAGGGTGCATTCCAAACTTCCTGGAACTCCTGCAGGACCTGTCCCAGCCCTATTTCCCAGTGTCAATACCCAACTTCATGACTACATTTTGAATGAGTGAGGATGTGGCGAGCGCCCAGTGGGCAGGCATGACTCGATATCAGGTCTGCCCTTCTCTCACAGGGAAGCTGCAAGAGCCGAAAGTCACCTGGAGCCACACCCTCGCTGAGGACGGCAGCTGCAGGGTCACCCTCGTGTGCTCAGTGGATGACCCTGGGCACAATGTGACCTACAGGTGGACTTTCCTGCAGAATGGAGCTGTCACATCTCAAGAGGGATCTCACCTCACTGTCTCCTGGAGAAGGGATGAAAATCAAACCAACTTCACATGCACTGCCAGCAACCCTGTCAGCAACAGCACCTGGCAGTTTCCATCTGGGGACATTTGTCCAGGTTGCTCTCCATCTCTGCTCCACTAGACCTCAGGGCCTTGGACTGTTGGTTCCAAGAATTTGCATTCTGAGTGGTTCTTTATGAAGTACAGTGAGGGAGGGTGGGCAAGAGCCCTTTAGAGCAGAACATTCCAATAGAAATATGGTAGCAGTTACATATGTAATTTAAATGTTCTAATAGCCATGTTAGAAAATGAAAAAAGAAACAAGAAAAATTAATTTTAATGATATAGCTTATTTAACCCACTATATCCAAAATATAATCATGCAACACCACAGTTATTCACAGGGAAATTTACATTTCCTCCATCATACTGGCCACATTTCAAGGGCTACCATACTGGATGGCACAGTATCTGAAGTTTGTAGAGAAGAGTTGATGGGAAGTTGATACAGGAAGGGATGCAGGCCACAAAGAAACATGGGCTGTGTCTCTGGGAGCTAGAAGGGGCCTGGTAGGTCTTACTAGATGCCAAGCACTCTTCTAAGTCCTTGTACATGTTAGCACACTCAGCCTGCACAATAACCCTGTGCAGCGGGTATTCTTATTGTTCCCCATTATATAAAGAACAGAGAGTCAGGAAGAATAAGAGACTTGCCCAAGGTCACACAGCAAAACAAATATTGGAACCCTGAATTCTGTGCTCCGCTTCTCCCAAGAGGGAAGTAGAAAAAAAAGGAAGATCTACTCAGGATGTGATAATGCTAGATTAGGTTGTGTCTGGCAGATGAAGTTAGAGCCCTTTTAAGTAGAATTCTTGACTTTTTCTATCTCAAGTCCCTTAAACCATTTACAGACAGGATGAGTGCAGTGTGATGGATAAGGGAGCCTGCATTCAAATCCCAGCTCAGGTATTTATAACTGTGACACCGGGCAAGCCATAAACCCCTCTACCTAGGGACGCTGTCTGCCTTATATACACTGCTGTAACTTTGCACCTAGAACGCCTGCTCAGTAAGTATCATAACTGTCAAATGAATGGACGAAAGGCACATTTTCTGCACTACCATGGGGTTTTAAGAGGGAAGTAGGATGGCCATTATGCTCTGTCCATTGTTTGTTCTACTCTCCTTTATCATTGTTTATACTAATATCACTCGTTTCCTCTTCAAAGGGCGTGAAAGAAGCACGAAGCTTTGGATCGGACTCTCCCTGATGGTCCCCATCCTTCTGTGCGTGGGGATCTTCAGCTGGTGCGCTCGGAAGCAAAAAAGACCACGTGGGTTTCTGAGATCAATGGCCGCGGCCAGCACTAGGCCGTTTCCTGGGCCACTTCCCTGGGACCTTTGGAGGCTTCTCTGTCCTCTCACAATGCCCTCCTACCTTTTCTCTCCCAAGACCTCATTTCTTCTCAGAGTGATGGAGGAAGGGGTATTAGTTGGGACTCTTTAGTTACAAATAATTAAAAACCCAAATCAAACCGGCCTAGTCGAAAATGGGGAGGACATGCAGGGGGCATGATTTATTACTTTGGGATTCACAAAATCAGTCTGTGGGGAAAGCAGAGAAGGAGACCATCTTAGCGACAAACATCACCAAAGGCTCAACAGTCACCAGGGCGCCCCACCTCTCATCCCTACGTTTCCTCTGAGCCTCTTAATTCTCTCCTACCGCAGCCAGCTGAAGGGCGAGGGTGAGGGGTGGGGTATTCACAGCAACTGGTAGCTCCAGACCCAGGCGGACAAGCAGCTCATGGCAGGAAGGGGAGAAGATGCTGCTCCAACTCTGCTTTAAAAACTCAGAAACAGATCTGATTGGCCAGGCCTTGGGTCATGTGACCTCCGTTTGAACCAATCACTGTGGCCAAGGGGATGAGCTATTGTGATTGGCAACTCCCTTTGAATTGGAGTGGAAATGGAGTCGTTTGCGGAAAGAACATGTTGGTTAGAACACATGGGGCCCGTGGAAGATTTACTGTGAGCCACTGGGCCCCTCCCTGCGGCCCCCACCCCTTCCCATATCAAATTTCCGTCAACTTTGGGTCCTCCACACACTTTGGGAACTGCGAGCGAGCAACCAATCTGACCGGTGGCCGCTACAGAGGGCTTGGAGTTCTCCCTTCCAGCAGAGCGGCAGGAGCTCCAGCACCTGCTCCACAGCTGAAGATGAGCCCAGACTTCAGCCGCCCTTCCCATGGACCAGTACTCACATCGGGGTTCACCCTCCTCCCTCACGCCTTCCCCTGGCTAGTTCCGGGGGATTGCTCCCCCTCTCCTTTGTCGCCCCCAAAATCAGAGACGCCTTTTTCCTCCCAGCCCTGCTGATAAACTTCTCTCCCGCAGGTTTCTCAGGTTCCGCCCCAGACTTCAGTTCCAGCCCAGCTGAGGCCCCAGCTCACACACCAGGTAACATCCCCGATGATGCTGGCTATGGGGTCGCTGGGCCAGATGGGAGCCCCAAAGCCTGGCCACCCAGTGTGGTCTGCTGACTGGCAGCATATGCTTCACCTGGGAGCTCGTTAGAAATGGACATCTTGGGCACCATCCCTGAATACTGAATTCTAATCGGCATCTTCACAAGACCCATAGGTGAAGCATATGCCTCTTAACGTGTGAGAAGCAATGTGCTAAAGGAAGGTAGTTTGGGGAACAATAGCCACAACCAGGATGGTGGTGAAAGATGCTAACCAGGACTGAGAGAGGTGGTCTGTCCTCTGGGGTCTCTAGGCTTTCTCAGGCATTGACCATCATATCATCACTCCATGTGGCCTACAGTTGTTTTCTGTTCTGAGAATGGAGAAGCAAAGGCCAGATGGAATGGTAAATTTGTGGGAAGACAAAACTAAAAATCAAAATTAAAACCATGAGGCTGTCTAGGCATCGGTTACCCTAGAGCATCGCTGAGGACGTGGTTCTCCAGTTTTTGAAAAGCTAAAGAATGGGTTCTTCAAACAAAATATTGTGCCACAGCCCAGCAGCACAAAGCTGTAAAAGCGGCTGGTACTGACGAAGGTGGGCGGGGGAGCTGAGATGTCTGCACCTTTCTCTCCCTCCCACCCCTCCGGGTCCTAAATCACCGCCTTGACCTCTGGAGCTCTGGAGTTCTAAGGAACCCCAGGCTCAGACAAACCCTGCTTTAAAAACCCCTATGTCACAGAGGGGATCCCCCAGGAGATCGAGTAGGAGAAGGGAGGAACTGGGTAGGGGGCCAGGGGTTCACATAATCCAACAGTGCAGGCTTCTCCGACAGGAGAGTGTGACCAAGAGAAAGGGGCCAAGAATGAGAATGAGGCTGGGTATGGAGCCGCCCGCCAGCTCCCTCCTCCACCGGGCAGACCCTGGCCTCCCGCAACCCGTGCCCCTTTCTCCCAGCTCTCTCCTCAGCTCCCCAGGCCTGCTTCTCCAGGCCATCCATTGTCTCCCCACGTCTCTTCTGCCACTGCCAGTGTTCAAGCTGTCGGCAATTTTTGTCTTATTGACTACATGTCTTCTGTTCTCATTGAAGAGTCATATATTCACATAGTATATAATTGAAAAGAAAATCTTCCCAATCCCAGTCTCCAGGTCTCTCCCCTACAAGACCTCCATTGTTAAGATCTACATGTGTCTAATTCCTTCCAGAGCCTTCTAATGCATTTATAGGCATCACACTTATTTGTGTGTGTGTATGTCTGTTTAGGTGTTCTTTCTTTAATTACACATATGGGAGTAATCTATAACATTTTTTTGGAACCCTGCTTTTTTAACAGACCATATATAGATTAAGACTGACTCCTATTCTTTCCATCCTACAGATGTACCTTAATTTTTTTAAGTAGTCCTTTTTAACAGACATTCCCATTCCTTGTTACTTCTTCCTTAAAATATTATGTTTCCTAACTGTCTATTCCTTCTCCGGAGTTTCTCCTTTCTAACCTGCCTGCTCACCGCTTTGCGAGGCTCAACCCTGACTCCTCTACCACCACCAATGGCTCCTCGTGGCCTCTGTCTGTTATTCAAAAGGTCATTTAACCTAGGGGTCAGCTGTGTAAGTTCTGAGGTCAGGCAATCCTGTGTTCAAGTCCTAGCTCTTCTCCTTATCAGTGATCTTGGGCAATTCAGTCTCTAAGCTTCCTTATCTTGCAAACTGAAGGCACCAACCTCTCAGAGCTGCTGTGAGGACTGAGAGGTGCAGTGCCCACAGTGCGCCCCCAACAGGTGGCACCTAGTGTTCTGCCTCAGCATTGAGCCAGATCATCCTGTATCTACTTTTTTCCTACACAAAGCCTGTAGGGGGCAGTACTGAGTAGTAGTTCAGTACATCAGGGAACAGATTACCTGCCTTCCAGTCCTCACACTACCTCTAACTTGGGCAAATGCTTAACCTTTATGTGATCCAGTTTCCACATCTGCAAAAAATACATAAAGATGATGACTCTCTATGCTTCTTGGGTTTACACAGATTAGAGAAATGTGTTCACGGGAAGCATTTAGAACAGTGCCTGAAACACGGTAGGCACTCAGTAAATGTAAGTCATTATTACTCTGTGCTCAGATCAGTTGGGCTGCTTGATGTGAGAACGTCCACCAAAGGCAGGTAGACGTCTACCCAGTGCCACACCAGTTGTTCCCAGCAGGCATGCATTCTGATGGTCCTGTGCCCAAGTCACAGCAGTTGCTAAATATTTTGAATATCATCCTTTCCTAAAAGAGAAGGTGCCCCAGGTTTCACACCTGCCTTTGATCATGCTGCTCCCTCCACCGAGAATACTGTCACTCGTCAGAATCCTGCCCCGATGTCAAGACCCACCTCATTTCCTCCACTTTATGAGTTCTTCCCTGCTTCCTAACCAGACACCATCTGCTCTCACCTCTGCACTTTTATACTTTTCCCATGATCTGTGTCAGAGCCGATTTATATTAATTGATTTATGTATGGCTCTGGCCCCCAGCTACACGTTGTACTCTTCCAAGACCAGGTCTCATTTATCTTTTTACTTCCCCAGAGAACCCATCCCAGCACTGAGGATGGTTTATCCAGCGGGCTCGGTTCTGCTCACTGAGAGGTGCGAAGTCCACCACACATCATACTCAGTGGTCAATGAATGTTTATCATATGAATGGATGAGCAAATGCATGAAAGGAAGGAGGAGGGGGAGTGCAATGGGAGGAGTCAGAGCAGCTTGGAGCTTTGCACAAAGCAGCAGAGCAGAGGGGTTGCCACGGTTCCTACCAACCCTGCACGATGTGTTGCAGAGCCCGCTGCTGGCCACCAGCTCTGCGCCCTGCACTCCCCAAGGCACCAGAAGCTGGACACTCCCCCTCAGCCTGCCAGGCAACAGCCCCAGCCCCGCTCTGACAGCAGCTCTGACAGCGATGAAACAACTGAGGAGGAGGAGGAGGGGGGGGGAGGGGAGGACGGAGATGCGTAAGCCCGGCAGTGGCAGAGGCCACGTGTATGACTTGGACACTGGACATGACTTGGCCTCTGAGGAGCAAGCAGAGGATGATCTCGCCACTCCGGGAGGCGGGGCATCTGCATCTGTGGGCACAGGGCACACGGTGTATATGCAAGTGAACTTCAGCCTGCAGGTGAGCCCATTCAATCAGTACACCTTCCCTTCCCCTCCCACTTCCAGGCCCATCTACCATCCAGGGTGCTTAGTCGCTCCAAATGGGGGCTATTATTGGGGAGCAAGAACAGCAGCACATGGGCAGAGAACTGTAGCTTTATCCATGTCCCTCGAAATGAAGGAATTCATCCTTCAGCTCCCATCCTTGGGCCATGAATAAGGGAGGTGCGGGGGAACCAGAGGCTAAGGCAGCTGCTGCCCTCCGTGTGAGAGCAGGGCCAACTGTCCCCTCTCCTCAGGGGTTGAGGGAGGAATTCTGGAACTCTCGCATTTGGTGATCATGGACAGTCTGATGTTGGTCTGTTTACAGGAAAAGACAGCAAATTCTCAGAATAAAGAAGATACAACCACGATCTACTGCTCCATACAGAAACCTCAGAAGGTGAGAACTACTTTCTCTTTCTCCTAAGTCCTGGATTTCCATGGATGAGGGGGGACGCTAATGTTCCACCCACTGTGCACCCCTCCAACACATTCCAAGGTCAACAAAGATGCCTAAACAAATGATCCTGATTTACACGTGTGCAGCCAAAGGCTGAACATTTCTAATGGATTTAATAATATCTTACATTGATTAGTCTTAACACTGACCAAAATGAGAGATTGTCAGCCCAAATATTTTTATGGTGTATGTCTGTTTCCAAATCTATCTCTAACCCTAATCCTAATCAATCCAAAATGATAACTTTCCAAATACTGGAAATCACCCAACAGTCCAATGTCAAGAATTTTGGGGAAATGTGCAATGAGCAATGACACATTCATTTTCTTGTAGTGTTAAAAGAGATTTTAAGGGTAGGATTTACCATGAAATAATAACAACAGAAAAAAAAACTTTTGTATAAAGTATTACAGTTTACCAAACATTAACAAACATTCTCGCCTGATCCTATAAACACCTCTACAAATGTGTCATCACCCACATTTTAAAGCCAAAGATGCTGAGATTCAGAGTTCATTTTGCCTAAGGTCACATAGGTAGTAGTTGAAGTTTCAATATTAAGAACCACAAGGAGTTTTAAAATAATCCTGAATGACCATGACCTGAATCTGACTGTCCACTCCACTTTCCCTTTCCTGAAAATATTGGGTCCATACATACTTTCATTTTCACATGTCCCCAGAATTCCCTCCCTGTAAATGTTCAAACAAGATTTAAAGAGAAAAAGAAAAAGATCTCAAAGTCTTTCTGTGATGTTATTTGTCTGTGACTGATGAATCAATCAGTAGATATTTATTGAGCAGCTTTTGTTTGCCCAGAACTTGGCTGAGTGCCATGGCCATTCAGATATGTTTAAGACACCATCCTTGGGCTTGAAAACTTGTTTTCCTATTTGTCTTTTGGTGGAAGGAGAGTGGAGCTGGTGCAGCCATCTGCAAGGGGAATGGAAATGCCCTGCACGGCTGCTTATTATGTGTGCGATTGCCAGGGGTTTTTCAGTCACCAGAAGTGGGAGAAATCACTGCACTGAGGTAGACAGGAAAGGCTTCATGAAAAAATAATTTGGATTTGACCTGAACAGATGGATGGAATTTGCTCACTCAATACTTGTGTAGATGGGCAGCTCAGTTCAACAATCATCTTCCTCATGTGCCATTTCAGAGCGAGGCCGGATGCTTAGCCTGCTAGGGACTTCACCCTTGGCCTTGAGGCCAAATCTGTTCTGTCCACCCCACTCCCAAAGCTGTTTTCCACTCTCACCTGGCCCCTTGTGTTTGGGCCAATCACGGTCAATCTTAAAGTCATGGACATCAGTCTCTGCGTGGAGTTTCCGAACGGTCATGTGTCATTGGTCTGGTCAGTCCTGCATGGCTCTCACACTACCCTGGGGACTTCAGGTCCTCACAACCACTCTCACCCACAGAGTAAGAGAATTCAGTGCATTTCTTCAGCCAAGGTCTTGGCAGAATTTATCCATTGACTTCAGAATTTTTAGGACCAGGAATTCTGGTTCTGGGTCCCCTAAAGCCATTTTGCCCGCTTGCCCAGGAAACTCTCAAACCTACTTTAATTATGATTTTCTGACACATGTCTCTGCATAATACACGAAGCTTTATGCTATTCCCAGACTAGTGCTGGCACCCAGCCTTCCCTCCTCTCTGTTCTCCAGGGCCTTCCCTGAACACTGAGACAAGGGGTCCTCAGACCCGTTGGAACATGAAGGTCTGATGGTCCGGACCAGTTTAGAACTTAACCTCCACCACCTGAATTATCTCTCTGTAAAGGTTTGTCCTATTTCTCCAGCTAGGGCAGAGATTGGGTTCATAGTAGCTCCTTGAGAGCAAGGCCTTTTATTGTCATTTTTGAATCCCCTCAATTCGCTGCTTTAAACTTCCTTATATCTGGAATACAGACTCTCACCCACTTACCAGGAGCGTCTCTGTAAATGCTCGCCATCAGCTTGGTTGACGGCTCCATTATGACCTGACGTCTATAGGAGGTACCAGTCTTAGCCTCGCCTCACATTCCTCTCTCTCTCCCCCCAGCACAAGCCAAAGGAAACCGGAGCCTTCCAGGCTTTAGTAACCATATTCTTTTGTGTCTTTTGGCCCACAGATAGTGCGACCACCACAACAGAGTGATCCTGAGTCTCCTGAAATCCCTACCTACGAAAATTTCACCTGAAAAGAAGAGCAGGAGAAACAGGGGCAGCTGGACCTTTGCACCATCTTCTAAATCGTTGCTGAAATAAATGCAACACGGACTGGCAGATCTATGTAAACTCTGCCACTGCAGTATTTTCTTTTAAGTAAAAGGAAATAACCTAAGTGTCCATATAGTAGGAGTCTGCTTAAATACCCCGCAGTGTACCCATGCAATAGCAAACCCTGCCAGATTTGTAAAGAAAGGGGAGACTATTCTGTGCTAATAGAGAATGAGCTCTAAGATACATTGTTAAGTGGAAAGAACAAAGTCCAGGACAGTGTGTACCACATGCTACAGGTGGATAAAAAAGAAATGCATATCTAGGTATAAAGATGTTCTGAAAGAAAGTACAAAAAAATGTACCAAGGGCTGCCTCTGGAGAGGGAACTGGGTTTTTTTTTCAGTGTATACTTTTTTGTACTGCTGGATTTTTTAACCGTATGTATGCATTACTCTTCTGGTATACATCTTTAGTAAATATGCTTCCTATATTTACCCAAAAGAATTTCCTTCTTTACTGTCAGGTCTGGATGCAGCCATCTGGATGCAGTCTCTCTCTTCTCCCCTAAACTGTGGCCTCAGCCCTGTCCCCCCACCTGTAAGTTGCATCACCCTTGGCTTATATTCATGACATTCCAGTGTACAATTGTGTGACATGCTCCTTGCAGCCCATGTATGTCCTTTAATATGGTGCTTCTGCTGTCGCGCGCTCCTGCACACAGTCGGTGGAGTTATATGTCTTCTGTGGCCTGCAGAAGACATATACTCCCAGGGGCCAGGCGGTGCTTCATAGACAGCAGGAGCTTGATTGTTGCTTGTTCACTGGCTGGTCATTGCAGGAATGATTATTTTTGTAAGGCATTATTGCAGCATCCCAACAAAGCCACATAATACGATACTGTTGTATGTTATTACACTCCAGAACAGTGCATCTCAAAAGCCCTGGGCCCTTAAGGCCTCTTGCTCCTTAAATAAATCTGGCAAGCTCACGATCTACACAACTCAAATCACATGAAAGGCCAACTGCAGGCAATGGTCAGTGTCTCTGGTGTCCATCCGGACTGCCGCAACGCCATCATTTCCGGCTCCCTCGCTCACGAAATCCCTTGACTCTACAGCTCAGCTCCCATATGCCTCAGGCCTGCCAGACTCCTTTTGCACATATTTTCCTGGTTTTTTTACCCTTGACGTTCTCTCTAGGCTGTGGAATGTCCACACTTGTCTCCAGGAGAAAGCCAGCCTGCCAGCCTCATAGGGATGAGGCGGGGCTTGAGCAAATGCAAGTTGTGGCTGCTTCCCCTTAGCCTGAACGGCCCCAAAAACTGGGCATCCTGGAAATCTGCTGTTCATGGATGAACAAGACAGGGAGACACTGACAGCTCACCGGGAGGCAGACCCCTCTCCAGCAGGAATTAAACAGATATGCATTTATTGATGGACACCAATCAGTGCCCCTTGGCTGCTGTAGAGAGGAAAAGTGCAGAATGCAAAGAAGACATATAAATTGAATTCAGGAAATAAATTTAGATTGCCTCTGAATAACACCACAGTTTTATATTAAATTTGTACATTAAATACCAAGTTCCACGTGGTACTATCGCCTGTTGGGGTGTCTGGGCAGGGCCTCCTTCGGCCATCCCCCGTCCCTTTCCTGGGCTCAACCAGTCACAGCCCTGGTCCCCACAGCCCTGGGGGAGGGTCCAGCCTAAAGACTTGGGGGCCCAGTATACTGTCTGCTTCCCCGCCACCCAGTGTCTGAGGCCTCCCTCCAGCAGGAGCCATGGGGAACGCTCATCAGAACTCAGAACTTACATAGCAGATTGTTCCTAACTGTGAAAAATTTGAAGAAGCCAAAATGGATTTCAGATCATGTGGGTTTTTTTTTGAGAGGGCATATCTCATATTTATTGATCAAATGGTTGTTAACAACAATAAAATTCTGTATAGGGGACTCAATGCACAATCATTAATCAACCCCAAGCCTCCAACCGTCTCCAATCTTCTGAAGCATAACGAACAAGTTCTTACATGGTGAACAAGTTCTTACATAGTGAATAAGTTCTTACAAGACCATGTGTTTTTATAAATCAAACAACATGCTTTAGACAAAGCTGGGCTCACCGCCCCACTCGCAGCGCAGCACCGGCTCAGGGTGGGTTTTCCACGTGGGGATGGGCATGCCTGTGCCGTACACTCCCGCTCCTGCCCGCTCGCCCCTGCGGTCAACAGGCAGAGGTACAGATTTACTGCGGTGGGAGAGGAGGCTCCTTCCTCTGTGTCTGAGTAAAGCCCAGGCTGGCCCCTAGGAGGGCCTGCCAGCCACTCACCGCCCACCCTCGTGGAGTGGGGCTCCTTCTCCTTCTCTGAGCCAGCAGGATCCCTCCTTCCTCTTTGGAAGATGGGCCTGGGCAAGGGAAGGATCTAAATGGGCTCATCCAAATTAGGGAAGACGGGAAATGGGTAATAGACAGAGAACCAGGGGACTGGAATCTTGATGCTAATAACAGCAACACCCGACGTCCTCACAGCACTGGACAGATTCCCAGTGCTTGGACTCTCTGTATAGTCTTTTGTAAACTGTCCAAACCTCTCCATTCTTATCTGGTCTGCCGATTGAGGGAGATTATATCACAGCCTTGCTTTCACAATGGCTGTTAGAAATCATCTTCAAAGCAAAATACAGGCCAAGAACAAACTCCCATGTCCTCTCCAGACTAGGAACCATTCTGTAGACACTCGTGTGGCACCACGCATCGCTCTGATTCCCCAGCCGGGGCCGGGCTGTGAGAGCTGAGGAGGACTGTGACCACTAGGAGTACATGTAAAAGCTCTCCAGCTCCTTGCAGCTCAGCCGCACAGGGTTCTGGGCTCTGGGCTCCCTCCTCCCAACCTGCAGAAGAAAAGGAGAACCTCAGACCCTCCCACTAAGAGGTCCTCACAACAACCCTCATGACCACTATCCCCGTTTTAGATTATAAAAATGAGGCTTTGAGTGGGGAAACAAGGAACCTGGGGTCAACAGCCAGTATGAAGTAAAAGGTTTGATCCAGTTCTTCTGGCTCCAATTCCAGTGTGTTTTTTTTAACCACACCATGCTTCCTCATGACCCCGCAGATAGCCTCGGCCCACATGGTGTCCTCCGCAACCCCAGACTAAACGTGGTTAAATGTGGGACAACAGCCGAAGTGCCAGAAATCCCAGCAGGCACATATCCACCCTCTTCCTGTGACCAGTGGCAGCATCGTTACTGGACAGCAGGGGGAAGTGTGGGTGTAGCAGGAGGCTAATGAATGGGGGTGCTCCTCATGCTTGAATTTCTCTGGGTATAAATGGGAAGTATAATTATACCCACCACACAGCATTTTGTGAGGACTGAATGAGATAATTCACAGGAAGCCACTAGGCAAGCTCCTGTATACATCATTAGCCCCCAGTAAATGTTGAGTCCCTACTTTCCATTCCCTAAAGGCCTGATGGGAATCCATTAGGCTGGTGCAGCCACCACCTTTTTTCATTATCCAACTCAGACCAGCTTAAGATCACCTATACCCCGGGAGGTTCCCAATTACTTGCTAATGAAGAACACCATGTAGATTTCACTTGTCCTCCCTTCTCTGCCCTCCACCCCTCACCCACACACACCCTTGAAAGGTAGATGTCCAGCATGTAGCCCACAGCTGGGGGACCAGCCTGGGGACAGTCCAATTTAAAATCCCAGTAAGAGTCAAACCCCATCACATGGTATGATGTCCTTGGGTTAAACCTCACCCTCCTTGGACTTCAGTTTCTTCATTTCTAAAATGAAGATCTGGATTAGAAGACCTCTAAAATCCCCACCCCTCTGACACTGCGTATGTGACTTTTTCACAAATGTAGGACTTCAGAGGTCTGTCGTGGGCACAAAATCCACTCAGCAACAGACTCTTACCTCGTCATACACAGTGTTGTTGAGGGAAGGCCCGTGGCTCTTCTTCTTGGTTCCAGACTGGAAATTCATAGGACAAAGAGTGCTTAGCTTCACGTTAGTAAATGATGCAAGAGGCCCCAAAAGATTCAGGGCCCAGAAATTTCCTAAGTCCCCCAGCCAGAAGTGCACAGAGCCTCCTACCCCCGGAATAAACAATGGTGTTTATGGTTCCAGAGAAGATACAGTACATACTTGCTTATGACATGATATTTCTGAACCAGCCAGAGTTTAGTATCCCACTCCCACATGCCCCTCCCACCCACACATGCCAGCATACACAGCCATACACAGAGCCTTAGACAAACCTAATTCAAATGCTGCCTCAAACCTTCTATCCCTCCAATGCACACAACCCTAGTGTAAATACTTCTGGTGCACACGTAAGTACCACGCCCAGCCCATACCCTGACGAGGTGAAACCCTGGAATTCAGAAGCACTTCCAGTAAGAAACAGAGTTTTCATAACATAATACCAAAGCACATATTCATGGCACCTGTGACCATCTGTATGTCCATGTACTGTAGCAGGTAATGTAAATATAAATACCTCTCATGGTGGAATTCAAGTTGTTGAATCACTTATTGGAATGAAAAATCTGAAAATCTGTCCGAAACCTCTCCCCAGTTTGATAGAAACACATGATCCCTGACCTGTACGTGCTCAACACTTCCACAGTTTGTCAGATTCCCAGTTTCCCATACTAACATGGTAAGGTTATGGCTTCACTCTGTGACTCCAGCCTTGGGAACGCCATTCAAGGTTGGTCACTATGCGGGGGGGGGGGGGGTGCCATCCTGCCCACCTCCCTCCCACCCAAAGGGTGGGCACCAGCTTACCCAGTTCTGTGGTTCCAGGTACACAAGAGCTGTGAGCCCAGCCTGGAGCAGGATTCCAGGGGACCATGAAGGTTGCCACAAGAGGCCTCCCCAAAGGGTGACTGGCCAGACCGTTTGTCTGGTTCCCTAAAAGTCAACATCCTATCTCCCTAGATCCTGTCTACTCCTCCAGCTCCACGCGCTATGCCCGTCTGGGAAACCTCTCCGATATCTCGCACTGTAGCTTCGGCTGGTCGGCTAAGACTCTATGGTCCCTCTGCACAAAGCACCTCTTTTCTGCCTTGTTTGTTTTCTGCCTCCCACAGAAACTCCTAGAGACTCCTTTAATCCACTATCTTAGTCTCAGAGCTGTTCTTTCTCCAAACGGAACCAGAAGGCATTTCTAGTTGGTCCATTAGCATTTAAATGCAGTCATTTAACACAAGCTGCTCAGATACACCGGTAAACAAAATCCTTGAAAAGTGCTGGTGCGCTCACAGGAGAAACGCGCGCCTGCAGGTGCCCAGGGGTTGGAAACCGACACCTGCATCAATAGCGCCCCCTGGAGGAGCGGACTCACCTTCCGGGAAGGCTGGACTAGTGAATACAGTGTAGTTTCTTGTGATGTGGAAGCAGAAGGCTAATGGAAAGAGAAATAAAATCATTTCAGACGCATAGATCCAGCACAGCTCCAGGGCTCATCTCTCCCATCCCTCCCTGCCAGCCTTGCCCGGACAGAAGAAGACTTAGGTGTTAGTGGAAGGAGCACTGGACTAGTCGGGAGGTCAGGCAACCGAGTGCCGCTCTGCCAGCAGAGAGCCGCTGTTGGTTGGGCCCTGGTTTAGTGCTTACGTCCTGACACTTAGAACGCCCTACACGATAGGAAAGATCATAATCCACCGCATTGTACAGATGAGCAAATAGCCTCAGCCAAGGTGTTCACAGTAGGGCGGTATTTAAACCCCAGGACTTACAGGGCTCCTTCCTCCACCCCTCAATGCCTCCTTCCTTCCCTGGACCTGACCGGGGTGTCCTTGATGGCAGTGCTCCCGGGTCCTCTGGAAAGACACTCCGGAGGAGGAAGCTCATTCTCACTCAAATCTCAGTCCAAGAGGAGCTCTCCCCTGCCATGTATTCAAATTCCTCTTGTTGGAATTCAATGTGACTAAAGCCAGACAACTGGCAGGGATCAACCACTCTTACAGCAGTCAAACAGCTTTAGCCCTCTGTTAGGGAATCGCATTATCTTAAGGCGAACAGGAGGACGCGACACCCAACCTGGGAATTCTGCAGTGGCTCTGAGTAGGTGAGCATCTCCCTCCCCTCCGTCCCCGTCTCCTTCATCTTTCCCCCGCTTTTCCTCTCCACTTCATTGCCTACCCTCCCCTCTTCCCCTCCTTCCTTTCTCTTCTTCCTCCTTTTCTTGATCATTCTCTGAAGCTTATCACCATTCCCCAAGGATTTTCTCAGCCACCAAACTGAAGAAGTTGCTACTTCAGATATGAATTTGTTTTAAGTCATTTTTATCAGAAATTTTTCATCACTGGTCACCCGGTGGGTGGTGTTTCCCTTGAGAAGATGACCCGGTCTGGGTTATCAGTAACGTCATCTTAGCTGTCACTATTAGAGGATGCTTCTCTAACTTGTGGGTGAGTTTCCAGAATCCCAGAATGTTAAAGACAAGGTTGGGGAAGGTGGAGCAGAGACTCAAGCATTTGGTTCAGCTTTGCCACTACCCAGCTAGGTGGCCTCGAGCCCATGAGTTAATCTCTGATCAGTTTTCCCATCTGCAAAGTGGGGTTTGTATTAGACCTACTTCATGAGGCCGTTTTGTGAAATTCATTAAGAAAGGAGGCACAGTTCCGTACTTAATAAATGTTATCATTAAGAAATAATAAGATAAAAGAGAACACGGACCCAGGCTTTCCTGAAAACAGGCACAATAAGGAGTGGAGAGAAAAAGTCCAAGGGCCCCAAGACTCGGAAGCAGCAAGGCGGGAAAAGAGGAGTCCAGGCCCCTGATAAGCTTCCTCCACCTACTGACTTTATCTGGGCCACACCTGCCGCCCAGGCATGGAAGAAAAAAGTGTGTCCACATCAGCCCTTCCAGCTCTGCTCTGCTCCGTCAAGAGACTCCAGAAATACACCGAACTTTTCAAACAACTCAGTTCAGCTGAAGCCAAGCCATCTTCTAGACCCCAGGAGTACTGAGGTTTCAGTCTGCCACTCAAGGGTGTAAGGGCATCAGGAAGCCCCACAGACACGTACGGATGGGTGTGAGAAGCCGGAGTGGTACCTGGGACTGGATCACGGAGTAGACGGTGGCGCCTTCTCCGGGGGAATTCTGCTTCTGCCTCTGCACGAGAAATAATGAAGGGACGTGTGGTGACATGAGCAGACAGCCTGCGCCGAGTGGGGAAAGACAGCACAGAGTCCAGGGAGGGAGGCAGTCACGGGCCACCCCCAGGATGGGGGGGCTGTGGGAAGGGAGACTCCCAGTGGGACAGCGAGAGTCTGGAGCGAGGAACCACCCAGGTGTGAAGGGACAGCACGAGTGGTCCTGCCCACAGGGGCTCCTGTCGCCTTCTTGACTTGGGCAGCTTAGAAACCTGCCTTTACTGGCTACCTTCCTGACTAAACTTACCACATAACCACCAATGATGCGCTGAGCTCTGAGTAGGGCTCTGATCTCAGCCATACCTCAGGACGCTAAAATTCAGAGGCTTCAACCGTTTTAAAGACCAAGCACATTAAAGCTTCCTCTCTAGATCCAGCTTTGTGGCCAGCTCGCCCTCGGCCTCAAGCCAGTCCCCTGGGCAGCCACGGAGCCAGATGGAGCCCCGGACACATGGCCGAAAGCCAGGGGCACACACCCTGCCTGCTTCCCTCTTGCCCCACAGGAAATCGGGGTTCGGGATGGCTCATGCTGTTCGTTCCCTGAGCCCATATTGCAATGTCCGGCCCTGCGGGGAGACCAGCAGTCATGAGACAAGGTACAAGCCTGCTCCCCAGAAGCAGGGAGAGGCCAGGAGGAGCAGAGAAACACCAGCTGTCCTTGGAGGCTACAGAGTCATGGGCATCTGGCAAGAAACAGGGGTTTGTTGTTTTCCTCTTCTGCCCGGACCTGAGGGAAGTGTTTCCAGAAAGGTCTGGGGCCCCAGAATGAGGCCACATGAAGACTGAGATTTAAGCCTTCAAAGGCAACATTGCAGACACTGCAGGGAGAGGCCAGGGAGGGAGGCCGGGGAGGGAGGCCAGGGAGGGAGGAGCCGAATCGGTGGCAGGCCTGAGGCCCCAGGAGGTTTTTTCTGGAGTTATTTTCCTCTGTATTCTCCTTCATGTACCGATCCAAAGTAATCTTCATTCTGTGGGCTTGGGGAGGCCATGGTTAGCGGGTGTTTGGGCATCGGTGGCTGCAGGCAGGTGCTCTTGTTCTCAGCGTGGTCGTAATAGGAGAAGCAGAGCCTTTTCTTGTTTCTCACACCCCGACATTCCGCTGCCGAGGCGAGGAAACAGGCTAGGGGAGCTTGATTCCCGAGGAGCCCAGACCTAAGGGAAGCCGCCTCTCTGCAAGGCCTCCCAGGGCCTCAGGCGCAGAAGGCGGAAGGGCCCCCACCCCGACTCTGGCCCCGCCCACTCAGGCCGAGCCCCGGGAATAAGGGTGGGAAGAGCGCCGTTCCTCTTCCTGCCGGGAGCTCAGCTGGACCCTGTCGATGCCCTGGGCCTGGGCCGCCTGCTGCCCTGCTCGGGGGCGAAGCAGCAGGGCCGCCCTTCCGCTGTCTGCAGTCCACTGCTTTTCCTCGGCCCTGGGGGCCCCACTGAGCTGGCCGCTGCTGCACAGCCGGGCCTGGAGCTTCGCACACCGGCTCATCTGCTTCCTGCTAACCTGGTTATTGTCTCTAGCATCTCAGCCAGACTGAGGCCTCTTCTTCCCAAGACACTGTGAGCACAGAGCAGCGTACATTGTGGCTGGTCAGGCTGGCACCCTCCCCAGCCTGGGCAACGGTCAAGGGGCCCATAAAAGTGAGCCTAGGCTTGCAGGGATGTGGGAATTTGTGGTTGGACACAACACACAAGAAAGTTGGACCCTTCCTGGGGGCTGACCCAGCGGGTAAGGACCCTGGGTGCCATCTGGGGAGGCAGGAGCAGCATGCCCTACGCACTACGCCATGGCCTCTGCTGTGCTTCATCCCTTCCCAACAGGGGCAGCTCTGCACCAAGATGCCCCCTGCCTGCTGCCGTCTCCTTAGCTCCCTTGTTTTCCTCTTTTCCTTCTTGGCCAGAGCTGGGAGATTGATGGAGAAAAGATAGATGGGCAGGCTGAGGATCCTCCTGAGGACAGCTGTCGGGTTCTCTTTGTCCCCTGCTCCTGATGGCCATCCTCCCAAGGGCATCTTCCACACTAACTGAGAGAAACCCCAGCCCCTAGGGTGCCGTACTTGATTTCTCCTGATTTGCGGGTTCTTGACATCTTCATAAATTGTCAGAAGTTCCTCCGGGCTGGTCTCTGTGAGGGGAAAGAAGCACAGCAGAGAGCTGCAGAGACCTCCAGGGGCTTCTGGTCCTGGAGTCCCACCTTCATCCCACATGGCCAAGACCTGGAGAAATGTTCTAGAAAGGAGGCAACTTAGTGCTCTTCCCGGGATACCCAAAGAGCTCATGGCACCCACCACCACGGACACACCTACTCATCAAGCCAGACGGTCCCCCACCAAATCAGCCACCTGCAGGGAAATCTGCACATCGGGGACCAGACTGTGAACCTCCCAGGGCCACCCCAGAAGGCAGGACCGGAAGAAAGGGCTCAGCAGCCACTGCCTCCCCTCCAGACCATGCAGGTGCATCCCAGTGCTCCCCAGGAGAGGCAGGGGCCATGCCCCCAGGTGCATGCCACTGGGGATGTTAAGCAGGCAGCAGCACCTGCTAGGAACCCCACTTACCTGACTTCTCCCTCTTCCTCCTCCGCACACAGAAGCAGGTGAGGGTGCCCAGGAACAGTGAGACTAGGAGAATCACGACCGCCACCAAAAAGGGCAGAAAGCCCAATTCTGAGGGACATGGAAGGCAGGAGGCCTGAACTCTCGCCTTCTCTCTGCTCCCTCCCCACCTGTCTCCCGTAGGAGCTGCCTCAAAACCCACACTCCTCTCCTGGGTGGCTGGGCTCCCCATGCCCTATGCACTCACCTCAAGGTGGTCTCTCTGCCCAATTGGGTGACCTCCCCTGAGTGATGCTAAGAATGTGGATACTAATATCTGACAGGACTTCCTCAATCTCTCTGAGCCTGTGTTCACTTACAAAAATGAGATAATGTTATCTACACATGGGGGTTTAAGTACCTAATTTAACCTATGTTATGTAACAAATGTTACATCCACCAATTTTTTCATTTTTTACTCAACAAACATTTTTTGCACACCGACTATGTGGGAGGCAAGTCTTCCCTTCCACCTTTCTGCTATTCCTGCCTCTGCTGACCTTCCTCTTCTGAACTTCTGCATTTCACATTTGTGACCTGCCTGTAGCCTGACATATAAGCCGGCAAGTCAAGAAGGGAAAGGAATTAAGCATTCCGGGTGCCAGCTGTCTAGGCGCTTTACAGATATTTTCTCATTTTATCTTAACGAGAATTCTGTGAGGTCCTTTATTATTAACATCCCCAGTTTACCCAAGAAAAAAATCGGAGCTCACCGAAGTTAATGAATCTGCCTGAGGTCACAGAGCTAGTGAGAGGTGAAGCCATGGGTGACACTGTTGGCTTCTTTCTCACCCATGAGGACTTAAGTTTCGTTAGCCCTGTTTGGCTGTAAATTCTTCAAGGACGGGAACAACAGTTGTTTTTTTCCCTGTTATGCCCGTGCTGATGACACATTAAATTATTTGTTTACCTAATAAAAACTGGTGTGAACTTAACTCAGGGTAACTCTCAGAATGACCATGAGCAATAAACTCTTCCGGGCAGCCTGGTTTCAGCCTGATGCTCCCACGACACTGTTGTGTCTTGTAGGGGAACCATATCGCCTGCGGGAGTTACCACTCAGGAGGGGAAGCAGGCCTCTATCAGAGTCTCAAAGGAAGAAAATAACGATCAGCAGATGTGGCTGGGCAGTGACTCACTAAGCATTCCAGGAATAATCTTGCATCTCCTAGAAGGAGATTCTTGCTGGGGATAAAATTATTCCTAGACTAAAACAGGCCTGCCTTATAGGAACTGTGTGCCCAGAGGCCAGGGCCACCCCGGGAAAGGGCTGCAGGGCACCGGGGGAGTCAGCCAAGAGATCTCCTGCCCGGGTCTTCTTGCACATGAACCTGGATGCGAGGTCTAACTCCTGCCCCTGTTATAAGCCAAAGTGCTCCACTCACTCTGGTGGCCAGTCAGACAGCCTGGGGTGAGCGTGAGGGTGTTGTCTGCCCAGCTGACAGGGTTGCTGACATTGCAGGTGAATGTGTGCAAGCTGTTGATGTCAATCTGCACTTCCAGTCTGGTGAGGTTCCTCGATGTCCGGATCATCTCACTCCCTCTGTACCAAGCATAACTCACATCACCACCTCTGGAGACCAAGCAGGACAGAGTCACCTGGCACTTCCCCGTGTCCAGGGCCTTCCACTGACCCAGCACGCGGGGCTCCTCGACGTGATCTGGAAGCAGAGATTCTGATCAGACAGGCACTGGATATTCAAGCCCTGTGTGAGTCAGAGGGGCAGGGTGAGCTTTCCTGAGGACTCACCAAATACAGAAACCTGGAACTTGTGCTGTGACACGTGCCCAGATTGATTGGTGAGCTCCAGGAAGTAGAGGCCGCTGTCCTGATGCTGAGCTGCCTCGATGTGAAGAGTTAAGTCCTCGATCGAAAATCTGAGTCTATTGTTGAAATGATTCAAAGTCCGATTTTCGTACTTCATACCCAAAGTATTCTTCCAAGTCAGTATCACATAACACTTTGAATTTGAGGGCCATTGCACCTTCCACTGAACAGAGTATGCTTCTATCCTTACGGTGCTGGAGGGCCGTAAGCAGACAGATGCTCCTGAGAGTCTAACCACATGGTGGGCAGAATCTTGGGATTCTAGAAAAGAGAACCCAGGCTGGAGGTGGCAGAAAGGGTGTCAGGCCCAGTGCAGTAAGTGAACAACAGTGGAAGTTCCTGTGACTATTTTTAGCAGGGAAGCTTTGTGGCATGGCCAGTCGATGCAAGAAATAAACATGTCTGTCTGGGTGGGATGGAGAGGATCAGAGAGAGTTTGGAAAAAAGAATAGGAGATGGGGATAGTTATACAAATAAATCTGTTAAAATGGAGGACACTGAGAGGACAGCAATGGAGAGAGAGGGATTTTTAGGTGTCCATATGCGTTATAAATGCCCTCACTCCCAACCACACCTTCACTCTGGCATTTCCTCAAGAGACTGAGTAAATTATTAAAGAACTTGTAATTACTGTTTGGGGTGGTTCATTCTGCAGCAACAGTAACCTGAAGCCTAGATTTTTAAAAGCATAATTGGACAGCCAAGAAAGGAGAGAGAGATAATTAAAAAGAGATATTGGATAAGAATTTTACAAAATGGACAAAAGCCATTGTAAAATGTGCTACAAATCTGAAGCAAGAGTAAAACAAAACAAAAAATTTATACACATCAAAAAAAATTTATTTTCAAACCAAAAGACAAAGAGAAAAATCTTTCAAAAGGCAGAAGGGAAATATAATTCCTTTCACAAAAGAAACAATTTACAGCTGACATTTCAATATAAAAGATAAAAAACAGGAGACAGTGGGATAATATCTTCAAAGTGCTGAAATAAATAATTGCCAAGCTGGAATTTTACACCAGTGAAACGATATCTCAATAATAAAAATGAAATAAAGGCATTTTTAGAAAAACAAAAATTGAGAGAACTTGTCTCAAATAGAGCTGGAGTAAGGAAAACACCAAGGGATACTCTTCAGTAGAGAAAATAATCCAAGATGGGAACTCAGAGATAAGAACAGATGACGAACAATAGAAACAGTAAATATGTAGTTCCATATGTAAATGAATATTGACTGTTTAAAGATATAAGAATAATGTCTTACAGAGTTAAAATATTGAATTAAAGTAAAAATAAATAAATAAATAAATAAATTTTTTTCAGAAATGGGCAAAGAAAATTAAAATGTCTAGTCCAGAAAGTAACAAAAAGTGCTATTTTATATTCACCTTTGATAAATCAAGAACACATGCTCTAATCTCCAGACTAATCACTAAATGAATAGTGAAATAATATAAAATGGTAAAGTTAAAACATAATGTGAAGAAGAAATAAAGAAATAACTATCATCAATCCAAAAGAAGGAAATAAAGGATAGAAAAAGAAAGATAGAACAGGCAGGGCCATAGAAAGTAAATAGTAATATGGTGGATTTAATTCCAAAAGACAAAAAGTAAAGGGATGGAAAAGATATTACATGGAAATAATAGGGGGAGAAAAACAAGAGTAGCAGTACTTATATCAGGCAAAATTGATTTCAAAACAAAGAAACAAGAGACGAAGAAGGACATTACATAATGATAAAGGGATCAGTCCAACAAGAGGATATAACCATTATAAATATCTATGTACTCAACATAGGAGCACCTAAATATGTAAAACAAATACTAGCAGAATTAAAGGAGGAAATAGATTGCAACACATTCATTTCAGAAGACTTTAACACACCACTCACATCAATAGACAGATCAACCAGACAGAAAATAAATAAGGAAACAGAGGCACTGAACCAAATGGACTTAACAGATACCTTCAGGACACTCCACCCAAAAGCAGCAGGATGCACATTCTTATCAAGTGTACATGGAATGTTCTCCAGAATAGATCACAAGAAGAGCCTCAATAAATTCAAAAATATTGAAATTGTATCAAACATCTTCTCAGACCACAATGGTATAAAACTAGAAATAAATTACACAAAGAAAACAAAGACTTAAAAACACATGGATGCCAAACAACATGCTTTTAAATAATCAATGGATAGATTAAGAAATTAAGACAGAATCAAGCAATACATGGAGACAAATGAAAACAAAAACACAACAACCCAAAATCGGTGGGACACAGCAAAGGCAGTTCTAAGAGGAAAATACATAGCAATACAGGCTTACCTCAAGAAACAAGAACAGTCCCAAATAAACAATCTAAAATCACAATTAAAGAAACTAGAAAAAGAAGAACAAATGAAACCCAAAGTCAGTAGAAGGAGGGACATAATAAAGATCAGAGCAGAAATAAATAAAATAGAGAAGAATAAAACAATAGAAAAAAATCAATGAAACCAGGAGCTGGTCCTTTGAGAAAATAAACAAAATAGATAAACCACTAGCCAGACTTATCAAGAAAAAAAGAAAGTGTACACACATAAACAGTATCAGTAACAAAGAAGGAATATCACAATGGATACTGTAGAAATACAAAGAATTATTAGAGAATACCATGAAAAATTATATGTCAGTAAATTGGACAACTTAGAAGAAATCGACAACTTCCTAGAAAAATACAACCTTCTAAGACTGACCCAGGAAGAAACAGAAAATCTGAAGAGATCAATTGCCAACAATGAAATTAAATCAGTAATCAAAAAACTCCCCCGAAACAAAACTCCAAGTCCAGATGGCTTCACAGCCAAATTCTACCAAACACTTAAAGAAGAGCTAATACCCATTCCTTCTTACAGCATTCCAAAAAGTAGAAGAGGAGAGAATACTTCCAAACTCATTCTATGAGGCCAGCATCACTCTAATACCAAAACCAGACAAAGACACCACAAAAAAAGAAAACTACAAACCAATACCCCTGATGAACATAGATGCAAAAATTCTCAACAAAATATTAGCAAATCAAATCCAAAAATACATCAAAAAGATCATCCATCATAACCAAGTGGGATTTAGTCCAGGGATGCAAGGATGGTACAATATTCTTAAATCCATCAATATCATATAGCACATTAACAAAAAGAAGGATAAAAACCACATGATCATCTCAATAGATGCTGAAAAAGCATTTGACAAAATTCAACATCCATTCATGATAAAAACTCTCAACAAAATGGGTATAGAGGGCAAGTACCTCAACATAATAAAGGCCATCTATGATAAACCCACAGCCAACATCATACTGAAGAGTGAAAAGCTGAAAGCTTTTCCTCTAAGATAAGGAACAAGACAAGAAGACCCACTATCCTCACTCTTATTCAACATAGTACTGGAGATTCTAGCCACGGCAATCAGACAACACAAAGAGAAAAAAGGCATCCAAATTGGTAAGGAAGAAATTAAACTCTCACTATTTGCAGATGACATGATATGATACATAGAAAACCCCAAGAAATCCACCAAAACACTACTAGAACTAATAACTGAATTCAACAAAGTTGCAAGATACAAAATTAATACACAGAAATCTGTTGCATTCCTATATACTAACAACAAACTAGCAGAAAGAGAAATCAGGAAAACAACCCCATTTACAATTGAATCAAAAAGAATAAAATACATAGGAATAAACCTAATCAAGGAGGTAAAAGACCTATACTCTGAAAACTACAAGACGCTCATGAGAAAAATTTAAAAAGACACCAAAAAATGGAAATCTATCCCATGCTCATAGGTAGAAAAAATTAATATTGTCAAAATGGCCACCCCACCCAAGGAAATTTACAGATTCAATGCAATCCCTATCAAAATTATTCAATGAGCTAAAACAAATGGTTCTAAAATTCATATGGAACCACAAAAGACTCCAAATAGCCAAAGAAATCCTGAGAAAGAAGAACAAAGCTGGGGGAATTATGCTCCTTAACCTAAAGCCATACTACAAAGCTACAGTAATCCAATTTGGTACTGGCACAAGCACAGACCTGTTGATCAGTGGAACAGAATAGAGAGCCCAGATATAAACCCACCCATCTATGGTCAATTGACATATGATAAAAGAGCCATGAATAGGAAGTAACAGCCTCTTCAACAACTGGTATTGGCAAAACTGGACAGCTACATGAAAGAGAATGAAACTAGATTGCTGTCTATCTCCATAGGCAAAAGTAAACTCAAAATGAATCAGACCTGAATGTAAGTCATGAAACTATAAAACTCTTAGAAGAAAACAAAGGCAAAAATCTCTTGAATATAAACATGAGCAACTTTTTCCTGAACATATCTCTTTGGGCAAGGGAAACAAAATAAAAAATGAACAAGTGGGACTACATCAAACTAAAAGGCTTCTGTACAGCAAAGGACACTAATCAGCAGAACAAAAAGGCATCCTACAGTTTGGGAGAATATATATGTAAACAACTCATCTGATAAGGCGTTAACATCCAAAATATATAAAGAACTCATACACTTCAACACCCTAAAAGCAAAATAACCCGATCAAGAAATGGGCAGAGGACCTGAACAGACACTTCTCCAAAGAAGAAATACACATGGCCAACAGGCACATGAAAAGACACTCCACATTGCTAATCCTCAGGGAAATGCAAATTAAAACCACAATGAGATATCACGTCACACCAGTTAGGAAGGCCACTATCCAAAAGACAAGAAATAACAAATTCTGGTGAGGATGTGGAGAAATGAGAACCCTCCTACACTGTTGGTGGGACTGAAAATTGGTACGACTGCTGTGGAAAGCAGTATGGAGGTTCCTCAAAAAACTAAAAATAGAAATACCATTTGACCCTGGAATTCCACTCCTAGGAATTTATCTGAAGAAAATAAAATCCCTGATTTGAAAAGATATATGCACCACTATGTTTATCGCCACACTGTTTGCAATAGCCAAGATGTGGAAGCAACCTAAGTGTCCATCAGCAGATGAATGGGTAAAGAAGAGGTGGTACCTATACACAATGGAATATTATTCAGCCATAAGAAGAAAACAAATCCTACCTACCATTTGCAACAACATTGATGGAGCTAGAGGGTATTATGCTCAGTGAAATAAGCCAGGGGGGAAAGACAAGTACCAAATGATTTCACTCATTGTGGAGTATAACTATAAAGCAAAACTGAAGGAACAAAACAGCAGCAGACTCACAGACTCCAAGAGGGTACTAGTGGTTACCAAAAGGAAGGGGTTGGGGAGGATGGGTGGATGGAGGGAGCAGGGAATTAAGGGGTATTATAATTAGCCCACATAATATAGGAGGGGCACGTGGAAGGCAATATAGCACAGGGAAGACAAATAGTGACTCTATAGCATCTTACTACACTGATAGACAATGACTGCAATGGGGTGGAGGGGGGACTTGATAATATGGGTGAATGTTGTAACCACAATGTTACTCATGTGAAACCTTCAAAAGGTATCTTAATAAAAATAAAATAAAATAAGGAAAAGAGATCTTGCCATTTACAGCAACATGGATGGATCTAGAAGATATAATGCTCAGTGAAATAAGCCAGGTGTAGAAAGACAAATACCATATGATTTCACTTATTTGTGGAATACAAAAACAAAGCAAAACATAAGGAATGAAACAGCATTAGACTCATAGACACTGAGAAGTGACTGGTTACCATGGGGGAGGGGAGTGGGCAGAGGCAGGAGGGCAAGGGGGAGGGGGACTGCTGAACCACTGTGATGAACATTTGATAAAAAAAAAAAGTCAAAAAGTCAAAGTGGAAACTTACAAAAATAACATTCAGTTATTGTACTTTCCAGGTCCAGAATTTCTTTTTTATATGTGGTTCTTTTTTATAATTTATACCAGTTTATTAATGTTCTCTATTTGTTGAGACATTCGCCTGGCTTCCTTTAGATCTTTGTCTATAGTTTCCTTTAGCCTTGAGCATATTTAAGACAGTTGATTTAAAGTTTTGGTCTAGTAAACCCAATGTCTGCTTCTTCAGCGGCAGTTTCTCCATTAATTTATTTTTCCCTCTGTAAGTAGGCCACACTTTATTTTCTTAATATATAGTTTGTTAGTCTTTTGCTTAGGATTTTTGCACCCATGTTTTTGAGCAGCCCCTTTAATTTTAAGACATAAATGCAGGTTTTGGTGTCACGGTTATTTTAACCTAATAAAGAACATTTGGAGGTATAATCTGTTTCTATCTCTAAAAGCATTGGAGTAAGATTGTGTAAGATTTCTCTTTAAATATTTGGTAGAATCAATCAGTGAAGTCAACTGGGTATGGAGTTTACTTTGTGAGAAGGCTTTTCAGTATAGATTCAATTTACTAAATAGTATATTTAAAAAGAAATAAAACCCTTAGAAATTCCTAAGGTAAGAGAACTGATATGATCTTTTGTTCTACTGAGGTGACCCTCAGTGACTCCTGGCTGGGGGCTGGCCACCAGAAAGTCCAAGGCATGATTAGAAGTTTGGGATTTTCAGCACTGTCACCCATCCTCCCAAGAGGGGAGAGGCACTGGAAATGGACTTAATGATGGATCGTGCCTACATGACGAGGCCTCCATAAAATCCCAAAAGTACAGGGTTTGGAGAGCTTCCAAGTGGTTGAACACACCCCTCTGGAGGGCAACATGCCCCAGCTCTAGGAGGACAGATGCTCCTGAGCCAGGGACCCCCCAGACCTAACCCTATGCCCTTCACCTGGTTGCTCATCTGTATCCTTCATCATATCCTTTAACAAACTGGTAAACGTAAGTGTGTCTCTGAGTTCTGTGAGATGCTTCAGCACATTAGTAGCACCTGAGGAGGGGGTCGTAGGAGGGGGTTTATAGCTAATTGGTCAGAGGTACAGGTGACAATCTAGGCATTTGATTGGCACCTGAAGAATGAGAGTCAGGGGGGCAGTTGGGATAGGGGGGCACAGTCTTGGGGGACTGAGCCCTTAACCTGTGGGATCCGTTGCTATCTCTGGGCAGATAGTGTCAGCATTGAGTTAAACTGTAGATGCAGCTGGTGTTAAACAGTATTGCTTGGTGTGGAGGAAAAGCCCACACATTCGGTGACCAGAAGCGACAGAAGTAAGGTGTTCTGTGTGAGTAGGAGAGGAGGCCATAGGAAAGAAACACAGAAGAGGGGACAACTGGGAATTTTCCCAACACAGTTTAAATGTGAGGAAAATGATCTAAAGGCAGAAAGGGGGTAGTTGAAGAAAGATCAGAGATGTCACTGTGGGCCTAGTGGCCCTGGACAGACTCCCGGATGAAGCAGTGAGGTCCAGAGCACATGAGGAAGGACTGGCGATGAAAGGAGGCGAGCACCCCGGCACGGATCAGAGGCAAATGTGCTCGCATGTGGGGTGTATGAGGGGGCTGACCTTGGGGAATCCCTTCCCGGTGTCTCCGAGACTGGGGAGTTTTCGGCAGAGTTGGTGGGGTCCCTAACTGGTGTCTCTGTTCCCTTGGAGAAGGAGGGTGCAGGCTGACAGAGGCCACAATGGTGGAACAAGACCTTGAAGAAATGGTGAAGGTGTGGAATCACCTCTGGGGAATGGGAGAAGCCGTGCATCAGACACAGGCTTCCCAGGCCCCTGGGGGCCCTGCTGAGAGTGCCGGCTCTGAATCTGTAGTTGCTCTTCGTTGTTGAATTTTCTTGGGCAACCCTCATCTGTGTGGGGTGGGAGGAGGAGGCTGGTGGGAGTGAAGCTGGCCAAGGAGGGGTCAGGGCAGGGGCGAGGCTGTGGGGTAGACACGGTGGAGAGGTGAGCAGGCGTTGTGACCATATAGGAAGACCACAGCCCGGTCCTGGCGGGCATGCATTGCCACATGGAGAGACAAGAAATGCCAGGATGCAAAGCTAGTTCAACACAGTTCTGACATGCTCGGAGAGAGCTGGAGGAGGCCCTGACAAAGAGCTCTGGATGGTTCAAAGACGAGTACCCACAACAGGTTTCGGTGGTCAGGGGAGGCCCCAGGGCCGCTGCCTCTACTGCCTCTGCTGCTCAGCGGCTTTGGGGCCCCTCTTCCAGTGTTTAACGACAAACAGGGTAAATGGATAATTCTGCAGAGAGAGGGCAGGGGGCAGGAGATCAAGTCCACTGCCTCCCCAGGAAGAAATGGCAGCCAGCATGCAGGGTGCTCAGGGAGACCATCTGACCATGCACTGAGTTCCACTCAGACCCGAGCTTGTGTGCATAGCCACGGTGTCCGCAGTGAGCCCAGCCTCCTCGGACCTGGGCCCGCGGGTGGAGGAGGGGGAGGCCTGTGTGCCCAGGAGGTGGGGCAGGGGAAGGTCTCAGAGCAGCACCACTTCCTCCGGCCAGCAAAAGGATGTTGAGGTTTTTCTCAGCTTGGGGCTGTGCCACTAGGCTTCGGGTGCCAGCAGGAGGAACGGCTGCTGGGGACTGCGCACAGAGAGCACCTTGAGACCTCGGAAGCGCCGGGGCAGGGTCAGCCCTGCCGAAGGCAGCGTCTCAAAGTAGAAGGAGGCCGCTGCATGCCCACCTCCCACTTCATCTCCTCTCCTCCTCCCAGCTTGGCCCACCCATGCAGATTTCATACTGACCATACTGACTCCTCAGAAAGTGCACCCCCTTACCTCTGTCAGACTTACCCAGCCCACGTCCCACTGCTTGTACCGGTAAACAGAAGCATCTCATCCCCAACACCATCTTTCTCCGAGATGACAAGTGATTTGCTTTTCATGTTCTCCCTGCTTCTGTTCAGGCTGTTCCCTCTGCTCTTGTCCTACCTTATCCCTGTCTTCTGAACTCTTGCTCATCCTTCAAGGCTGCATCCCACTGTCCCTACCTAGAAGGAGCTCCCGTCTATGCTGAATGTACCTTGCCTGCCAGTGACACGGCATTTTCTGTCTTCCCTTATCACTGTGATTGTACAGGGCTATTTTCCTCTATCTGTCTGAAAGATTCTTAAGGATTGAATCAACCTCTGTTTCATGTTTCCCTCACAAAATCTTGCATTTCTGGAAACACAGTAGAGCTTACCGAAACATTCAATCGATTAATTAATTAGTTAAATTCAAGAATGCACCTCAGTTAACTCCCAGAATAACTCTAATATAGAAATATGCAGAATGCGTAGGGAAGCCACAGAAATGTGGGTCCCTCCACTTCGGTCTTAACCTTCCAGGCTCCACACCCTTGCACTTTTGTTCCCCATTGTCAGGCCCTCAGAACAAAAAAGCACGGAGCTCTCTCATGCACTGCTTGCTCTGTCCACTCTGGAAACCAGTTTGTCAGCAGCTGCTAATTAATTAATCAATTAGCAGATTGATAATTAATTAATCAACAAAGAATTGCTGAATAGTCTCTCATCTTGACCCTGATTACAAAACTAAGTGAAATATATACCCTGACTCTGAAGTGCTGAAAAACATGAGTTTTGATTTGGGGGGACTTGTTAAAACTTGACACTCTAAGCAGTTTATATTCTCTCATC
Source organism: Manis javanica (assembly GCF_040802235.1). Classification (NCBI taxonomy): domain Eukaryota; kingdom Metazoa; phylum Chordata; class Mammalia; order Pholidota; family Manidae; genus Manis; species Manis javanica. The sequence goes on along the minus strand of NC_133169.1, from coordinate 6,862,242 downwards.
TAAATCTTACATATCTCTACAAAACAGACACCACAGTTGACATCATTTTATGGATGAAAAACTGAGAAACCAGAGGTTAGTTAACTTCCTCAAGACTGTGTGGTAGCCCGCGGTTTGAAATCTACATAGAAGTCACTCTAGGGATAGCTGAGCCATCGTCTTCATGAACAAACCTATGAGGTACATACACATACTCCATGATTCTACCCCTACAGGGGCACCCAACAGACATGCAGAAACAAAAAGCATGTACAAAAGGCTCACAGCAGCATTATTACAATAGGAGGGGAAAAAAACGACCTGGAAAAACCCCAAAGGTTCTCAATAGAAAGAATGGATGAATAAATCTATATACTGTGAAATACTATACAGCCATGAAAACAATCAACTCCAAGGAACAACCTGGATAATTTCATCAGATGTTGAGCAGAAGAAGCCCAACACAGAGCACATACCATATGATTCCATTTACATCCAGGTGAAACTAACCCATGATGTTGGAAGTCAGAACAGTTGCATTTGCAGAAAAGGGAAGAGGTAAGAGATGGGAGAAAACTTGTGGTAGATAGAAGGGCATGTTCACTTAACAACAACTCGTTGAGATGGACCTTGATAATTTTGTGTACTTTTCTGTACTTGGGTCACACTTTCATGTGAAGGTCTGTTCACGAAGATGACGGCCCAGCTATCCCTAGAATGACTTCTACAGAACTGGTTCCCTCCAGGAAGGTGCTGCAGACCCGAGATCTCTGGCCGGTGCCCACTACTTCACCATTCACACTTTGTTTGAGGGAGGTACAGTGCGGAGGAGAGGAGCAAAAATCACTCCAGCCTTCTTAGAACTTGCCTGGATCCCAGCCAGAGCAATTGCCATCAGAGGCTTCTCCCTGAGAAGTGAAAGTTCAGCATAATCTATACAGCCAGCAACCCTCAGAACTACTCCACTGGATGCTGCCCCTGCCCTTTCTCGTCCAGCACATCTCACCCCTGGCCCCACAGCATTCCCAGCCTCCAGCGTGTTCCTTGGGGTTTTTTGCAGAAGGCACAGCCAAAGCCCGAAGTTAGGGTCCACAGCGAACTTCAGGGCTGAGGCCCACTTCTGTGGGCAGTGATTTGAAGGTTCCTGCTCCCCAACACATCTGACCGCAAAACCATCCCAATCTCCTGCTTAGAGATAATAATTCATTTAATCATTCAGATAACATGTTTTGAGCACCTACTACGTTGGGCACCCTGTTGTTCACGGATCACAGATGTGATTATATATTGATTCATGTGATAGACATAGGCTCCCTGATTGAAGGAGCTGTGTGCTTGTTCACCACCAAATCCCCAGCCCAAGGCCCAGTTCAGAGCTGCTCAGAACATACACTGGAAGGGTGGGAATAGAGAGGATGATGTTTTTGTGAAGACAATTAGAATATTTTACAAGATGATGCAACAATATGATTGAATGTCTTAAATATGTGTTCCTTTAAGTTAAAAATGTTGATGTCTCCCTAATGTCATGGTTAGGATGATGAGAAATTCTCAGGAAAGGGTACCAATGTTAAAGCTTTATCATCTTACCAAGGATTCTCTAAATCTCTTTCCATTGAATTAATTAATCAACAAAGAATTGCTGAATAGTCTCTCATCTTGACCTTGATTACAAAACTAAGCGAAATATATACCCTGACTCTGAAGTGCTGAAAAACATGAGTTTTGATTTGGGGGGGCTTGTTAAAACTTGACACTTTTCTAAGCAGTTTATATACTCTCATCTAAACCTTATATATCTCTACAAAACAGACACCACAGTTGACATCATTTTATGGATGAAAAACCGAGAAATTAGAGGTTAGTTAACTTCCCCAAGACCATGTGGTAGCCCGCGGTTTGAAATCTACAACTTCTCCCACTGAAACTCGCTGGTAGACAAATAAATGCTCTCTTTATTCCATGGATTATTTAAAGTCCTCATTCATTCATTCATTCAATTTTTATTGAGGGTCATTTGTTCTAGATCCTGAAGATACAGCAGTGAAGAAAACTGGAAAAATCCCTGGCCCCAGGAATCTATCATTCTAGTGAAGTAAGAGGAGCCTGGGAGACAGAAAATAAAACTAATAAGTAAACAGTATAGTATGTAAAAAAGAAAATTAAATAGAGGATCTAAGGAGATGCAGGGTGGCCAGATTGACATTTTTAGTGAGAACAACATCACTGAGAAGGCGGTATTTAAGCAGAATCCTGAGGAGTTGAGGGAACAAGCCATCTGGCGAGGAGCGGAGCAGCATTCAGGGTGGGAAGACTGAGTGCAAAGCCCTGAAGCGGAACGTGCCCGAGGGCTATGTCGATGTGGCTGAAGGACAGTGAGCAAGAGGAGAGATGGAAGGGAGGTGGTCAGGAGGCCCGACCACGCAGGCCGTGGTAACATGGACATGGGACGCCAGGCGCCTTTGGAAGACTTCTGCAAAGCTCAAGAGTGCTATGAGCTTCTTACATATGTATTATTCATATTACAAAGTTTTTGAAAAGATGTTACACTGTCATCATGTCTCTTGATGGGATGCCCCAAGAAAGACACATCATTTCTGTGGTTCGCCTGACAAAAATGTGTGACCTGAATCATACGGGGGAACAGCCCACAAGCCCAGATTAAGGAGCACTCCACAAAACAACTGACTTGTACCCCAAAAATGCCAGTGTCATGAAAGACGAAGAAAGAATGGGGATAGTTGTATATTACAGATGCCCTAGGAGACACAACGACTGAATGCAACACGCAATCCTGACTGGGCGGAAATGCCATAAAGCACAACTGGGACAATTGATAACATTAGAATATGGACTATATATTGGACTGTATCAATGTTAAATTTACCAAATTTGATTGATAGACTATGATGTGATATGGGAATGTCCTTCTTAGAAGACATATTCTAAAATACATAGGAGCCAAGGGGCATGATCTCTGCAACTTACTGTCAAACGGTTCAGCAAAAATTATCATTATGAATACATTTATATGCACATACATATACATGGAGAGAAAGCAAATGTGTTAAGCTGTTAACAACTGGTGGATCGCGATAAAGGAAAGACAAGAGTTCTCCATACTATGCTTGCAACTTCTCTACAACTCTGAAATTATTTCAGACTAAACAGTTTAAAAATGGAAACAGATAAGCCAGCCATTTCACTCAGCTTACAGCAGGCCTGCTCCACAGACACAGGGCGGAGCAAGGCGCAAGGTAACTTCCCTGAGACCCGGGCCCATCCCTCTCGGTGCCCAGCTTCCCCAGCATGGCTGCAGCATGGCCAGGCCCAGAGAGAATGCTGAAGCCCTGGGTGCTGGGGTGGAGGGGGTGCCGCCCTCCTGTCACCCTGCCTCAGGATCTGAGCCTCAGCCTCACCTTCTGTCACTCTCATCCCCAAAGCCAGGCACCAAATCTGTCAGCCTGACCTCAGCTTTCTGAGATGCTGTCTGCTCCTTAGACCACATTCCATCTCGGCTCTCTCCCTGGGACCCTGGGTCCCTGGGTCCCGGGCCCCAGATGGCTCTCTCTGCTCCCTGTTCCACCCCCTGCTCTGCCACCCTCCGCCTGAGTTCGCTACAAATGCTGAGGCCACGGGGCCTCGGTTGCATCTTCTTGAAGGACTCAGGAGGGCCCAGGGGCTCCGCCACTGAGCCATGTAAGAGGGACGGTGGCTCCCAACAGGCCCTGGACAAGTGTGACCCGAAACCTCAGTTCCTCCCTTTGCACCCAGAGCGTGCCCTCCTCTCGCTCCACACCAACCACAGCCATCTGCAAAGAGCCACTGACCTAAAATGCAGGCTCCATGCCTCCAAGCACCCTAGACTCCAGGGTTAGAGAAAGAGGGGGCACAGCCTTCAGGAGAGAGCCCCCAAGTAAACATTAGGTGGCTCAGTGCCCAGCTGACGGTTCTCATTTGCTGTGCAGCTTCCTAATACCGGCCCCTTCGCCCCACTTCCCCAGCCCCTGCCCCAAGCCAGCATCTCCCCAGTAACGCTCAGACTCCCCTGGCCTCTGGGCTGCCAGAAGGATGAGGGAGCAGGCCTGGCGGGGAAAGCCTCTGTCCTGGGCAGTGGCCCCACCCTCCCGCAGCCTCGGCAACTCAGCTTGTGGCCACAAGGAACAGTTTGCCGATCTCTGAACTCCAAAATCACCCAACTTCCCTGAGAAACCCAAGCCCGGGGACCACTTCTCTCTGCTGGTAATCACACCCGATTAGAGGATATTTCCTTTGTCCTGACAGCTGGCAGGGAGGAGACTCTCTCCCCACTTTACAGAAAGGTCAGTGAAGGCCAGTGGAAAGGAATCTCCTTGCCCTCGGCTGCCCGGACTGCTGACGGCACGGCCAGATGCAGTGCACAAGGCTGTCCCAACCCCCCGTCAGCCTGTCCTGGGTGGCCTAGCCTGCCCAGAGCGTCAGGAGTGCAGGGACAATGCAGGTGGCACAACCCAGAGCCTCTGGGCCCTGATCTCCCCTAGTCCATTCCAGCCCCCACCCCCGCCAGGCTGGGCCTCCTTACCTTGGCCCCAATGCCCCTGGAGGAGCAGCAGGAGCGTGAGGGCAAGAGCCGGCCCCAGCATCCCCAGGGGCAGCGGGCTCAGGCCGGCGGCACCCCCCCACCAGCTGCTGTGCCGTGCACAGGCTCCGCAGCGCCAGGCAGCAGGAGGGCGACGGGGAGCAGAACTGCCGCGCTGGCTGGCTGGCCGCAGTTTCCTCAACTGGGGGCTTTCTCATCAGCTGAGAGTAACAAGGCCGTTCAGAAAGCCCCAGTCCCTGGACCTGGGCTGACAGTTCCCACAAGCTGAACTTGCAGTTTGCCTCAAGTGGGCGGGTGCTCGGGGTTCACAGTGAGTCACAAAACCAGCTTCAAAACAGAGTCCATCTCTCTGCCCCGGGCTGGCAGATGCCCAAGATAGTTCTCCGTCCTCTCCATCCTACTGGCGATACGGAAAAACCTACATGGGGACCAACAGTCATTATCCTAGACTGTCCCATCCCAACAGACATTGTGAAGGTGGAAGGGAGAGGGTTGGGGCAGGTGTGGGATGAGAGGCACAACCCTCGATTAGGGGCTGAAATGTTGAAAGAGAGGAGTGAGGGGCACTCGAGAAATCTCACAGAACCGGGCATTTCTGCAAAGTGACAGCCAAGTCGAAGCACATATGCAGTGTTTTCCTAAGCATCTGCTTTTGCTCCGGTTTTCTATCTGTGCCTCTGTATTCGCCCCTCCCTCTTTTTGTACTTTCTTGTAGCTCTCCCTCTCTCTTCCCCTGCCTTTTCCCACCCAGATGGGATGCAGACCCACTTTTGCTGTCCCCCCTCACACTTCAATTCCACCCTCCAGAAAGTCCAGGCGGCCTCGGGCCTCCTCGCGCCCCCCTGGAAGGAAGAGGCAGGGCAGTCACCCTGCACCACCCCACCCTCCACCCCCACGCCGCCCCACCCTGTCCCTCTGCTCAGGGGCCACTCCGCAGGGTTCCACACCTCGTTCTTCTGCTTCCCGCTTAGCAGCCAGTGCTTTCAGTTCCCCTCCAGTCAGCCCTTCTCTTTTTCCACCGTCTGATCCTTTTCCAGTCACCCTGTCTGAGGCTGGGCTGAGGGGCCGCCGACTCAGCCTGGCTGCCCAGTGGTGTTCTGGGCAAAGCAGTGGGGCTGGAGACAAAGTCTCAGATTTGAATTCTCATACAGCAATTTTCGACCTTTGTGATCCTGGCCAAGTTACTTCCTCAGGCTGTTGCGGCAACAATACTGACACCTGCTTCTCAGGAGGTAGTTTTCAGAACCAAATTACAAACTGCACCCAAGAGGATGCATGTAAAAAATTCCAGACAGAGGTGAGGTTTCATCTTGTTTTTTTAAATGCAGCCCTGCGTGGCTTTTTCCAGTCGGTCTAATGGAACTGAATGTCCATTAGTCACTGTCTCTGAACATCCTGTCCCGTGTAATGACCACTACGGGTTCACCATGCACCGCTCCCTGACCTGTCAGAATTTTGGAGCCCCACATTCTCGGGCTTCTCCCCAGATGGTTGTCCTCCCAGCTGTTATCCTTAGAACTCTGCAGGATGTCAGTAATGGCGTGGTCGCAGTCCCAATACTTAGCGTTATAGTCACCACTTGTCAGGCTGGGTGGCAGGTAATGATGAGGCCCAGGGAGAGTGTGAAAGGCCGGGCCCTGCCGTCTAAGAAAAAGGTTGGAGCCTGCAGGGAAGGAAACCAGAGGGAAGGGAGTATGTTGAGCTGAAAGGTGGTGAGGGAAGGAAAGGCAGGAAGAAGCCTTATGACTCCAGGGGAGAACGGAGCCGGGGTTTGTACTGGATGTGGGACCATGGAGCAAGGCCTTCTGGGGCTTAGAGAAAGATCAAGTGTTTACCTGGACTGTTATGGGAAAAGATACAAATTAAAAAACTAAGTCCTCATCACACACAGACAGAGATTCCACGTTAATCATCTTAATGCTCACAACAACTTTGAAAGATAAGTACCATTAATATCCCCACTTGTCAGATGAGAAAACAGAGTTTCAGGTAGAGCTCAGATTTGAACCCTGGAGGGAGTTCAAAGCCTAAGCACTGAATCATTAACTATGCAAACAACTGACCACATCAAAGGAATTTCTTGAAAATAAGAACTTTTATATATTCCTACTGAGAGAGGCAGGAGAAAGGAAGGGGAAAATAGAAGCCAGAGCTCTGGAGGGGTCGGGTCCATCATTTTGCAGGCTTCTGGAGGGGCTTCCTAAATGCAATGGACCTGTGGCGTTAATAATGAAGAGCAATGACTCCTGCTGCTCAAAGTCCTGTCTCTCAGCTTTGCTGAGAATCTCCACCAGAACCATGGAAAATGCCTTGGGGCCTGTGGAGACAATGCAAGAAACTCAGACGCTGGGATGTCAGCAAAGCTGGTGGGTGTTCCAGGCTCGTTTCCTGAGGCCCCAGCTCCGTAAACAGGATGCCAGGCTGAGATGCAAAATGAAACCATCCCATGGGCATCAAGGAGATCCAGCAATACTACTCCCAGTGAGCACTTCAGGAGCTCCAGGTCCAGGAGGCAGCTGGACCATAAATCATCTCCTGAAACTCCATGTCCATGAGTGATTAAAAAAAAAAAAAAACAATGTATCTTTGATCAGCAAATGTCTGAGTAATCTGTGAACATCCTTGCCTGCCTACAGGGTCATCCTGGAGAATGTCAAGGAAGCATCAGCAAGTGTGTTCAAGGACCACCAACGATCAGCCAATGAGGTGGGAAATTCTGCTCTGGGACATCAGGAAAAAAGAAAAGATTCTCATTTGAAACTGAATGAGGAAAATAAAGCAGTAGACACTAAATGACAATTCACTGCCTTTATTTCCCAACAATCTGGATGTTGTCTGAGTTCCTGTTGGCATGAAACTATGACCAGGCTTTTAAGAAGCACAGCCATTATCCTAGTCTTGTGTGTCTCTTTTTCAGAAAGGCGAAAAAAATTGTTTCCCCTCCTATGTGTATTTATCTCCCTTGGGCTTTCACTTTTCAGAAGAGAATCAGCCAGTGATTGCTTATTCACTGGCTGTGATAACTTTTGGGTTGAGGCTAAATGGGAGGAATATCATACATAAGGAAGATGGGAATATTTAATTACCTTGCAGTTAGTTGCATAAGGCAGTTCACTGATGCATTTCTCCTGTGGTTTGGGAAAACTCTGTCATTCATTTCCCATGTAGAAACATCCCCAAAGGAAACATTCCCTTAAGGAAACCTTTTAAAATAATACACAAAACAACAAATAACCTGGGGAACCCACAACTGAGCTAAAGGACCCAGGGGCCAGAATGTGCATCAACTCTCACCTCGGACTTCCTCCACAGTAAGGACCTGGCTATTCGAACTGCAGCCTGCAGAAACAGCTCCCACATGGTGGAGAATTGGGGGCCATCTCCCTGACACTAATATCATGGTCTGGGGAGGGGGAACCAATCTCTGCTTTCCTGCTCCGGAACAAGATGTTTCTACATGGGAAATGAATGGGGTTTTCCCAAATCGCAGGAGAAATGCATCAATGAACTGCCTTATGCAATTGCAAGATAATCAAATATAAATTTGTCTTATACATTAGTAGCTTTTAATATAGAGAGTATAAATCTGAATCTGATCTACTATCAAATTATATACGGAGATTTTTATATTTGACATATTAATACATCAGTGTTTTGTCAAGAAGAAAAAGAAAACATAGTGACTTCTAGGTGCCCTGCCACCTGGTTTGTGGGTTATACCTAATTTGTAAATTATAAATATAGAAGATCAAAATTGAGGCTTTAAGTGATAAGGTAATTTGGTACATCTAAAAATACGTGCACTTGATCCACGTTTGGCAGTGTAATCAGAAACTTTAAACCAAGTTAACTTACAGTTTGAATGATGTGAAAGTTCTCAACTGACCACAGATGAAATCATTTTGACATGGAGAAACTTCATTCCGGAGGATTTTATCCCATCCCACACCGCTGTCTGTCCGTCACGTATAACCCACATCGGTGCTGGAGTTGCCCTGATTCTGTGTGCAGCGTATCGACCGCACAGTTGCACGTGCCCGCATACCTACTCAGTAGACCACAGAAGATGAAGAGCCTAGATTGGATTTCCTCTTCCCCTCAGAGTTCTCCTTCTCCTTCCCCCTTCTCTGCCCACTCCCACTCCCTACAGGACGTTCTTCAAGCAAACTCTCTGAGTCCTTCTGGCAGCCCCCTGCCCGGCTGCCTCCTTCCCATATCCGTGTGCTTCCCCCTTGGGAGGAAGAGGCTTGGGGAGGCACAAGCTTTGACCTCCCCTTGCTCCACTCTTTTCCCTGAGATGTCTTTCCTGTCCCCCATCCCAGCCAGTACGATTCAGCACAAACACAGGCAGTCAGATACATCATTAAACGTCTCTAAGTACACCAGCTTCACTCTTCACTAATGCTTTCGAAGCGAACTTTCAGATTTTAAGTCCTTCACAGAGACTTCTGTGGTCCTGTGTTTTCATTCTAATAACTCTTCCAGGCCTATGTCAAAGGCCAGCTTCTGGGTCTTGGACCCAGAAATTGTACTCCCATTCCCTCCCTCAAGTCTGGAAAAATACCATTTTATTTTTCACGTCTAGCCCCTTTATCATTTTTTAAATGCGCTGGCTACTCCTGCCCTGCTCTCCCTTTTGCTCTTGGTTCGTCAGATCTTTAAAATGTTGTCTTTGGGGGATCCCTCCTACACTGTTGGTGGAAATGTAAATTGGTGCAGCCACTATGGCAAGCAGTATGGAGGTTTCTTAAAACACTGAAAATAGATTTCTAAAACAAAACTAGTTTTCTCAAAAAACTAAATACCTATGATCCAGCAATTCTACTCTGGGAATTTATCTGAAGAAAAAAATAAATAAATAACCTGAAAAGATATATGCACTCTTATATTTATCATAACATAAATTACAATAGCCAAAATATGGAAGCATCCTAAATGTTGACCCAGAGATGAATGGATCTGGAAGACAAGGAATATACATACATACAATGGAATATTACTCAGTCATAAAGAAAATGAAATCTTGCTGATTGCAGCAATGGGCCTAGAGGGTATTATGCTGAGTGAAATAAGCCAGAGAAAGACAAATGCCACGTGATTGCACTTACAGTGGATTCTAAAAAACAAAACAAAAAACAGAAATAGACTCAGACACAGAACTCAGTGGTGGTTACCTTAGAGGAGAGGGGTGAAGGGATGGGTACAACTGGTGAAGGCGAAAAATATCAGTGAGAATCTTCGCTATCTTGATCTGCAATGGTTACATACATGTATACACAGGTCAAAATTCATCAAGCTACACACTAAGATTAGTGCATTTTACTATATGTACATCAATAAAAAAATAAAAAATAATTGCTTTTTTCCTGGTTACAGTCCAGTTGCAGATTCTACATGCACATTATTTTTCTTAGCATGAAAGCTCTTGTCTTATGTACTTTTACATACATATACACACACACACACACACACACACACACAACATACATTTATCTTTCCAAAGCAGTCTCCTAAGAGCTTGTTTTTATTACTAAAAACCTTCCACTCCACCTGATGGAAGAAAAACAAGTTGGAATTCCACCAGCCTGAACTTTTAGATGCTGTCAATGAAATAACACGATCAATATGCTGTGCTGAATGAAAGACAGTGGAATTTCCTGTTTCTCTGTCATTTCAGCCATTAGCGACTCTCTGAGACTTGGTTATATATTTTCCTCACAAAGAGTGAAAGCTATTGGGTTCTGCCCAGAGGAAGTAGTTATTAAACAATAAGTCTCCGTTCACCCCTTCCCCCGGTCTGGCAACCACCATTCTATCTGCACAGAATAATTTTTTCCCTCCTTTTACTTTCTACCTCTTTGTGTGTCTGGATCTAACATGAGTATCTTGTACACAGCATATAGTTGGGGCTTTTTTTTTAAATTCATTCTGCCAATCTCTGTGTTTTGATCAGAGAATTTAACCATTTGCATTTAAAATAATTATGAGGAGAGACTTACTTCTGTTATCCTGCTTTGTTTTCTATGTGCCTTACAGACTTTTTTGTCCCTTATTTCCTGCATTTCACTCTTCGTTTGCATTTATTTTTTTATGCTGAATCATTTCAGTTCTTTGCTCCTTTCCTGTTGTGTATATACTATGGCTAATTTCTTTGCAGTTGCCATGGGGATTACACTTAGCCTCCCACATTACAACATTCTAAATTGAATTTATTCCAGCTTAGCTTCAGTAACATACAAGCCTCAGCTCCTTCACAGCTCCAGCCCCAACACCTTCAGTGTTTGATGTCACAAAATTACACGTCTCACATCATGCGTCAAAAAACATAGTAATAATGTTTTCATGCATTCATCTCTTAAATTAGATAATGAACAAAATGCATTTATAGTGTTTGAATAATCTGTTACATATATGTCTCCCTGCCATCCCCCTGGCTTCCCCCTCTCTCCACTAAACTCTACAAGTCAAGGAACATGTTTTAGTTTACAGCTGCTTTCAAGTTTACCACAATGCGTGACACAGTGGTTCTTCAGCGAAAGTTTCCCAAGACTTCTTTTTAATGAATAAGTGAAACTTAATTGAAGTAGGCTTTTCAAAACCCCCAAGAAGACAACATAATAGTAGTTAACATGTACCGAGCAGTTACTACAAACCAGGTATTCGTTTAAGGGCTGTGTGTGTTATTTTGTTTCATTTTTATGAAAATCACATGTGAGGACTTTACTATTCTTATCTGTATTTTATTATTATCTGTATTCAGTTAAAGAAACTGAGACTCTGGTATATTAATACTCTCCTAGGGTCAGATGAACTTAGGGAGCCAGGATTTGGACTAATTACACTTAATTCCAGAGCTCTGACCTTTAACCCCTTCAGTCTACAGATGTGGGGCTCAGTGAAAACAGGGAAAGGTAAAAAGTTCCCCAACTCAGAGATCTCTGTGGTCGCTCCAGGATGGAAGAGAAAAGAATCATGGTCAGGCTGCCCTCTCTGAAAGCTTCTCTTTAACATCTTTTCTGGAATTGAGCCATTTCTCTGGGCTTCCACAGTATCTCTGGAAATCCCCATCTGGGCACTTATCAACTTGCACCAAAAAAGGCCGGTTGGGCTTTACCACCCGCAGCTGTTGAATGGGGTTCCCACGTCTTCTCTACCACCATGTCCCCAGCACGTAGCCCGGGAACCAGCACGCACTCGGTAATACCGCTGGAATGGATGCGTGAAGGGATCCGGGGAAAGAGAAAGTGTTCTCACCTCCCCCAGGCCGGTCTGCGCCCTCCCACACAGGTGGCGGGCCGCACGCAGGGGAACAGTGACCAGAAGTGAAATTCTAATCAGGTTCCCTGGCATCTTCTCCAGCTGGAGGAAGGGCAGCCGAGAGCGATGAGTCGGGGGGACGCCTGTGTTTGGGGACAAAGGGTAAAAGAAGGCGGGAAAGAACAGGTAACAGAAGACAAGTCATTAAGGAGGTAAAAAAAAGAAAAGAAAGACTATAGGGAAATACTAACAATTTCTGGCAGACCCGCCAGGCATTTCCAAAGCAAACTTCCCCTTCTTCCCATTAGGTCCTTCTTCCTCTTCGTCCTCCTTCTAATGTCCCCAAAGGCTAAGGACTTTGAACTTCGTGTGCTAACCAGTGGGAAATAATCGACTCTTGGTGTCGGGGAACTGGAAGAGCTTGTTACCAGCTTTGCATCCTGGAGGAAAACACTGACGCGGTCCTGGCTCAGGCCTGGTGCCATCCACATCCTGTCTGTACCGGTAACACGTGGGGGACAGTGGGACCACTGGCTCCTTTGGAATAAGCACCTGAAGATGGGAGCCCAGGAGTGTCATCGAGGCCTGCCAGCCCCGTCTGAGAAGGGCGCCCTGACAGTTCAGCTAGAATATACCAGATACCGGCCCGGGGAGTGTCTCTTTCCTTCTTCAGCAGCCCCACCTCCCAAAGTGACCTCTTTTCTTCATTAGGATCTTCAGGTAAGGGGGCACATTGATCGGTCCATGTGAGTGAATTAGAAAGGATTAGGACAAAATGCTTTCCCCCTGCCCTTTGTTCCTCTGGCTATTGCAAGATCTACCTGGAAGGTGGGTGGAGGGTGGCATGTTCCTCTGTCAGGATTCCTGGGTCCTCGCACTCCAAGCACAAAAGCGGTTAAAGCAGAATCAACCAGAACAATAGGCATTTGTTTGAACTATCCTACAGTGCTTCACCCTCCACCGGAAAAGAATTCACAGAAGCATCAAACCTTGGATAGATGTGATGCATTCTCCTCTCTTCTGCCATTAACCTCCTGGTCACCACGGGAGCTGGTCTCCATCCTTGGGACCTCACGGCTGGGAGAAGAGGTCTGGGACCCCTACCATGAAGATCTCACCAGTAGAACAGAAGCCTGGCCACCTCAGTTCCTCCTGGCTATTGCTGAAACTAGCTGAAGTTCCGTATCTATTCCCATCAAAACCAGAGAAATCCCCACATGGCAAGGGACTGGACTCCGGGGAGAATCCTGCACAGACGCCGTGCTGGGAAACAAGGAGAAGAAGGCACGGAAGTGAGGGAGCTGCTGGTCAGGCCAGTGGCACCTTCGTGGCCAGATCCAGTGGCATCTGCTCCTCAGCAGACTTGCCTGGGCTGTGTGGATCTGTTCCTCACATTGAAAACGTCACTTCCTTTAGCTTTCCTGACATCATTGTCTTCTGACTTCCCCTGGACTTCTCTGCGCGTTCATTCCCAGGTTCCTAGGCTACACTCTTCCTTCATGATCCCGCCCACCAGGAGGGGAGGCATCGCCCTCTCCCGTACAGATTGCCCTTGGCTTCAGCTGCCCATAATTCCCTGAGGGCCCCCAACTCTCTCTCTCCAGATGCTTCTGGGGCTGAAGACCCCACAGTCCGCCTGCCGCCTAGATGTAGATGTCTACACAGGCACCCCAAGCTCCACAGGACAAAAGAGCTAATTCTGTGCCTTCGTGGACCCCAAGCCACTTCGTCATCCAGACATCTTGACTTGAGAAATGACACTCGGGCACCCAAATGAACCATAAAGTCTTTCCAAACTTCCCTTCCCACCTTGTGTGTTCCAGGGGCCATAAATTTCAAGCCTTTGGATTTGATCAGCATGGCAGTCCATCCCCCAGGGCACTACCCTCATCAGGTCTGCATCTGGGCCAGGCCATTGGGCCTTCCTCAATACTGGTTTCTTTGTCCCTCGTCTCACCCCACGAAAAATCTGTCACCACTGTGCTACCAGCCTGATCCTTGTAGAACACAAAGGTGAAGAGGTCCGTCTTCCCTTTCAAACGTTTGAATGCCCCCATCGCCCACAACACAAGGTCCCTACCACTGGCACGAGGTAAATGTCCCTCCACAGTGAGGATCCTGCTCCTGGGTCCAGCATCGACTCCTGCACCTCCCCAACACACCCCGTGCCCCAAAATTACAGAAGAGCTTGCTGCTCCCTTCACGTGACAGGCTCCTCTCAAACATCCATGCTTCTCACTCGCTATTCACTCAGCCTGAAGTGCACTTAGACACCATGAACTTCTATACATCTCTCAAGACCCAGCTCAGAAGTTACCTTTCCTTCAGTCATCACCCCTGACACCCCAGCTGAGTTAGGGGCCCATGGAGCCCCTCACTAATATTTCTATATATCTTGGGACCATCAGATTATACTGACGTGTTTGTGTGACTGTCTGTCCTGCTGGATGCTGAGCAGGAAACATGCCACAGCATAGGCGCTGACTGCACGCCTTGTCTGGTGCACACAGGCATGGGGCACACGATGGCACACATGCTCTGGCCCGTGGCCGGAAGGAGCCATGGGTGCCAGGTAATCCCAAAGAGAAGGAATGCCCGGTGACCTTCCCCTTGATGCCCTCACACTCCTCATTCTCCCTTCAGATTCCAGGTCCTCCCTGACAGCAAATCTGCCTAATCCAGCCTGGGAAAGGGACAAGCTGATGGCAAAGGGCAGAAGATAGCTTCCTCAGGGCCACCTGCCAGCAGCTAAGGACACTTGTCTCAGGCTGCTAATTTGGAGAGGGTTGGGTCTTGAGTGGACAGGTGCACCCATGACAGCTCTAAATCTGGGCAGCCTGTGGGTCCCCCTGTCACCCTGCCTCTGGCCACACCCCTGAGAGGCGGGAAACCACAGGGATGTTGCTATCCCTAGCTGGAGGGAACATCAGGTTGCTGCAGGCGAGAGGTGAGCCCGCCTGCCCTGGGGGTCAGCCAGAGAGTGTGCCCCAGGCGCCGAGGGGCGGCCTGCGTGAGGGTCCAACTGGGTGTCCAGGATTCTCCCGGGACCCCCCAGCAGTGTGCATCTTGGCCAGGGCTGGGGACGCCAAGTTTCACTCTGAGAAGCTGAGCCTCAGATGGAGAATGACCACACCTTGTGTCTCTCACAGTTTTCAGTTCCAAACAGCTTGCACAGGATGTTTCTGCGCACAAGCCTCACCCACCTCCAGAGAAATGAGCGTTTTACTCCTGGGGCTAAGCACCCAGCAATGGTGCTTTCGAAGCCCCAGCCCTTGCAGTCTGATCTTTAAAGGCAGAGGATGTGTGGACCGGGACAGAGGGTCCCACAGCTGTGGCCGCTGAGACTCAGGAAGGGGTGAAGAAAGGTCACATTCCCACACGCGTGCGCGCGCTGACAGCCTTACGCATGCGCCCTCTTGCTCCCCACGAGGATTCATGTGCTCCGTTACATCCAGGGACTCTCACTCCAGCACGCGAAGCGCTGGCTGCTTTCTCATTAGTAAACACCCAGAACTGGACAAATCCCCAGTGAATCCCTCTGAAAACAAGAGGCAGAAAACAGCATTCAAGGAAGATGCTAGAAATAGCCTCCCTAGACAAGCCCAAGCAGCCCCGCCCCCCAGACTGCACTGGCGGAGACCAGCACCTCTGTGGGCAAGTGAGGCTGGTGCACCTCAGCCCCAAACTCAGTCAAGAGGGTCCTTTTCCCAACCCAGAGCCCAAGATCCTCGGAGAGGGCTCCTCCCCGTCAGAAGCTTGCAGGAAGATGGCCGCCGAGCACCTCAGAGCCCAGCACGGCGCAGGCAGCCCTACGCACTCTCTTCCTGTTCACACTCTTCTTGTTCTCCTTTAAAGTTTCAAACAGCGTTGACTTTTGTCTCATAGGCTCAGCCTCTCTGAAGGTTATTATGCTGGCAACTTTAGAATCACGGACAATAAACTCACAGTCACCCCTCAGTACAGAAATAAAACCACATCAGCGTTGTGTTAGCTATTCTGCCCCGTGCACACGAACCTGGCCTGGTCCTAACACGTTATGGAGGGGCTGACAGTGAGGTTGTCAGGAGGAAAGAATCTGGGGCCACATTTCCCCAGCCCAGATGCTGCCTCTCCTGCATGTGCCCTGTGACCCCGGCAAGTTTTTGAACCCCACGGTGCTTGAGAGTTCTGATCCGTAAAACAGAGTGTTGGTAAGAGTTTAGACCTCAAGGGCAGCCATGCAGTTAAGTGGGACGGTACACGTTAACATTCCCGGGAGAGAACCAGGCAGCAGTAAGTGAAAATAACATCACCTATCATATCTTAATTTTCACCATTCCTACTAAGAGTTCAAAGGAGCATCAGAGACTCAATCTGGCCGGGCAGCGAATAATAAGATGCTGTCTCCTGGGCTGCACCACACTCCTGGACCACAGGGGTGGGCAGGCCATTGTCAGCCCCACACTTTCCTTCTCCATATCTCACTGGGAATTTCCACAAGGAACAGAAAGGAATTACTGAGGAGCAACAATAGCTTCACCTCTCTCAAAGATGCTGCCGTTTGCAGAAGGGGAACAATGCTTTCTCAGTAACCAAGATTATTTCAAAACCAGTCAAAATAAGAATCTTTCCTTTTGCTGATGACAGTCAGGAGCTGAGTGTCTTGGACAGGACACTGGCTCACTCTGTCTCTCTCGTCTCATCCCTGAGTGTCCCCAGAGGCACGGGACTCTCCCCAGATTCAGAAGATTATGTCTTGTAACTGAGGCAGACCATTGCATTATCAAAGCTTCCAGGGAAATTCCCCAAAGTGTAAGCATTGGATTATCACATGGCCCGGCAACTGCACCCCTACGTTATTCCCAAAGGAATCAAAAGCAAAGACTCAATACTTGTACAACAATGTCCAATGTAGCATTATTCGCAAAAGCCAACAGGTGAAAACAACCCATGTCCATCAACTGATGAACGAATAAGTAACATGTGGCAAATGCATGCAGTGGATAAAAAGGGAGAAGTTCCGACACGCGACCACACGGATAAGCCTTGAAAACATTATGCTGAGCGAAGTAAGTCAGGCCCAAGAGGGCAAATACTGGGTGATTCCATTTATACACAGAACCTAGAATAGGCATACTCATAGAGACAGAAACTAGAATAAAGGCTACCATGGCTGGGGGAGGGGAGGCGTGCAGAGTTATTGCTTAACGAGCTCAAAGTTTCTGTTTGTGGTGATGAATATTCTGGAAAGAAACAGTGGTGATGGTTGCACAACACTGTGAGGGTAATTAATACCACTGAATTGTACGCTTAAAAATTATTAAAACGGCAAGTTCATGTTACATATATTTTACCGTAATTTTTTTTTAAAACCCTGATTGTCCTGGCCGGGCTCTGTTTAGTGCCCCAGCATCACCGCATGTGCTTCGGTGCTTGTCTTTGATTTCCTTGCAGCTTCTGGGCAGAGATGGGGTCAGAAAAACAGGCCCATTTCCTGGGCGGAGCAGCGACCACAGCTACCAAATATGCAGAGCTGGTTTGATACAAAACCCAGCCTTCCCTGGCTGCGAGTCCCTGCCCAGCTCCGCCAGCAGCAAAGCCTGGGTCGTAAGACCCTGAAATTCCTGGCATGGCATCCACACAGCCTGTCCCCCATTGCATCCAGCACAGGCTCCTCCCCGCCTCCCTGCACACCACCGCAGGCTGGCCCCAGACCCCGGGAGTCAAAGAAATTAAACATCCCCCAAGAGCTTAACTTTAGTGGGAGTTGCTGACAAGTCAACAGAAAAATCATTTTGAGGAGAATAAATGTTAGGAGAAAGATAAGCCCTGGAGAGCTAAAGAAAGACTTGGAGGTAAGACTGGAGAATGGAGAGGTCAGCCGGGAGGCAGGGGGTGGTCTCGGGAAAGGATGGCGGTCGTAGGTCGTGGAAGGCTTCCCAGTCCCAGTGACTCCTTGGCTTACTCTGAGTGAATAAACATCACTTCATCAGGAGGAAGAAGAGAGAATTCAAGGCAGGAAGAAAAGCATGCCCCACGGCGTGGAGGAAAGAAAGAACGTGTAGCCCGGCCTGTTGTGGAAATGTAAGTGGTTTGAAGTGGCTAAAATATACAGTGTGAGGTAGGGAGTGATGCACCTATGAGAGGCCAGCAGAGGCATAGAATGAAGAACCACATATACGGGTCTAAACTTAAAGAGTCTGTAGACATCATGAAAGTTTAGAAGAATGGAAAAAAATCCCAAGCTTTGAAATCAGAGGTATTCGGTTGTAAGTAGCTCAACACTTACCGGTTTGAGTGCCCCTGGAATCGTGCTTCACACATCTGACCCTCAGGCTCCTCATACCTAAAATGAAGCTGGTAAACATGATTCTGTGAGCATGATTTTCTTTTTTAAAATATAAATAACAATGAAGAAATAACATCAATTGTAAAAGCTCTTGTTATTCTTGTTGTGGAGAGGAAGACGGTGAAGAGAGCCTTCCTGGGAGCAAAACAGATCGAGCAACTCCTTCTGGAAATCCCAGGCCAAGGCCACTGAAGTAGGGAGTGGCTGGAAGGGGACACAGCTCTTCCCCAGCCTCCTCAAGGTCACCCACAGGCACAGAGCCTGGACCCAGGACGTGCCTCGGCCAACCTGCTGCTAGAGGCCAGATCCCACCAGACGTCAGAGACCAGCACTCGGCCTACATCTCAAGTCTGCAGTAGTACGTGGCCGCTGTGCGTCTCAAAACATCCATCCCCCTGGCCCGGGAGAGAGGAGAACCCTGGGAGCAGCCCCACCGGCTCTGTTCTTGAGCACTTAGACGTCAGCCAGGACTGCTGTTCCTTTAGCTGTGACGCGCCTGCACTGCCCTCTGGTGGCCAAAATGAGAAGCAGCAAGAAGCTGGCAAATGCATGCAGTGGATAAAAAGGGAGAAGTTCCGACACGCGACGACACGGATAAGCCTTGAAAACATTATGCTGAGCGAAATAAGTCAGGCACAAGAGGGCAAATACTGGGTAATTCCATTTATACACAGAACCTAGAATAGGCATATTCATAGAGACAGAAAGTAGAATAGAGGTTACCATGGCTTTGGGAGGGGAGGCTTACGGGGCCGCCGTAAGCAAAGTACAAGGTGACTGTGGTCTTGACCATCGTTTTTCTCTGTCCTCACCGCCAACCCCTACCCAGTCCTACAAAGACTCAAAGGCCAAGGGCCCTTTCCCTAAACTCCCAAATCTCTGAGCTGGAATCAGGACTCCTCCACTCACAGACCTTGTCTGAATCTCAGCAGCTCTTCCCCACCACAGAGAGCCTGCTGGTCCCCTTCACACAGGGGCAGGAGCGGGGAGGTGCCAGCTGCATTCTTGCCTCGGCTTACATCTGTCCTCCCACAGCTGTTCTCTTCCCTCCAGGGTGTGCAGGACCAGGTCTGGGCCCACCCCTGTCGTGGGCAAAGCACCAGGGCAAGGCAGGTGTGCAGACTGCTCCTGAAGGTTCTGGATCATAAAGCGGAATTACCTCACAGCCCAGAAAAGAAGTGAAAATGGGATACTGGACATCTCCGCCCTCATGTTCCCCAGCATCCCTCCTACCTGCTGATTTTCCTCCTCAGAAGTGTGACCCTGCCTCCGGCTTCCACAGTCTCCCACGTCAACGCACTGCCGGCTTCCCGTGTTGTCTGACCCAGTGCAGGCTGACTTCTTTGGGAAGCACTTCCTGTCCAGGGGGGGCTCTCACAACCAAACATGCCCATTTAACTTTTCCTGACCAAGAGTTTACCACTGTCCTCTAGGACATGCTCTACCTAGGAGCATTTACTACCTTCTGAGCCAGGCTGTGGTAACAAGTGCCAGGATATAAAGGCGAACGCAGCCTGGTTTCTACATTAAAGAGACTCAGCTGTCATTTCTTAAAATCTCATCTTCCAGCTTCAATGCATTGTCTGACTGCATTAAAATGAAATAAATCTCCTGGCTCTGCTTCAACAGCTTGCACTATGTTAATAGTAGTCAGGAATCTTTTAATTATA
Source organism: Manis javanica (assembly GCF_040802235.1). Classification (NCBI taxonomy): domain Eukaryota; kingdom Metazoa; phylum Chordata; class Mammalia; order Pholidota; family Manidae; genus Manis; species Manis javanica. The sequence goes on along the minus strand of NC_133169.1, from coordinate 6,842,429 downwards.
AGTAATATGTATCTACCTCAAACCACCGTAAGCAAAAATAGCGGGATTTATTAGCTACGTAACTGGGAGTTCTGGGGGTGGAGTCAAGGGCCTGACAGGATGAGGAGGGGCTCGGATGAGGTGCTCAGGCTCCTCTCTCCTGCCGCTTCTGTTTCTTTCATTCATTCTTCACTTCTGTAGACAGGCTGTCCCCAGTGGTAGGGAAACTGGACTCCCGGTCCCTTCACTCTATGCAGAGGGGCACAGATGTAAGACTAGAGTGGGGCCCCTAAAGCATAGGACACTGAGCAGGAGCCCCCTCTTGTCTGGGCCTAAGAAGGGAACTAACCATCGTTCGAGCTGTGTTAGAAGACTCAGGTTCAAATCCTGCTGAGTCCCCCTTCTAAATACCACGGAAGGCCTTACACCGCCCCCTCCATCCCCTGCCATCAGTTCCCTTCCTTTCCTCCACAGGTGTGGATTCCAGAAACATCTGTACCTCGAACTCCTTTTTGGTGTCTACAACCAGAGACACCAACATGGAACACCAGCCTCTGTTTTAAAATACAGGTTTCACTATTCTTTAGGTACTGCAAGGCCCATGGAGCAGGAGACAACTCTCACTGAAAAAACAGTTACACTCACAGTTCCCAGAGGAGGGTTTACGCCATACCACTGGGGCTGGGGCTGACACAATGAAGAGCCAGGTCAGCCAGGAGCAGAGGGAGTGAGAGGGACACAGGGGCAAGAGGCTTCACTGCAGTTTCCACAGGAAGAAGCAGGCAAAGCATGATACGTAGGTTTATGGTTGGCTAGTCTGAATAATTTCAGTGGACCCCGGGGCAGAGGGGCTGCCCCTGGCTGTCTGGTGTGTGGCCTTGGCCGATTAGGGCAGGTGGACAGCAGCCTGGAGAATAAAGCCCAACACACAGGTGGTTGGGGGTAGGGGCTCTGGGTCGGTTGGTTTGCATATGACAGGCATGTTCTCAGGCCAGCTGTTTGCTATTTCTAGGAATCCGCGAACCCTGTGAGGGGCAGTCCCTTCGGAGTAAGTAAGGTCCCAGGAATCAAAGCATCAGAAAATTAAAACAATGCGCTCTTGTGCAGCCATTTCAAATCCAGCTCCATGGAGTGCTCTGCCCCCTGCTGGTGGCTGGACCCAGACTGAGCGCCAGCACCGCCACGGGAAGGACTTGAACAAGTAGTGACACAGAAGAATTCGCAGAGGGATCCAAGGGCACCATAAGCAAGAATCAGCAGGATAACAGTAAAATGTTTATTGGAGACTTGAGCTGGGGTGCAAATGGGAAAGATCTAACTGAATATTTGTCTCGATTTGGGGAAGTTGTAGATTGCACAATTAAAACAGACCCAGTCACTGGACGATCAAGAGGATTTTTGGATTTGTGCTCTTCAAAGATGATGCTAGTGTAAAGTTTTGGAAGCAAAAGTGGATAACAAATTGAGAGACCCAAAGAGGCTAAAGCTCTCAAAGGGAAGGAACTTTCCAAAAGACTTGAGAGTGGAGTAAGCCCAGACACTTCTGGACAGCAAATTAAAGAACATTATGGAGCCTTTGGAGAGGTTGAAAATATTGAACACTTATGGATACAAACACAAATAGAAGGAGAGAATTTCTTTTGATCACATACACCTGAGCCAGTAAAGAAATTGTTAGAAAGCAAACGTGCTCAGATTGGTTCTGGGATGAGTAAAATGAAAGGTGCACAACCTAAAAAGGTGTGCAGGCAGAACAGCAACAAGGAGAAAGAGGTGCTGCAGCTGGAGACAAGGTGGTACTAGGGCCATGGCTAAGGCCAGGGTGAAACCTGGAAACAAGGATTTAATAACAATTATGATCAAGGATATGGAAATTACAACAGTGCCTATGGTGGTATTACTACAGGAACTATGGATTTGGACTGGGATAGGCAGACCACGATGGTTAACATCTCACAGTCACCAAAACAATTTTCAGCCGTAATAAAGAGGGGCACTGGAGAAATGAGGAGATGTCAAGGTAACCTACATTGCCAGATGATATTGAAGACTGGTCTTCGGCTGATCTAAGATTATTTTGTAAGACTTCCTTGCATATAAGACACAGCTGTGTCCTGCTGATCTAGCTGCCAATTAGTTTTCTTTGTTTTCACTTTGCTCTCTGTGTTACAACTCGAGGAGGATTTGTGTTTACACAAAGTTTATTTGCATGCTTTCATGTTAAATCTCCAATAAGTGCTTTCTTCTGTAAAAAAAAAAAAACAAAAAAACAGATGGCTAGTACATACCCCATACCCATAAGGTGCACTGAAATACGTGCACCTTAAATACACTTTGATCAAAAGATATATTAAACTCCATTGTAATAATTGGTTTCCACCTATTAGACTTAGTTCTTGTGGGTAGAGGTTCTATCTCGTCCATCTCTGTATTCTCAGCTCATAGTCAGGGTCTCACCTAGAGCTTCCCAGCTTGTATGTCTCAGCACTTTTGTATGGTTTAAGGGGATGCTGATGGTTGTAAATTTTGTAATTTTGTAAATTTTTTAGAGCAATACAAAACCATGTTTTCACAACCATTTAAATTCTTACTTCAGCTAAAATTATATTTGATTTGTTTGTCTCCCTCTTATGCTCCCTAAATTCAGTTGTTATTATGTTAGCAGAAGACTTTGGGCATAATGCCCTCCGCCAGAGAGTGACCTCCATTGGCTATACCAGGGAGCACCCCTCACCCCAGGAACACCATCCAATTATTATCCTTTTCTGTGGACCAGGATGCAAAGGTATGGAAGCACTGGCCTATCAGATTCGAAAACAGGTTTTGAATTAAATAAGATTGCATGAATGAATTGAATGAAATCAAAGCACTTGCTTTGTCTCTTAATAACTGCGAATCACCAGCCTCTACAAACCTTTGATATTCCAGATTCAAAGAGAGAACAATACCCATCCTGTAGGATTTTAAGGATGAATAAGGAACTATCTAAGTAAAGGTTTAGCTATAACATATTACACAAAGTTAACTGTTACCAGCTTTGGCATTAACAACTACACTACCACTTCCCAAACTGATCACTCTTTCCTCAACCTCAGGTCTCTGCCATATACCCTGCTCTCTCAGCAAATTATTCTTTAAAACACCTTTTTTTGTTTTTTCCAAAATCACTCTCCACATTAAAAGCCTTTGCCAACTCCCTTTGCCTACTCAGTTAACCCTAAACTCAAACCACAAGGACCTTCAGCCACCAGGCGGCAACTCTCTCTGATCTCTATGAACCCTGTGACCTGGGGGCTGGTGGGAGAGAGGCCAGTCTGTCAGTTACATGGTTGCTGGACAGCTGCATCTGGGGAGGTCTCTCCCTGCGTGCCGGGTAAAACCTCAACCTGGAATGGGGAGGGTTCTTGACTCTGAACTAGAATTTTTATTCTCAAACAGGTCGGACCAGTGTAGGTAGGGAAGGAATTAATTAAAGCAAGAGTAGCAGTGAATGACTGCGGCCATTCAGTCAGCAGAGAGCAAGGAAGCACAGAGGGAGGAAAGGGAAGTTCTCTGAACTGCTGCTCAGCATGGGGCAGATCCCCTGCCAACTCATGAATCCAGAATCACCTAGCGCCCAGTGTCTGCACAGCACATTCAGGAACTGAGTCCCTACCACCCCAGGACTTGGGGGAGCCACAGAGCACTGAATGGAATGAGATTAGGTTCTGAAAACTTCTCAAAACAAAGAAAGGAGGTTTTCAGGCAAGCTACTGAAGAGCATGACACAGCTGCATCCTGTCCTGGTCACCCAGGTGACAGAATTTGCAAGCCCAAATCAGACTTGTCAGTAGCCCCTCCCTACCTATCTGGAGCAGAACAGAGACAGAGTGGAGACTTGTGCTTAAGTCTGGAAGATAGATTGAAATAGCAGTGACAAAGACACTTACCACTGGAAGAGCACAAAGACAAAATGCAGTAAGTTGAACAGTGAGGCTTTATTTTAAAAGTACACACTCAAAGAAAGAGGAGTGTGGGCAATCTCGGAGAGGAGGCTCAATTAAGGGTTTGGGGTTGGGGATTTTACAGGGCCTTTTGGGTAGGGGTCAGCATAAGGCATGATGTATATAGATGATTCATAATTCCTCTGAAGTTTTGTCTTAAGAAGAGGGTTGTTTAGGTGACTGTGTTGGTCCAGATCTCGGCATTCTTTACCCACATAGGTTCATTTCCACTTCCAAGGTCTATCTCCTGTCCTGGTTACAAAGTTACTTAATTGATTAAGGGGCTGGAGGAAGAGGAAAAACAACCTATAGATCAAGTTGAGGAAAAACTGTGCCTTTTTTGCAGGCTAAGTAGATTTTACAGTGGCATGACCCTTGTCCCATTTCCCTGCCCTACCTGAGTATGTAAATTATATCCCAATAAAGCTGTTTTTTAAAAACGAAGGTAATTGATATGCCCTCAGAACTCTTAACAAAAATTATCCAAAACTCTAAAACAAGGCAAAGGATGACTGCATATCCTTTCAATGTCACACAGAAACATGATCTAAGAAGTTCACCCAAGGATTATCTAATTCTCTAGTTCGGGGCTGTCCAATACCATAACCACCAGTTACAGGTGTCTACTGAGCACAACCAAATGCTTAATTTTATTTAATTTTAACTAACTAAACTTTAAATTTAAAAATTGGTATTTTTCAGTCATTGGGAAAGTTTTAGCTATGCTTTTAGATATGTTTGAAACTACTACAACTGTAAATCCTACAAAATCTACGTGCAGATCAATGATTTCTGACGAAAATTTAGCATACTACTTGAGCTGACTATGAGTGTTCACCACACACTGGATTTTGAAGATTTAGCAAGAAAAAAATTAAATTTTTATGTTGGCTACATGTTGATATGACGGTTCGGCTGCACACCCATACATATATTAAAGTTAATTACACCTTTTTCTTTTTCTTTTTTTTAATAGGGTTAACAGGACATTTTTAATTATATATGTGGAGTGCATTATGTCTCAGTGGGACTCTGCTGCTCCACGTACGGTACATCTTGTTTGATTTGCTATCTACCATTGGACTGTAACTCTGAAGTTACATGTTAACTTGTACATGTTTGCCCAGTAGAAACACACATGATTGAAAACTACCCTTAAGTTTGATTGCCCGGTTTGTCTCTAACTTGGTAAATTATTCTAGCACCCTCTTCCTATGTGAATCTGTATTCTGCAAACGCTCTTTAAATCAGCTTTACTTTCTGCCAGTTCTCGTATTAATAAATCCAATAGACCTTTGACACACATTCACTTTGTGAGAAGCACACTCACTGGTCCAAACTCAGTAAGTGGACACGGAGACAAAGAGAACAGCGGAGCAAAGCTTTAATGACAGACAGTCTTGCAAGATCGGGTGTCTGGGAAGCAGGCACACCTGGGGCAGTTGGGGCAAATAATTTATTCCCTAGCACGCAAGTCCCTCCCCTGGTTCTTCATTGGCTGAGTACTACAGGGTCAGTACTAACCCCGGACATCGCCTAAGCAAGTTATATCCGTATTAGGCTTTCCCTTACATTTGTCTTAATTTTGTTGGCAGGTTTTTAATTTTTTCTTTTTTTCCCAAGCAGGTACAGCCTGCTCCTCATCAATTCCCCCCCCCCACAAACCCCCACTCTCAGCCTGAGCAACTTCTGGCATATTTTTCACTACGTGGCCCTTTGTTAATACCTTACTGTTAAAACGTTTAGACCTCCCAATAAAAATAAATCACATTTAGGTTTTATGCTTTTTCTAACAACTTTATAGTTGTATGTGTCATATTTGTAACTTATTTTAAATTCTGTTTTGACAGAGTCACTGGCACAGTCCTGCATAATCAGATCACTCCTTTAACATAAAAATTATAATATATACTTCAAATAAGATTTATAAAAGAAAAAAACAATTCATAACCTTGCTACCCTAAGAAAATTGCTTTATTCACTCTTTACTATCATAAAATTCTTTACAATTTTTGCCTACATGACACTTTTTCATGTAGATGTAAACATACAGTGAATGCTATTTTGTATCCTCAATGCATATGTGCAAAATTCATAAACATTTTTTCCGTGTTCCTACACGTTCTGCATAATTATCATTTTTAATAGCTGCATGATAGTTCATTGGCCTTTGCGCTTTAACAATTTGCTTATTGTTGAGAATTTGGTTTCTTTCCAATTGTTTAGTCTTATAAATCATGCTACAATGAACATCTTTTCACATATATATGTTTATGACCTCCCACTTCTGTTTAATTATTTCCTTAGGGCAGATTCCCATGAGAGGGATTACTGAACTTCAGGGTGTGAACAATTTTATGGCCATTGAAATAAGTTGCATAATGCATCCAAAAAAGGCTGTAACCATTTATATCACCACCAACAGTCCATTCATGCACCAGTTTTCCAGAAGGTCCCTGCCTTGGTGAAAGAGTGCATTTTTGTTTCCTTTTCAGCTTTTGCTATAAATTAATACAAGTAAAATAAGCCCTCGATTTAAATGCTGCTCTGTAATTTCCTGTTTTCTTTGCAGTGTGGCCGAAAGAAAAATAGGCACTCTGGGGCACCTGTCACCAGAATGATTCCTAAAGTGAGACAGCCACATAGCCCACGTAGGAGAGAAAATTTTGCCATTCGGAGATATGCCTCAGGCATATTGATTATTTTAAGGTGATTATTTTAAAAACGCAGACACAAGAGATGCTTTGAAAACCAACAAGTTACACTTTTGTAAGAGACATTTACATACATATGAGAAATCTTCACTTGTAAGGGTGTCTCACAGCCGACCCTGGAAGATGGGGGGATGACTCTAAGTCTCCTGAAGCTCTTACCAATGGAAAAGGCAACAGCCGCAGTCTGCATAACAACCCCACCCGTGTTTACCGTACTTTTCTTGGTCACCTCCCATAGCCGACTCCCCACCAGCAACATTCTTTTAGTCTTCAGCGGAAGGTGATATTTAACGTGCTGGATTCAGCCATTTGAGGGGAGTAACTCAGTTTTCCTGGGTCTCTCGCATGTATACAGGAGGTGTACACGTTAATGAGCTTCTGTTTGTTTTTTCCCTATTAGGCTGTCTCATGTTAATTTGATGCTTAGACCAGCTGTAACCTTGAAAGGTAGAGGAAAATACTTCCTGCACAACACCTGCAACTGTTGAGACCAACCTCCTGTATATGAGCTGCAGAAATTTCGATGGGAAGCAAATCTGTATAGTTGATACAGGGCAGGGACCTGAGACAAGCATCATGAGTAATTTTCCAAACACCTGAGATATAAATAGTATAACAGGAGGGATTCCATCTTAAGGCTAAGATTGTATTTTAAAAACCAGGATGTTAGGAGGTAAGATTCCTAACACATTCTTTAGCAAACAGACAATAACAGCCCACCTAGCGGGCAGGGCCGGCGGTCTTGTGTATTTGCAGACAGAAGCTGCTATCCTGAGGAGAACTAGGTCAGTAAATTTCTCGTATTAAGTTTATTTTGCCAAATTAGCTGGAAGACTGATAATAGAGAGGAGACGTGGTGTCTCTCACCAGAGATAAGAATCTTGAGACCACTTACCAAGTTTATACCCCATGGCCCTTTGAAAAAGCCTTAAGAGAACCCCCAACCTTTCAATGCGCCTCCTGTCTGAGGACACCTGCACTTTTTCTCACTTTAAGTGCGGACCTTTAAATAGAGCTTTCCCGGTGCTCAGCCTAATTGAGTTTTGCCTCCCTGCGCCTTTCCAGTGGTAAACATCTTTGTTTATTTGCCATTTCAATTTCTAAGTCTTCGCTTAGTCTCCGCTCTACTCCCGATTAGTAGCGAGAGGCTGATGAGAGCTCAGATTTGGTCAAGTTCCCCGTCGCCTGGGCGACCCGGAGGGACCTGCAGCTGCAGGAGCATGCCTGCACACCTCCCTTCTTTGGGAAGTTCTCAGGACATAATCTCACTCCATCCCCCGCTCCGCGGCTCCCCCAAAGCCGGCGGTGGTAGGGGCTAGCTGGTCCACCGGACCCCTGGTGACCCTGGCTTCAGGAGCTGGTGAGAGAGACTGCCCTAAATCAGGAGGTTCAGCAAGCTCCCGCCCTCTCCCTCTGCACGTTCCTGCCCTCAGCTGCCTGCAAGGCCGCTGCTATTCATTTCTACTCTCGCTCTTCCTTCTTTACCTACACTCTTTGATCTGCTCGAGAATTCTTTATCCTTCAGAGTCAAGAACTCTCCCCCGACCAGGGTCAAGTTTCACCTGGTGCCCAGGGAGAGACCTCCCAGACGCAGCTGCCCAGCAACATAGCTGTAGAGAAATGTTCAAGACCCAGGAGGTCTCCAAAATGCAGGACCTGGGCGCCATACAAAGGGCACCAGAGTCTGCAGGCAAAGTCAGTCTGAGTCATGAATAAAACTGTCAAGGATGAATGGAAACATGGAATAACGCCTAGATTATTTTTCCTGCAGAAGTTAGGAATGTGCTCAATAGGCATTGTCCTTAAATACAGCTGTGTTCGCTTGCTGGCGCTGCCCTAACAAAATCCCACAGACTGGGGCGCTTAAAACAACAGAAACTATTTTCTCACGGTTCTGGAGGCTATAAGGGCAAGTCAAAGTGTGGGCAGGTTTGATTTGCACGGAGGCCTCTCTCCTTAGCCTCCAAGGGCCTCCTTCTAGCTGTGTGCTCGCACCGACATCCCTGGGTCTGTATTTCCGTCCTAATCTCGGTTGTCACATTGGATTAGGGTCCTTCCTAATGACGTCATTTCACCTGAATTACCTGTTAAGGACCTATCTCCAGTCATATTCTAAGGGCTGAGGGGCTAGAACTTCAATTTACAGATTGGAGGGGGTAGGGGTGATAGAATCCGGACCTGAGTACCACCTTTCAACTAAGCCCACCCACCACCACAGAGAGACCTAGGTGTCATCTTCCCTAGGCTACAACCATCCTCCAGAGGACACGTCAGCAAGCCACGAGCCCACCTTTCCCCTGACCCCTCCCCTCAAAACGCCCTCCAGAAACCCTGGCCATGAAAAGCCTCTTGACCTGTTAGAGACCCCTTTCCTTTGTTCTGCTGGCCAGGGCAGAAGGGTCCCTCTCAGGTTCAGCAATAAACCTGCTTGGACTGTTGAGTTCGCACCCCTTTCAGGGGAGACACACAATTCAGCCCATACCAGTAGAGTTAGCAGTAATAGCTGTTACAATTTTGTAGACATAAAAATTGTTAAGGGTAAAAGGCCCCCGGGGTGATCGTATTTACAAAATCACAATCCAAATAAGAACAAAATAATTATTTTTTAAATCCCTCTTTACACTGTGTCCCAAAAGACACAGAAAGGGGATAAATCCTTAATCTCAGTAACTCGTTTTAGACCCCGTTCTCCCATCGGCCCTCTCAGCCTGCGGAAAATGCCCTGCGACCCAAGCTGTCGGGCCGGCTTCCCTGCCCCGACTCCTTGTCACGCAGACTTAGCAAAGTGCCCCGGAGGTACCTGACCCTCGCCTGCCCAGCCTTCCAGGTCGGCCCTCCCAGCAATTCTGCATCACAAAAGTTTCAGAACCGGTCGGCCAGAATTTACACTCTCGTGACGGGATGTGGGGTGGAGGGCGGGTCAGGTGTCAGAAACGCTGCAGGAAATCAGGCTGCGAAGACTGCTTAGGCGCCCGGAGGAGCGAGTGAGTTCCGCGCTGACACGCCCGCCACCTCCGGAGCCGCCGGGGACCCCCCACGCGCTTCCCCGCCCACCGCCTCTGCCCCAGCGGCGATTCCTGCCCCGGACTCGGGCGCCCGTCCTCCCACGAAACCCGGAACCGCGCCCTCTTAGGACCACAGGGCCTGCAAATTAATCCTGTCCCAGATTACTGTCGTGGCCCCACGGGGTAAAAACGAGGACGGGCAAACACGAGCTGTCCCCCTTGGCCTCGTGCGCAGCAATGCAGAGCTCGGCCCGCCCCCAGAGTTTCATTATTCATTCGTCCCCGACAGGGGCTCAGGGCCAGTTCCTACTCGGCCTCAGTGGAGGTAAATTAAGAGACGCCGTCTCCGGCCCGAGCCCTCGGCTTGGCCCCAGTGGGGTCTGGAGAGCTCCCTTGTGACCCCCGCAGGGACCTCACCTGCTATGTTCATCTTTGGGGGTTTTGAGTCAGGCCTGCGTCTCACCCAGGTCCTCAGACACACACACAAGGGTGGTCTCAGGCTGTTGTTGAAAAGACCGTTTTGCATAGTGATTCCAGGTTGTGGGATTCTATCCTTTTAGTCTTCGAGGTATTTTCAACTGGAGGCAATTGATAGACATGTGCTTTATGACTTCCGTACATTTTATGACTTCCTCTTCCCTCCCCCAAAATTAGTTTTGCCTCCATTTCAACATTCTTTTACTTCCCATGTAAATTTTTCTCTATTCACATTTGAAGAAGTTATAATATCTGCCTGATTCTCCATGAGAACAGTAAAATCTTTACTGAGATCATTTTTATTTCTATGAAATTCATGATTATGCATTTTTCCAAAATTTATCTTTTAACAGTGGTTAGAGGCAGATTTACTGTACTGTGAAAGAAGCTGAAGTTTCATCCATCTTCCAAGGCCCTGTATCTAATTAGTATTTTTCTTCAAGGAGACCCCCAAATTGTGTAAACTTCAGACCCACCCAATCTACATCTACCTGAGCTGACTACCAGCTCCTTCAGCCCCCAACAGCCCCCTCCTGACCTTACTGGCCTCTTTCCTCCAAAATGCAGACATTTCTTTCCTCCCCTGCCCGCCCCTGAATCCGGCCACTCTTCTTCCTCTGCCCGACTCTCCTCACACTCCCTCACATGATTGCCTGGAAGCCCTTCACAACTTCCTTCCGTGCCACTCCACGATCTCCGAAGGAGCCCTCTCACACTCCGACCTCATCTGGTTTACTGATGGGTCCTCCTTTAAACATGAGGGCACCCACTACGCAGGATACGCAGTAGTTTCCCTCGAAGACGTCATCGAGGCACGAGCCCTACCCCCTGGTACAACCAATCAGCAGGCTGAACTCATTGCAGCCACCAGAGCTTGCACTCTGGCCTGGGACACGTCTCTCACACTGTACACTGACTCCAAATACGTATTCCACATTCTCTTGTCCCTTGCGGCAGTATGGAAAGAAGGAGGCCTTCTCACCACAAAGGGAAATTCCATCACTAATTCAGCCTTAATTACCAAACTTATAAAGGCTTCACAACTCCCACACCAACTGGGCATAGTCCACTACAAATCACATCAAAAAGATGACTCCGCCATTACAAGGGGTAACAACAAAGCTGACAGAGTAGCCCGGTCAGTTGCCCTATCAGAAGACGCACCAGACAACAATCCGTCTGCCCTTGCGGTTTTAGCCTTATCACAAGACACCCTCTGTTCCCAGGACAAAGAGTCCCTCTTCGGTTCTTACACTATCTGTTCCATCTTAGCCCCCAATCCTTGATCCATTTTTTACAATCCTTTTTTTCTCTCTCTCCTGAAGACAAAACCCTACTTGACCAAATCACCCACAGGTGCACCATCTGCCAACGCACTAACCCTAATATCCCCCTCAAGGCCCGACCCTTCCCGGCTCATCAAGCAAGGGGTAATGTCACCGCCGCAGATTGGCAAATAGACTTCACTAACATGCCCCCAGTACGGCGTACCAGATACCTACTCATGTTAGTAGATACATTTTCAGGATGGGTCGAAGCTTTCCCCACCACTAACAAACGAGCGTCCGCAGTTGCCTCTATCCTCCTCACCCAGATCTTTCCTAGGTTCGGGATGCCCACTTCCCTCCAATCAGATAACAGCCCTGAGTTCACTGCCCAAATTATCCAGAACCTCTCCAAGTCACTCTCGCTCCCCTGGCATTTACATTGTCCTTATCGACCACAGGCTTCGGGAAAAGTAGAAAGAGCCAATAGGACTCTAAAAGACATCCTGACCAAACTATCTCTAGAACTACACCTTGACTGGGTTCGCTTACTTCCCTTAGCTCTACTCCACATTCGAGCCCTCCCAAAGAAACCTTCCTTCTTGTCGCCCTTTGAGATCATGTACAGCTGCCCAATTCTACCCCCGGGGCTCCCTTCCCACAAAGGACCAATTCCTCCCAATATGGCCCTTCCGCTACTCTCTCTCCTCCGCACTGAATTATGGAAATATCAGGATTGGCTCCTCCCGGATCCATCCGCTTCCCAAAACCCTCCTGTCATACAGCCCGGCCAACTAGTGTTTTATAAGCCGCCAGAGGATCGGCCCTCTCTCACCCCAAAATGGGAAGGTCCACACCCAGTTATTCTCTGCACCCCCTCGGCCGCCAAGCTCTTACTGCCTGATAACTCTGTCACCCCTTGGATTCATATCTCCAGGTTGAAACCAAACACCCAGGACCCACCTTCTCTAGACACCCAAGACCCATCAGTCACAATCCAGAGTCCTTCGGATACAGCCCAAGACGCTGTCTACTCTACCACGCCTCATCCCTCTGATCCCTTGAAGATCCGCATCTCCTGTGCACCCCCTTTGCCATCCATACCCGAATCATGATTTTTTCCTCCTTCACTGCTCTCTCATTTTTTTTCCTCATTCCTATTGTCTTCCCCGCCACCCCAGCCTCCTTTGTATGGCGATTCAAAGTCAGACAGACTTACACACAGCATCAAACAAAAACCACTGCCCTCATTACCACATCAGGCTGCCCTCTAAAAGGCTGCTCCAGGCCTTTATATCTCCACTTTCCTCCCTCCACCGAAGTGTTCACTAGCAGCTACCTTTATTCTCCCTACCTCTGCTTCCTCTATGACCAAAAACAAGCCTGTTGCAGGCGATGGCCAGACACCTATGGGGGATGTCCCTACTGGTCTTGTGCCATTCACTACATGGGTAACTCCCGGTACCCACAGTATTACTCCTCCAACCATTTCATGAAATATCCCAATGGCTCATTCTTCATATGAATCCCAGATCCCTGGGACTCTCAATGGGCCGCCGGAGTCACAGCCTCAGTTTACTACGGGGGGTCCTCGACCCCCCCACAGTACCCTTCATATCTCTCGAGAGTATGTTCCCTCTCATTCCCAGATCTCTCAAGTTGCATCCAATATCGGACATTCCGAGAAAGTCATTATCCAAACTCTTGACGGCGCCTCTTCATCTTCTTATCCCCGCCCCTCTTCCAATTCCTCCTACTCTTGGTTACAGCTCATTCAGGACACCACCATCTTTCTCAACCACACCCTTAACACCGCCAATTGTTTCTTGTGCGCATCACTACAGCGCCCACTGCTGGCCACCGTGCCCCTTAACATTTCCAATTACTCCTTTCACGCAGGACAACCCTTCCGTCCCCTGGGAGACATACCCCTATGGGAACCAGAATATGCAAACAATCTCACCGTCCACCACTGTGTAGACCCAACCCCTCCCCCCTCCAGCGCACTTCACTCTCTCTATCTACACCCCCACCTCTGACTCTCAAACTTTTACAAACATTACACTTCTTTTGGTGTAATGGCAGTCTTTTCAACTCACTGCCTCCCAACTCCAGCACACCCTGCATTCTCGTCACCCTAATCCCACAGCTTACACTTTACAGCATGGCAGAATTCCTTGAGCTCCAACCTCCCTTGCCCTCGCGCACAAGAAGGGCTGCTTTCCTTCCCATCATGGTCAGTATCTCTTTGACCACCTCAGTCATTGGGGCAGGATTTTCAGGGGGAGCCTTGGGTCACTCTCTATGAGCAATTAGATATCTCAACGCCAAACTTGAGGGAGCCCTAACATCCACTGCCAATTCCCTGGCCTCTCTCCAAAGACAGGTCACTTCACTAGCTAAGGTCACCCTTCAAAACCGGCGGGCCCTAGATCTGCTTACAGCCGAGAAGGGCGGCACCTGTGTCTTCCTTCGGGAAGAGTGCTGCTATTACATCAACGAATCCGGCATTGTAGAAACTGACATTACCAAACTCACTGACCTTGCCTCCAGCCTCCACTCTGCTTCCAATTCCAACCCATTCTCGTCAATACTAACAAACCCCTTCCTCACCTGGCTGTGACCCATTGCAGGCCCCATAATAATCATTCTTCTCACCTGTCTCTTCTTACCTTGTATAATAAAGTTCATCAAATCCCAAGTCGGAAAAATCTCTAATCAAACTTTCAACCAGCTTTTACTCAGGAACTACCAGCTTTTAGCCACAGAAGATCCCTCACCCTCATGTGACCTCCTCACCACACGCTGAGATGGACCCCTCTCTCCGCTGGAAACTGTTCCTAGAAACACTGGCCGCAGACGCCTGGCTTCTGGCACCTGTATCCTCTTGGCACCATTGGAATCAACAAGTCCTCGACCTATGGTTACAGGGAACCTTCATTGATTTCCAACCTGAAGAAGTCCACATCTACTCGTCCTTACTGTGGGGAGTCCTATCAACCATTTCCTCCCAATCCTCAAGCCCTCACTCCCTTCTCCGCCCCCGTTCAGCAGGAAGCAGTCAGAGAGAAAGCAACGTCCACAATCCCATAGAGGAGAAAGGGGGGAATGAAAGGCCCCCACCAGTAAGATGGTGAACTTACGGCTTCTCTTCCGGGTCCTCCGTCCCCGAAGGCACCACCTGAAGCCCAATCACCTCTCGCCCCCCTCCCAATCCCAGCACCTAGCCAATAGCCACCAGCCCTGTAGAAGTAACACCACAATCACCCCATGCCCCTTCCTATATAACCCAGCACCTTTCCCTAATAAAGCGGAATTCTCCAGTGAATTGCTGCTGTGTGTGGCTCCTTCCTTTCAATTTCATTTATTTGTGGAATATAAAAACAAAGCAAAACAGAAGAAACAAAATAGCAGTGAACTCATAGACACTGAGAAGTGACTAGTGGTCACCAAGTGGGAGGATTTGGAGTGGGTACAGGGAGAGGGTGAAAGGGATAAAGGGGCCCAGTAAGTTGCAATCACAATATAAGGTGGTCACAAGGACAGTGGCACAGCATGGAGAATACAGTCGATAATTCTGTAACATCTTCCTGCATTGATAGATAGTAACCGTACTAGAGAGGATTTATTATTAAGGATAACTGTTGAACCACTGTGTTGTATATTTGAAACCAACATAAGATTGTATATCAACAATACTTCACTAAAAAAAAAAAAAATTCAGGGCCTGAGATCCTCTACCCCCAGTACCCCTTCTGCTTATTTTCATTTGGCTTGCACACAAATGCCACGCGGTGATAATGCTGGTGACAGCCAACACATCAGCTCCTCGGTTATCTCAACTTATTCAGATTTGGGACTTATATACTGACTCATCCACCATTTATTGATTGGCACATATGCAAGACCCTGGGCAGTTCAAGGAACACAAGCTCCTGGCTCTCAAACTCCTTAATATCAGTCCAAGAGCTATAGATAATAGGTTTATTACTGAAACTTGTGTTGGGGAGGGACATTTTTCCTCTACCCTTCAAGGTTCTTCTAGCTGGTCTAAGAATAAATTTGGCATGAGACAAATTAAACAGGAGAAAATCAAACAAAAGTGCAATAACATGTCACCTCCTGATACCCAGAAGATATATAGGAGGGAGACACCCAGAGAGCAAAGCAACTCCCTAAAATGGCCAAAGCCATTATCTTAAATACCATCTTCAGCTAAAGACAGAAGAGGATTTGGGGGGTGGGGAGACAATTATGGGAGGTTACCAGGAAAAAAGCACAGTAAACACAGGTAAGGTTGTTACAGCTTTAAATCATTGGCTTCTCCATTGACAGAAGTTTCTAGAGGTTTAGTCATCCCCCTCTTCCTGTTATAGC
This sequence comes from Manis javanica, assembly GCF_040802235.1. Lineage (NCBI taxonomy): Eukaryota > Metazoa > Chordata > Mammalia > Pholidota > Manidae > Manis > Manis javanica. The sequence continues at coordinate 6,826,629 of NC_133169.1, read as the reverse complement.
AAGGAGACACCTTCCCAAGTGGGAATTTCCCTTATACTTGTAAGTATCTCTTACAAAAGGGTAACTGCTACGTGGTTCTTAGTTTCTCTTACCTTCACTATTTCTTAAAAATAACCAGATTGGAATATTCAATGTGCCAAAAATGCACGTCTTAGGGTGGCAAAATTTGCTCCCCTACAATTGCATTATTATTTATGCATAGTTTTAAGAACTAGAAACTGGATTTAAGTGTTGCTCTAAAATGACCTAGTTGGGGATAGGTATCCGGGCCCTCCTCTCCCATTACTTCTTGAAATCCTTCGTGGTTTTCTATTCACTCCTTTCTTTCACGCGCTCGGTCGGTTTAGCCCTTATTCTTGTCCCACTTCGGAGTTCCTGTCTCCCCAAGGACGTTATGGACCTGGACCAAAGGAATCTTAAAGTCCACATTAAACAATAAATGGGCTTAGCTGTTAAAACTTCAACTAGGAATAAAATACTAATTGCCAGGCCATCGCCTGTTTTTGTGCAGCCTGAGATCTGAAAATGGTTTTCTCGTTTCTGATGATTAACTAAAAATCAGAAGTTAATTATTTCCTGACATGTTAAAATTCTGAAATTCACATGTCAGTGTCCGTAAATGAAATTCCATTGGAACACAGCCGTGCTTATTGTCTATTCTCGCTATAACTGCAAAGCTGTGTAGAGTTTGTATGGCCCACAAAGCTTAAAATAATTTATTCTCTGGAATTATCTTTGACCTCACCAAGTAGACACCCTCCCAAGTTGAAAAATAAAATAAAATTCATGGACAAGAAGTTATTGCCGAAATTAAATGGTGGCAGACATGTCCAAGGAATACTATGGAGATTTAATCCCTTTATGAATCCTGAGACAGATGAGTGTGGGGGATGGAAACTTAGTGGACAACAGAACAATACTGAGTGGGGTGATTATCACGAAACACTATCATCATGTTAGAAGCCTTCAAATGAGTATAAACAATGGCTGTGTTTGTAAGTTAGAAAGATAGACATGAACCACTGGGGAACGGGAAGAAAAGGTTCAAGGAAAAAACCGCCCAGTTAGTGGGTCCCACTTGAAGACAACAAAGGCTTTGCGGGGAGACAACTTCCTTGCCAACCAGGTCCCAACGCAGGCACAATGGAACAAAACTTTAAGAACCACCCAAACCACCCTCATCATAATCTCACTAAAATAACGTAGGGGTTTTGCTTCCCACCATGGGCTTTCCTGTGTGCATTTTGGGAAAAGTGTGTACCAAGAGGAATGGGTGCCTTGACTCGAGCTGTCAATCAAATGACCTCACCCTGTCAATCAAACATGCACCTCCCCTAAAAGTTCGGAGGCCTTTGTCTACCTTGCCTCTGGCCCACTCCTCCCTTGGAGTGGATTCAGAAAGAACTTTCGCTCTGCCTTTCAATTCATTTCAGCGGGGACAAGGACCGAGAACAACCTGTAACGTGCTCACCAGGGAAACCAGTCACCTCCACATGTCCCCTCTCCACAGCACCTGTTTTACTGCGATATAAATTGGGTCATGTACATTTCCTTAGTGAACTTTTTTGTTAAATTAACTTTTGTAATAGTAAAAAAAAATTAGTTTCTATTTACTGTTAAGTTTGCCAACTTCCGGCCTAAAATATCCAGTTTGAAAGCATCCACCGACGGCTCTTATTTACAGATTTTGCCTTGTTTACTTGGTTGGGGAGGAAAATTTTTGCTCTGTCCTTTAAGGTTCTTCTGACCAATCTAAGAATCAAAGTGATGTGAGACAGATTAATAGGACAAAAATCAAACAAAAGCTTGATACCATGTCTACCTCCAGTGTACATGGGAGAGACCCAGGAAAACTGAGTAACTCCTTAAAATGACCAAAGTCATCACCTTAAATATCATCTTCAACTAATGACAAAAGACGCTGGGAGTCACAGAAAACACGGGTAAGGTTGTAAGGCAGACCTGCTGTTGCCTCTCCAGTTTCTAAAGACTAAGTTCTCCTCTCCTTTCTGGTTCAATGACGAAGACACCCTCACAGATTTCCCTTATAAATGTAAATGTTTCTTACAAAAGGATAACTTCAACTCTCAAAGCGTCACCTGTGTCTGCTGTTTCTTAAAAATAACTAGCTTAAAACTATCAGTACATCACAAAGGCATATCTTGGGGTGTCAAATTTGCTCCCCTTCCATTTCTAAAAACTTCATAGGTGGGTATTTACCACCATTTTTCAGATGGCGAAATTGAGACTGAGAGAGGCAACTTTGCCAATGTCACAGAAGAGGCTGGAATCAAACCAGGTCTGCCTGGATCCAAAACTGGTATTCTTTCCCCTGTACAAACACCTCTCTTTAAAGCTCAGAAGGGCACATCGTCATTGTGACCAGCCTTCTTTAGACATCCATCCTTTGGTTCTAATCTCTCCCTTGAGCCGTCCATATCATAATCTTCAAGTATCTATGGACTATAATTTTGTCTGAGTCTGATTCTCCAGGCTTGACAATGATTCATTTACAGGGTTCTATAGGTAGCTTTAAGTCCCTTAACCATCCAGAGCATTTGCTATGAACACATTCCAGTTTGTCTATAATCATCTTTAAGTGTGGCCCCTAAAACACAACTTGATACTGGTGTAGCACCATCAGTAGAGTGCCTCTCTAGTGCTAGATACTCATCTTCTAACTGTACAAGACAAGCTGACATTTTGGACCCAAAGGCATAATATTAACACTTAATTACTATTGAATTTCACTGTTCAATTCTGCAAGCGGAAGTTGCTGTTCCAGCTCCCTGCCACCCCCAAATACAACGTAACGTGCCTCTCAGGTGGGTCACTGGCAAAAAGCAGTGAGGGTTCTCCTTCATTCCAGAAGGTGGCACTCTCAGGCCCTCCATTTTCTGAAGAGCTTCCTATTTCATTCTGTCCTGTAAACCTGCTGGGACGGCACTCAACCTTCTCTCAGCTGTCTTGAGTCCCCAGATCTACCACTAGCCTAATACTGGTTGTGTGAATCTGGGCAAGTTGCTTAGCATTTCTGTGCCTCTTTCCCCTACCTGTGAAACAGAGATAGTAAAAATATCTAGTAAATAAGTTAGTGAATGATAATAATCATTGTACGGGTTGCTCCCCAAAAAAGAAAAGTTCCACTTCACATTAGATTTTTGCAGCAAGTACCAAAGGGATAATAAATTGGAGGAGCTTGAGAATTACAGGCTTATTTCTTTAAACATAAGCTGTACTCTTCCTTCACTACACTGTCCCCTTGCTCAGGAATGGCCTAGCCCCATTTCCCTCCCCTTGCCCCTTCTCTGGTCTTGGTCTGAACATCCTGTTAAGACAGGGACCACACACACATCCTGAACACTCCCTCACTCCAGCCCTGATCACAGTGGGTTCAGGTCTCAGGACACACCAATCTCCAGGAAAGGGCCCCTTTCCCCACCCTCCAGACCTCCCTTTATCAGAGGAAATGTCTATTTGAGTCATTCTCATTGAAGCACAGGTCACAATAAGTGAAATGAATATGTAACTACCAGGCTGTGTGGAAGAATATCCCTGGTAACAGGAAGGCTTTGAATGTCCAAGTCACTCAAGGAGTCCCAATTCTTACCATGTAAAATTTCAGGACTTAAACAAACTCAATGTGAAAAATAAACATTTATTACAAAAAGTGTTATTGACATTTAAAAATGAAAGCAAACAAAAGTGTTTCCCAACTCAAAGGGGCCGTTACGCCGGAGCGCTAAATTCCAAGGCTGTAGTAACTGACTCACACTCATCACCAGTGACCCAGGGGGTGGGGGGCCATTCACCTCAGACTTCCAGGAGCAGTGATCCCTTCTGTGTCCCTGTGGCCTTTGCTCCACATCCCTCCCAACCGTGATACAAAACATACTTTAAAAATCTTCTTCTTACTGAACCATTTCATAATCTTTTATTATGCAATTAGATTTACTTTTCATCTGGAAAATTTTAAACTTAACTATAGTTTGTTTTTTGTTTTTCCTTTTGGATCCTTGACAGAAAACTCGTTTCTGTTAGGGATTTCTACATCAGGGAATAGAATACGGCAAAGTGACGCTTAGCATCCCCCAAAGAAGCAAAACCACTCGTTCGCCCTCTTGGTTATTAATAGCCTGAGGGACTGTGGTAGATGGGAAATAAATTTAAGGGTCAGGTGTTCAAATGAGAAGAGGAAGGCAGGGACAGGCAGGCCCACGGGGCTTACACCTATGCTCACTCCCACCTGGTCTCAGATGGTCTTTTTCTTAGACATCTGTCCCACCAAATAAAGTAGTTACTAATTTAAACTACTACAAAGTGGTTCTCCAAATGGTTTGGGAAATCCTCCTGCCTCAGGCTCTGGAGCAGTTTTTCCTGCAGCCTTAAAGAAGTCTATTAGTGCATCTGGGGGGCAGAGGTGGCAGGAGGCGAGGAGGACTTTCTCCTCATGCTCAGGGACCCAGACCAGTGGCACCCCAGAGCTCACACCTGCTTTGCCCAGGGCACCTCCTCCGGCAGAGGAAGGCAGCCACAAGAGGGCTCTGGCACGAGCGCCTAATGTTCAGAAGCTCCACCTGAGACAGGAACCAGGAAGGGAGGGACAGGGAGCTGGGGACCAGCCCAGGTTGCTGGCAAGCAGGGTGTCAGGCATTTTCCTGTTTGTACAAAGGGGCCCAGGCACCTCATCTCCCCCACTCCTCACAATAAGCTCTGACAAACCAAGTTTTTATTTCCAGCAACATCCATACACACAAACACAATCTCACCAAACAGCTAAGCTCTCCAACACACACTCGATATCAGCAGAGCTAAGACCACACAGCACGCACACAAAGCTCAGCCACGAGCGGCCTGTTACAGGCACCGGACAGCCCTGCAGGCACAGCTGGCAAGAGCCCTTCCAGGGGTTCCGACCAAGGAAAGGGTGACGGCTTGACTACCAGCTCCGGCTTTGTTTCCTTTCCATCAGTGGTTTTGAAACTCCCCCGCCCTGCATCCCGACGGCTCACTCTCCACACAAAGCTCCTGCTTTTCCTTCACACCAGCTGGTGTCAGTCCGCTTGAGCTCAGGAGGAAAACTGCAGGAGGACCCTGGAACTTCACGCAGGAGACAGAAGAAAGTAGGCAGCACATGCAAAACACACTTGATGTCGTCACCAAACGACTTCAGTTGCTCCGGTCTCCAGTCCCCACGCTAGAACACCTGGTTCTGGTCCTCAGTACGGGAGGGGCCCGGGAACTACGCTCAAGAACCCTGTTGAAGGGCCACTATACATGGGGGGCGCGGGGGGGTAGTGAGGTCAACAGTCACTCGGGGCTCCTGCCTGACCCACCCCCCTTCCCGGGATGGGGAACGAAAGCTTTAAACATGTCCCAGGCCACTCGGCAGTGGCAGGAAAGGGAGGGGGAGGGGGAGGAAGAGGAAGGGGCATACACAACTGATATTATTAAAAAACACATCCTAACTAAGAGAAAGGTGGGGGTCCCTGTGGGGGGCGAGATGCACAGGCATCCTGTGAAACAGGTGTCAGGGGCCGGAGTCTGGTAGCACCCGAGTACGGCGAGCAGAGGACGGGAGCCGAGCTGGACCGGCCTCACACCAGGAACGAGGAGGTCTGCCTGAACTCCCCCTGTGGAAACAGCACGTCCAGTCACCTCTCTTCAGGCCTCTCCCGCTGACAACCCCTGACCCACAAACACAGGCCAAAGGAAAGCCCCTCCCTCTCCCACGGCAGGTATACTCACTGCGCTCCGGGCAGCGGGCTGGCTGTAAATCACCTTCTTACTCGAGGTCCTGCAGACAAACCAAGATGGAGACGCTCAGTTCCCAAGTCCCTCCCCTAACCTTGGCTTGCCAGCTTTGGAGCCAGAACTGAGAACGTCACAGGAGCGAAGCATTCTCAGCAGGGAGGGGTGGACAGAGGGAGAAAGGGAAGCACAGGCCACAGCGGACAGGGGCAGAAAGCAGGCGTCTTCCCTACCAGCCTGGTGGCCTCCACCTCCAACCCCTTCCCCTGGGTCCATCTCAGCTTCCAACCACACGCATCCCTGTGTTCAGCCTCAGAGAGTGCCAGGACAGCACCTCACTCACCCTTTCTTTGCTCCTGAAAGAGAAGAAGTGGTACTATGAGTGTCACCAGGAAAGATGACAGCGTGGCGCAGGAGGACAGGGGACTAGTAGGTGGCCCAGAGCCACAGGTAACTAGTGCTCCCTGGGTGCCAGTCCTGCACACATGGGCTCAGGGTCAGCACTCACGGGGCACCCGAGAACCGGGGCCTGAATCGGGGAGGGTACAGAGGAGAGCCTTTGAGGGCAAACACTTACTGTCAAAGTAGCCCCGGCTATAGGCGAACCAGACGCCAAAAATCAGCAATCCAAGGAGAATGAGCGTCACCAGGACAGCTGCCACGATGCCCCCCACGTTCATCTCCGCTACGAGGCACAAATGGGAGGCCTGTCACCCGAATGCTCTCACAGTACTGGCAAGCCCGCCAAGGCCAGGGCCACGGTCCCCACCCCAGGCCTGAGCCCCAGCCCCTGCCCTCTGCGCTCACCAGCTTCCATGCGCACAGCGTCTGACCTCACGGGTGTCCCATACCCATTCTGAGCCTGACAAGTGTACTCGCCAGTATCGAAGGTAGACACGGGATCAAAGACCTGGAGGAAACAAATTGGCTTCCTGCTTGAAGAGGCCAAGCGCCCAGCCTTCTGTCTTCTTGCCCCAGGGCCAGGTTCACCTGGCTGCTTGCTCTTCCTCCCCACCTCCAGGGCTTCCAGAACGGTGCCCTGCCCCACACCCTTCACCCCCATGCCATTCATACCAGCTCCCCTGTCTTGTGGTTCAGGCTGTAGGAAGAGTTGCTGAAGGCACGGTTGCTCTTGGGCTCCGTGGGCATTGGCACCCCGTCCTTGAACCAGTAGTACTCAGAGGGCGGGGACCCGTCCTTCTCTGAACAGGTCAGCACGGTCCGGGACCCGATGGTGGCAGAGGGGGGAACGCTCACGGCAGGCTTGGATGGAGGAACTGGGAAGGGAGAGAAGGTGCTGGTCATGAGGGCAGAGAGGGCACTGAGAGGCTCCCACCCCGCCCATTGGCGCCAGGCCCCGTCCTTTACCATGCCCTCGTTTCCCCCAGCCAGGGGCTCGCCCGGCTCTGGCAGTACTGTGACCCCGAATCCCCACACCACGAGCATTCTCCCCAACAAGATCCGAAGCTCAGCAGAGCCTGCTAAGGGTTCAGGGAAGCAACTGATTCCCAGCCCACACGGGAGACACGCGGCATGTACCAAGCACGATGAGCTGGACGGTGACCTCCCCATAGGTGTTGCCGCCTTCGTCAGAGACCATACAAGTGTACATGCCCGTGTCCTTCCGAGTCACTGAATGGAAGGTGATGCCACTGGGCGAGAAGGTAACTCGGTCCTCATAGGAAGCTACCAAGAGAAAGACCGGGGCGGAGTGAGCTGCAGCGCTGGAGGGAAGGCCATGGGGCTGGAGCCCCAGGGTGCGCCCCTCCCTGGATGCTCGGCCAGCCCTCCACGACCTGGGCAGGGACAGGAAGGAGAAGGCTCACCCGTGATCTTGTTGTGATAGCACACGAGGCTGGTGATGTCGCCTTGGGCAAACTTCCACTCCACGCGGGGAGAGGAGAAGCCGGAGTAGGAGCAGGACAGCTTGGCGGCTGCGGAGAGGATCAAAGTGAGCGGGAGGAAGGCACAGCCGGCAGTGGAGAGGGGGAAGTGGCCCCCACCCTGCCCGGGCTGCTGCTCCCCAGGGCCCCCGGGGTCCGCACTCGCCTCCCACCCCCGCCCACCCCCCCACAGCCCCTTCCAACTCACGCTTATTCTCAGCAACTCTGACTTCAGGTTCGGAAGTGTACACTGCACCCCTGCCTGCCGCCAGGGAGCCTGAGGAGGGGGGGGCATCAGGAGTGGTCAGAGGGATGCCGTGGAGGAGGAGGCGCAGCCCCAGCTGGAGGGGCAGCCAAGGCTGGGACTTCCCAGAAGCTTCTCCACGCTGAGACCCAACATGACGGCATCCAAGCAACTCAAGCTCCTCCCAGATCTCATGCCCTCACCTAAATATCTTCTTTAAAAGGTTTTTGCTACAACTGCAGACCAATACTTCTTTTATTAATGGAAATATTTCTTTCCAATGCAATGTCTTCATTTTTTCATTTTTCCTTCTGAAACTCCCAAAAATCTAATTAGATTCCCACTGCTCCTCCAAGAGCAGCTTCCCAAGTGACACTTCATGGTTAAGAGGCGGCTTCCCAACAAGTAATTGCAGCCACTTGTCAGACAATCCTGGCAAGAAGCCAGCAAAGCTGGAGGCAAGAGAGGAGAGGAGAGGGAGGGGCAATAATGAGGATAATAATAATACTCGACATTTGTAGGGCATTTTGTGCTTTTTGAAGTGTTTTCACATACACTGTACCATTTGATCCATGCAACAAGCAGGACAGATCAGCAGGACAAGTTATTATTACCCCAACATTACAGGAGAAACCCAGACAACCAGAAGCAGAGAAACGTGCCTACGACCACACAGCTGGTTCTGAGATGGAGTCAGACCAGAACTGGGCTCCGGTCACCTCATTAGAATCTCTTCCTGCCCCATGGAAAGAAAGGAAAAGCTGTGTGTGGAGAGAGGAGGCGAGAAGAGACCAGGCTAATTAAATTACATGGTGGGAAGAAGGGAGCAGGGTTCAGGGGGGGCCCAAACATTCCAAAATGGGCAGCAGTGACAGGACTCCAGGGGAGGGGACGATGGCAACAAACCCGCACCTAGAGCACCACACCCGCCCGCGTGTTCAAAGCGTGAACCCACGAAAACCGTATTTAGGCTTCAAGTCAGATGCTGCCTTTGACAGATGGTAACTTTCCTTTAATCACTCACTTAACTGAACAGGGTCTCTTGACCTCTGAGGCTTCCTTTTCTCACGGAACAGGAAGGGCTTGAACTGGATGTTCTTCTAAAGTGCTTTAGGTTCTTTTCTGCGTGTAGCATTAAGGTTTAGAGAGCAACGTGACATATATTTCAATCTGGTAAAACAATACTTACTGTGAACTAGTCCAGATAAATAGTCTCTCCCCAATTTTACAGGTGAGAAAATTAGGTGTCTTAAAGGCTGGTTAAATGGCTGGCTAATTTTCACCGCTAGGAAATGGCAGAGCTGAGATCGGCATGCTCCTTTTTTTCCTTATTTTACCATACTTTTGTAAACCAGGCTGTTTCTCAGAAAGTCATGGTTTTAACAAAAGCAAACTATGTAATAAAATAGCAGTCTTTAAAAGTCAGTTCCATTTGATCTATAAATTATTTCCAATATTACCTTGTATCTGTGTATTTGGCATGACATTTTAATAATCTATAATCAAATGTAGTAACAGACACAGAAATTAAATCGGGTAGCCTTTACTGAATTGAAAATTGAGGACATGAAAGACTCTTACTCAGCTCCCATCAAGAATGCTGACAATGCAACACTCTGATTTTTGCCTAAGCCGGCCTCCTCTGCTCTGGTCTTGCAGACTTCGTTTTTGTTTTTGTTTTAAGATTCTCAACTTTTACCATTTGCTACCTGTGATGCTCCCAGATGTCTCCTCAGGGATGAAGGACTTGCCCCAGCTGTGGGGCCTGCTGCCGGAAGGCCCTCGGCCCCCAGCCCTTCTTGAGGATTGGCCAGCACACTGCCCTGCCCAGGGCCACACCTCCTACCAGGGGCAGGGGCAGCCAGCAGCCAGTGCTTGCCCAGGAATGAGAGGAGGAGGGAAGTACAACGCCCCAGCCCCAGCCCCCAACTCAGGACGACACTGAAGACTATTCCTGCGTCCGAAGCTCCCTGTGGACTAGGCGAGGCCCCACTGGGCCTACAACCAGCCTACTTCTCCCTCTGCCCAGTCCTGCTTCCTTCCCCTCTGTTCCATGGGGTGGATCCCAAGAGCGCTCCCTAATAAACGTGCTGGTACAGTACTTGACATCTCAGAGTCAGCTTCCCGAGGACCCAGCCTATGATGCCACCCCAATAAAGAAGAACTTCTAATTAAACTAAACACTAGCCTTTGAAATAAAGGACCACCAGAATAAAATAAAATAAAAATCACAGCATAGGGATTTGAGCTAAAGTTCTTCTGCGTCCTCTCACATCACTAAAACACTCAGGAATCATACCACATCCATACACAAACATTACTGGGCTCCAGGCAGCTTCCCTTTCCTATCAGCCATGACTGCCCTTCACCTCAATGCCTTCCCACCTCCCTGCAAAGCAGGCCTGCTCATGACTGCCCAGGGCCCGACTGCAGTACTCAGAACTTGACAGTGACTGCACATCACACCCCGGGTCAGGTCCAGCCTCACCATCATGCCCTTCCCCGTCTCCAGAGCACACCTTAGCCATCCTGGCCCCGACGCCCTTCTCATTCCTCAGCAAGCCTCTGGAACCAGACTGCCTTTATGTAAATGCCAGCTCTGTTATTTACTAGGCGGTGCGACCCAGGCAAGCCATGTAGCCCATCAGAACCGCAGTTTGCCCACCTGTAAAACGGGGCTAATAGCAGGTTCTGCATCAAAGGGTGGCTGTTGAGAGTTAAACAAGCTAATTCAAGTAAAACAATGTCTGACCAACAGGAAGCACCAAATAAACATTATTTCTTATTATTATCATCATCCGCCCATACATCCTTCTGTACACACTTCTTTTTCTGACTACAATTTTTTTCTTCAATAAGACATATAATTAAATATAAATACTATCTGAAAAATGTTTATAGTCCAGCCCACCAAACCATCTCTTCTCTCTCACTGTAGCTGCCTTGGAAAGGCTGAGACCCTCATGGATGGATGCAGAGCTGAGGGCTTCCCCTCACCATATCCCATTTACATTAGGACACCCACGGTCTCCTTGCCCGTTGTCCTATCTTATATTTTCCCTTGCCGCACCGTGGCCCCCCTCTTATGCCCGTAGCCTCAGATGGATACACATACAAATGTCCTACCAATGCCCATGATAAACCGACACAAAAGGAAATTTCATTTCCCATGTGGTCTTTAATTTACTCTAAATTTACAACAGAAACGTCACTAAGTCAAAGGCATGGATACTGATTTGCGGACGCTCACTTAATCTCGCACCCCTCTAGCTGGAATCCTCCCCTCCTCCCTCTCGGAATTTCCTACCATAGGCCACACACAGTTTCCGGCCCAGCACACCGGTCACCACTCAGCCTAGAGCAGTATGTCTTTGGCTCTAACCTCGGAATTAAAATGACTTCTGCCAAGGTCGCCAATCATGGTATTCCTCAATTCTAAGGTGCCCTGATTATAAAGTACAACACTGACATAATAATAGCTTCTTGGGGAAAAAAATTACAATATAATTTACATAGGCCATAAGTCACATCCCAAATTCCAAAGCATTAATGTAGTGTTAGAATTAGGATACCCAGTATTTTCTTTTTCAGTTACCTCTGTGACCTCTGTAAGACCTCGGACCCTGCTATCAAACTTCTTCCTCAGATATCACTCCGCCCCCCTGGTTTGTGTGCACAGCCCCTCGGGTCCGCCCCCGTCTCTGAGTTTTGTCTTATTCTCCTTGAACTTTGCTTCCTCCGTCCATTCCTTAGTATTAGTGACCCCCCAGCATTCCATCCGCGGCCTTTTCTCCTCTCCATATTCTCTCTAGGAAATCCCAAGCACAGACCAAAAATTGATCTACATCCAAGTAGGGTCAGTTCCAGCGGCCACCTCTCCGCTGAGCTTCAAACTGGCAGATGGGGCACACCCAAATGAAGGAGGAAAAAAAACCCAATCTTTAAAAAATGGTAATACTAGCAAAAATTGGTTTTTTTTTTAACTATTCAATTCTCAGAAAAAAACAAGCGCTGTAATAATCTTTTTTAAAACTTAGGTCCGTAACTTGAAAATCAGGTTTTTTAACAAATTTGCCTCCTAGTTTTAAAATGGAATTAAAGTTCTCTGCATATTGGAAATTTCCACCTGCCATTCTACAAAAGGGACTGGACTGCTACACCCCGGCTTCAGTGCGTCTGTAGGTGCCAACATGCACAATAGCACAGGCTGGCTCCCTGCATCCAGGGATAGTAGGCAGAGCCCAAAGCATTAGAAGTCAGGATGTTTCTAATGCAAGGTCTAAAATAGCAGCAGTGAGGGAAAGATGTGAACCCACGAACCATACCCTCACTGTCTTCATAGCTGCAAAAGCTACAAAGAGACTCCAAGTAGGCCCAGGTCCCCTGAAAAAGGGACCCCTACCTACAGCACTGCTCTTTTTTGCAAAGGTCATCTTCGAACGGTTTACGGTTGTTACAGACTGAATTCTGTCCCCTCAATGTCCCTATGTGGAAGCCCTAATGCGCTGTGCCTCAAGATGTGATTCTTTGGAGACAGGGCCTTTACCAAGGTAGGCAAGTTAAAATGAGGCCCTTAGGACCTGCCCTTATCCAATCTGACTGGTGTCCTTATACAAAGAGACACCAAGGCACAGAGGCCACAACCGTGCGAAGAGGCAGGAAGTTGGTAGCCATCTGCAAGCCAAGGAGAGAAGCTTCAGGAAAACAAGCCAACCAGCACAGTGACCTCCAGAACTGTGAGAAAATAAACTGCAGTCTGTGGCGTTTCGTTAGAGCACCCTAAGCAGACTGATACAAAGGTCTAAGCCGGGGCTCAGCAGTGGACATCCTGGTTGAATCCCCAGTGACTGCAGCCTTAACTTTAGTAAGTATGGTGACATTGTTGCACAATAAAAAGATCAACATTCTGCACAGCAAATAACAGTACTTGTCTCACAGGGTTTTTGCAGAGACTTTCTATGAAATAATGCATATAGGACACCAACCCTAATAGGAGGGCTTGGGTGTCATTTCTTCCATGACTCCACTGGTTGAGGCCCTTACAAAACCTTGCCCAGATTCCACAGGAAGGCCTTAGACTCTCCTTCAGCCTCCTTCATCAACAAATGGGAGAAGATATTTGCAAATCATGTACCTGATAAGAGGTTAATGTCCAAAGTATATCAAGAACTCATACAACTCAACAGTAAAAAAACCCAGTCTGCTTAAAAAGCAAGCATAGACATTTTCCCATAGAAGACATACAGACGGCCACCAGGCACATGAAAAGATGCTCAATATCACTAATCATCAGAGAGATGCAACCAAAACCACAATGAGATAGGCAGGGGAAGAGAAGGTGAGTTAGGCAAAGACTTGGGGAGGTGGTGCTTCAGGCATTATTATCTAAATCAATCTCTGCAGGTTTCCACACAGGTCAGAAGAGAGCTGGTGGTGTGTACGCCTGTAAGACTGAGGATATAATTCCTGAAAATCACTATGGGTCTGAATAATAAAACTCTGGCAAATTGGATTTTCCAAAATGGACATACCCATCGACATAGTTATCTCACCCCCACCCCACACCCCTTTCTTACATTGTGACTGAAGGAGTCAGAATTCCTTCCTCTTCAATCTGGGCAAGGTTTTGCGAGGGCCTCAACCAATGGAGTAATGGAAGAAATGACACATGAGCCCTCCCATTAGGGTTGGTGCTTTATATGAATTATTTCATTAGAAATTCTCTGCAAAAACCCTGTGAGACAAGTACTACTGTTATTGTCCCGTTTTATAGATGAGAACACTGAGGCTTAGACCAGTTGCCCAAAATCACACAGCCACAAACAGCAAGGTGGGAGCCTTCACCCTAGTCTGCCTATTTCAAGACTCCAAAACTACGATGCTACGTAAGGATTTCCACTGCAGAAGCAAGGAAAACCTATCCATCCTTCAAGACCCTGTTTAAATGTCTCTTGATCCATGCCTTCCCCCTGTTAAAATCAATCTCTCCCCAACTTCCAGGAATACAGCCTAAGAAAATAATGAAAGGTAAGCTTAAAGACACTGTGTACAAGAACGATTTAATGTTATTTAGTACAGCAAAGAAAAAGAAAACAACCTAAATGCCCAATAAAAGGTGAACAGTTAAGTAAATTACACTTATAGCCATACAGGTGAACACTACAGAACTCATTTTAAGTGTATTCTGCTTATATATATGTGATATATATACATATATCACATTTATTCAAAGAGGAAAGACTAGAATGAAATACCAACAATGAATATTTATTTCCAGATAATAGGTTTACAAGTGACTTTTTTCTATATTGCCCTGTGTTTTCAATTTCTCTACATAGGGCATGTATCACTTCTTAATAAAAAAATTTATCTTTTTTAAAAAGTAACTCTTTCCTCTTGTATGTTCCCAAAACATTCTGTACTTTGATGGCAGCTCCTGGTACACTCTGCTCTGTATTCTACTTAGTTGATATAAGTCTGTAGTTTTCCTGGGAACAGAGAAACCAACTTAGGTTTTTGCATCCACCCCAGCCCCTAACATTGCGACGGCGCTTTCCTAGAGAAGGTGCTCTGTGAAAGCAATGCTGTGATGAGAAGACAGGTGGTCACAGGGGTTCACGGAAGGCAAAGGCGTCCAGACACTTAACAGAACCCGTCAGCAAACAGCCACCCCTCGTACATATAGGTCGAACCCACCACAACAGAAAAGCTACCTCCTTCCCCTGCTTTTATTAAAAGGTCTTTCTTTTCTCTATGAATCCTGTTAATTTGAATTTTCCTCAAGTTGCTTTCTTGCCATGAGTTTGACTTCATTTTTTTTTAAAGGAAGGAACAGGAGGGAAGCCAGCCAACCAGCCAGTCTCTCTGGTTTTCTCTAAGAATGCATCCAGAAACATCCCCTCTAGGCATACGAGCCTCCTAGGACCCACGGCTCTCAGCTGCAAGGGGCCTGGAGCAGCGGACAGGGCCTCTGAAAGCCACCAGCTGCAGCGCGCTCACCACTCACCTACCAGGCTGTTGTGACCAGTGCTCTCTTGAGCGTCCCTCAGAGCTTCTTGATAGCAGGTTGTAGCCCTGGGGGAAGGTGCCATTTTACCTTACACAGGTGCTATTCATTTTTTTATCCCTAATTCCCAGTACACTGCTCAGAACGCAGTAAACACCAATGTCTACTGGATTAACAAATGAATGCAACGTTGCAATGCCGTGAGAACCTGGACCTAGGGCTTCCAGTCCCAGGTTTGCCCTTTCCTCCCCACCACTCACCCTGCAGACTGAACTTGTCCCTGGAGGTTGGGGTGGGGCAGATAAGGAATGCGTGGGCAAGAGGAAGCCTCTGTGAGTCAACAACAGGGTGGGTTCAGTCTCAACAGCCCCCCTTGGCTGCACTTTCAGTGACTCTGGTGGCCAGCACGCCCTCTCAGGAGGCAGCACAGGACAAGAGAGCTTTCACTCCGCCCCCTCCTGCCCTCGCTAGAATTTCCAGTTCTACCAGCTCCTCCCCTCCCCCACCCATCTCCCCATTACAAGGGATGGCTGGTGTGGCCCAGGGCTCGCCTCAGAGGCCTGGCATCACACTTCCAGCCAGCCAGCTGCTTCCGCCAGGCCTACCCCCACACTGTGAAACAAATGACACAGGCTGGACTTTAGACAGAAACCTCGCTTATCAGGGAGTCCCAGGCAGATGAACTCTTGAGTTTTCAATGCCTGGAAAAGCCCAGTGTCATCCACTCACATGGCTTCCCACAGCCCCTCACAACACTGAAACCTCTTCCACAATTACATCTGTCAATGGTCCTCCAGGTCTTTCCTGACCCTCTACAAAGAAGCAGGTCTGAGTTTACAAGTCCCCAGGGTCTCTCCTGCATGCTAACAGACGTGACAAACAAGCTCCATTATTTCCTACTCTATCCCATAAACTGTGTGTAGCTTTTCAATCTATCTCTGAGCAGAGGTGTCAGCCACTTCAGTGTCCACAGAACAGGGGCCCCTTGGCCAGCTGACATGTGTGTGTCGGGCAGGGGGATCCTAAGGACCAAGGCCACAGCACCTGTAATACCAGTATGAGAAGATCGCACCAGGGTATGTTAAGTGGAATAAACGAGATGCAAAACACATCAGAATTACATAATGTGCCTCTTTTTGTGTAAATAAAGGGAGACGAATAAATACATATTTATATATACTTGTATCTGTATAACAAAACACTGAAAAGATACCTAAGAAACTATGGGGAGGCACAGTATGAACAGAAACACAGTGGGAGTGAGACACTTAGTACCATTTTGATTCTTGAACCATGTCAATGTAGTAACCAGTTCAAATAAATAAACTTTTTAAATTACAGTAGTTCTACCCAAACCAAAACTAGGCTGGAGACCCCAGATAAGCCCAGATCACAAAGGAACTTGAGAGAAACAGCACGAAGTGAGTGTTCCTGAGCCAGGAGGTGAAGACTAAGGGGCGGAATTCCACTCACTACCACTCATTTCCTACTTCCAGCTGTGGCCGGCCACTAGTTTCTAGCTTCTGGTTTCTAGGGAACTGTTTTTCCTGGTAGTCAGTTCCACAGTGGGGGAAGGGAGGGCAGCGGGAGGGAAAGGAGAGAGTGGCTGACTCACCATCTACAGTTCAAGGTAAAGCCAGCAAAACTGAACTGCACAACTAGAGGGGCTTGAGTGGGAAACATTAGTAGGAAACACCAGGACTCAGACAGAACCAGACCCAGGATAGCAGTTCCTCCCTCCCGAAACGCTGCAGGGGCAGGCGGGGAAGTGGGGCGAAAGAGCAGGGTTCCAGCCTAGCTTCCCCTCTTCCCTGTGGTTATACCCAAAGTCATCTGACTCACACACCACTCCGCTTGAGCAGAAATGCCTCTCCAGCACTGGGAGATGGCTAGAAACTTTTCTAAGTTCAGGCTCTCTAGGGAGGACTAATATTCTTGTTCACTAGTTTTGCTTCTCCTAAGCCCAGTTCTCCCAGTCTAGCTTCCAATCCCAGCTCCAGGAGGCTCAGGCCTCCCTCTCCATTAGGTTCCCCAAGCTGGGATTGCACCTTGCTTGACTAGCTGATCGTATTTTGCCCTTTCTCCTCCCTCCCTGGTCACAGGGCCACACTGAGGAGCAGCCCTGGAGGGAGGGAGACCATGTGAGCATCCCGTATACCCCGCTGACAGGCAGACTAGACGCCCAAGGAGGAGCCTCCACTTTTTTACTCTTGCCATTTGGGACCTAGCAGGGTCTTTCCCTGCTTCCTCTGACCTACTCTAGTAGGGGCAGCAATCTTTCACACTCCCCAAATCCAAAAGGGGATAACAGCTGCCTAATAATAATCCCTTCATGTGTATGTAATGTAGCTATTATCCCAGCTGATCCTCAGGGCAAGTTTAGGACAAGTTTTATTACTGCTATTTACAGATGAACAGACTGAGCTACTTAGCGTACGCTAAGACCACAAATAAGGCAGAGAGACAAACTAGAAGCAGGTGGGGAAACCTGGCTCCCATTTCCACCTTCCTGCACTAAGCAAATCACTCTCCCCAGGTCTAGCCTGATTTACACGTGAAAAAGTCAGTCCCACCATCCCACACTTGTTAGGACACACTGTCAGGTTAAACTAAGGCAATATCATAGGCAATATCATCTCAGGCTCCCCCAGAAGCACCCTTGATTCCCTGAACAGACTAGAGGACATCCCCAAGCTCAGAATGGTGCTGTGACAATTCTTTCAGTGCCAGTATGTGAGTATTGTGGGATTATCACAATATAGAAAATTAAGGGGAGAGAAAAAAAAGGAAAGAGGAAAGGGGAGGACTTAGCTCTAGGAAGCTTTAAGCCTGACAAATACTGTCACAGTTAGTCACTGACTCAGAAGCGTCTAGGTGTGGGGGGAGAAAGTACTGGTTCAGTACAAGGGTTAGCAAAGTCTCTAGTACTGAGTACTACACCGAAACAAAACATGGCCGTGGGTGTCACTAGAAGTTACAAGAAACAGGAAGAATAGGTGAGGGGTAAGAAAAGAATGGAAACTGAAAAAGAGAAAATGGAGGAATCGAATGACAAGGATAATAAGTGAGAGAAGAAAGAATCTAGTGGGAAAGAAAAAATTGAAAAGATAAGATAGTGGACTCTGGGGCATATCCCAAGCTGATGCTTGCGATCAGGGTTCCTGTGCTATATGCAATGCCCGAGACGCTGGATCCTGGAGAGGAAAGGGGAGACGGGGGTCAGGAGGCTTTGGTTCCATTCCCAGGTCCTTTTGTCCACGTGGAAAAGTCATTTCCCCTCTTTGGACGTGTTTCCTTATCTGTACAATAGAGGATCAGACTTGCCTCTGGTCCAGTCCACCCCAGTGGTTTATATTTCCATGATAAAGGACAAAGGACTAGTCAACCCATCTGTCGAAGGGCAGGAAATCTGTTTCCACCCTTCAAAACTGAGCAAAATGAATTGCATTATAACCCCGATACTGATTTTAATGGTTCATGTCTTTTACACTTCCTAAAACATGCATCTTGAGGAAAAGGCAAAAATTCATACTGGTCACACACGGACACAAACTATCCACAGAATGACCCGCCCAGACACTCAAGAATAAGAGGGAGACACGTACAGGTGCTGACGCAGGCTGACTGGGCAAGGCAGACCCTATACTCAGCCTGGTACACCCCCCCCCCCCCCCACAGACGGAGGCATGCCTCAGCAAGCCGGCCCCAGTGTTCACAGGAAGGGCCTTTACAAAGGAAACAAAACCTCTCACACCGGCCAGGAGGAGGGCTGAGTGCTGGTTCTGAAATGCATCCAGCCAACCAACGGGCAGGTCCGCCCCCTGGGAATAGTAACTCGACAACAACATATATTAAGGACTCTCGAGGTAGTTATTCCAGAATGGAACTTTTGAGTGCTGTGCTCTAGGAAATACCAAATCTCAATTTTATTTCCTCTTCAGACTTGCACCTAGACACCAAACAGAGAGCAACCAGAGCAACCCAAAGACCCAAGGGAGCGCAAGAGACCCTTTCAGCAACAGGCAGGGCAAGAGGCTTCCACGCCAGCCCACCTCCATTAGATTTTTCTTGAGGGGCACAGCATCCAGCACACTCAGGGGGTGAGAGGCTCTCCTCTGGACTGTTCGCGGATGCTAGATGCGTGTTGGGGGGGCAGGACGGCTGCCAGGGGCGCATGGAGGAGGATGGCTGACTTGACGTACACGACGCTCCCGCCCGCTCTCACCAGTATGTGAGGATGGGGGACATGGAAGCAACCCCTTGGCGTTATTTTTGGAAGCTGTGCGGAAGGAGCAGGTCCCTCGCGGGGGGTGCCAGGAAGGGTCACACTTCACCGGTGTGGGGGAGGGGAGCTGGCCACTCCCCAGGCTGCGGGGAAGCGGGAACGGCGCCGAGGGCGGAGGACTAGGAGGGTGAAGCTGGCAGGTTTCTCAACCCCTCCCGTCCCGCGGGCAAGGGGCGTGGGGCGCACCTTCCTCCAACCTCCGACCCGACCTATCGTTCCTCCCGAACTCTGGGAACTTACACAAGACCACCGTTGTGAAGAGAGGCAACTGTTTCCTCCCGGCTTTCGCTTTTGTCCCCATCGTGACCAGGATACCAATGCGACAGCGGCCGCCGCAGACCCGGGAACAGACACGGTTTCGCCGACGGCAGCGCTGGGACTGAACTCGGGGCGCCAGGTTGAGCCCAGCCCTGCCCTGCCCTCCGCGCCGGATTGGTCGGAGCCCCGCCCCTGCACACTTCCATTGGTGGAGAGAGCCGCCGCTCCGGTGAGTGGGTCGCCGTCGCCAGGTGCGGCTCCGCCCACCGCTCCCCGCCGGGCCCGATTGGCGCCCTTCCAAGCCCGAGCCGCCTCCGATTGGCCCAGGAGGCTGTCGCGTAGGAGACCAATTCCTCACCTTGTGCAGGTGAGGACGCCCTGATTGGACGGCGCTCCTGAAATAGAGACTTTCTGACTGGCTGGGTTCTGAGTTGTGCTGCAGGACTTGGAGGAGTACCTCGAAGGGCGGAGAAGGTGGTGGTCCTGCGGCCTCGCCAAGTGCCGCCTGTTTTTTTTTCTTGTTTGTGTTATTTGTTTGGAGGCAAACTGCGGGGTGCTGCAGAAACCTTTTGGCAAATGAAAACTACACATAATATGCAAGGGTGAGGGGAGAAGAACAAGACAGAAGTGGAACGATACCTTCATGCCCCCCAACCGTGTTTCTCTGTCGGGCCCATTTGCAGCGTTCACCAGCTTTGAGGGACCGTGCAGAGGGAAGGGAAGGAAAAAGAGAAGGGAAAGGAGCCCTCGACTCAAAAGTGGGAAAAGTAATAATAATTACATTACCTCAAGCGGAACGTTAGACATATATACACCAAACACACCCAGGTAATCCAAACATGCTCTGTAAACATCACTGTGAGTGACAGTGGGTATGTCCCGTACACATGTTGGATCTGGCAGCACAGCCCCACTTTCAGAATTACCTTCTCACTGCGACAAATAGTTGGGTGTTGACTAAGCTCCTTGTACTATAGACTGTTGATACTCAAACTTTGTTAATATTTATATGGTGACATCATTTTAAACTGAAACTCATGCTCAACACCTTTACTGTTTCTAGTTTCTAATGATTTACTTGATCTTAGTGTATCCAGGCTGCCTGTGGGAAAACTTACTGAACATTATCTCATTCCAAGTAAAAAGTCCACACTTTTAAAACAATGGAATTCTTTGCTCTTTTGCTTCTTTCACTTTTGTTCTCAGTTATTTGTCCAAAGGTCCACTTTTAGTTCCACCCAACTTAAAGCCATGTTTATCAAGCACCTACTTCGTGCTTTAGGGGACTATGAATAAATATAAACTACAGTCCCTGACTTAAAATGATTCACAATCTACTTCCAAGACTACTACAGGAAACAAGACAATATGTAGCCAAAAGAGAAACTTCGTTTACTAAATTGAAACAAATATTTGGGTGCTTGCCATGTGCAAAGCTCTGTTCTCTACCTCAGAGGAATTTAAAGTCTTGTACAGAGAGACAAATACATGAAGTTAAGTATGAGAGTAAAGAAGAGTAGAAGGAAGAGCTTAGAGAAGGGACCGGTCACCGTGCACTGTGACTGCTAGAGAAAACTTTAAGATGGGGGTGAACTTGAGCAGTGTTTGCAGGACCTCTAAGATGATCCGAGTCTTTAGGTAGAAGGATCACCTTAGAGGTCATTTAGGACCTCCTCTTACCTTCCACAGGAAGACCCATGCGACTTCCATGAGCTTACACCTCCGCTTAGAACTTGTCTTAAAATTCTCAAAGCAAACCATTCTGCTTTTTATACAATTAATTGTTTTTTTTAAAAAAAAAGTCCTTTCAACAAATTGGAATCTGCCCCCTGGTAACCTCTACCTACTGCTCTCTGGAGTTACACAAAATATCTTATTTGTTGCCAATGACAGTCCTTTCTTCAAGTATTTTAAGATACTTACGAGCCTCCAAGCTAAGCATCTCGTTATCCTTTAAAGAGTCTTATATGGCTCAGCGTCACAAGCCCTCCACCATTAATCCCAATTAATCTTCCTCCTCTGGACAATCCGTTGTTTGTTACTGTAGTGATATCTGAACCAGGCACTGGAGAAACCATCTCTCCATGGGACGGACATGTCTCAGTTCAAAACCAGTTCCCCACTTTCTAGCTATCTATCCTTGGCCAGCTCGCTTCTGTATCCAGAAGGTATTCATTCATGGGTCACCTTGAAAGAGGTTTCAGTGGAGTAATGGGGTGGGCAAGAAAACCTGTGTGGACTAGGCTGAGGACAGAATATAAATTGAGGAAATGAAAACTGTGACTATGGACAGTTCCACAGAGAATTTACTAAAAAGGGCAGCAGAGAAAAAATAGCAGCTAGTGGGGTGTTGTATGAAGGCAGAATATAGATACTTTATGTGGAACAATGTTACATGTTTACATGGAAATGCTTGTATACCAATGGCCAGTGATCCAGTAGAAAGGAAAAATTAATGATATATGAAAAAAAAAGTGATAGTTGCAATTTCAAGTTCTTGAGGAGAGAGGAGATGGGATCCAGAGCTCAAGCTAAGCGTCAGAGGGAACAGAGACAGCCATCCACATAACAAGAGGGAAGTATATGGTACAGTTGTTTGTGGGAAGATGATGGAATTTCAGTCTGATTTCTTTGGTTCTCAATGGAATACGAGGTGAAGTCATTAGCTAAGAGTGCAAAGGAAAAACGAAGCTTAGGAGATGTAGCGTAGGAGAGCTTTCTGAGTCATTAGTGCTCACGGATGTGGTGGATAGTCCTAAACCTGCTGGACTTTCTGTAAGAATGTGGCAAGCTCCAACCCCACCAAGTGACACGGGGCAAGAAGGGCAAGGCCCCTATATGCCCAGGAAAACTGGCTGTTAGGACAGGAAACAGAGTGGCTACGGTGGGCAGACTAAGCCAATTTTCCAGAGAAAAGACTAAAACTACAAAGGTTGTGTTGAGACTTGAATGTGTTGAGCCCAATGGCAGAGCTAAGAGAATGCTGGCTGTGAAGAGATGCAAACGTTCTTAACTGGGAGATGAGAAGAGAAAGGGCCAGGTGATCCAGTTTAAGCTTTATACTTTGTTTTACTATGAAGACAATAAAATCTTGAGATTATGTTCCAAATAAATAAATAATAAAGAGAAGTGGACACAGAAACTGACACACTAGGGAAGTGTATTAGGACCGGTGGATATTTCAGACATAGATTTAAAGAGACCAAACTGGTATGAATTTTCCTTCAGCTGTTGGGCTGTAGGGAAAGAGTAAGTGGTTAGTTGGGTTTGACCATAGTTGGGATTTTCCTAAGCAAATGGATGGAGAAAGCATCAAGGAAGCTAAAGCAGCCTGTGAGAGAATGACTTTTTAATAATTCCCTGTGTCCTTCCAGAGTTTGTTTGCTAATGTGAGCAATTATAAATATGTCCATATTACCTTTAAAGCTTTCTCATTCTTTTTTAAGCTACAGAATATTCTATTATGTGCTTATCATGTTTAGTTAGCCAGCTTTAACCTGGATTACTTCCAGTCTTTTGCTAATATAAATAGTCTGATGAATAAACACAAACATAGATCACTTCATGGATGCGAGCTTATTTGTAGGATAAATCCCAGAAATGTGAATGCTGGGTCAAAGGGTATATGGATTGATATGGGCAAATTGTCCTCGATGGTGGTTATACCAATTTTAATTTACATAACCTATCTGTTGTCTTAGTCTTGCCAAGGGTGTTTAATGAAACATTTGAATTTTTGCTAATCTGATAAATGTACTGAAACTTCAGGTTAGTTTTAACTGCCTATCTTACTGAGTGGCTGAGCATCTCCGTGGGTTTAAGAGTCCAGTATACTTTGTGAACTCTTTTCATGTGTTGCTCATTTTTTTATTGGGACAGTTGTCTTTTCCTTATCCATTTGTAAAGGCTCTTCACATAGTCCAGGAATTAGTCCTTTGTGTATGCTCTGAGTTGGCTTTTCTTTTAATGAGCTGACTTGTTCCCTCAGTTTGCTATTTGTCTTTTGACTTACTTGTGTGATGTTGGTCTGTTTTTGCCGTGCCGAAAGTTTTCAACTGCTTGTTTCACACTTTATCAGTCTTCTTTTATGGTTTCTAAATGTTGACTAAAAGTTAGAAAATAGCTTCCCCCCTTAGGAATCTAGTTAAAGAATTTTGTGTTTTATTATCTTTAGTAAGGTACAATTGACATATAACATTGTTAGTTTCAGCTGTACAAGATTCGTATATATTGTATATTTTGTGAATGTATATTGTATATATTGTATATTTATTTGTATATATTGTGAAATTATCCCACAATAAGTCTAGTTAACATCTGTCGCCACACAGTTACAAAGTTCTTTTTCTTGTGAACTTTTAAGATCTACTGTCTTAGCAACTTTCAAATATGCAATACAGTATGAAAGAATTCTTAATAGTGTCCTTTTTACTTTAAATTTCTGAACCACTCGAATTTATTCTCATATATGGTGTGGGGTATGGGACCCATCTATCCATGAGCATTCTTTTAATTCCTAATGATTTATTTTATATTTTAATAGCTGGTAGGGCTTGCTCCCCCTCATTGATGTTCCTTTTCTAGCTTTTCTAGCTATTCTTAATTTCAACTAAACTGACATATTTAAGGAGTCTTCTGAGCCCATAACTTTTTTTTTTGGTATCATTAATCTACAATTACATGAAGAACATTATGTTTACTAGGCTCCCCCCTTCACCAAGTCCCCCCCCCACATACCGCTTCAGTCACTGTCCATCTGCGTAGTAAGATGCTATAAAATCACTACTTGTCTTCTCTGTGTTACACAGCCCTTCCCGTGCCCCACACACACTATACATGCTAATCGTAATGCCCTCTTTCTTTTTCCCCACCCTTATCCCTCCCTTCCCATCCATCCTCTCCAGTCCTTTCCCTTTGGTAACTATTAGTCCATTCTTGAGTTCTGTGATTCTGCTGCTGTTTTGTTCCTTCAGTTTTCCTTTGTTCTTATACTCTACATATGAGTGAAATCATTTGATACTTGTCTTTCTCCGCCTGGCTTATTTCACTGAGCATAATACCCTCTAGCTCCATCCATGTTGTTGCGAATGGTAGATCTGTTTTTTTCATATGGCTGAGTAATATTCCATTGTGTATATGTACCACATCTTCTTTATCCATTCATCTACTGATGGACGTTTAGGTTGCTTCCATATCTTGGCTATTGTAAATAGTGCAGCAATAAACATAGGGGTGCGTCTGTCTTTTTCAAACTGGAGTGATGCATTCTTAGGGTAAATTCCTAGAAGTGGAATTCCTGGATCAAATGGCATTTCTATTTTGAGCATTCTGAGGAACCTCCATACTGCTTTCCACAATGGTTGAACTAATTTACATTCCCACCAGCAGTGTAGGAGGGTTCCCCTTTCTCCACAACCTCGCCAACATTTGTTGTTGTTTGTCTTTTGGATGGTGGCAATCCTTACTGGTGTGAGGTGATATCTCATTGTGGTTTTAATTTGCATTTCTGATGATTAGCGATGTGGAGCATCTTTTCATGTGCCTGTTGGCCATCTGGATTTCTTCTTTAGAGAACTGTCTATTCAGCTCCTCTGCCCATTTTTTAATTGGATTATTTGCTTTTTGTTTATTGAGGCGTGTGATTTCTTTATATATTTTGGATGTCAATCCTTTATCAGATCTGTCATTTATGAATGTGTTCTCCCATACTGTAGGATACCTTTTTGTTCTATTGATGGTGTCCTTTGCTGTACAGAAGCTTTTTAGCTTGATATAGTCCCACTTGTTCATTTTTGCCTTTGTTTCCCTTGCCCAGGGAGATATGTTCATGAAGAAGTCACTCATGTTTATGACCATGAGATTTTTGCCTATGTTTTTCTCTAAGAGTTTTATGGTTTCATGACTTACCTTCAGGTCTTTGATCCATTTGGAGTTTACTTTTGTGTATGGGGTTAGAAAGTGATCCAGTTTCATTCTCCTACATGTAGCTGTCCAGTTTTGCCAGCACCATCTGTTGAAGAGACTGTCATTTCCCTATTGTATGTCCATGGCTCCTTTATCGTATATTAATTGGCCATATATGTCTGGGTTAATGTCTGGAGCCCATAACCGTTTAAGTCTTTTCCTTTGTACAGTCTTTTTTAAGCTCTTTTCATTGTGTAGTAACATTTTCTTTACATAAGTTTTGAGCTTTCTTGATAAGCAGATCCCTAGTTATGCAAAGGAATGATGATAATGTTTTCTTTTCAAGTATTCATGGAACAGTTATAAAAATTAACCATACACTTGACCACATAGCAAATCTCAACAGTTTAAATGATTTAAATCATACAGTGTATGTTTTCTGACCACAGTGGTAGGTAAATGTCCACTTTGTAAACATTGATGAAGCTGCACTCTTATAGTATCTGAGTCTTCTATTAAGTATATTTTCTTTTTCACATGAAATCCTTTTCTACTGCCTGCCAAAAGTTCCTTTCCATCAAGTATATACATCCTAAATCTACATATTCTATATGGCAGGTACTTTACAGGTTAGCTCAGTAAACTTTCACCACTATCCAAAAAGATAAGTCTGTAAATCTCCATTTTACAGATAAGGAAAGTGAGAGTTTAGTTAAAAAGTAACTTGCAGTGACCACTAAGCAGCACTAAGTGAGAACTGGAACTCAGAACTCTGATTCATAGCCTTTGTTCTTTACATACCATTTGTGATTATTATTCCCAAATTTCTTCTCTTGCATTTCTCCCCTCGGAAATTACTGAACACCTGAATAAAAATTCAGCATCTATTGAGTACCTCCTATATGCCAAGTTCTGGTTTAACTGTTGGCCATAAAAAATGAGGTCACCAGTCCCTCCCCTTCAAGAGTTCAGTCTAAAGGGGGAAGAGTCCTGCAAGTTATAACACAGCATGCATGATCAGTACCACAGCACACGTGTGTGCCTTACCCGCTGTGCTTCTGTTTCTCATGTCCTTCACGGAATTCAGTTACATAACTTTATCTGGTTATTGTTCTCCCTTCTCCTTCAGTTTCAAAGCCCTCTGGATAAGTACAGCAAGTATCCTGCCAAATGCATTCTTCTAATTCTTGTGAAATGTAGAGTGGTGCAAAAGAGACTGCAAGCCTCCCAAACAGGGGAAAGGGTGAGCAAAGGCCCTGGTTAGGAAGAGGTAGGGTCTACTTAGGCCACTAAAGAAATCAGCCTGATGGGAACAGGCACTGAAAGATAACTTTGGAAAGGCAGGGCGACGCCAGATCCAGACTACAGATTGCTCAAAATGCCAGACCAAGACGTGCGCTTGAGCCACTAGGCAACAGTTGGAAGGTATCAACTGACTGATAAGATAAAAATGTTATTTTAAGATTGCTCAGGCAGTGATGTTTCAGAAAGGCTGAAATTAGAATATTCGGAAAGTTGGGAAGCAAACACCTATTGAGACCTCACATTTGCTGGCAGTACTGGAGGTCAGGGAATGGAAGCCGGTTCCTGCTTTTTGAGGAATTCACAGTCAGTCGGAGGAGATAAACAACAATATGTAGTGTCATGGATTCAATGACGCAGGTAGGGTAAAGTATAGTAAGAGGGAGGAGTCTAATGTGGTTTGGAAGGGAAGGACATAAAACTGGTAGACTCCCTCTTCAGCCTCACCCAGTGAAACAGTTAGCTATGAGGAAAGGGAAAGAGAACTTTAGAGGGAAAGGTAATGGGTTGGAACAGCCCATCAAGATTGTGAACTAAGCAGTTAATGAGAAAGAGGAATGTTCTCTTAGCAAGCCTGAGGGCGCGGCCATGGAGTAGCCAGCTCAGCTTACTTCAAGAATCCTCTCTAACCCTAATCAGCTAAACTGAAGAAAGCAAACGGCACAGATTGGCAGGCCAGGAAGGAAGCTAGAAACTAGATTCTGGTGATAGAAGACAGACTATACCTGGAACTGACTAGAAAGGAGTCCCAGAGAGATCCTGGGATTTCAGGGTTCTGTCTTGCTTAGGATGGTCGTTAACACCTAAACAGGCAATTGTCGAAACTCAATGAGCTGGACGTTTCATTATGGGCAAATTAAGCCTCAGTTTAAAAAAAAAAAGAAATGCTATAATGGAATTATAATACTTGATGATGTAAAAGAAGGGAAAAAGGTAACAAAGAAGAAATTAGACCCCACGAAAACTTCTAACCCACTCTGAGAACCAAAGGGAGTTGGGTATTAAGGGACAGAGTGACTGACACTGACCATTTGCTAGACCCTGGGCTACACTCATACATTTTAGCTTTATCTCCAGACCCAACAATATCCAGTTAACCTTGGACAGTAATGCATTGTGATTAGCCCAGGGAGAGAGTGGAATAGTTCTGTGACACAGAACGTGGAGAGCCCAGAGAAGATTTTGTAGAGGGTACAGTGTAGACTCTAAGATAAAAGATGTAGCACAGCTGGTACAGTCCAGAAGGCAGAAGGGAAGTGGAAAAGGAGATGGGAAAAAGGCAAAGAATGCAGGAATTACCTGAAGGAGTTTCAGAAAAATCAGAAAATTGGGTCCACCTCTGACCCAACTTTCTCTTCCACAAATAAAGGAATAAAACTTTTAAAATCAAACTTAAGAAGTCAAAACTCTGCCATTGAGATATTTAAAAGGTCTAGAAGGATATGCATCAAGCTATGTACCTTGATCTTAGAGGGAAGTTATAAATCTTCTGTGGGGGGTTGAACTTTGTCTCAGCAAAAATTTTTTATTTTTTTAAACCAAATTTTGTTAAACCCACTATGGCATCAGGGAACAGTTTGATAAAAACTGGGACCCATTTTTGGTGGCACTGGAGGAGCCTCACACCAGTAATCTGTATACATTGTGACACACGTGTAGGGATGGAAGGTGGCATCTACTCCTTCACCTAATAGCCTGGGACTGCCCTCTCATTTCCTCAAATCCAGTGATGAAGTCTAAGAGAACTGAGGCTGGGAATGGGGATCTGAAGGTCTTAAGCAAGGGTAGGCAACTTTTCCTACAAAGAACTAGATAGAAAAAACTTAAGGCTTTGAAAGACATAGTCTCTGAGTTGCAACTATTCTGCCATTTTTGCACAAAAGCAGCACAGACAACATGTAAATAAATTGTCACGGCAGCAGCCTGGACCATAGTTTGCTGATCTCTGGTTAGAGCAGTGGTGGTTCTGGCTCCTGACTGCATATTAGAATCACTTGAGGGGCTCATAAAGCCACTAATGCTCAAGTCCCACCACTGAGATTTCAAATCTGGGATGGGAGCCAAGGTTTGTATTTTTTAAGCTACCAGGTGACTCTGATATGCACTCTGGGCTGAAAACAATTATTCTAGGAGTATTGCAGTCTCAGGCAACTGCTAGAAAAAAAATTGGGGTGCATGGGTGAGAGAGTAGATGAATGCAGAAGGAAGGACCCAGGCCTGAACTAAGGTCGAGATTAAGATCAGAACTGTTTCCAGTCCACCTGACAAATTAAATGCTTCCAATACTTCGATTAAATGATCTTTATTTGATGCTTGCAGCACAAAACTATAAGGAGTGGCCCAACCCAACAAGTCAGCCCCTTCATCACCCTTAGTTAAGGTCCATGGCGGGCGAGGGGAGAGAGGCAATCAGTGAACCTCCTGCTACCTAACCTTCTTTCTGGAACCACTCTCTATAGGCCCCTGCATAGTTGCGAGCCCTGCGGAGACAAAGAGGGGTGGGGGAAGGACAGGCCCAGGAGGCGGTCTCCAGTACTCCCCAGCTAGCAATCCACACCTTCACCTTACCCTGTGTATCCAAGACCCTAAGCACTCCCCAGCTAGCAATCCACACCTTCACCTTACCCTGTGTATCCAAGACCCTGAGCCAACTGCGTGGCCTGCAAGCCCCGCTTGCCTATTTGACAGAAGAAAATGAGGTTCTCATCTTCCAGCTTTGGCTTCTCAGCGGAGTACAAAGCCTGGAAAGCAGCTGGCTCCATCTGCAGGGCACTTTCCAACTCGGACACTGGGAGGAGGAGTTGAGAGGACAGAAGGCAAAGACGGTAGTTTGTCAATTTCAGGTTGGGAGGCTAAGCCTGCAAGGACTGGGTCCTGGGGATCTAACAAAACTCCAGGGAGACCCAAAACAACACATGGCGACTACCACCCCCCAATCTCAAGGACAAGATAGAGTCTACCCGCGCAGAAAGTCAGCCACACGACCTTTGAACGGGAGCAACGCCCCTAGCTGCGCGGCAGAGCGGGCGGACTCGGGCATCCGGCCCGGAGAGGTCAACGACAGAAGCAGGCCCGCCCCTTCCTCACCGCCTGTCTTCCCTCCAAACTGGAAGGGCCGGTTCGGCGGCCAGGACCCGCCTCCAGCCAGCCAGGGAAGCTTCAGGGGGCCTTAAGGGAACTACAGGTGCCTTCCCCACGCCATCCTAGGGACCCCACCGGACTGTCTCTTCCCCGCCCACCGGGGCGTCCTCTCTCCATCCCATACCCGGGATGTTGAGCGCCCCAGGAATGGTCCCAGCTGCCGCCTCCTCCCGAGATCTCACATCGATGAGCCGGGCCCGGCCCGAGGCCAAAAGCGAACGGAGTTCGGGGAGTGAGACCGTGGGCGCTGAGGAAGGGGCACGCGTCTTGAGGGGCGCGGGGCTGCGAGGCTCGGCTGCCGCGGCGCCCCTGGCCCGGCGGGGGTGGGGGGGACCTCCACGCGCGCCCTTCGTGCCTCCGCCGCCTCCCGTTCCCGGGGCTCCACGCGCTCCCGAGGGCCGGGACCAGGTCCCAGGCCTCTCCCGCAGGTACCTGCAGACATGGTGCGCACCGCTAAGGCGAGGTGCAGGAATGCGGCCCCGGTCAGTCCCCTCGGTACCCGCAGCATCTCTGCCGCCTGCCCGGGGCAGCCACCGGAACCGGAAGCGCGGGCACCACCCCCCGCACCGCCCCCGGCACCTGTTCAGCTGCGGCTCCGCGCCTGCCTGGCGCTGCGGCGACCGCACGCGGGTCTAGCCCAGGTACCAGGAGTCCAAGCAATGAGTACCCGCACAACTCCCACCTTAATCATGGCCCAACCCTTACTGGTCAAAGCACAACGTGCCCCCTGGGGCCCACAAGAGGGAAAACAGGAGACAACTGTGGCTCTGAACATTTTATCTTAAAAAAAAAAAAAGAAAAAAAGAAAAAAAAAAAACCACCCCCACAAGGGGGAAGGCCCCAACTGGGCCTCTGCCTGTCGTTCTCCCTGTCCAGAGACTTAGGCACAGGCCTTAGCTGCTTGCTGGCCCATCTCCTCTTCCAGGGGCAGCAGCCACTGCTAAGCATCCTTTCCCCCACTTCTTGCTCCCCAGTCCTCAGGTGCACATCTGCGCTCCAGGGAAAGGAAGAACCAGTGGAAGCGCCAGAGTCCTGAGGCAAACCAGAGCATCACCTGTCAGCAGACCCTCTGCTGACACGCTAAACAAGCACAGGACAAGCCCCCCAGTTTAGTGTGTCCAGCATCCAGCATGGAGACAGCACAAGCCTTGTCCAAGAGGAGCACAGGGCCCAGGGGCTGCATGGTGGGGCTGAGAGAGGCTGTCAGTGCACACCCCCGTTTGTGTTTCACACCTCCACAAGCTATTATATCACAGGACCTCAGTTTAAAGACACGGCCGCCTTCTGAACTTCCCCCAGTCTCGTGCCAGAAGTGGGCAGTGGAAGAGAGGGGCATGGGGTTAGCATGTTGCTCCTGGGCTATCTGCAGTTCTCAGAAAGGGGCTATAGGGCCCAAAGGCCCTGAGTCCCGAGTTAGTTGCTGTCACTCTTGATGACGACCTCTACTCCATGGTGCCGCAACTGAGCTCGTAGCAGCAGATTCTTGTTTTTAAGATCTTCCACCTGACATGGGAAGGGGCAGTAAGGGGAATGGTAAAAAAATTGGCACAGTCGAGTCCCTGAACTTATTAAGACATCCACTGGAGAGGGGGAAAAGATGAAGTTCTCCCTATGGAAGAGGAAATAGGCGGCCCCAAACTGGGTCAGTGGCTATGGAGATCGAGGAGGACTATACTGAGGAGAGGGGTCTGACCTGCTGTCGAAGCACATCATTGTCCAGCTGCAGTTGGTCAAGCCCCTGCAGCTCTTCAGACAACCGGTGGTTACTCTGCCGAAGCTCCTGGATATAATCACAGGCTTTGGATAGAATTCCACCTTTACTCTGCAAGAAGCAGCCAACAAAATGAGAACTAGAATAGAAGGTACCTGGTTTGCTTTCCAAAAACACACTCACACTTCAGTCCCTATTTCCCCCTAAGGATGGTGGTATAACATCTCCCGGGAATACAGGAACCTCAGAGAGAAATAAGAAGAGACTGCCATGTGTGCCCCTTCTCCTTTTCTGGGAACACTACAAGGAGACAGATTTCAGGCAACCTGCCCACCACCAGCGTCCTTCCATGACCTGGCCAGACTTGGTGCTCTCCATGGAGCAGTCTGGGATGATCTTGGACAGCTGCACAATCCAGTTGTTAATCTTGTCTCGGCGGCGACGCTCCACTGTGGGGCAAAGTGGAGGACAAGGTGACTCAGCAAGACCTCAGCACAGGCCCTGTGGACGATTACCCATCTCTCCCTGACATCACTGCCATCCCAATGCTACCAGATGGCTCCTAGCTTCACACCCAGACCATACCTACCTTCATTATGCTGAGCCCTGCGTTTCTCATCCCGGGTAGTCCGGGGAGCTTCTGATTTCCTGACAAAGGAGCCCGGGTGGCCGGAGCAAAGGGAGAACAAAAAATAAGAGTGCAGCTTGGGATAAGATCTGGCAGGTACAGAGACCACTCATGGAAACAGAAGAAACAAGTGTCACTCACGGGGAATAAGGGTGGGTCCTGGGGGCAATGGAGCGCTGGCTTCCTCCCTGCAACACTTCTTGTGGTGACATCATCACAAAAAATTGACCTGTGAAGATGCAGGGGAGGTTCTGCCAGGATATGGGATGGGGACCATCCCCAAGCTCTTGAGACCAAGGGCCTGGAACCCTCTACTAAAAACACATACTTCCTCCGGCTGGAAAGGCAGCCCTAGACTCTGCCTGCCCAGGTCTTAGTGACCATTAAGGAGTCACAAGTAAAGACCCGCTGTCCGCCGGCCAGGTCCCACGGCCCATCCTCGCCCCTCCAGCCACCATCCTCACACAGCATCTCACCAGTGCCAGGAGGGGTCGCCTGCCCCAGCAGTGCCTCTGAGCCCTGGGTAGTAACAACTGCAGCCGTACTGCCCGATGTGGTGCCCCCTGTCCCGTCACCCACCGCGGTGCTGGGGAAGTATGTATAGTGCGTCTCGGCAGCTGTCCCCTCCGTGTCAACTGCATCATCGCTGGTGAAAGCGCCCTGGATCACCGCCTGGAAGGGAAGCAGGAGGAGGGTGGCCAGGGACAGTGGGACACTTCCTGCTTAACTACTCTGCAGTTTTCTGGGGAGAAACACCCAGAAAGTGAGAGCCTCATGCCTCACCCCCATCCCATTGGTTCCCTTTTGCATTTCACTTCTCAGAGCTATGGTCCTTTCTCCTGCGCAGACTCTGTACCTGGGTCATTGATTGAGCGGCAGGGTAGCCACTGATGGCGCCAGTCCCCTCAGTCTGGCCATCCAGCTGCCCCTCGGACACCTGGATCACCCTGTACATCACCTAGAAGCAGGGAGGAAAGGGGAAGCCGGGGAAGAGAGAATGAAAGAGTAAGCGCCTAGGATCCCAGGTGCAAGCTTCTCTTGGATAGGGTCCCAAACAAGAGTCCTTCAGAGACACTGATTCAGCCATTCCCCCTTTTTTCTCCATACGGAGATTTCAGCCAGCCCCTGCCCCACACCAATCTCTGCTCCAAACCTCACACTCCAGCTCCCACCCCGAAGCCCCCCAGCAACAGTCACGTCTCCACCTCATCCTCCAAGCCAGGTCTCCCCCTGGCAGGTTCAATAACCTCCCTCACTCCCAGCCCCAGGTAACACCTGCAGCCACCTGGCCCCCTCCCTTACCTGGCCCCCATTCTCAGTTCGGAAGACGTACTTGACGTTGGGGTCAGGGAAAGTGGCAGCTGACTGGATGCTGGCAATAGCCACACTGGTCGGGTCCTCCCCAGTTGCCACTGCACCTGAATTTAAAAAGCAAAGGAAAAGTTTGTGAGTTTCGGCCTTTCGCCCTCTGTTCTACTTGCATGTCATTATTTATTTATTTATTTATTTAATTTATTTAATTTATTTATTTATTTATTTATTTATTTATTTATTTATGTATGTATGTATGTATGTATTTATTTATTTATTTATTTATTTATTTTAAAGTATCATTGATATACAATATTATATTGGCTTCAAATGTACAGCACAGTGGTTCAACAGTTATTATTAAGTTATTATTAAGTCGTCACCCCCTCTAGTGTGGTTACTATCTATCAACATAGAAAGATGTTACAGAATCACTGACTATTCTCCATGCAGTACTACCGTCCCCCATGACCAACTTACACTGTGATTCCACTTGCACATCATTTGGGAGGAGAAGGATGCACAGGAGATGGGCCCATGGGAGTGGGGGTGAGGCCAGGATGGGCTCTGGGTCTCAGGTCTGTTTCTACCACTCACCTTCCTGAATCTGCACTGTCCCCTCTTCCGTTTCAGCTGTTTTCTGCTGTCTGTTTGTGAAGGGAGAAATGAAGTAAGAGAAGAAGTGAATGAAAAGCTCTCTGGCCCGGTAACAGATGGCTTCCAGACTCAAAGGCACTCCCAACAGATGCTACGTTAGGTTAGAAAAACAACAGCTAGTATTTAGTGAGTGTTTACCGTGTACATAGGCACTGAGCTGAACACTTAACAGGCACTACCTTATTTAATACTAAGAACAGCAATACAAGGTCGGCAGCACTACTTGCATTTTGTAGATGGGAAACCAAATCACACAGCCAGGCAGTGATGGAGCTGGACCGGAATCTGGGTCTGCCTGACTCCAGAGTCAGTGCTCTCAGTTGTTCTGCAATTTCCCAGGCGTCCTTTTCCCATCCCAGGCCCTACCTCTTCTTCACTCACCCCTTCATCTCTCTGTGAGGGGGCACATCCGAGGAACTCGTCCTTCGTTGAAAGTCTTTGAATCTTCTGCCTCACAGGCCTGACTGCTAAGTCCTGGTAGGAATCGGAGTCTGCAGTGAGTCTAGGAAACTGAACAGGCCCCCCATTTCCAGAACCTAAGCTCTGTGAAGACACACCAAGAATGTAACACATTCATCTGCAGGGGACAAGCCGCTTCATTCTGATGCTGAGGACTGGGCTCAAGTGACTGAATAAGCAACTCTACAGACAGTGTTCCTCACACCTTCATTATCACTCCAACTCCTGGTGGAGAAGGGATTTATGCTGGAAGACTGAGCAACAATATATTTCTGGATGGATTATTATTAAAGCTATTATGAGCTGCCATGACACGGGGGCGAGGAAAGGCCACATTTAGACCACCACTATCAACGCAGGGCCGTGGACGCCAATGCTTCTTCCAGCTTCTCAGCCACATTTGCACACCAAGAAATTTCTGTTCTCAATTCTTGGAAGGGGAAATGATTGCCGTCGGAACCCCCTACAACCACAAAGGCCAGACTTGGCCTTTGGGCCCCATTCTACTAACAGTGATCTTGTTTTGGGGTGTCCAGATTTCTGCCATTTGTTAAAGACCCTCAAGCCCCTTCTATTGTACCTACCAAGACTTCCTGTACAACAACACAGTTGCTAAAATGTTGCCATAACAACTCCAAATCAACTGAGCCTCAGCAAGACAGGAAGAACTGCAGGCTCACGGTTCTAAAGAAGAGACAATGGAGGAGGAAAGAATTCCATCTACAGGTGCCTGCCTTAGGTCCCTGACACCCAGCCGGAGGACAGGAAAACCAAAGGGCTGCGCAGGCAGATGCCTCCAGAAAGAAACTGCTACATCATACAAAGCAATAAAATAATCCGGACACAGAATGGGTATAATTTTTGTAAATTCTCTACCCATACGATCCTCCAAACCTGTCTTATTCAAGGAAAATCAGCGAATGAGCCTTGGAAAGCCGGTATCCAAGAAAAGTGTAATCCCCTTCTGCCCCATAAAAAAGGGAACTGAAAGTGAAACTGTCCAGAGGAAGTAACGCTGCAAGAAGATGCCAGCCCCTAAGGGGAAGTGGCACGAGTGTTTCGGTACCACCCACCTGTCCGTCCTCACACTTACGGAGGAGGTGCCCCTCTGAGGCTTGTAGCGCTGACTGCTGGAAGAGGCAATTACAGAGAAGGCAAGGCACAGGAGGCGTCTCTATCGCCCACAGCTGTCAGCCAGGGGTAGCCTCGGAGGACACCCAGCCACGGGGCCAGGCTACTTCTATCTTAGCTGGACATCCGGAAGCATCTCCTGCCCTTAGGGGTACGCGATACGGAAACCGGGACAGGATGTTGCGGCGTGCACGCTCAGGGCAGGAGGGCCCTGCAAAAGCCCTTGCCAAGACTGGACACAAAGGGAGAAATAATGAAGTGCCGAAAGCAGTCAGGCGCTTAGACCCTGCAGGCCCACCAGCCAGTGGGCGCTCGGGAACTGAGCGCCGGCCAGGCGCGAGCCCGCGAGCCCGCGCCGCGACCCGGGCAGCCTCGCCGCGCTCGCCCCACGCCTCCGCTGCTCCGCGGAGGCAGGAAAGGGCACCTGCGGCTCGGCGCACCCCTCGGCCCCGGGCGGCGGCGGCTGGCAGCGCAGGAGGGCGGGGACGTGCGCGCTCCGGGCCGGGCAGGGAGTTGGGCCCACAAAGGGGAGCAGCAGATAAAGAACCAGGCACGGCCCCCTCCCTCAAAACAAAGGCTTCCGCCCCAGGACTCCTTTAACCTGAAAAACTGAGACGCAATCACGGCTGCCCTGCCTTGCCGGCCCGCCCTGTCTCCGGACGCCCGTCCGGTCCTGCACTCACCAGCCGAGGCCCCTGAGCCGCCGGTTCTCCCCGACCGTGTTCTCCGCTCCGGACTCGGATATCGCCATGGACAGCTGCTCATGCGCAGTCCCAGCCCGCGGCCATGTTGGAGAGGGGCGGAAGCGTCTCTGTCGACCCGCCCAAGCCACTCAGCCTCAGAGCCGCCCCACTTCCGTTTGCTCCATCTTTCTGAGGGCTGACGGCTGAGCCGTGGGCGTGTAGCTGGGGTCGAGGAGAAGTAGCATCCCGGCGTCTTGGAAGAATAACGCTTAAGTCCAGGGAACTCTTGTTAAGAACGGGAGAAAGGACAGGGAACTTGTGCTCCCACCGTTCACTTGGACAGGACCCTTTTAGTGCCAGGAAAAGGAACTGAGAGAAGGCAGATTAGATCAAAAGAGGGACGGCAGAGGGAGGTGCCATCTTTAACAAGGGCCATTTGGGAGGCCATCTTGGATGGGACGCCTTTTTCAAGTGTTCCCTATTGGGGATTCCTACGTACGTGGGCAGACAGAGACACAGGTATACTCTTGTTGTCAGCACTCACCCAAAGGCCCCCAGGGCCTCCAGTTTTTGTGAGGCCCACAGATTACATGAGAGGACTCTCGATTGCCATTCTTCTCTGTCAAGACCTACCCTTAATGGATTCGGAGAGTGGTGTGACGGGAGGAGTGCAGACTCCAGAGCCAAGCAAGCCCGGATCTCAAACCTACCTCGGTGGCTTCTTACCACTGAGATCGTTGGCAAGCCTTTTGATTAATTAGCCTTAGTTTCCTCATCTGTAAAATGGAGATACCAGTACCAACTTTCAGAACTGCTGGGTGGACTACATAAAATCAAGGACATAGATTCTGTGCACATGGACTACCTAGCCTTTACTGGAACATAATGAGCATTATGTAAATGAAAGTTTCTCTTCCCCATTTCCTGACCACCATGAACCCAGCTCTAGTTTTTAACCACCAGTTTCCATGACAACAAGGGAGGAAGAGCAACCAAACAACAACAGAAAAGCAACGTTGAGCCAAACATATGAAAATATGATACCTATCACCCAAAATTTTAATAGAAATAATGAGTTTTCACACTATTTCCATGCAAAAATACTTTTATTTTGAGACATGGCTCCTTACAAGAATGGGATCTGGGGCCCCAGCCTCTCTGGAGACGCAGCCCCAGGGCCTGAGTGATGCCATTTACCTTCCCCAAAATAGGAGGAAGCTATCCCCAAGTAAAAAGGAGAGGCCGAAGAGATCTGTGCAAGACCTCTCTTCCTTAATGTGACAGAGACAGAGGGTGGGTTAGCTGGAAAGGGGGCCAGTCTCTCCAACAAATATGAGGTTTTCAAAGAGCTTTCTGGACATGTTCCTCCTAATCTGGATCTAAGAGAGTCCGGAGATACCCAAGAGCTCTAGCACAGAACAAGGATGGGCAACTCCAGGACTGTGTGTGTGGGACAGACTCTGATCTGGCCCCGTCCTCTCTGCCTCCACCCTGGGCTTCCATGAGGAAAAGTTCACAACCTCAAAGGACAGGCTCTTGGCTGGAGTTCCCCCTTCATTCTCCCCTTGGAGAAGCCTCTGGGTTTTCTGCCTACATTTTGTTTCCTTTGGCCGATGATCCCACTCAGGATCTTGGTGACATACTTGGGAATCTCCCAGGGGATAAGTGCTTTGTGTCTGAGACAAGCTCAGGTAAACCGATTGAGGCAGTGCCTCCCACAGTCTAAAAAAAAAACCTGGAGGGCCACAGTCTATGGAGTTGGGCAGCGCAGCTGCTCAGGTAGCAGAGGAGACAGCCAGTCCAGGACCCCAGAGATTCAAGACAACTCACTGGCCCCTTTGCCCGGTGCTTCTAATCACAGTCCCTCACCTTTCCCAGGGTTAGCCTGTGTTTCAAATGCATATGATCGGCGCTGGGGGGATGAAAGGGGGTCAGGGAGCTGGGGTTCCCTGGGGGGCAAACTAAGCCGACTCCGTGGTCCAGACGCTTCTGCACCCACAGATGGGAGCTCCAGACAGCTAAGGGGCCGAGGAGAATAAGCAGAGGTCACAGTACAGGGGTAGGTTCTGGGGATGAGGCTGCAGTCCCCACCCCCAGTGCAGGTCTGGGTCCGCCGAACTCCCTGAGCCTCAGTCCTCTGGCGGTCCCGGGCCAGGGCCACAGCAGCATCGAAGGAAAGACTGCCTCCATTCCTCCAAGAGGAGCGGGAGGCTCGGGACCCCCAAGCCCTTTCCCCAGGAGTCCCATCAAGCCGGCCAGGCCTCGGGCAGGGGTTTGCAGGTGCCACATGGATCTTGCTACACATTGCACTGGGCATCTTGGCAAACTGCGGTTTGGGGGGCACCACAGGCACAGAGCGAACCTGTTGGACCTGAACCAGGGTGGAAGCCAAGCGCATGCCCACACCACCAGCTGAGCCAAGGGGACACAGGCACAGGTTGCAACCCTCTGGACTGGGCTGCCCCTCAGGCTCCATGCCCTCTGGCCTGGGTGGCGGCGGTGCTGCCTGTTCTGTCTCAGAGGACTGGGCACTGCTCTCTTTGGCACTGTCAACTTCCAGGGACTCTACAGGTGACCCTTCAGGGAGGGAGCCCTCTCCTAAATGGTCCCCTCCAGCCCAGTAGTCCCCCGCAGCCTCTCCGTCCCCACTGTCCGGCTCCTGGCTGACCTCCCCCGCTGCTTCCTCAGCTGCTGCTTCTGGGCTTCTGCCGTCTTCACCATCTCCTTGGTCTTCTCCTGCCTCTTGGTCCCCAATCCCCCTTTGTCCTTTGTCGTCCTCCTCTCTGCCTCCTTCAGCCTCTTGTTTGGGTGCAACTTCCCAGCCCTCCTCAGCAACTTGGTTTTCCTGGGCGCCATGCTCTGGGTCCCTTCCCGCTTCTCCCTGGTCTTCCTCACCTTCCTCAGCCTCTTGCTCTCTCTCAGTCTTTCCCTCCTTCTCCTTGTCTCTGTCCTGCTCCCCTCCTGGTTCCTCTACACCGTTCACGTCCTCCGCACGCTCGTCCTCCTTGGCCTCTGTCCCTTCCCCACTACCTTCTGTCAAACCGACCATTGTGTCCTGGCTTCCCCCAGCCTCTCCTCCTCCTTCGCCTGCTTCTCCAGCCTCCACCCCACCCTCTGGGTTCCCTCCAGCCTCCTCCCTCCCGTCCCATCTGCCTCCAGGCTCAGCCTCCTTGTCCTCCTCAACTTCCCGGCACGCCTGCTCTTCCTCAGCCTGTCCCGGAGCCTCCTGTCTTACACACCCGGCCGCGTCTTCCTCCAGACTCCCCGGGCCCTCCCAGGTTGGGGGTTTGGGCCCCAGGAGGGGACTCAGGTCATCATAGGCACTCAGGAAGACTTCCTCCCCACTTTCTTCCTCTGCTTCAGGCCCGGGACCAGCAGAGTCCAGAGAACAGCAGCTGGGAGCCAGGACAAACTGCGCCTCTTCCAGAGACAGGTCGTCCAGGGGCGGCTCCACAGAGAACTCCTCCACCTGTAGGCATGGCGTTGTGGCTCAGGACCAGGCAGCCCTGGGCAGCCTCTGGATTCCTTACCACCCCCAAACCCAGCCCAGCTCCTCCTTACCTGAGGCCCAACTCCCAGGAGCTCCTCCAGGTAGCCCATCCCAGGGTCGTCCTCCCCAGGGGAGAAGGCTGCTCCTGCCGTTCCTGCCTCGGCCACCTCCCCGTCCTCCACCCCCACCCACTCGGGCTCTGAGCTGCTTGAGTCCTCTAGGAAGGAGAAGGAATCCTGCACCTCCTGGGACAGGCAGTCCTCCAGGGCAGGGACAACATCCGCTGGGCCCGAGTCAGCCAGAGGAGCTGGGTCTGGACTTGCCTCCAACTTCTCATCTGTTGGAAGAGAGGTAGTCCTAGGAGTACGAAGGTCAAGACCACCCTGACCCTCTCCCATGTGGATCTTCCTAGCATTGCTACAGCATGGGCCCAAGGTTTCCGGCAGAGATACTGGACGTTGCTGATCCTCTCAGACCAATATTGCTAACTACTGGCTTGGGGCCACCCTCACGGCACTCCCAGCCTCTTCCATACTATGTATTTTACAGTGCACTGTCTTATTTTCCCCACAAAACAGCCCTATAATGTAGGGCATTTATCCTCATTTTACATATGAGTACACTGAGACTCAGAGAGATTTGTCCAATGTCACACAAGCAGTAAGTGGCACAGCCAAAATCTGAACCCAAGTCTCTATCACTCTGTAGCCATGTCCTTACCCAGTACCCTGCATTGCCTTAGTACTGCTTGTCAGTGACACTGCAGGAACTGGAGTCAGAGCAAAGATCAGATCCCACCTCTGCCACCTCCCACCTAAATCAATAGCAAATTGCTTAACCTAAATGCCAGGTTTCACTGCTGTAACATAAGGATAACAATAATACCTGTGTCAGAAGATTATAAGAAAATGAAATAAGCTAATGCCCTCAAAGTCTTTAACCCATCACTTGTCACATAGTAAGCCCTTGATATGTGTTAGCTCTTAGTATTAATGTTACTCCTTTTATTACCATCATCTAGTATATATTCCCACCTTTTATTTAGTAATCCCTGCTCTATATATCTGACACAGACCTCCACTTTGGATAACTCAGTGATCTGAAGGCTGCCAGAGATCCACTCTCCATGAATTTCATACAACCTGATAATACTACTAAATTCCCCCCAACCTCAAAGCCAAGGAGGTGGCTGAAGGTAACCACCTGAAGTTCAAGGCCTCTGCCCTTCCCAGGGCAGATGTCCAGCATCAGAGCCTCAGCCTAGAGTTCCAGTCCCCTCTCCCAGTCCCAGGCAATCTTTGGGTCCTCACCTGGGGGGCCAGGGCCAGGACCAGGGCCAGAGGCAGGGTTTGGTCGGGGCTGTAGGGCAGGGCACTCAAGGCCACGGGTGAGCCTGGCCAAGGAGACATTAGAGATGATGTTTGGGGGCACACTGAGGATTGAGGTGATGTGTAGTGGGAGGTTGACATTGTAGGGGTCTGAGATGTGGACACCAGCACAGCGCTCGGCACGGCTGCTGCCCCCAGCGCGGACTGCTGACCGCCCAGCTCGCGGTGTGCCCGGCTCAGAGTTCGTGCTTCCCAGTGCCTCTGTCTCAGGCTCCTGTTCACCCTCTGCTGCCTCCATGGAATCATTCTCCAAGCTCCCTGGCAGCAGCGGGTTGGGCCGGGGACTACTGGGTCCCACCAGCCCCTCTGGCTCTGTGGAGGAGAGAGAGGAAGGCAAGAGCCTCAGCTGGGACAGCTCAGGAAGGTTCTGGAGAATGCTCCTTGCTTCCTCAAGCCTGAGAGGCAGGATAGTCTGGAAGGCACCAGGCCCAGCTTCCCTTGGCCATGACTGCAAGCTTTCCACAGCCAGCAGGTCAAGTCACCCTGCACATATTTAGGAGCCCCCCACCCTCCCTGCAGATAGAAGTCACTGGCCATCACTACACCGACCCCCACCACTGCCACTCCGTCCCTCTGTGGACACTCATGAATATACCAGAGATTACGATAAGCTCACCACTATAAACCTAGCAGCCTGCACTATGGTGGTGTATCACAGGCACTCATTCCTTTTTTTTTTTTAATTTGTGAGCACAATGGCTACATGTACACACGCACGCACACCCACAGAGGAATGCACTCACAATGGTTTTATCCATAATACTGCTATTCCCTCGCAGACACATTCACAGACATGCTTCCATACAGATGTTCACAGGCCTGTGCTGGTGGTCACATGGCACATGCACACATACGGCGGAGAGGGGTGCACATTGGCACTCACCATCACTGGCCCCGGCTGCAGCGCTCAGTGAGTCCATGCTCTTGGCTGGCCGCAGAGTCCCCTTACCGGATTTGTCCTCTGCAAGACAGGGATGTGCGTAGAACCAGGGCCTGGCACACCCTCGGTGGAGCTCCCCCTACATTGCCCCAAACTTACCCCTGTCCTCAGCCCCCCGTGTAAGTTTACGCTTGGTCTCATGGCCAGAGCGACCCAGATTGAAGATAGATCTCCACTTCCGGACCTTCAAAGACCCCTTCCTCCTGGAGGGAGTGGAGAAATCGTGGGTTGGGGCCTGGAGTCAGTGCAGGAGAAGGGGGCCCAGGAAGGAGGCCTTACTTGTGCTCTGCAATTTCAATGATAGTGTGGTAGGGCCGCATCTGGGGGGGTCCATCGCCAGCCTGCAAGATGCTAGGCAGGTGGTAGGGCAGGGACCTGGGCATAAGGTCCTCAGGGCTACCTGACGCCCGGGCCCCTAGAAGTGGTCGCCACCCACTCTCCATCTCACCACCTAGAAAAAGAAGAGGAATTGGCTAATCAAGAGCAGAGACTAGAGAGGACTTCGGGTACCTCTCTCCCCAGTGCGCCCTCCCACCCACAACTACGGGGCTAGGGATAGTCTCAGAGGCTCCTGGAGACAGACCCTCCGTGTCTAGCTCCTCAAGAGGGAATCCTTCTGGACAAAGAGGACCAAGAGCTCCCAGGACATTGGCCCGGGAGGCTGGGAGTGGGAATGATCAGTCATTGGCCTGGAGAGCCAGCATTATGATTAAGAGGTCAAGCTACACCCTGGATTGAGAGCAGGAGAGGTCTGCTCAAGTACTGTCTATGCCGTTCTCTCTCTAGGTTTTTCTGCATGTGACCATAAGCAGCATCTCTCTGTGAGACTCAATTTTCTCATCTGCAAATGGGGAGACTGAACTGGATGAACTCTGAGGCCCTCTATCACCCTGACATGACCCCCCAGTCAGAGAGTGGTGACATGGTGGGTGGGAAGGACACTGACCAGAGAGAGCAGCGCCCCCGAAGAGCTGGTCTACATGTGTGAGGATGAACTCGACCACGATGGACTGCACACGCACCTCCATGAAGGCTGCTGTCCCGTTGAAGCCTGAGGCCTCTATGTCCTTAGACCTGTGGCAATGTGGAGTCATTCTCCCCACCACCACACTTG
This sequence comes from Manis javanica, assembly GCF_040802235.1. Classification (NCBI taxonomy): domain Eukaryota; kingdom Metazoa; phylum Chordata; class Mammalia; order Pholidota; family Manidae; genus Manis; species Manis javanica. The sequence goes on along the minus strand of NC_133169.1, from coordinate 6,783,343 downwards.
CCCATCCAAATTCTCCCTAAAAACATGTCCTTTTCCCTACATGCCCTTAACCCCATCTCCACCTCTGAAACTACATATGTGACTTAAGTCCCAAACCTCAGGGTGTCTCCTCGTCTGCCTGGCTCCAGAGGGAGTGATAGGCAGGCCAGCTCTCCAACAGACGCAGGACACTTGCTCAGTAAACACTGGGCAGGACCCCCCACCACTGCACACACACGTGCCCACCTCAGCAGGTTGGGGGCCCACACGATGGCCAGGTTGCGGGCGTGCATGTTGGTCTGGGCACTGAAAGAGGCCATGTGCACCAAGTGCTGCATGAGGAACTCCAGGGTCCTGAGGAAAGGGGGTGTCATGGGGCAACGGTTGCCCTGGCATCATGCAGGGCAGAGGTAGCATTGAGGATGGGGGCCAGAAGAGGAGAGACAACTCGAGGCTCCCGGTGCAGAGAGAGCCTGGGCTGTGTCGGGGGAGTCTGGCTTCTGGGCCACACACCTGTAGTTTGGCACAGGGAGTTCTTGAAGCACCTCTAGGATCTTGACCAAGCGCTCAGGCTCCAGTTGCACTGCTACGGCCTCCTGATGGGGAGGAAGCGCTCAGGAAGCAGGAGCCAGTGACCCAGCACTGCCCCTGCTTACTCCCCGAGCTCTGAGCCAAACTCTTCCAGTCAGTGGGTACCCACACTGTCCCCTCCTTGCATCTTCCAGACCCACCGACATAGCAGAGAGAGCTCTGAATTTGGGGCCCACGGGATCTGCAACTGAATCTCAGCTGTGCCACTTAATTGTTTTGTGACCTTGAGAACTCACTGCCACTCTCTGCCTTAGCATCTTCCTGGGGAATTCATCAGTCACGGCACCCTGCAGGTGCCCCAAGGGGCTGGGAGTTATTGCAAGGTGTCCTAAGCCCACCCTCCCAGTCGTGCCCCTGCAGGCTGACTGGCATGCTGCTGCTGTCCAGGATCCCTAAATGCTATTGTGCTCACTAAAGTGCAGCTTATTTTAAAAGTGTTACTCAGTTCAAGATAGCATTTTTGTCATGTGTTTTCTTATTCAAAAGACATTTGACATAAAATCACAGTTCCTGGAGGGGCACACTTGAAAAGTTTCGACTCCTAAAAAGATGTCTCCTCTTAAATGTAGGGAAGCTCTGCCGTAGGTCATTTCCAAGAGCCTTCTTACTTCTGCCCCCTCTGGACTGTACCCTGCCCTCTTCCTTGCCCTCCTTGCCCGGTCTATGATCGGCAGGGCCTTAGAATGAAGGAAAGAGGGACAGGGGAGGGGCAGAGACGGCGGGCTAACGTCTGGGGGAACAGGACTTCCCGTTTTCATGTGACCTCTGTCATTCAGGACCACGAGGACACTGTCTAGCATTGGAAACACCTGGGTTGACAAAAGTCAAGCAGCCACCCCTCAGCCTTCTCTTCCCTCCCCTGCCTCCCAACTCACAGCAAACTTGTCATAGAGCCGGTAAGTGAGCAGGGGATCCGGCAGTTCTCTGAAGTAGGCTTTGCACAGGGAGGAGACGCAGTGAATGTCCTGCAGGTAAACATCTCGTCGCAGGTCTGGTTTCCGCTCTGCCTCAAACTCCTGCCTGGGGACGTGCAGAGTGGTCAGGAGTGGTGGGGATCAGGGGTAATATGGGGAGAGGTGGGAGCTGTGGAGATGGGCTCCAGCAGGGCCAAGGGTCAGCGTGTGTGGGACTTGGAAGGAGGATGTTGGTGTGTACACGTGAGGCAGCAGGGGTGACGCACTGTGTGCGCCACCGTCTGCAGGGGATGTGAAGATGCAAAGTATGTCTGCGTGTGAATGGGGACACGTGGCAGGGACATGGCTGTAGGTGTGAGTAGCAACGTAGGGGTAGAGTCAGTAGAACTGAGGGGGTGAGTCTACATATAGGTCTCTGGATATGTATAGAAATGGCTGTGAGTAACTCTTAGAGGAAACATAGTGTGAATCTGCATGACCCTGGATTCGGCAACTGTTGCAGACACAGGACACCAAAAGTACAAGCAACCAAAGAAAAAATAGACAAATTGACCATCAAAACCACAAGCATTTGTCTGTCAAAGGACACTATCAAGAAAGGGAAGACAACTCGCAGAGAGGGAAAAAATATTTGCACATCATAGATTTGATAAGTGTCTAATATCCAGGATACACAAAGAACTCGTACAAGTGAAAAGAGAAAACCCGATTTAAAAATGAGCAAAGGATTTGAATAGACATTTCTCCAAAAATATATATTCAAATGGCTAATAAGCCCAAGAGAAGGTGTTCGACATCATCTGCTATTAGGGAAATGCAAATATAAATGAAATATCACCTCACATCCACTAGGGCGGCTCTAATAAAAAAAGACACACAGTAACAAAGGTTGGCAGAGATGTGGCGACTGGAACCCTCCTGGATTTTTGGTAGGGATGTAAAGTGATGCAGATGCTACAGAAAACAGTTTGGCAATTCCTTAAGAAGTTCAACATAGAGTTACCATAAAACCTAGCAATTCTACTTCTGGGCATAGACTCAAGCGAATTGAAATCTTATGTCCATACAAACGCTGGTACATGAATGTTTATAGCAGCATTATTCATAACAGCCAAAAGGTGGAGACAACCCGCAAAGCCATCACTGATGAATGGGTACACAAAACGTGGTAAAGCCGTAGAGTGGAATATCATTCAGTCATAAAAGGAAAGGAAGTACTGGTACATGTGACAGCGTGCATGAACCTTGAAAACATGTTAAGTGAAAAATAACATACGAAAGTTACAGTTACATGATTCCATTTATGTGAAATATCCAGAATAGGCGAATCCATTAAAACAGAAAGTAGACCAGTGGTTCCTGGGGCTGAGGGAAAGGGAATGTGGAGTGACTGCCAGTGGGTGTAGGGTTTCCTCCTGGGTTGATGAAATGGATAGTGATGATGACGGCATAACCTTGTGAATATACTGAAAACCACCGAATTGTACATTTTTAAATGGTGAACTTTATGGTATGTGAATTATAAATATATTTTCTTAAGCTGGGTAGGTGTATGTGGGAGTAGAGATGTGTGTGTGCGTGTGTCTGTATGTGTGCACGTGCACACATGCTTATGCATGCTAGACTGGGGGCAGTGGGGTGCATTGTCTCACCCTTCCCTGAGGACACCCTAGCTCCTCGCATCTATGTTCCCTTCTCCCCATGTCCCCTCACCCCTCTGGCTCCCTGGCCTCCTGGCCACAGAGCCCTCCCCTCACTGCCTGGAGGCCACAGAGCCCTCCCCTCACTGTCTGACTCACCGGAGCTTCTGGATGTTGGAAGAGACCCCTGAGAGACGGTAGATCCCATCCACCACTCCATATTCTTCCACAAACTCGGCACAGCTCCGTAACACCTGGGGCACTGGGGACACAGATGGGGCAGAGGAAGAGAAATCAGAAGGTCTAGGAGGTCAGAGACTGCAAGGCATGTGAGAAATGGAAGCATCAGGGAAGGTGGTCTGGGGAGACGGATGGCAAAGCTTATGGAATGCAGTGTTGTCAGAAAGATTCTTACAGGACACCAGCTCCAACCTGCCGGCCCAGATACCATCCCCTCTACAGTATCTCTGCTCACTGGGTCCAGAGCCTTGGCATAAACCCCTCAGTGAGGGCAGGCTGCCCTTTCCTGTTAGAAAGTTATGCCTTTGTTGAGCTGAAATCTGGCTCGTAAGGACTAGTTGTTACTCCAGAATTTTTAAAAGGGCAGCAGTCTGTTTGGAAGGGAACTCATGGTAAAAGACTGTTCTTGAAAATGCATTTATGTTGTACTCTACATAAGATACAGGAACATTAGTTATCCCAACCAAATGGAACAGGGCTGATGGGGACTAGTAACATGCCCTCTCTGGTAAGCAAGGATGGATATTAGATCTGTCACAGGAAGGCACACAAAACTGTGACTCACCTTCAAACAGGTTAATTCAGGAAAGAAGTGACTGTGTGCCAAGCACCAGGCAGTAGGCACGCTAGTCCCCATTTTGCAGTTAAGAAAACTAAGGCTCAAAGGAGTAGTGAGTGTCTAGTGTCAGCCAGCTAGAGCCAGGATTCAAATCCAGGAGTGCAAAAAGCTGTGTTCTCTCTCCCCGCCTCAGACTCCCTCCCCTGTCATTATACTGAAAGCTCCTTCAGGACAAGATCTAAGCGTGATGCATCTTGATTTTCCTCAGTTTTCTGACACGGTGTCTCAAACATGGGAACCCTCAAACGCCATGTATTTCATCCCATCTCCACAAGGCCATATAGTTACTAAAACACTTTTCTGCTTTACATCTTCTGCTCCATAAACACCCTGTACCATCCTGATATTCGCCACTTACCTTACAGATTACAGAATAAAATATGAACTCCTCAGCATTGTATATATAAGACCCTTCACAAACCAGGGCCAACTGCCCCACTCCAGCCTCGGCTTCAACCAATTCCCCAACAATTTCCATGAGCCAGCTCTTTGCTGCCCCATGAACAAGCCTTGGACCAGCACTCATATTATTATCTTGCCTGAAAATACCCTCCCCTCTGTCTGTGCCTGGTGAACTCCTATGCATTCTTCAAAACACACCTCAAACATCATCTCCATTTCTGAACCCTTGCTTATATCTGTATTATAGTGCTTACTGCATTTTGTTATGATTAGTTTCTTTTCTATCTATGCCTTCTCACAAAGACTAACATCCTTCTCAGCGCCTAGCACGGTGTTGAAACAGAACAGGTATTCAATAAATGTCTATTAAATGACTCAATGAATTTATCAATCAGCGATAAGGATTAGTGACATCCCTTGGAGGTTTAATAAAGAATATTGCCTAAGACAAAACACTGAGTCCACTGAACTGAGCCTCGCCAGAGAAATCCTTTGCACATGCCAGTGTCAGAAAAAGCTGTGCTTCTCCTAAGTCGTCTACTTCATTTTTTTTTATGGGTTTTATGAGTTATACTTAATTATTTTGACCACCAGGAGGCTCAGAGCCCACATCTAGGAACCATACAGAACCACCTGATATGCATTTCTGGGCACTGATCTTACCTTTCCTCTAATTCTCCCTTCCACCCAATTCCTTCAGTGACTTAGTCTATCATTTTGCAAAGTTTTGGGTTTTGGAAGTCATCCATTCCACGCTCTTTGGCATTAAGATAGAGAAATATAGAAGGAAGGAGATAATCAATGAAACCATCAACCACTGTCTTAAACCCTCCTCTTATGCCCTGGTGTCCACGCCCTTTGCCCTCCTGTACCCCAGAGCCAGGACTTGGGTGAGACAAGGAAGGCATCTTAGGGTACAAAACTTCAGGAAGCACCCACTCTTAGGGCTATGCAAGTGCCAGCTGTGCACAGGCACGACCCTGAGTGTGAACGCCTCCCTAAGAAAGCCAGACTTGCATGGCCTTAGAGTGAGAGCTTCCTTAGCGTTCTGCGATCCACTATCCATCCCCTCAGGACGTGCACCCATTTGCTTGCCGGGGTGTCCCTGGCCTCAGGTAGCCAGCACGGACACAGAGGTGGGGCAGGCTCTCCTCCCTCAAGCTGCAGCCCCGCTCTGGGGTGCCTGGTGCTACACCGACTCCTTTGGCCTCCAGGTTACTCGTCGACTCACACATACTCCCCTGTCACCTACACCCTAGGTCCCCTTCACGTGAACTGCAACGCAGCCAGGTCTTCCCATCCTGTCATTTTCTGCAGATTTTGAACCTCCAGAGAAGACCCTTAAGGAAGGCACTCGGGACCCTCAGGAGACAGAGCCACAGAGGAAATAGGTTGCGGAGATGCGAGAAAAGGTAACGGGGTCAGAGAGATGGTGAGGGGAGGTCAAGGAGACAGAGATCAGAGATCAAAGTTAGAGGCAGGGCTGGGTTCATGGAGTCAAGAGATGGAGACATCAAGGAAAGGAGGTGGCACCGGGGAGGGGGGACAGAAGCCTAGGGCTCAGAGAACCAGAAACCTAAACAAGGGATCGAAGAGATGAAGATCAGTACCCACAGGGCTTGCGGGAGGGAGAGACCCGCCTGGGGCAAACACCTGGCGCAGGATGCTGAGATGCAGCAAGCGGGTAAGGATGGGAAGCCAAGATATCAGGAAGGATAAACTAACCAGAAACAGCTCTCCGCTGGCCTGGGCTTCCACTGCTGCTGGGCCTTGGGTTAAACGGACAAGCCAGCACCAGCCTCTTTCGGTGCTACTTCCCAGCTGTGCCAGGAGGAGCTGGGGGATGGGGAGAGGGGACCACTGCCACTCTGGGCCCAAGATCAGGCCCCCTTAGGTTTAGGTGAGGCTCTGGGGAGGGGCAGGAGGTGCCGCTCTCGCCCTCTGGGGTTTATTAGGATCAGGACCCAGCAACCAGATGTCTATGCCTTCCAGAGGACATGCCCCTCACCTGCTGGGAAGGCAGGCAGAGGCCGGGAGTGGTTACAGGTGTGGGTTTTGGGCTGGATCTAGGTTCAGTGTTTCTACAGAGTTGGCAGGGGGCCCACAGGGAAGGGCAGTGCCTGGATGAGGAGGCCGAACTGAGGGTTTGCAGAGAACTGGGAGAAGAGCACCAGCCCCAATTAAATCAAGTGGCCCTTGGCCAAGAGTCATCATTCTCAAGAGGAACCCCTTGTAGAGGAGTCAGCTCTGCGCTGGCAACCGGGCTCTGCGCGAGGATGCAGAGAAGCCACTAGGGCTGTGCAGCTCTTCCTTGGGGCCCAGGCCTTCCCTTAACCAAGGCGGGTGGGGATGGGGGCCTCTGGGGGAGGAGAAAAGGGGAAGGAGGCGTCTGGGGGTGCGGGGGCGGAGCCCAGAGCAGGAAATGAGCTGGGAACCACCACCACCCTCCCTCCGCTGCAGGCACCACAGCGCAGCGCAGCGCAGAGGGGAGGACAAAGAGGAAATGACAGATTGGGGTGGGGTGGGGGGTGGGGGGCAGAATCGTGCTCTTCTCTGGGAGGAGCTCCAAGTGCCAAAAACAAGCTGGGCTGGGCAGCCAGGATACCTGCGTTCAATTTCAAATCAAACCTCCTGCCCCATCTTGTCCCTGATCCCGCTGGTTTCCAAGCCCCTTCCAAGGTAACTCGGGGAGGGAACTGGGCGAGCGGCATCGACAGTCCCACACCCTTCCTGTGCACCTTCCAACCCCAGCTTCCACCAGGCCTCTTACTCTCCTGTTGTTCCCCATTTCAGCAGCTTCTCTCCTCGTCCTCCTCTTTGCACCTGTTTCTCCTTTGTACAGGGAAAGCTGGACAGCCACAGAGACCAGGAAGGCGGCTCTTCTCACCCCACATCCTCACCTGTGGCCCAGCAAGACTGCAGAGGGGTTGGGGCCCTACAACCTTGAACTTTGTCCCTGGGCACTCTCCTCCAACCAGGAAATCCCCATCCTCCACAGGGTCATTCTTAGAGTCTCAGCGGCCCTTCTTCTGTCTCCTTTCATTCAGACCTGCCACCCACTGTCCCCTCACCGTTCATCTCCACTTCTCTAGCCTCTCTCTGCTGTCGCCAGCAGTCATCCCCTTGCCTCTGGAGCTTCTACCTCTCCTGAGCCTCCTCCAGTCTCTCCATCCTCTCCCCTCAGTGCTTCCTGGCGCTCCCATCCTCGACCCCTCCACCCCCCCAGACCCAAGCGGTTCCATGGGGCCTACCTGCCCGCCTTGCTGTGCCACATTTCCTGCCTCGAATGCTCGTCCACCTCCTGGGTGGTGACCCCAAGCCACTGCCCCTTCCCCAGGAGCACCCGGAGGCTGCCCGGTCCCTCAGACTAGATCAGGCTAGGGGGCTCCGTCCCTGCCCCGCCACCCAGCAGAGCTGTGGGGCGGCCTCCTTACCCTCCTGGCCTGCATGCTGCAGGTGCTCCTGCAGGTCACACCCAAACACCCGCTCCTTCGAGCTGCCTTTCTTCTTTCCTTTCTGCCGAGACTTCATGGCCGGAGCCCCAGGGCTCTGGCCCAGCCACCTCTGTCCCCCAAGACCTTTGCCCTACCAGTCCCCCATGGGATCCCACACCAGCCTCTGGGCTGGGCCTGGCCTGGGGGGGCAGGGCTCTGAACTGGGGGTGGAGGGTGGCCTGGGCAACAGGCCACAGCTCCTGCCTCTGGGGCTCCGGCCACACGGAAGTAGCTGTGGAAGAGGAAGCTGCCAGGACACTGGCAAGAAGCTGTGTCTCGTGGCCTGGCCTGGCACTCGCCCTTCTCAGCCCTGGGGGGCAGGAAGCTGTGCAGCTTCTCAAACCCGCTTCCTGTTAGAGCATCTTTGCAACCACAGGGCCTGGGGTGGGGGAGGTAGCTGACATTCACATCCTCAACCCATGATGGGATTTGTTCATTGGTCAAGAGGAAGGTGACGTCAGAGCCCTGGGGTGGGGTGGTGGCGCCTAGGGTGTGAGCAGGTGACTGACACCCTTAGAAACCAGAATTCGGGGTCCGAGGTAGAGACCTGACGCGGGCCTTGGGGCGAGACGGCACGGGGCTGAGCAAAGCACACCGAGGATGGAGGATACCCCGACTCTGCCCCTGGCGTGCTGTAACGTCGGTCAGGTCACGTTGCCTCAGTTTCCACACAGATGAACATGAAGGGTGTGGACTTGGTGATCTTTAAATCCTCCCAGCGCTAACATTCTGGGGAACTCCTCTGAGTTTCGGTTTCTTTCTCTGTACAAAGTGTATATGACTGTGGACCTCCCAGGTCTGCTGTGGTGAGACTGAGACGGCACAGGATTTACCACCCTGCAGACTAAGACGCCGGCTATCCTGGAAGGGGCTCTTAGCTCCTGTCCTTCTTGGGGACTCTCAGAGATGGCTAGAGGCTTCGTGGAGGCCATTTCTATCCCCTTTTCCTCCCTGCCGTGAGCATCCTAGCTCCTCCCCTGTGTGGGACCACAGGGAGGATGATGCTGAAAACAGAGAGGAGAGGGGGTCAGGCTTACAGAGCTCAGGGGGCAAGGCAGGCACCAGACAGAACAGGTTTTATCTGTTTATTTAAAAACAGAATATCGCTTTATGTACAAATATGCACATATTTACACAAAATGTACATACGAGGAATCGGCGGGCTGCGCATCCAAGGTCCTGGGCCATCTGGGGATCGGGGGATAGAAGTCTCTCCCTTGGTCCGGAAATGCGGCCGATTTCCGCGCAAGCAGGGTTTAGGCACTGGATTTAGGTATGCTGGCTGGGTGTTTGGTTGACCAGGGGAAAAGGACCTTATCTAACCTCAGCCCACACCCACAGAAACTGCCAGAAGAGCCCGAGTCAGTGACCCTGAGGGCCCTAGAGGAAGGGAGACACCCGTGCCCCCAGCAGCTCCTTCGCTCCTCGAGTCTCCCTTCCTTGGTCTGTAACCACTACCCTCTCCCGTACACCACAGCGAACCACAAGTCCGCGGCGCCCAGTCTCAGCAACCCGCCACAGGACCACACACTGCGGGTACAGCTAAGGAAAGAGATGAGGCCAGGAAGGGCCCAGGAGCCGCAGGGCCCAGGCCCTGCCTTATCCTCCCTTAGCCAGTAACTGTGGACTCACGGCCCTAATTCAGACCCCATGGCCCTCAGGCTCCCTCCTTCCCAAGGGGCTGCCTAGGAGCACCTTTCAGAGCCCCCTGGGGTGGGGTCTCAGGAAGGCCTAGGTGTGCTGACTTCAGGTGTGGGGTGGCCTCCCTTTAAGCTATCCTAGCAGTGACAAACAGCCAGATAAATCAGAAGTCTTTTAACTGTTCTTTTTCTCTTATTAAAGGATTCGGAGCAGTATTCCTTAAAGAAGCTCCCCCGCGCAGGTTTATTTACAGAAAGTATGTACATGCAGCAGGCCCAGAAGCCACCAGAGGGCAGAGGGCTTCTTGGCTAACAGCTGGAGCCTCTGGCAGCACCCCCAGGGCAGCTGCAGCACGCACCCCACGGCTCCCCAGCAGTGGGAGCCCGGCTCCCCCACTGAGGCAGCCAGATTCCAGCTCCAGCTAGGCCAGCACACCTGGCTCTGGCCCACAGTCTCCACCTCTCACCTCCAACCTCTGCATCATTAATACTGCTCTGGGGTCTGAGGAAAACACCTGCGTTTACAGGCAGAGGTCACAGAGCCACACAACACACAAACCAGACCCTGACGGTTCCCCATGCCACCGCCCGAGTCCTGTGGAGCACACACTGCGGTTCACTTGGACTCTGACACGACAGCACGATGCACACCATGGGCACAGTCACCCCTTTACACGCTCACACGGGCAGCGAACACTCACACAGGCACCAATGCACACACAGTGACCCGCACACGCGGAGGGGAACGACTCAACCAGTGGAGCCCTCCCCTCGTCCAACAGCAGGGTTGGAGGAAAAGGTCGAGCACTCAGTGGGCTGGGGAGCATCTTCCTCAAGAAATGGGATGTTTAGGGAGGCCCCAGAGATAAGCTGAAATCCTCCATGTCAGCAGGAGGAGCCTGGGTCAGGGAGGGAGGCAGGCCTGGGTCAGACCAGGTGCCCCCGCCCATTGATGTAAATGCCGTTGCCAGTGGGCTTGGCCCGCAGGGTTCCGTTCTCCTGGACAAAATGGTTCATGGCCTGTTTGATGCCTTCGTCCCGGTCTTCCTCCTCCTCGGCCCGCCCTGGAGACAGCAGTTCGGTCTGGGTCTCGATCTCCCTCACCGTGGTCAGCGTGGAGTAACTGCGGCCCTCTGGCTCGTCACTCTGGAGAGCAAGGGCAGAGGGCAAATCAGGGACCAAGGCAGGGCAGCCAGACACGAGGGGCGCTGGTTGGGGCTCGGTGGGGTCCGAGGTCACGCACAAGCAGGGGTTACAGTTGACCCAGAGGCAGAGCAGCTCAGAGATCAGGGGCCAGGAGTGAGCGTTAGGCACGGGGAAGGGGAGACAGAGAGCAAAGGCGCAGCGGAGGTGAGGGCCAGGCGGCAGGAGCCCCGGCTGAGGCGAGGGAGCTGCTGGCGCGCCCCACGTGGGACCAGGAGAGGGGCCTGAGGAGCATGGTGGGGACACCGGTGGGGCCGGGGGCCTCACCATCACAGAGCAGCTACTGTTGTCCTTGAGACTATCAGGGTGGCCCTCGGCTCTCAGCCCTACACTCTCCTCCGGCTGCAGGGCCCGGACACGGAGGAGGGGTCAGAACAGGGCTCGGCTCCTCACGTCGGTCCTCCCCCAGCCTCCTCCCTAGTCGCCTTCCCCCAGCCCCGGTGCCTCCTCTCTCCTCGGTACAAACATCTTCATCGCTTCCCACCCTAGTCCCACCCAGGCACCGGTGCAGGTGGCGGGCGGCTCGCAGAGCAGCCCGAGGCCAGTGCTGGGGAGCCTGCGGAGGAGCCCGGCAGACCCAAGCCCCTGCGCCCCAACTCCGCCCCGCGCCGCCCCAGCTGCCAGCCAGCGGCCAGACCCGGCGGAGGGCTGAGCTCCCACTCTGCAGAGGGGCCCGGCCCCGTGAGGGCCTCCAACCTGCACGCACCTGGCTCCTGGGGTCTGCGTGATGGGAATGCAGCCTCCGGATGGAGTTCTCCCGGGTCAGCGTCAGCTCCTCCTCACTGGGAAAGACACGCCCCGTCAGGAGCTGGGGGTGGTGGGAGCCCGCCCGAGGCGAGCGAGGCCTGGCTGAGCCTCTGTGAGAGGCGAGAGTGTGTGTGCGCTGCGCTGCCCTGCAAGTGTGAGTGGGTGGCTGCAGGTGGCGGTGTGGCTCCAAAGCGAGCATGCCAGGACGTGCACCTGCGCCAATGTGCGCTTGGTGGGACTGAGGCACGTGGGCCTGACCTGCACTCGGGCAGTAGGCTTCTCCCGCGTCCAGCGGTGGTTCAGGCCCCAGGCTCCTTCAGAAAGACTCTGCCCACCTGTGGCCCATAAGCCCCCAGGTGTCAGGCCCCTGTCTCCTCTCTCTCTCCTCAGTTCTGGCCCACCTGCTCGCCTCCTCTTTGTTCCAAGCTTAGCTCTACTGTCCCCAGAGTGGCCAGTACTCACTATTTCTGGGTCATCTGCTGGGCCTTTCGCCGATGGTATCGGGACATGAGCACCACCACCACCACCAGAAGGCAGAACAAGAGCGCGGCGATCACACCCACCACCACCACGGAGGCCGACACCAGGTCCACCTGCTTCCCGGGGGCCTCCTGAGGGTCTGCTGGAGACAGGCGTCTGTCTGAGGTGGATGCCCAGATGCCTGGTCCACCCCCAGACCCCACAGCTCTCACAGAACATCCCAAACCACCCCCTCAGCCAGGCCCTCTGCAGAACGCATGCAGCTCAGCCCACTCCGAATAAATACTCTCCCAGGTCACTCTCTGTCTTTCCCCTATTGCCCCACCAGGCCCTGGGCCCCGGGCCCCGGCCCCTGGCCCCTGTCTCTGCCCCAGTGCTTACCAAGAACATCCACAGTGACCTGAGAATCCCTGGAGGAAAGCTCATTGCTCACACGGCAAACGTAGATGCCACTGTGCTCAGTGGTCAGCGGGGGGAAGCCCAGAGTGTCCCCTTCCACTCGTACCCCACTGGGCAGAGGCCCATCCAGCCTGGAGGATAGGGAAGCTGATGGGTGCCGGCCGGGGCGGGCTGCCCTGCCACCAGCCAGCGTGCCCAGGCAGCTCTCCACCTCCCTCCCCCTTGATGTCACCCAGAGCCGGCGGCTGTTCCCACGGTGCCCCTCCCTCCCCTAGGCAGGTCTGGACAGAGGCCCCCTTTCCCTGCCGCCCAGCCTGACCCTGGCACCCCCCACACACACTCGGGGAAGACCCACATGTGTGCCATCCCACATGCTCCCACACCACGTCACCAGCACTGGGTACCAGGTACAGATGGAATAAAGTCCACAAGAGGGGACACTCCATTCCTCTCTGGGCTCAGGTGTACTTGGAGGTGTACTGCGTGCCCCGACCCCCATGAGGCTGCATGGCAGGGAGGTGAACAAAGCCCCAGGCACAGGGCCACATGCATGGCTCCTCTGCTCACCCGTGAGAACATGCTTGTCATGGGCTCACATGCATGTGCACCTGACCCCTCCCTGACTCTCTAGACATCACAGACCTTGGAAAAAAGCCAAGCACTGGTGGAGGTGGGTGGGTGCTTCTGAGGCACTGGCAACATTGTAGTGATGACAGGAGTGCGGGTTTAATAACAATCAACTCTATCTTTTGTCTTCTCCACTTTAGACACTTACATAAATATACAAAATATTGATACTTGAATACTATATTTCATAATTTAAAAGTTGGGGGAACAAAACACAAGGGCTTATTAGCTTATTTCCCACCAATAACCAAGTAGCCTAGCCTCCCTGGTGCAAGCCAGTAATAATATTTGGTGACCATGCATGTTCTTGCATTGGTCTGAACATGTGCCCCAATTTATTTGGGGTTCAGAATATACTGTTCCGGCCCATAATGAGTACATGCTGGCCCTGAGAGGGAAGGACTCTGGTCCCAGGCTAGGCCTGGAGGAGGGCCCAGGCCCTACCGTGTCCAGTTATACGAGGGAGGGGGGTGTCCTTCACTCAGGCACTTGAGTGTGGCCCCTTCTCGGCCAACCTGCCACAGCTTTTGGTCTTCTAGGCCCCTCACAGAGGCCTCGGCTAGGACTAGAACGGGAGACAGGAGGAGAGAGAATGGGAATGATGCTTTTGATCATGGTGTTCCTTGAAAGGCCCCACCCCATACCCCGCCCTGCCCGTAATAGCCTCCCCCTGCCCTTCTCCATCCTATTCATCTGCAGCCAAACCTAGTCCAGCCCCACCTTGCTGACAGCTCTCAACCACCTGGTTCCCTCCCACTTCTAAGCTCAGAGTCCATGCTTTGCCTGTGCAGTAAGCCTCTAAGTACCTCAGCATAGCGATGTGTCACCCTTTTTCTGAATCCCCTGTGGTCCCTACCATAGTGCTAGTCACAGAACAGGTGCTCAGCAAAAGCTCTCTGATTCTTCAAAGACTTAACAGTCCTACTAGTTTATCCACTTCCTTAACAACTTATTTGTTGAAGACCTATTTTGTGCCAAATGCTGGGTTAGAATGAGTAGAAAACAGTCCTAGCCCCCAAGAGCTCAAAGTCTCATGCTAGAAAAACAATGTCAACGTTTACTGAGCACCATCTGTGCACTATGCACTGTTCAAGATGCTTTGCATTCACGGTTCCCATTTCCCATCAGAACCCTGTAAGGTTGGTATAATGCTATTCCTTCTGCTGGTACAGAAAATGAAGCCTAACGAGACTGAATAACAGCTGGTAAATAACAGAACTAGGACGTGTCCCAAGTCAGTCTGTCTTCAAGTCCTAAACTGTGAATTTTGTTTGTATCCGAGTCTCCCAACAACCCGGTGACGCAGGGCAATCCCTTTGTAAACAGGAAGACACCAAAGGTCAGTGATTTGCCAGGGTCATCTGGGATGGGCTCCAGGTCTTCTACCTTTGGACTAGTGCTCTCTTGGCCACCACGTAAGGTGGCTTCCAGGACCCAAGCTGGCCAGACTGGTGTGGCTCAGGGTCTCTCGGTATCTCACTCATCCTCTCAGAGCCCATGGAGTCTCCCTCCCCAACATCCAAGCACTCACAGGCCACTTGGAGGATGTGGGTGATCCTTTGGTCCTGGAGCAAGCCAGGGTGGGACACCACACAGGTAAGCGGCTGTCCATTCATGCTGCGGCTGGGCACCAGGTGGAACTCTGAAGTGACAGCAGCTGAGCGGGAGTGCTTGAAGGAGCGGCTGGACGTTGTGCCCTTGACCTCTGTGTCCCAGGTCACATTGGGGGCGGGGCTGCCCTCTGCGGTGCAGGAGGCTGCCAGCGTCAGGCCCTGGCCCTCTTCGAGTGCTGGCCCAGGATTCAGTGAAGGCAGGGGAGGCACTGCAGATGGCAGGGGGCAGGCGTCACGATCTTCACCACCTCCATCAGGAGGCCCCGCCCCACCTCCAGTCTGTCCTGCGCAGGTGCAGGGTCGGGCCCTTTTTCTTCTCTTACGTCACCAACAAAGACACGGGATGAGGGGAAGAATCTCAGCTGACTATGTACTTTTCTCCATGGTTTGAATTTTTTACAATGAGCTCGGGTCATTTTTTATAAAAATACTGAAGTAATAAAAAACTAATCAGATGACAGCTATATAATAATAGCCACCATTTATTCAGCACTTACTATGTGTCAAGTATCATGCTGAACACTTTGCAAACATCTCATTTAACCCTGTCAACAAACCGATGAGGTAGGTATTATTATCCCAGTTTTACAGGTGAGGAAATGGAGACTCAGGGAGGTAAAGTCATCTGTCCCAGACTGTCCGCTGGTAGGTGATGAAGTCTAGGTTCACTCCCAGGTTTTTCTACCTAATGGTTGCTGTCACTGACTGTCATGTGGTGAAGGGACACTATAAAGGCTTTTACATGTAACTTCATCTCATTAAGACCCAGTGACAGGATGGAAAAGACTTAACTTGACCATCCATCCAGGCCATCACTGACCATGAGCGCCCACAGCACAAAGTGGCTTGAAAGGCGATTGTGGTCTCTGGCCACATCCCCTGAAGGCCACACTGGTCAGAGCTGGGCTTGCATGTCACATCTGGGCCCCACTCTTTACAACCATGGAGCTCCAGATAGCAAGGGAGGCTTTAGGTGAATGTCTTTGGTAGAACTGCTGCGGAAACCAGTGAGTTCAGCTTGGAGAAGAGACTGGGGGTGTGTGGGTATGTTGCGGGGGGAGCGGGGGACAAGACAAAGGACCTCTGCTCTTTGAAAGACTTGTGCCAAAGAGAGAATAAGCCTGGATCCTATTGCTCCAGAGGGTAAACGTCACCGAGACGGAGGTTTCAGAGGGAAGAACTTCCTAATGAACGGATCCTTCCCCAAGGCTGACCAAGCCCTATCAGGCTGTTGGGGTCACTGAAGAGAATCTGTGGATCGGGGAGGAGGATGGGCTGGATGAGGCTCCCTCATCTCTCCAGCACCCCACCCCTTACTCCTGTTCTGCCGCTGCCCCCACCCATTTCTACAGTCCCCATCTCAGCATCCCCCTGCCTCGGGCCTCTGCCCTCCAGGCCCCGTGCCTCTGCACACACGCAGTAGCCCGACCTTGCCGGCTGGAGCACTTACCCAGCACGCGGAGCCGCAGCCGCGCCTGGAAGCTGCCGGCGGGGAAGGTGCTGACACGACACTCGTACTCGCCCTCATCGGCCTGCACGGCGTTGCGCAAGAGCACCGCGCCGTCCAGGGGGTCCCGCGGGGGCGGCGGCTGCTCCACGCGGCCCTCATAGGGCGAGCTCACGTGCAGCCCGTATTTGGAGTGCAGCAACGCCAGCTCCCGGGCGCCCTCGCCCGCATCCACCCGAGCCCATGCCACCTGCCCCACCTGCTCGCCGGGTTCCCCTCGGTAGAAGCAGGGCAGCTTTGCGTCCTGGCCCAGCACCACGGTCACCAGGTCCGAGGTCTCCAGCTCGCCCGCGGGGCATCGGCCTGCAGGGGGCAGACAGGAGCAGCCAGGATTAGGGGCGCTGCCACAGCCGGGGGAACACTTTTTCATAATGGTAATGACAGCAAAAGCAGATGGAACTCCGGGAGCATTTTATGCTTGCAAAGCGCATTCAGTCCATGACCTCATTAGATCCACAATACATTCCCAAGAAGTAGGCGTTATTATCACCACTTAACAGAAGAGCAAACTGAGACCCAGAGAGAAGAAGTGACTTGCCTAAGGCCACACAGACTCCCAGCCCAGGACTGTGTCCTGAGCAATGGCCAGGTGGGAGGCTGGGGCTAGAGCAGAGACCCAGCCTCCGCCCTCAGGGAGCTCTCAGGCCTCTCAGGGAAAGACTGGTGGGGGGAGCGGTGGGGAGACGGCGTGACAGACTTTCACAGAAGGCTCCTCCTACCAAGGGGGAGAAAGTGAGTGCTTTCAGGCCGTGTGGCCAGGAGCCGACGAAGGGCGAGAGCAGCTGGTGTCTGGAGTGGGACGTGCAGTGTAGGAAGGGTCCCAGTAGGCCCTTCAGAGCATTCTTTTCATGGCTTGGAGATGAGAGACCTGGATTCCCAAAGAGAAGAAGGTATTCTATGTAGGAGGGATGGCACGAACCGAAGCTCGGAGGCAGGAATGAGCAAGCCATCCAAGACAGAAGGGCCCCAGGTCAAAGGCCCAGGGAGATGAGGTCAGGGTAGACACGCAGCGGCAGCGTCAGTGGTTTGCCAGAATCAGAGGACCAAGAGACGGCACCCAGCGATGAAGGAACAGTATGACGCACTCAGGGGTGTGTATCCCGTGGCTTTATCTGCAAAGAAGGACCCATTTCCTGTCCTGGAACCTGAGATCTGTTCAGGTGGAGGAGTTCCACGTGGAGACAAATACGGAAACCTGTGTGATTCCTGACTGAGTGCCCGGTGTGTGTTGCAGGCAGGTTCTAGGATAGGACAGTCGCTGTGGACCTGCGTCCTGCGGGAGGACCTCACGTACCAGCAGGGTAGGATCAGGAGGGGGAGAGCCCCGGAAGGGGGTCCCAGGTGAGGGGCCAGGATGGGCATGGAGAGGTGGCTAGCTCAGGAAGCAGAGAGGAGACACAAGCAGGGACTGGGGGTCGTGCAGGAGTGGAACACACGGTCAGGCAAGTCACCCAAGACCTTCCATACCAGGCAAAGGAACTCTAACCTGGTCAAGAGAAAATAGGGAGTCAGTAAAACATGAGGCCGGTGGTGATGTGCCCTCAGACTAGGAAGTTGGGGGTGGAAGACAGGACAGTCACTGGGAAGCTGCAGTTGCAGCCTGTGCGGCACCACTGGGGTGGAGAGGAGGGCGCAGGCGCCCGGGGGGGAATCTTAGCTGGATTTGGTCACCGACCAGAAAGAGAGAGAGAAGAGAGGAAAGACCCAAAGACAACTCCTAGGTTTCCAGGATGAGTAACTTCTGAGGGAGGCGGGGCCTGGGGAAGCTCGGGGCCAGGAAGAAATACACACGGAGCTGCGGATTAAAGCAGTAAAATTTGGGCTGGGGGCAGAGCAAAGGCCCTCTGGGATGGCCAAGGCTCCTTGCCATGGAATTTGTATCCAGCAGCTCCCAAAAGTTCACAGCCCCTGCCTCTGGCCAGCACTTCGCACACGCCGCTGTTGCTCACCTTGCGCACACAGCCCCTGCCTGGAACGCCCGCCTGCCTATGTCTGGTAGCTCCTACTCATCCTGCAAGACGCCGCGGAGACATCACTTCCTCCTGGGCCTCCCTGCCCCCACCTCCACCTCAGGCAGGGCCTGCGTCTACTCTTCTCCTTCCCTCGCACCCTGCCTTTCCCTATAACTGTACTTTATCCCACAGGCCCTATTTGTTCTTTTCTTGCCGGCCTCTCCCACCACACAGAGCTCGCCAACAGTAGAAACTGGGTCTCACATCACATTCGGAAACATGCGGTCTGCATGCCTGGCACGTAATTGTTGCTCAATTAATGTTTGCTGACTGAATGAATGAGAGATGACCAGAAGGAAAGTGTAGAAGGGGGAGGGCTGAGTAGTCGTGTGTTGGGTTGGGCAGGGAGGGGGCTGACAGGGCAACCTTGGGGCAGAAGCCGGATGGACTGGCTAGCTGAGTCCACTGCCAGCGGGAGCACCCCTGACTGGGCTTAGGGAGAGAGAGGGGGACGGAGGAAGAAAGTGAAGCCTCACTAGAGGGGTCCTGTGAGGCAGAGCATGGGGCAGGGGAAGGGGGTCCTGTGGCCCTTGCTAGAAGGGGTGAAGGGAGGGAGGATGCTATCGGGAGCTGGGAGGGGCTGAACAGGACAGGACAGACCTGCAGGGCCAGATACCAGGGCCCTGACCTGTCTAAGCTGGTGTGGGTCCCACCCAGCCCAGACTGGGAGTCCAGCTAACCACCCGCACCCACCCTCCCAGGCACCTCCTCCTGGCATTGGAGGGGGCAGGGCTGCCAAGGAAGGCCTGGAGGTGGGCTTGAGATGGGCCTTCCCAGCCTGTCCGCTGCTTCAAAAGCTGGTGCTGGTGTCTCTGCAGGGATCCGAAGCCCTGCTTCCTTAGGACACTCAAACCCTTCCAAAGACTCTGTCAGGGACAATGTCACATGACATGTTTTCTGTCTCCATCCCTATGCCTGCTGACCATCTGCCCCCTCCCCACCACCAATCACCTACATTTTCCCTCAGACCATACCCTCTTAGGACCCATCACATGCCTGAGTCTAAATTCTCCCTCCCCACCTGTGAATCCCCAAGCCTCACTCCCAAGTGACAAGCCCAAGCTTTTTAGGATAAGGAACTTAGTAAAACAGGAAAGTCCCTTCTGTGTTTCCCCCAAAGCCCCTCACTGTCCTAAATCCACTATTTAGTGGGCACATCTCAGCTCGGGGCAACACCCCCCTCCAGCTCACACACGTGCATTGGCACACACACACACACGCGCGGGCTACAAGAGAAGGGATTTGGCCTCTAGAATCTCTATCCTGGGCTGAGCGGACCCAGAGCCTAGACTCCCAGGCCAGGGCAGGCCAGGACTGCCTCCTCCTTCTCTCCCCCACCCAGTGCCCGCCCGGCGTCAGCATGATGATGTCACCAGAGCAGAGGAGACACACCGCCTGCCTGGTGAGGTCACCCTGCGGGCATGCAGTTGCCAAGCCAGGCCAAG
This sequence comes from Manis javanica, assembly GCF_040802235.1. NCBI lineage: Eukaryota > Metazoa > Chordata > Mammalia > Pholidota > Manidae > Manis > Manis javanica. Next base: position 6,763,791 of record NC_133169.1, on the reverse strand, counting down.
CTCACGGACCCAAACTGTTTGCTGAGGCTGGTGGACTCTGCTGCCTGGGCACTCCTCCCCATGGCCCTCCCCACCCCTCCCCCCAGGAGCTGCAGGACGCAGGGCCGGAGCCTTGGAGATGCAGACGCTGCTGCAAGGCCCCAGCCCCAGCCCCAGCCGCCACCAGCCACCACCTTGCGCAAGGGAGAGAACAGGCCCAACTAGCCAGACGGGATCCCTGCCCTCGGCCTCCCCCACCCGTGGCCAGGCCCCCACGGGCCTCTTTGGGGCCCTGCCCTCGGTGCACCCCGCCCGCTCCCAGACAGGCCTTCCATTCCTGGCTTGGGCTGGCTGCCTGCTCCCCACCCTTGCTTGGGTCCCAACTTTCCTATTTGTGTAAGGCCTGGCCTCTGATCTCAGGAGGGGAAACTGAGGCTGGCAGCAGCAGATAACATTTTTGGGGCCTTTCTCCCTCAGCAGGGGTGCAAGTAAATACAGAGGTACACATAGCAGTCCTAGAGGTGGGTCTGTGAAGAGGAGGAAGGGAGGAAGTGTGAGTCTTTTGTGTCTGAATGTGTAATACCTTTGGGCGAGGGCCCGGAGGGAGTCAGCACTGGTTCACACGCATGTGAGGCTGTCTCCTTGCATGAACTTGGGGGGTTTCACACATACATGTGCTCACAGCGTATCTTTCGGAGGGCATATGTGCTTGTCTGCATCCGGAGAGAAGAGCTGGGGACTGCTGAGCGAATGTGTGTGCACACCCATTCCATGTGCACCTCACGTGTCCGTGTGCATGGCATGCATCCCATCCCGCGGAACTCTGCATACAGAGTAAATATTTTGGTGTTGGCTTCTTGTGGCTTCCGCGTGTCTCTCCGCCTCAGCTGCCCTTGGTCAGTGGTGTGTGGCTCTGCGCCTTTGCCTCTGCGTCCTGCCTGGAGTGTCTCCCAGGCATCCCTCCTCACCTCACCTGGGGCTGGAGGGCAGATTCATCTCAGGTGGAGGTACCCAGAGATGAGGTCACTGTCCCTCCAGGTGATGAGAAATTGCCATCAAGGGCTCCCCACAGAACAAAACAAAAGCCCGTTCTACCCTTGCTCCTCAAGTTCTACAGAAGGACTCCCACCCGTCCACCCCACCCCCAGCCACTCCCCTGGCCCCCCAGCTCCTCTGGCCCCCTGAGAAGGCCTCTCCCTGGGAATCTGTCAGGCCTCTGCTGTCACCACCAGAAAAACCAGCTCCAACCCCAGGCCTGGGGTAAGGGTTGTCTGGTGTGGGTTTGGTGGGAAGGGGGGGACCCTGCCTGAGGCTAAGGGGAGGGGTCCAAGCTGTCTAAGGGGCTCTGTCTCCTTTATTAACTCTTGCGTCCCCTCACCCCACAGCAGCAGCCTCCACCAGAGAGAGCTGGAATATGTGGGTGAGTTTGGGGTAAGGACCCGGGAGGGCGGCCCTAAAGCCCCCCATTCAGGACAGGTGACATCATCGACTCAGCAAGCCATTTTTCTTGCACTCTCCCCCCATAACCTTGGCCTTGGAGTGCCAAGGAACTTTGAAAACAAGGAGATTCTGCCTCTGCCTTCAACCACCTCCCTCCCTCACCCCCACTGCCCTAAGCCCCCCAGCTTAGTTAGAGCTTCCCAAGCCCCAGGCCAAGCGCCCATCACAGATCAGTGTCTGGGGAGGGGGCACAGCAATAACAAAGGGCGAGGGGAACAGTGGGGGAGGACAGGCCTCGAGGCAGCCCAGGCTCCGGCCCAGGCCCAGACACAGCTCCCCACACAGGTACATCCCCTAAACCCCCCCCCCCAACTCCCAGAGACAGACTCTGGGCCTGGCTGAGTCACCACAACAGCCACACGCGGGGTGGGAGACCCAGAATTCAGTTTCTCCCAGACTCCTGAAGTCCTAGATGCCCCCCTCCCTAAGATCCTGCCAGCCAGCCACCCCCACCAAGTGTGGCCAGCTCTGCCCCTGCCCCACCCCAAATCACAGCCTCAACCCAGCTCTCAGGACACACCAGTTTTAAAGGCAAGTGGGGAGGGAGGTGGCCAGAACACTGGGAAAACCTCCTGAGGCCAGAAGCTCAGTGCTGGTGGAAGAACCATCCCAACCACCACCTCCAGGAGGCTTGGAGGCTGGCCCCAGTTCTGGACTTGACCTTGGCATTTCAGGTCCTGTTCCCAGACCCAGGCCCTAGGTTCCTCTCCTCCTCTCCCTCCGGACTCAGCTCTCCACCCCGCCCCCAGAGAGCGCCCCTTCTCTCTGCTTAGACTTTGGTCAGCACAAGGTCAAGTCGTGGAGGCCAGAAGACCCAGGCATTCTCTCCCCACTCGGCTTGTTCTCCCAGGTAGCAGGCCCCCCTCACTTTGCCTGGAGGACCCCAGGATTTCCAGGCTGTGGTCTAGAAGCTGGCACTGTGGACTCTCCTGTGAGCTCCTCGCTGCCATCTCTGTGGCTGGGGTCCCCTTAGCTCAGCCTCTGAAACACTAGGGCAGGACCGAGGTCACTGGGGCCCTGGGGCTTCCCTGGGATTCTCCTAGTTCTCCCCACCTTGGGTGGGGAAGCTGGCCTTCCTTTCTGGCTTCCCTGGGTTTGGGTAGATCCTACAGGAAAGGGCCTGCCCCCCTCTGTAAACAGGGGTAGGAGAGCAGGGGTGGGCCTCCCCCTTTCTAGGAAACTAACCTCAGTCAGAAAGCTGATCCTAACCCTCACAGGACAGACCTCAGGATTCAGAGAACCCCAGACCCACTGCAGGGCCCAGCGAGGCACAGAGGCACAAAGGGCTGGGAACTAGGATCCTAGTAGAGGGGTATCTGTAGATTTGGGCCCCTCAGCCCCAGGGCAGGAAATGAAGGAGGGAGAAGGGACGGGCCCTCACCCGGAAACTCATCCCACTAAGGAGAGACAAAGAGCTGTGGTGTCAAGGCGCCTCCCAAACCTGGGCTCCTCTCCCTGGCAGGGGTGGGGCAGGGCCCTGGGGCTCAGAGCTCTAATGGCTCAAGAGTTGGGGGGGCACTGATTTGCAGCAGGGCAGGGCCAGAGGGCAGTATGCAAGGTAAGGCTACCCTTGGTCCCCACTGAGAGATGGGGCCTGGGCCTGCCCCACTTGTATCTCTGCAGCCAGACTCACTCACTCTCCCAGCATCCCCTTTCAGTCAGGGGCTGGACAAGCACACAGCCTTAGAATTTCAGAGCTGGAAGGCCCACAGAGATCATCTGGTCCTATCCCTGCATCTTCTAAAGTCTAATTTCTTAGTTGCCCAAAGCCACCTAGCAAATTAAAAGCAGAAACGGGGCCAGAACCTGACTCCTGATTTCCCAGGCCAAGGCTTTTTCAGAGGCAAGAAACACTCCAGTTTTCTGGGGCCACTGGGTAGATGACTGCACCCAGAAAAGCCAGAATGGGGGTGGCAGTGGAAGTGGGCCCTTCTGATCGCCAGGCTGGGACCCTGGGTCTGAGTTCGAGCCCTCAGAGCACACTCCTGCTCCGGGAGGTCACAGCGGCAGTGGCAGGGGAGGGGGCGCTCACTGGGCACCAGCTCCCCGGGGCTGTCCTGGAGCTGGGCTTCCTCGCTGGCCACAGCATCTGTCCACCAGGCACTGGGCAAGGGCAGGCTGAGGCCCTAGCCGAAAGGGGGCTGCCTCTCCCCTTCCGTGGGCTCTCTTAGGAAGAATAGCTTGGTGCCATGGAAAAGGAAGGCCAAGATCATGTCTTACTCCCCATTGCGTCTCCAGCATAGAACCCTGGCTGTACCCCGTGTGTACTTAGATATATTCTTTAATGAACTAGGAGTTGGGAGACCAACACATTAACCTCAGCTGTGCTTCTAATACTGAGTAATCCTGGGATCTCTCCTGGCCACCTGTTTCTCTGTTTTCCCATCTGTAAAATGAGGGAGTTGGAGCGGCGATCTCTTTGATCCCTTCCAAGTCCTGAGACATCATGGCTCCATTCTGTAGGTGTGGGTAGATCCCATAGGCTAGCGACTGCCCAGTTCCTGGCCCTGGCATCCAGGCCCCGCCCTCTTGGCCTAAGCAAGTGCGAAGGTGTTCTGGAAGGTGGGAACTGAGATGGGGGGTGGGCAGGGAGAGGGCAGGGGTTGGAGCTCAGGATGCTGTGACTGGAGGCAGGGCCAGCGACCCTTCCATTATAAGATAGGAGCACGAGCAGCCCCACCCCTCCACACATCTAGGCCTCCTCTCCTCCTGACAGCTTCGGCTGGGGATGGGCTGCGGGGTCCCCACTGGGCCCCGCTGGACAACTGCAGCCCCCATGCTACTGGGCTTGGGACTGGGAATCAAACTGTCCTGGCCAGACAGGGGCCTGTCTTTCCGAGGAGAGAGACTTCTCAGTTACTCATTACCCTGGAAACAGTCTATGGAACCCCACTGTGTTCTCATTGTGCACACACACACACACTCTGCTACTCTGGAGATTATAAATTCCTGTAATTTATATCTGCTTGATATACATTAGGCAGGAGTAATACAAAGCATCTAGTTAAGAAAATGGGGAAGCATGGAACGAAAGGGGGCCACACCATCTAGAAGGTACCCTACCCTAGATCCCCACTCATTTATGTAACCACCTTATTACCACCCTGGCATCTAACAGTGTGCCCTGGGAGAGAGCGGGGCTGGAGCTAGAAGTAGCCTGTCTGCTCTCTGGGCATCAAGCTTCCTACACCATGATGACTGCTGAGACCAGCTCAGCCTGAGTCAGCCCCAGCTCCAGTCAGCAGTTCTGGAGCCCAGGGGGTAAGTGAAGGTGCCTCCAGGAAACGCTGGGGTGGAGAGGTTCCCACCAGTTCCACTTCCCTGCCCACTTGCCCAGGGTCCACATATCCGTATCCCCACTGGCAGCTTTGGCCCAGGCAAGGCCTAGCCAGTGGTAGTCAGGAACCCCAGACATAGCAACCTGCCTGGGACTGGAAGGGGACCTGAGGGGGAAGAGCTACACTGGCTCTTCTGGGGGCCCCGCAGGCAGCTGGGGGTGGGAGAGAGAGAATGATGGCTCAGTCCAGAGTCAAAGGAAACAATGTGTATGCGCGTGTGTGTGCGTGTATGTGTGCGTGTGCGTGTGTGTGTGTGTGCTGGCTTAGGCTCAGGAGCAAAGGTCCTGATGGTCCAGGCAAGTCCTACCTGTAAATGATGCCAGGAGCAGCACCAGCAGCCAGGCCTCAGGCCCCCACATCTCGGCTCCCAGGGACAGGGCCATGGTCACAAGGCAGAGCTGGCCGGAGCTTCTGAAGTCCCACCGAGTTCTCCCTGGGAGCCGGCTCTAGCGCTGGGTAGGGCACAGACTCAGACGGCAGAAGTCACGGCGTCCTCACTGGTGCCCTGGTCCACTGGGGTCTCCACAGCGGTCCAGCCCCGTTCCACCCACCCAGCTGTAGCTGCCCCCAAGAAGCCGTGATCGGGAGCTCTGAGCTCCCCCAGAGCTGCTTCCCACACCGTGGCCAACAACGACGGCAGAAACCTGGGAACCTGCTCAGCAGGTCAGAACAGGTGCGTCTCCGGGGGCTGGGCCTGGCACAGAGACTCAGCAGCCGCCGCCCCCATGGCCCAGGCCAGCTAATGGGCGCCAGGGAGGGAGGGAAGGAAGGAAGGCCCTGGGAGGACCTGGTGGGGGGGATCCCATCATCAGCTCCAGGCTTTACCTGGCTGTGTGTGCAAGGGGCAGTGAAGGCAGAGGTGGGGAGGGGTGGGGTGGGGAAGGAGAAGGCCCAGCGTGGCTCAGAGAGGGAGGAACCATGCCAAGGGGAACAGGGCAAGGCCCTTGTGGGCGGAAGGGAGCCCAAGCATCCCACACACCCCCGGCCTTGCCGCCTCCCCAGTCTCCTGGCGGAGGGCTCAGCTAGGGGGCTGCAGAATCAGAGAAGGCCAGAACTGACCAGAACAGCCCTGAGGCCCAGGAACCCTATTCTTCAGGGGAGAAAAGAGACCCAAAGAGGGGCAGGGGCTTGCTGGAGGCCACACACTTGGGTAGTACCATGGTTGGCTTGGACACCTCTATCCCCGAGGCAGGGAGCTGGTTCAAAGGCCCCTGAGAAAGCAGTCACATGACCTTCCCCGCTCCCACCCATGTCCAGAAGCAGAAGGACCGGTCCAGGAATTAGCCCCAGGGTCCTGGCTCCCCAGCAGGGCCCATCTCTCAGCTCCTGAAAATGCATCAGTTCAACCTGAGTGGAAAGGGGCTCCTCCCAACCATGTCCATGGTCATTTTACCCATTTATTCTGTGGTCACTGGACAAGACCATGTATGTCTGGACTTTGCAAGGACAATCTTGGTTTCAGTACCCTGTTCCCATATTCCTACAAGTACAGTCACACCTGTAAGACCATGTGTTTCCATTTAGGATGCGTGAAACGTAGCCACCACATTGTACAAAACCTCACTGGCCAATCTGGGCAAGCCACAGAACAAGGGGCGGACTCTGAGCTCCCTACATACTGAGTGAAGACGAGGGGTGAGGCCACTGACACACTGGGGCTAAAAAGACAGGTAAATATACAGATAGACATGAGAGAAGAAAGAAAGGTATGGGTTAAAATCTGAAGCAGGACCCTTTTATCTGGAGAGGGGCAGGAAAGAGGAATCAAGGGCAGTTAGGGAGGGTCATTTCACGTAGAATATTTCCCACCCCACCCCCTGCAACCTTACCTGTCAAACCTTGTTCACCTTTCAAAGCTGACCTGGAGTGCCACATCTTCCATGAAGACGCCTCAGCTCCTCCCACCCAAACTAATCTCTCTCCCTTCCGTTCCTCCTCAGCCTCTGCTAGTCCCTTCCTTACAGCTTGTGTACTCATAATTTGTGCACACCTTATCTCTTTCACTAAACTGTAAGCCTCAATTCAGGAGGCAGCGATTGAAGTCTGTTGTGTGCCAGGGAATCAGTAAATGCGTTAAACTGTAGTCTGTGAACCCTTCAAAGGTCGGACTTGTTTTGTAACCTTATCTCAGTTATCCATGCTAGGACAGCCCACAGCACTTACTGGGGACAGAACACATTTTTGTTGAAGATGTGAATTTATGAATGAACAGATGTCAGTATGGAAGATGGTCAGGTGAGGTCGGCGCAGCAGACCTCCTGACTCATGGACCGGGGCAGTGACCTGGACTCTAACCCTACTCTGGAGCATTACCCCAACTCTGGCTCCAGGTCCCCACTCTCAGCAATGGCCATAGTAGTGCCCTCTTCTTCGAGGGCTGTTTCCCGTAGGTCAGTGGTAGCCCCAGGGCCAGGCTGGGTGCCAGGCTCCCCGGGTTCTCTCCCCCTCTGCCTGAGCGAGCCCCTTCCCCTCTTCAGGACTCAGGTCCCCACCTGTGCCAGGGGAGCAGCCCCACCCTGATGCTGCTTTGAGATCCACTGTGGCAAGGGCGGGGTAAGGCCGGGGGAGTGGGAGGGGGAGCATCCTGTATTATAATTATAATTATCATATCACACCTTGGATCCTATCGCCTGGTTTCAGAAGAGCTCCTTTCCTTCCCACGGCTTGCCCTTCCCAGTCCAGGAAACCGGGGGAAACTGAGACATGGGGGTGAGAAAGCAGTTAGGTCCCAAAGTGAGGGTCCAGGCCCTGTATCTCCTTCAGCCTTGCCATTCACAATGCGTCCCAGCCCTCAGTAGGGCTGCCAGCCAGGAGGCTCTGAGTTCCTGGTTGGGACCCTTTCTCACCTCCGACTCCAGCAGTGGGACACTGAAGGGAGGAAGCCCTTCCAAAGGTGGTATTAATGCCAGGATGGACCCAATATTTTCTCATGGGTACATTCAAGTCCTAGCACACAGCGGAGGGGGCTTGAAGTGAGGGCTACGGGCACACTGGGCCTGGGAGGGAGCACCCAGACCGGGCAGGCATTCCAGGCCTTTCTCCCCCCCTCCCAACAAACAGCCATCTCCGAGTCCCTCTGCCCCTTGCGCCCTCCATCCCGTATGTCTCATGAGGGCCATGCTCTCAGGGCACATGCCGTCATACTCACGCCTCTCCTCCCCTCTTCTGGGATGAAGCCTGGGGAGGGCAGATTCCAGGGCTGGGGCTGGAAGAAAATGCTGGTTGGCAGACTTTCAAGCCCAGTGCCTGGTCTTTTGGGTTCTGTTCTCTCTTCCTCAGTGAACCCCAATTCCCCTCATGCCTATCTACCCTCCACCCACCCCACAGTTTGGGCCCTAAGAATGGCAACAAGTCAAGCCCAGGTGGCATCTTTAGCATGTATGTTTGTCTGCGTGGCATCACACTGTGCCGCCGGCATGCCTTAGTTCATTCAACAGACATTTAGTGAGCACCACTGTGCACCAGGCTCCAGGGAGGGGACAGAGACACATAACACATGGTCCCTGCCCTTAATGAGCCCTCAATTAGGGGAGACAGAAACATAAGCACCTATGACACACTGTCCCACTATCATGTGCTCCCCGCGTGTGTCTGGATGAGTACACGCCGTGTCCATACCCAGGGCTGTGTCTGTGTGCATCACCATGTATGTTCATCCCATGCATGTGTCCAGGCATCCGATTGTAACCTGTCTCTGTCCCCATGGCAGGCTGCACACCTAAGCCAAACCGGTTGGAGTGGGTTGTGCTGAAATTTTTGTTTGTGGCAATGGGACTTGGAAGTGAGTCAGGGAGGGACAGGGATGGGTGGGGTGGGGTGGGGGGAGAGTGAGAGTGAGGGTCAGACTGAGTGAGAGGGAAAGGGAGGCAGTGGGGCAAGGTGGGAAGGGCTGGGGGTGGGGGTGGCCGAGGATGGTTTGGGGGTAGCACGTGGTGAGAGAGCTCCTTGTGAGTAATACCGTGTTGGCGGTGAGATCCCAGACCCAAGAAGAGTCAGAGGCCCAAGGGAGACCCTTGTGCTTTGGGGGAGATGAGAGTGGATGATAAATCAAAGTGGAACTAGTTGGAAGCAGGGATGTGGACAAAATGCCTGCACTCCATCTCTGCACAGCTTGGTTTCTCCATGTTGTTCAGCGATTCCTGATCGGCTCATTGCCTTGGTTTTCCGCAGTTTGTACAGAAAGGTGACGGGGTGGGGGGCGCTGACTGACACTGCGGTGGAAGTTTACTGATACGGGATTTGATTCAATCACCCAGGACCAGGGCTCTTTCAGGTGGAAGCTTCAAGACCATTCCTCCTGCTCCTCCCAAGGATGCTCCCACCCATGGAGGGGTGGGGGGGTACCCCCGCACAGAAACCAGGGGCTCCAGCAGCTTTTCCTCCAATGAAAACACCTGTGCTCCCCTCTACTCGGAGCTTCACTTTGCTCAGTGTTAGGATGGCGGCATCCTGTTTTCCAAAGGCTTCCACCTAAATTTCGCCGTGTGTTGTGCTGTTCCTATCTGCCTGTTCCGCAGGCCCTTTGATCCCCGGCACCAGTCCCATCTTTGAATGACAACCACTCTTCCCAGTTGCCTAACTACATCCCCTGGCGCTCAGGAGGCGGGGTTTATTTGTTCCTGAAGAGGTGGAAAGCTGGAATGACCCACCCAGGGGTGGGGGAGTTTGCTGAACGTAAGGCATTATTTGGGGCTGTTTCTCAGTCGGCCGTTGTGTGCTGAGCCCCCTACTTTCACTTGATGAACTAAGCTTCTGTGGATTCACGACCATTAAGTCGGGGACCAGGGCACAGGTTAAGAGACAGATACCTTTATTCTTTGACCCTGTGCCTCCTAATGGACTGGCACTTTTAGAAGGCTCTAGAAATAGGTCCTGGCAAATATAGGACAAGCGGAGGAGCCCTTGTGGAAGTCAGTCCTCCAAGTGGTAACAACAGCAGAAGTCACAGCAGCGAGGGGAGGTAAGAGCAAAGCTCAGGTGGGGTCATAGGAATTTGATGAGAGAATGGATTCCAGTGAGGGCCCCAAGCCCTGCCGCCTGCATTCTCCCCATCTGCATCCCGACCACAGAAAGAGCCAAGCTCCTCCCAGGGAGCCCCCCTGCTGGGGAACATGCAGACAGCCTCAGGGGTCAGTGTGGCCTGCAGCGCCTACACCGCCAAGGGCACCTTCGGGTGGTGCCGAGCCTCTGTGGCTTCTCACGCTTGCCTGTAAGCATCCAGGTTGGAAGCTGAGGATATGATCCCTCTCTGAGCCAAAGACGGCCACTTGCTGGCCATCAGCCTGAGTTCCCGCCACCATCCAACTCTGCTTCCACAGGGAAAAGCCTCCTGAGGCCCTACAATCAAGGATCACCCTGGACCGAGCATGGGTGGCAGCGGAACAGCTGCAGAGCAGAAAACAAGGCTGTGGATCAAGAGAGCAGGAGACCCAGGGGCTATGAGAAGCCTGGAAGGGCTGGGAGCTTAGGAAGAGTGGAAAAGAGCCTGGGGGAGAGGGCAAGTGAAAGGACCCCAAGGGAAGAACAGGGTGGTGGGGGGAGAGGGGCAGGAACTGAGAGGACACAATGGGGAGGTGGGAACTGGAGGAATTGGTGGGAACTGGGGATTCCTGTAATTGGAGGGCAGAGTTTCTTTTGAAGTGTCGGCATAACCCTCCCTCCGTATGGTCCAGGAGTATTCTCTTCTCCATTTTGTAAACCCTCCCGAACCCTACCTCCCTTCTTCCTCTCCCCGCCAGGACCCAAAGTCACCCGGATCCACAGCTTAGCTGCTTCCATCACCAGTGCCCAGTGCACAGCAGGCAGGTGTGGGCGCCCCGCTCGGAGGCGAGCACATGGTGGAGGTGAGAGGACCCCTCGTCCCAGGTGCCCAGGGCCCACTCTCTGCCTCGAACTAGAAGGCAGGTACCAGGTCTTCCAGTTCCAAGACATCCCCCAGGCCCTGCTGCAGCAGGGCTGGCCCTTGGGCTTGCTCCCACTACATGTGGGGACTTGGGCCCTGTCCTGCATCAGTTTTCAGTCCCAGAAGCAGTAAGGTGGGGAGGCTTTGAACTAAGCATAGAGGAGGAAAGTACTGGTCTATGGGAGAAGCAGGATGGAGGCGGGTGGAGCACGCCCCGACTCCCCTCAGCGTCTCCCACTGTGCCTTCCTTGCAGGAACCCTTAGTAACTGTCCTCCAGGCTCACTTGCAGCCCTGCTGAACCCTAATTTCTCCTTCAACTCTAGAAGTGGCATAAAAGACCATGGCATACAAGAAGGGCAAGAGATCAAGAAACAAAACCAGGGTCCCTTGCCTGTGATAATTAATAAGGTCAGGAATCACTGGTCCATGAGACGTAAGGAAAGGGGAGAGGAACAAAGACCGCAGTCTCACCTCCCCGGGCCAGCCTGCTTCCCTCCTGGGCCCGGGCCTCCATGCGCCAAGATCTTCTGTGGGGTAATCATACTCCCTGAAAATGTCCCAAATGTTGAAGTTCTCTTAGGTCCTCATCAGTAATCAACACCTTATGACTATGGTCAGGGAACCCAAACTGATTCTATAGTTCTAGACACAGCTGAATGGAAAAGTCTGGCCACTTCTGGAAGGTTCCAAAGCTCCTTGCAGGCAAGTCAGATGGTTGGCTCTGTTCAGCAATACAGAGAGAGAGAGAGAGAGAGAGAGAGAGAGAGAGAAGGAACAGAACAGATGAACAGATTCAGGGAAACAAAAACACAAAAGTAGAAATGGTGAGAGATCTCAAGTCATAGTGAGACAGAAAAAAAGTTCTAGAGAAAGATAGATGCAGAGAGAGAGGAAATAATACACACACAGAGAGTTACTGAAAAGGCGTAATTCAAAGAGACAAAGCAGCAGAGACAAAATGGAACAGAGACAGAAATTTCTGAATGCCTACCGCCCTCCGCTGGGATCACTCAGGGACTTCCCTCTTCTGCCTTCAATTTCAACCACTCAACAACGACCTGATATTTTTTAGCTCAATATCACCAAGTCCCTCAAAAATGTAGATGATTCCCATCCTTATCCCACCTCTCCTCTTTCTCTACCTTGCCTGATTCCCACTCCCCAACGCCCCAAGTCAGCTTACAGTTCTTTTTCTCTCAAGCTCCTTCCAGAACATGTCTCATCAGAGGAGCTCTCGAGATACGGCCTCTTGCAGTCTCCTTTCCTGATTGTTCCTCTGTCCTTCTGTTTGTCCATGTCCTTATTCTGGCTGAGCTGGGAGCAAAAAGCCAGAATTGGGGCTTCGAAGGCATGGCGCCAGGACGTCAACTGGCCAGAATAAGCGGCGGGAAAAAATGTAGAAGGGTCAGAGCACAATGGAGAAAAAGCCAGAGAGGGCCTGAGAGTAGATCATCCCGGGAGTCACAAGCAGAAGGAACTGAGGGTGTCTTGAGGATGTGATGAAGACCCCCCTCAGGACCAGTTATGGCTTTCTGTTTGCACTTTACAATACTGAGAGCCATGGACGGTTCCAGGGTCAGAAAATGGGTTTAAGGGAAAGAAAAAATAGACTAAAGTTCTGTGAAGGTTTGCAATGAGGTATAGATTTGGGGCTGGGACAGACATCTAAGACTGGGAAGCTGGGCTGTGGGGATCCTTGCTTGTCAGGAATGGCCAACTGAAACCAAACTCATGGGATCATGACAAGATTATGAGACTTTCAGTATGATCTGCCCTGACCCCCACTCCTGGACAGCGGTTGTCCCTGGATGTCATTAGCAGGAGCAGCCCTCGCTGCCCTTCTCCCTCTCTCTCCCAGTTCTCCCTCAAACCCACCCTCACTTCATCTAAAGCCCGCGCCCTTTTGATATCACTGACAGGGCCAGTAAAGGCCACTTTAGATGCTGCCCTGGGTGTTAAGGAAATCATACACGTGCAGCCTGTCCTGTTCTCTTTTTTTACCCCCCGGATTTTCTTGTCTCCAAACACTGGCTTGATTCAGACTAACCAGGGGAGGTCAGAGTCCTGGGCAGCTCCTCCCCAGGGCTGTGTTTGGAGCAGCAATGGACAGATGCCTCCAGCTACTAGGTGGAACCGGAGGAGGTACAGCGCTGGAGGGGGTAGAGCCAAGGAGTGTGTGAGGTTTAGGCTCCCTGTGCAAGCGAGATGCCAGCTGCTGAGAACCCAGAGTCGGAGTGGAAGGTGGGAGGAGAATGAAAACAAAGCTGGGAGAGAGGAGCTGGAAAGGCCCCTGGGGCGGGGAGTTCCCTGTTCTATCTGGGAGAGGCAGAAAGGAGTCTGGCAGAACAGCCAAAGACTTAGGCAAAAGCAAGAGCCTAAAATGGGCATATAGGCCAATAAGGTTTCAGCAAAATGACCCCACCCCCCAGGCAGCCTCTCACCTAAATCCTAGGAGTGTGTCAGACGTGAATCCAGCTGTTGGGAGGCTAGCCAGCTAGCTGGCTTAGGGAGAAGACTGGCTTTCGGATTTCAACCAAGGACGTCGAAAGTCAGTGATCTTTTTTTAGAGATTTAAAAAAGTCATGGTCTGGGAAAATTGGGGCTCCTTCCTGTCAGACTCAGGGAAACCTATAGTTGGGTGGGCAAAGGCTTTCACAGCTATTATTGGGTCCCAGCCTCAAGGTACTGGGAGGAGCAGATTCTGGTAACTTTCCACGCCTCTTTAGGTGCGCCTCGTGCCCGTAGTCTTCTTCTGCTGTTTTCTCTGAGGAAGAGTTAAGACCAGGAAGGGGAAAAGCCCTGCTGTGCTACCAGATGCCTGCATTACGCGTCCATCCCCACGGTAGCCCTGACTATTCTCTACGGCCTCAATTTCTCGGGCATAATGGAGATCAGGTTGGTGCATAGAAACCAAAGCTAAAGTAGCAGTCGTCACGACTGGGGAACACAAGTCCTCTTTTGGTCCCACCCCAGCTATCCTGAGAGTAAGAAATCTGTCCACATTTCATCCTATAGCTGAAACTAGTCAGCTTGGACCTGGGCCTCTTCATTCTTCACTGGGTCCTGGAGGGACAGAGTTAAGAAACACCTCAAGGACCTGGCTGGGATAAAAGGAAGACACGAGGGAGGGGCAGGAGTCTGTTTTCCTCACTCCTCCTCCACCTCACCCCCAGCCAGCTTCTAAGGCTGGGCAGCTTCTGCCTGGGATCTTATCAGGAGAAGCTCCCTGCCCTTAATGCCAAATTCCAGATGCCACAGTACCTCAGTTTCCTTGTGTTGATTAGCCCAGGAGGCAAGATGAAATAGGAATTACTCTTTCCAGAAGTCAGTACTGTAAAATTCTCCAAGGCCCAAGTATGTAGGAGGTATTTTCCCTCACCCCCAAGCCAACCACACGCCCACAACTGCAATGTGTCCCCGAGAGACTGTGTTCTGCCACCCTCTAGTGGCCAGAGCGGAAAGGACTTCCCCAGCCACGGGGGACCCTCATGCCTTCACCGCGCCAAAGTCCGTCTGGAAGGCACTTAAGGGATAAACCTAGAGCACATTTTATAAATGTGAGAAGGCCCGGAGAGAAAAACAGTCACGTGAGAGCCAGGTACGTAGTTGGGACCAGAATCCGAATCTCCTGACTCCAAGGGCAGTGCTCAGTCCGCTTTCACTGCCTCACCCGGACCTCGTCTCTCCTTCCATCCCTGAGGTAGGTACCAATCAGAAACGCCGGAGAAAGGACGTGGTCCCTCCCCGTCCCCTGCAGACAACACGTGCACCTCCAACCCCAAGTCAGTGCGCAGCTTAGATAACAGGGGGTCCTTCTGAGGAACTGTCTGTCCTGCGGCTTTCTGAGGTCAACAATCTTTCCGGATTGTTTTTACCTCGCACAACTCCAGCCGCCGAGGTGACAGCCCTGTACGACTCCCGGTAGCTGCCCAGGTCTCCTGTCTCCATGGTAACCTGGGTTTTGCGACCTTCAGTTTGCAGCGGTGGCGCCGCAGCTACGGTAGTGGTTGCTAGGCGACGGCAGAGAGCAGCGCTTGCTCGCGCTGGGGATCCGGGTGGGCCTCCGGTAGGGAGCGTTCCGGGGAGGCCCGCGGGGGACAAGGTGCCGGGGCCCATGTAGGGGCGCGCTCCCGGCCGCTGACCCCGAGGCCAATCGCTCCCCCGGCCCACGGCGATGGCGGGGGGCTCGAGCTGGACCTGGCGGCCGGTGGCTCGGGACGCGCTCCTGGCGCGGGCCTTTCACTCGTGCACCGAGCTGCGGGGCCGGTTCTACGTGGTGGGGGGCCTTCTGGCCGGGGGAACGAGAGAGCCAAGCAGTGATACGGTGGTCTTCGATCCGGCTGGCGGCCAGGCGGTGCGGGAGGTAGCCTCGGGCTGCCCCCGGCGCAGCCACCATGACGCCGCGCCTGTGGGCGGGCGCTGGCTTTGCGTGGTGGGCGGCTGGGACGGGGCGCGCCGCCTGGCTACAGTGGCCACGCTGGACACCGAGCGCGGGGCGTGGGAGGCGTGGACCGCGGCCCCCGGCGACTGCCCCCCTGCGGGCCTCAGCAGTCACACCTGCACCCCCCTCTCCGACCGAGAGCTGCGGGTGGCAGGCCGGGAGGGCGGGACCCGCACTCAGCGGCGCTATGGAAGCATCTACACCTTAAGGCTGGACCCCGGCGCCCGCACCTATTGGTATGGCGCCCCCTGACCAAAACCTTTCCCCCTCCCTTCATCCACCCTGGAAAAGCAAAGGCTAAACAAATTCGCAGGCAGTTGGTTTATCCACACATCCTCACTCAAGCACCCTGCTTCCTGGGAATCTAGCATGCTTGAGATAGCTGAACTCTACCTGTAACTACCACCCTCTCTTCCCACCTACAGCACTGGCCCATGCCTCCTTTCTACGCTGGACAAAGGGGTAGGGAAAAGACAGTCCAGTGCTTACATTTTTCAGAAACCCAACTCAGGCCTGAATTCCTGCACATCCACAGCTATAAGGAAGAAGGCTGCCGCACAGTCTCACGCTCAGGTCACTGTGCTGCCCTGCTGCAGACTCATGGGCCCCAGCCAGGTCACCAGCTATTGCTCTTTGGGGGCTGCAACTCAGCTGAACCAGAAGTAGCTGGGAATTGGAGTCATGGGAAGATTAAGGTATCATCTACTTACATCTTGCTTAGGGTAGAAGGGGGCTAAAACTGTGATCTCCAAATCCCTCCAGACAGCCCCTTCTTTCTCTCCCAAGGAGGAATCACCTGGTGCCCCTTGTTTGACTGAACAGCTTGCAAGGCTTGTGAGCAGAGGGCAGGGGTCCCAGCAGGGGCCTCGGGGACTGCGGCATCACTCGTGTTCTGTGGTGGGGCCCTTTGCTGTGCTGTTTGGTGGAGAAACCCTGACCAGAGCAAGAGACACCATCTGCAATGACCTCTACATCTATGATACCCGTGAGAGGCAGCTTAATGGTTGAGGAAGGGGAAAAGGTGGAAAGACAGGAGAACCTAAAGACTACAGAAAAAAAGAGGATGGAGTGATGGGGTGGGAGGAGGAAGAATTAGTTGACAAGTTAAAGGAATACAAGAGAATATTAAATTTTGAAGAGGCCATCCTGCCTCTTCAAAAATCAAAAATTTTGATTTTTAAATCAAGATGAAAGGGGGCAAGCTTTCGTAAGAGCCCCATGTGTGCCACAGTGCTACTGCCTCAGTAACCACCCTCTGCCCTTCCCCAACAGGAAAGCCTCCCTCTCTGTGGTTCCACTTCCCCTGTGCAGACCATGGGCTGAAACGCATGGGCCATCGGACCTGCCTTTGGAATGATCAGCTTTACCTGGTTGGGGGTTTTGGTGAAGACGGCAGAACAGCTAGTCCACAGGTTTGCATCCTGGACCTCTTTATCTAAAGAATAGTGCCAAGACACGCTGCCAAGCCTGTTTTGCTGCAAACTCATAAAACATTATCACCAGAGCTATCTGCCTCATTTCAAATGCTTATTAAATTTCAATCTGAGAGTCAACACTTGTCTCTGGATCTTTTTGGGGAGAGGACAGAAAACAGACACATCTTTATTTGCAAGGAAAAGGATAAAATATGGGGCCTCCTCTTCTATTGGGAGCTACTAACCTGATGGAACCAAAAACCATGAATCATGTGCTTTTCCAGGCCCCACGCGAACTCCACCCCTAATATTGGGAGAAAGTTTCAGGCTAGAGCTAAGCATTCTGACCAAAGCATTTAATTAACAAAAAAATATTACAATAGCAGAGAAAATAATAATAACAACAATATAGAGATATTAGAAGAAGTGGGGATCAGGGTAGAAAAACCGCAAGGGCCCTGGTCCCTAGGAGACCAACACTCCGGCTGAGCTGGCCTTAGCCTCGGCCCCTTCTGAGTTTTCCTTGGCTGCTGGCTTCTCATCTTCCCCCATGAGACGAATGTTGTGCTTTTCCCGGAATTCATTTAGTTCCTTTCCCTTTGCCTGAAGCTGCTGTGTAAGTGTCTCAATGATCTTCTGTATCTGGAGGGCAAGTGACAGGGATTATGTAAGGGTTTCAGGACTCCTTCCCCCAACCTGGTATGGACTATGGATGAGGGAAATGGAGAGATGATGCCTCTAACTTCACCTCTAAGGATGATAGTAGAGGCCCGACACGAAGCATATGCCTTTCTCAAACAATGGTTTGTAAACTTCAGTGTACATAATTATGTATCACCTGGGCTGCTTATTTAAAAAATGCCACTTCACGGGCCCCATCTCCAAAGGTTCTGGATCAGTGGATCCAGGAAGCTGCATGGTAAATTAGTCCTTTAGATGATCCGGATGCAGATATCCGTGGACTACACTGTGAGAAACATGGCTCTAACCGCCTCCCCTCGCCCAAATCAGCCACGCCACAGAGCCCATGGGAAAAGGCACACAGCTGGCAACTCTTATCTAAGGAGTTGCAATAGCAGAAATATCACAGGCTAACAGGCTGTTTTTATGCTGTCGTCAACATGAGTTCCTACCCACACTTTCCATCACCATTATTTCCTAAATCCTTGGCCTCTCCTTCCTCAGCCCTTTGTTGCCCAGAGTTTCTCCTCAGGGCTCCTGGCTTACCTGCTCCTTATTGTTCTCCAGGGCAGGCAGCACCTCTTTGACAGTCCGCTCCACCAGCACGCCTCCAACCATGCGGTAGCACTTGCGGGTTTCATCGACCTCCTTAAGGGTATCGATCACTAGGCTGGAGCAGGAGGACAAGGCAGGATCTGAGAATTCGGTCGCATTTCACTGCAACCCTCCCTTACAAAACGCACACCCAGCTCTCCTACTGCTTGCTTCTCCCCAGCTTCCTCACCTGTGCTCATTCAACTCCATCTCCAGCTCAGCTGCCTTAGATGCCAGGCCCCTCTGTTCCTGCCGAAGGCGGTTGAAACCAGCAATTACCTAAGAAGGTGAGAAAGGTAAGTAAGGGAGGAGACAGTGGAAATGGCAGGCTCTGCAAAGATGCAGTGGTGGACATCTTGTAGAACACAATTTGCAATCTCTAACTTAAGTCTGTCTGGGATTCCATTCACCAAACCCTCGCCGAGTGCCTATGTGTGAGATACTGCCAGTCCATCTTGCAGGTTATGGTTTGGTGAAGAATAGGCAGTTGTAACATAGGGACGAAAAGGCTGCGCAATGAGTAACTCTTGTCCGAGTCTGCCCAGCCTCCCTCCCACCAGGGAACTGCCCCCTCCTTAACTCAGCGGGGTTCCGGTGGGGTTATAATCACAGGACCCTTTCTCCTTGACTACAGTGACAGTGACCTATTCTACACCAGAGTCCCTCTACAGGAACTGAATACTGGGTAGAGACAAACAGGTACAGAAAGAGGGCAGTTTGAGCTAAGACACTACTTGTCCTATGGAGATGATTCTCTGTTCCTATTCCTGAAATCCCCAAGGCTGTCTCAGTTCTTGAATTTTGTGTGGTCCTAATTATTTAACCTTTCTTTTCACTATGTTTAGATTCCACATGAGATTATACAGTATTTGTCTTTCTCTGGCTCCTTTTCACTTAACATAATGCCCTCAAGTTTCATCCATGTTACCACAAACAGCAGGATTTCCTTCTTTTTTATGGCTGAATAATATTCCATGTGTGTGTGTGTTACATGTATCACGTTTTCTTTATAGATTCATCTTTAAGACATAGTTTTCTTATTTTTAAGGGCTACAGCATTTATACCCTAGTCATGTATTTTTATTATTTTTTTTTAAATACTCAACTTTTTAATCCTATTTTTATATTTTTAAAAACTGTCTAACCAGTCCTCTTGTTGTTGGGACATTTAGGTTGTTTCCAATCTTTCTGTAATAAATAGCATTTATGTTAAATATTTGGACATACTCACAGCTTTTACTTCCTCTTGCTAGAAAGCTCTCCAAGATGACCAGATGAATTCACAGTGCTACCAACAATGCCGTGATTATGTGTTTCCCCAGAGCCCTATGGGTAGCTTTTATTATTTTTGTTAATTCTAACTATTAATAATTGAAAGAGATCTTACCTCCAGAAACCTTGGAATCATCCTTGACTCATTATAAACATCCAATGAATCTCTAAGTCACCATGCTCAAATTTACCCACTTCTATCTCATTGTCACCTCTCACCTGTACTCTGGTAGCCTCCTAGCTGAGTTCCACACTGCCTCCAAATCTGCCCCCTTCAACTCACTCCCTAGAATGTGACAAAAGTGACCTAAAATTTCAGTCTAACTGCCATATTACTCCTATGCCTAAACCTTCAATTACTCCTATGCCCACCTTCAGTGGGTCCCACTGCTCATACCAGGATCAAATCCAAACTACTTAATGTAGCGAAAAAAGGTCCTATAAAGACCTGGCCCCACTGACCTCTCCCAATCAGTCCTTCCCTCCACCTCTTACACTTAGCAGTCTTGCTGTCTTAAACCACCTGGAGTTTCCCTAATTATTTGCCTTCAGGAATTTGGGCAGAATCTTGACCTTACCTGGCATACTTTCCCAAACCTCTCTTATTCCATGTATCTCTAACTCAAATTCTTCCTTCAGGTTTTAACTTAGATTCTTCTAGAAAGCAGTTATGGCTGTCCCATAATTCCTTCTATGTGCACCCATATAATATAAATGCATATCAGTTCCTTAAACTTTTTGATAGAAAACTTTTTCTATTTAAATTGTGTTCCTTATTTTCTACCATGCAGTCCGCCTTCTAATCTTTATTTTCTTTGAAAATTTTAAATATGCAAAGGAAACCAAACCTTTTTTAAGTACCTTTTTCTTTCATAATCCTGTAACAATCTGCCTTCAAGTTTGGAGTAGTAAAGGAACACTATTATATGTAGGCACTGTGCTAAACTCTATCTCATTTAATTCTAGAACAAACATTATATAAGACATGTACCTTCATTTGATAAATGGAGGAGACCAAGGCTGGTGGACTGTGTGTGTAGGGGGTAGAGGGTAGGGGGAACAGTGGTTAAAATAACACAATGAAACTAGTTCAACCATTGTGGAAAGCAGTATGGAGGTTCCTCAAAAAACTAAAAATAGAAATACCATTTGACCTAGGAATTCCACTCCTAGGAATTTACCCTAAGAATGCAGGAGCCCAATTTCAAAATAACACATGCACCCCTATGTTTATCACAGCACTATTTACAGGAGCCGAGAAATGGAAGCAACCTAAGTGTCCATCAGTAGATGAATGGATAAAGAAGATGTGATACATATACACAATGGAATATTATTCAGCCATAAGAAAACAAATCCTACCATTTGCAAAAACATGGACAGAGCTAGAGGGTATTATGCTCAGTGAAATAAGCCAGGTGGAGAAAGACAAGTACCAAATGAATATGTGGAATATAAGAACAAAGGAAAAACTGAAGGAACAAAGCAGCAGCAGACTCACAGAACCCAAGAATGGACTAACAGTTGCCAAAGGGAAAGGGACTGGAGGGGCGGGGGGTAGGAAGGGAGGGACAAGGGGAATAAGAGGCATTATGATTAGCACACATAGTGTAGTGGGGGAGGAGCACAGGGAAGGCAGTGTAGCACAGAGAAGACAAATAGTGATTTTATAGCGTCTTACTACACTGATGGAGAGTGACTGTAATGGGGTATGTGGTGGGAACTTGATAATCGGAGGAATCTAGTAATCACAATGTTGCTCATGTAATTGTATATTAATGATACCAAAATAAAAATAATAAATAAATAAATAACACAGTGATAAAAAAAAACAGTGATATGCAGAAGTGGTATTTCTACCCAGGTTTGCTTAAGAATCCATTTTCTATTGCTGCATTATTCTTGGCTCGTCATATATAATCTCTAATAAAGTCAAACTATTTCCATTTCATTTATTTTCCTGTTTTCTTTTTTTATTTAATCAGCCCCATACAGTTTTAATAAATTAAAGAAAAATCTACAATCATTACCTTTATCCCCAAAATGCCCTTGGTCTTAACTACACAACGCTTACTCTTATTGAGTTCAATGGAAAAATAGAAAAGGCAGAGAATATGATTACTTGCACCTAGAAAAACATTTTCTGGGTTATGACTCCACTATGTAAAATTCTTAGTTCAGGGCTCCCTTTTCTGACAACCATACTCAACCCTGTCAAAGAAAACTCTGACCTTTCTACTCCATCACATGATGATTCTCATCCCTTTCTCTTTATCAAAGTTTTTTACAATCAGTCTGTATTCACTGCCTCCACTTCCTCACTTCCCATTCACTCTCAACCCACTTTAAATGGCCTTCTCATTGTTTTCTGCCTATGCTAGTTATTAAATATTAAATTATTATTATATCTCTCAAAGATCATGAACAGCCTCCTATGTAGCAGCATAACCCAGTGACCTTTTCTCAGTCTCCGGTGTGCTTTCTGAAACTCTCTTCCTTAGAGTGGCAACATGGCATGGTGGAAAGAGCCCAACTTTTGATCTGATCTGGGTTCAAATCCTAGTTTTTCCATTTAAATGCTATATGACCAAGTTACTTAACTCCACTCGGTTTCCTCATTTATAAAATGGAGCTAATACACTATAGGCATGGTTTCTTTAACATCAGCTTTACTGATATTTTGGGCCAGATAATTTTTTGTTGTGTGGTGCTGTCCTCTGCATTAAAGAATGTCATCCCTGGCTTTTACCCACCAAAAGCCAGTAGCAACTCCTACTTGTGACAACTAAAACTATTTCCAGGCATCACCAAATGTCTCCTATGGGGCAAAATCACACCAGGTTGAGAACCACCACCATAGGGTACCAATGAGAACTGAACTGAGATAGTATGCCAAGTGTCAGATACAATGTGCATTCTCTAGTCTCTTTCAGTTTTAGGACTCTTCACTATCTGGTTTTCCTACCTGTCTCAACAATTTTTTCTCCTTCCTAGTTCATCCTCTCACCCCTACAATGAAGACACGACCTAAGAGTTCCATTCATAGTACTTCTCCCTTTATTGCCTATACTATTTCGACTGGTATTCTTAGCCACTTCTGTGGTTTCAACGATTGCATTTATTCTAATTGCCTACAAACCCAATTTCAGCCTTCTCTGAAATTCTAGACCTGCATTTATAAGTTAAAGGAGTTTTGTCGTCAGACAGAAATGGCTTCAAATATGATCATAAGCAAGTTACTTCTTTTTTTGAATCCAAGTTTCTTCACCAATAAAATAGAGGTAATATCTGTTTCACAAGATGTTGTGAGGATCAATTAATTACATCAAGGACTGAGGACAATACTAACATATAACAGACTGCCAATAAATAGTAGCTGCTATTATTACAGAACATCTCCACCTAAATGTCCTATGAGATACCTTAAACTTAGGCCAAGGCTAAACTGATCATCTTTTACCTTGTTTTAAGCTGTTCCTCTTCTTGTCTCCCCTATTTCTGCTAATGACACCACTCTAGCCCTCCAGGCAAGAAACCTTGCTTTCATCTTTGAACACACCCTATCCCATCAACTGCCAAATTTATTGCACCTACCTCAGCAATTTCTTAGACTCACCGACATCACCCTAGTTCAGGCCTTCATTACTTCTTGTCTGAACTACTCAATAGTCTTCTAAACTATCCCCTATTTTTTGAACTCTCCAAACCCATCCTATACACTGCTGCTAATTTAATTTTCCTAATACTTGGGATGACATAGAAAAACATTCATGATATATTATTAGGCTTAAAAAGCAGATTACAAAGCAGGATATACTTATAATACTAATTTTATAAAATATGTAAACGTGTAAAATATCCATGTCCTCCTTTTCCAGCTACACAAATACAAAACATAAAGGAAGGGTAAAAAAAACTCTCAAAGCATATACTCCAAAATCATAAGAAAGTTATCTCTGGATAATAGGATCATGGATGAGTGAGTTATTTTGTTCATTTCCTGTGTTTTCTACATTCTGTATGTACAATGACTATGTATAATTTATGGAACAGGGAAAAAAATCAACAGCATAACATAGATTCTTCTGTGACTCCCTCACTCTGCCCATGCAGACTCAGCTTGCTTTAAGGACCACATCTTTCTAATTAATACCTCATGATTTAACTAAACTAACCAGTCTCTGCACTTCATGTCAATCTCTGCTTTCCCTAGCTCTCTTCTTCTCACCTTATCCCCTATATACTACTTCTACCACCTGTTCAAATCTACCTAATCCTTCAGGCTCAGCTCAAATATCTCTAATGTGATCATGTTATAAGTGGAAAAATAAGTTTGTCTGATTCTCAAGTCCCTCAAAAGCCCTGCTCTTCTAGTCTGACTCTGGGTAAGCTAACTAAAGCCTCTGAAACTCAAATGTCCTTACCAATAGAGGGAGGACAATACAATCTACTTCAAATGACAGTAATTAAATGACAAGATAAAACCAGTGAGGTGCCTAGCACAATGTATTTACTTGCTTCCATCTTGTTTGTAAGGGACATGTGTGGCTCCTATCTGCAGCAGTGATGAGTCTTATAATTTATACTCAGTGTTCTCTCTGGAACACAAAGGCCAGAGAATGTTAAGCAAAAACATCCTCAGAACTCAGTTATCACACTCCTCAGTCTCTTCTGAGGGCTTCTCTTTCTCCACCACCCCTTAAATATTGGTTCCATCCTCATTCTGCTTCTTTTTCTACCTTTGCAAACCCTAGATGACTTCACCCACACCACTGCTTTGTCTACCATCTATAAGCTCCTTATTCTCTAATCTGTATCTCCAACTCAGACTTCTTTCTGTAACTCAAGTTTTACAAATCATACTGCCTGATAAATGTCTCTACTTGAATGTCCCACAAGAAACCCAAACTCAAAATCCTAAAACAAACCTATGACCCCACCAATCTGTCTACACTCCTACATTACCTATAGCACTGGCATCTATCAAAGAAAGAAACCTGAGAAACATCCTTTCATCCCCTTTTCTCCACATTCAAGTCTTGCAGTCCACCCCAAACTTTAAGTCCACCTGCATCTTAAAAATGGCAAGCCAGTTTCAAGCCTTTGTGCTTTTAAACACATTATTTCCTCTACTTAGAAAATTCTCCATTTCCTTCTTTGCTGAACTAACTACTCTCATCCTTTAGAACTGAGCTGAAGGAGTCTCTCTCCTAGAAAACAAAATAACTAGCATTTATTAAGAACATACTATATTCTAGTCACTGTGCAAAAACACATTACATGCCTTATGTTGCATAATAAAGTATAGCAATGTGGTAGGTATCACTGTATTTCTACATGAGGGTAAAGCTGAGAGAAATAATTCATGGGAGGTCATCTACAGATAGTAAACAAGAGAAATGTGATTTAAATACAGGTCTTCCCCACTCTGCACTTCTTACTCTTAGCCACTCCACTCTACGACAGCTCCCCTGGCTCCCACCAATCCCATAACCTCCTTAGTTAGGGGTCCCACCTCCAGCTGCCATAAAGGGGCGCCTGTGCAGAACACTACATCTTATTGTTTGGTTTTCACCTCAAGTGAGTCTGTGACGTAACTTGAAAACAAGGTCTATTTAATTTATCTGTTACCAGAGGGCCTGACACATAGCAGACCTTCAAAACATATTTGGTTCTTTCTCCCTTCCGTTTTTCTCTCTAAATCATAAAGTATTTGGTTCTGCCTCTCTAAAATCCTGTAAAACTTTATACCACAGTTAGGACACTACCTTCTGCCTCATGGTAGCATTTTGTATGTCTTATTTTCCCCATCAGACTAAGAGCTCTTTCATTGCATGAGTCAATTTAAAAATTCCTTATGCAGACACCCCTGCCTGTAGTAACTGTTCAAAAAATAACTGAAAAATGAACTAATTCAAAGAGCTGTCGTTTAAGTAGGTTTTTCTTTCCATCATGTAGATTTCTTCCCACTCCTATTAAACACAAGCCCCACTATTAGCAAACCGTGGTTCCCAAGCCACTAAGAGCTTTCTGATTAACTTGTCAACCCGTTCCGCGAAGCTAAGCACTGGAGGAAATGCGAACGCGGATTAGAAAAGGGTTTCTGGTCTCTCAAGAAATTCAGTCCAATAATGACTCCGGAATCAAGACAGTACGACACACGAGACTGTTCGAGTATGTGAGTCACGTGGCTTTGCAGAGAGACGGCAACTGTCAACGAGGTTTCAGGGTCACTTAACGGTCTACACAACAGCCCGCTGACTCATCTGGGATTCGTTACCTGCTGCCTAGCCCAGACGGATCCTGTTCGCGGGTACGATGAAGTGAGGAAAGTGACGATCCCATCTCCCCTTAGGCCTGTGCATCTCGGGGTTTTCCCTTCCCCAAGGCTCACCCAACACGCGGAGCGGGGCGTGGCCTTCACCTACCAGCCCGCCTACTCTCTCCCCAGGGGCCCGGCTAGCGTCCCCAAAGACCCTCCCCTCTGGGTGGCCACGCAAATTTGGGGCCGAAGTGAAGGCCTGCACCAGCCACCCGCTCCCCCCTCTTCTCGCATCGACTCCGCACCCAGCCGGGCTGCTCTCCCTCGTCCGCGCTCCTCACCTGCTCTGCCGACACCGCCCCCTTCCCCGCCGCGCTCCCGCTGCTCTTGCCGGCGCGACCGCTAAGCTCCGCCATCTTCGCCGTCTGCTGGGTTTCCGGCCCGCGCAGCCCCGCCCCCGCTGCGTCACGTCCGGTCTAGGAGTTTCCGCCCACTCGCCCCCGGCTGCCCTGCCTCCCGGCGGCTCCTCTGTGTGGATCCTGCGCTCGGTTTTGGCCGTATCTTCATGTAGGACCTACTCCCTACCCGCCAGCCGCGGTGAATTCCATCTGCGGCGCTCTAACTTGTGCAACAGAGAGGCTGCCCCTGGGAGAGGCGGGGAACGACGGGTTAACTGGAAAGTGGGGCACGGGTTGGGCTCTGGGTGCCAGTGTCCTCTGCACACCACCAGGTGGTGGGAACGAGAGGTAACTTCCCTTCAGAGATTCTGCTAAGGGGAGAAATATGCTTTGAGTCAATAAAGCTGTGCAGGTGCTCAGTCAAGAGGGGCTGGGAAAACCAGGGAAGTTTCTCGGAGATGGCTTGTGAACTGAGGAAACGTTTGACTGTGGAAAAGGGCTTCAGTTTAATGTGAGATCACTGGAGGTCGAGGTATTCAGGTGCTGTGCAGAGTCCTTTTCCTCCATCTTCCCACTTTATGATCTTTTCCTGTAGCCCATAATTACTTAAGAGAGTGTTTTGAAGACTTGGGAGTTTTTACTGGCAGGGCCCGATAGTCTCACAGTGTGAGAGAGAGGTCAGAGATTCCTAGAAATGGATTGCTTGAGGGAGGGGGGGTTGGTGTCCTGATTTCTCACCTTCCTCAGGTTCGGCTTCATCAAGTCTCACCAGCTCCTGTCCCTTCTCTTGTGTCCTGGACTCCAAATACCTCGACTCTCAGTACTTTGTGCACAGCCCAGGTAACTTGTTTTGTTGTGTCCTCAGTGCCTAGCACATACTAGATGCTTTTTGTTAAATGAATGGAGGGTGGGAAATACAAGGATGCCAACCATTCACAGAACATTTGATCAGTGGGTTCATTGTGCCCTGTAAGATCAGAATCAAAGGGAAATCCAGTCTTCCTGAGCCCCTTATCATTAAACTTGGGTTTCCCCATGCTAGGGAATCTTGAGTCCTGCCTGTGCCATTCACAGGCCCAGAGCCATGGCTATCTCCTCTTCCTCCTGGGAACTGCCCCTGGTGGCTGTGTGCCAGGTAACATCAACACCAGACAAGCAGAAGAACTTTAACATGTGTGCTGAGCTGGTTCGAGAGGCTGCCAGACGGGGTGCTTGCCTAGCTTTCCTGCCTGAGGCATTTGACTTCATTGCACGGGACCCTGCAGAGACACTACGCCTGTCTGAGCCACTGGGTGGGAACCTTTTGGGAGAATATACCCAGCTTGCCAGGTATCAGGGCAAGAGGGGGGGGAGAGGTAGGTCCTTTGTTGGGCAGTGTCCCTGGGTTGCCAGATACAAGGGAAGAGCCTTGAGAAGTTCTGTGTCCCCTCCCCCCCAGGGAATGTGGACTCTGGCTGTCCTTGGGTGGCTTCCATGAGCGTGGCCAAGACTGGGAGCAGACTCAGAAAATCTACAATTGTCATGTGCTTCTGAACAGCAAGGGTGAGACTTCACAACTCTTTTGCTTGCCTCTTTCCAGGTTCTTCGACCTAAGTTAAGATTCTCTAGGAAATTGTTTTATTTCCTTGGCCAAAGGTTTTA
The DNA here is from genome assembly GCF_040802235.1 of Manis javanica. NCBI lineage: Eukaryota > Metazoa > Chordata > Mammalia > Pholidota > Manidae > Manis > Manis javanica. Next base: position 6,736,367 of record NC_133169.1, on the reverse strand, counting down.
GGGGTGTTTGTACTTCTCTTTCTAGCTTATAAGCTGTCTTCTTGGGAGGACAGGAACCAAGCCAGGCTTCTAGAGCACCAGCACTTAAGTATTCCTTCTCCATCTTACTCTAGGGTCAGTAATGGCCACTTACAGGAAGACTCACCTGTGTGACGTGGAGATTCCAGGACAGGGACCTATGCATGAAAGCAACTCTACCATGCCTGGGCCCAGTCTGGAGTCCCCTGTCAGCACCCCAGCAGGCAAGGTGGGAGTTGTGCAAGGATGAGGGTGGGAGATATACAAGAGGGAGGGGAACAGTATTACTTTAAAGTGGCAGCAGAGGACAAAAAATCCTGAGGGAGTGGGAGTATGACTAGATGCTGTGACAAACAGAACAGGGGGGCTAAGTAGGTTGTTTTTCATTCCAGATTGGTCTAGCTATCTGCTATGATATGCGGTTCCCTGAACTCTCTCTGGCATTGGCTCAGGCTGGAGCAGAAATACTTACCTACCCTTCGGCCTTTGGGTCTGTTACAGGCCCAGCCCACTGGGAGGTAAGAGGACCTTTCTTCAGAATGGAAAAGCCTTCTCTTAACCTTATTCTCCTCCCTTGGCCCTTCCAGTTGGAAGATCTTTCTTCACCCTCCCATCTAGTGGGAAAATTCATTCCCGATTGTTGTCTTGTGTCAAAGAATAGCTAACATAGTAAATCATTCCTAGGCAATTATCAGAATGGTCACATTGGCCTGTAATGTCCAATGTCCACTGCCCATCACTTCCCCAGTAGTTGCTGCATGTACTTAAGTGAACACACATCTCATCCCCAGGTGTTGCTGCGGGCCCGTGCAATTGAAACCCAGTGCTACGTAGTGGCAGCCGCACAGTGTGGACGCCACCATGAGGCTAGAGCAAGTTATGGCCACAGTATGGTGGTGGATCCCTGGGGAACAGTGGTGGCCCGCTGCTCTGAAGGACCAGGCCTCTGCCTCGCCCAGGTCAACCTCAGTTACCTTCGACAGTTGCGCCAACACCTGCCTGTGTTCCAGCACCGCAGGCCTGACCTCTACGGCAATCTAGGTCACCCACTGCCTTAAGACCTCTGGCTTCTGTTGAGTTGAGACCCCCACTGTGAGCTGGTGTTGCTGTGACTTGTAGGCAGGACCCAGGCACAGCTCCCCTCACTTGGAGAACGTTGACTCTCTTGATGGAACACAGGCTCAGCTTCTTGGGAAAACAGAAACTTCCACCTGAGCTCAGATTTCAGTTTCAGAAAGGTGGATTTTTATATAGTCATTGTTTATTCATGAAAACTGAAGTTATGCTGAGGGCTGAGCAGCACTGGCATTGAAAAAATATAATGGTAAAGTCTCTGTCTGGGCATCTCCTTTGGGAGCTGAAAGGGGAAGTGGTATTTACCAGGTGGCCTCGGCTCCAGTTCTAGGCCTCCGGGCTCCTTCAGCATGCCTCCCCACCTAAATAAAAGTGCAGCACTCAGTGCATGTCCCCACCCCATGCTCCCAAGCCTGGGAACGGGAGTGGGCCTAGAGGTGGGGAAGGAGGAGGGAGGTGATGCCGAATTGCTTCGCTTTCACCTGTGATGCCCTTTGCCCAAGCCAGAAGAAAGCAGAGGGGAAAGGGGCTGCAGGGTACATTATTTATTCTCACTTGGACATGGAAGGAAAGTGTCACACTCCCCCTTCCCCTTTGCAGGGAGTGTATTTTAATCAGCAACCTCTTCTCCACCCATCCTGTGCATGTGTATATATACACACACCACAGTCGGGAGGGGTGACTAGGCCAACCTAGTTCTCTTACCTATCACTCCCTTGAAGAGGGTTTGAAAAGGGGAAAAAAGCCACACCAGAGATTTCGAGCCATGGGATGGAGGAAACAAGGCAGAGAGGAGCAGCACCAGAGGCCAGGAGAGAGCGGGAAGGGCCACAGCTTCTTTGTTTTTTAAAAATTCTATAATTTGGGAGAGGGTGGTGATTCATTTCCAAAATACACTTCAGGTCCCACCTTCCACATAGCTTACTCACAGCCCTTTGGTTTTTCAGACAAAATTTAAGAGCCCTCATAAAGCCAGAAGTACTCATAACCCCTCAATGCACCCAAAAGCAGTGTTCACTTCAGTCCCTTACAAAGACTATGTTCCATAGACTTTGCTTCTCCCTATACATTGTCTTACGGCTCAGTGGCAAGGTGGCTACAGAGACATACGTCAGGGGGTAAGTGGAAAAGGGAAACAAAGGGGAAGCCCAGGCACGTGGGTGCAGGGAGGGGTGGGGAACGCCACTTCCATTTTCGTCTTTTCCTTTAAAAAAAAAAAAAAGGCAGGGGTGTGATTGGTTGGAAGGGTAGAGAACAAACCCTAGAACAGTATGTAAGCTCCAGAGGTGGGTGGTAGGAACAGTCCCCAGAGAAGTGGAAAGGGGAAAAGGTCAGGGCAATGCTTGCAGCATCAAGTTCCTCAGGAGTTTCTGTCGGCCCAACTCATAGTCCTCCTCGTCCACATTCACCAGCAGCTTGATGGCTTCATGGCCCACAGCCTGCTTGAGGGAGTCTGTGATAAAGACACCTTTAAGGGCCTCTAATAATGAGCCATTGATGTAGTCGCGCCAGAATGCGTCGAGGTAGGTGAGCTCAGAGAACTTGATGTCACAGATGATGGACCCCAGGTCCCGGGACTTGAGGATGGTGTTGGCTTGGTTAAAGCGCTCAAACTGGCGCTCAAGTGGGTCCTGCTTGTTAGAGAAGACGTTGCCCTGCAGAGCAGTCTCGTGCTGGCAGTATTCAGCCCGAACTCGCAGTCTGATGTCTGTGGGGAAGAGAAGATACACAGATGAGCTGGTAGTGAGGGGTGAGTTTACCACCCAAGTTTGAAAGGTTGCAAAGAACAGCAGAGTAGCAAATTTGGGAGCTGTACCTAATAGCTTCTCCACCTCTCACCCAGGAGGAGTTCTCTTCTATGTACCTCTAAACTCCCTGCCTGCCTGCTAGAGGCCTTAAATGGGCCAAGCCCAGGTCAGATGATTCCCGTCACTGGCAAGCAGCACCTTGCTTCTAGGAGATACATTCTGATTAACAGGCACAGAAGTTCTTTTTAATCCTTTATCGTGAGGTAGTTCATCCTACAATAAGGATGTCATAACCACATCCCTTTGCTCAAGTATTAGAGAAGAGCTGAATGTACTCTGCCGCAAAAAGAGGGCTTCTCCCCCTCAACAGAGACCCTTCAGACTCTGCAACCACAATCAAAGTGAGCCTTGCCCTGTACAGCATAAGCTGCCCAGGATCCCAGCAGTTTTTATATTTCCCCTCAAGTCTACCCAACCTCTGGAACCCTTTAAGTTCCTCACCACATGTCTGCTTTTCCTTGGGGTCGGGTGTTACTGACTTCCGGCGTTTTCGCTGGCTCCCAAGTGTGGCTCTCCCTCGAACTGGCCGCTTGTTGCACATCTGAGGGCCCGAAGTGGGGCAGCACACCACAGGATAGTGGGGAGGCACTGACGAGAGGGCAAAAAGGAGTCAGAGTGGGGTAAAGGCAGGAATTCAAACACTTCTCTTAGAATGAGGAAGGAAATCATTCAGACTCAGCACTAAAAGCAGTACTGATGATGGGACCTGGGAACAGAGGACACAACCTGGGAACAATGACAGGACCTGGCTTGCCTGATTTTTATGGGGCTAGATATGGGGGGAACAGTGTCCTTTCATTTAGGCTGGCAAAGCTGGGAGAATGATGGGCTCGGTGTCTTCTCCCTTGATTATGGAAATCAGGAGGGGTTAGTATCTTCTCACCTGTTTTAGGGGGTTGGGGAGGCCTCGGTTCTGGATCACTGAGGGCTCTGGGAGTCACATAGCGAATTGATGTCTCCTCCAGATACTTGTCTACGAGATCGGGGCACACTGTAGGAGGAGAGGGCATCATTCAAGAAGAGATGCCAGCTTCCTTCTAGGCCAACCCACAACCGGTCTCGTAGTGCACTCTCCTAGTTCTCCCCAGGGTCGACACCTCCTCCCGCTTGGACTCCTGTTACTACCTCCCACACCCTTCCCAGATTCCAGCATCCCAGCCCCCCGTGCGCCCTCACCAGCCCGTCTCCTCTTGAGGGTGACGTAGGGCAGCAGGTCATGGCGAGTGATGATGCGCAGCAGCTGCAACACCTGGCGAAAGTTACTCTCGTCACAGCGGCCCTGGCGCTCCAGCGCCAACAAGAAGTCACGTCCGTTCCGGATGAGGCCACGCTCGTGGTCATCAATGACATCAACAAAGAGGAAGGAGAGAACGCGCACATCTCTGTGTGTCAGGTGGGTGCCCACAATGTCGAACATACGGTGCAGGCTGTACAGCCCGTGCTCCTGCTCACCATGCTCTTCTGGCCACACCTGGCTCGCCCGCCGCTTGGGGCCCGCCATACTGGGGGGCTCAGGTGTGCAATGCTTTCCAGGATCCCTGCTCAGCAGCCGCAATCCCCACTATACTGTAAGGATAAAGAAAGAACCTCTGAGCCACTCAATGGCAAGAACTGGTCTCGCTTGTTTTCTGTATATCCACACTGCCTAACACGATGTCTGGCACAGTGTAGTGCTTAATGTTTATTAGGGCTTTCCATAACCAACAGATATTGCCTTAAACCCAGACCCTACTGAAGGAATACAGTCACTTTTAAGTGGGAGACTTATATGCAATTTTCATGCTACATACCACCAGAAGTTGCTACTAGACATTACCCCCATCATTCCTCCTGCCTCCAAAATACTGCTTTTGGTCCCATGTGCTCTCCCTACCCACCCACTAACTAGTTCACCTCTTAAATGTAGGCAACATTGAGAGGAAGTAGAGAATTTATTAATATGGAAGCTGTAGCAGATGAACTTATGCACTGACAGTCAAGAAGCTGAAAACCATTAGGGTCAGAAGTACTTTCAAATCTGCCTATATTATTAACAATCTGTGTAGCTGTGTGACCTCAAGCAAGTCACTTAACTTCAAAATCTCACCATCCCATCTACACAACAGGGATGAAAGAAACTATTTCTCAGACCTGCTAAGAATCCAATGAGAAAATACATGTGAAATCGTTTTGTAAACCTTACATAAATGGTCACGAAAGAGATTTCAAAGAGATAAAGGTTCTTTGACCTCTGCAGCCCAGACCCATCCCTCAAACTATCTTAATTTCACTTACAATCCAACCAAGTCTGGAAGCCTAACTACTTGGAAGGTGAATCAATAATATTCACCAAAATACATGAATTTAAATCAGCAAACATCATTAAGCTCCTGTGCTGAGCATTCTCGTAATCCTCCTATGCCACTTGTCTCCTTTGATGTTCACACACTACTTGAATCTACCACATTCTAACCAATCCCCTGGCAATGACCAGTCACAGCCCTACCTTCATTATATAATTTGGCATTTGACCCTGGGTACCGTCTGTGGCCAACCAATATGTAATGCTCAAGTCTAACAACTGCCACCTCTACTACAGTCAGGCACACTCACTGTCCCACCACACAGTGCCACCCAGAACTGCCTACCCTCTGATCATGCCTCCAGTCACCCAATCAAGTATAAATTTCTACTGATGCTTGATTGCAATAGATACATATAAATATGTACGTTTATAATAGTGAAATGTATAACAGTGAAAAATTGAAAATATTCTAAATGTCCATTACTTGTTGAATGGTTAAAAAACATATGATGCTAATGCATCCATATTAAAGAACATATCTAACATTTATTAAGTATTACATATATTGAATATACTGAAATAGACTGCTTCCATTTTTATTAATAATTACCTATATCACAACAGTTGCATTCAGTTAACAATTACAAGTAAGCAGTGGCTAAATGAGGGTTTTGTTTTTGTTCTAATTTTACTGAGGCATGACTAACAAAGAAACATTGTATATATATATTTTTTAAATTTCTATCGATGCTACTTCTAAGTGTTTTTTAAATCTGCCTCACCTTTCTACCTCCACTGGTACTGCCTGGCTCAGGTCCCAACCGTCTCTCACCTGGACTACTGCAACAGCCCAAGGGCACTTCTGACCACCGACCTAACCCGCCTAAATTCTAACTCTGAACTAGCTACTGAAATGCACAACTGACCACATCAATTTTCTGCTAAGACCTATCTCCAGCCCCCTCCTTACCCATAAGAACACAAACTCCTTACGTACCACACACTAGAACTTCCAAGTTCAGGCCCTGCCTACCTCTTCAACCTCATAACCCACTTTTTATTCTCTAATATTATCAGTTTGTTTATAGCTCACATTCATCCTGCAATTCACTTCTCGGGCCCTCTCTCCAGGCTATTCCCTCTGCCCAAATGTCCCTCTCCCTTCTCTGTTTCACACCCCCATCCCCACCCTTTTTCAGATGGCTGACTCCTACTCATCCTTTACGAGTCAGCTCCAGTGCCATCGTCAAATTCATTCTCTACACCCCCATGCTGGGATAAGTAGTCCTCTTCTGTGCTCCTATGGAACACTGTGCATATTTCCTTTAAACCATTTATCAGTGTACTAAAATTATTCGTGTATGTATTATCCCATTGAATCTTCAGTGACTCATAAAGAGAGACAAAGTCCTATTCATCTTTGTATCCCTAATGCCTAGCAATGAGTAGAGGCTGGCACATAGTAGGAATCACCTATTGTTGAACTGAACTGAACCTCCAAGAGATCATCACAAGCCATACCAATTATGAAACAAACTCCTAGGTCCAAGAGTGAGAGGACCTCTCTAAAAACGATACATGTAATGCCTACACTTTAGCTAGCTATAGCCTCCCATACACTATGCAGAACTACCCAAACCATGACACCCTATTCAATAATGAAACAGACTGTTCATTCTGTCCATTTTATATACCAGGAAACTGAGGCTAGGTTAAGACAGAGAATGAAATGATATGCTGCTTCAGAAGAGCCAAGCTGATGGGGTCTCAGAAAACTGAAGAGCAAGTAAGACCTGGTCTTCTCTTCTTCAGTAATCCTGAAATGGAAACACAGGGAGACTCATTCCCTTAAGAAAAGGGGAGTTCCACCCTGGAAGCACTGAACCCCCTGCCATCAGTTCTAATATGTGGACAGGAAACAGAGCCCATGTCTAATTATGAGCACCCAGATGCTCCACCCAAAGCAAGGGAAACAGCTGGGAAAAAAGCTGTTCCACTACAGACTGGTTTTCCTTGTCTCTTCCTCTCGCTTCACCTGCTGCAGTCACTGGGTACAAATGAAGGGGAGTGAAGGAAAATAACTGCTTGTCGTAGCAGGCAACATGAGGAAACTGAGACACCTCAGAGCCCCTTACTTCTCATTTCCTCTCCCACTTGCTTCCCTTGACCAGCTGTTGATTATGAGACTCCCAGAAAAAGCAGATGGGCAGACTTTACATTCAACCAATCAAAAGCACAGGCTGCTCCACAGGTCCCTGATTCACAATGTCCTGACTATGAAGCCCAGGAAATGAAGAAATATTATCCCTACGTACCTGGCCACTGGAAAATGAGGCGGAATACAGGAAAGCACTATGGCCCTAATTATGTATCAATGGATGCAAATCTACAATAGGCCCCAGTCCTCGGAAGGTTAACTCCTGAGATTTAAGAGAGAGGGAGAGGAAAAACAGCCACTTTCAAGTCCTAGATCCCAGGTTGGATCATTCAGAGTGCCAGGAATTACCAGAGCTTCTAGCTCAGTGGCTCTCAACGAGGAATGATTTGCCCCCAGGAAACATTCAGCAATGTCCAGAGACATTCTAGATTGCTGTGACTGGAGGGGATAAAGAAGGGTGCTGTTGACATGCAGTGATCAGAGGCCATTCTAAACGTCCCATAATGTGTAAGACAGCCCCCCACAACAAAGAGTTATCTGGCCCAAAATGTCAATGACGCTGAAGATGAGAAACCCTAGATGGAGCATGATAAGGGTTGAAAGAACAGAGACAGTATGTCACTTTCACCCTAGATCAGGAGAAGGATGCAATTTGGTCCCTCCAACCCAAACCCATCAAACAATATTCCAGAAGAAAAGAATAGCCAGTCATGGACTCCTAAGTCCCAAAAGCACTGAGTTCCATCCCACTCCAACCTTTGCTTCTCTATCACCTGCCGCTGCCATTCAGGTGAACAGCAGGTGGTAGGGCTACCTTCCCTTCTGCCCCATCCCAGGAGGTCCAATTTGACCTAGTTCAATCTGGATCTCTGTAAAGATAAGAGAAATGCCATCTCTGCAAGACAGACAAAAAGGATCCTGCACTTAACCCTTATACCATCTCTAAAGTCCTGAAACTAGAGCAGCAGCAGACCCTTGTTAGGCTGCTGCTGAGACTTAATCTGCTTATTCAGTGAAGTGAAATGCAGTAGAGGCATAAGTTTCCCCAAGCCATGTCCTTGGGGGAAATGTCAGGAGGCTGGCATGCAGGCTTATTATCGTCTAGGATAGTAAATTCACTCACTCAGTAATCCAGGTGGGGGTTCCAAGAATCAATCTAACTTGAGCATTGAAAGAACATGGCCAAGTTCCTCTTACACTCAGTTTTCTCTGGCAGTGAAGCCCGGGAACTCAGCTTAAATTATACAGAGATCTAAATGAAAGGTATCAGACTAATGAGGAGAATGTACCTCCTCTAAAGAGAAGATTGGAAACAATTCCTGAATCTTGATGCCTGAAATACTGTGAGAACCTAAGAGGCACCCTTCCAGTAAACAGGAGTCCTGATGCCACCATTTGGTTTGGGTCCATTCTAAGAACCTAACAAATGGCTCCCCCACTACAGTTTACCAGTAATTATTCTTTATTTCGATGAATTACTGCATTTCCTGGAGTTGCAGTTTGTTTATTTGTTTTCTTTAGGGAGATCCAAGGCAGACAAGGGCCCACAGTACGTACCAGGATTGCCTCTTGACCGGTCGTTCTCTATTAGGGTTCTACTTCCAAGCCAGTTCTCATCCCAGCCAGGGATGGTATCTGCATTCTTTGTACTATCCCAAAAGTCCTTAGAGGAAAGCCATGTAGAGGAAATAAAAGAGTGATGTCTTGAAATGAAAATGATAGTCTACTGTCATCCCAAAGGGATGACACCTGTTTTTCACAGAACTACAGGGATCTGACTCTCTCTCATAAGCCCTTGGAAAGGAAGATCATGTGGAAGAACTAAAAACAAGCAATGTCTTGAAACTTGAAATGAAGAAGACACAGAAGCCTTCAAGATGGCTAAGAGTACATAAAGAGCTTTCCTGCTGGGGGGACTTAGGAAAATGTAACCAAATATCTGGAAGTCAGAATTACATAGCGTTTTTAAAAGATTCCAGGAACCCTGAACAACTAGAAGAGTAAATTAGAGAAAAAGCCTTCCCATGGAAAGTGCCTCAGCAACACTCCAAAGGCAAAATTTAGTAGACAATGTACTAGAGCACAATGTTCCGTATGTTGTTTTTCTCTCAGAGCTGACCAAGAAGACTAGATAACAACAAGCCAAAGCCTGCCCCCAAGACACCTAATTTCTGCTCTCCTTTCCCTCCTACCATTCACCAGCCACCCAGAGAGACAGTGAGAGCAACAGATCTTAGCTAAGCACTCAGTTGGCAAGGAGCTCCTGTTCCCCTACTCTACCCCTTCACTGAGCTCAACCCCCATACATTTCTCAGGCCATTTCCATTCCTTTCCATTGTTTGGAAACAATAAAAAGTTCCAGACTTACCTCTGCAAGAAACGTAATTGCCCAGGTCTCTTCCTAGCACAAGGTTCAAAGACAGCAGCAAAACAAAAAAACAAATGGGGGGGTGGGGTGGCGGTGTCAATTTTCAAGCTTCATTTTGAAACCTCAAAGGCCCAAAGAGTTAGTCAATCTCAGTTGCAAAAATACCCACATGGTCAAAGCCATTTCAGTTAACGTGATCCACTCCAGGCTAAACAAGAGGACTCACCCCAACAAGGTCCCTAAGTACCCCTAACTCTCTACTAGCCAATTTGCAAAACACCAACTCCAAGAAATTCCAGCCTGAATGACAAGAAAGGTCCCAAATTCAACAACCTGTAGGAAACCAATTATCCTCTGACACCTTCTCACCTACCTCAATTCCTTATGCGACCCACCTATTTTGTTACAATATTAACACTGACTTTCATCTACTAAAAACTAGGAGGAAAGTGGTTAAGAAGGCATTTTCTTTCCATCACTTCACTCATCAGACCAAAATGATCCTCCAAATTCTATCTTCACCGTCACCTGCACACAGTGAGAACAAAATACCCACTAAGGCAGTCTCACTCATGCATATACATTTCACTAGGGGACGTTTTCTATTTATGAATACTGATTGACCCCTCCGTACCCAGCACTTAAACAACAAAAGAACGGTCTGGAAACTGAAGTGTTCATTAATTAGCGGTACTACCTAGATGCCATCCTATATTTTCTGTTCCCCTTCTTGGACTTCCAGAGCGTCCACATTAGCATACAGGGCTCCAACATAGCATGGCTGTTTCCTCATTTTTGCATTGCTAATTGGTAAAAACTAGAAAAGTCTTTTACTCCTTCCACACTCCAGCAAGCACCCCCGTTTTCCTTCTTATCATAACCAGGAAAAACAAGGGAATAGGAAGCAAGCTACAGAACCTTTGGGTAGCGAATCCAGTTGAACCCTCATCCAACCCCAATTCTCCAAACCCACGTGACTATTCTCTTCTGCCCTTCCCACTCCATTAAAAGCTAAAGACCTGGCAATTAGAATTGGCTGCAACTGATGCTGCTTAACTCCGCTCTCTCTTCCCTTCCACGGGGAAAAGGGAAACCCCCGCACCTCTATCACCCGTGCAGCCCCACTGCCCCACCTCCCATCCTATTCCCCCTCCTCCCAAACTTTCTTCGTAGTCTCTCACTTTCTCCATTCCCTCGCCACACGGACACGCTCTCCATTCCCCAAACCTCCCTTCTCTCTCTTTCCACCCAGATTCTCCCCTAGGCCCTTCCCCACCTCCCACCTCCAATTTCACACTTTCAAAACCTCCCTGCAAATGCCCGAAGTCCCAGTCTCACCCTTTCCCACCTCTTCACAGCACCCTTCGCAAGGGACCAACCCTTCCAACCACTGCCGCAAGCCCCCGGCCCCTTCACACCCTCAGACTCTCCCTCCCGCTCCTACCCCCTCAATCCGGCGAGATCGCAGCCCCACTCCCACCCGGGCCTCTCTAATACCCCCGCCTGGCCCAGCCTGGGCCCTTGTTTACGCCCCTCCCCATGCCCCATTCGCCGCCGCGACCCCTGCCCTCTCCCATAGTTGCCACCTCCCCCGCACGCCCCCCTCGGCCGCTGCCCTCCCCCACCTCGCAGCGTCCCGTCACCTCCCTCTCCTGGGGTTCTCAGGCTGGACGTCGCCACCGCCTCCCCCTCCACTTTCCTTCCCCAAGCCCTTTGCGGCCCCGCCCGGCCCCGCCCCGTCCCGCTCGACTCCCCCTCCCCACTCCGGCCGCCCCGTCGCCTCACTCTCGGCTCAGGCTCGGCGCCGCCATGTTGGATCCATCCGCGCCGCTCGCCCGGGCCTGTCTCACGGCGCCGCATCCGGGCTCCGGCCGCCGCCGCGGCCGTGGGGGAGGGGAGCGGCGGGCGGGGGTGGCTGCATCCTGCACAGCGCCTCCCGGAACCTGGCCGGTTAGTGGCGGCTTCGAGACCATAGTGAGGCATGAGCCGGAGTAGCCATGCTGGGTGAGGGCAGCCGGGCAGCGGCATTAAACGGAGAGTGGATGGCTTCACTTTGGGAGCAGAGAATGGAGATTGGCAGCCATCTTGCTTTGGGGCAAACTGGCAACGCAAGTTTTTCTTGACGGCGGCTTCAGGGCCGTAGTATAAAAAATGAGCGAGCATTGCATTCTTGCATATGAAAACATTGGTGGCGCCAGAGCTGGTTGATCTCGACTTCAAGACCCACTGAAAGGCTGGGAGTGGCAGCCATGACGCGCAAGAGCAGGATATTACGGGATCGGACAGTCCCGCGAACTTCGGGGAAGGTTCCTGATCTGAACTTGACCTTTGCACCGAGCTTCCTGGTAACCCGGACGTTCCGTAAACCTGGGTCCGGAGCAGTAAACGCTGCTCAGATGCTTTCTCGAATTTCGTTCTTTAAGGTTTGCATTTTGAGCCCCGCTTTACTGAAGGAAGTGTCTCCTGAACTGAATCCTTAACTGTTGGGAATTGGGGAAAAGGGTACCAGATACGTTCTGGAGCTGTCAGCAGTCTGGTATCGTTGAGAGAGAGGTAATAAATGAGGCCCGTGGGATTGGGAGGTACCAGATTACTCAAGGCCTTGTAAATTAGTTGAGGACTCTTATCAGAAGAGTGAATAGTTCTATTTGCATTTTAGAAAGATAACTGCCTTGAGGGGAATGGGTTGAAAAACGAAGTTCCAGGCACAATCAGGCAAGTCTTACTAGGTGAGAGATGACAGTGGGTCAATAGAAGGGAGAGTGTGGATGGAAAAAAAAAAACGATCGGAAATGGGGATAAAACAGGAATCCAAGATATTTCCCAGTGTTCTGACTTGGGCAACTAGGAAATTAATACGCTATTTTCCTTATTGTTTGGGGAGAATGAGTTTTAGGTGCCTGTAGCAGGCAATCCATTAGACACTTGAATTATGTGGGTTGGGAGCCCAAAAGAAAGGTTTGGGTGTGTGCGGCCAGTGTGTGTGTGGAATATAGATGTCTATTCAAGCTATGGAAGTGGCAAAGATGACCTAGAGAGAGAGCATTCGAGGGATGAGAAGAAGGAGGGAAGCCTAAAAGGACACTTAGAAGAGGCAAAAAGAAACAAAAGAAGGAAACCAGGAGAGATGTATCCAGAAATTTGTCAAAGTGTTAACAGATCAGGTAACACTTGGACTAAAATGTGTCCTTTAGATTTTAGACAGGCAGTGATTTTTGAGAAAAGTTTCAAAAATAAGGTCGGGTAGAAACCAGATTGAAGTAAATTGAGTGGTTGGACAGGCAAATGTATACAGGCAACTTAGAGGCAAGCAGTGGGGTGCAGCATGAGGCAGAATTCCAAAGAAACAGAAGGAATTTTGGATGCGTGTTGGACAAGCCAGATAGAGATGTCCTAATGACAGTTTGAATATACAGATCTAAAAGGTAGGAGGGAAATACACTAAATGAAAAGGAAGTTTAAGTGCAGAAGAGTACATTGGGCACATTTACACAGCCATTGAAAAATTAACCATGAAGAGTGGGGCCTGGGAGGATAAAGTTTACACTTTTAATTTTAGATCCATCTTTACTGTTTGAATTTGTTTGGCTGTGTACATAGGTTACTTTTATAGAAAACTACTTAGCAACTCCAATGATGCATACACCAGAAATTCTGAATCATGAATATTTCAGTGGTAGTTGAAGTCATAGATTTGCATAAACTCTCCAGAGAAGAGCAGAGGGCTAGGAAGGGTTCTCTAGATAATTTCAACATTTAAGGCTCAAGTAGAAGAAGAGCCTTCAGAAATCTTTGAAAAGGAATAGCCAATGAGGAAGAACCAAACCTGGGTGATAATTGTTACAGAATCAGAGGGAAGACAGTGTTTCAAGAGGATGGAAGTTGTTAAAACTGTCATATGTCCCCAGTTAGGCAGCTACCAGGAAATGTGTTTTCAGCTCCAGACCCAGGTTTCTTGGAAGCTTGGCACAAGGACAAATCCAATCATGAACCCTCCCCCAAGTATCATGTGGAATCTCCCCTCATGCTATTCCACCCTTATGTGTCATGGCTGCCAGTCCCACTCTTTCCGTGGGTCTTAAGTTGACATCAGCCAGTTCTGGCCCCCAAAATGTTTCCACACTGAAGAATGCTCCCTCTCCCATTCCTTACTATGGCCCTGGAGCTGCTGTCAAGAAAAATCTGTGTTGCCAAATATCGTGAAGTTAAGGAATGTAGGAGTATATGTTAGAGTTGAGAAGGTCAAGAACTAACAAGGGATCCCATGGATTTTCCTAAAGCAATGCAGAGTGATATGAAGAGTTTGACATCAAGATTAATCAGTGCTGAAGTTCTCAGTAAGCATGAGGGTTAAAGCAAAAATACAGCCAAGTGGCATACACTTCAAAGGAGGAAGAATTTCTGAAAGAGGAGGAAAACAGTGGTCTGAGAGGAGCATTGGATAGTAAGGAGAAGGGTGATACCCTGCCACCCATTCCTACCGGATGACAGAATAAGTACCTTCTACTGCTTTAGAAGGTTGAAGGGAAGAGGTATCCATTAGAAAAAGCCAAAAATTTCTACCCCACTCATTTCCCCCACAATACACACTGGAACTCTGTTACTTTGTAAACAACCTCCCCTATATCCTCATTTTCTTCACAGATTGCTTCCTAACTTCCTAGATCTGATCTGATAGATTTCAGAACCAATAAGCAAAAAAAAAAAAAAAAAAAAAATCAGGATATAAAAAAAGTAACATGAGGTGCAAATTTCATTTAACAAGCATATATATAGCTCGCTATACACAACCTCAAATCACAAATTATTTTCAAGCACAGTTGGAACATGTTAAAAATTGACCATATATAAGCCAAAGCAATCCTGAGAAGGAAGAATAAAGCTGGGGGGATCACACTCTCCGACTTCAAACTACAAAGCCACAGTAATCAAAACAATTTGACATTGGCACAAGAACAGACCCATAGATCAATGGAACAGAATAGAGAGCCCAGATATAAACCTACACATATAAGGCCAATTAATATATGATGAAGAGCCATGGATATACAGTGAGGAAATGGCAGCCTCTTCAACAACTGGTGTTGGCAAAACTGGACAGTTACATGTAACAGAATGAAACTGGATTATTGTCTAACTCCATAATCAAAAGTAAACTCACAGGATGGTGGCGTGAGTAGAGCAGTGGAAATCTCCTCCCAAAAACACGTAGAGCTATGAAAATATAACAAAGAAAAATCTTCCTAAAATAGAGACCACCGGACACAGGACAACATCCAGACCACATCCACACCTGCAAGAACCCAGCGCCTTGCGAAGGGGGTAAGATACAAGCCCCGGCCCGGCAGGACCCGAGCACCCCTCCCCCCGGCTACCAGCGGGTGGAAAGAAACCGGAGCAGTTTTTTTTTTTGGCGAGTGCTTTTTGGAAGCCTTAAAGGGACAGGGACCCCGGTGCTAGGGAGGCAGGGCGGCGGGACTGGTGAGCGGGTGCCTGGGACCGGCGCCTGAGGACAAAGAATATCCCCCGTTTTTCCCTGCGGGACTGGTGGGCGGGTGCATGAGACCGGCACCTGAGGATGGAGGAAATCGCCCGTTTTTCCCCCTTTTTTTTTTTTTCTCTTTCTGGCGAGTGCTTTTTGGAAGCCTTAAAGGGACAGGGATCCTGGTGCTAGGGAGGCAGAGCAGCAGGACCGGTGAGCGGGTGCCTGGGACCGGAGCCTGAGGACAAAGAATATCCCGCATTTTTCCCTGTGGGACCAGTGGGCGGGTGCCTGAGACCGGCACCTGAGGACGGAGGAAATCGCGCATTTTTCCCCTTTTTTTTTCTCTTTTTGGCGAGTGCTTTTTGGAAGCCTTAAAGGGACAGGGACCCTGGTGCTAGGGAGGCAGGGCAGCGGGACTGGTGAGCGAGTGCCTGGGACCGGCGCCTGAGGACGAAGAATATCGCGCGTTTTTCCCTGTGGGACCAGTGGAGGGGGTGCTTTTTGGAAGCCTTGAAGGGACAGGGACCCTGGTGCTAGGGAGGCAGGGCAGGAGGACCAGTGAATGGGTGCCTGGGACCGGCGCCTGAGGACAAAAAAAAATCACGTTTTTCCTTTTTTTTTTTTTTTTTCTGTTCCCTCTCTCATTGTTGCTGTTATTGTTTTGGTTTGGAGAGTGCTTTTTGGTAGTCTTAAAGGGGCAGGACAGGTCACTTAGACCAGAGGCAGGGAATCTGGGGATCTCTGGGCACTCTAACCCCCTGGGCAGCAGGGAGCACAGAGGCCCCTTACGGAGATAAATAGCCTCCCGGCCGCTCCCCCTCCAACGGAGCTCCACCATTTTGGAGGAGCAGCCCCAGCCAGGCCATGCCCACAGCAACAGCAGAGATAAACCCCATAGCAGCCGGGCAGGAAGCAGAAGCCCTGTCTGCACACAGCTGCCCAGCACAAGCCACTAGAGGTCGCTATTCTCCCACGAGAGGAAGGCCACAAACCAACAAGAAGGGAAGCTCTTCCAGCGGTTACTTGTACCAGCTCTGCAAACTATCTCTATCACCATGAAAAGGCAAAACTACAGGCAGACAAAGATCACAGAGACAACACCTGAGAAGGAGACAGACCGAACCAGTCCTCCTGAAAAAGAATTCAAAATAAAAATCATGAACATGCTGACAGAGATGCAGAGAAAAATGCAAGAGCAATGGGATGAGATGCAGAGAAAAATGCAAGAGCAGTGGGATGAAGTCCAGAGGGAGATCACAGATGTCAGGAAGGAGATCACAGAAGTGAAACAATCCCTGGAAGGATTTATAAGCAGAATGGATAAGATGCAAGAGGCCATTGAAGGAATAGAAGCCAGAGAACAGGAACGTATAGAAGCTGACATAGAGAGAGATAAAATCTCCAGGAATGAAACAACACTAAGAGAACTGTGTGACCAAGCCAAAAGGAATGATATTCGTATTATAGGGATACCAGAAGAAGAAAAAAGAGGAAAAGGGATAGAAAGTCTCTTTGAAGAAATAATTGCTGAAAACTTCCCCAAACTGGGGGAGGAAATAATCGAACAGACCATGGAATTACACAGAACCCCCAACAGAAAGGATCCAAGGAGGACAACACCAAGACACATAGTAATTAAAATGGCAAGGATCAAGGACAAGGAAAGAGTTTTAAAGGCAGCTAGAGAGAAAAAGGTCACCTATAAAGGAAAACCCATCAGGCTAACATCAGACTTCTCGACAGAAACCCTACAGGCCAGAAGAGAATGGCATGATATACTTAATGCAATGAAACAGAAGGGCCTTGAACCAAGGATACTGTATCCAGCACGACTATCATTTAAATATGATGGCGGGATTAAACAATTCCCAGACAAGCAAAAGCTGAGGGAATTTGCTTCCCACAAACCACCTCTACAGGGCATCCTACAGGGACTGCTCTAGATGGGAGCACCCCTAAAAAGAGTACAGAACAAAACACACAACATATGAAGAATGGAGGAGGAGGAATAAGAAGGGAGAGAAGAAAAGAATCCCCAGACAGTGTATATAACAGCTCAATAAGCGAGCTAAGTTAGGCAGTAAGATACTAAAGAAGCTAACCTTGAACGTTTGGTAACCACGAATCTAAAGCCTGCAATGGCAATAAGTACATATCTCTCAATAGTCACCCTAAATGTAAATGGACTTAATGCACCAATCAAAAGACACAGAGTAATAGAATGGATAAAAAAGCAAGACCCATCTGTATGCTGCTTACAAGAAACTCACCTTAAACCCAAAGATAAGCATAGACTAAAAGTCAAGGGATGGAAAAACATATTTCAGGCAAACAACAGTGAGAAGAAAGCAGGGGTTGCAGTACTAATATCAGACAAAATAGACTTCAAAACAAAGAAAGTAACAAGAGATAAAGAAGGACACTACATAATGATAAAGGGCTCAGTCCAACAAGAGGATATAACCATTCTAAATATATATGCACCCAATACAGGAGCACCAGCATATGTGAAGCAAATACTAACAGAACTAAAGGGGGAAATAGACTGCAATGCATTCATTTTAGGAGACTTCAACACACCACTCACCCTGAAGGATAGATCCACCGGGCAGAAAATAAGTAAGGACACACAGGCACTGAACAACACACTAGAACAGATGGACCTAATAGACATCTATAGAACTCTACATCCAAAAGCAACAGGATATACATTCTCAAGTGCACATGGAACATTCTCCAGAATAGACCACATACTAGCTCACAAAAAGAGCCTCAGTAAACTCCAAAATATTGAAATTCTATCAACCAATTTTTCAGACCACAAAGGTATGAAAGTAGAAATAAATTCTACAAAGAAAACAAAAAGGCTCACAAACACATGGAGGCTTAACAACATGCTACTAAATAATCAATGGATCAATGAACAAATCAAAATACAGATCAAGGAATATATAGAAACAAATGACAACAACAACACTAAGCCCCAACTTCTGTGGGACGCAGCGAAAGCAGTCTTAAGAGGAAAGTATATAGCAATCCAGGCACACTTGAAGAAGGAAGAACAATCCCAAATGAATAGTCTAACATCACAATTATCAAAACTGGAAAAAGAAGAACAAATGAGGCCTAAAGTCAGCAGAAGGAGGGACATAATAAAGATCAGAGAAGAAATAAACAAAATTGAGAAGAATAAAACAATAGCAAAAATCAACGAAACCAAGAGCTGGTTCTTTGAGAAAATAAACAAAATAGATAAGCCTCTAGCCCAACTTATTAAGAGAAAAAGAGAATCAACACAAATCAACATAATCAGAAATGAGAATGGAAAAATCACGACAGACTCCACAGAAATACAAAGAATTATTAAAGAATACTATGAAAACCTATATGCCAACAAGCTGAAAAACCTAGAAGAAATGGACAAGTTCCTAGAAAAATACAACCTCCGAAGACTGACCAAGGAAGAAACACAAAAGTTAAACAAACTAATTACGAGCAAAGAAATTGAAACAGTAATCAAAAAACTACCCAAGAACAAAACCCGGGGGCCGGACGGATTTACCTCGGAATTTTATCAGACACACAGAGAAGACATAATACCCATTCTCCTTAAAGTGTTCCAAAAAATAGAAGAAGAGGGAATACTCCCAAACTCATTCTATGAAGCCAACATCACCCTAATACCAAAACCAGGCAAAGACCCCACCAAAAAAGAAAATTACAGACCAATATCCCTGATGAATGTAGATGCAAAAATACTCAGTAAAATATTAGCAAACAAAATTCAACAGCATATCAAAAGGATCATACACCATGACCAAGTGGGGTTCATCTCAGGGATGCAAGGATGGTACAACATTCAAAAATCCATCAACATCATCCACCACATCAACAAAAAGAAAGAGAAAAACCACATGATCATCTCCATAGATGCTGAAAAAGCATTTGACAAAATTCAACATCCATTCATGATACAAACTCTCAGCAAAATGGGAATAGAGGGCAAGTACCTCAACATAATAAAGGCCATATATGATAAACCCACAGCCAGCATTATACTGAACAGCGAGAAGCTGAAAGCATTTCCTCTGAGATTGGGAACCAGACAGGGATGCCCACTCTCCCCACTGTTATTTAACATAGTACTGGAGGTCCTAGCCACGGCAATCAGACAAAACGAAGAAATACAAGGAATCCAGATTGGTAAAGAAGAAGTTAAACTGTCACTATTTGCAGATGATAAAATACTGTACATAAAAAACCCTAAAGACTCCACTCCAAAACTACTAGAACTGATATCAGAATACAGCAAAGTTGCAGGATACAAAATTAACACACAGAAATCTGTAGCTTTCCTATACACTAACAATGAATCAATAGAAAGGAGAAATCAGGAAAACAATTCCATTCACCATTGCATCAAAAAGAATAAAATACCTAGGAATAAACCTAACCAAAGAAGTGAAAGACTTATACTCTGAAAACTACAAGTCACTCTTAAGAGAAATTAAAGTGGACACTAATAAATGGAAACACATCCCATGCTCATGGCTAGGAAGAATTAATATCGTCAAAATGGCCATCCTGCCCAAAGCAATATACAGATTTGATGCAATCCCTCTCAAATTACCAGCAATATTCTTCAATGAATTGGAACAAATAATTCAAAAATTCATATGGAAACACCAAAGACCCCGAATAGCCAAAGCAATCCTAAAAAAGAAGAATAAAGTAGGGGGGAATCTCACTCCCCAACTTCAAGCTCTACTACAAAGCCATAGTAATCAAGACAATTTGGTACTGGCACAAGAACAGAGCCACAGACCAGTGGAACAGATTAGAGACTCCAGAAATTAACCCAAACATATATGGTCAATTAATATTTGATAAAGGAGCCATGGACATACAATGGCAAAATGACAGTCTCTTCAACAGATGGTGCTGGCAAAACTGGACAGCTACATGTAGGAGAATGAAACTGGATCATTGTCTAACCCCATATACAAAGGTAAACTCAAAATGGATCAAAGACCTGAATGTAAGTCATGAAACCATTAAACTCTTGGAAAAAAACATAGGCAAAAACCTCTTAGACATAAACATGAGTGACCTCTTCTTGAACATATCTCCCCGGGCAAGGAAAATAACAGCAAAAATGAGCAAGTGGGACTACATTAAGCTGAAAAGCTTCTGTACAGCAAAAGACACCATCAATAGAACAAAAAGGAACCCTACAGTATGGGAGAATATATTTGAAAATGACAGATCCAATAAAGGCTTGACGTCCAGAATATATAAAGAGCTCACACGCCTCAACAAACAAAAAACAAATAACCCAATTAAAAAATGGGCAGAGGAAATGAACAGACAGTTCTCTAAAAAAGAAATACAGATGGCCAAGAGACACATGAAAAGATGCTCCACATCGCTAATTATCAGAGAAATGCAAATTAAAACTACAATGAGGTATCACCTCACACCAGTAAGGATAGCTGCCATCCAAAAGACAAACAACAACAAATGTTGGCGAGGCTGTGGAGAAAGGGGAACCCTCCTACACTGCTGGTGGGAATGTAAATTAGTTCAACCATTGTGGAAAGCAGTATGGAGGTTCATCAAAATGCTCAAAACAGACCTACCATTTGACCCAGGAATTCCACTCCTAGGAATTTACCCTAAGAACGCAGCAATCAAGTTTGAGAAAGAGAGATGCACCCCTATGTTTATCGCAGCACTATTTAAAATAGCCAAGAATTGGAAGCAACCTAAATGTCCATCGGTAGATGAATGGATAAAGAAGATGTGGTACATATATACAATGGAATACTACTCAGCCATAAGAAGTGGAAAAATCCAACCATTTGCAGCAACATGGATGGAGCTGTAGAGTATTATGCTCAGTGAAATAAGCCAAGTGGAGAAAGAGAAATACCAAATGATTTCACTCATCTGAGGAGTATAGGAACAAAGGAAAAACTGAAGGAACAAAACAGCAGCGGAATTACAGAACCCAAAAATGGAAATCCAAAGGGAAAGGAACTGGGGAGGATGGGTGGGCAGGGAGGGATAAGGGGGGTATTAAGATTAGCATGCATGGTGGGGAGGGAGAAAGGGGAGGGTGGGCTGCACAACACAGAGAGGACAAGTAGTGACTCTACAACATTTTGCTAAGCTGATGGACAGTAACCGTAATGTGGTTGTTAGGGGGGACCTGATATAGGGGAGAGCATAGTAAACATAGTATTCTTAATGTAAGTGTAGATTAAAAATTAAAAAAAAAAAGAAAGAAAGAAAGAAAGAGAGAGAGAGAGAAAGAAAGAAAGAAAGAAAGAAAAAAAGAAAGAAAGAAAGAAAGAAAGAAAGAAAGAAAGAAAGAAAGAAAGAAAGAAAGAAAGAAAGAAAAAAGAAAGAAAGAAAAGGGGGATTACTCCTTGATAGGGTAAAACTATTGGTAAATCAAAGATCAATGCATGCTTTAAATATCCTTAATGTTGATCACTCAAAGGGTGTCAGATGATCAGGTATGGAGGTACTCTTTTCTGATAATATTCCTTTCTCTTAATAAAAAAAAAAAAAAGAGCAGTTACTGTGTGCTGACCTCCAATGAGTTCTGCACAGTGGTATAGAGGGCATGTCAAAGTGTGGGCAAAGGGTCTGTTTGATTCTATGCAGAAGATCAAGGCCTAGCTTGGCTACCCAGAAAATGAACTAAGATACGATATGAGGAGGAGCTTCCGGCATCAGCACTCTCTGGAGGACTTGTGCCGGGGGATGATCATCAAAAAGCCTCCACAGGGATCCAGACGATGCTGCGGTTGTGGCTGTATCCAGCCCACCGTCTCCTGGACTTGCCATAGGAATGAGGAGGGAGATGTCTAGGCTGGCATGTGCATACAGTGAGACAACGAATTTGACCGGATCTGTACTGTTGGAACTCAGCTAGGAGTTGGGAGGGGTGCAAGTTGTAGCACTCCAAAATCTTATGACTATAGACTATCTACAGTTAAAAAAACATATGGGATGTGAACAGATCCCAGAAATGGGCTGCTTTAATTTGTCTGATTTCTCTCAGACTGTTCAAGTACAGTTGGACAATATCCATCATATCATAGACAAATTTTCACAAATGCCTAGGGTGCCTAAATGGTTTTCTTGGCTTCACTGGAGATGGATGGTAATTATAGATTTGCTTTGTTTATGTCACCGTATTCCTATTATGTTAATATGTGTGTGCAAATTAGTTAGTAGTTTAAAACCTATACATACTTAAGGTACTCTACAAGAAGATATGTCCAAGAAATAATCAATCCTCCCATGTTTCCTTCCATATGCTACATCTATAGCTTTTCTTCTTTCTTCCTAATTACAACCCTTAAATAGAATTCATGCCTCATATCGATTTTACTGAGTATCATAATTCCTCCAGGTGGTAAAGATACCTCGAGACAAGTGCTGGGCATAGAAGCCACAGGGCATAAATCTGCAAAGAAGTAAAAAGCTAACCTTTTCAAACAATATGGCTTCTTTCTCACTTACCAACTTTACATTTCCCTGTATGGCCCCGGAAGATGACTGGTTAGCGAGAGACGGGTAAGATTCCTCAAGGGAGGAACAACCTAAGACAGGCACAGTCGCAGGGGGGCCATCAGGTGAGAATTTGGGGATCAACAGAGGTGAGGCTCAGAACCTCACCCCCCCTGCTTTGAGAGAAATCTTCTGCATCCGTGGATGTTTTGCTGCCCTTGTCTAGCTTGGATTAATACTTAGTCCATAGGCACACACCTGATCATCTGATCATCTACATTTGCCCTCTTACAGCACTAAACTATGTTTTCTACCTTTATCTTGCATCTACCTACCACTTCAGCATTTTATTAAAAATAAAAATAATAAAATAATAAAGGGAGAAATGTGGGATCAACATATAAATCAAGTACAAAAATCAAACGAATATTCATATTTGACCTGATTGTTTATAGGTCATAATGTGTGATCAAAACCGAAAGTTTCTGTGATGACTGCCCTTGTACTGTTCACCATGTAAGAATTTATTCACTATGTAAGAACTTGTTCACCATGTAAGAACTTGTTCGTTATGCTTCAGAAGATTGGAGACTGACGAGAATTAGACTTGAGATGGATTAATGATTGTACATTGAGCATTGACCCCCCCTATACTGAATTTTATTGTAGTTAACAACCATTTGATCAATAAATATGAGAGATGCCCTCTCAAAAAAAAATAAATAAAATAAACTCAAAATGGATCAAAGACCTGAATGTAAGTCATGAAACCATAAAACTCTTAGAAGAAAACATAGGCAACACTCTTGAATATAAACATGAGCAACTTCATGAACATATCTCCCCAGACAAGGGAACCAAAACCAAAAATGAACAACGGAGACTACATCAAACTAAAAGGTTTTCTGTACAGCAAAGGACACCATCAGTAGAACAAAAAGGCATCCTACAGTATGGGAGAATATATTCATAAATGACATCTGATAAGGGTTTGACATCCAAAATATACAAAGAGCTCATGCACCTCAGCAAACAAAAAGCAAATAATCCAATTAAAAAATGGGCAGAGGATCTGAACAGACACTTCTCAAAAGAAGAAATTTAGATGGTCAACAGGCACATGAAAAGATGCTCCACATCGCTAGTCATCAGAGAACTGCAAATTAAAACTACAATGACATACCACCCCACATCAGTTAGGATTGCCAACATCCAAAAGACAAGGAATAACAAATGCTGGAGAAAGGGGAACCCTCCTACACCATTGGTGGGAATTTAAATTCATTCAGCCATTGTGGAAAGCAATATGGAAGTTCCTCAAAAAACTAAAAATAGAAATACCATATGACCCAGTAATTCCACTGCTAGGAATTTACCAGAAGAAAACAAGATCCCTGATTCAGAAAGTAATATGCACCCCTGTTTATTACAGCACTATTTACAATAGCTAAGATATGGGAGCAACCTATGTGCCCATCAGTAGATGAATGGATAAAAATGTGGTACATATACACAGTGGAATATTATTCAGCCATAAGAAGAAAACTAATCCTACCATTTGCGACAACATGGATGGAGCTAGAAGGTATTATGTTCAGTGAAATAAGCCAGGCAGAGAAAGACAAGTACCAAATGATTTCCCTCACTTGTGGAGTATAATAACAAAGCAAAACTGAAGGAACAAAACAGCAGCCGACTCAGACTCCAAGAAGGGACTAGCAATTACCAAAGGGAAGGGTGTGGGGAGAGTGGGTGGGGAGGGAGGGAGAAGGATTAAAGGGCATTATGATTAGCACACATAATGTAGGTGGGTCAGGGGTAAGGCAGTATAGCTCAGAGAAGACAAGTAGTGACTCTTTATCATCTTACTATGCTAATGGACAGTGACTGCAATGGGGTATGGTGCGGGGCAGGGACTTGATAATATGGGTGAATGTTGTAACAACAGGGTTGCTCATGGGAAACCATAAGATTTTATATCAATGGTATCATAATAAAAAAAAACTGACCATATTATGCTATAAAGCAAATTTCAAAGGATTGGAATTATGCAAAGTATATTCCTTGCCCTCACTGCAATTAAGGTAGAAATCTACAGAATTTTAACTAGGAAGTCCCTTTATATAGAAGTTAGGAAATATGTTTATAAATAACGCAAAAAATCAGATCATGATTGGAGTTAGAAAATAATTTGAACTGACTGGTAATAAAATACCATATGCTAAAATTTATGGAATGTGCCTAAAGCCATACTTACAGGAAAGTGTATAGTCTTAAGTGCACATATTAGGAAAAAGAATCTGGAAAATCACAATTTTTGTGTCCATCTCAAGAACCTACAATAATAAATTAAGCCCAAAGAAAGTAGAAGAAAGGAAATGTGCACATAGTCTGGAAGGATATATACTTTAAATAATAGCAGCTTTTAATCTCTTCTTATAGGATTTTCAATTAATAGCATTTCTCTGTATTGTTTAAATAAGCTGGATCAAACAAACCCAGTTTTTGTTTGAGGAAAAGAAGTGCTAGAGGAAAATAGTGATAATTTGAAAAAAGTGATCTAACACCGTTGTGGTAACACAACACCAGGAGCTATGAACAGAAGACTGATAAACAACCTCACATACGACAATTTTCCACATGGTTAAAAAAACACTATGAACCAAAGCAAAAACATGACAAATAGGAAAAATATTCACAATTCATCACAAATGGCTAATCTCTACTTTTTTTAAACTTCATACAAATCAGTAAGAAAAAAATGAGTAATGAAAATGAGCAAAATAATTTACAGAAAAGGAAATACAAATGGATACTAAATCTATGAAAAGATACCCTCTTCACTCCAAATGAGAGATGGACATTAACATTGTGTCAAGATACGGAATCTCATCATGGGATTGGCAAAAACAATGCAGCTGTGACACGCTGTTTTGGGGGAGAATTTGTCATTTCATATATTGCTAATAGTAATATAAATTGGCTTAATCTGTATGGAGAATAATTTGGCAATAGTTAACAAAATTTAAACTGCACGCTTTTGAGGCAACAGTTCTATATCTAAGTATTTATTATTGCACGTGTACTAAATGACAAGACAAGGCTATTAACTGCAGCATTGTTTGTAGTAATGAAAGACTGAACACAACCTAATTGTCCATCCATGAGGGTCTAGTTGAACAAATTATGGTAGATCTCTACAGTGGGATATCTGCTAAAGGGAGGGAGGGGGAGAAAGAAAAGAAAAAGAAAGTAGCTTTGTATACATTAATATGGAACAGCCTCCAAGATACATTATTCAGTGAAAACATTATTCAGTGCAGAAATGTGTATAGTATGCTACCATTTGTGTAAAAAGTTTTAGAAGAATGTATATGTGTGTATATATTGGTATGTTCATAGAATATATCTGGAAAGATACACAAAAAATTGCCAGAGGGGAGGGGTCCCTGGGAAAGGGAACTAAGCAGCCAAGGAATGGGGTGAGAGGGAGACTTACATTTCACTCTATAGCTTTTCGTACCTTCTGAATCTTGAGCAGGTACATGAATTACCCACTCTAAGGTAAATATTTTTGAACCACATGTATGTAAAATTTTGTTCTGATTTTATCATACTTTATAAGTATTTCCATATAGCATATTATATAGAATTAATATAACAATGTTTTTTAGGAGCTTTCCCACCTTCTGTTATGAGTAATTATCTGGATAGTAGCTATTAATATAATACTATTTTCTCTCATGCCTTCCTGCCTTATACATGTTCTGTCGGCCTAGAACTCCATTCTTCCCGTGCTCACTCCTTGACGTCACATTCAATGTGCTTATCTGGTAGTTCCAGTTCAAATGCTATCAGCCTTATCCTATTCTCAAAGTATGCTTACTCACACAATGCTGGAATACCTCCAAAACAGAGATTTGTTATTTTATGGTATTTTTGTATTAGTTTCTCCTCCCCAAATATTATGTCTTTTCATTTTTGTTAACCAAATCCTCTAGCATTCCTAACCCTTGCCCTTATCTTACCAGCTACTAGATATAAGGGAAGTCACATTAACAGTATAACTCAAAGTTCATAGTTGCAAAGTCGCATGGGTGATATAAACACCTCTCAGGGTCCTGTGCAGACTTCAGCCCTTTCCGGGGACAGAGTTGATTGTCTCAAATGTGTTCCTGCAGCTCTGCTGTGCTTGGTTAGGAGCCATGAGTCTCTGTGGTTTCAGAAACACAGGTTCATTATTAGTAACTGCCCCTTTGGGGGCCATCAATGGCCCCCAGACATCCCCTCCAAATCCTCATATCCCACCTGCTAATTTCACATTGGCCTGGAAATGGTGGAAAGGCATATTAGTTGGTTAAGGATGTGATCTCTAGAGCCGGACTGTGCCTGGGATTGAATTCCAGTTCTACCATTTACTGGCTGATTGATACAGGGTCTTCTTTCATTTAATCTGACTGTGCCTTAGTTTCTTCAAATGTAAATGAGGATAATGAGAGTAACTACACTAAGCTTGCTGCCAGAACTGAAGGAGCTAATTTTGTAAAATGTTTAGGACAGTGCCTAGCACATAGTGAGAACTGTATAAATGGGTAGATATTGTCACTCTTTTCACCAAGTTCTTTTAAGTATGGTCCCAATTCTCCACAGCATAACAAAGCCAAGTTACAATTTACAGTATTCTTTTCTGAAGTCTCCAGGCAATAACCAAAGAGAAAAATTTCCAGAACTGGCCACCTATCTACACTGACCGTCTAGAGGTGGCTCCCGCCCTGTAGTAGAGCCAGCATTTCCCTCACAATTCTGAGGTTACCTTCCAGCATAATGGAGACCAGAGCAGCCTCTTAAAGACCAGAGGAAGGACATTTTTCAATTCTTTCCCTAATCCAAGATCTATTTTGCTCAATCCAGTATTTGTTTTTCCTCGCATCCCAGGAGCTACCTTTTCCCCTGATGACTGACAATAGGGCTTTCAACTACTTTCAGGGGCTCCCCATGTACCCAACTGTCCTCTCAAAATAATGGTTTGACATCAGTGCATTTCCCAGAATTAAGCTTCCAGTTAGTCCTGTCCAATTCCTTTTTATAGTTGTTTTAGGATAATATGCATGAGGGCAAGGGCTCTGCCTGCCTTGTGCACTACTGTATTTTCAGTGCCTCGATGTAGTAGGGACTTCATAAACATTTGCTCATGAATGAGTTCTTCCTTTGAAAAAAAGATGAAGTTTGGGCCTACATATTCTTTCAGTCTTCTCAGTCTTACCTTCTGATCTCTTGTGAGAATTACGTAAAGCAAGAATAAGCTAAAATAAACAATTCTCTAAAATAAATATACTGTACCAAGATGCAGCTACGCCTACAATAATAGAGGCAGCCACCATGTCTATAACAGAGATAGTCCTTTGTATTATCATACATATTACTAACTCTGCTTTATTCAATGGTCTAATAAGGTGATTTTCCAAAACAATGAAACAAAAATAAGATGCAGATTTAAAAAGACAGCTTTTCTTGTGCTTACCTTACCTATCAAGATTTTCATTTACTTTAAAAATATTGATTGAGCACTTACTTTGCATCAGGCAATACAGTAGTCGGTTTTAGAAATACGGCAGTTAACAAGATAGACACTAGGTCCCTATCATGAGCTTCCAGTCTTTCAAGATAATTAAAGAATAAAGATGTGTGGTTACTATAGAGGAAGTGTTCTAAGGACTAGAGGTATTACTGCACTTCAACAGCAGCGGTTCTGCATTGACCATTTTTGTATTTTGAAATTCCAAGCAGGATTTTGTTTGTAAACCGGGTTCCACTACAACAAAAAGTTGAAAATTACTGCCATATTATTAATCAGAATTTCACTCCGAAAGCCTATTGTGTGAATGAATGAAGAGACATTGCATATATAGTTGTAATAACCCTATAAGCATTACTATCCTCTTTAGGTGAAAAAATGCAGTTCAGAGTTAAAGTAACTTCTCAATGTCTCTTCCCCCCAATTTTATTGAGGAAAAATTGACAGATATAATTCTGTGTGTATAAAGTGATGATTTGATATACATATATGTGATGATTTTATATACATAATACATTGTGGAATGATTACCATGCAAGATAATTAACCTCATGTGGTTAACTTTTTTGTTGTGGAGACAATGCTTTAAGATCTACTTTCAGCAGCTTTCAAATATACAAAACAATACTCTTAACTATAATCACAGTGCTGTTCATTCGATCCTCAGAATTTGTCTTATACCTGAAAGTTTGTACTCTTCGACCAACATTTCCCTACTTCCTCCTCCCCCTTTCCAAACTGTCAAATCAAAGTCTCATTCCAATTTGCTACACTCTGTACCACACCACGGCGCCTGCACCCAAAAGGGAATAAATCTTTATTTCCCCAACTAGATCTCTACTGACATATTACAAAGCTTTGAAGAGATACCGTCATACTTAAGAAACACAATGCTTTCCCCGACAAATTCAGAATTCCATAATTCGACTGTTAATTCTTCAGGGCGAGACTATGTATTTATACTTTGCTTCTCCATGGTTTCCAGTAATTACCTTCGGTTTGATAGCTGCATAAGCCCCTGCTACCTCCGCCGGACTACGTGCAAGCTGAGGAAGCTTATTTTTAGCAGAAATATGTGAATTGTGCGTTTTAGGAAAACAGTGCCCGGAATCGTGCTTAGAACAGCCTAAAATTCTAAACCCCCCCAAGTTTGGGAAGGTGTCGGGAAAGGTTTTCTGAGATTTCTTCTCTGAGCATGAGCGGAAGTGACCCTTTAAGCAGTCTGCGGGTTTTTTTTTTTACAGTAAGTGCCATTTCAGAGAGCAATCCATTCCATTCTGTTTCCCCCGCTACACCCACAAGCAGGTGACCAGATGATAAATTTGTCTTCGTTACCAGAAAATAACTCATTCAAGGAAGTCTAAAGGCAGTCCAATTCCCCCTCTTCCCACAGTTAAGATGGCGGCGCCCTGAGTGTAAACTACGGGCAACACCCCTTCCGCGTTTCTCTTGCGCCCCGGTCCAAGATGGCGGACGAAGCCACCCGGCGTGTTGTGTCTGAGATTCCGGTGCTGAGGACTAACGCCGGACCTCGAGATCGGGAGTTATGGGTGCAGCGACTCAAAGAGGAATACCAGTCTCTTATCCGGGTCAGTTGTGCTTCGGCGAACCTCGTCGCAAAAGGGTTGCGGTAATAAGTGTCCTTAGGAATAGGCTCCGTGTGGAAGCCGCTTCCGGTTATAAAGTTTGACTCCTAAATTCATAGATACTGGACAATTGCGGGGCTGGGGGACTTAGGGACGTATGGTGGGAACGAGGTAGAAGAGACTCGGGCGGGGAGCTACAGTGGGGCCAGACTTTCTGGCTGAAAGCTCTAGTTATTTTAGGGATACCCCCTCCGGAGGGTGACGTGTCCCTTTGGTTCCAGGTGTTTGCTCTTCTGGATGTAGGGGAGGTAGTCAAGAGGAATTCCTGGGGCCCTACACCCCGGTCCGCATCTCTCTGCTCTCCCCTTCACGCCAACGGAGCACATTAGAGCTGAAAATTCAAGTAGGTGTTAATTGTAGAGTTAAGAAGCTGAGCTGACAATTAGGAATGAGCCATCTTCCCAGCTGATTTCCCTGCTACAGAACGAAAAGAGTTTGTCTCCTTTGCAGTGGTCTCTGTTTCAGAGACCAGCAGCTGTCGTGCCGCGTGTATTCGTTCACTAAAAAATACTTATTGTGCAGCTAGCGCCTAGAAAGGGGATCCAAAGATGAGTAAGTTGGAGCCTGCTGAGGTAGACAGAAACAAATCGTTATGGTACATTGTTTAAATGGAGAGAGAGCAGGGGAAGGAGAGAGAAATTGCTAGGATATTTTGAGAGCTGAAGTGAAAAGAGGCAGTGCATGAACTAAGACAAAGGGTAAACATCAGTCAGCCTGATAAAACGTGAAGGTAAAAGAAGGATATTCAAAGCAAAAGGGACAGCGTGAGCAAAGGCATAAAAGCTAGAAACGGCATGATCAGGTATGAAGAAACAAATATTTCAGCGTTGTTACAGCATCAAATGTGTAGCAGGGAATGGTAGACAAAGCTTGCCAGATGATCAATCTTATCCTGGAGGCATTGGGATACCTTTAAAGGATTTTAAGCCGAGGAGTAATCCAGACTAGATTTTGGGTTTAGATCAGTGGCAGTAAAGAGGGAAATAGAATTGATAGGGATAAGACTGAAGGTAGGAGACAAGTCAGGTGACTGTCATCAATGCTCATGAAAGGAGGAGGGTGATCTAACCGTGGCAGTTTATAGGGCAGGCAGAGAGGAGAAGTAGATGTGAACTTTATTCAAAAGGTAAAACCGGCAGGGCATCGTGAAGGTTTGGTGGAGTAAAGGAGAGGGAGGGTCAAGAATGATTTCCAGGTTTTTGGCTTGGTTACCCAAATGAATACTAATACTGCCACCTGGAATGATGCAGTGGAGAAAAGGGTCTGAAAGACCACGGAGAAAATGCTGAGTTTCAGTTACTACTTGTGACATGAAGGTAGAAATTTTGGTATACAGTTGGATACTGGAGTCTTAAGCTCTGAGAAAAGATCTAGATTAAACATAAAAGATTTGGACAGCATCAGCATGTGGGTGCTAGGCAAAACCAGGACTGTATGAGGTTCTCTAGGGAGAGAGTATTCCATAAAACTGGTTGTGGGCTGAGGGGAGACACTGAGAAGTGAGAAGAGAACCCAGGTGATATCATCAAGTCTTTTGTACCTGCTAAATTGAGTGGGACCCAACCATTCTAATCTCTGCTCTGGGTAAGTCCCCTGCTTGGCAGTGTAGCTTTGTCTTCAGCTTCGTTTATGCCAGAAACGTTGGGTAAACGTACTGTGAGAGAAAGTAATCACACACTTTTCATTTGAGGAAAGGGGGACTGCCCTTGGTCCCAACTGTCCCTCAATGACCTCATTCTCTGCTTTTAGTATGTGGAGAACAACAAGAATGCGGACAATGATTGGTTCCGACTGGAGTCCAACAAGGAAGGCACCCGGTAGGCAGACCCTCTTGGGCGATGTTGGGGTGGGAATCTTACATGGCTTGAGCATTTTGGTGCCCCAAAACCCACTGCCAGGCCTTTCCTCGTATTAGCTGTCTCTAGTCCCACAGCTCCAGAGTCCTCGGTTCCCATCCCATGAGTCTCCCAGGCTGGTTCTCTAAGCCAAGAAGATGTCATTTGAGTTTGAGAAGAATGGACAAGTTGAACTGAGGTATGGACTTTTATTACAGGTGGTTTGGAAAATGCTGGTACATCCATGACTTCCTCAAATACGAGTTTGACATTGAGTTTGACGTGAGTATGATGGAGTGGGAAATATGGAGGTTAGTAGAAGTGGGGGGGGGGTGGATTAGGTGATTGTTAAGCTCAACTTAGTAGGGCACAAGAAAACTTTTTAAATGGGAGGGAAAAGCTGAGGTTTGAAGCATAAGTCATAGGTACTCATCTCCATGTCCAAAGTCCTGGTATGTACATGCTGCTTGGGGAATTCACTGAACATTACAGTTTAACCAAGAAATGTGTATGCCTGATTAGATTAGTTCCTTTCTATACTGGTTTTATTAAAGCGTGATGATTCCTACAGATTCCTATCACATATCCCACTACTGCTCCAGAAATTGCAGTCCCTGAACTGGATGGAAAAACAGCAAAGATGTACAGGTAGGAATGAACAGAAGGGAAAAAGTCAAAGAAGGCCTTAGGGAAGAACTCTGGGAAGCAGGAGTTTTCCCAGAGTCTGTTGGCTAGAGGGGCTCCAGACTTCCCTCTGCCAAGCCTGGAGAAAATACTTAGCTGACCCTGTTCTCAAGTCTGATCACTACTCATCTTCCTGTACTCCCAAGAGGCTGCTATGCTTTATAGTAAACCTTACATGTCAACACCTTCTTCCTCTGGTCCCTCTCATAGGGGTGGAAAAATATGCCTGACTGATCACTTTAAACCTTTGTGGGCTAGGAATGTGCCCAAATTTGGACTAGCTCATCTCATGGCTCTGGGGGTAAGTTTGGGATATTTGGTATTTAAGCGGGGGAGGGCCTAGGTCCTAAGCAGTAAAAGAAAAGTAACTGAGAGCAAAGAAGAACTAACAGTGCTTCCCTCTTGGGCATGTTCGCCCAGAATCTCTGTAGGAAGGAGATTCTGATGGAACAAGACAGTTGACTGGTTGTTAGTAATCTCACAGGGTCTCCCTTGTATTGCAGCTGGGTCCATGGCTGGCAGTGGAAATCCCCGATCTGATTCAGAAGGGCGTCATTCAGCATAAAGAGAAATGCATCTAGTGAAGGATCAAGCCACTGAGGCAAGACAGAGGGACCTTTGATAGGATTTGTTCCTGTTTTCCTGTGCACCACTCTTCTTACTAAGCTACCTGCTTCCCCCAAATGCCCCTTCACCCGTAATTGTTACTAAGTAGCTGCAGCAGCCATTGCTGTAACAAGGACAACAACCATATTGCTACTGAATTTCTAAGTGAGGCTACACAGGAAGGGGAAAAGACTGGGGCTTTGAAAAACCAAAGGGCAATTTTTATCCCTTCCCTAGGTGGAGCAGCATGAGATCCTGGAGGGATAGGGGTGACTGAGAGTGGGTACATAGTCTTTTTGGTTTCTGAAGATAACTCATCAATAAAAGCTGCTTCCTCTTGTGGTGGCCTGTGGTTCTCATTGGTTAGCAGAGGGTGAGCAGGCTAAGACCTACCGCACGTGAACAGCTACACTAGTTTGGGCAGAAGGGGGAAAGGGAGTATTCTTTGGTCAGAGCTGGAGAATGAAAGGAATTCTTGACTGCTCTTCCTGCTGCTGAGATCTACCTTTGTCCTTCAGCGAGATGCCTTTTGTTTTGGCCTGCAACATGCACAAGGAAAGGTTTTGCAAGGCTAGCGTTCCCCGCCCTCCAGGACTCTTCCCATACCTCTGTGGAATACTGGATGCTTCTCCACTGATTTACGGGATGGACCCACCAGACCCTGCACTTTTCTACTCAAGCATCCTTGCTCCGGGAAGGATCTGTGCTGAAAGCCTGGGGGCCATGCGATTGTCAGATCTGCATCCTTGTGGGCTACAGGATGGGGCGACGGAACCCTGTATTTCAGGGACATGCTTTGAAGCAATGGTGTGAAGACAATTCTGGTCAGGGCTGGGAACTGGAGTTCCTGAAGTTGGGTGCGTTTCCATGGTGTCGGCGGTGGAGCCAAGGGGGGCGGGTTTACGCAAGCGCGGAGGAAGCAGGTGGGTGGTGTCTGTGTGGGTGCGCAGGCGCTGTGAGAGACTGTGAAGCCGGTGGCAGGTGGCCGGGCGGGACCAACAAAGATGGCGGCTGCCCCTGCGGCGGGAGAGACCTGGGCAATAGCTGCGGCTAAAACTGCAGCCAGGCCCGCAGGGGCGCTGCACAGGGGAAGTAGGGGGTGGCCCTGAGCTGGGGCCTGGCCCCGGCTGGCCTCCCCCGCCGCCTCACCGGGGGACAGGTACGGGCTGGGGTGTTATGGCGTGGGGGTGGGGATGCCGAGAGAAGACTGCTTCAGGCCGGAGAGGATGAACTCCACAAAGGCAGAGGAGAGGGGGGCCCAGCAGGCCTGGGAGAACTGGGCTGCAGAGACAGCATCCTTGGACCGTGGGGAATCCGCCGCCGGACCCTGTAGCCAATCAGCAGCCTCGGCCTTTCTGCCCTCGAGGGGGGCGGACCCGGGCTGAAGCCTGATGTGGTGGGAGGGGAGCAGGGATTAGGGGTCAGGGAGTTGTTCATCCTCCCTCCCCGCCACTGCCCCCCGAGCCCCGCCCCCACGTTGGAGCTCAGGAGTCGGGGTGGTAGTCATTCGCAAGTCACCCATTTATTCTGTTTTATTTGCATTCCGGCGGTACAGGGGTTTGAGGATGGAATGCTGTCTTTGGGGCTTGTATCCAAATTCCCATTTGACCAGAGATCCTAAGTGACCCAGGGTACATCCTACTTGACTAGCCAGTTATGGGGACCCTTGTCATGAGCACTTAGACTATGGACCTAGCTGAAATAGGGACTATCATTGGCTTTTCAGTAAAGCTGTATTCTGCAGGAAGCTGGTGAGGAATATACATTCAAAGCCGGGGACTGGTATCATTCATTCATTTATTTACTTAATGGATACTAAGTATTTACTTTGTGTCCAATACTATGTTAGGCACTGGGGATGCAATGACATATGGATCACGGTTCCGGTCTTCAGTGCAAGTAAAAGCTAGTATGGTAGCTTAGGTTCCCACCTCTGTCCACATTCAATTACTGACCCTCTCTTCTCCTCCCAGGTCCAGTCCGTGGTGTCCGCAATGCCCCAGGCCTCTGATCACCGGCTGGGCCGGACTCGAGAGCTGCCCGTCCATGTCCAGACCCGAGTGGGACCCAAGCTACCATTTGCCCCCCGGGCCCGCAGCAAGGAGCGCCGAAACCCAGCTCCTGGGCCGAACCCCATGTTACGACCTCTGCCTCCCCGGCCAGGTCCTCCCGAGGAACGGTTCAAGAAACTGGAGCTGGGACGAGGACGTGCCTCTTGCCCGCGTCCCAGAGGCCCCCTTCGGGCAGATCACGGAGTTCCCCTGCCAGGCTCACCACCCCCGACTGTGGCTCTGCCTCTTCCATCCAGGACCAACCTAGCTCGGTCCAAGTCTGTGAGCAGTGGGGACTTGCGTCCGATGGGGATTGCCTTGGGAGGGCACCGTGGTGCTGGAGAGCTAGGGGCTGCCCTGAGCCGCTTGGCGCTCCGGCCTGAGCCACCCACTTTGAGACGTAGCACCTCTCTCCGCCGCCTTGGGGGCTTTCCTGGGCCCCCCGCCTTGCTCAGCATACGGACGGAGTCCCCTGTTTCCCATGGCTCATTCCATGTGATATCTGCCCGGCCTTCTGAGTCCTTCTACTCAGATGAGAAGATGGTGAGGACTTGCCAGCACATGTGGCCTTCCATGCCCATGCTCAATGCTTCCAGCTTCCTTGCCATCGTTCGGCTTTCCTTCTCCCTTTTCCCCCAGGTTCCTTTCTTCCCCCCGCATTACAGCAGTTCCGGCTCTCCTTTGCTCAAGGACCCTTGAGCCTCACACCCTTTGCAGGTCGTGACCCCCTAGCATGGTGTGCCATTTCAGCCCCCAGGGGGTTAACCTAACCATGTGGAATTCTTCTTTGGGTCTCCGGGCCCTTACTTTGCCTTGCTGCACCTTCTCTCCTAGGACGTTGCGGAGGCCTAATTAATCTCAGGAGCTGAAGATGGGCGGGCTCAGAGCGTCTGAGCTGGGGTGGTTGCCCATTTCCCGAGCTAACTGAGCTAGGCTGGCTGCAGTTGGAGCCATCAGGAGAGGGTGCAGGAAGGGGCCACGGGGGCAGGAGGAGGCCTTGGGGGCAGCAAGGTGGGGGTGGGGAGCAACTGGGCAACCATGCCAGTGCTTGGGGAGTTGCCCCAGGAGCTGCAGCGCCGGCTAGCTTGGCAGAGGAGTAAGTGGGGAGCAGGTGGGACAGCCATGGCCGAGTCCGTGGTTCACTCAGCTGTGATGGGCTTCCTGCTCATGGCCAGTGAGGTAGGGCGTCCCTGACACCCAGTGAGGGAAAGAGGGTAGAGTTTGGGGGTGAAGTACAGGGTCGGGGAGGCGGAGGGCAGCCTGCTGCTGAAAGGCTGAAGTGCCAGGTGAGCCACATGGGGCCCTGCTGACTGCGTTCTGACCTTCCAGGCTCATCACACTTTGCTTCTGGGCTCTGGTCATGTTGGCCTCCGAAATCTGGGGAACACGGTGAGAGCCAGCCTCCTGTCCTTCCTCTCTGAGAGAATGTGAGGTGGGGGTGGGGGTGGGGGGACCTGCGGACTCGGATCAGGAGAGCACTGCGGCTCCTCCCAGCCTCCAGCGCACCAGCCTGGAGAGGTAACGGCAGTGTCTCTGCTGCTCCCCAGTGCTTCCTGAATGCTGTGCTGCAGTGTTTGAGCAGCACTCGGCCTCTTCGGGACTTCTGTCTAAGAAGGGACTTCCGGCAAGAGGTGCCAGGAGGTGGCCGAGCCCAGGAGCTCACTGAAGGTGGGACAACACCTCCTGCACCCTCCTTTCAAGGCCCCGTGTCCCCGGTCCCTTGCAGGTGCATCTGCCAGTGCTGGTGGCCCCAGTTCTTCAGTCTGGTAGTTGCGTCTGTTTTCCCCCGTGCCTGCCTTCCTAGAGGTTGTTGTCTACCCCCTGAGCCTCCTCTCGCTCGCCTCTTCCAGTCAGTAACCTGCTTCCCTTCCCCATTCCCACCCCAACAGCCTTTGCAGATGTGCTTGGTGCCCTGTGGCACCCTGACTCTTGCGAAGCTGTGAATCCTACTCGATTCCGAGCTGTCTTCCAGAAATACGTTCCCTCGTTCTCTGGATACAGGTGGGAAAGCTGGCGGGTATGGGATTTCTTTGTGGCCATGCTTGGGGGTAGGGCCAAGCAGGGGTCCTGGCGCATTGCTCTGAGCCTTCAGATGTTCTTCATGCAGGCAGTAGGGGCCAGTGTCTGGGCGGGAGAGAGGCTGTGGATAGGCGGGGATCGCTTGCCCATACTCTGTGTCTGGCTGTAGCCAGCAGGATGCCCAGGAGTTCCTGAAGCTCCTCATGGAGCGCCTTCACCTTGAAATCAACCGACGAGGCCGCCGGGCTCCACCAGTCCTGGCCAAGAGTCCAGCTCCCTCTGCACCCCGCCGCGGAGGGGCTCTGCTAGAAGAACCCGAGTTAAGGTAAGGCCACTCTCCCTCCCTCTTCTCCCCAGTAGTTTATCAGCAGCACTCATCCTTTGCAGGACTGAGCTAGTGAAGACTGAGAATGTAGGGTCCAGAGAAATGCTTAGTCTCGAAAATGGTCTGAGAAGCAGTGCGGAGGTAGGAGGTAGGAAGGAGGAAGAGGAGGCTGAGGGGTGCAGAGGGGGGCAGAGGACAGTGTGAGGGGTGTCACCATATTGAGAGAGGAGGAGGATTAATTTTCAACCAGGGACAGAGTTAAACGCCAGGTGGAAGAAGTGGGCATGTTCTTCACTTACCTACGTTACTTTTTTTCCCTCTCACCTTGGATTGCCCCCAGGAAGTTCTCCAAAGCATTACTCCTGTGGTTCTTCCTTGAAATTTAGAGAAGGATCTGGGGTATGGTGGGGCAAAGGGCGCTGTGGATCATCTCCACGGTGTTGGGGGTGCCCAGTGTTCCTGCTGTCTCATGGGTGCTTCCCACTTCCCTTGATCTGTGGTAGTGATGATGACCGAGCCAACCTAATGTGGAAGCGTTACCTGGAGCGAGAGGACAGCAAGATTGTGGGTATGGACCGTGACAAAGCAATGGGGGAAAATTAGTGTGTAGGTGGGTGCAGGCTTGGGAGAAAAACTGTGTCAAGGGGTTTGGGAGCAAGACTGAATGATGAAAATGTGGGAAAGGTATGAGGGGTTTGTTAGGAGTGTTGGTTGTAGGAAAGGAAGGGTCAGGCAAAGGGGTGGAAATCCGAAAAAGCATCTCGGGCATTCCACAACGACTATTTATCTTGCCCTTTGCTCCTATCTAGATTTGTTTGTGGGCCAGTTGAAAAGTTGTCTCAAGTGCCAGGCCTGTGGGTATCGCTCCACCACCTTCGAGGTTTTCTGTGACCTATCTCTACCCATCCCCAAGGTGGGACTCCACGGCCGATGGGACGTGGGTTCTGGGGCCAACCCTACTTACCCAGAGTGTGGGCAGGAACCCTTTGGGCCTCTGGAGCAGAACTGAAGCCTGGATTGAGTAAGAAAGGAAATGCCGGACATGCTGATGCACCCTTCTCTCTCCCCCCAGAAAGGATTTGCTGGGGGAAAGGTGTCTCTGCGGGATTGTTTCAGCCTTTTCACCAAGGAAGAAGAGCTTGAGTCGGAGAATGCCCCGGTACGTGGGAGTCCACAAGGGAGGTAGTAAGGGTGGGGGACCTGATGTGGGGGCCGCTCCATAAGGGTAAAAAGGGTTGCATGATGTTTTTTTATGGGGAATAATATTTTTTTGTCTGTGTTATAATGGAGTCTCAGATACGTTCTAGTAGCCCTAAGGCCAAGTGGCCCAGGAATACAGACGTAATGCGGAGCGGAGCATAGTAAATTTGTATGTGAATCTGTGTCAGAAAAGCCGACTGAGTTAAGGAGCACATTAACCTAACATGATTTGGCATTTATTCAGGTGTGTGACCGATGTCGGCAGAAAACACGAAGTACCAAAAAGTTGACAGTACAAAGATTTCCCCGAATCCTCGTGCTCCGTATCCTAATATTCGAATTTTTATTTCTCCCGCCCATTCTTTTTCCTCATTCTCCATGTTTGCAGAGGCTGGACATTTGGGAATTGAATTTTTCTTGGGAAAAGCCTGCCACTTCACTTCTCCCTGCCCCTACCTTGGTCCCGGTGTTTGTTCAGGGAGGGGAGTGGACAGCATTCAAGACTTCAGTCCCCCTCAGAGGCCCTCTGCCTCCCAAATGCTCCTTAACCAGGGTTTAGATCTTAATCGATTTTCCGCCTCCCGAGGCTCCATCAAGAAAAGTTCAGTAGGCGTAGACTTCCCGCTGCAGCGACTGAGCCTAGGGGATTTTGCCAGTGACAAAGCCGGTGAGTCTGGCAGGGAAGGTCCTAAGGAGTCCGGTGAAGGGGAGGGAGAGAGTGGGAGCAGGACACAGCTCTACTTGTAGAATTTGCTCATTTCTAACCGCACAGGAAGCCCCATATATCAACTGTATGCCCTTTGCAACCACTCCGGCAGCGTCCACTATGGCCACTACACAGCCCTGTGCCGGTGCCAGACTGGTTGGCATGTCTACAATGACTCACGGTAAGAACAGCCTCCTGCTCAACTCCTGCCCCATTCCCACTGCAACCTGACACCTTTCTCTAATGGAAACCTCAGGAGAGCAGAGTGCCTGGTCAAAGGGGAGGTGGGCTCTCTCATCTCTTCTTGGATGCTGAGAGGTTGATCTCATGGGGAGGGGGTAATACACATGAATGATCACAACCCCTTCTCCATCTCCCTTCTTCGTAGTGTCTCCCCTGTCAGTGAAAACCAGGTGGCATCCAGTGAGGGCTATGTGCTGTTCTACCAACTGATGCAGGAGCCACTGCGGTGCCTGTGACACCCCCTTCAAGCCCTGGCACCTGTGACACCCTTTCAACACCCTTAAGCCCCAGGCTCCCCATTTACCTCAGAGACGTCTATTTTTGTGTCTTTTTAATCGGGGAGGGGGGAGGGGTTGGTTGTAGTTCCCATTATTTTTTTTATTAAAAACTACACTTCCACCTGGAGGCTCCATTGTCTCCCATTCCCATGTACAGAGCTCCCCAGGCCCTTGACCGTGTACAGCCCCCAGACCCCGTTACAATCTCACTTTTTGTGAATAAATTTATTAAGAAAAAGTGATGTCCTTATTTGTATTTGTGGAGATTTGCATTTTAGGGGTGGATACAGAACTGGGCCCAATTGTTGTCTTACTGGGACCCAGTGCCCTCTCCGAATAGATGGGGGTGCTCTCAGACCGTCGGGTGGGGGTGGGGATCGTGGTGTCAGACCCAGACCCACGGATGCCAACGTTTGCCCAAGCAGTGAAGATTTATATTGGGAGGAAACTTGAAATTCGTGATGCTGCGGGGAAGCGTGGAACCAGAGTGCAGGCACCGGGGCGACGGGTTTGGGCGGCCGAGGAGGGCTGCCCCTCGAGGGCGAGGCACCCAAGGACCCCTGTTGACAAACACTGGGTACGTTGCCGGGCGGCCCCAGCTCCCGTAGGCCCAGGCCGTTGCTAACATCAAGGAGCTGTTTATGGAGCCGTCTCCCCACGGACCAGCCTCCAGTGTCTATTCTCCCCACAACCAACGCTCACGGGGCCCTCCCTCCAGGGTTCTCACCCTAGCGGGGTCTGGGAAGCTCGAGCTGGGGAATGCTAACCGGGATTCTGCTCTCGCCGCCCCAGCCCTGGGGAACGCGGTGCCGGATACAGCAGCTCCCTTCAACCTGGCACCGAAGCAGTTAACCTCCAGACCTCCAGCGCGGTCTTTTACCACCACAGTCCGTCCGCCTTTGCGGGAGGGCGGGGGGGGGAAGTTGCTGCCAGTTCAATGTTTTCATTGGCGGGTGTGATCCGGGGCCTTCCAGGACCCACCAATCCTGAAGCAGGAAAGATGACGACGGACGCATGCCGCGAGAAAGGAGTGGACGGAGAGCCGGAGGGACCGAAAGGGTTGGGGGCGGAGGCAGCGACTCCCGGGGAGGTGCAGGAGGGGGAGCGCGTCAGAACCCCGGCGGCGGGTCGCGGCCCCCAGCCCTGCGCCGGCAGATAGCGTGGGTGGGGCGCCTATCTCCCTCCCTGCTGCGCCGACCGAGTGTCTTGAGACCTCTACCTCCTCCATTTCCTCTGTTCCCTCAGTAGGTGAGTCTTGGACCCTGGGCGGGGACCTCACTGTTGCACCACCCATCCGTGGGCTTTGCCTTAGTTTCCCTTAAAGCTGTGAGTGGCCCGGGGTGGAAAGCGGGCCCGGAGGGGCTTGTGGAAAGAAAGCAGGGTACCCTCTGCTCAGCCTGTCCGTGTCCTTCCCCCCCAGGTTCCCCATGGGCCGGACCGTCGTTGTGCTAGGCGGAGGCATCAGCGGCCTGGCCGCCAGTTACCACCTGAGCCGGGCCCCCTGTGCCCCCAAGGTGAGTGCCCCGCAGTGCGAGTGGGAGCCTCCTTTAACACTCTCCGCACGTTTCCGTAAGAGGAGAATGCGCCGCCGCTTTGTCCCGTGGCTGTAGGTCGTGCTGTAGTGTCCCCCTCCTGTCCCCAGGTAGTGCTGGTGGAGGGCAGCGAACGCCTGGGAGGCTGGATCCGTTCCGTACGAGGGCCAGGTGGTGCCATCTTCGAACTTGGACCTCGAGGAATTCGGCCGGCGGGGGCCCTGGGAGCCCGGACCCTGCTCCTGGTGAGCGGTTTGCGGAATGCCTCGGAGGGGTTGCCTTCACCCGAGGACAGAGTTGAGGGGAGGAAGTGTCTTTGGTGGGTCAGTCCCTTCCTTAGTTTCTCCTCCTCCTGAGGACGTGTGGAAAGCAGGTTTCTGAGCTTGGCTTGGACTCAGAAGTGTTGCCTGTCCGCGGAGACCATCCAGCTGCCCTGAACAGGTTCCTGTATGTGGGTGGCGCCCTGCACGCCTTGCCCTCTGGCCTCAGGTAACACTGTCACCCCTTTAGCGCACTCCTACTATGCTCACATCCTTTCCATTTTCCCATCTCTCAGTCTATCAGCTCTGCCAGCAAAAAAAAAAAAAATCAAAGATTCCTCCTCACTCATCTGTCCTCTGCACAGGGGGCTGCTTCGCCCTTCACCTCCCTTCTCCAAACCTCTGTTTTGGGCTGGGCTGAGGGAGTTGGCCGCGCCCCGGGGCAGAGATCCTGATGAGTCTGTGCACAGTTTTGCCCAGCGCCGCCTTGGACCTGAGGTAATACTGCCCAGAGGCCCCCAGATCACTGCCCTCCCAAACCAGCTGCAGGGCCCCTTACTCAAACCAACCACCTAGGGGCTATTTTATATCATTTGGGAAGGCCCTCTTCTTCATACCCAGTAACCCCCACAACTCAGTGTTGGGGGTGAATGCCTTCACTTCCCATCCTGCTGTTGTGGTGGTACTGCTCCCAATCCAAACCCTACCCCACCGCCGTTCCCTACCAGGCAGGGACAGTGGAAATTAATCAGTGTAGCTTATTCCTTGGCCTCTCAATTCTAGTCTCACCCTTAAGGTGGCGTCTCTAGCCATGGACAGTCTCTGCCGTGGAGTGTTCGCAGGCAACAGCCGTGAGCTCAGCATCAGGTCCTGCTTTCCCAGTGTCTTCCAGGCTGAGCAGACCCATCGTTCCGTATTACTGGGGCTGCTGCTGGGGGCAGGTGAGGGGCGGATTGGTTCAAGGGGAGAGGATACTAAGGACTACCAGAGTAAGGGACTGGAGGCAAGGGGTGCTATTTCACTGATTCTTCTCGGCTTCCTCCTCTGCAGGGCGGAGCCCACAGCCAGACTCAGCACTCATCCGCCAGGCCCGAGCTGAGCGCTGGAGCCAGTGGTCACTCCGGGAAGGGCTGGAGACGTTGCCCCAGGCGCTTAACACCCACCTGATTAGTAGGGGGGTCAGTGTTCTTAGAGGCCAGCCCGTCCGTGGGCTCAGCCTCCAGGTAGAAGGGCGCTGGAAGGTAGGTGAGCCCCTAGAGTGTAATGAACCTGTGTTAGAGTTTCCGTCTTTGCCTAAATGTTTTAAGCAGACCAGGGCTGGCACGACTGAAGTTACTCATTGTTTTCCTGCCCAAGTTATTTAAATATAGGCTACCCCAGGTCCTTAGACCTTATCCGTGGACCTTCCTCCAAGACCCGTTTGGTCCAAGACTGGATGGAAGTAGTGCCTATAGGTGACTCAGAGGCAGGGGAAGGAATAACCCAGCTCTGCAAACCATTGCAGAGTGGCTACGCTGGCTTCTGTCTAGCCACTTCCTGATTAATGGAGTGATTTTTGTGCCAACTATAGTCAATCTCTTCATCCTGGGTCGGCACACAGTCTCTCCTGCCACTTGGTGCCTGGGAAATTGAGGCAAAATCCCCATTATTTCTCTGTTTCTCAAATGTTTTCATCCTGTCAGGTGTCTCTCGGGGACAGCAGCCTGGAGGCTGACCACATCATTAGTGCCATTCCAGCTTCAGGTAATGGCCACCTCCCTCTCCCCAACCAAGGTGGGGCAAACTAGATTCCTGGAGCAGCAGGACCATACCATGCCCTTGAACGTCATCCCTATGGGAGTCTAGTCCTTAGGAAGGTTATTGAAACTGTAGCAGGAAGGCCTCCTGAAGCTGGCCTCTGCCTGCTGCCCTCCAGTGCTCAGCAGGCTGCTTCCTGCGGAGGCTGCACCTCTGGCTCACACCCTGAGTACCATCACTGCTGCATCTGTGGCCGTGGTCAATCTGCAGTACCAAGGAGCTCGTCTGCCTGTCCAGGTGTGACACCGAGGAAGCAGAGACCCAGGCTCAACTGGAACCCTTCCCTCCTGACCCGGTCTCTTCCTTTTCCCAGGGATTTGGACATTTGGTGCCATCCTCAGAAGACCCAGGTGTCCTGGGAATCGTGTACGACTCAGTTGCTTTCCCTGAGCAGGATGGGAGCCCCCCTGGCCTCAGAGTGACTGTGAGAGGCAGGGGGCTTTGCGTCGTGTGGGCTTCCAGAGGGCTGCCCTGTGCCTCAGTACGTGTAAGGCCAGGCTGGTCAGTGCCATGTCCTCCCTAGGTGATGCTGGGAGGTTCCTGGTTACGGACGCTGGAAGCCAGGGGCTGTGTCTTGTCGCAGCAGCTGTTCCAACAGCAGGCACAGGAAGCAGCTGCCACACAGTTAGGTCTGAAGGAGCCACCGAGTCATTGCTTGGTCCACCTACACAAGGTGAGTTGGGATGAGCACCCCTCAGCTCCCTATTGAAAGCCTTTAAGGCAGGAAATGGTCTATTTGTCGCTGTCCACCCAGGCCTGGGACATCAATAATAAACTCTTCCTGTGTCCTTTCTTTTCTCCCCAGAACTGCATCCCCCAGTATACACTAGGCCACTGGCAAAAACTGAGTAAGTTGGGAAAACAGCTGCACGGAGGTGGGCCAACAAATCAGACCCCTAACTGTTACCACCGCTTTTATCTTTTCCTTCCAGAGTCAGCTACCCAATTCCTGGCTGCTCAGAGGCTGCCCCTGACTCTGGCTGGAGCCTCATACGAGGGGGTTGCTGTTAATGAGTGTATAGAAAG
This sequence comes from Manis javanica, assembly GCF_040802235.1. NCBI lineage: Eukaryota > Metazoa > Chordata > Mammalia > Pholidota > Manidae > Manis > Manis javanica. Next base: position 6,691,865 of record NC_133169.1, on the reverse strand, counting down.
TGGGCGCCAGGCAGCTGTCCGGGTCCTGGGCACAGAACCTAGAAGTTGAGCCCCAACTCACATCGGTTCCTGCCCCTGCTGGCGGGGGATTCTTTCACTCATGAAAATAAAAATTGCTGGAGCTAGGCTTGACCTGGCTGTTGCCACCTACAGCATATAGGGGGGGTCAGAGACAGGCAAAGGGTGCCTGAGATGCAGAAAACGGGAGCAGAGGCGAGACAAAGTCCTTTATTAGAAAAATTATCAAAATCCCAGCCCCCTGAGCCAGGTGCAGAAGAGGGAGCTACTCCAGCGCCGGCAGAAAGGCCCCAAGAGGGGCTTCCTTCACCAAACACACTTCCTGGGGTCCATAAATAGAATAAATATTCACAGAGGTCCAGGAGAAGCCAGATAACTCTTCTCTCCATGGAAGAGGAAGGGACTTGGGGGCCAGCCCTGCTCCTACCCCAAGGGTGGGAGACTCCCAGGAGTCATCACATAAAATCATGACATCAGGGATTCACAGTCATAAGCCCTGGCAGGTGACCCTAGAAAGAGGGACCCCCAGTTCCAGAGGAGCCCAGCTCCAGTCCAGCCCTTGCCCCCACCACAGCTCTAGAGTTGTCTTCCTACATCCCTCTAAGAGCAGTGAGGAGCCGAGGGCGGGGGAGACTACAACCCCGCTGATTCAGTTTCATGACGAAGCGGGCAGGAAGGAGTCAGTGTGAACCACGGGGCACTGTGTGGTTGGCAGTAGGCAGGGGGCCAGGCCTGGCTGGGGGGCGGCGCTGCAGCATCTCTTGACGGAAGGCCTGGGAGGACCCAGGTGGGTAACGGGGACCAGAGGGAGTCCGGGGACCCCGAGGGTCAGTTCCAATGTCTGCTGTTATGTTGGTATAGAGAGGGCCCAGCTCTCGAGCCAGCAACTGGTATGTCAGTGAGTTCATCCCATCTTGTGTCCAGGAATTCTGGGTCCGGACCAGGAGGTCAAATCTGAGGGTTAGAGGTTGGAGACTAAGACTGACAAATCCAGGGACCTTTAGGAGTTCCCTGGCTGGGATGCAGAACCCCGAGGATCCAGTGACAATTCCCTGGCAGTCGTCCCTTCCTACCTGTGGGGATTTTCCTCGTTGCCCTTATCTCCTCGGTGCTTCACCATCTTATAATGTCCCACAGACGTAGGGGGGCGAGAGATCTTCATCCCAGCCAGGCGGACTCTGTGGGAAAAGGGCACCTTGGAGGATCCAGAGGGAGGAGTTAAGGCTGCTAAGGGAGGGACTGCATGTTTCTGCACACAAAGAACAAGTACTATTAGGCAAAAAGTGCCAAGAACTGGAAGGGAAGCAAAGTCAAAAAGAAGGATGTGGCTGAAGAGAACAAAAGCTGGATGTATACACAATGTCAGGGCCGGGCACCGTGGGCCCTTAAATGACTGGCAGAGGCAGGCTTGCACCTCCCACCTTGCTTCCTTCACGGCTCCCAGGAGCTGCCCTTGCCGCCTGGGAAGGGCAGGAAGAGGAACCATTCTTCAGAGGCCGGCACAAGGCTAGAGCTGCAGATCTGAGCTCGGCAATTCTTACTTAGAATGGGCTGAGCTGCCCCAACTCCTCTGCCCCGCATCCCCCTGTCCACACCCCCGTGTTAAGAAATGGGCGGAACCAAGGAATAGGGACCTGCAAAGGAAGAAACCCCAACTCTGACACACAGGGGCAGGAAGTAAAGATGGCCTGGGAACGCACTGAAAGAACACATATTTAGACATTGCCAGGTGCTTTATACAGAGAACAGGAATCCACAGAGATGTCATCCCAGAGGACCCAAGGGGGAGGGGAAGCAATGGGTTCAGCATATCAAGCCAAATATTCACACCACAGACAGGAAAGTGGGTCAGCTGAGGCTGAAGGTCAAAGTGTTTCACATGCTAAAAATGAACTGGCATCATGCCAAAGGCCCAGGTTCTTTTTAAAAAAAAAAAAGTGATTCTGGGCTACACTGAGCAGAGCTCCTCCTCTCCCAGCCCCTTATGGAAGTGGTCTGGATGCAACCCTAGCAGAAAGCAGGACTGGTGTCTAAGCCCCTTTCCAGTACAACCCATCCATCTTACCCTCCCTCCCAGGGACCACTAAGCAGATGGAGGGGACTGAAGGATGACGGAATGGGGAGCAGCACACAAGCCTGACTTGGGGAGACCAAAAAAACTAAGGGAGAAGGGCGGGCCCAGTGCAGAACCCGGGAGCTAAAGGTTAGTATTAAAATGCCATGACCAGGGATGGGCTCAGAGGACAGGGATCCGGGCTGGGGGCAGAGAAGGAAGGAGGGAGGTGGTGGCAGGAAGTCTGACCTGGTAGCAATGTCGTCATCCTCGCCACCCCAACCCCAGTATTCATTGGGGAAGCCATTCATCTTCAGGTACTGGTCAGGAGTGAGTGCCGATACCCCTCCAAAGTACTGGGGATACGGGAGGCTAGGGAGAGAAAGATCTTTGGATTGCACAAATCTGGGGGGAACTGCGACTTCCCTACCCACAATCCCTTGGGCTCTCCTTCCAACAGACAGTGGGTTTCCCTGCTTCCCAGCACCTTCTCATGCCCTGTACCTGTATCCAAACTTGTTCATGGCAACAGCAACATGCCGGGGTCCCCGGGGGTCACACACATACAAATTGTGGTCGTTCTCTGGCAGGAGGTCCACATCATGCAAGAACAGGCAGTCCCACTCTTCATCGCGCAGGGCCTCCCGCACCCCGACATTCAGCAGCTTTGCCCTATTAAATGTTCCATTTCCAGCCTGGAAGATAATGGAGGAGGACCAGACTGTCTGCAGGCAGCATGGAGAAAAGGAAGCAGAAGTATAAAAGTGAAAAGTGAAATCAAAGTGGCATGTGGGGCAAGGAAAATGAAGAGAAAGACAAAATAGCTTTCATGTTTTCATGCAACAAAACTTTTTATGGCATCAGTATGTGTCTGATACTTACATGCTGCTGTCGAGCATTTAATGCTGACAGTCGGCAACCATGAGAAACAGGTGTCTATTAGTTTTCACTCTCTGCCTCATTTTAGGGGGTAAGGGTCTTGCTCAAGGTCACATATGGGACAAATGGCAAAACTAGAATTTTAGCCCATATCCAATTCTAAATTTGTACAATTCCAAATTCAACAAAGGAAAAATCATGGAAGAGTATAGGGCAGTGGGAAACAGAATATGGAGAAGTACAGGACTAACAGGTTGGCAGGGCAATGCCAGCGGCTTCCCCATATTCAACAGTTAGACTCTCTTAATTATGCCAGGACCCACTGTATGAGAGTGGAGTGGCATTTACCTGAGGCTTCCCTACAAGAAAGGAGTGGGGCCTGGGGGTACCTGGTGGATGACATAGATGCCATAAGCAAGCTGCTGCCGCTGCAGAAAGGGGTGCAGGTGGTAGAGCAGGAGGCGCAAGTGGTGCTCCCGAGCACGGTGGGGCACAATGATGGCTGTTCGGGAGCGGGGCTCACACCCTGCAGGGCGGTACCGGCCGCCTGGTTCCACTCGGGGATTCCTCTCCACAATCTCCACCAGTGATGGCACCGGGCTGAAGGACACAGACACGGGACCCACTGTTGGGAAAGATTGGCAAGGTTAGGGATTAGAGGGGCAAGGAGAAAACAAGGATCACCAGGGACTGGGAACCCTGCTGGTTCTGGGGCTCAGCTGCCCCACGGGCTCACTCAGAAATCCACAAGCCTTGAGTTTCCCATCACTGGGGCAGCTCTGCATAGTCTGGAAGGTGCAGGCTCCTTACCTAGCCTGCTTTCTTTTATGTTCCATCGTCTCTCCTGCCTCACAAGGCCGGAAGCTACAGTTAGGGGATAAGGACTCCAGCTAACTAACTAAACCAGGGCTCATCTCCGAAAGCAGCAATTCCTGGCCTAAAGGAGGAAGAGCCCATAAACGGGCAGACAGTGAAAGGCGGTGGCTCAACCTAGGAGCCTGATCTCAACTGCAAATTCAGAGTCCACGTATCTCAACCTCAGCGCACCTTTCAATCACATTAACCTCCTGTCCTAAGTCCTCCTGCCACCCTATGCCCACCCAAGCCTCACTGCCCCCACACCTGGGCTCTCCCTTCACCTTCTCCTTCCATCTGCACTCACCTAAGAAAGGAGATCGTTCTGGACAGTAGGGCAGACCTTGAGGAGCTGGAGGGGGCCCTGGGGCAACAGGAGCCCCAGGCAGGTGGCTGAGGTTACTGTAGACATCATGAGGATGAGAATAGTCAAACGTGGGCCCCTGCTCTCGGCCAAACAGAGCACTGAGGCTTCGGAAGCCCCCTAGGGACAGGTACATCATGACGGCCAGCTGGGAGCCCACAAGCAGGGCCAAAGTGCAGGGCCGCTCCAGCAGCCTCCGCAGCATCCTGGGGTGAGGTCTGGGGAGGGAGGGAGGAGCGTTCTGGGGACACACAGGAGGACAGCAAGCCAGCAGAAAGATCACAGCATAGGCGCAAAGATGGGGGGCAAAGAAGAAAAAGGCAACAAAGTCAGAGAAGGGAGCACAGGGGCTACAGTCACACAAAGAAACGAAACAGCGTAACCACCAGCAGCCCTACCACCTGCCACTTCCAGCTGTTTCACTCTCTCACCTCCTCCCCAAACCACTCCTGCCATCTACTCTGTCCCCACCCCAAGGATGCTTACATTACTCAGGTCCCTCCTCCACTTGAGGAGTCTCTGCACAACCTCCCTTCCAGTTTTAGAGGGGAGAGTCTCACCTAAATTCAAGCTGTCTTCTTCGGGATCATGGGGGTCCAAGGGGTCCCAGCGGGGCAGACATGTGAGGCATTATCTAAAATTGGAAATGTCACAGAGGACAGAGAAAGGCTCCATCCAGCACTCCAACAGCAATCCTGGGACCAGCTGGAACAGAAGTGGTCAAGGATAACCAGCCACCCGTAGAGGGGCAGCAATTAGTATCCGGATGAAAGCAGTTTCAGCTGGGGAAGTGAACGAAGGGAGCAGGAAAGCAAGCAGGAGATGCTAATTCCCTGGCCTCTTTCCGGAGCTGGAGTGTCAGGTTCAATCCGTACTTAACCATTTCCCCACCCCAACAGGGCCAACCTGTTTGGGGAGAGGGGGACAGGGCAGCTAATGGAGACATTTTTCCCCCCAGGGTGTGAGGCAGTCCTGACAGGACGGTGGAGTGGCCTCCAGAGAACCCAGGGCGGAGTAGGAAACAGGCTCCTTTCTGTTCTCCACGTACCTGGGAGCTAGCTCCGCAGGTGCAGAGAGCGTGACCACCAGGGAGCTGCGAGCAAACAGCCCTGGAGCGCGGCGGGAAGTAGGGTGGGGGTGGCGTCCTCTACCGTTCTTACCTTTCCCCAGGTCCTAGAGGGGTCAGGACAGGGGCTACTGCTAAAGGGAGGGAGGGAGGGGGGCTGAAACCTGTCGGGCGTACCTGGGCTAGCTCACCTAGAGGGGCGTGGTCAGCGCCCTGCAGGGCTTTGCAGCCCAGCTCTCTGGGAGCACCTCCACCCCACCTCAACCTCCTCTAGCGTTTGCCCTACCTTGCAATGTGAGCCAACATACTTCCAGCTGGGACCCCCTCGCTGCTCAAGCTTGCTTCAGCCTTTACCCCAAACTCTTCACTCCCTCAACAGACTGAACCTTTCTCTTGGGCCTCACACCCCACCATCCTTAGCCCACAGACCTGGTCGTCTGGTTGCCGTCGTCACCGCCACCCAGACTGCCTGGCAGGGACCGCTACCGCCATCTTGGAAGCGGGCACCTCGGGGGCGGGGCGTTGCGTCACGGGGCGGAGCCGCCCGGGTGGGCGGGGGCGGGGCACCGTACGGCGGGGCAGGCCTTGGGTCAGGCGGAGCGGGGCGGAGCGACTCCTCTCGGTCTCCCGCAGTTGGAGCGGCTCCCGCGGGATTCGGTTTCTCATCCAACATTTGCAGAAACTGCCCCTCAAACCAGGATTTTCTTCGGGGCCGCGACCGACCAAAAGGCCGGCCGGACAGTTTCTGGCGTGTCTGAAGACCTCACCCCCACCGCGGGCTTGGCCGAGCCCCTTTAGCGGGAAGTCAGTGGCGCCTCTTACAGCCTCGTGCCACTAAGTATCACAACTGTTTCTTGCTCAGGGTGCACAGTTGCAGACTGCTGTGGTGCATTTTTGTATCCCCATGGTATCCCGCAGGCCTTGAAATAGAAACGGTTACTAACACAAGGAAACATTGAGTGAGGACGCAAGGGCAGAGTCTGCTTTAATGTAAAAATGTGTTTCCCCAGATACAAAAGTGGACGCTCCATAAAAATGCAATATATTTATCTTGTGTTTTGTGTTCCTTAGAAGCAGATGATCACACTGAGGAAACGAATAACTCAGAATCAGCCTCAAAAAGTCCATGGTCTTGTGAGCGTGTGTATAGGGGGAGGAGAAGAATGTATACAATGCAGTGTGATAAATACCATAGCCCAGAATTCTCACACATGGGATTAGGGAAAGGCAGCCCAGAAAAAGTGGTGGCTGATGGGAAACCTGAAGGACTTGTCTGTAGCACATCCTTCTGCTTTATAAGATTGCGTTTCCATGGGAGCTTTTTCACAACTCTGTAACGGATCTACTTGCAAATTCTGTCCTGGATCTACTTGCAAACTCTGTCCTGCGAGAGATTCAATTAACCCCCTATTCCCCACATTGTGCAAAACAGTTTTTGCTTCCATTTTCATATTTATTTCTGTAGTCTTGATCTGTAAACGTGTGTGTTCTTCACATTTTCTTTTGAACCAGTTATATAACATCTGCCAGTTCCTTTATGAGTTAAATAAAATATTTGACACGTGTTCATTTTCATGGGGCATTGACTAAAACTCTTTTCGTTGACCGAACTTTAGACAGGCTCCTCTGAACCATCTTTTCAAATAAGCCTCCCCTTGGGCCCCTAGCCACTGTAGCAAGAATCCTGCTAAGTCAGTTTAGCAAGAATATCCACCCTTAGTATCTGATCACTCTGACCTGCCTGCAGCAAGAATCCCATTAAGTCAGTTTAGCAAGAATCTCTCTCTACTTGTAATTTTCCATCCACTGACCCTCTCATTGACTCATTGGTTATAAATAACCTCTTGTCCTTACTATATTCAGAGTTGAGCCCAATCTCTCTTGCATAGAGATTGTCTTGACACCTATCACAAAGCACTGAATAAAATATTCCTTACTGTTTTTACAAATGTCAAATAATTTTTATTTTAGCAGTGTGAAAGTCATAATTTTACCTTTTTCTAAAAATTATCTTTTAACAGATGAATCATGTTCTGGGCAGAGGAAACCGTAAGTGCAAAAGTCTGGAAATAAGGAAGAAATTAGGGAGTTTAGAAAATTTAAGAAGGATCAGCAAGTCTAGACAACAAAGTGAAGGGAATGGTAAGATATGAGATGGAAGAGGTAAATTTCTGTCAGATAATGAAAAACTCAATAAGCCACATTAAAAGTCTTTGTTTTGTTTTTTATCCTGAGCGCAGAAGGAAGGCATTCAAGTGCACTAAACAGAGGGTGCTGTGATCAGAACCATCAGACGTTAGGAAGTTTACTGTGGTGGAAACATGAAGCATTAATGGAATTGTCAAGCCTGGAAGCAGGGACACCATTTAGGAGAGGTTACGGGAAATCCAAGAATGAGCTCAATCTCATGCAAAATAAGGTAATATAGGTGGGACTAGAGGGAAGAGGATACATTTGAGAACGTTATTTATTTATTTGTTTGTTTGTTTAAGTTATCATTGATATACACTCTTCTGAAGGTTTCACAGGAAAAACAATGTGGTTATTACACTCACCCTTATTACCGAGTACCTTTGAGAACTTTAGAAGACAAACAGGACTTGTTGATTCACCAAATGTAACCAGTCTGGTCTAGAGGATTCCTGGATTTCTAAAGTAGACCACTGGGTCGATGGTGGAGCTATTTAATGAGAAACAAAACTTAGAAGAGGCACATGTGGGGGAAATGGTAGAGATGACAAGTTAAACTTTGGACTTAGTAAGTTTGAGGTGACTGTAAAGACTCAAAATGAGATAATACTGTGTTTGAGTATAATGCCAGGTTTGAAACCCATTGGCTGTGTGATGTTGAGCAATATTCGCTCTGGTTTTCATCTGCAAAATGAACCCACTCTTACAGGGTTTCGTGATAATTGGTGAGAACTACAGAAAAGTGCCAGCAGAAGCAGATGTTCAATATATCTGAATTTTGAACACAGAGTAGGAGCTGAGCAAAAAGCTCTGATTTTCTAAGGAACTCACTGTGTAGTGGAAAAGACAGATTTACACAGATAATTGAAATGTGCCTCTCCCGGAGGACCCTTCCTCTGAGCCTCCGCTCCCCCACAGTTGCAAAGCTGACCTTCACCATCTAGCTACCATCTTCTGACAACTCCCCTATGTTCATCTGTAAGCTTTCTGTTTTCAAGAGCCTTCAACTCCGCCCCATGTCACCCTGGCCACACTCTGGACTTAGTCATCACCTTGAACTGCTACAATTCTGAAAGCTTAAATTCTAGTATGCTGGTTTCTACCACAACATCCTGTCTTTCTGTATTCTGAATAAATCCTGGAGCCTCTAGTAGCCCAGTCATGACACTCAATACAATAAAAGAAACCCAGTCTAGTAATCAAAAGCTAATTTAAAATCATTTAAATCTCTACTTCATTTCTGAAGGAGACATCAGAGGTACAGCAGAGGGGGGAGTGCAGCGGGGGCACATTTTAATGCACAGCCTAATGTCTTCAAAATCTTCTCTCCCATTTCCCCATTTTCCATCCTGATAGCTGATTCGCCCCAAGATTATCGCTTCCACCCTACTCAGCTCCTCGCAGTATCATCCTCCAGCTTCAGTTCTGTTCTCTTGACTTCTCTTTGGTTTTGCACAGCAGGCAAGAGCCGGGAAGCTGGCCTAGCAAGCAGAAATCTGTCTTCCTCTACCAGCACCTTACTCTCCACGGGGTCCCTTCATCCTTATCGCTTACTTCTGGAAGGGGAGGCAGGCATCTTCTCCAGGAATACTTCTGTGACCCCATATTCTGTGCTAGGTGCCCTTTGGCTGTCATGGCACCTATCAGACAGGTAACTGGCTTAACCACCAGACCGTGAACTGTCTTAGGATAGAAACCATGTCTTCCCTTTTACCATCGCCTGAATGTAATGAGAATTTTTTTGCACAAATTCTACAGAATAGCCCAACTTGGCTCTGACTAAAGAGGTCCTTGGTATAAGTTTTCCTCATGCTAATGCAGGAATGGGAAGGGAAACAGGCAAAGGAAGAGATCTGAAGCAGGCAAAAAAATCCACATTACTAGACTTACTAGAAGCCGGACACAGAGCCAAGCATTTGTATCATTAAATTCTTACAACCTTTCCATAAGGTAGTAGTGTATCTATTTTACAGATAAAGATACCGAGGCTCACAGAGATCAAATAATTTAAGATCACATCATTAGACGTAAGCAGCAAATTTTAGAGTCAGTCTGACTCCTCACAAAAGTCTCTGTCCTTTCCAGACACTGTGAGATCATGATTTGATTCCAGTTTACAGTCCAATGGCTTATTTACTGAACACACAAATGGGATAAACAATCAGTTCTCATTGGGAAAGTGGGTCAGTTAATGTATTTTCCTCCTAACCATTTTCGGGCCAACATCCTCATATTTTCAGCTTCTCAATGCTTATTAGCATCTTACATTATCAGTAGAATGTGTAGCATATCTATGAAGGTGGACATGCGTGTATATGTCAGTGTGTGTTGTTTGTATGTTACTGGGTGTGTAGGGCGTGTTGCTGGTTGCCCAAAGCCTGTGAGGGATCCCTTACATCTACTTCCTCCCTTCCCTTCCCTTCCCAGTGCTCCTTAAGTACTCTGGGCCTGTGCCCATATAAGGTCCTGTCTGGGGAAGTTCTTTGGTATCCTTGCATCGCCCCTCCCCTTACTGGCCTCTTTCTGAGCATTTTTAGAACTAGTGGTTTCCCCCAGCTGTCAGCTGGGTCCTCATGCTGCCAGTGATTTGGGCTTCCCCCAGCGTCAGTCGATGGAGAAGGTGTTCAACTGGTTCAGAAGCGTCCTCTTAGCCAATAAAGTGTTAATACATTGAATTCCTCGGTCTCCTTTCCACCCTGACCAACAAGAATGCTGATGTTGATACTCGTTGCCAATCTGGTGTTTTAGAAGACAAAGTACTGTAACACTACGTAGAGATTGAAGAAGTGGGGCTAGAGATGGAGTGGAAGAGCAAATGTGGAGCCCAACCCACCCCCACCTCCCAGAAACCCTGGCTTTCTCACCCCACCACAAAAAAAGTGCTTGGGCAAATGCCCAGATTTCCTCTACTCGAACCACACAAGCAGAGACTCTCAGAGACAGAATTTAAAGAAAATGGCCCAACTAACAATTATTGCTTCAACTCCCTCCCCCACCTCCCTCCCTCTCTCTCTCTCTTGTGCAGGTACCATCCCATAAGATGGTTGTCCAAAGTCTGCTTTAGCTTCTCCAGGGACAAGGCGCTCCCTCCCTCAGCAGTCCCGGCTCTTCTTCAGCTCATCCTTGTTCCCTCTTTTCCCGTCTAAGACCAGATACTTGAACAGTCTGTGTGCCTTCTTCCTTCCTGTTATTCCTTTTTCTGTCCCCGCCTGCGTGCCGACAACCCAGCTCGGGCCCATGAAGCCAGTAAGTGGACAGACTAGGGAGACAGGGCTCATTTTGGCATTTGTGGGGAGATATGCACTTCCCCCACCCCTAGCAAGAACTAACTGGACAGGCACATGAAAAGATGGTCCACATCCCTGATTATCAGGGAAATGCAAATTAAAACCACAGTGAGATATCACCTCACCCCAGTCAGGATGGCCAGCACAGAAAAGATTACAAACAACAAATGCTGGCGAGGATGCAGAGAAAGGGGAACCCTCCTACACTGCTGGTGGGAATGTAAGCTAGTTCAACCATTGTGGAAAGCAATGTGGAGGTTCCTCAAAAAACTGAAAATAGAAATACCATTTGACCCAGGAACTCCACTCCTAGGAATTTACCCAGAGAAAACAACTTCTCAGATTCAAAAAGACATATGCACCCCTATGTTCATTGCAGCACTATTTACAATAGCCAAGCTGTGGAAACAACTTAAGTGTCCATCAGTAAATGAATGGATAAAGAAGATGTGGAACATATACACAATGGAATACTATTCAGCCATAAGAAGAAAACAAATTCTACCATTTGCAACAACATGGATGGAGCTAGAGGGTATTATGCTCAGTGAAATAAGTCAGGCAGAGAAAGACAAATACCAAATGATTTCCTTCATTTGTGGAATATAACAACGAAGCAAAACTGAAGGAACAAAATAGCAGCAGACTCACAGACTCCAAGAAGGGACTAGTGGTTACCAAAGGGGAGGGGTGGGGGAGGGTGGGTGGGGAGAGAGGGAGAAGGGGATTGTCGGGTATCATGTTGGTGTACATGGTGTGTGGGGGGCCACAGGGAAAACGGAAAAACAGTGTAGCACAGAGAAGACAAATAGGGACTCTGTGGCATCTTACTACACTGATGGACAGTGACTGCAATTGGGTGTAGGGGGGGACTTGATAATAAGGGTGAATTTAGTGACCACATTGTTTTTCTTGTGAAACTTTCATAGTGTATATCAATTAGGATATAATTGGACCCCTGACCTCAGGATATCAGGTAGAGTTTATATTCTGTTCTGGGAAGGGTGGTAGTGGGGAAAGCATTCCAGAATGGGGTCAGGGCTGGCCCGGGACGAGGGCTAGGACGCCATCACTCCTCTTTGAGGAGCTAGCTCTCCCCCTGTTCCTCTTTCACTGGATGCCTCCTCCCACCCACCCAATCACAGAGGGGGCCTCCAAGCTCAGTCCCTTTCTGGGAAAACTTCTTCATGCCCGTCAGAACCCTATTCAGTGAGTGAAGACCTTCCTCTTCAAATAATACCTAGGAAAGTCATTTACAAGGTGCGAATGGCCATGAGCAATAAGGAAAGGGCCCGTCAGGATGACCGGTTCCTCGGCGCCCAGCCCAAGACTCACCCTCAGACATAGTGGCACGTGAAGTCCTGGGCTCAGTCGCTGCGCTGGCCCTTCCCTACAGCTCTTCAGACCATCCCACTGTTCCTCTGTGTGGAGCTGTGGTACCGACCTCCCCCTGGGATGCGCTGAGCTCCTTCAGGTATATTTTATTTGTGTTCATGCCTCACACCTGCTCAGCATGGAGCTCCGCTTATTGTGCCATGAGTTCATGGTATTAAGGTCTGTAAACATGTTACTGGTGGCCCAGTTTTGCTGACTAGATGAAAGAGTGGAAGGCCACCTTGTCCCCCTCTCCTGTTTCTACCTTGCCCGGCCTGGCTGGGAGGAGGACAGGAGGATGGGGGGCCGAAGTACAGCAGCGGGGGCCACGTTCGCTGGAGAGAGGAGAGGGCTATGGAGCTGCTCCGGCTGCTGGGAGTGAGGAGGCGTTCCGCTGGGTGTCATGAAGTACAGCCCATCATGTGAGGCACTGCCTGGTACAGAGCATGATGGCGAAGCCCATGCCCAGCGGGCACAGCACACACCTCCTCCACTGCCTGCCTCAACCCCTGGCCCCAGTTCTATCTCCCAGCAATGTTGGAGCTGGATGGCAGGGTGAAGTGCTGTAGCCCCCCATCCTCTCCTCCTCCCCTTTCCTCAGGGTCTTCTTTACCCATTGTTTTCCCCTCACCTCTATATTCAACCCTTTCCCCAATCCCAGCAGTCCCATTACTGCCAATCAGGACTCCAGGTCCTTGCAGGGTCCACCCACCACCCATTCCCAATGCTGTGTTCGCCATGACACACACAACACTGCCCAAGGTCTACCTTAAGCAAAGTCACCTGCTCAGAAGGAAAAGTAGAACTGTTGAGAGCACACTGCTGCTGCTGCTGCGGAACACCACGCTCCCCTCACTTCAGATCCTTCTCCATGCCATTCTTTCTATCCTTCTGATGATCCCCTAGAAAACCATGTTCTGCTCTTATGAAATTCCATTCTAACCTCACATCTTTAAAGGAGTCGGCTGGGTTTGCACTGGTTATGATTCTGGGGATCCTCAGTAGTCATAAGGGGTAACATACCACCTTTACTGTTTCGAAAATATTGCAACATTTGTTCCCAAAACAACCTTGTGAGAACAGGTATTGTTAGTCCCCTTGCACATGTGCAGGACCTCAGGCTCAGCAGCAGTGACCTACCCAACACTACCAGCCCACAAGATGCTGGACCCCAGCGCAAGCTCAGACCCACCGGTTCCTGCTCCAGGGCTCTTTCTGCTACATCAGTTCCCCCACGCTGCCCAACTAGCACGCTTATTGTTAAGCACTTGTTTGTGTTGAAACAATTGTTCTTAAAGCCAAGCTGGTACTATGTCTCCATGTGATTGGGGGCCTCCAGCGATCAGAGACAGAATGGCCCTTTCTCTGATAGTCCTCAGAATCCAGGTTAGGGTTCTGCCAACCCAAACTGAGCCTGGAGGTAAGGGCAGGCACCGCAGACATTTCCCAGGGACAGTGGAGGTGGATGGAGGGGTGATGATAACAACCAAGGGCAGCCGCCATTTACTGAGCACTTACCAAGGGCTAAGCATCATGCCAGTCCTTTATTTACATTATTTAATCATCACAACACATTTCCGAGGGAGGGAGGTATTATTATTGACAGATGAGGAAACTAATGTTCAGAGACGTGGAGCTGAGGTGCAACCCACATCTGTCTGACTCCAAATGGAGCACATAAATAGCAAAATTTATTTTATAATTAAAAAATATGATAAACCCTTACTCCCTGAAGGCCTATCCTACCCTGACCCTTCCTTTCCCAGAAAATACAATTCAGGGAGACGAATAGGGCGGGATGTACCTCATACGTAAACACACACACGTTTTCTCACACACAAACACACGCATATCACTTATGCCTACCACCACCTGGATTTCCTAGCCACAGTGAGGGCTGTGAGGGGTGGGGGTCAGTTTCCCCAGGATCCTAGCCCTCATCCCCTCCCCTGGTGCTAAATAAAAGTGAATAAATACTAAATAAATACAACTGGGACCCACCCTGCCTTCCCCCTCCCGCCTGTGTCCAGCAGGGCAGAGGGGGCGGCTTAGGTAGGGGACTGCCTCCCGGCCCCTTCGGTCCACCGCCCATCACTGCCGTCCAGGGCAGGAACCGCGCCAGGGCCAGCCTGCGCTGTAGGCAGAGAGGGGGGCCAGGCGCACCCTCGCAGCCCCTCCCCACTGGGTCAGCCTAAGGCGGCTGCAGAAGCTCAGTCCGAGGCCCCGGCGCCCAGAAGGGGCAGCCGGGATAGGGAGGTTATTTCCTGCCCGCCCAGGGGCGCTGCCGGAGGATCTTCAGAATCTGCGCCTTGCGGTGCAGCCAGTCCTGGGGAGTGGGGCGGGGCGGTGAAGGCGCTGGCCGGGGCACGAAGAAGCTGTATCGGAGGCGCGCCTTCTGGGGGTTGCCGGCCACCAGGACCTGCAGCGTCAAGGGCTGGGCCAGCGGCCCGTGGCCTGACAGCGTCTCCGAGGCCGCGGTGGCCCCGCTGTAGCGCAAGCTGACCGCGCCCGGCAGGACCACGTCTGTGGGTGAGGGCATCAGCGTGTATTCACCATTGAGGGCATAGGAGCCATCTGGGAGCTTCAGGGCCAAGTAGAGGCTCCGGAGAGCAGGGGTCCCTTGCTGCCGGACAAGGATATGGGTGGCCCCTGCCGGGATGGTGACCACATCGTTGTATCCGTACCTGTGTGAAGAGAGTAGATGGGGAGCTCAGCATCTTCCTGGGTCTCCTCGGCCTGTCTGAGCTGTGTGATTACGCGTGTGCTTGTGTATGTAAGGGCTTGTCTCTCCAAACGCACATGAGGGGTCCAGCCTAGATCTAGGCTACACACAATGTGCCCTCCTCCCTCTTATCTCTGGGCCTTCACACCTGCTGTCCTCTTCTTGAGGTGCCCTTCTAAGCCCTACCTGCTTGGTGCCTGACCCATTCCCACTTTCTCTCGGGGAGGGAGGCGACCTCCTGGGGAAGGCTTCCCTGGTACCCACAAGGGTCCTCACAGCAGCCGCGGCTGCCACCTGTTGAACAGGTGGGACACTGTGCTGTAACCGCCTAACCGTCTCCCTGTGTCCCCCACTAGACCATGAGCTCTGAGAGCAGAAGCCGTGTTGAGTTCACCTCTGTATCCCAGGGCCCAGCATAGCGCCCAGGAAGAGGAAATAGTGAGTGAACCTGAATTTTCTGAAGGAGCCGGACTGCTTGCTGCAGCCAGAACCATCCCCACCGCACACCATGCACTTGTCAAACTTCTTTTTGGAGCCAATGACACGGTCACAGCCAGCATGGATGCAGCGGCCCTGGACACAGACTGATGAGCTGTCTGGGGAACAGGGGGTCCCATCTACCACCTGAGGAGAAGAAAATGAGAGATGCCAAATGTTCTTTCTAAGTCAGGAAGGGCTGGTAAGCCAAACGAGACCCATGTTCCATCAGGGAGGAGGTGGCAGGAAGGCCGGACGAGGGAGCCTGTGGATGGCGTGCGGAGCAAGCCCCAGCCACCGGAAGGGATGGTAATCATAACTACAATGGTACCTGTAAAAGCCACCATTTTCTGAGCACCTGCTATGATCAGGTGCTGTGCTGTGTTTTATAAACATACATATAAATCTCACAACCACTATTTGAAGTTTCTAGAGATGGAACACTGAGGTTTAGAAAGATTAAGAAACTGCCCAAAGGGTCACACAGCTGGCAAGCAGGGGAGGCAAGGTGGGAACTGCGGGTCTCTCTGCATCGCCACACCAAGCCCTTAACCTTGATGGTACCGTCTCCGATGGACGCTAGAGGGCAGCCGAAGTGTAGGCATTCTCCCCAGGGTAGGGCCAAGGGGCACAACCATGGCCAGGGCTGGTTCTTCCGTAGCCTTCAGCCTACGGCCCTATCACAGAGAGGGAATATCGGCCCTCACTGAGCCCAGGAGTCCTGTCCAGTGAGGGACTGACTGTCCCTGAGCTGAATGAGGGACTGTAAATCACTGTGATTTGACAGAGGATCCCACCGAAAGGGGATCAAAAACTTGCCCAAAAGGCCACATATTTCCATTCTCATGAAACAGAGCTTGGAAGGTAGGAGAGAGGGGAGAAGAACCGAGGGGGAAGGAAGAGGATGGAGCTGCTGCAGATGGCAGCTTATCCAGAGTCCTGGGCTTGTTTTCCAAATGCCCTCAGCCAGATGAATCTGAGTGGAGCCCCCTGGCTGGCCTGGCATAAATGGGAATGCCAGCAATGGTGCTGTTTTGGAGAATTTTGCCATGGGAAAGTAGAGGGACTGCTGGGGAGTGTGTGAGCATGGACAGGGTCTGGGGGTGTCCTGGCTCTCACCCGAGGCTCCAGCACATAGTAGTAGCCCAGAGCCCGGGCCTGGCACGTGAGTTTGCACTGGTCCCGGGGGGCCACACCCGCGTATCGAGGGACCCAGTCCATTGGCCCTGGGAAGTTCTTGAAGAGGTCGGTGCGGTGGTTGTAGGCAGCACACTGCTCTTCACGGAAGGTCAGTGCTGTGGGGGTAAAATGGACAGTTAGGGCTCCTCTCTCCTCACAGTGCCCCACACAAGCCCCTCCACTTAGCCCTCAGACTGCCAATAGCACCATACCTCTCTTCCCCACAGACCACCAGGGAAGGTTCCCGAAAGGTAAAGCCCCTCCCCTCAAAAGCAGAAGACAGTCAACACAGCCTGGGCCCGCAGCCCTGCCATCCCTTCCTGAGCTCGCCTGTCCCTCACCCTCACCTGAGCCACTTGGGCAGTCCTGGGCGTTGCAGGAACGGAAGCGGGTGTGGCGGCCCTCACAGTACTTGCCACCATTCCGGGGCACGGGCCGCGTGCAGTCCCGGGAGGAGAACTGGACGCCCCCTCCACAGCTCCGAGAGCAGTCACCCCATGGTCCCCAGGGGCCCCAGCCTCCAGCCTGTGGGATCTGCAGAAGCACAGAATGGAAGAGTTAGATAATATACCCTCTCTTGGACTCAGGGCCAGTCTCCACTCCCCCAGGTTCTCTGCCTCACCCCTGCCCTGGGATCTCACATTGAAGTCCTGGAGCTGGTCTATGTGGAGGCAGCGGCCACCCATGCAGGCCTGTGCTGGCCCACAAGGGGTGCCATCCGCCCAGGGTGAATGCTTGGTCTGGCACATGGCGTGGCCATTGAGATGGCCAGAGCACCAGAGGGCAGCACAGGGAGGCGGCAGCTGCGGACAATGGTGTGAGTCAGGCCCGAAGGTCAGCTGGCACTGTCGATCAGCATCATAGTCCTTGCCAGGGAATGTCACAGGCAGATGCAGGGGAGCCTCTGGCTTGTCTAAGAGACAGTGCCCTGGGAAGGAGGCAGGGGTATGAAGTCAGCAATGGGCTGAGGGGGCACTGTAGATTGCCAGCTAAAAGCCTGGGCTCCCTGGGGCCTGATACAACTGAGAATCCAAATCCTAGGCCTGGAAGAAGCTTTAAATAGCAGGTATCTGCAATTTACTGGGTGCTTATCATGTGATGAGTATTGGTTAAATGCTTGACAACACTATCTCACTGAATGGCAAACACCTATATAGTTACCATTATCATACCCATTTTACAGGATGGCTACATAGAGGTGAAGTTGAGTCTTGAAGCTGCCTCGCATCAACAATCCTGTCTGGAAGTAGTCATTCTGCAGGGCTTGCACACCTCCAGGGAAAAGGCAGTCACCTCTTTCAAACCAGCCCATTCCAGTGTTGGGCTGTTCTTAGAAGGTCAGTTCTAATTCTATTGACTCAAAACTTGCCTCCCCTAGCTGTGCTATTTATTGTGGAAGGGAGTGGGAACCACAGAGAAGACAGCAACATTTCTCACTCCAACCCACACTGCAGAGGAAGCATGTCTGAGAGGGTCCACCAGGCCCATGTGGAATGCAGAGAAGGAGATCACAGGGAGGGGCAGGCTCTGAGAGCTCCACAGGGACAAGGGACTGCCACCCGCTTACCATGGCCATTGTCCAGGAAGTCAGTGATGAAGCGGGCACTGCAGGGGGACCAGGGCTCTTCGGGATCCACGTGAGCCATCACAGGAGCCATGACGTGGCGGGAAGAGCTCCCAGGCCCGTTCAGACCGAGGCATGGCTTTGAGTTGTCATGGAGCATGTTGAAGACATGGCCTGTGAGAGCAGAGGTCCTGTCAGCAGGCCAAGGGTCCCATCTCTGTGCCCCCAGGGGCTGCAAGCCCATCACAAAGCTGGCTGCAGCTGGGGACAGTCAGATCCATTCCCCACTCCACCCTGACCTCAATATCATCTGGAGCTCTGGGGTCTCCTTAATATTTGGTCCTAATGCTCATGTCTCCCCTACCCTCAAAACACATTCAAGGCACCACCCCACCCACTTTTCCTTGTAGTCAGCATTCCCAACCCTGGACCCACCCATTCTATCATGACTGCTGTGCACACCCCCTCCAAACACACACACGCACAGTCCACAGTAGATTTCTACACACTACACATTTAACAGAAAACCCTAAATGTCTGTCTGCACCTAGAGCAGAGAAGGATGATGGCCCTAGACCTAGGCCTGAGGAGGAGAAGGAAGAAACACATTGGGACCCCTACTTGCACCCTGGTGAGCTCATTGTTCCCGCACCCCACCTCGAAGTCCTCTCTCACGCATCCCACGGGTCTCATGGCCCCAACCCCACCTTACCCAGTTCATGAGCAGCAGTGAAAGCAGATTGGAGCCCATCATCCTCCACAATAGCGCAGCTCCGAGCTGGGTCACACACGGTGCCTACATCAGCCATGCCCAGGGTGTCACAAGTGGAGACCCCACACAGGTCCTGCGGAAAGGGATCAAAGAAGATGCACGAGGAGCCGAGGCACTGGGGCCCACTGGGCAGAGACCAGATCAGTGGGGACCCAGGCACTGAGCCCCCAGTGCCGTCAGAGCCCAGATGCACTGGCAGTGGGCTGGGGCCAGGCACCATGCTGCACCAACTCCAGGGGCAACATTTACACACAGTCTACACAGGGGGGCTTCCTGGGGCCGTGCAGCGTGTGGTCTACGGTGCTGACCGGGGCCTCACCTGACGGGTAAACAGAATGGCTGTGTCAAAGTGGTCAGCATCCGAATCCTCAGGGGTATTGAGTCCTCGCTGCCAGGCACAGAAGCTGCGCAGGGTCTGGGCGGCACTGGGCCCCACTTGGGGCCCTTCCTCACCAGGCCCCAAAATCACTAGCCGAGTGACCACCAAGCTGACAGGGTTTCGGATGCTTGGATGCTTGAAGGCCTTGGCTGCCGCCGCCATAACTGTCAACAGGTAGCGCTTCAGCCCTGCCCCGTGAAATGCTGCCATCTTGTCGTCTGCCACCACCAGGGTCTCCACAAATCTACTCAGCGAAGCAAAGCGCTAGAGAGAAGAAAGGAGAGGAGGTGCCTGAAATAGCCTCCCAGGTGCTAGGGCCAGTTCTCCCTCCCTCACTTCCTGGGTCTGGACCACAGCAGAGCCAGCAGGGCGCACATACCCGACGGGATCCCTGCCTGATTTTGCTTGGGCCCTCCCCCAACCCCAAATCCCAGGGCTTTGGTGGTGATGCTGAGAAATCAGCTGCTGGTTCTGAGAAGGGGAGGAGAAGGGGGGGGCTGCCACGTCCCAAGGCTGCGTGAGCCCCAGAGGTGAAAAGCAGCTGGGACAGCCTCTGGGAGGGGCTTTGGGGTCCCCCAGGCCTGAGTGGGGCTGGGGCCTGCGGGGCTGGGGCCTGCAGGAGTGGGGTTAGAGGGCTGGGCTGCAACGTGTCTGCCCTCCATGTGGTTGGAGGAACAATTCAGTCAGCAGCTAGGGCCAGGGCCAGATCTCAGCTTGGCGGGTGTGGAGGGAGTCTGGTCTGGATTAAAGCTGAAGAGGGAGGGAGGGAGGGAAGCGTGGGGGACAGGAGTGGGAGGGAGGAGAGGCTGGGTCCCTGGGCAGCCCTGCGGTCAGTGCACAGCGTGGGACGCGGCTGACCAGAGGAGGGATGGGGTACCTTTCCTGCCGGTGCACTCCTGCCGGTGTGCAGTTTGCCAGGACAAATTTGGAGGCAGCATCCAAATCCCAACACCAATCCCTTGGGTCTCAAACTTCACTCCTTTAGTTGGTTGTGTGTGTGTGTGTGTGTGTGTGTGTGTAAATCAAATTGGGGCCACAGAAAAGAGTCAAGGCCAAGGGGTGTTCGAGCCTTATTCCTGGGGACTGTGCCGGTAGAGTGCTGCGCAGTGGCCAGGCAGGCGCGGGGTGAGCGGAGGAAGCGGTCGCTCCCCGCACAGAGCCCCTGACCCACCTCTGGGAACCCTCCTTGGGATCAGTGGTCTGGCCAGGAGAAGGGCTGGGGCAGGGAGAAGCCAGCATCTTCCCAAGAAAGGGAGGCTAGTAGAAAAAGGAAAGGCAGCCTGCAGGCAAGGAAGCAGCAGAATGGCCAGAAGTGGAAGGGGGTGGAGAGAGGGCGGATGGGGGTCAGTAGGACAGACATGGCGGGAGGATGCGGTGGGGGACAGTCTCCAGGGCTGCCTACCTTGGCTCTTCGGGGCTTGGGGTTGGGGTTCCCAGGAGGAGACTTGACGTTGCACATGGGGCCCTGGCCGCTGATAGGACTCTTCCGGCGTAGGATGTGTGCCCCAGGCCCCCCAGCAGAATTAGGGGTGCCTCCCTCCAGGGGCTGGATGTGGAGTTCAGTCCCCCGATACTGCAGCACCCCTAAGAGGGCTCCCCCGTCCCAGTGCAGAGAAGCCACTGACTCCGGATCTCCGTTGATGGTGCCAGTGAGGTAGGTGCCGGGCTCTGCCCCGCCCAGCAGCTCTGGAGCCCGGCCCAGGTACTGCACCGTCAACCCCTCGACCCGCACGCCAGGGTCCTGCTCCAGCTCTAGCAGCAGCGTCTCCCCAAAGGCAGGCAGGCGGTACAACAGCCTGGCCGGGGCGCCCAAACCAGGCAGGATGCTGCCGTTGAGCTTCTCTGGAAACACGATCTCCTCCTCCCGGGGGAGGGGACTGGCCGGCCGGGCTGAGGGCAGGAGGGACACCAGCAGCAGCAGAAACAGCCGCACCAGCCCAGAGATGGGCACAGTGGGCAGCAGAGGGCGGGTCTGCCCTCGCCACAGCCAGCAGCTCGCCGAGCCCCTCTCAGGGTGCCTGTCCGGGCGGGACATGGCCCTGGCGCTGCAGCTGGGAGGGACTGAGGCCGACGAGGCACCAAATTCTCCCCGCCTAGGCTTTGGAGCGCTCCTCTCTATAGCCTGGGGGCTCAGGCTCTTGCCGATCAGAGGCAGAGTTTTCAGAGGGGCTCGGGACCTTCAGAGGAGATGACGAAAACTTGGCCCTTAGGCTTAGGAGCGGTGCCTAGTGGTCTGGCTTCTCCGCACTCGCCTTCCACAGCCTCCTCGCCTGGATCCTTGTCCTTCCCAGTCTGTCTTCTGAAGCTTCTCTGGCCTCCCCCTCTGAACTCCCTAAGACTCTGGCTTCTCCTGTCTCTGCCTCCTTCCTCTGTGCCTTTGTCTCTGTCTCTCCTCCGCCCTCTCCCGAGTCTAAGTGCCTGTGGCCCTCCGTGGGGGTTCTTCCCAGCCTCGCACCCCGCCAGCTCTTTTAAGCATGCCGAGCCTCTGTGATTGGCTGAGCTATAAGCCATTCAGTCAAGAGCTCTGTTGGTAGCACTCAGATGGGTGTCTCATTGCTTCCCAAAAATCCTAGATTTTGTTTTCCTTTTAAAAAAAAAAATGGGACTTGCCCAGGGGAGGGGAATCTCTCGCAGCCGGATGGATCCTAGGCACTGGGCCAGCTGATGACATAGCCTTTCCTCCAACTCCGCTCTCAGCTGTCTCTTTCCCTTTTTGGTGGGACAAAGCCCCAGGAGGGGTAGGAAGTCAGAAAAAGGGCCTGGCCGGCAGGCACGGAAAGAACCATGGTCCCGGGAGAATTGTTGCTCCCACTGTCTAACCTGGCATGGTTTCCCTTTTCTCAGAGCTCCCTCATGCTGCCCTCTGCCCCTAAAGGCTGGTTTCCAGGGCTGAGGCAATTGAGCTGTTGGGAAAGAGGGTGGGGAACAGGTAAGGAAGCATCAGGTGGGCAGAACAAAGAAAGGAGGTGGCTTGACACGGCTCAGGTTGGGACCCAGCAGCTGGAGACAGCATAGGAGACAGCAATGGGGAGTTCAGTGGCCGAAGGCAGGATGGGCCCTGTGGAATGGAACATGTGGGGCAGTCAGAGGCTGAGGCAGCAGGGGTCAACGACTGTGCGTCCCCTCTCTCCTTAGGCTCCCCTTCCTGAGTTACCACAACTGGCCGTCTCCAAGGCCCCGAACAGCCCTTCTGCCTCTATTCCCCCCAGGGGTTCCCCATCCCCACTTCCTGACTCCCCATTTCCCTGGCCCAGCTCCCAGCAGCTTCCCTCGGGCTCTTGGCCCAGCCTCTGCCCACTTCCAACTGCCCTAAACCCTCCCCCAGCCTCGGGTCAGCCAGCCCCGGGCACAGAAAAGGCTTGCTCCTCGGGAACCCTGGGTCAGTCCAGCGCAGGGAATCCCCACTGGCCCCACCTTGTCTGAGAACCGGATTGTTCCTGGAATATCTAGTAATCTTTTATTTCTCATTCCTCGTGGGACATGGGGAGGGAAGAGGTAGCATTGTGGTACAGGGAAATGAGGGCACTGTAAGGAACAGGAACCCACTGCCTGGGGAGGAAGGGGCAGGGTCAAGGGAAAGGAAGCCAACCAACTGTCTTGGTTCTGGACTGGAAGAGAACTCAGCAGAGGTCCTTGGGGTGGACTCTCAAGGCAAGGAAGTAAGGGGCACACAAGTGGGGGTGATTTCTGCTCACCCCTGCTCTGGCCCTTTGTGTCCCCAGGATATCCCCAGGAAGGAGAGTGCAGTCAGCAGTCCCTTTCCTTTCCCAGAGGTGGACCACCTGCCGCTGCCCCCATTCCTCTCTTCCCTCTCCGCCCTGTCACCTCCTGTCCCCCACCATCATATCCTCTAGAGTCCTTCCTTTGCCCCTCCCTTCCTGCTCAGGTCACTAATACCTGCCCCGTGCCCATCACTTCCTGAAACACCCCCCCCTCTTGTGACTGCCAAGATCCCCCTCTTGACCACATGCCCCAACCCTGGTCCTAAGAGGAGGGGGTTGGGGCTGCAGGAGTCAGACAAAGGCTGGGAGACCAGAGGGGCAGGAGCAGGAGGAGCTGTCACCAGGGGACTCTTACTGCCATTTCCACCCCCCATCTGAGATGAGGACAAAGGGGGTGACTAAGCAGCGAGGGACAAAGGGTCTCAGAGTCCCAGCAGCAGTGCGAGTGGGGGTGTTGGCAGCAGGGAGAAGGCACAAAAGCTACAGTGTCCCAGGCAGTCCCCCAGTAGCCCTCACCCCGGTCCCAGCTCAAGTTGCACGCTGGGCCAAGCAGCCCAGACTCTACCCTGACTTCTACCAGGGTGGATTAGGGCAAATGAAGGCAGTCCTCCCCATTATCCTCCTCCACCATCACATCTGCTGGGTTCCAACTATAGAGGGGGAAATGGTCTAGGGAAAGTGGGGGGAGTGCGGGGGACAGGAAGACAGCCTCTGCTGGCTCTGTGGGGGCTGTCCACTCTACCCAGGTTCCAGTCGGTTCCGCAGCCAGGGATATGGCCCCACCCTTTGGGACGGTTCCCATTAGGTCAACTGCTAGGCTGGATGGAAGTCTGGCTCTCTCCTCTTTCTCCACAGCTGAGAATTCTGTCTCTGCCACTCTCAGTCCGTCTGCCCCACCCTGCTGCGCTGCTGGTGGGCTGTGTCCCAGGGACCCGGCCTGGGGGAGATGTGCAAGGCCTCTTTCCAGGCTGGATGGGAGGGACGCAAACGCAGCGGGTGGCCCAGCTCGGGCTGGGCTTGCGGGCAGACGGAGAGAACAGGAACTAGCTTCCAGGGC
The DNA here is from genome assembly GCF_040802235.1 of Manis javanica. Lineage (NCBI taxonomy): Eukaryota > Metazoa > Chordata > Mammalia > Pholidota > Manidae > Manis > Manis javanica. The sequence goes on along the minus strand of NC_133169.1, from coordinate 6,667,907 downwards.
TGGAAAACTGTCTCTTCCACACAGAATTGGGATTGGGATCGTACTTCTTGGTGGTATTGCTCATCTATGCCGTTAGCTAGGACTGAGGCAGGGTCGGAAAGACATGAGGGAGAAAGAGAGTGACTTAGGATGGAAGTAGTAAGTGACGTATCTCTAAGGGTGCTTCCTGGGTCTGCGACTCGGTGGGTTCTGGAAGCCTGGCAGATATCAGGGTCACCCACAGGGGGCTGCCCCGCTTCCTCGCGGGTGAGTTGGCTCCTGCACATGCCAGCAGCCCCTTCCAATGCTGGTGGCCTTGGCGTCCCACTCTTTTTTCGTTTTGGTTCGGCGGGAGCTCTCAGACCCGCCCGCATCCACTTGGATCGCTTTTCTCTAACCCGTTTAAACCATCTGGAAATTAGCTGGCTCTCCTACGCCGAGTCTTTTGGATGCAGGGGTGGGGAGGTAATTGGCAACCCCAGAAGGGCGGGGTTCGGACTCGAACCGGGAGCGAGAGCGGCCTGCGGCTGAGCGGGCAGCGCGGGGCTCCCGCAGACGGCCTGGCGGGACGGCGCCAAAGCCGGGCTGCCCCTGGCGGAAGCGGCGCGCTTCCCCGGCTCCCGCCGGCGAGGGTCAGCGCGGAGCCGGGGCCGAGCGGAACTCGGCCAACCGTTATTTAGGCGAAAGCGAAGCCGAGGGGCAGAACCCGGATGTGGTCCGGGTCGCAGTCGGCAACCTCGCCAGCTTCCAAGAGGGCGGCTGCGGTGCGGCAATAGGTGCGAGGCGCCCCCGGAGGGGCGCAGGAGGCACTTCCGCCCGGCTCTCCTTCCCGCAGGCTGCGGCGGCTAAGATGGCGGCGCTGAGGGCGCTGTGCGGCCTGTGGGGCGCTGCGGCCCCCGTGCTGCGGCCCGGGGCTGGCGGCCGCGTGCCGACGCAGCCCAGCAGGTGAGACCTAGGCTGACCCTCCCCGCGCTGGCCCAGGGTTGGGGTTTCTCGAGTTCGGGGACCCCGCGGGCCCTGTGACACCCGTCCCCGGACAGAATGACCCAGGCCTGTGACCCCGCGCCCGGGCCCGCGCCCTCGGGCTCCGGGGTGCAGTGGCTTCCGCACCGGCCGAGGGAGGAAAGAGGGTCTCGAGCTCGTTCTGCGCGGGGTGAAAACAGCTGGTGGGGAGACCCCCAACCCCTCACCGTTGGTGATAGTGCCCTGCTGCTTCTCCCAAACCCTGGCATGGGCGGGCTGCGACTGGTGAAAAGTCTCTTTAGGCACTTTAGGGGGTTTAGGAAAACCCTCGCGATGGCTTTAGTGGGGGGACACAAACGAAGACCCCCAGGGCTGACCCCAGTGTATCGCTTTAGTCAAACTTGAGCTGAGCCGGAGGGCCGGCAGGCACCCCACCCCCTTCCGTCTCTCTCTCCCTCTCCCCGCCCCCTCCGGCTTTTCTTGATCCGGTGACCTTGAATAAACACCTTTCTCGCATTCCTATCCACCAGAACGGAAATAGGAATCCGATGGGAATTTCGAGGAGCTTGAAGCCCCAGCCTTGCATGCACAGGGGTGATGGGCGAAGTGATTCTGGGAATAAGTGGTTAGCAGGAATGCAGTGTCTGGGGTCCCGGCTGGTTCTGCCAGAGCTTCGCTAGTTCTGTGTCGGGCACCTGGCATGGAAGAATTCAGCACACCCTTCCCGGGGCCCTCCTGAGAGTGAAGGGGAACAGAGGAACCCAGCACTGGTCAGGCGCTTTGCCTAGGAGCTGTCTTTCACTCCCCAGAGGTTCTCGGCAATGGCAGCCAGATGTGGACTGGGCAGAGCAGCTTGGGAGAGCTGTCATGTACCCCACCAAGGAGACGGCCCACTGGAAGCCTCCACCTTGGAATGGTGAGTGCCTAGGGCCCCTTGTCCCACCCTGCCCCAAGCGGGCATCTCAGCGCTTTTGAGCTCTCTTGTCTTTAGGCAGGTTGGAACCCCATCCTTTTTGCTTTTTTTCATTAGGCAATTTAACAAGCATAATGATGGTGATAACTAGGTATTTGTCCAGGAGAGAAGGGAAGGAAGAACATTCCAGGGGGAAAAGAAAGACTAGGCCACAGCCAGCCCTCAAAGGCCCCTACTAAATTTATATCTTTAGCTTTAGTTTTTTTCAGAGGTTGAGTATTTCCATCTCCCTTACTTGGACAAGGTGGTTTTCCCACTGGCACCTAGATGGAACCTTCCTGAATACAAAACAGTTTTCCCCACCCACACCAGCTCTTCTTTGTGACTTTTCGACTTTAAGTAGCGGCACCTTCATTGCCCTAATCTCTCAGGACTGAAACTTTTTAGTCATCTTTGGCTCTTTTCCCCGCACTCCATGTCTGTGTCCAGTAAGCCAGCAAACCATGCAGACTCTTTTCATGTTTTACCTCTGCTCCTCTCTTCCTTTCTCACTCAGATTTATTTTGTATTAAATCTTGATTATTTCAGGAGTCCCTCCCCTGGGTTCCTGCCACCGATCTAGTCCTCTTCCAGCTCTCCAGTACAGTGTCATACTGTCATCTTCCCCGAACATCATTTTACCACGCCATTCATGCTCTTCCTCAAAAACCTTAAAAGGCTCATCCAGTTACTTTTCAATAATTTAACAATAGCTGCATGCCCACTATGTGCTAAGTGGTTTTGTATGCATTATATCTCTTAGTCTTTACAACAGCCCTGTGAGAGTGGTACTAGTTTTATACCAGTTTGGGGAAATCATGGTGCAGGGAGGTGAAACTTGATTGAGGACACCCAGGCGAATTTGTGCTTGCATCTTTCTGACTCCAGACTCCACAGCGAAGAATTCTGGTTGAAAAGGGAGGCTCTGGTTTCAAATCTCAACTCTCCATTTACCAGTGAATAAAGTACTTAGTTTATAGCGTTGGTGTAAGGATTAAATGAGATAGTAGTAACATAAACCACTTAGTGTAGTGGCTGGACACAGCAAACCCTCCGTAAGTGTCATGGTTAATAGTATCAGTGATCAAACCGCTACCCCCCATTGCCTGCCAACACCGGTCTTCTGCCTCTTGGCAGATAAGGTTCCACAGGTGTTTACTTGTTCCTAAGATTTGCCCTGTGTTGCTTCCACGGCCTGGGGTGCCCTTCTTTTTACCTATTTGAGTCATTCCTTGTATATTTTTTTAATACTTATTTTTATTAAGGTATGATTGATATACACTCTTATGAAGGTTTCACATGAAAAACAATGTGGTTACTACGTTTATCCATATTATCAAGTCCCCACCCACACCCCAATGCAGTCACTGTCCATCAGTGTAGTAAGATGCCACAGATTCACTATGTGCCTTTTCTCTGCTACACTGTTCTCCCCGTGATCCTCCCACACCATGTGTACTAAACACAATACCCCTCAATCCCCTCCGCCCTCCCACACCCGTCCCCTTTGGTAACCACTAGTCCCTTCTTGGAGTCTCCGAGTCTGCTGCTTTTTGTTCCTTCAGTTTTGCTTCATTGTTATACTCCACAAATGAGGGAAATCATTTGGCATTTGTCTTTCTCCACTTGGCTTATTTCACTGAGCATAATGTCCTCCAGCTCCATCCGTGTGGTTGCAAATGGTAGAGTCTGTTTCTTTCTTACTGCCAAATAGTATTCTATTGTGTATATGTACCACATCTTCTTTATCCATTCATCTACTGATGGACACTTAGGTTGCTTCCATATCTTGGCTATTGTAAATAGTGCTGCGATAAACATAGGGGTGCATATGTCTTTTTGAATCTGAGAAGTTATATTCTTTGGGTAAATTCCAAGGAGTGGGATTCCCAGGTCAAATGGTATTTCTATTTTTAGTTTTTTGAGGAACCTCCATATTGCTCTCCACAATGGTTGAACTAGCTTACATTCCCACCAGCAGTGTCGGAGGGTTCGTTCCCCTTTCTCCGCATCCTCACCTCATTCCTTGTATTTTAAGAACCAGCTCAGATCCCACCTCCATGAAGTCTTCACAGTGTTCTTTTCTTCATTTAAATATTGAACAGCTAAGCCACTTGGTGACTTGTGAATTTGACCCATGTTGCTAGTTGCTCACATGTACCTATTTCCCAAATTAATTTACAAGATGTCATTTAGTAGTAGTAAGAATGAAGTGTATACGTTTTCCTGACGTGTTGGCCATTCATCACATGCATCTGGACGGCTGTGTACGGGGTGGTTAAGAGTGTGTGGACCCTGGAGCTGAACCCCCTGGCTTAAATCCTGCCCCAGCCACTTACTGGCTCTGTGAGAAGTCATTTATCGTTTTTGGCTTCAGTTTTGCCGATCAAATGGGAATGATAATTGTGCCTACTACTCAGTGGTTTTATTTATGAGAGTTAAATTAATTAAAATAAGTAAAGTGCTTGGAATAGTGCCTGGCATATAACAGGGTTACATGAATGTTACCTGTTACTGTTTTTAAAAAGGTGTTCTGGGAGACGGGAAGGCTGAGCCTGAGGGTCCCGCGTCAGAGAGTTTTGATCTTATTTGCTTTTTCCCATCTAGTGGTTATTCCTGGTTATGTTGGAGATTAGGAAATTCACAGGGCATGGAACGGTGAGATGGAAGATGTGTAAGGAAAGGCCATGTCCTTGCTGGCTCCCGGGGGTTCTCAAAGGAATTACCATTTGGCTCTGACCTGTTTCCTGCCTCTCAGATGTGGACCCTCCAAAGGAAACTCTGGTGTCGAACCTGACCCTGAACTTTGGGCCCCAGCACCCAGCGGCGCATGGAGTCCTGCGGCTGGTGATGGAACTGAGTGGGGAGATGGTGCGGAAGTGTGACCCTCACATCGGGCTGCTGCACCGAGGCACTGAGAAGCTCATTGAATACAAGACCTATCTGCAGGTGTTGGGGGTGAACAGGGGCCTGCTGGCAGGACCTGGGGCTGTGCTAGCCTGGGACTCGGCCAGTTGAGTGTCCCTAGAACCCCAGGGGAGGAGGGTGTTGAGGTTGGGAGGGTGAGGGGTCACTTGGTTCGAGTCATCTGGATTTGGTCTGTCCAGCACGAGTGCTCTCCTAGCTTTTCCCTGCTGACCTTTGGCTGGCTCCTTTGCCCTTACTCTGGTGCCTCAGTTTCTCTGCTCTTAACACTAGTACGTCAAAGGCAGTGTCCCTGGGGGCAGGACAAGAGGAGAGAGACGTCAGCTCCCTAGGATTAACAGCCGATTCTTGTATCTTCCAGCTGTCTGTTCTCGAAACACTTAGTGAGTCAGTGACCGAGAGGGAGTTTGTGACAGAGCTTGCCGGTTTTAAGAGAACTGACCCACGTGGTATGGGTCAGATTTGAAGCAGTTGGATCTGGGATAGGAATTTGAAGTTTGTGTCACTGTCGTGAAGAAAGGTCTTGATAACAGAGGATGATGGGGTTTAGAACCAAGTGACTAGAATGTGATTTCCCCAGAGAGTGCAGGCAGTGATGGTTTCTGGTCTCAGAGTCCACGGAGTTAACTCTGCAGTATTATCCCACGTCACGATGACATCAGGACAAGAACTGAGTGTCCCAAAACAGGGCATCTTAGCTCCACCTCCTTCCTGGAAGCTGAAATTGGTTCAGCGGAGAGGACAGCTTTCTTGGCATTCTTGGGAAAGAACCGTTTCTACCCGGCCATTCCTACCAGAAACAAATCCCTTCTTCAGTGCTCCGTCTTCCTTAAAGCCTTGACTCCCAGACACTCCTCAGACTGATTACCTTTCTCCTTTACTATCCCAGAGGCACTGTTCTTTGACAGAGGTGTCACTTGGACCAGGGAGCTGTTGGCAGTGGTGTACTGGGGCCGGCGCATACTGGCTCATGAGAACAGATTGTTCCTGTTAAACTTTAAGGAATCTTGTGAGCCAGTTGTTAAACACAGCCATTGTTAAAATCTGAATTATATTAGCTCACGATTGAAACCTGAATTATATTAGCTTACGATTTGATACATTATAGTAAAAACCAATGTAAGAAGTACTCAAACTGATTGCTTTATTTTACTACATTTTACTATGCTGTGCTCTTAAGGTATTTACTTTTATTGTATCAATTTGGTGGAAATACTGTGTGACGGTGTGTTACTCTGCCCAGTGCTGTGTTCAATTATGTAATGTTGGTAGCTTAAAACCAGCCCTGGTAGGAGTATTGTCACCATGGAAACTGGCTGACATGGCAGTGCAGGGTTCCTCCCCACCTCTTCAGAGAGCCAGTTTTTAAACATTTACTTGCACACTGCTGGATATAGGGTTGTTTCATCCTGCCTTGCTAGAGCTCCTGAGCCTGGGAAGGCTTACGTCGCACCAACCTCTGATGCTCACTGAAAGCAGGGCTTCTGCCACCAGCCTGCGAGAGGTGACCCAGGTTCTTCCCTCTCCCCAGGCCCTTCCATACTTTGACCGGCTGGACTATGTGTCCATGATGTGTAACGAACAGGCTTATTCACTGGCTGTGGAGAAGTTGCTCAATATCCAGCCTCCGCCCCGGGCACAGTGGATCCGAGGTACGCCCCACCGCCTTCTCCCTGGGACCCACTGAGAACAGCACCATGCCCTCTCACCCCCCAGTCCCTGTCTAAAGGAGCACTGAGCTCCAGCAGAGCATGCGGACCCCAGACTCTGCCCGACGTTCCCTGTCAGCCTGGATTCTTGGCTTTATTCTTTTCTTCCTGTCTTCACCTCTCTGCAGTGCTGTTTGGAGAAATCACACGGCTTTTGAACCACATTATGGCTGTGACCACACATGCCCTGGACATTGGGGCCATGACTCCTTTCTTCTGGATGTTTGAAGAAAGGGAGAAGGTATGAGGAGGAGGAAAGGATAGGAATAGGGAAGGAGGTAAGGGAAGTGGAGAAAGTATGAATGAGACGAGATTAAAAGGGGAGAGAATATTGGGAGGTCAGGGGGAAGGTATATTTAACCTGGCTTATATTAAGGAAATCTTGTGTCGTGAGAGGTTGGTTGGGCACAGGAAGGCAGGGAGGGGACGGGAGTGGCCCACTATGTTGATGGACTTGGGGTCCCAGGTCTTTGTCGCTAATTACCAGTGTGTCCTATCAAGATGTTTGAGTTCTACGAGCGAGTGTCTGGGGCTCGGATGCATGCTGCCTACGTCCGGCCGGGAGGTGTGCACCAGGTGAGCCGGCTCCCCCAGTCCCTGCCTGTGTCCTTGTGGCCACTGGAGGGCGGTGCTGGCTGAGGGACCCACCGGCCTGCCGCCCTGGGGCGGGGAGGCTGCGCTGGCTCCCCCTAGTGGAAGCTCTGCTGTGCTCACTAGCATCCTTTATGTGGCTTCTAGGACCTACCCCTGGGGCTCATGGATGACATTTACGAGTTTTCTAAGAACTTCTCTCTCCGGGTTGATGAATTGGAGGAGGTAAGACAGGAGTCAGTGGGAAAAATCCTTTTATCCCCAAAAAGGGCTTGTGGGGTTTTAGTCCCCAGTCATAAAGAAATACAGAGGTGTTTGAAGGGTGTTCACATACCAATTTTTTTGGTCAACAGATGCTGACCAACAACAGGATCTGGCGAAATCGGACAGTCGACATTGGGGTTGTGACAGCAGAAGATGCGCTTAACTATGGCTTTAGGTGGGAGGAATAAGACTTCTTTCCTTAGGAGTAAGATTCCAGCCTAGTAGCTTAGCTTCAGGAATGTGTAACACCTTCTTTGCCACACTCAGAGTTTGTGTCCCGTGCCCAGAGTGTGGGGAAGGGAAAAGGGAGACTGGAAGAGAGAACACCTCCTTTTTTGGTTTGTGGAAAGTGATCTTGTTGCCATTATACTCCGCAGTGGGGTGATGCTCCGGGGCTCAGGCATCCAGTGGGACCTGCGAAAGACCCAGCCCTATGACGTTTATGATCAGGTGGAGTTTGATGTTCCTATTGGCTCTCGAGGGGACTGTTATGATAGGTAAGGCCCAGATCCTTTCTCAGCTCACTGTCCAGCTAGTGTCCACATCTAACTTTTCTCTTGGCTACTTTCTTCTTTCCCATACTTTCCACTGTCTTTTGGAGCTCTTGTGTGTGTTAAACTACATTGCTTTTCAAAGCCCTTTGACGGGTGGCATCCAATTTCACCCTTATATTATCCTTATGTCTTAGATAGAACTAATTTGGGCAACATTGTATAGGAGAGAAAGCTGAAGCACAAAGTTAGAGATTTGCCCAGAATTACTCTGTTAGTCATGGTTGAGACTGGAATTCGGATCCAGTGCTCTTTGTAGTGGATTCTAAACTTCAAATTTCGTTCCTGTTCATGGACCCTGAATGAGATTTGCTACTGTTTTCTTTTTAAGTCGATTTGACTCTCACCTGGTCTCTAGTCTGAAAATTGTTTAAGAGGGAAATACTACAGGACATGACGTAGTCTGAGAAAATTAGGTGAGGATTTGGGGAAGGACCCAATGCAAGAATCAGAAGCTCGCAGGTTTATATGGGCGGCCAAGCCAGGCAGGAATGCTCTGTCAGGAGAAAAGGATAGGGAAAGTCGCCTGTCCCTTTTCAGGCCAGCCAAAGGCCTCCTTCCCAGACTCACATCTGGTCCTGACGGCTCCTCTCTTACTGTGTCTCACCTACCTCAGGTACCTGTGTCGGGTGGAGGAGATGCGCCAGTCCCTTCGAATCATCTTACAATGTCTGAACAAGATGCCTCCTGGGGAGATCAAGGTCGATGATGCCAAAGTGTCTCCACCTAAACGAGCAGAGATGAAGGTGGGCTACAAGGAGAGGGAAAATTCTTGTTCAGCGAATTCCTATATAAGATTCTTAGCCTCCCGTAACCTCCTCTCTCATTCTGTGTCTCCTCTGCTCACCGACTGACGTGTAGGCTCTAGTCTTCCTTAGGGTAGAAATTATTTTCTGTGCTGGAGAAGGCCTAGCAGATGTTCGGGTCTGGCTTGTTGATGCCTCTTTGTCTTCTCTCCAGACTTCTATGGAGTCACTGATTCATCACTTTAAGCTGTATACCGAGGGCTACCAAGTTCCACCAGGGGCCACGTACACTGCCATTGAGGCTCCTAAGGTGAGGAGAAAAGGGGAAGGAAAAGAGTGGGACCGGTGAGTGGAGGCAGATGTTCACATAACTGCTTGTTCTTCAGTGAGAGTGAGGACGTGAGGGTGAATAGAAGGGCTTTGTTGGCAGAATAAAATGTCCTTCCTGTTCATGAGACAGCCAACCTTCTTCCTTGGGCAGGGAGAATTTGGGGTGTATTTGGTGTCTGATGGCAGCAGCCGCCCTTATCGATGCAAGATCAAGGCTCCTGGTTTTGCCCACTTGGTAAGAAGCAGCCCCAATAATTCTGACTCTGATAAATGAGTCCAATAATTACTGACCTTGGCTGAGATTTTTATGAACTTTCTTCTTCCACCCTGTTGACCTTGCCTGACACTGTTGCTGTCTCAATCTCTCCAGGCTGGTTTGGACAAGATGTCTAAGGGACACATGTTGGCGGACGTCGTTGCCATCATAGGTATAAGGCCTATTGGGTAGTAGCAGTGTTCTGGACAAAGGGTTTTGGGACTCCAGTTGGGGACAGAAACTCAGCACTTCCTGTTCAGCATACATGGGCATGGACTCAAATTCTCAATTTCCTGGGCACAATAATGAGTTTTGGATCCTTGGTCACACCCCTTTTTTTCTCTTCCCCCTGACCTCCTAGGTACCCAAGATATTGTGTTTGGAGAAGTAGATCGGTGAGCAGGGGAACAGCATTTGATCCCCCTGCCTGTCTGCTTCCTCGGTGGAGCCTGTCCATCATCGGAAATGGGACTGTGTGTGTGTCTGTGTCTGTGTATGTATGTATACATACATGAACACTTAGCTGTCAGGCTTCCTGTGCATGTACTAGAAAAGGAGAAATTATAATAAATGAGCCGTCTTTCGGCCCCATGCCCAAATTTTGGTATATCTTTCTCAGTATTTTCCTTTCACTTTGATGGGAAACTTAAGAATGTTTGTTAACCCTCCGCTTGTTTCTCTTAGACTCTGTTCTTAGCAGTTTTTCCTGTTCATCTCCACCCCCTTCTCTGACTCTTGTCCTTTCCACTTCTCCATTCCCCATTTCCTCTTTTTCCCTCAGTTCACCCCTGTGCAAGCTTTGCTGTCCGCACAATCAGTAAACTCCTCAAATCAGGATGGGGCAAAGTTCAGGTAGGAGGGAAGGGACCCTAGTGGGGTCTTAGGGAATCTCGAGGGATGGTTTATGCCAGTGTATCTCTGAACAGGGCCGGAGTGACATGGTGGATTCAGCCTTTCTCGAGCACCTAGGTCTGCTCTCTGCACGGTAGCAGGGGCTTGGTCACTGAAGAACTGAGGTGTGGCGCCCAAATGCCCCCACTCCCTTAGCTGGCCCTTCCGGGAGCCGCCTGGTGTCTTGGGCAGGAAGGGGAAGGGGCCAAAGCCGGGGGAAGGCGTGGCAGGAAGGAGGGAACTCTGTGGTCTGGGAGACGCTTGCTGAGCACAGCTGCGCCGAGCCCTCGGAGCGTCCGCGCCCCAGCCCGCGGCCCCTCAGCCCCTTGCCAAGATGATTCTAGCAGTGGTTCTGCTTTTACTCCTTTTGGCTGAAAAAGCAGGTGAGAGGGTTTGGTGAGGGACAGTGAACCGGACCAAGGGTGGGAATCAAGGGCATGTGTCTGAGGACTGAGGCACGGACATGGAGGAAGGCTGGCAGCGGGCAGATGGGCACGGAGCTCGCCTGAACAGTGGCCCCCCAGGCTGGGCCTGTTCAGTCCTCATCGGCACACAGCAGTCAGTTCCCTCCTTTCTGTCCTCTTGCTTTTTCGGGATTCGTGCAGGTGTAGACTTCAGGGTGGCAGGGGAGGGGAGTGGTTGACATGACAAGCTGCTCTGGAGAAAAGCCTATCTCCCATGCACAGCATTCACTAGGGCCAGTGGGGTGGGGGTGCTCTTGGTGCTGCCCGCTGGGAGCTGGCTAGTAATATTCACAAAGCCCCTTAAGGGAGGTAGGGGCCTGTCTTTGTGCTTGGAAACGAGGCACGGAGAGTCAAGCAGATTAAATTGCTGCCCCCCCTGACGGGTACCTTTCTGTCAGCGGCTGATAGGAGGGTGGGCTGTGCGGTTCTAGAGACCTCAGCGTCAGCCGAGAGGTGGAGGCAGAAATGGGAAGGTCTCAGCCGCTCTAAGGTTCCAGTTACTCTCTGAGCTCACTTCTTGCTTTCTTTGGGAGGATCTGTGTGTGTGTTGAAGAGGGATGGTTGCCCTTGAGGGCTAGGAGGGGGTTAGTGAAACTTAAGGGCAAAGGGAAATTGAGAGAGGCGGGGAGGAGTTCCACAGCCCAGCTGTGAAGGTGGAGGGAGGGATTACTGCCTCGAGATGGAGCGGGCACTGCGGCGAGAAGGAACAGACAGCAGCTTTGAGAGCAGAAAGCCCGGACTCAGTTCCAGCCCTGCCACGTAACTCCGTGGCCCTGAATGAGTTACTTAGCTTTTCCGAGCCATGGTTTCGTCATCTGTAAAATGGCGATGGTGGTGTTTCCCTCGCAGGGTAGTTTTGAGATTTATGCAATGTTGTGTGTGAGGGTGTCATGGAGTAAAAAGTACTATACGGATAACAGTCACATGTCCTGAGCCCTTCTGATGGGGCCTGGGGCAGATGAGGGCTAGAACTCAGACCCTATTTGATTTTTTTAATTGCACAAAACTGCCTCTCTCAGTGGCCCCGAGTACATGAGTAACAGGGCAGAGTACCCGGAGATGGAACCCATGCTGCTCTGGAGAAAAGCTCCATCTCCCATGACCAGCATCAACTAGGGCCAGTGGGGTGGGGGGTGCTCTTCGTTCTGCCCCCTGGGAGCCTGTGGTCACTGCCCTAAGCCTGAGCTAAGACACGTGCCAGCCTCCTGTGCGGAGCCCTTGGTATCTACAAAGCCTAGGAAAGAAGACACCTTGTTTTTACATGTTTGAAGTATCTTGCGGCAGGACAGAAAGCGAGGAGGCTGCGGCTCGGAGATGACCAATAAAAGAGTTATTAATTGCCTTCCCTCCCTTCCCCAGCTCACATCCTTCCTGTCCAGCCCTCAGCCACAGGTCACAGGACTTACGAGAGACACTCCTGTGGTTTCTTCACTGAAATTTGTCACTGCCTCCCTCATTCTACACCTCTGGGCTGAGGTTTTGGTCTTAGCCCAGTGAGCTCGGATGAGTCCCTTGAGGGCTATGAAGTGCTCAGCGGTGCCTTAGCAGCCCACAGAGCTAAAAGGAGCGGGCTGGGGGCTGGGGGGAGTCTCCGGCTCTCAGCACTTGCAGGGTCCACCACAGCAGAACCCTCCCCACGTCCTGCCCTAGCCCTGCCCTCGGGTGAGGGCGAAGTGGCAGAGGCAGCGTGAACGGAAGGAGGATCCAGAGGAAAAGCACGGGTCTCCCCGGGCAGGCGCCCCTCCAGGCTGTCCTACCTCCCCGGGCCCCCTCCCTTCTCTCTGAGAGCCAGGCCGTCCCCAACGCCCCTGACCCCATGGGCCCCCTCTCCCCCCAGCTGCCCTGGGAGAGCCTCAGCTCTGCTACATCCTGGATGCCATCCTGTTTTTGTACGGCATTGTCCTCACCCTGCTCTACTGTCGGCTCAAGGTGAGGCCGGGGCCGGGGGACGAGGGCTGCGGGGAGGGCTGGGAGGGTGGTGGGAGCCTGGCTTCCACCAGAGGGAACGGTGGGCCTCCCACAAAGTCTGCAGGGAAGGGGGATGGGACACCACGCTCACCTTCACTAACCACCCTTCCCCTGCTCCAGATCCAGGTGCGAAAGGCAGCGATAGCCAGCTATGAGGTACGGCCCGCCCGCCTGGGCGTCCACAGTTTTGCAGCCTCAGGCCTTCTGAGGCTTTGGCCTCGGGTCTGCGGCCTCTGGGAGGGTGTGTGTCTCGGGTGCTGATCTGCTTTGGAGCCCCCACGCACCCCGCCTCATTGCGCACCAATGCTGAGGGCCCCGAAGGAAGTGTGGGTCTCTAATGCTTTGTTCCTTTTCTCTCCACAGAAATCAGATAGTGTTTACACGGTGAGTGAACCTGCCCTGCTGCCACCCCCAGTCCCAGGGGGTCAGCACAAGGGGGTGGGATTTTGAGTGACCTTGGGAAAGGGTGGGATCTGTGGGGGTGATGGGCTCAAGCTCCTGACTCTCCTCTGACCTCCACCCCTAGGGCCTGAGCACCCGGACGCAGGAGACATATGAGACCCTGAAGCACCAGAAACCAGCGCAGTGATTTCAGAACAGATGCCTTGTCCCGGGTTCTCCCAGCCCTCATGGCTGGTATGGCCTATGCCTGCCCACCGTCAGTGCCATCTGACCCTATGCCTGTAACAATGCTGTGCCCCCTGTTAAGAGACGCCAGTGGCTCCTCCTCCCTGTCAAAGACCTACACTCAGATGCTGTTTGTTAGTGTTTACATTCTAATCTCACCCCCTTACCTCACCTTTCTCTTCCGCATCCCCAGCTCCCACTAAACAATGGAAAGCGAGTACAACCAATAAAGCCTGTGCGGACTGGAGTCAGTTCGCTCATTCATCGTGTAGGTATTCAGCCTCCAGTAGGCGCTAAGTTGGATACTGAAGATGACGTTTTGAGTAAGGTAGACTTGGTTCCTGCCTTAGACAGCTGACAGTCTGATAGACTTTGGGGCTATTTTGCTTGACTGAAGGATGGATGCTGGCTGCAAACTGGTGGAAGGAGGAGCTCCTGACCCCAGGCTCTCCAGCATGGAGCTGGAGCAGGCAGTCATGTGTTGGGATTCTAGGCACAATTCAGAGAATTTCAGACCTAAGAAATGACTCTGCATCCAGCCTGGTTTTCTGTGTCTGAACCGTGGCAATGGAACCAAGGTTGGGTTGTGGAGAAGCCTGGCTGTCTGACACCAAACTGTCACCAATCCGGATCAGAGTGGGCTTCGGGCAGCAGCGTAGGGGCAGCTCACAGTGTACATGCATGTGGATATCCGCAGAGCTGCAAACCCAATACTCAGAAGGGCTGGTGTGACGAAGGCTTGTGTGAGGCTCCTGGGAAGGCTGTGGAAAGAGTGAGTTTTTAGTGGGTTCAGGGGCAAGAGAGATCTTAGAGGGCCAGGCAGGGGTTGGAGGCGGGTAAAGCAAAGGGGAACAAGTTGGGTCTGGATGGGGTGTCAGGGTGGGAGGGTGTGGGTGGGGGGTGAAGGAATGCCCCTTGTCAGTGTCTGTCCTGTTTCTAGCTCTGCCTGGAGGCAGAATTTCCTGGAAGTATTTGAACCCCGTCAGATGCTGCCAGTCCCATGTCTGGCCCAGCAACCCTGTCAGAAGGCCTCTAGCATCCCCTGGCAAGTCCCCTGCTGGGTAATTCTTTACACTGCATAATGCTTCACATTTTTCAATGTGTTTCCCAGCTCTTCGTGCCATTTGTTCTGCTCACTAGCCCTGTGAGAAATTCAGGCTCTCTGAAATTAATTAACCCGTCCAACGTTATCTTGCAAGTGACAGACTGAGATCTCTTTGTCCCTGAGTACTTCTGGGCATGAGAAAAACACAGATACAGGGGAGGAAAGTAATTCTCAGTGCTGAAAGTCTTGAAGGCCAGGCTAAAGAGGTTGATCAATATAGAGAAGAAAATGGAGTCACCTCTGGTGTCTGGGAAAAGGTGATTTCAGATGAACTAGAAGAAATGAGTCAGGGTAGGGCAGTAAGTGCTTTAAAGGTAAAGTGGAAATAAACTTTATCTGGGAAGTACCTCCTTTTCCCTTGCCCTACGTTTTGGGATTGTGAATCTCTTGCATCAGCCCAGCCTGATTTTCATTCCATTTTGATTTAATCCAGGCATCACAGTTCCTAGAGTGTCTCTAGTCCCACACCCACCAAGTTGGAGACCTGTCAGGTCTTTAACTGACTGTCATGCCTACTAGTTCACAGCTCTGAGATGGCTAGTAGGCCAGATCTGTGGGTAGCACCCAGACAGTGGTGGGCCAGAGGCTTGGAATGGGTGTTCCCCAGGCAGAAGGTCTAGGTGAGAGGTTTTGAGTGTGAAGGATTAGAGCACTTTTGAGGAGAAGATTGAACCCAGGCCTTTTAACTGTAGCATCGGGGGAAGCACAGTGTTCCCCTGGCTTAGGAGGGAATTGAGAGTGACATTTTTGGGTTCACTTTTGGGAAGCTTTCTCCTGTTCATAGAATGAGCAAGAGGATATTCCGAGGGGCCCCCTGATTTCCTGGGACCTCCAGGAGTCTAGGGATTCAGCTTATGAATCTTTCCTATTGTCCACAGTTCCACGTGCAATGAAGAGGCTCTTTAGTCTCAACTACAGAGCCGCTCTCAGGCTCATGGGAAGAGTCCTTGGGTTCGGAGAAGAGTCGCAGGCACGCACCTTGTTCCCTCCGCCTCTTCAACCCCCTCTCCACCCCTTCACACCAAAGCCCTCCCACTAGAAGCAGACTCCTCCCTGCCCGCCCTCCTGCTTCTCCCCAACTGCCCCGGCTTCTCCCAGTCCTCCAAACACACCAGGCTCACAGCTGGACTCCTTCAATATTTATTGTAGAAAACAGGACTGGGTAGGAAGAGGGGCTGTAGGCCTGGCCAGTGGGTATTCTAGGGGTCATCTGGGAATGGAAGACAATGGTCTGGACACCTCACTTGGCGGCAGGCTGTGTTTTGGGGTCCAAGAAATTGCTGAAGAAGTTAATCAGATCACTTCCAGCCTTCTTGACCAGGGGTGTCAGCTGCTCCTGTGTTTTCTCGAAGTAAGCCCTGGATACGGGAGGAATTAGAGGTCAGGGTGAGGGACTCTAGGCACTGCCAGGGGCCTTATTGGCAGTGGAAGGTGAGACCCAGGTCCCCAAACTAGTGCCTGGCTCCTCCTGGCATGGCAAAGCTGCTAGGTGGAGAGGCAGCCCTCCACTGGGCAGAGGAACAGACCCTAGAAACAGAAGAAATCCCTGAACCCCTTTTGCTGAGACTTACTTGGCCTGGGCCTGCAGCTCTTGGCCCTTGGCCTTCTCCATCAGCTCCTTGCCGTAGGTGGTCACGGTCTGGAAGTACTGAGAGACCAGGCTCTGCAGGCTCGGCTCTTCTGCCTGTCTCCGAACCAGAGCCCCTGCACAAACACACACACACACGCACGCACGCACGCACGCACACATACACACACACACACACACACACACACACACACACACAGTCTTCTTAGCTGCCGCCCCAACAATGAGTCCTGGCCTCCTGCCACACCTCTGCCAGCACCCAGCCCCAGCTCTCAACCCTTCCCCAAACAGGTATCCAGCTCCAGGTCTCTGGGTGGGCTTTCTGGGCTTTACAAAGGGAATGATCCTTTTGAGCCCTCTGGTTGCCAGACCTGGGCATAGGAGCACGGACAGATGGTTAGCCAGGACCCTTAGCACCTTCTCCTCCTTGGGGCCCCTTTCTATATGACACCCACCTTCAAGGCTACAGATGGTAACAAGCAGCACAGTCATCGCAAGCAGCTTCATGGCGGTAATGGCGGGGAGGGTGGCCTGGGAACAGTTGGAGGATGCTGAAGCTGAACGGGCTTCAGCCCTTCCCCAGGGGCCCTACCGAGGTGCACCCCTCCCACCCCCCGTGGTTCCCTCCCTTCCCACAGTGAAAACCTGGTCCTCTTGAGGTCCTGCTCACACCACTTGTTCCCTTAATGTACCGAGTAGGTGCGCCTGCCCTTGCCGTCTGTGCCTGGCCTGGCAGGGGAGGCAGGGGCTATATACCTGTCTGCCTCCCCACCCTCCTGTCAGGTGATAAGGACTGTGGAAGGGACCAGTGGGGCGGGGGCTATGTTGGAGTAAACAAGTTGGAGAAATGGGGGAGGAGAGAACAAGCATGTGGGGGATGCATGGGGATGGGGTGGGAGGCGGGGTGTGGGCTGGGGTGGAGGCCAAGGGGGCATACACCGGGCCTATGTGAGAGTCATGCTTTCAGGGCTTGGGGGTAGTACTCCTCACACTTTAACGCTTCAGGGAGCAGGATTCCTAGTTTTTCTCTGGAAAGCTCTGACATAACAAGCCCTCAGCCCTCAGTATCTGTCCTGTTCTCCCCAACTATACCCCCGTTATCGCAACTTGGCAGAGAGGTATTGGGGGATAGGAGAAAGGAGTTGAAATCAGGGACAGGAGTGAGGGGAGTGAGGGTTAGTAGAATAAAGGTTGGGGCCAGGGGTCAGGTGTGACTGACTGTCTCTTTTTGAGTTAATATGTAATGAGATGAGGAAGAAAATAGGAGAGCCCAGAATGACCCTCCGTGTGCTGATCAAAGAGCACACCCCACCCCCAATAAAACAAATTCAGAAAGCAGCCTCTGCCCTTCCCCTCCTAGTTGGAGGGCTCCGGCAGAAGAGGTGGATGTGAGGCTTCTACCAAGGATCAAGGTCGAAGGACCCTGGTCATTGGACCACCTTATCAGTTCTAAGTGGTGGTCAGCCAGTATGAGTCAGCAGGGGCCACACCGTCCCTCTGACCAAGGCCTCAGGCCGTGTCCCAGGCCTGATTGTGAGGGAGGGCAGAAGTACATTCCCCAGGTCTAAGGCATTTGGGTGAAATCAGCTAAGCAGATATCAGGGGCATTTGTATCTTTCACCCTGACAGGTAGAACATTCCTGAGAGTTGGTGGAGAGGTGAGGGGGCTGCAGGAGGTGACCAGAGCCCAGGAAGTCTTACTGCATCTTCAATTATCCCCCCGTGGAGCGCTCGGTATTTGAAGGGCACTCTACTGCCTTGCCCTGGCTCTGGCATGAAGTGTATTTGGAGACCCAGAGTCCATATTCACAGATTTTATTTGTCAACTTTGCTCGGGGAATCAGGGAAGGAAGTAACTACAGGGGGCAGCTGCTGTAGGGAACAGTTTTGCTAGAACGAAGGCTGTAACCCCTGCTCCTCCATCCCAAGCTCTCACGTCCGTTCTCGTTCCACCAAGAGGACAAGAGGGAGAACTTTGAGAAGGGTAGGCCTCCAAGCGGGAGCTGTGGGTCCGTGTCCTAGGAAGGGCTGTGCTCGCGAGGAGCACTCATTCGGAAGTGTGCCGTGTGCTGTGGTGTGCTGTGCAGGGCTCTGAGGCGTCCCTGGGGTGTGCGTGCGTGCGAGGATCGATATGAACGGGGGTTCGCAGGCAGTCGTTCCCTCTGCCACCCTTCGCAAAACGCCGAGTCTTCAGGCTGCACGGTGGAGGGAGCTTCAGTGCCCCAAGCCCCAACATGCTCCCGCTAGTGTCTTGGACGCCGACAGGTTTTCCGCGACCTCGGACAGGCTGGACGATCTCAGGCCAACCACTTGAGTAAGTCGAAGCAGCTCCCCATCGAGTCCCGCCCGTCTTTGAGGTTGGCGGGGTTGGAGCTCTCTGGACGGGCGGTCGGCCGCTCCTTTGCTGCCTCTTCTCCTTATTGGCCTCTGGGAGATCGAGATCGAGGCAGCTGCCCCCGCCCGTCCATCACTGGGCGGGGCCCAATCAGGGGAGGGTTGGTCTTTGAGGTCTTTTTTGCCCGGTTCCAAGATGGCGTTCACGACTACGCTGTAAATAAGGTGTGAAGCCGCAGTTCTGCCATCACTCAAGATGGCCGCCCCCATCAAGATGACCGGGGTGTGCCGGGGGGAAACGGGTTGCATGATGGCCTGAGACAGTAAGGGCTACTGCTTCCTTGCAAACCTCGCCCTGAGGTCTAGGAATGAATAGTAGAAAGACTAGGAAGCTCGGTGAGGTCTGTGATGGGGGCTAGGATTAGAGAGTGGGGGGAGGGGACAGGGTGACAGGTGGAATGAGGGATCAAAGATGGGTCGGGAGTGGGGTTCAGTCTCCCCACCGGAGCCCTCTTCCCCAACTCTTCCTGTTCCAGGTCTAGCGTCGGACCATGTGGCAGTTTCTGGGACAGGAGAGTCGGATGATGGGGGCTGGGGCCCGCGGAGGGTAGAGGGAGCAATAGCATCCTTTCCCAGGCCAATCCCAGCCCCTCCTCTTGCCTTTGGACTGAAATGGGGAACACGTTAGGCCTGGCACCGATGAGGGCTTTGCCCCGCCGCAGCCCGCGTCGAGAGGAACCTCTGCCCAACCCTGGGAGCTTCGATGAGCTGCACCGGCTATGTAAAGGTGAGAATTTGACATTTGGGTGTCTCAAATTGAAGGGATAGAAGAGAAGAGGGTCTTGAATACTGGGTGTTCAGTGATGGGAGCAGGAAAGGGGAGATCAGAGCTGGGGCATCAGGGAGGATCAGGTGCCCCACTGGAGTGGAGCATTTCGTTGCAGGACTTGAAAGGAGGTCAGTTCCTCCAAAGAGCTTCATTTAGAATGAAGAGGGCAAACTGCTTCTTGGGGTAGGGGCCTTGTCTGTGCTTATTCCTTCCCTTCCCCTCCCCTCCACCCCCTTCAGATGTATTCCCAGCACAGATGGAGGGAGTGAAGCTCGTTGTCAACAAGGCTCTGAGCAGCCATTTCCAGGTGCTCTCCCTTCTCTGGCCCCTCCTTCCGACCCCTCTCTGCCTGTCCCTGGGTCCTCCTCTTGCTTGCTTTGTGCTCCAGCCTTAACTAGCTCGTCTGGGACAAACGAGGGAGGGTGTGGGGCTCTCTTACTCCCCTTGCCTGTGGGACTTACTGCTTTTAACCTGATGGCCCTCTGTATATGTTGGAATATTTGGGATTCTTAAGAGCCCTTCTGAACCGGGAGAAGATGAAGGGTGGGATGGGGGGCTGAAATGGAGCAGGAATGCTCTCTCCTCCAGTGACTTCTCTTTCCTTAGGTGGCTCACACCGTGCACATGAGTGCTCTGGGCTTGCCAGGCTATCACCTCCACGCGGCGTATGCAGGGGACTGGCAGCTTAGCCCCACTGAGGTGAGGGCTCCACACACCTGTGTCACCTCCCTAAAAGCCCACCTGGGACCCAGGAGGAGGAGGAAATGTGTGTGTGTTATGGGGAAGACTGAGCAGGCCACCTACCTGCTTCCCGTTTCTTCTGAATGGGAGAGGGCGGAGAAACACTTCTATCACGAGCCAGTTTGTCTTTGTGGCTCCACTAGGGGGCGCTAGGGACTGCTAAAGAAATCCCACGTAGTACTCTCTAGGTTGAGCGGTGCCATCGGGCTCAGTCTTACTGTCTACACTCTTCAACAGGTGTTCCCCACTGTGGTAGGGGATATGGACAGCAGTGGCAGCCTCAATGCCCAGGTCCTGCTCCTCCTGGCAGAGCGGCTCCGAGCCAAGGCTGTCTTCCAGGTGACCTGTGGGTCCTGCCTCCATCCACTGAAGCATTTCCTCTTTCTCCGTCCTCCATGAGTGTCCTGCTCTGGGGGCTTCAGGGCTCCAGGGGGAGTAGCAGAGGCAACAGTGATCGTAAAGAGTGGGGGAGGTTTTACTTCTTGCTCTCCCTACCCAGACGCAGCAGGCCAAGTTCCTGACGTGGCAGTTTGATGGCGAGTATCGGGGAGATGACTACACAGCCACTCTGACCCTAGGAAATCCTGACCTGATTGGGGAATCGGGTGAGGAATTGGAACAGGGTTTGTTTTATCTTGGCTGCCCACATGCTGTGCCTCTTGGTCGTCTGTGCAGTTCAAGGATTAGGAAAGAAAGTTCTTGGGCAGGCTGGGGTGGGGGCTTCTGGGGGTGAGGGGACAGGTCTGGATGTGGCCTCTAAGCTGACTCCGTGTCTCGCCCTCCCCCGCAGTGATCATGGTTGCCCACTTCCTGCAGAGCCTCACTCACCGGCTGGTGCTGGGAGGAGAGCTAGTTTATCACCGGCGGCCAGGCGAGGAAGGCGCCATCTTAACACTGGCTGGGAAGTACTCTGGTACGGGATGAGGAGGGGAAATTGTGGGCTTGGCTGGGGTTCCTGGCCTGTGTCCTACTGCAATAATTCCCCTTTTCTCCTGTACTTTGCTTTTTACAGCTGTACACTGGGTAGCTACATTGAATGTGGGATCAGGTGGGGCCCATGCGAGTTATTACCACAGGGCAAATGAACAGGTGAGACCACTGATCCCACCCCCAGCCCCAGCAAGTCAGTTGGGACCCTGTACCCGTTCAGGCCATGCGGAACCTGCTGACCTCCTCCTTCCTGCCCCCACTACACCTAAACCTCCTGCATGCCTCCATTCTGCTGAGGAGAGTCCTCTGCCAGGACCCCTCCTGTCTTCATTGAGACAGACCCCTCTTCCGTCCTTGCCCGCGGTTCTTAGGTTCAAGTTGGAGTGGAGTTTGAGGCGAACACGAGACTACAAGACACGACCTTCTCCTTCGGTTACCACCTGACTCTGCCCCAGGCCAACATGGTGTTTAGAGGTGAGGACTATTGAGATGGCACTCAAGGTGCTGAGGGACTGGGTGGGGACAGAGGGAAGGAGGCGACACGTTACTTCTGCTGACCCCTTTCTCCAAGCCCTGTGAAATAACCGAGTCTGTATTCTCCCCAACAGGCTTGGTGGATAGTAACTGGTGTGTGGGTGCTGTGCTGGAGAAGAAGATGCCCCCGCTCCCCGTCACCCTAGCCCTTGGAGCCTTTCTCAGTCACTGGCGCAACAGATTCCACTGTGGCTTCAGCATCACCGTGGGCTGAGGTTGTCCCCGAGCCAGCCCGCACAGCAGCTGGGACCTCTGAGTCAGGTGCCCAGGGCCAGAGACCAGGCCCCTCTCCAGAGCCCACCTTGCTGGGTGACCTAGGTCCCAGGAGCAGTGTGGGTGGTAGGACCATGCTCTCCTCAGAACTGCAGCTGCCACAGGGGCGGCTGATGGGGCAGTGGCATGAGGCTCCCTCTTCTGCCACCAGCCTCAGTGTCATCACCTTCATGTCTGTGGCTCTGGACTAAGGGAGAAGGATTAAGGGGTCTGTCCAGCCCAAGTTTCTCCCCTCACTCCGTGTGGATCAAAGCTCCTAGCCTCCTCCTCTTCAGAGCAGCAAAGTCTGCCTGGGATTAGCTCCCCATCCTGTTTGCCATCCCAGGGTCTCCCAAGGCTGGGAAAGAAGGGCTGAAGGGCTAAATCTCTGACCTCACAAATTGGGACCCACCCATTCCCAGAAGGAGCTTCTTTGCCTCTTAGCCCTGAGGCTTCCTCCTTCCCTGTGTTCTGTGCTTCCAGAGAACAACTTTGTCCTCCTGCTAAGCCCCGACCCCTCCCGTGACTGCATGAAGAGGCAGTTTCTCTTTAGTCTTTCATTGTATTCACTGGGCTCCCTTCCTACTGGTGCCAAGCGCTGGGCCCAGCCTTTCCCCGTTCTAGTACAGTGAGTCCGGGCAGGCCGGGCCGGAGGTGAGCGGGGGCCTCAGCTGCAGATCTCCTGGAGCAGGGGCATCATGGCGGACAGTCCCCGGACGTGCTGGATCTGGTACCCATACGCGTTGTTAATGCTCCGGAGCTCAGCCAACAGGCCCAGCAGCTTCGCGTACAGAAACCTTTGAGGTCACCGGGGGAAGAGAAGGGAAATAGGGCAGCTGAGAGTCTTGTCTCGAGACCCCGATCCCCTGACCTGCCCCTCAGTGAAGCTATGTGTGAATGCCAGAGAAAATCATGCTGTGGTATGGCAAACTTATTGACGGTTCTGCAGGTCCCTACAGCGGCCTCTGCCTGACACCGTCTTCTCTCACCGTGCTGTTTTCCTGAGGGGCAAGTGTGAAGAAAGCCCCAGACTTGGCCAGAGCGTCAGCCATGTGGGATCTGAGCATCTAGCCTTCTAGAGCAGATTCTAGAAGGTGGGTGTGTTCTGCGGTGTAAAGCAGTCCTCTTCTGGCAGCAAGGACAGAGGGGGAGCATAACTCAGAGCTTGGATAGATCAGGGACTGTTGAACCACGGACTGAGTTTGGTCATGAAACTGAATGATCGTGACTTCAAGGGGAATGAAAAATTAAAGGAACTGGCCCAGAGGAGAGGAGGGGAAAGAAAAAGGAATGAACAAGACTCTCAAACAGCTGCTTTAGACTGGGGAAGTTGGATTGGTGAGATGATGGATACCATCAATTTCAGGAATGCTGTTGGATAGAGCCTGTGAGCTACTACTTTGCATCTCTCCTGAATAAAAAAAAATCTGGAAAAAAGAGATAAAACAGCAGTAGAAGCAATTTGGATGCCAGAACTATATGAGACAGGAAGGAAGGACTAGACTCCCAAGGGACTTGGTTTCCCAAAGGGCAGGACAGCAAAGGATTCATCCTGAGCTCGGTGTTTCTCCGGCCCCCTCCTGCCCTGGGCAGCCTCCAAGCCCCCAGTCTCCCACTGTACCGATCCTGGGGCCTTGGTCGCTGTTTTTTTATGTAGCTCTGCAGGGTCAGTGCCATCTCTTCTTGCAGCTGATCAATCTGCTCCCTTCGGGTAACCCCAGGCCGGTCTGTAAGATGGGGAGTGGGGAAGAGCAAGGTTGGGGTGGGGGCTTGGGCTGCAGTTCCCCAGTGGGCCGAGGCTGGGGAAACTGTTCATAGGTTTAAAGACTAAAAGGCCTGGGATGGGTGGGTTCCGGGAGCTGGGAGTTTGGGTCCAGGTGGTGGAATAAAAGCTTCTGGGCTTTTGGGACTACTTACCGGGAGAGAAGAGGGCCATGGCAGCCATGAGCACATACTCAGGTTCCTGGAGGTGCAGTCGCCGCAGTGTCCCATGGAAGTGGAAGAGCAACTCTAAAAACTCTTCCTGGAACCCCACTGTGGGAAACACGAGGCTTAGGAGCTTCGTACTTCGCCACATACCATCCCACAAGGACACACGTCCTCTACTATTCCAGCACCGTCTCACCATGGACTCCATCTTCTATTGTGTAGCGAAGAGGCCCACAGAAGAAGTTGTGTGTTTGCAGACAGAAGGTGGTATTGAGTGCGATATGACAGATTTCTACAGCTGCTCCCTTGAGAAGGGAGATCTGGTCCTCCATGGGCAGGGACCTGTGGGGAGCAGGAAATGAGGACACTGTAGACTCTACCGTGAGCTTCAGAGACAGAGAGGGACTCTTAGCTATGACTGAGATACTTAAAGTTGGCAATTCAAGACCCAGGCTTGGAAAGGCAGAGGGATGCATTAGTTTGTCAGGGACTTTGGTGGGTGGGGCAGATTGTAATTTACCAGAGTTTTTTTTCCTGAAAGGTAAGGGGAGGTCAGTACCGGAAGAGGGGCAGGTCCTTGGTGAACTTGATGATTTGCTGCACCATGAAAGTGTTGATGTCTGCAAAGTGCATGAGCAGAGGCAGTCCCGGGGCGAGGGTGGCCAAGGGCTGGTGGTGGATGAAGAGATGAGCTGGAGGCTGTAGAGATCAGAGCCTGAGGGAGGGGCTCTGGTTGTGGTGACCTCCTTTGGGCCTTGGACAGGGTCCAGGCCAAGAAGCCTGTGTGGTCTGCGGTTCTGGAGATGTCCTGTTCTCTATTTTAGTGCATGGCACACAGCCCCCTCCCTCCGGCCAGCCTCCTGGGGCACCCCTTGGTCACATTCCAACCCAAATCCTGTGGGTGCTCACCCTGAACTGCACAAACTGGTCAAACATGGCACCCATGTGGCGGGTGTGGGCCCCGAGGAGGGTGCGAACCAGCTCTTTCTGCTCCTTGCTCAGCAGCATTGGCGCGCACTGTGCCCGTCGCCGGGCCTGCCTTGCTCGCCGCAGTGCCAGGGCTTCTGCCGACAGGATCACTGTGCTCGGACAAGGGATGTGGCAAAGCCATTGAGACCAGCAGAGAACAGCCCCGCTCTGCCAGCCCCCAGTTTGAGACCCCTCAGATGCCCTTCCCAGTGAAGATGCAGAGAGGGAGAGGAGTTCCTGAGGCCTCCTTGGTCCTGGTGGGGTCCCAGAGGCTCCAGGGGGCACGGGCTTCCTGCATGCTTTCCCTACCCTGGGAGGCCCTGCAGCGGGAAACAGTGCACTGTGGAGAGTGAAGCATGCTGGGGAGTAAGGGGGGCCACCGTGAGATGTCTGGCTTCTGGGGAACATTGCCCAGGGAGAGCTCTTGATACCTAAAACATCACCTTAAGTTTGCATGGCAAAATTTCAAACCTCCCTGGATGAAACAATCCTGTGTATAGAGAGGATAGGTGATATTAACCATATATTTTAGAAATGTAAAGAGGCTGACATTCCAGTGACAGGCCCAAGGTCACAAAATATTTAAGTGATGTAGACAATTCAAGCCAAATTTTTTTTACCTCTGCAGTTTCCTTTCCACTGCTCCATATGGAGAGCAATGTGATTTCATGGAAAAAGCAGGGATTTGGGAGTCAGATGAGTTGGCATACTGACTCTACAACTTTGTAGCTGAATGAAACTGGGCAAGCTGACTTCTGCACGGCCTAGTTACATTATCTGTTGGGAGCACAGCCTAATTCCTGGCACAGAGCAAAAGCATTAAGCAGTCAACAATTATCAAGTACCTACTAAGTGACAGGCACTGTACTTGCAAGCTAGAAGAGAAAAAGCAAACCAGGAGAGTATCTAGGGGCAGTGTTCTGGGGAGTGGGTGTGACAAGTGCGAGTGCAAGTGAATAGAGAGGGCCTGGCGTGTTTGAGGGTGGCACTGGGAGTCAGCGTGGCTGGGATAGATTGAGCAAGGGGGAAGAGTAGGAAATAAAATCTGAGAGGTGGTATGGGGGTGGGGCTGGGAACTAGACCATGAGATCATGGACCGTAAGAGATGAGGAGCCATTAGAGGTTTTGAACAGAATTGTGGCATCATCTGATTTGTTTCAAGAAGCATTCTCTGCAGGCTGTGTGGAGAATACGCTGTGGGAACAAGGGCAAAGCAGAGACATAGTGGATTCTTGGGATGGTGGGGGCCAACTCACTGTCCTTCCTCATGCCAGCATCTAGGCACTTCTGCAACCTGCAGGCCTGGCAGTGGCGCCTCTGGGCCTTGGTGACCGTGCAGCTTCCAGCAAAGGGGCAGGTGAGACAGGTGCTTTTGCTAGCTGTTCGTCTGTGGGAGCCAGGGCCCGTGTGAGGGTTGGGGATAGCGGTGAGCAGGCAGGTATGTGAGGAGCTGAGATGGCATGGAGTAAAAGAACCAGTGGTTGCACGGGCTAATCTGAGCTGTGCCCAAAGGTCCCCAAGGGTAGATGGGGTACAACACATCTCAAGTATTTCAGGGGGCACAGGGTCACTCAGGAGAGCGTAGGTCGTGCTTTGCAGGCATTCAGTACATAATAAGTACTCCTGACTAAGGGATTGTGTCCATAGGATAAACGCTCAGCCTTCCCTCTGTTATTATGCTACCTGTTTATGCAGTGTTGAGGTTGGCAGGATGTAGCGGGCTAGCCACAGGATGGTGGGGCTCTGGGATGCCGGCGTAGCGTAGCCGGGCTAGCCTGGGCACGTGCCAGCACCTTCCTCTCGGCGGAGAGCTCTCACCTGAAGAAGCCCTTGCAGCCCTCACAAGTCAGGGCGTGGAAGTGATAGCCTGTAGCTCGGTCCCCGCATACAACACAGTGCCTCTGCTCATCGTCCCCACTGACCATGGCTTCAAATGTGGTGGCTGTCACAGGCCCCTGAATGAGGGAGGGGTAGGCAGTCAGCTCTGGGACACCCTTGACCCTCTCCTCCCCTTCTGCAGAGCCTCTCCCCAGCCTGCCCTGGACCTGACCCCTTGCATTATCTGTACTTTAGTGCTTTTGGTCTCTGCTGCCCTCCCTCACTCCTCCTCCCCCGACAATTTCCTACCTGTTCCTCTTAGGCAGCCTGTCACCTGCAGGCCACAGAATCTGGTGTGGGTGCCTCTCCCCAAACTCTCCCTCTGCCCCTTCTCCCCCCTTGATGGGCTGCCAGCATGTGGGGTTAGGGATTACAGCCCTCAGTACCTGGAAAACAGAACCTTCTGTTGTGTGTGTGGCCTCCAGTTGTTCGCAGTGCCTGTTTAGGTAGGGCACAGACTCTGAACCCAGGGCAAAGGCCTGGGTGGGAGGTCTTCCCAGCATGCCCATGGTGGTGGTTGCTGGCATATGGGGAGGGACCTCGGTGGGCAGAGACCTCGTGACTTATTAGATGCTGCTCCCTCTCAGACCCATGGAGATTTTCCCTATTGCAGAACTTGAGGCTAGATCTACAGCCTCCTCTGTACGTGGATCCTGGCCAAGCTGGGAAGAGGAGAGACAGAACAAGCTCTTTCACATGCAGTTTGTCAATAGCGGGAGACTAAGCATGATAGTGGCACAAGCCTCCCCAAGGGAAAGTGCTTAGAAAGAGGCTGGGGTCTAAGAGCTCAGATAAAGAGCTAGAAGAGGTCCCACTTCGTGACTAGGGAGAGCAGAGAATTAAATCAGAGAAGTGTCTAATACATTAGAAGTAGTTGGGATTAATCTGGGGACTGGGGCCAGAGCTGGCTTCATGGGTGTGTGACCTGCACAGTCACACAAGGCCCTGTGTCTAGAGGGGTCTAGGGTTTGGTTCATTGCTCTGCTATTGCCGCCTCAGCATTCTTAATGATTTTTGAACAAAGGGCTCTGCATTTTCATTTTTCAGTAGGCTCTGCACATTTTGTACCTGGTCCTGTCTGGAGCTACGATGAAAAACTTCTAAGAAGTTTAAGGATCAGAAAATCAGAAGTAGGAGTCTCACTGGAGTTGTCCAGTATGCCACTGACACTGAAGATTTTTGCAGGTGTAAAAACTATACTCTTAACATACCCTGCCAATGTCTATGAACAGAAAAAGTAACTCCAAAAGCTATGTGGATGTTTTGGGGCTGGACACTACTTTAGGTACCTCTCTGTTGGATGAACCCAATATCACACCAGACTGGAATACAATCCAAAACTCAGTCTTTCCATCTGAAGAGCCTTTCCCACTGCAGATCTCACTGGGTGTTCACTGTTCCTGCACTTAACACCAATTTCTTTCACTAGAAATAAGTATTTTTCTTTTTTCCTTCTTTTTTCTTTGTTTTTAAAGTTAAGTTATAATTAATGTTGTTTTAAAGATGGATTAAAAGCCCAAGTGCAGGCTAGAGTCTTAAAACATACACAGAGAGACAGAGAGAAGAGACTGAGTTAAAAAGAGCCTGTTTAGGTTCCCAGAATGAGCTGGTGGAAACCTTCATCTCACATGGCACAACACCCAAGTATGCCTAACTCACTGCACTGTGAGATGAGCTGGGTTCCGGGGAGCACTGGTGCTGAGATCTGGTCCTGGGGAGGTGCTGAGCATATGTACGTGCATGTATCTGTTGGTATGTTGGCTTGAGCATGATTCTGAAAATTCATACTAACTCATTCAGGCTGTAAATACTGACTGAGAACCTACTACATGTTAGACACTAGGGATAAATAGATGTAGAAGATGCTCACTTGCCCTCATTTTTTTTTAATTGTGCTAGTGGGGAAAACAGACCTTTAAACAGAGAGAAAAAACTACCGTCAGATCAATGATGTGCTATGCATAGAGCATTACGGGACCGCAAAAGAGGGGCACCTAATCCTGCTTTGGCAAAGGGGTATTGAGGAGGCAGGAAAGGCTTCCTGGAGGAGTGACAACTGAGTTGATTTTAAAAGAATAATGAGGAGTTAATGAAATAATGAAAATAAAAGGTGGTTTAGGGTTAAGGTACAACCTGAGAAGTTCGAGAAGCTAAGTACATAAAAATGGATGTGGTTGAACCACAAACAGGCCTCTCTCCCTGGAGCATGACATTGCAGACTGGGAGAGGGGAGAGAGAAGTCTGAAGAAGTGGTCCGTGAGGCTGAGATGTAGGGAGGACCAGTTTAGTGGGGGTTCCTGTGCCCGACTAAGCACCTTGAGTTCATCAGGGTCTTTTAAAGGGTAAGCTGGGAAATGACGAGGTCATATCTCTTCTAGATAGATCTGTCTTATTCTAAACAGCTTACTTTGCTAGCTGTTTGGAAGATGGTCTTGAGAGGGCAAGACTGGAGGCAAAGAGACCAGGAGAAAACTGCTTCCATCGTTGGGTGAGAGAAGATTCAGCCTGAGTGGGGATAGTGGTAGGATGCACAGGAGGAGAGGGTTTTGAAAAACACATGAGAGTTGAAATAACCTGGAGACAATCCAGTGTCCGTCAGTGGAGACATGGATGGATGGATAAAAAATGTGAATACACACACACACACACACAGAAATGTTATTCAGTCATAAAAAGAAGGAAATCCTGTCATTTGCAACAAATGGATGAATCTTGAGGGCATTATGCTAAGTGAAATAAGTCAGATAGAGAAAGATAAATACTATATGATCTCACTTATGTGTGGAATCTAGAAAAAACTCATAGAAACAGAGATCAGATTTGTGATTGCTGGAGGTGGGGGTTGTGGGAATTGGGTGAAGGTGGTCGAAAGGTATGAACTCCCAGTTATGAGAGAGAAAAATTCTGAGGATGTCATATACAATATGGTGACTGTAGCTAACAATACATTAATAGTATTGTGTATTTGAACGTTGCTAAGCGAGTAAATCTTTTTTTAAAGGTATTATTGATATACACTCTTATGAAGGTTGCACATGAAAAAACAATGTAGTTACTACATGCACCCATATTATCGTGTCCGCCCCATGTCCCGTTGCAGTGACTGCCCATCAGTGAAGTAAGATGCCACAGAGTCACTATTTGCCTCTGAGGGAGTAAATCTTAAAGCTCTCATTACAAAGGAAAAAATTTTTGTAACTATGTGAGGTGAATCATTTCATGATATATACATACATCAAATAATTGTTGTACACCTTATACAATATTTCAATAAAACTGGGAAAAATAAAATGGAAATCACTGTCAACTCCCCACAAACTAACTCCTCCGTTGTTACCTAACTTGATGACTATGCCAACATGAGAAGGTGGAAGGAAGATGGGCTTTGGAGTCATACAGACAGGTCAAATTCTGACTCTGGCTCTTGCCAGCTGAATTACTTTTTTTTTTTTTGCACTTTTCCTAATTATTTGACATCACTGAGACCCAGCTCTGTGGGAGTCAGATATGATGAGGCTGGGCCAATCCCAGGCAGGAGAAGGGAGGCTGACTCCCCCTCCCAGATCGGTATTGAATCCTGAGGCAGCCGTTCAGGCTGGGGGAGAGATGCAGGCTGGGGGAGAGATGCTCCGGCGGAGGGCCGCCCTTTCACCTGGGGCCCGGGGATTGCCCTGAGCCTTATTCTTGCAGTTGCCCTGGGGCCACACCTCACTGAGCTTGCTCTTCTATGTACAGAATGCTCCCCGAGCTTCACAGTCTCTCCCCAGGGAGCCGACTGAGACTGGATCTGCTGCAGGATGCGCCTGGCACCCACAGTGAACAGCCTTGCGGGGTTAACTGATGTCCTTACCCTCTTTCAACATGCCTGTTCCAAGCCAGGGTCAGAAAAACATCTGTGTTGGTTGTGGCCTGGGGGGGTTAAGCTTTCTGAACTTCAGTTTTCTAATCTGGAAAATGTGGTTAATAGCACACACTAGCCAGATTTGTTGTGAAGACATATGTAAAGTAAGTAACGTATGTAAAGTTCCTTAGACAGTGCTTGGAACGTGCAAGGAAGTTGATTCAAATTCATTCTTTATCCTCTTCCTTTCCCTCCTCTTCTACTGCTACCCTTTCCCAGAGGCCAAGCCAGAAGCTGGGGAGTCACCAAGCCTCCTTTCTCTCCCTCATTCTCTAAAAATCATCAGATGCCATGCCTTGACATTCCTGTCTCCTGAACTGTACGTGCCCACTGCCTCTTAGCTGAGTTCAGGCCCTCATCATTTTCTACTTATCACCTCAGTAAGCTATTAAATCATTCTCCCTACGACTAGCCCCATCTCCTCCCAACCAACCCTCCACACTGCTGCTATTTCTAAAATGCAAATATGACCATGCCTCTTCCCTGCTTAAAATTCTTCATTTGCTTCCCATCACCTTCAGGATAAAATCCAATCTCTAGTGTGTCACACAAAGTCCTTTGTGATCTGGCTCCTATTTATCACTCTGGCCTCATCTGTTCCAATCCTGCTTCCCTCCTTTGACCTAACACATCACATTTTGGCTCTTGATGTGCTTCAGCATCTTGCATTCCCTGAACAAGTTGTGCTCACTCACCTCTGAACATCTGCCCTTGTTATTCTGTCTGGTTGGAATTATTATACACACTACCACTTCCAAATCACTGCACATCCGCCTCCCCTGGTCTTCCCTGATATTCTTGCCCCTTCAGGCCTGAGCACAGATCACCGCTGGGAGCCTGTGGGTTAGAGCTTACACGTTCATGTATACTCTGCATGCACATTGATCATAGCACTTAACATGTTACAGAGCGATTGTCTTTTTGATTCTGTCAATCAGCTGTGAGTTGGCAAAGTCAAGAGCTGCTTGTTTTATTTTCAGACCCTTAGAGTCTTGTATACTCCCAGAACATATAACAAATGTTTATGGAATGGATAAATAAATAAGTAGCTAGGATATAAATTAAGGCCTGATTGCAAACTCATGCTCTTTTCATGTGGCACCATATGTTATTATTTGAGAATGCATTAATTCATTCAACAAATACTAATGGGTATCTACTTTGTGCCAGGCATTTTCTAGCAGTGTAGGTTTCATGATGTCATCGGGATACATTCCAGTTTTCCTTTTTAGTTGCTGTGTTTCAATAGCTGATTATCCTTTGCTGTCCTGATTCTCTGACAGGATGCTCGCTAGTCTTCTAGTCTGATTCCAGATTCCTTTCTGACTTCTGAACCAGTGCTGCCAGCTGTTCCTACCTGCTATGTGTGCATTTGACATGTGACTGACCTCACTCAGGTGTCTATTGGGCCAAATTTCCAATCTGGTCCTGTTATATGCTGTTTGGCTCCCCAGGTCCTGACACAAACAGTTCTTTGAACAAAAAGGGTCCCGGCTACCTCCGCCGTTGCACCTTGCAATCTGGTTTTAATATTCCTTCTCTAAATTCACCAGTGATCTCCTGTGGCCTATTTAATTCAATGGCTTTTCTCTTATATTTCTTTCAATTAACCTCCCTACTGCTTTTGACTCCCTGACAGCCACATTATTTTCTTTGACACTTTTTCTCTGCAGCTTCGGTGATGTTATGCATCCCTGATTTTCCACTTGTTTTTCTAATCGCTCTTTTTTTCTTTCTCTTCTAGGGGATTTTCCTCTTTTCTAAGTCTGTTGGTTAGGAAAAACTGTGGGGTTTTCTCCTAAGACTCGATTGCAACCTCCCCCACCTTATTTCCCCTGCAAGAATAATCTAAAAATGAGATCGTGCAAGGCTCAGGTTTAAATTCTTTATTGTGATATTCAAGACTCTCACACATCTCCTGCAGCTTCCCCATTACAAGCCTCAGTCTATAACCCCCATCTATAAACCCCATAAACCTCAGTCTTCTTTCATTATTTGTTTTTCTCTTGTTACCACCCAGATGCCAGACAGACAGATCTTTTTTTTCCCCTTCCTCCCTTCCTTCTATCGCTTGTCTAAATTTTATCCTTCCTTTACAGCCCAAATCCCATTTTCCCCAGGAAGCTTTTGACACTTTTGGTCCTGGACAGTGTCTTTCTTCTTTGATCCATTACTGTTTATTATTATACAACTTACTGTCGTAGCATACTTGGGCCCTTAATCATCTGTGGCAGCCCTGGCAATTTATGGCCAGTGAACCAAATCTGGCTTGCTTCTTATTTTTGCACAGCCTGTGAGCTAAGAATGGTTTTTATTAAAATTTTAGAGGAAGAAAAAGACTATTCCGTGATGCATAAAAATTATATGAAAGTCACACTTTATTCTTGTCCCAAAGTAAAGTTTTATTAGGATATAGCCACACATTTATTTACATATTGTCTATGACTGCTCTCAAGCTATAGTGGGAGGCTTGAGTTGTTTCGACAGAGACCAAAAGGCCTGCAAAGCCTAAAATATGTATTACCTGTCAGTTACAGAGAAAGTTTGCTGATCTCTGACCTAGGTTCTTGAATTCTTTTCATAATCTTTGCATAGCTGTTTAAGAACTTAGGAGAGGTCTGCTTCACTAAAGACAAGCTTTTTAATGCTAATTAGCTATTCATTAGAAAGGTGGGGGATGCCAAAGGAGTAGGTTGCATAGAGTGAGTAGGAGCTAGCCTAGTTAGAGACGTGGTAGCTTAGGCAACCAGATTCCATTGGAAAGTGAGAGTCAGAGGATCTCAGGTGGATGGGGGGAAAGACATCTTTCCATCTTTGTTTCTGACTTGGCAGAGGAAATGTAACAGCACAGAGGCTCTAGCTAGAGGAAGGGTATTTTGTGTCTTATCTGAATGTGGTTGTTGAGAAGAGATCAATGGTTACTGGCTGAGAGTGGCTCAGCTATTCATGACTCAGTTATTACAGGTCATGAAAGGAACTACCAAAAGACTGTGACAGCTAAAGCCGACAGTGTTTGGCTTTGGCCGACTGGTGCTGAAAGTGGGCTAGGAGGTTTTACAATGCCTCGAAGTAGCACAGGCAAGAGAATTGAAGGATTTCCTTAAAGAAACAAAAACTAGATGCTTAGATGAACAGGAATAGCAGTTGCGGTCATCAGAAAGTTCATGACTTTTACCTTGGCATTCAATTTCTTTTCATCTTGCACTGATCTTATTTTTTTTTTCTTAAAACTGATACAACATAGTAATTATTTAGCAAGTTTCCATCTTATTGGAAGATAATACTATAGAGATTGGACTGTGGGCTTTATCTTTCATAATGTGCTCCCTACACTTGGGCAGAGTGGACTCTGGTCCACCACGGTACTGTGAAACTCAAACATGGGCCGCCAAATGCGTTGCTACCTGAATTACAGGAAAAAACAAGCTTCACTGGAGGAGACAGGACTCGCATATTGAAACCTATTTTAATATGCCATTGTAACCTAGGTGCAAGGTCATAATAAGTGTGTCTCCTTTTTGTCTCCTTTTTTAATAGCTTCACCACCAAGCCTAGCAGAGTGGAGTGCACTTTGTCAGACTGAGCTTGAATGAATAAGCAGTTGTAAACTAACTTTTGGGGGGAGCTCATTACCTATTCAAGCGGATGCTAGGGGATCATCCTTTTGTTGGAGAAGGATTTTTTGCATTATGTGGGAGGTAGGATTGATGAATCTTAAAATGTCTTTCAACTTCTAAGATCTATATGCTCTTCCAAGTCTAACTGGCACTCTATAATTTCCTTGTTGTTTTTTTTTTGTCAGAGAATACCATCCACTTTCTCTCTCTCTCTCTCTCTCCTTCCCTTCCTCCCTTGTGCCCTTCTCTTATCCAGATCGCCATTCGATTACTAAATACTAATCTGCAGTTTCTCTCGGCTTCACTCCTTTCATTCACTGTTCTGCCTTGCGTGCACCCTCTTGATTTCCTTGCAACTCTTCGTTCTCAGCTTTCTCAAACACACACTCCTTCATTTCCACTCTCTCCATCCTTCCTTCGTGCACTACTCCTTCCTCTCCCTCCTTCTTTGCCCCCCCTACTTCATTTTCCGTCCTCTCAGTCCCCAACCACCGTCTCCCCCTCCTTCCCGCTCTCCGACTTACCCTAGTTGGAAATACAGCAGACCCCTGAGCCTGCCACCATTGGATGCAAGGGGCTGTCACTCCGTTGCAGGAGGCGCTCCTATTGGTCGAGCTGGAGGAGGGCACGGAGCTGACTATAAAAGGTGGGCCCGGAGGCGGTGCGCGGAGCGGCTCCGCCGGGACGGGGTGCGCAGGGTATTCCTGGCCCGGAGCTGAGCTACCAGAGCCGGAGTGCGGGTTCTGGAGCAGCGGCTCTCGGCACTAACTCTCCGCTCGTCAGCCGCGGCCCCTGCCTGCCAGCCCGGCCACCCGCGGCCGTCGCCCGCGTAGCCCCGAGGGCCTCTCGCTTCACCTGCACGTGCGGCGCCCGCGCGCCGCGTCCGGCCGCCAAGATGAGCGAGGTGAGCGGCGCTGCCGGGCCTCGGCCTGGCGGGCCAGGGCTGCGGGGAGAGGCCGCGGCTCCGGGCCCCAGCAGGGCGCGGGAGGCTGCAACCCCGAGCCACCGAGAGCCTTCGGGGGCGCCCCACTGCCCCTCCGGGAGTCCTCCCGCCTCGGGGCGCTGGGCGGCGATCGGAAGGTGGAGGCGCCGAGTCCCCTGACTGTGGGTGGCGCTTGTGGAGGGACCGGGCTGAGGTCTCAGGTGACGCGTCGTACCCTGGGGGTACTGCCCTCTGCATCTGCCCTATCGGAGGTCACCCGGGCTTCCCTTCGCTCTCCTGACTCCCGAGGAAAACGTTCGCTTCTCTCCTCCGTCTCCCCGGCTGTATTGCCTTCCAAGCTCTTCTGTAGCATTCAACAAGAGCTCCAGCCCTTGCCCCCCGGGGTGCCCACTTTTTCCCCTGAGGAAGATGGCATCCTACCCTTTACCAGGAGCCAACCTTTGGAGGGACCATTTCTGATATCAGGGAGCCCCTGGGGAGTGCTTCCGTCGAGCTTCGGGAGAGATGCCCCCTTCAAGAGTAGACCTCCCTCTGCCATGCTTGCTACATTCTCTTGTCTTTGGGCAGCTCCGTGGTGTTCTGCCAGCCAGCCGCAGCCCATTAACTGTGATGTTCTCTTCTCAAAGAACACTCACTGTCCAGAGGCGGGAGTCAGAGCAGAGACTTGGAAAGAGCTCTGTCTTTGATGCATTTGTAGGCTTCCAGAAACAAGGCTCTTCCTCCCCAGGTGAAGTCAGCATGGGCATGGCATCACTGCCTGCTCTCTGCAACGCTTTTTCCCTGTACCCAGAATCTGGTGTTAAATCCAGCTTCTCAGCTATGTGCCAGATCCCAGCCCTACTACATAGTATGTGTGTGACTATAGGCAGGTTACTATTACTAACCCTTTCTCTGCTTCTGTGTTTATTCGATAAAATGGGGATGACACTGGTTATTCTGATGATTAAATGAGATAATATGTGCTTAGAACAAATAGTACCTGGCAGGGAGCTAACTCAATCTGTGTTAGCTATTGTTATTATCTCCCTGTTTCTTTCATTTTTTTTTCTATTTTAGAGTATTACAGAAAACTAGAACAAGAATTCTCAAAGACACCAGACTAGGGAAGGGAAAGGACCCTGGAACTTAGGTCTCAGTGTAGATTTTCACCTTTTAGTAGGAGCCCTGCTGCTTTCTACCGAAAAGTACTGCCTGGGGAGCCAATTAGTGCCAGCTGCTATGTTGTTTTGGTTGCCATGTCCACTAAGTTTATCTTGGAAAATTCAGCTAGTCTGGGGGCTAGTTGTAACTGACCATGGCAGCCTTTCAGAAGGAAGAAGAAAAAAATACTTCAATCTTTTTTTCTTTTGCCTCTTTCAGTCCTAATATGAGAAGGGAGGTTTTCTTTGCCCTCTTTTCACTGAGGTCTAGAGTTCAGCACCCCCTCTGATGTTTCTAAATCTGAAAGTTGCAATTCAAGCCATCCCCTGGGAGTTTGTGATCTGAAGCCTATGCCAGCATGAAGACCCGTGGTTAGCCTGTGCTTTGAGGGGGAAGTGCACAGCCTCTCTGCAGGACATGCTTCAGGGCTGGCATTTAGGGGGGAATTTGGTGAAATGACAAAGCTGTTTCAGTGGCAAGGAAAGCAATTCAGTGTGTAAGGAGAAATTCAAGTCTTAGCAGCTGAAAGTGGCTAGCCTCAATCAGGAGCTCAGTAGAATGATGGGAATAGGATCCTTGGAAGGGGACTAGCTATCAGTATTTGCAGGGCTGCCCAGCCTCCCAGGCTGTCAGAGTAAATTGGTTCTAACTAGCCATTTTGCTGTCGAAGTTGCCTGCTAATATGGAGCGGAGCCTGGCTTCAGGGATGAGCATTTATAAAATCCAGAAGCAGCCACCTGGGTGTACACAGAGACCAGCTGTCTCTGAACCAGATCCCCAAAGGTCTCTGCTTCTCTAGAGGCCAAGACCCAGCCTGTTTTCTTCCTCTTATAAAAGCAATGAGGAGAAGCGGAAGTATTGCCTCGGGCTCTGGAGCTCCAGGGAGACTCCAAACTGCTTCACTTCTCTTAGTCTAGCCCCAGGAGCCTCCTCTCTCAGGCTGAAGTGCCCAGCCCAGGAAAGCCTTGTGCACCCTAGATCTTACATAAGCTTCACCTCCCCCACCTGCCTATTTTCTTGCTTCAGAGAAACTGCATGAAATGAGAGGATTTGGGATCTCATTAAGAGATTCCTATTTCAACTGAAGAACAAAAAGTGAGAAGGATTCTTCAGATCTAGAGGGACTGACAGTGTAGAGGTTCTGGTGGGGCTGCTGGGGAGGGTCTCCATCTCTGTTTGCCTTCATGGCTCTTTGTTGTCACTCAATGCTGCAGGAAAGCATTGCCCTGTAAGTGTGTGTGTCTGTGTGTGTGCGCACACGCAGAGAAACTGCAGGGACTCAGCTCCAGCTTGTCTGCATTCACAGCTGCAGGCAGGACTTGATTGCTGTGAATCACAGTTTTTTCTTAGTTTAGTAACTTTTTGCTAGTTTCAGTGAAGGATGGGAATGAGAGATGCATTCAGTCTCAGAAGGCTCTTTCCAAAATCCTTTGTCAAATGGTGTAGCTAGCTGCTTAATACACAGTCAAAAGTTCTTCTGTGATCTTGTTGCATTTCTCAACTGTGAGGGGCCCAGCTGGTGAAATCCCTTGGT
Organism: Manis javanica; assembly: GCF_040802235.1. Classification (NCBI taxonomy): domain Eukaryota; kingdom Metazoa; phylum Chordata; class Mammalia; order Pholidota; family Manidae; genus Manis; species Manis javanica. The sequence goes on along the minus strand of NC_133169.1, from coordinate 6,630,467 downwards.
CCATGAGTCATTCCGTTGAAATGGGGGTCATGGATGGCTGCTAACTATCCTCATGGTGTCTGTCCTGTGTTTTGCTGGCAGGGGCTGGAGTAAGGGACAGAACAATCAGAAATCTCACTAAGGGAGAGCTTAGAACTGACACTCCACCTTTGTTATTCTTCTTGCTGTCCTCTTTGGTAACAGAAATGGGATATCGCACTTTGGGGATCATATTCTCTTTCAGGTGCATATCCGTCTGAATCTGCAACCTTCCCAGTGATGAAAGTCTGGTCAGGGTGACATCATTATATTCTCTCTTCGGTGGGCCAGTCGTCAGGGAACCTGGTAGGGACCTGGAGGAGATCCGAGTTCTTCTCTCTCATTGCTATTTTATTATTATTATAGTTATATTGGACATGTAAAATAGAAGTGCTAACTGTTGATATTGGAATACCTTCCACCTCTGGAGATAACTGTTTTCTAAAATAAGGGGAACCACAATTTGGTTCTAGAACTTGCTCATCCTTTTCTTAGTCTCCCACCCAGGCTGTCTGCTTTAGCTGCTTGAGCAGGAGTCTCTGGCTGGTAGGAGTGGATGATTTTGTTATCTCGTGACCTGGGAATATGGATAACTCTTTCCTAAGCTACAGCTGTCATCAGTTATCTCTTAGAATGTCAAGTCCCTGTTGGGGCAGGCACCCCTAAGTAATGGGGCTGGAGTCCAAATACGCAAACCTGACAGTCTTCATGTCTATCCGTGGAGGGTTTTAACTGATGAAAGTGGTGGAGACAGGGTGCAGGGGGGTTGGGGGACAAGATCAAGGCCAGAAATTGTCTTTTGAAGGCAGTGGTTTTTATTATGAATGCCTCCCCCTGTTTTCCTTCTATTTTTCTACAGTTCCAAAGTGTCTTTCATGAGTCTATTTTATCATGGAAAAAAACTTAGTTTTGTAAAAACCCCTCAGGTTAGAAATATAGGTGTATCTTTCACCAAGAAAATCCCAAGTGATATATCATTTTGGTGATATAATTTTAGATTTATTAAGGAGCCCTAATGATCATCTGGCCCAATTTTCCCATTTTACAAATGAGGGAACTGAGGCTCAAATCTATCTAAATTTTTACGGAATACTACAACCAAATAGCCCTAGCACAGAACCACTGACTTCTTTCCACAAGACTCCTGTAGTGTGTTATCCCAGTGAATATAAAATAATTTAATTTATGTGCAAGTTTTAAGGTCTATATTACAAGTATTTCCTATAGAAAATCTAAGTGGTGTCATTTAATAAATGCTGAGCAAAAGGATAGAGAAAGAGGAGAGACCAACATGGGATGATGTTTATCAACAGAGGACATTTTGATAGAATACTGGGCAGGCCGAATACTATCCTGCCCTATGCAGGATACCTAGTCACCTTAAAAACGGGTGTGGTGAAAAAGGCAAGAAATAACAAATGCTGGCGAGGATGTGAAGAGATGGGAACCCTCCTACACTGTTGGTGGGAATGTAAATTGGTGCAGCCGTTCTGGAGAGCAATATGGAGGGTCCTCAAAAAACTTAAAATAGAAATACCATTTGACTCAGTAATTCTACTCCTAGGAATTTACCTGAAGAAGACAAAATCCCTGATTCGAAAGACATGTGCATATCCTTATGTTCATAGTTGCACTATTTGCAATATCCAAGATATGGTAGTAACCTAAGTATCCATCAATAGATGAATGGATAAAGAAGATGTGGTACATATACACAATGGAATATTATTGAGCCATAAGAAGAAAATAAATCCTCCCATTTGCAACAACGTGGATGGATCTAGAAGATATTATGCTCAGTGAAATAAGTCAGGTGGAGAAAGAAATACATCAAATGACTTCACTTATTTGTGGAGTATAAAAACAAAGCAAAACAGAAGGAACAAAATAGTTGACTCATAGTCACAGAGAAGGGACTAGTGGTTACCAAAGGGGAGGGGTTGGGATGGGTGGTGGGCAGGATGGAGGGATAAAGGGACACAGTAATTCACAATCACAATATAAGTTGGTCACGGATGGTAGCACAGCATGGAGAATATAGTCAGTGATTCTGTAACATCTTACTACGTTGCTAGATAGTAACTGTACTAGAGGGGGTGAGGATTTGAACCACTGTGTTGTATGTTTGAAACCAACATAAGATCGTTTATCAATGATACTTTAATAAAAAAACACACAATGAGATTACCATCTCACACCCATTAGGATATTAACCTGAAAATAAAAAACTGTCACGAGAATTTAAAAAATTGGGTGTGGTGACCATGCCCACGTGAAGTAGGTAAGCTTATAGGAGTGAAGGAAAGGGGAGAGCCTGGGGGCCCCCTTTTCAATGATTCTTAAGTTTCTGGTGCCCATCACTGATCCCCATAACTGCAGAGCATCAAGGACCAGAGGAGAGGTTGTCTTCTGAGAAGAAAGAAATGAGAGCAGTTCTCTGAACCCTAAAGTATTTGACTTGATCCCAGTGCAAGAAGGCAGGTGCCTAAGTAAAGTTGGTGCACCTGATGACCACAGGCCCTGGACACTTTGTCCTTCATTTGGCCACTTGACTTTCAAGGAGAGTGGAAAGGCTTTGGGAGGAGAAGCCTAAGAAGGGGGAAAAGAAAAATGTGTTAGATGCTAAAGTAAGTGAGGAGAGCCTGCTAGGATTCCAGAGTCCTCAGTGCATGATTTTCTAAATCTATACCCGAGACCTGCTGCTTGAAATGGCCTGACTTGCCCTCAGATTATTTTACCTGCAAGGGTAAGCCAAGTCAGAGCAGATCCCGAGCCTGTTCCTAAGCGATCTGCATCCCTGCAGGTGCCTACGGACAAGTCTGAAAACCCTAGACCTTGTCACATTCTCCTCCCTGAAAACCTGCTTATTGCTTCGTTCTGGGCTGACCCCCGAAGGCGTGCCCACCTAGGTCTCCCAGACCCCACCCGGGGAAAGTGGTGGCATTTCCCATTCTGTTGTCCTTGGTGCTGCCTCCCTCCTGCACCAAGCCCTCCAGCTGACTGTTTGCTTTGTAGGCAGTGGGGGGATTCATGCATTTATTTTGGGACATTAACTCCATGGGTGGGATGCGCATTGAAGATTATAGTAATAAATGATGCTTTGGCACTGCTCTCTCTTCCCCACCCCCTGCCCTCAGTGTGGGGCGCAGGCACGGCTCCAGGCTGTGTGCAGAGCACCACAAATAACCACTCATTAAACTGAGGCAGCCCGTGCTGGGGGGGCCGGCCGGCTGTTGACTCACCGCATACCATGAGCTGGCATGGCCAAGGACTTCTGCCTCTGACTCCAGGGGGGGTTACTGCTATTCCAGGAAACGGGTGGGGTGGCTGCGGGGAGAGGGACAGACCAGGGCGCTTGGGAGCTTGGACTGCTTAGGTTTCATCCCTGTCTTGGGAGGTGTCTGAGATATAAAATATTTAGTCATACCCCATATGTTAGGAGAAGTATGTGCATATGTAGAACCTGGAGTGAGGATTCCTAGTTCTTTTTCTGTTATTATCTTGAGGGTGACCTTGAGCAAGTCTTTCTGAAGCTGTTTGAGGATTGCAGCTGGTTGCTGTGCTGAAAGAATTGAAACAGTTCCAACAGTGTTCCAGAAACAGCAAGCTAGGGGCTCTCAGGGGCACCAAGGATCCCAGAGCCCTCTCTGAGGGCCCTTAGCAGTCACCTGCACTTAACACTGGGGGAGAACATGTCAGGACAGAGGGGTCCCCGGGGGGGGGCTGAAGCCTCTTCGGCACCACTTGGAAGCAGATGCACTAACTCTGTCTCCCTTCACTTTCTCTGCCTCTGAAGCAAGCAGGGAGCTTATAGAGCCTAACATTTGCATCAATACAAAGGCAAGAAAGGGGCCTTTGGAGCTTGTATTTAGGAATTTTAGGATTCAGGCCCTTTTTAGGTTTCCCTGCCCTGGGCTGTAGCACGAGATCCCGTGAATCTGTCCCTCTTCATCTGAACCAAGTGCTGCTAGCAGTATTATGATGTGTAGCTACTGGGTTTTCATTGGTACAGCATCCAAGCCGCATCACGCTAACACAGGGCCCGCGTGGCCCAGGTGTGCCGGGGTGCTCCTCTGTGCCTGTCCGTGCTGCTCTGACAAGTTGCCATACCTCTTTCAGAAGCCCAGTGGGATGCGGGAAGCGGGGGGAATCTGGGTAGTTGACCTTCCCCAAGGTTAGATCTAACTTGCTGCTTGGAGCAGAGGAGGTGGCTCTCTCTTGCCTCCTCTGGTGGCACCGGTTGCTGTGGCAACACCATTGAAGATGAGGGAGACTAAAAGAAATGCAGCCCAAGGGGGAGCAGGGTGAGTCAGGCTTAGAGGTAGAGGGCATGTCTTCCCCGGGGCGGCAGCAGGGAAACAGCACCTGAGCGGCTGCGGCTTTGACTGTTTCCAGGTGCTTTGCCGAGACAACACTGACAAACTATACTTCTGAGGCAAGGGATAGATTTAGACAATCATCTTTATGATGGAAAAAAAAACATGTCTGCATCTTTGGGTTCTTTGCAGGGAAACACGAGCATTTATGGGGGTGCCATACTGGAGGGTCCCTCCTGTATATCCCCAACCTGGGAGTGGGTCCAGGAGGCTCCAGGGCTACAGACGTGGGTACTTGCTGGACAGGATACAGTTACTGTCCAAGCACATTATTGCTGGGCCTTGTACCAGAGCTTACAGCCATTGTCAGCATTTGGGGGAACACTGGGAAGAGAGGAAGATTGTGATTTCCAGGCTTGGTTTAGTATAAAAAGAGATCAGTTAGGAAGCTCTTGTGGTAGCAGACTAAGCCTCAAGGGCCCGCAGTCTCAGGCATTCTCTTCTTCCGTTGGTTCACCGTAGTGAAAACGGACTCCGCTGTAACTCAATTCTTTGATGCCAGGACTTTAACCATGCAATGCCCCAGTAACCTGACCTATTACTGTCAACCCACAGTTGTATTACTTCACAATAATAACTATTTATTTTAATATGTGCTAGGCATTTTGCATACACTTTCTCTAGTTCTTTTCACCCTTCAAGGTAGATATTAACTTTCTTCTGCAGATGAGAGGTCTGAGCACAGGAAAGCTAAATGATTTACCCAGTGTCTCGCAGCTAGGAATGTCTGCCATTTGATATCATACCTGCCATTTGCTGGGATTTGAACTGACAGTCAGTGGAACCCAGGATATGGACGCACATCTGTCTGACTGTCCCTAATATGCCATATTGCTTCTTACACATAGGGGAATTTGAGGCTTGAGAAAATTTTAATTCACATAAACATCTATTGAGTACCTACTATGTGCAAGACATGGGTTGCAATAGGAAACATGGACTGTACCTTCAGGAAATAGAATCTGGTGAGGTGGTGAGGGTGGACAAGGGACATAAACTACCTACGTGTAAGCTGAACTAGCTGCAGAATGGAGGCCCTCAGCTGCCTGGAACAAATTTGATTTCATGAATCTGGATGAGGTGGCAAATGAAACAGTGAGGGCTCCCTTCGTGCGTTCAACAAATACTGAACGTGTATCATGTATAAAGGCACTGTGCTAGGCCCTGAGAATACAGTAGTGAGTGTGACAGCCACCCCTACCCTCATAGGAACCTGCACAGAAATGAAGGAGACACACATTCAATATCTAACCATGAGATTATTACTGAATTACATTAGTAATAAGTGCTACTGAAGAGAAATACTGGGTGCCGTAGCCTAGTCTGGGGAGCTAAGAAGAGCTTTCCGAAAGAAGGATCCCTTGAGGAGAGCTCAGAAGGATAAATAGGGATTAACTAGATAAAAGGGAAGTAGGGATAAGGTGTGCCAAAGTCCTGAGATTGGAAGGAATGTGGTATGTTCCAGAGATAAGTTACTGAGATAATCAGAGGCTGTACAATGTAGGGCCTTTCAGACAATGTTAAGGATTTTGTTTATTTTCCTAAGAAGATCAGTAACTGCTGTAGGGCTACTGTAGTGGTCCGTGTGAAAAACAACTGTTAGGGTGGTAGCAGTGAAGAGAAGTGACTGCATTATGAGATTTATGGAAATTAAGTTAACAGGACTCAATATTGAATTGGGCACGCAATGTGAAGGAAAAAGGTGTCAAGAACAATTTCTAGGTTTCTGGTTTGTATAGCTGAGTGAGATAGAGAATACTTGCAGAGAACCAGATTGGACAGGTAGGACTGTGAATTCATTTTGAGGCACATAGAGTTGGAGGTTTCTGTAAAATATCCAACTGGAGATGTTTTAAAGCTCAGTGGAGAGGTTTAGAATAAAGTATACATCTGAGTCCTCAGTGGCATTCTGTAATGTTAAATATGGTAGCCACTGTGTGTAACTATTTAACTTATTAATCAATTATTAACTTACTGGTTAAAATTGAATAAAATTGTGCAATTTTATTCACACTAGCCACATTTCAAAGTTCTCAGTAGCCACGTGTGCTGGTGGGTGCCGTATATTGGACAGCATGGATATATATTGGACAGCAGAAAGGTCTGTTGCAGGGGTCTTCAAACTTCTGTATTTGTTGAAAAGATCTTCCTAACCTTTTAGTACTGGAGTTCCTCAAGGCTAGGTCCTAGACTTGCTTCTTTTTACCCATTCAAAAAAAATTTTTTAAGGTATGATTTACATGCAGCAAAATGTACCCTTTTAGTGTATAGTTCTGTGAATTTTGACAAACATATACAGTCATGTAACCACCACCGCTCTCAAGATGCAGAGTGGTTCCATCGTCCAGAAATTGCCCCATTCCCCTTTGTAGTCACCCCTCCCAGGACCTCAGCCTTTGGCAACCACTGATCCGATCTGTCTGCCCGTACAAGAGATGTTGTATTAACTGGAATCATACATACAATACATATGTAACCTTTTGGGTCTGGCTTTTTTCACTTAGAATAATACATCTGAGGCTCACCTATATTCTTTTGTGTATTAGTAATCAGTAGTTGATTCCTGCTTTTAATTGCTGAGCAGTACCACAGTGCATGGGTGTACCACACTTGGTTTATCCATTCCTTCTTTTAATTGCTGAGTTGTATCACAGTGTAATGATGTACCACACTTGGTTGACCCATTCCTCAGTTCAGACATTTGGGTTGTTTCTAGTGTTGGGTGATTACAAGTAAAGCTGTTGTAAACATTCACTTACAGGTTTCTGTGTAGATGTAAATTATAATTTCACCTGGGTAAATACCTAGGAGTAGAACCGCTGGTGCATATGATAAAGGTATGCATAAGAAACTGCCCAAGTAGCCATACCATTTTGCATTCCCACAGGCAATGATGAGAGGTTGCCAGCACATGGTATTACCATTTTAAAAAACATTCTAATAGTTGTGTGATGGTATCTCATTGGGGTTTAACTTGCATTTCCCAAGTAACTAATAATATTATACATATTTTCATGTGCTCCTCTACAATCCATGTATCCTGCCCATTTTTAATAAATGTATTCATACATACTAGTGAGATTTGAAAGTTCTTTATATATCGTGGATATGAGTCTGTTATCAGAAATGTGATTTCTAAGTGTTTTCTTCCAGTCTGCAGATGGTCTCTTCATTCTCCTAGGAGTGTCTTTCAAAGAGCAGTTTTCAATTTTGGTGAAGACCAATTCATACCTTTTTTTCTTTTATGGATTGTGCTTTTGGTATATCTAAGAAATCTTTGCCTGCCCCACAGCTGAAAGATTTTTTTTCTATATTTTCTTCTAGAAGTTTTATAGTTTTAAGTTTTATATCCATTTGGGTTAATTTTTATGTAAGCTATAATGTATATCGATTGAGGGGCTTTTTTGTTTTTTGTATATGACTGTCCACTTTTGTGGAAAAGATCTTTGTAACCCTTTAATATTGAGATTCCTCAAGGCTTGGTCCTAGACCCGCTTCTTTTTACTCTGTTGGTAGTTGGAGAAGGAATTCAGAATGAGAAGGTTTTTTTTTTTTCTATTTAAGAAGAAGGAGGGGTTTTATATATACGAGAGTGAAGAGAATTGATGGCAGAGGTTTCTGAGAAGGAGAAAAAAGGATGGAAGGAGAAGACATCATCTGCATGCTGATAAATGCACTGGAGGGGGTATCATAGGGAAAAGGAGGAGATTCCTATGTTGGATCCCTCTTTGCAGTCTCAAAGCCTGAAGGAAAAAGATCCCCCAGCCAGCAGGCCTCTCCTTTTCCTCCTTCCCCATGGGAAGGGAGAGTCCACATCTTTAAACTGCAGAGGAAACACAAGCATACTCACGGGGAAGTGGCAGCAACTGCCACGCTGATGGAATGGAACATTGGAGCATGTCGGCCCACAGGTGGGGAGAAAAGAAATACAGGAAGGTAGGCAAGGAAAGAAACTATGGCTCTCTGGGGAAAGATAAGAGTTGATGGGCCTTGCAGTTGCTAATTAGCATTTGGTGTGTGTTGAGAAGTGAGAAACATCGATTCCTGTGTGGCCAGTGAGACTGAACTGAACCAAGCACTACACTCCCCAGAAACTTGGAACAACAGGCTTGAATGTCAGCGAGGGAATCATTTGAAATGGGGCTGATCCTGCACATGGAGTTCTCTGATCTGAAGGGCTGGCTAGCGTCTGGCCTCTGAGTGAGGAACAAAGATACAGGCTTCGGCCATCCCCCAGGTGTGTGTCAGACGGTCCACTGAGCAAATATCAAGATGGAAGCCAGAATCAGGGTGATTAGATCAACTAGCAGAGCAGGAATTGAAGTCAGAGGCATGGTCTGGGATCATGTTTCGTAATAACACAAAAGATTTCTCCACAATGCAAGGACAGGGTCCTGTTCCCCACAGTCCCTGTAGAAAGTGTTGGGGACTGTGGATGGGGAGGTTCGTCCTTGGATACAGCTGCCTATTTATGGGAATGAAAGGAAATCGTGGTCCCTAGGGCTTTCCTTCCTACCTGGGGATTGCTGTGTGAGGGAACTTGCCTAGTTAAATAAATCTCACGCTGGACATCTTCTCAAGTGTATGCACACACATGTCCATGAGGGAGATGGAGAGATGGCATAGCAGGACATGCCAGAGCGTGAGCTCAGCAGTCAGGACTGTCTTGTTTCAAATCCTGGCTTTGCTACTTCATAGCTGCGTGACCTTAAGCAAGTTAATTAACTTCTCTTGACCTCAGTTACCTTACCTGTAAAATGAGAGTAGTACCAATACCTATTTTATAGGGCTGTTATAAGAATTAATGTTAGTGTTTATCGAGTGCTTAGAAAAGTGACTGGCATATGGCAAGCGTTATGTATATGAGTATAGATAAAACAAAATGAGGTGGCATGCTGAAGTCCTTGATTTCCTCCAGCTCCCCTAGCTGGGGCCTATAAGGAAAAGGAAGGATTTGCAAAACTATTGTTATTTCTGGCCCAAAGAGCTCAGAATTGAAAGAAGTAGAAGAGCACCTGAGAGTTTGTAATCCATACCTGGCTAGAATGAGAGGCTGAGAAACAGGCACTACCACAGCTCTCGTGGGTTAGCATTGATCCCGTGGAGGTGTGAGGTTTTATGAGACACTCATGGAGTGTGTGGTTTCTGGCTCCCCCAGACTGGACCTCCATGCCTCCCGGGCTTACCCGAAGTATGGTTAGTCTGACTGCTTGCAGGTGGATGCAGCAGAAGACCTTGAGTCATCTAGAATCGCTGAGTTTCTGGAACAAACAGGAGGATTGGGCGGAGAGCAGGGACCAGTAAAGGGCCGAGTACTGTACAGTGGGGGCTAACGAACTGTGATCAAACTGCTCCCACCCCCAACCTCAGAAAATCACAAACAGCTAAAGCCAGAAACCCAGTGTCCAGAGTGGCTATTTTGAGAACTGGCTGGGGAGGGTGGGGGCAGGAGGGGCAGGAGTCCCAGTGTGCTGCTTGTCAGCAGAGGGCTCTAGGGAGATTTCAGGGGGCATTGTGAGGGCTAGGGGTTTTCTTCTCCTTATGCTATCTTTTCTCGTCTCCCCAGTGACTTCTTACATGTTTAAGCCAAATGGAGCTGGGAACTCCTGGGGGTTCAGACAGCAGCTGAGCCAGGGCCCCATTCTGGGTTCAGTAATCTTGGGAGAGACTCAGGAGGGGGGCAGCTGGCAGGGCACAGGGTAGGTGGCAAAGTGGTGGCCTGTGTGGGTCAGTCCTGACATGTGTTCCTGCCCAGAGGATTCTCAAGGTCAGCTGGCATGAGAAGGAAAGTAGAGGAAGAAGCAGCCACTGGAGAGAGATTTAGAACTGGGTCCAGATTTTCCTCCAAAGGGGAGAGGCTGGAGTGAGAGCAAATAATTGATAGATTAAGGGAACGGGCATAGAGTCAGATGGGAATACTGGCTAAAGCAAGGATCAGATTTGCTAAATCAGGGATTTGCTGGCAACAGAGAAAGTACAATTAAAAGTCAGAGATCATGGGACTAGAGAATTTGTCTCTTGACCCGTGACTCTTTTGTCTGGACTCTTGGCTATTAGTCCTATTACCAAACATGCTGTCCATTTCCTGCTTTTTTGGTGTGGACAAACCTTTTACAATGATGATGGGATACCTGAGTAGAAGGTGTCACCTTGGTAACTACAGGGCCATTATATTGTTCATGTGCCAAAAAAACCCCCACAGGAACATCAAGATCACAGGGAAAGAAAGAGTAATGACTTGCCAGTCTCCCAAGAGTCTCAGGAACAACCCTTCCTCTTGTGGAAGATTTTTTTTGGTCAAAGGGAAGCTAGCTAGAATTTCAGAGGATTTCAGGGACACTTTTGTGCCTGTTCTTCCAGATTTTTAAATAAAATGTGTATGCACTCCCTGACTTCAAGCTCTACTACAAAGCCACAGTAATTAAGACAGTTTGGTACTGGCACGAGAACAGACCCATAGACCAGTGGAACAGAATAGACAGCCCAGATATAAACCCAAGCATAAATGGTCAATTAATATACCATGAAGGAGCCATGGTATACAATGGGAGAAATGACAGCCTCTTCAACAGCTGGTGTTAGCAAAACTGGACAGCTACATGTCAGCCTCTTCAACAGCTGGTGTTAGCAAAACTGGACAGCTACATGTAAAAGAATGAAACTGGATTATTGTCTAACCCCATATACAAAAGTAAACTCAAAATGGATCAAAGACCTGAATGTAAGTCATGAAACCATAAAACTCTTAGAAAAAAACATAGGCAAAAATCTCTTGGACATAAAACATGAGCAACTTCTTCATGAACATATGTCCCTGGGCAAGGGAAACAAAAGGAAAAATGAACAAGTGGGACTATATCAAACTAAAAAGCTTCTGTACAGCAAAGGACACCATCTGTAGAACAGAAAGGCATCCTACAGTATGGGAGACTATATTCATAAATGACATATCCGATAAGGGGTTGACATCCACATTATATAAAGAGCTCATGCACCTCAACAAACAAAAAACAAATAAGCCAATTAAAAATGGGCAGAGGATCTGAACAGACTCTTCTCCAGAGGAGAAATTCAGATGGCCAACAGGCACATGAAAAGATGCTCCACATTGCTAATCATCAGAGAAATGCAAATTAAAACCACAATAAGATATCACCTCACACCAGTTAGGATGGCCAACATCCAAAAGACAAACAACAACAAATGTTGGTGAGGATGTGGAGAAAGGGGAATCCCCCTACACTGCTGGTGGGAATGTATAGTTCAAACATTGTGGAAAGCAGTATGGAGGTTCCTCAAAAAACAAAATAGAAATACCAATTGACCCAGAAACTCCACTCCTAGGAATTTACCCTAAGAATGCACCAGCCCAATTTGAAAAAGACAGATGCACCCTTATGTTTATTGCAGCACTATTTACAATAGCCAAGAAATGGAAACAACCTAAGTGTCCATCAGTAGATGAATGGATAAAGAAGATGTGGTACATATACACAATGGAATAATATACATAAGAAAACAGATCCTACCATTCACAACAACATGGATGGAGCTAGAGGGTATTATGCTCAGTGAAATAAGTCAGGCAGAGAAAGACAAGTATCAAATGATTTCACTCATCTGTGGAGTGTAAGAACAAAGAAAAAACTGAAGAAACAAAACAGCAGTAGACTCACAGAACCCAAGAATGGACTAACAGTTACCAAAGGGAAAGGGACTGGTGAGGATGGGTGGGAAGGGAGGAATAAGGGGGAAAAAGGGGTATTACGATTAGCACACATAATGTAGCAGTGAGGGGACACAGGAAAGGCAGTATATACAGAGAAGACAAGTAATGATTCTATAGCATCTTACTATGCTGATGGACAGTGACTGTAATGGGGTATGTGGAGGGCACTTGATAATAGGGTGAGTCTAGTAACCATAATGTTCAACTAATTGTACATTAATGATATAAAAAAAAAAGCAAAGGACCTCCCCCCCCAAAAAGGAGATGCAATTGGAGGAGACCTTGCAAATAGTTCCACCTGTCTGCGTTTGGGCCCATACCCTCTGCCTTCCCTTTAGTTACTGTGAATGATCTGTTCTTGGCTTCTATTCAAGGGCACCCCTCTCCTAATACACTAGATCCCGTCCCTTTTCTCCTTCTCTAGCAATGATCCTCTTTCTCTCTAGTTTTTCCTTCTCTACGGGATTATTTCCACAAGAACACAAACATTCTGTAGTTTTCCATCTTAAATAAAACGTTGTGACCCCATATCCCCCTCAAGCCACACCCCACTCCCCATTTCTTTGGGATTCCTATGTTTGCTGCTTCAATTCCTCTCCTCCTTTTCTCTCATGAACCCACTATAGTCAGACTTTTGTTCCCTTCCTCCACTGCAGGTTTCATGAGTGTCACACTGACCCCCACCTAGCAGGGCCCACGGGGCAACGGTCAGTTCTCAGTCCTCCTCATACTAGGCAGAATTTGACACAGTCAGTCACTGTCTTCTCCTTTAAATAGTTTCCTTACATGGCTTCTAAATTACTATAATATCTCAGTTTTCTCCTTTTCTGACCTCTTTCTGATTTTCCTTATTGAATTTTCCTCATTTCTACAACTTCTACTCACTGGAATGTCCCAGTGTTTGACAATTTTTCTCTTGTTATCTGAACTCACTCCCTTGGTGATATCACCCAGTCTCATGGTTTTAAATGCCATCCATATGTTAAGAGCTGCCTAATTTATGTCTCTAGGCCAGACCCTTCTCTTGAACTCATCTGGAATATCTACCAGTTTATAAAATCTCCCGCTGCATAATTAATAGGTGTCTCAAACTTGTCCCAAACCAGCTCCTGATTCTTTCCCCAGAACCTGCTCCTCCTGATGTCTTCTCCATTTCAGGAAATGGCAACTCCATTTTTTTTTCAGTTTCTCAGGTCAAATACATGGGAGAATCATCCTTGACTCCTTTCTCACAACACTGCTATTCAATCAACCAATCACGTTGGCCATCGCTTGAAAATACACCAGAATGAAACCGCTTCTCATCACCTCCACTGCCGCTGTGCCGATCAAAGGACCCACTGCCTCATGCCTCATTTTCTGCCATAACCTCTTAGCAGGTTTTTCTGCTTCCTTGCTTGTGCCTCTTCTGTGCAAACTGAAGGTCTCCAGTGGCTTCCCATCTCACTTGTAGTATAAGTCAAACTCCTTCAAAAAGACGCCAAGGCCTGACGTGATCTGGCCCCCAGCCCCAGTTACTCTGATCTCGTCTCCGTGAGTCCTCCTCCCTCCTTCCTCTCTCCACTCCAGCTACCTTGGTCTCTTGCTCTTTCTCAGAAATGCTGCTCACACCCCCCACCCTGCGCAGGGCCCTTGAAGCCTCTTGCCTGGACGTCCCCAGCCGCCTCTCCACCTCCCTCAGCTGTTGGCTCCAAGGCCGCCTTTCCCAGAGGCCTTCCTGGCCGCTCTGTGTGAGACTGTATTTCTCAGTTCCACGCCAGCACTTATACCTCCCTTCCCTGTCTTTTCTCTGTAGCGCTTATCACCATTTAACATGATAATCATTGTGTTGATTCATATGTCAGACTGTATACTAGAAGGTGAACTCCACGAGGGTGGGGTTTTTGTCTTTTGTCTTCTATAGCTTCCCTAGCACCAATAAATACTTGTTGAATGAATTTTGATGATTTTTCTTCCTTCCATCGACCTCAAAACCCACTTCTTCAAAAGACTGAGGAATGGCACCTGGTAATAGGAGGCTTGAAAGTGATGATGGTGAGTCTCAATGGACGGTGTCTTAATACTTCCACAAATATCTAATGTTCTGATTTTTATTTTCCAGCTTAACACCAAAACATCCCCAGCAACCAACCAGGCACCTGGTCCAGAGGAAAAGGGTGAGTGGGTTGGGCTAGGGAGTCTGTAGAGCGGGGGCGTAAGGACAAGTAGGGCTGAAAGTCTGGGAGCTCCTAAAGTCACATGTAGTAGGAGTGGGATCATGGGTAAAGCACGAGGGTAGAACTACTGTGTCTATAGGCTTCCTTTCACATTTTCCTACGAAGTAAATCGCCAGTAGTTACTCTCTGATCTTAGAAAATGGCTTTGAAGTGCTTGGAAACTGGCACAAGGATAGGAAGAAACTCATCAGATAATACCAGCCACTGTCTCAATCAGAAACTGAGGGAAAACTGGGGAAAATAAGTATGTTATGGGACTCCAAATATGGGACTTAGGAATTAGTGGTGATAAAAAACATTTGTCACTTTGGTCCAAGAGCAGCAAAGCTCCTTAGTCACCCAGCTAGGTCTGAGCCTAGTTACCTTGACGCAACTCCAGTAGAATTACCAGGCATTCTTAGTCCTAGGAAAACGTGGGACCTCACAGAATCCAGCATAAAGTGGACTTAAGCTACCCTTATTTGAGGCCTGGACAAGGGAGCTGGGGCATTCCGCTTTACTCATTCATGAATCTCTCAACCATCTGCAGGGAAAGCAGGCAACGCCAAGAAGTCTGAGGAGGAGGAGGAGATCGACATTGATCTGACAGCACCGGAAACGGAGAAGGCTGCCCTTGCAATTCAGGGCAAATTCCGGCGATTCCAGAAAAGGAAAAAGGATCCCAGCTCCTGAATAATCAGCCTTGCCCTTGACCCTGCTCCCTTCTCTCCCTTCTCCAAGTTCTGACTCCCATGTCTCTTTGTCTCTCTAGCCTGCCCCTGGGGCAAGTTCAACCTTATATATTATTTTCTCTGGCCCCCTCAAGCCATCCCAGCAGTAGAGGCACAGGACCACGGGGAAGATGAATTCACTTGGCAGCCACTTGCCTGAGGGTGGACCAGTTTCTTCTGGGGATACGGCTCCCAGATCAGTACCTACGCTTGCCCTGTGAAGTTGAAGAGCAGAAGGCTTTGAGGCTGAGAGAGGGGCCCCGACAATGTGGGATGGAGGGGAAAGCCTTCAGAGTAGGGTGTCTGAGGGTGAGGCGTGTGCACTGTTTTGCTGGTTACAACATTCACACTTCAGGTAACCTTTTTTCCCCTTCACATCTTTCTGCACCACCGCCTCCAATTTCCCTTCTATGAGCTAAGCCACAGTGGGGGGCTAGAGAACCCCTTTCCCTGACCAGACCTAAAGCAAGCGGCTTCCACCTTAGCACCTGCCGAGTAGGTTAGTTCCAAGGAAAGGGGACTGGGGCTGATAAGGGGCAAGGAAAAGTCTCTTTCATCCAGTCTAGGACCACGAGGGCCAGAGGTGGGAAGCCTCAAGGGGCCCCAGGCAGGGACATGGAACTGGAGAAGATTCAGGGATGAAAGAAAAGTGGAATGGAGATCCCTGGAGGCACAAGTTACTGCAGGTCAGATGTACTGAGGACTATTGAAGGACTCCCGGGCCTTGCTAACCTGCCTACCTCTAATCCCCGACGTCTAGCCATCCCCAGGGGCCACATAAGTCACCTGACCCCTGTAGCTCCCACTGCCTCACTGTGGAGTCGGCAGAAGTGGAATAGCCACTCTATGTGATTTTAGCGTGTTTAATGATTATACACACACACACACACACACACAGAGCCCTCAAATTGGGTCATTTAACCTCTACTTGTGTTTTTTTCCTGCAAGGGATCTGAATGTAAGCCTGAGCTGGCATCAGGCAGGGTGGTAGAGCAACTGCGTGGATTACGTGGTAGCACGGGAAAGGGACGCTGCCTGAGCAGTTTTCAGGCTGAAGCCCACCCCTACCCTCCTTCCCCCAGCCTTGTCCTCACCTTGATTCCCCGCCCACCTTGTTTTTATCTGCTGCTGTCACCACCCACGGAGAGCACCTGCGAGGGCGCTCGCCTCCCCCTTTCCCCTTCCAGCTAAGAGCACACTGGGTGTCTGTCTCTCTGAAAACAAACCCAACCTTCCTGCCCCATCCCCCAGTGACCTATCCTAGCTGTACTGCCGGCTTTGTCTTCCTCCCACATTCCCCCTCCCCTCCCGCTGTTTATCAGACTTAGAAGGAGGAGATGACTCTGGGTCAATGTCACATGAAGATTTTAAATCATTAATTAAATAAACCTTGGCTTTCAAGTGAGCTCACATTGCTGAGAAATGATCTCTATACATTGAAACCAGAGGCCAAATGCTTGAAGGTCAAGCAAGAAATGCTTTATCTCCCCCACCCTCCTCACTTCATCGTATTCACCCTTCCTTTTCCTGACTCAAGAATACAGCAGTTGCAACCCCGTAGGAGCTGTGAGTAGGAGGCAAAGGAAAGTATCCCTGGAGGGCAACCTGTATCCCAAAGTTCATCCATGCACAGCAGCCCCTGGCTGGAGGACTGGACAGTAATTCATGAGAAGCCCTATATTAAGGGAAGTGCCTTCTCCTGGTGCCAGAGGAAAGAAGGAAATTTTACATTTGGAATTGTTTTGAATCAGTATGGTAGCTTTTAGTCTTGGCCTTTTGTGCAAATGAGAGGATAGTCTCATAGCCACACCTGGTACGTGTGCAGGCTGTCCCGATGAAACAGGACTTGAGTTGGGGATTGCCCCTTGCTCTGCCCCTAGGTACGTGGAGTGAAACAGGTATTCGCTGTTCCTAGTGGCATGGGCTGCTGAGAGCTGGCTGGTGGCGAGGCAACCGCGGAGTTCTCCCTCACCGCCCTCTAGGCTCTGAGGCTTGGAGGATGTCTGCTGATTGGGATTTTTTGCCACCCTGGTCTGGAGCATGGTGCTAAATGACTCTTCCTTCACCATTTCTTGCTCCAAAAGTAGTATGCTTATCCTCGTACATATTTCACAGAAAGAATGTAGTAGCAAACACATTTCTGGAGCTTTGGGAAAGAAAGGTTTAGGCATCTTTTGCAGACCCAATGGTAGTTCTCAGTAAAGGTTCTGAAAGCTGGTTTCTCTCTCCCAGGCTGCTTATTCCTACCATGGGGCACTCAACTTGACCATCTTCTCTCTGGTGTACGTGTAACTCCTCCTTGGGGGCCTGGGTTGCGGCTGGGATCTCTGCCTTGGGGATCTAGAACCCTGTTCCTCTTCCTGTCCCTCTAGTTCCTACTGCTGGAGAGATGATCCTTGAGAACCCATCCCTAAGGAATTATTCTCGAGTGCTTTGTTTTCTGGAACAAAACTGCAAGTCTTTGTGGGCCATTTGTGGATGCCCTTGTAATATACAGCTTAGCAGAAGAGACGGACGTTGGAAAGAGTCAAGAAAGAAAGCAACTGCAGTGATCACACCCATGCCCCTGAAATCTCAGTGCTTTCTCAGCTGTGTAGCGCTGGCAGGGTGGGAAGTACAGTCCTGAAAAGAGTGGAAGCGGTCTGGAGATCTGAGCAGGGGCTTTTTTGGAATATGTTCCCAAAGCCCAGATCTCGGGGGTGAAGATCTTGGGAGAAATTCAGACAGTTAAAGGGACAAGGATCCTGCATCCCTGAACAGTCTCCTTCAGGGACTCGGTGTTGTTGCTGCGCAAGGACTCTTGACCTCCCCCCAACTCAGAACCAGCTTTTTCCACTCGGGTCTCTTCCGTCTCTTACTGCTGCCCTAACCCCGCCCTAGCGTCCTGTAGGGGAGCTGCCCTTTCTGCCCACCTTTGCCTTTCTCTTGCCCTCGCTGTGTGTCCTTTATCTCTGGCGTTGTTTGCAAAGGGAGTGGCTCTTGACACTGAGTGGCTGTCTTCCTGTTCTTCACCATCTTCTCTCCAAATACAGCCCTTCTGCTGCCTGGGCTCTGAAAACAGAGCATTTGGGGTTCAGGAAGTCCATGTTTTGTATGAAGACGGATATCACTGTGGTTTGGGTGGTAGCTCTCACTTCAGACCTACAAAGGTGGGCTCACGGTCCACAGAGGACAGAGGGGAAGTCAGCCTGCTCACAAGGCTGCAGGAAACATTTCCTCATTCCCTCCTCGACCACTTCCCTCCTCCAGCCACTGGGTTAGGGCGGCACTCACGGCCTTCTGCTTCCTCCCAGCATTCTATTCTTCCCTGGGGGTAATAATAACAACAGTAGGAATGATAATAATAGGTCTTTCTTTTTCCCCAGTCACGAAGGTCTTCAAGGGGAGCCACCTCAGCTAGATGACAGAGAGCATCCTACCTGCACGGAGCTCTGCCGACTTAGGTCTCATCATACCAGTCAGGGTCCTCAGGGGTGCTCATCCCCCAGGGTGGGGTAACTCCTTAGCCTCATGCCCTCTGCAGGGCGGGTATGGCAACGACAATAGTAATATCTGAGATTTGTAAAGGACTATGTGCCAGATACTGTTCAAAGCACTTTTATATATATGAACTCATTTAATTTTTAGAACTGGTAACATAGACACGGTTGTCCCCACTTTACACACAAAGAAACTGAGGCAGAGAGAGATTAAATAACCTTCCCAAAGCAAAGTGAATGGTTGAGCTAGGACCAGAACTCAGAAGGTATGGCTCTGGAATCTGTGTTCTTTATGCCACCTTAATAAGGGAATGGGTGAATGAAGGGCAGACAGCTTGGCTGTCATGGATCGTGTCCAGGTTAGTTTAGAGGGCAGAGCTTCCCTTAGCAGGGCTCAGGCATACCATTTGGGCCATCATCACCCACATGGGTAAGGTCTGGACCCTCTCTGGCTCCCCATCCTTGCAGGAGAGGACCACACCCGGCTTTCCCTGACCGCTCTGCCAGACGCCTCCCAGAAGTCTATCAGTGCCTTGGTCTCAACATCCAGCTGCCTCCCCTGGTGCTCCAGGCAGCATGTGGCCAGGCGCTCTGGAATCCGGAAGTCTGAACTGAAATGGATAGAGAGATGGGGCTCAGAGTTTACGAGGCAGCGCTGATATGCAGACATAGAAAGGAGGAAGGTCAGCAGGCTCACGTTAGGGTATAAAGGTGAACGAATAAATGTGGATATCAGAATGAAACCACACTCTTCTATAATGCATGGGAGGGGTCTACGTCTCACTTATTCCCCTAAGCCAGTTCTCAACAGGGGGATACACTGCCCTTTAGGGGATGTTTTGGAAGTCCATGGGGGTGTTTGTTGGTGTTATGACATTTTGGGGTTTGGGGTGGGAATGCGAGAGGGTTTCTTGATATTTAGTGTCTAGGGGCCAAAGATGTTAGACAAACTGCAGTGACCAGGAGAGTCCTGCACAAAATAAAACCGTCCCACATCCCACATGTCTTTTAAAACTCCCATTGTGTATTAACATAGGTGACAAACCTGAGGGAGCCTAGAACCCAACTTCATTTTACATATAAACACAATGTGTTTTTTGAATCAATTTAAAACACCAGATTTCCCAGAAATGCAACTTGAAGGAACTTATCATTTGTTTCATTCAGAACTTGACCACATGCTGCTTACCTTTTTGGGAGCCCCTGCCATCCGTGTCAGTGCTGCCTGTGGCATGTGTGCGGCTGTCACCTGTGCTCCGTCAGTCTGTCTGTTGCTGGTGCATTCACAGCGTTCCTCTGTAGGTTCAAATTTCTGACTGCTGCATTTTATGCTTCCAGAGTAGTCACGTCACATGGTAAAATACTTACATTTTATTATAAAGTAATCTTTTATCTCACTTCATAATGTAGACTATTTACTTTTTGAAACTATGTATGCAGTTGATATTACATATGAATTTCATTTCAGGATAGTCAAAGGGCCACTGGATCTGAGGGGGTCGAGAACTACTGCCTTAAGCTTTTGTAAAGCCAGGCCCAGCACTAGCCTGAAGATTCAGGAGTCTCATTTTCCTGCTTCCATCCCCTTCTCTCTCAAAATGAGACCCCCAAATCTTCCTGCCAAGCTCTAAGTCTTTACCATGGGCAGGGCACTCAGGGACTGCACGATAAATAGTGGGAGCTCAGCTGGGAGCCCCATTTAATGCCTAGAAAGGAAAGCCTTCATGGGATGAAAGGATCACGTCTGGGTTGTGATGGTGTCTGAATTGTGAGGCAGACAGTGACAGACTGAGATCTGGACCAGTGGCAGTGAGTTAAGCCCTCCTCCCTGCATGCGTGTTGGGGTGAATTTTCCCCACTTCCTTCAACCGAATAGAGGAAGAAAAGAGAGGTAGAGGATGACTGAAACTAGCATGGATAGGACTTCTACTCTACGCCACATACCTAGCGACACAGTCTACATATATTCTCAATTTCTCCTTTTAAATGCACCAGGGAGTAGATGTTAAGTTACATGATTAGTAGTAGGAAGGCTTCAGGACCAGAAAGATAAATCTGACTTGAAATCTTCTAGATGGTGCCAAAGCACTTTCCAAGGAAGGAAGCTGTTATTGAAGGCTACTCAGAATCAGGCATACTCATGGGCAATAACTCTGTTTATTCTAATATGAGTCTAATGGTTTGACATTCCATATTTCTGTTGTAAATGTTCTGCTCCCGCTGCTGACAAGTGTGTGTTTGGTTTTCCCATACCACCAGGCAATTCTCCAACATCAGCTGTGTGTCCTACAATTCAACTCAGTTCTAACGCTACCTGGACCCAGTGCTACAAGACACCCCCAAACTTCAAACGCCAGTTGAAAGTCCAAGTGGTCACCTGTGCTCCTGACCAATCTGCTATAGATCGTAGGTCCCAACAAACCCTCCTTGAGTTCAATTAATTGGCTAGAATGGCTCATGGAACTCGGAGAAGCAGTTTATTTACTAGATTACCAGTTTATTCTAAAAGTATGTAACTCTGGAATAGGCAGATGGAGGAGATGCCGAAGGCAAGGTATGGGGAAAGGGCATGGAGCTTCAGTGCCTTGTGGGTGTGTCGCTCTCCCCAAATCTCATGTGGTCACCAACCCAGAGGCTCTCCAGACCCTGTCCTTTCAGGACTTATGGAGGCTTCATTACATAGTTGCAATTGAGTAACTCGCTGGCCTTTGGTGATTGATTCAACCTCTAGTCCCTCTCCCCTCCCGTGGAGGTTGGGGGGCTGGGGTGGGGATGGGACTGAAATTCCAACCCTCTAATCACATGACCTGTCCTCCTGTCATCCAGCCCCCATCCTTAGGTTATTAGGGGCTTTCCAAATGATCGCTTTGGCCACATAACAAAATAAACCTCTATCGCTGTCATCACTTAGAAAAATCCCGAGGGCTTTAAGAACTTTGTACCAGATACAGGGTGAAGACCAAATATATATTTCTTATTATAAATTACAGTGCCACACCTTGATTCTCATGAACAGTTATATATTATCACACCTATTTTATAAATTCGGAGGGGTTCAGAGGGGCTAAATAACTCCTTTAAAGCTCAGTCCTTCCTGACTCCACAGCTCATGTTTTATTCTGCTCCCCTGAAGCTCCCCTGTTGATCTCCTTCATTCAGAAATCAACTGCGTTTGATATGTGACCCTGACTCAGGTCAGGATGGTACATTCAGCTCCCTTGGGTGAATCAAGCAGAAAATGATTAGAGGATATTAGGTAACTGTGGGACATGAGCTTCCCCTCATGAACTGGGTGTTGTTTGACGTACTTAGCCATAAGATTGTGTGTACACAGCAACAATCTGTCAACAAATGGAAATGGTAGATAGAAACCATACTCGAGCAGGTCTGGAAGATGGTCTGTATTGGGCAGACGGCCCAGGCTCCCGTGACGGTGCTTCTGGTGCATTGTTTCTGCCCCTCAAAGCCTGACTGTGGCCTCTGGGATCGTCCTTTGACCAGCTGACTGAAGAAAAAAGACTCCTCAGCTTGGTCTATAGACGAGTCTGCACCATAGGCTGGTGTCACCCAGAAGTGAAGAGCCACAGCATTGTAATCCCACTCAGGGGTGCCCCTGGAGGACAATGGTAGAGAAAAATTCTCTTGGTGGAGGAAAAGGCTTAATCTCGGTGGGCAGATCTTTGAGCGCTACATTTGGTTGTCCACCACGTCTGGAGTGAGGGATGGCCGGAGGCACAGATCCACACGCATTCAAGAGCTAATGGTTTGCCAGAGAGGCCACCTCTCGATGATCAGAGCCTTGGAAGGAACAGGATTGGAAGACTGGTGACGAGGAAGTCTGGGGCAGAGATGCATGAATGGAACGAACCCTGAGAAGGGACTCGGCCTGTGTGAATGCCCATCAAAGGCCCTTTCCCTGTCCACCCCAGTGCTTGCTCACTAGTCTTGAACAAAGCAACCACGTTGGCAGGCATGGAAGCTGTGCATGAACTCAACAACACAGAACTCTCCTTATGAGGCTGACCTGGTTAATGCCACCGCGGAGTGCCTAAGAAGTGAGCAGCAGAGACCAACACCTATTCCCTGGGGGAGCCAGCCAGACATTTGATGGCAGGTTAATTACACTGGACCTCCTTCATGGAGGAGGCATGGAGTTGTCCTCACTGGAATAGACATATTTGGGACATGGATTTGCCTTCTGTGCTCATAGTGCTTCTGCTGGCACCACCTTTGGTAGATTCACAGAATGCCTTATCCGTAGTTGTGGCATTTCCCTTAGCATTGTGTCTAATGAAGGAACTTATTTCATAGCAAAGGTAGTGCAGTAATGGGTTTGTGGTCATAGGATTAAGTGGTTTTACCACACACCCCATCACCCGGAAGCAGGTGCCTATTTGAAAGGTGGAATGGCTTACTGAAGACTCAGCAACAGTTAGGACGCAAGACTGAAAGAACGGAGTTCAGTCTTAGCAGATACAATATATGCTTTGCATCGAAGACCACTGTATGGTGATGTCTCTCTCCCCCATAGCCAGAATATATGAGTCTAGGAGTCAGGGGTGGAAGTGGGGAATGGCTCATTCACTGTTACACCTAATTACCACTCAGAATTTTTGTTTTTCCCAGCAACTTTGAGAGCTGCTGGTTTGGGGACTTAGTCCCCAGAGGGAGACCGACTACTTTTTACCAGTGAAAACAATGGTTCCTTGGAAGATGAGATTTGGGGGATGAGACTGCCACCTAGTCATTTTGAGCTCTAAATACCACTGAATGAACCAAGGAGCAAAAAAAAGAAAAAAAGATTACTCAGCTGGCTGGGTGATCAATCCTGACTACCTATGGGAAATCGGGTTGCTGCTACACAATGGGAGCGAGGAGAACTATTTCTGGAACCCAGGGGATTCTCTAGGGCACCACTTAGTATTTCCATGCATAATAATAAGTGTTAATGGAAAAAAAATGCAGGGCAGTTGAGAGCTCAGACCTTACTTACATTAGTAATGGAAATTTGGCTCAGTCTACCAGGTACAGAGCCCTGAACATCGGAGGTTCTGGCTGAGGACAGGGAACTATGGATGGAATGGTGGCAGCAGTTCATAAACATCAGTTACGACTCTGGACCAGTTACAGAAATGAGGACTGTAGTAACTTGGCATATTTTCTATTCACTTGTTTTAGATATGTGTTTATCTATCTTAACCGTTTTATCCATCTCTTTGCTTTTTTACATTATCAAGTGAGCCGTTGGAAGTTAACTTTATAACTGAGTTTTCAGATAACAGAATATTTAGTGTGACTATGACTGAATGAGGAGTAACGAAAACAGCTAAGCACGGTGAGTGTTGGCCTATTTGAGGAACGGTGGAAAGCTCTCTGTGTGTAGTCTGACCATCCCCTCCCTTCTCCAACGAAATGAGAGCAGTGAGAATGTAGGTCCCTTCTGGAAGTGGGGAAACCATATGCAGTTCAAGATGATTGTTGCCCTGGGATAGTCAAATGCAGCTTTAATTTGAATCAACAAACACAGGTGGCGTGGGACAAACAAAGGATGTCTTCCAGGTTGTTTCAATCTCTACTTTAAAATTAATTCATACATTTCTCAAAGAGGTAGGAGAAAAACCAGGAGAGTGTATTTCACAGGAGCCAAGGAATAAAGTGTTGGTAGGTAGAGGAAATGCCCAATAATGCTGAATGCTGCTGAGAGGATGAGGTTCTGAAAAGGAACCATTGAATTTGGGAAAGTGGACCTCGTTAATATTCTTTGACAGGAGCAGTTTCAGTGGAGTGATGGGGAGAGTGGCTTAAAAGAGAACGTGAGGTACTGGAGGTAGTATTCTAGACTTGTTTCAAGAAGTTCTGCTATGGAGGGAAACAGAGATGTGAGGCAGTAGCTGGAGATGAGAATATGGGAGATATTAGACTATGTTATGTAGAAGAAGAATATATTTCATTTGTGTTGTTCTCCATGATTACCAACTGTCTTTTTGTTCATGTTTAAATTCTCTGCCATTCAAAAGGTTCAAGCTTTTATGTAATATGTACTTTCATTAAAATTTTTGAGCTTCTTGCCTTGCTTAAAGGCCTCCCCATTTGGAAAGGAAGTATTTTTATTTCCTCCTGATATCTGTATTTTTTTTAATGTTTATCTTTTATTAAATAATCCACTGAGCTGGAAGGTTATAATATGTTCTCACACTTATTTGCATAGTTCTGGACTCAGTATTCTGATCCTCTGATATGGAACTTTTAGCTTAGATATTCCCAACTTCTTTGAGTTGTGACTAAGCTTCTTCTCCAACCCTGCAAAAGCCACGTAGACTCTTTCGGCTTTCCTTTTCCTTTTTTTTTTCTTGTGGTAAAATACACTTAACATAAAATTTACCATATGGACCATTTTTAAGAACACAGTTCAGAGGAATTAAGTACATTCATAATGTGGTGCAGCCATCACCATTATCCATCTCCATAATTCTTCATCTTGTAAAACTGGAATTCTATACCTATTAAACAATAACTCCCCATTTGCCCTTTCCCACAGCCCCTGGCAACCACCGTCCTGCTTTTGGTCTCTGTGTGACTACTCTAAGTACCTCATATAAGTGGAATCATACAGAATTTGTCTTTTTATGTCTGGCTTACTTAACATAATAGCTTCAAGGTCATTCATGTCGTAGCATGTGAGAATTTCCTTCCTTTTTGTGGCTGAATAATATTCCATTGTGTGTATATACTATATTTTGCTTATCCAGTCATTTGTCTGTGGACATTTGGTTGCTTCCATGTTTTAGCTATTGTGACTAAAGCTGCTCTGAACATGGGTGTACAAATATCTGTTCCAGACCCTGCTTTCAAGTCTTTCGAATTAAAATACTTAGACGTGAAACTGCTGGGTCATATGGTAAGTCTGTATTTAATTTTTTGAGGAACCTCCATATTGTTTTCCACAGGGGCTGTACCATTTTACAACAGTGCACAAGGGTTCCAATTTCTCCATATCCTTGCCAACACTTGCTATTTTCTGATTTTCTGATAGCCATCCTAATGGGTGTCAAGTGGTGTCTCATGGTAGTTTTAATCTGCATTTATCCAATGGAATCTATTAGCTTTTATATTAAAATGAATTTGGGTTTTCTTTTAAAAGAAAAAGAAGACACCTTTTGAAGTAAATGAAGCAGTCTGGGTTTTGGCAAAGCCGGTGTTAAAATCCTTTCTTTAAGCTCTTAAGGTGAAGAAATGACTTGTGGGAGTCTTATTTTTTGCCATTAGTGACCTCCCCAGGGAAAATGACACATCTATGTTTTTCCACAATCATTGAAGGATTCCAGAATATTCATGGTGTCCCTAAATTAGCATAGTGACAATCAAGCTAATGAGGTATTAATAGTATGCCTAAAATAGCATGCTAACAAAACAAAGTTGTATATGCATGTGTTTGTAGGGGTGAATGGGATTCATGCTTGTTTGTAAAGTATAATCCTTTAGGCAAGATCTACAAACATCTTTAAAGGACTGATCCTTAATAGCTTAGTTGTCTGTCAGTTTATAGTTTACAGAGGTTTCCATACACAGGATCTCATTTGATTCTCACAAAAATCCTGGAAATTAAGCAGGGTAGGTATCATCTCAGTTGTTCACAAATGTATAAAAAGGCTTATCAACGTCAGATAACTAGCCCTGGGTCACACAGCTAGTTAGTGGCTGAGACGTGTTAAGAATTCAGATTTAAGAACTCCTTGGTGAAGAGGGAATCTGCGTATGCACAACCTGACACCCAGTTTAACCCACAATATAAACTCACTGGATAGTTGTTGAATGTATGAGTTTGACCTGTGAGCCTACTTCAGAATTCCTTCCACTGTACTATGTAAGCCAATACCGTGAAACCAAATTCTTAGCTTCTGAAACCAATTGAGGAGGAGAGGAAGAGAGGGAGAGGGGGCAGAGAGGAGAAGGTGGGAGGTTGTAGATGGGATAAAGCGCAGGGATTATTCCCACCAGAATGAGGAAATTGAAGGCAGCAGTTTCTGGAAATGTCAGTGTTTATTAAACATTTAAGGACATTTGGGGGTTTGAGAAGAAATATACAGAATGTAGAAAAATCTTAAGAATCTCCCATGTCTGGGAGAACAGCCTCTTTCCTTACCATCCCACTTCCCATTTGTTTTTCTTGCTTTCTCTTTGGTTGTTTAAAAGCTATTTCTTAAGGCTCATTTGCCCCCTCCTCAACTCCCTGACCTGTGAAGATCTCTCTCCCTCTCCTTCCCGCATGACCTTGAGTCCCAGAACAGTGCTCCGAAGTGGTCAGGGGACACCAGTCTTGAGGCTGAGGTTTGAGAATCCGGGGCTTGGGCTGGCTCTCCATTAAGGATTTAACGGGGATTGGGGGGGAGCGCAAAGACCACATGACGTCATCGGTACTCAGTCATGGTTGGGGAGGCAGAGCATGGGCACAGGCAAACGAACAAAAAAGAATGGATTAAAAAATAAAAATAACTAACAACCTAAATAAACCCTGAAGGAGAGTCCGATCTGGCTGATCTGGGTGTTAGCTGGGCGGACAGAGAATGCAACTGGGCCACCTGATGGAGTGGGGGAGGGTCAGAGAAGAAAGAGCCAGAGGGCCAGGCTAGGCGGTGCAGGGGATGGGGGTGCCAGGTGGCCTGGAGTTGAGGCACGCAGTGTCAAGGTCCCTTTCTTCTCGGTGCCTGAGGGTCAGGCACCAAACACACAGTCCTTGGGGCCAGTGAAGGGGAGGGGCATGAAGGGGTGAGAATCTGATGTGCCTGGGGAACGAATTTGGAATGAAACTTACATCTCGAAGGCAGGTGGGGGCAGGGCAGGGCTGGGGGGCTAAGGAGGAAAGCACCTAGACGGGGGTAAGAGGAGCCTAGGGCCCCCTGCTCTGGCAGGGCCTGCGGGCGGGTGATCACTAGTCCGAGTTCAGGCCGATCATGTTCTTGAGGGCGTTCTTGATGCTGGTTCTGCTGGGGGACTTGACAGCAGGCCGGGGCTCCGAGCTCTGCTCATCCTGTCGTAGCTCCATCTCGATGACCACCACCTGAGAGCCTTTGGAGACCTCCGCCCGCGACCCCCGATCCCCCGCCCGGCCCGCTAACCGCTATTTCTTATCTTTGCGAGACTCCCCCAGCCCCTTGGACTTCTTCTCACTGGCAGCTTTGGTGCTTCTGCTGTGGTCCAGCATGGCGTACAGCACTGGCGTCTGGGGGAAGGGTGCACACATCCGTCACCGGCCTGGGTTGGTGGGGAACTTGACTGTCCCTGTCCCTCCCCTCAGTGCTGCCCGGGGAATTCTCCCCAGCTTGTCCAGGCCCCGGGTCCCGCTAACCTGCCGGCCGCGCTTCGTCGTGTCCTTCCCAGCCTTGTGCAATTTCCCCTTCTCCATGGCACTGCGGGGAGAGCGGTGCTGTGGGTTTGGCCCCGCCGCAGCCCCGCGCACAGCGGACGCAGCTGCCGCGCCCCTCACTCAGGCCCCTTACCTGAGCCGCCTCTGCAGCGCCGCCTGCCGGCGCATCCAGCAGTACCGCGTCAGGTAGACGAGCAGCAGCACGAGGAGCACCGCCCCCAGGACGCCCCCGATCACGGCTCCCAGGACCACCCCGTACCGCGCGGGCACTGGGAGGGGCGGGAGAGAAGGCAGGCGCTGAGCAGGCACGTGCGCCTTGGTCCCGGGCCCCACACCTACTCCCTGCGGATGGGGACGAGGGACCCCGAGCCGCAGCCGCAGTCCGCCCACCTTCCCCGACCTGAAGGGCATCAGCCGGGCCACCTGCGTCTTCCCCAGCCTCAGGCCTCCCCGGTGCCTCCGCGGGCCGCCTCCCAGAGCCCTGTCCCGCCTCTTCTCACACCTTTTTCAAAGACGTAGAGCGTAACCTGCGAGGTCTTGCCCACTATGTCTGGCGGGTTTTTGACATCACATGTGAAAGTGCCGTTGTCACTATAGTCCAGGTTGTGTATGACAATGGAGCCATCCTTCCAGTGCGGGTCCCCTACCCACTGGATGCGCTCTTTGAAGGTCCCCACCTCATCGATGTAGGGCTGTCCCTTGGCATAGTGGAAGATCTACGAGGAATGAGGGAGGCGCATGGAGGTCTAACCTCGCAGTAAAGGATCTTAGGCTGCAGGGGATAGTTCTGAGGGAGGGAGACAATAGAGAGAGGCCCTAGGCAGGGTGACAAAGATTGCCGCTTCCTTGTCAAAGCTGGGATTATGGCTCATAAAAGATTCCCCTTCCTTAGCCCCGGCTCTCTTTTCTGCTCTTCTGTGAAGCTCCCTTTCTGTTACGCAGCCCCAGGACTCCCCCAGACACTCACCGACGTGGCATCGCGGCCGCCTTCAGGTTGGTAGCGCCAGGTGAAGGAGAGGTCATCTGAGACCCACTCGCTGGACCAGAAGGAACAGTGCAGGGTCACTTTGGAGCCCACAGCACCGTGGACCTCCCTGTCCGTGTAAACCACAATGGCCTGGGCGGGGGAGAGCGCTGCAAGCACAAAGGGGATCAGATGCACAGGTGGAGCCAATAAGGGACAGAGGAAGTGAGACCCACGGGAAGTCGAGGGCCAGGTCAGAGGCTGTAGCAAATACTGGGCCAGAAATGATAAATTCTGAGGGCTACATCTCTCTAGACTGAGTAGGTGAGTGGGAATGCTGTGTCAGTTCAAGCTCTTCAGCATGTTCAATTGGAGGAAAGGAAACCATAAATTACAGAGCTCTCTTGAGGACTTCCAGAAATTGGATTCTGTCTGCAAGTCTCATTCTCTCTTTGGGTTAGTATTGAACTCTTAAGTTATCCCTTATAGGCAAGCTTTAAAAAATTTTAAATTTATTGTAAATTATATAGGTAATACATAATGCATTCTTATAAACTGTTCAAGCATCAGAAATTAAGTTAGTCTCTCTTGACACCTCCCCCAACCAATTCCTTTCCTGTAGTCACCTCCCAGATATAACTACTGTTACCAGTTTAATGTGCAACCTTTTTCTAGGTATCACATTAAGATATACATGTATTTATGTGAAATAGTTATGTTCTGTGTAGCTGTCTTCTTTTTTTTTATGCATTGCGTTATATTCTGCCTTTTTTTCACTTAAGAATGTATGTATAAAAAGGGAATACATGTATATGGGGAAACTTTTCATGTTGAATCATATTGATTCCAGATTGATCTTATTGTTGACAACTGCATGGTATTTCACTGCACACCAAACTCAGCTTTCTTTCAGAAAAAAAAAAGACCACTAGAGAATGTAAGTCTCCTTCTGTGGCCCAACTGTCCTCACTGCTGAATCCCTGGTTGCCATATAACTTGTTCTTGGCCGGGGTGGGGGTCGGGGTCAGGGAAGAGAGGACATCATACTCCTCTCAGGGGAAGCTGGGTGCAGAGGAGTACCCCCAGACCCAGAGCTCAGATGACTCTGCACGTGAGCCCTTTGTGGTTTGACCCTCCTCACCCTCCTTTTGGTCATTCTGGCCCAGTGCCATTCCCAAGACTCACCCACACAAGAAAAGTCATTCCAGGGAGATTATGTGTGTGGGCTGACTCTGGGTGGGGGCAACTGTAGATGCTTTTGTTCTATGGGAAGGGGAAGAAGCAACCAAACAAACAGAGACCCATTGTCTGACCACTTTGGGGGCTCTGCCACCCCCTACTCCCCTACCTCCTGCTCCACAGTCCTGAATCTCCCACCTCAGTGTGCAGTATCGGTGGCTCGCCTCCCAGGACCTCATGAGGCCTTAAAGGCTTCCTGGGAATCCCACATGTAACAATGAAGGTCATTCACCGGATCTAATGTCTACTCATCTGGTTCTAGTATCAACCACTGCCCTCCAGCTCTGCTCCACGGTTCTCTGAGTGGGGTAGGTGCCAGGACAGAACTCTCCCCCTCATACGCCAAGATTCCCTCTGCCCATTTCACTCACCCTGCCCTTTCTCCAGCTCCTTATCCTTAACAGTGTCTCTGGGTGTCCTGGAATAGTCCAGTACAGCCCAGAAGAGCCTAGGTTCTGGGTTTTGGACACAAGGAGCTGGCAGCAGAGAGCCTTGGGCGTTCTGACCAGCACCCCACCCCCACCCCTGCATTTGCCTACAGCCCAACCATTGTGCTAGGCTTCAGGACGGGTCAGAGAAGGGAAAGACCCTTTCAAATCACCTTACTTTGACCTTCTCTTGCTCACCGGGCACCTGCCATGGGGCAAGGAAGAGGGTCAGCTGGTGAAGGAAGACAGCTTTAGATGGACAAGATCCTAGAATCTTCCCTTCTAGTCCTTTCACACACGTAATAGACAACTGATCCCCAGAGAGAAACTCAGGCACCAAGAGACAAAGCATCCTAAGAGCTGGGGCCACAAACCTTGGGCTCCTCCCTTAGATCACATTCCCTGATTTTTCTCAACAGGAAAGCTGAGGTTAAGTACTTCCTGCACTACTAGGGGATGAGTAGGGAAAGAGCCCAGGGGTCTGATCCTTCCTGTGCTCTGACACTGCCTCCTACCTGGCCCTGTCCACTGCTCTGGGCGTCTGTGACTGGGTCCAGCCTGGGTCCAGTCAGGTCCATCTCAAGGAAGCTCTGTACACTCTCTTTTCCCTTCACAAAATAAGCACCTTTACTGCCTCCCTGAAAATGTATATATATATACGTATATCTAATTATTTTTCCTCTGAATATAATTTCACCTGCCTGCCCCTGTTCACTCCTCCTCTAACTGCAGTGGGAAGCTTGCTGCAAGACACCCTGAGCCCCAGGGCCCCCAGACTGGGTCGGCTCCACTTACCCAAAGAGGAGAAGAGCAGCGCAGCCAGGATAGGACTGGGGCCAGATGAGGGAGCCCCTGGAGCCATAGCTGCGGCAGGGGCAGGGCCCGGAGCGCCTGCGGGGTTGGGAGAGTGGGGGACAAGGAACTGAGCGGGGGTTCCTGGAATCCGCTTAAAATCCCCCGGGGTCCCAGGCTGAGGGGGCTTTCCTGAGCCAGTGACCAATTGCAGCCTGGCATGTGCACTTGAGAGGTGGTGGGGAGGGGGGCAGAACGCAGGGAGCAGAAGGGGCATTGTGTCCTCTGGGTAGGGGGGTGGGGGGACACATACCACCCCATACACAGACGGCTTTGTGTCTGCTGGCCTCCTCCTGCACTAGGCTGGAATGTTGGGGAGGGGTGAAGGAGGGGGACAGAAAAAGGGACACAAACACACTTCTCTGAAGAATAAATGGGCAAGAGGACCCTGAATCTTAAGCCCATGAAAAGGGATTCCTCCCTAGTGTCCTGCCTGAGAGTGGCTCCCCCAAAGTCCCAGAAGCTAAGGCAGGTTCCCCCAGAGAACTTTGAAAACAGGACATACCTTGTTACCTTGACTACCACAGGTTGTGTGACAGGCTTCTTGAGATGAACAGGTCATTTTTCCTTTTTTGTAAGGAAGTCTTTCAATGTCTCTTGTTGCAGTTTAAGCCCATCCCAATTTAGAAAAAGCCAAAAAAAATTGTATTGAGTGCCATCTATATGTACAATGTGGGTATGCAAGCAATAGAAAAAGGAATAAAAATTAGACCCTTCCTTCAAGGAGTTCAAAATCCAGTTTGGGGAAGCAGAGAAGGAAAGATTCGAGGACAAACCCAGCAACAACCCAACATAATAACCCATAATGCTTGTTATAGTAAAGAGATGAACAGAATTCTGGGACTACCAAGGACAGCACATGAGCTGCAATGCAATGTCAGGAAGATTGAGTGAGTTCTGTAACAGAGTAAAAACAAAAATTACATCTAATAAATGAAGTTCAGAGAAAGGGGGAGTCATGTCTAGAAGACAACCTTGAGGGATATGTGCCATCCTGAAGAGGAGGAATGGGTAACGAGGGTATCTAGGCAGACAGAACAGCAAAAGCAAAGACAAAGAGGTGAGAAAGTGTGATTGCGTGTGTCTGTGTTGGATAGGCTTGTGAAGTGCTGGACATATACAAGGCAGATCTGGTGACCTCTGCTTTGACTTGATTTGGGGGATCTTGAAGAGGCATTGTAGGAAACAATAACTACAGGTAAGTTAAAGTCAGTTTGTGAAGTCAGTTTGTGACAGACAAAGAGAATGGCATTGATCTGGTGTGTCAAGAACCTCCTGAAGGTTTTGGGGTGGTGTTTGGGGTTAGGGATGGGAGTGTCTATATGGTCAGAACTGAGTTTTAAAACAAATCTGTCCAGAAAAACTGGAGCTCTCCTGATGGTTACCTCCTTTGTTTCCCTCCTTGGGATCATCTGAAATGATTTTGCCTTATGCTCAGTCTCTCACACTCCCATCTAGAATGTTTTCCCTTCTCCCCCTTCCTTTTTCTCATCTCAAGCCTTGGCTAAACCCTGCTTCTTTCTCCTGCATCTTTTTAAGGTAAGTGCTGATGATGAGGGACTTGACTTAAAATTTGGTTTGGACTTCAGTGTGATTTCTTTCCATCAATTATGGACTCTATAGGTTAATTTGAGGAAGACGCCACTGTTGTTCCTGCTATGGGACTACTGCAGCCTTACTTGTAAGGCCACAGGCTCCTGGCACCTTCCTGGCATTTCCTTACACCACACAATCTTGGTGGGTTCAGTGAGAAGTACTGGATTTGGGTTGTGGAGCTCTAAATATGGGACTTGATCATAAACTCTACAGGCAAAATCATCATCATCAATATATGTTTACAGGATGTCATAGTCAACATTCCTCCCTAAACCCACCTTTCCAGCTATAAGTAATCTCTTCTTTCATCCACCTGCTTCTTTTACCTATGCCCCTTTCATGGGATTGCTTCTTTCTTTGCTGTATTTATTTATAACATGTAAGTTGTGTAAGCTGAGACTTACAAGCTTCTTGAGGACAATTACATTTCTGTCTTTGAATCCCCTAAAGCACTTTCACATATTCTGCCCAAAAGTCAATACATACACGTTAAAATGAAATTGTTTAAAGAGCTAAGTGAAAGAGTTAAGCACTGGATTTGTTAATGTGAAGCTCCAGAGGGTCAAAGTAGAATCAAGGACTAGAAGCAAAATAGCAGAAAACTGTATTTTAACTTAACAACTTTCTAATGATTAAACTGTTCTCTAAATGAAACTTGGTTTTGAGGTACCGGTCTTGAAGGTCAGTGGTCAGCAATGTTGCAGAAGGGATCCCTGCACTGGATAGAAAATCGGGTTGGAGAGCCTCTAAGCTTCCTTTCAGTCCAAACGTCTATGAAAGTGCTTTCTTTGTTAAGCATTATAGAAATGCAAAATAGTCTTTTCTTTTGATACAGAAATAAGTGAATCTGTGCTAATTAAATCTTGCAAAGTGCAAGAGTGCTAAATATAAATAAGATCTGAATATTAATGTAGCTGATTGTTTAACTGTAGAATAGGAGGTGCTCTAGGCTGTCTCCTTCACTCTTCCCCACCCCAAATGAGACTCAAGCACTTTTGTATTCTTCTGTCCCTTTCTCAGTTGATCTTTTTCTCTGGGCCTTAAGTCGTAAATGCAATTGTTTGCTGTGTTTGGGTTTCTCAAAACTGTTTATATACATATATAAATTAAAGTGAGTTTCTCCTTCACCCCCACCCCAGGTTCTTCTGGCAGTGGGTGCCACCCACACTGCTCTGAAGCAAGAACAAGGAACTGCTGTCTGTGGCTGGTGGGCGTCTAGCGGCAGCGCAAGCCTAGGAATTGTGGCGCATAAAGCTAATCGAGGTGGTTGGAGGAGGCTCCACATCCTTGCGAATGATGATCTCTCGATTGCGAGGGTCTCTCTCCCAAGGCCCATTCTCACACTCCCCAACTTCGGTCTCAACTTGTGAACCTCTGTATTGGTGAAGCTTCACGTTATTAGGGCGGGAGCCCAAACTATCTTTTTCGCAGTATCTCATAACCGGCCTACCGAAACGTTTTTAGTCCCACTTGGGAGGGAGGGGGATGAGGCCAGACTGAAGAGTCCCCAAGAATCCAAGAATCTAGGCAAGTCAGCTTTCAGTAGTGCAAAACAGAACGAACAGTTCGCAGGTGGAATGTCTACTGCAGAGTGTGAGCCAGCGGCATTTCCGCCGAAACCCTAGCAAATTCTGGTCGAAGCAGCGGAGGGAGGGAGGCGGACGGAAACCAACCAACCAAAGAAAGTGTGACCACGACTGACTAGGCGGCGCTCCCGATCCTTTTAAACAGCCCCGCGCCATCACGTGACGGTGACCACACGCACGCCCCTCCCCCTCCCCGACGTCTCCGCCCAGAGGTGGTGGAGCCGTTAGACGTCACTTCCGTCCAGGCCGGAAACCAAGATGGCTGCGCTGTTGTTGAGGTGACTTTAGTATGGGGCTGGGGGCCGGTCCCCGCGACCCTTGGGATGCTTGCCCTGGCCTCTCTCGGCCTGCCGGCAGCTGTTTGCCCTGTGCCTGGGCCGGGAAAGGACCCGTGCGTGGCGGCCGCGCCTTGGGGACCCCATGGCCCTCTCCCTCCCCTCCCCCAGCCGCCCCGAGAGCTGGGAGCTACTGGCCGGTTACCGCTTCCTCACTCCGTCCCGAGGGGTCGCGCGGCCCTGGCCCTTTCTACTTCTTCACCTCTAATCCTTCTTCCCCAAGTTTTTCTTTGGGCCACACTCAAAGCCAAGCTCCGAAAAAATAAACAGTTCTAACTTTGAGGTCAGTGGCCCACGGGTCCTACAGTTTTGAGATCTTATTTAAGGACTGGGCGTCGGGAAGAGAGACGTTGGTGTACTTTGTCTTTGCGTCTAACTCCTGCAGTCCCTGGTTGCTTTCAGTGAGCGGGCATTGTCCACGTACCTAACGAACCCCAGGCAGAGGGCGCAGGAGGCCTGGACCGGTACTGGCTGGCGATTAGCAGTAGTGCCCGTGGCGGTTGCTTAGCTGTCCCAGAGCAGCCCGGGGAATTCAGTTTTAGCTTACATTTTTATCTGGGGGACGGGGCTGAATGTCCCAGTTTTTCTCCACAATAAGAGTTCGCTGTTTGGGAAATACCCTGGATTTTCTTCCAATCTGAACTTCCACTGTACAGGCCGCCGCCTCTACTCAGAGCCGTTCTAGCCCTAGGGACTTGAATGAGTTTAAGACACTGTTGGAACAAATCCCAGCATAGTTTATTTAGTGCCAGCCCTAGTTTTGGAAACTATTTGCTATGGAAAGTTAATGTTGTTGAGATTTAATTCCTGATTTCCCCCAAGTGTCTTCCCATTTCTCTTTCCCCTCCAGTCACCCAGTATAAAAATAGACTGTAGTTTTTCTCTTGGAGTTGAGATCAGGAATGGGTTACCCTAATCCTCTTATTTTCCAAATGTACCTTTTTTTCTGTAAGATGTGCCAGGGCCAGTCTTGCCAGAAGTGCCTCCTTTATTCCAGGTAGTTTGACTGTAATTGGATATTTTTGATTCTTTGACATATCATATTTTGGTAGGTGTCAGGGGCTTTTGGTAGAATTAACACGTAGCTTGAAAGAATCATACTGGTTCTAAACTGTTTGTTGTAGGAGTTTGAGGAGGAGTGTTTAGAAGGATCATTATACTCATTAAGTATGTCCAGACAGTGTCATTTGGAGTTGTATAGGACTGTCATCACTGGAGTTCAGTGCCAAGAAAGAGACTTCTTTCTCGTTAGTGGTAATCAAAGGTCTCATGGGAAGGGCACCTTTCAGTTTCTCACAAGGGCTTTTTTAAAGGGATAAGAAATAGAGAATTAAAAAAAAATTTTTTCCCCATGATTGAAGTTCTGGGTCCAATTCCATTTCTCTAGAGGGATTTGGAACTGTTTATAATGTACTGATATAACCTCAAAGTAAAATACCTTCCAAGAAATTCTAGGAGCTGGTTTCTAGTTTTAGGAACATCACCGGTTCTACTTTGGATCATTTAAGGTCATTGATTCCATGATTGTGTTTTCCTCATTTGTGAATGAGAATAGCAATAAGCTGGACCCACTTAAGAGAAATACTGGTTAAACATTTTTAATGCTTGGCTTATTAAAAATTATTAGTTATCAGAGCACTGTATGTCATGGCTTTTGCATAGTGCTGTATATTTCTGTATTTTGTGTACTTCCTAAACAGTCAGACTAGCCAAGGATGAGTAACCAGCTGAGTAATGCAAACTCCATTTGGCACTCAGTCAAGGAATGCCTTACCAAAGCCAAGCCAGGGGTACAGAGCTATGCTAAGAACAGCTAGGCTTCTCTCTAATAACGTTCATGCTGCTCAATTGCAAAATCGCCCGGAGCCATAACCATATGAACACGGCTCATCATATTCAATGCTACATGTGAAACACCTGTAAAGATAAGGTTTAATTCTAAATTCATGAGACTGCTTTTGAAGGTAAGCATACTCATTCACAAACCATTTCTTTTGAGCCTCTTCTTTCTGTCAGACATTATTATAGGTGCTGTGGATGCAAAGTATTCCTGTCCTGTCCTTGAGGAGCTCAAGAGTCTAGCAGAGGAGATAAATAAATAGGTGAATTATTAAGCAACATGATAAATGTTGGTATGGAGATAGGAATAAGTGGTGTGGGAGCATGGCAGGGGCAGCAAGTAAGGCTACAGAAATGGTGAAGTTGCCATCCAGGAGTAGTTGGGTTTTGAAGGATGAGTTTATCAGGCTGTGAGGGAGGTTCCAGTCAGAATAGGATGAGCAAAGGCATGTGGCCCTAAGCAGACTTGCTCTGTGTGGGGGTAATGTAACACCAGTGTGGTAGAAGTATAGGGGCAGAAGGGAATTTGTGGGAGAGTAGGTCCAGAGAGTTGGATTGGGCCATGTGAAAAAGAGCTGTGTTTGGCTACAGTATGAAATTGTTCTATAAGCAGGGGGGACCTGTTAAGAGACTTTTTAAGCAGGGGGGAACTGTTAAGAGACTTTTAGGCATAAAAGCAATGAAATCAGCTTTATTTCATAAAGTTAGCTCTGGTAATATTGAATGATAGGGGAGAGATTGGTGCTAGGGAGATATAGTTCAGGAGCTCTGTAATAGTTCTACTGAGAAATGAAGAGGACACAGGCAAAATGGAGTGAAGTGTCCTAGCTGGTAGTGATCTTATTGTGGTAAGGTGGTAACATTGCATATATATCAGGGAAGGGTGAGAGGAAAGAAAGAAAGGATGACTTACATTTCAGGTTGAGAGTTAGTTTGGTGCTAATAACCATTAACCAGAACTTTTATATAGACAGGATTGCTCTTCATTATGTCCTTCAAGGATACATCTATTTTAGTGTTACTCTTACCCCAGACATTTATGAAACTTTTTGGCATACCATCAGATCAAGTTCAGAGGTCATTCACATAAGAGAAACTTATTAAATTACAGTGTTGTCTTGTTTTGGACCAAAAATGGTTTTATTCAGTTTGATCATATAGACTTGGCTTTGAATAATTTTTTTTTCCCTAAAGTCATATCCATTTTTAGCAAATGAACATTTTTATCACCTCTGAGGGTTTAAAGAAGAATGTGATGTAAATTCTAAAAACCTTGGGGAGACCAACAAAATATTAGTAATATTGTACATGTATGTGGTATATTGCTGTTTCGAGATTGCTTTCCTGTACCTTTTTTGGGTATATTTTATCATGTAATACTCCCAGCAACCAATAAGATAGATATTACCAATCCCACTTTATAGAAGAAAAAGCTGAAGCTAAGTGACTTGCTGAAGTTATGCAGATGGTGCAGATCAAGAACTCGAGTCTGGCTCTTTTATTTGTCCAGTGTTTCTGCATTGCTGGTGTTGCCCCAATCCAGAGAAGAGTTTCAAAAATGGTTACAATTTTTTTGGAGACATGTCTAATGTATTCAGAACACTAACTGGAAATGATAAGTCCTGGCTTATTAATTAAGAATAAGGGAAGTACTATTACTTTCTAGCTTTAGCATATAAAGCACTATTCCTGGGTGGAAAAAGAAATCTTTCAGAGTTGTGGGTTTCACATGAAAGGCAAAGATAGAGATCTGCTTTTTTCATATAGAAGTTCCCTCTTATCTGTGGTTTTGCTTTCTGAGGTTTCAGTTACACATGATCAACTATGATTCCAAGGCAGATGACCCTCCTCCTCATGTACTATCAGGTCAATAGTAGCCTAACTCTGTGTCACGAT
The DNA here is from genome assembly GCF_040802235.1 of Manis javanica. Lineage (NCBI taxonomy): Eukaryota > Metazoa > Chordata > Mammalia > Pholidota > Manidae > Manis > Manis javanica. The sequence goes on along the minus strand of NC_133169.1, from coordinate 6,591,840 downwards.
GCCTACGATAATCATATCGCTTCATCTCATCATGTAGGCATTTTATCATCTCACATCATCACAAGAAGAACAAGGTAAGTATAATACCATAAGATATTTGGAGAGAGAGAGACACCACTTACACACAACTTTTGTAACAGTATATTGTTATAATTATGCTTATACTAGTTATTAATCTCTTACTGTGTTAAATTGGAAATTAAACCTTATCATAGTTATGAAAGTATAGGATAAAATATAATGTGTATAGGATTGAGTATTAGCCACAGTTTCAGGCATCCACTGGGTGTCTTGAAGCTTACTGTGGGTAAAGCTTGGGGGACTAATTATTTCAAATAAGGTTATAGAGTTTGTGCAACTCGTTTCTGTTAGGGCCTGTGGGAAGTTCATATTGGTATTTGTCTGGGAAACAATAGCACTAGACAGAGAGCGCAGTAGATTCCAGCCCACATCTGCAAACTCTTGCTGGGTAGCTGAGTGACTGGACCTAGCCTGGTGTGAGGAATGCGTGCCCTGCGACTTCAGAGTCACAATTACTTCAATTGACTTAACGAGATTTGTTCCCACTTTTCTTTCTGGGAGCTTGGGTACACAATGTCTGTATTCACCCTTGCCTGTAAAGCTGGAAAGAGGGGAGAGCTGAAGGAAGTGTTGCTTGGATGATTTTTCCTTCTAATAGTGGGCTCTTGTAGAATGCTGATGTGAAGCATAAGGTTCTTGAAATGTTTATGCATCTAATAATCAATCGTGTGAGGAACATGATCAGCTTTTTTAGAAGATCGTTGGATCTTAGTGAGATCTTATCCCCACAGTGCCTTGTACGTAGTGGGATACACAATCAACTTTTGTAGAATCAATGTATTTCTGATATTAGTCCCAGAGCTTCATTCTGATAACTTTCTTAAGTACTTTTGGAAAGATTTGATATGATAATGTGAGTAAAGGAGATAGTGGTCATCAGTTTTTCATAATACTATGTGAACATAATTCTGGAGCAGTTAAATTCTCTTTAACCCCTTTGTTTATCACAGCAGTATTTACAGTAGCCAAGATATGGAAGCAACCTAAGTGTCCATCACTAGATGAATGGATAAAGAAGATGTGGTACATATACACAGTGAAATACTATTCAGCCATAAGAAAGAAACAAATCCTACCATTTGCAACAACATGGATGGAGCTAGAGGGTATTATGCTCAGTGAAATAAGTTAGGCAGAGAAAGACAAAAACCAAATGATTTCCCTCATTTGTGGAATATAACAACTAAGCAAAACTGAAGGAACAAAACAGCAGCAGAATCATCACAGAACCCAAGAAGGGACTAGTGGTTACCAAAGGGGAGGGTTTGGGGAGGGCGGGTAGGGAGGGAGGGAGAAGGGGATTGTGGGGTATCATGATTGGTGCATATGGTGTGTGTGGGGTCATGGGGGAAGACTGTAGCTCAGAGAAGCAAATAGGGACTCTGTGGCGTCTTACTACGCTGATGGACAGTGACTGCAATTGGGTATGGGGGAGTAATCCATGATAAGGGTGAATGTAATAACCACATTGTTTTTCTTGTGAAGCCTTCATAAGAGTGTATATCAATGATACCTTAATTTAAAAAAATTCCCTTTAGCTAGAATGCCTGGCTACAGCTAAACTATGTACTTGGTGTTGCAGTGACGGACTCTGTTTTTGTTTTACTCCCATGTTTTAATCATTATCTTAAAGACCTTGCTTTAAAAATTCACTTTGTGTATTTCTCTGTTGAACATCACCAGTTTTGATTATTGTTTTACTTCCTGTTATTTGTGTTCAGCTAAACCTTTATTTTGCATTTGTAGGTAATATTTGATCATTCTCAAGGTATTCGGGGTTGTAGCTTTCCAAATGGAAAATAATCTCAAGGACACTGATGCTGTCATTGTTTTCATCTTATTCTTAATTCTCCCCTCTACCCCGAAGCCTAATGCAAAGCAAAAATAGAGAAGTCAGTAAACTGAAGTCCATCTCCAATGTGTATTCACTCTTCTCTTGTCTTGCAGACGTGGTGGCCGCCATTGCCTCCAAGCCCACCTTAGTCCTCAGCTCTGTATCAGAAAGTAAGTTTCTAAATCTGTGGAGATTATTATGATCTAACTCTTTTTTTTCCTTGGGGAAAAGTAGTAGGCTACTGAGTAAGATTTGGGAGGTATGTGTGAAAGCAGGTAGTTGCAGACAGTTGGCTGAAATGTCAGTGATTGTGGTCATTATTTTTCTCGTCTTGTAGTAGAAGGAAGGACAAGAGTATTTCTTTGGCCTTTCAGCTTTTCTGTCATATTTAACTTCATTGATTTTCTCCAATTTCTGATTCCTTCCTTGATACCTAATTTTCTTCTGTCCTTTCTGTTTAATCTTTTTCTTCCTTGAATTTTTTTTTTTTTTTCCTTGTAACTTTTAATTTGGGCAGCTTTCCGGACTTAGTCTTGAAGTATATTTCTTCCTGCTGTATTCAGTCCTAGTCTATTGACTTCAACAGTTGTCTTTATTTTTTTAATTTTAATTTTGGAAATATTTTGTACTTTCAGAGATGTTGGGAGAGTAGAACAATGAAGTTCTGTATACCTTTCACCTAGATTTATCACTTGTTAACATTTTCCTGTTTTCTTATCACTCCATATATTTTAGGTTGTGCTGTATGAAGTTGTTGTTTTTGTAGGTCAAAACTAGTCTCATATTGACATTTTAGTGTGATTTAGCCTGATAGATAGATAGATATTTAGTTGTTATTGTTTCCTCTGAATTCTTTGAGATTAAGTTTAAGACATCATACTTTACTTCTAAATAGTTCTCCTAAAAACAAGAGTGTTATCTTCAATAACAGCATAATTATATAAATGTAGTTACCAAATTCAAGAAATTTAACATTAACGTACTCTTATCCAATATATAGTCTATTTTCAGATTTTCCATTTGTTCCAAATGATGTACTTTGTAGAAGTAGAGTCCACTTGTCCCCCGTCCAGTATCTAATTAGGCTCACATACTGTATTTTGTTGTCATACTTCTTTAGTATTCTTTTGTCTGGAATTGTTTCTTAGCCTTCTGTTGTTTTTTATGACAGTGATGTTTTTGAAGAATACAAGCCTGTTTTGTAGAGTGTCTCTCAAGTTGGGTTTGTATGATTGTTTCCTAATGATTAGATGCCCATTATCCATTTTGGCAGGAGTAATACATAGTGATGCTGTATCTTTACTACATCATATCAGGAGGTATATGATTCCATTTGTCCCATTATCAGTGACTTTAACTTTGACCATTTGAATAAGAAAATGTATGTTAGGTTTTTTCCACTATAAAGTTACTATTTTCCTTTTATAATTAGTAAGTAAGCCATGGGGAGATACTTTCTTGAAGGGGATGAACTCAGTTTAAGTTTAGTATGGACACATAGTAAGTTGTTGAATATAGCTGTTTAAGCATTGGCTTCAACCTAGCCCGATGATAGGGAAAAACCAAGAAACCATTCAGAGGTACTAAGCTGAATCCAGTTCTTGATTTTTGAGAACCTGAAAGGGAGTCTTGAAGAGCCAGATGGGAGCAGGTGGTAATGTCTGAGATAGAGACAGCACTTTGACCTAGGAAAAGGGTCATCCATTTCTGTAAGTGGTTTTGAAATATTTTATGTGCCCTGCTGCCCAATAAGAGAGAAGCTGAACTTCCATTGCTGGACTCCTGTGTGTTGGGGGGTTTGGTAAGAAGTTACCTCTGCTGTGACCTCATTGGGGATTGAGGTTATTAATAACTGAGTCAGACTTTGCAGAAAGGTGAGTGTATGAACATGTTCTCTGAATATAGTGAGTTCATTCAGGCCAGCTTACTTTTTAAAAATTTCAACTTTTTATGTAAAAAGGTAAACCTACTTTACTGTTAGTCATTTTTAAACTGTCTGGTTTATTTTAGTGCTGTTCCTTTGGGAACTACAGCGAAAGAAGAGATGGAGAGGTTCTGGAGTAAGAATACTGGTTCCAACCGCCCTTTGTCTCCCCATATCACTATCTACAGGTAAGGAAATCTAGAAGTGGTGGATGAAAGGTCTGGAGGTTGGCGCATGGCCTCCTTGATTACTTCCCTCAGGTCTTTTTTTATAAGGAGACAACTAAATTCTGTCTTCTTGCCTTAAAAGGGTAATCTATCCTACAAAACTACCATTTTGAAAATTCTGGTAAGTCAAAATTAACTCCTATTAACTAAAAAAAATACTTTGAAACAATTTCATATTTACGTAAATGTTTGCAGAAATAATACACAGTTCTATATGTCTTCATACAGATACCCAACTTAACATGTTTGAATGATTTGAGAAAAAGTACAGAGATGATGATGCTTCATTGTTTTTGTATTAGTTTTCTATTGCTGCCATAACAAGTTTTCATAAACTTTTAAGGGCTTAAAACAACATTTAGCATCTTAAAGTTGTATAGGTCAGAAGTCTGACTCATGTATCACTGGGTTAGAGGCAAGGTGTTGGCCAGGCTTCATTCTCTTCTGGAGGCTCTACAGGAGTATCTGTTCCCTTGCCTTTTCCTGCTTCTAGAAGCTACTTTGAATTTCTTCATTGGTGGCCTCCTTCCTCCATCTTCAAAATCAGCAATGATGGGTCAAGTTCTTCCACCCTATCACTTTGGCCCTGCTTCCATTGTCACGTTTCTCCTCTGACTCCCTTCTTATGCCAGGCTCTTCTGCTCTAAGAACCCCTGTGATTACATTGGGCCCATCCAGGAAGTCCAGGGTAGTCTCCTTATCTTAAGGTGGGCTTATTAGCGACCTTAACTTCATGTGCAACCTTAATTCCCCTTTGCCATGTAAGGCAAAATACTCACAGGTTCCAGGGATTAGAATGTGGATATCTTTAGTGAGGTCATTTTTCTGCTTACCACAATCCCTTAATACTTGGGTGTGTTGTGTTTCCTAAATTCAAGTACACTCTCCATAGTACAACCATCATAATCAAAAAGTAAAGTTAATCCAGTGTTACCATCTGATCCCATTCAGTTTTGGCCAGTTGTCCCAGTAATGTCCTGTAGGTGTCCAGGATCCAACCCAGGACCATGTATTGCATTTTGTTGTCTCTTTAATTTCCTTCAATGTAGAGCAATATTTTAGTCTCATCTTTTATGACCTCGACAGTTGTAGAACGTTCCTCAGTTTGGGTTTGTCTGATATTTTCTTGTGATGTATGTGTTTTTGGCAGGAGTACCTCTGACGCGATGCTGTGCTCTTCCCAGTTCATTGTCTTGGGGGTTGCATAGGATAATGATTTATCCCATTACTGGTGAAACAGACGTTCATCACTCATCAGAATGTCTGCTGGGTTTCTTAGTCTATAAAATTAATGAATAAAGATGTTATGTTTACTAATTAATACTTAATTTGGGAAGATACTCTTGAGACTGTCAATATTCTATTTCTTATTAGACTTTGACCCACCAGCAGCAGTTACTACTATGATCGTTGCCAAATTGCGATTTTTCTAATTCCATCATACCTTCTAGATTTATTTATTACTATAGGGTAAAGGTTGCTTTTTTTAATCAGTGCAAACCCAAGGATTCTTAAAGGATTCCTAAAAGGAAAAACTCATTTCTTCTCTATTCCTATGACATGAACTAAAGGAAAAACAGTTCTCTTTCCTCTCTACTGTCAGTACTTCTGACACCAAATGTGTAGAGGTTTTTCTCAGACCAACTAGTATGCCAGCTTTGTGACTGTCCTACAACTCTTACTACCTGGAGTTAATGCAGGCCTCACAGGTTAGGGGCCTAGTTCCACAAAACGGCACCTCACTTCGAATGCCAGTTCCAAGTCTCAGGCTGTCACTTGTACTTCTGCCTGACCATCTATAAATAAGGGTTCCCATGACCCCCTCTTTGGGTTCAGTAATTAGCTAGAATTGTTCACAGAACTTGAAAACATTTACTTACATTTACTAGTTCATTTTAAAGGATATTACAAATGATGTTTACATTTTACATTTCAAAAGGGTATTACAGAGAGTCAGGCACCCTTTTGGACACCTGTGTCTGGAGGAGTTCCAACACAGGAGCTTCCGTCTCCGTGGAGTTGGGTACCCCTGACACGTGGATGTATTTACTAACCTGGAAACTCTTCGAGCCCCACACCTTGGGGATTTTTTTGAGGCTTCATCAAGTAGGCATGATCAATCATTAGTTCAATCTCTAGGCCCTCTCCCTTCCCTGAAAAAAGGCAGGGTGGGGCTGAAAGTTCCAGGCTTCTGCTATGGCTTGGTCTTGGTGCTCAGCCTCTCTCCAGGGTCATCCCATTACAACAAAGGATACTCTTACCACCTAGGAAATTCCAAGGCATTCAGGAATTGTGTGTCAGGAGCCAGGGTCAAAGACCAAATATTAGAATGAAGAGGCTCTTAGCACACTTATCACTCAGGAGATTATACAGGCTTCCGGAATTCTATGTCAGAAACCAGGAACAGGGACCAATATATATATAATTTTTAATCCACAAGTCCTATTTTGTCCAAAGGATTATGCCATTATTCTCATTTATTTTGGTGTTTAAATTGTGCCCTACTTGCTCTCTGGGAATTCTTTAAGATGACTCCTGTGAAATCAAGACCTGGGTGCTAGGTGTGCTCACTGTCACCAGGACATCATTACGTCTAGGCCTTTTCACAGGATGGAGCTGGGATAGATGTGTCTGCAAACACACATGTACAGTTTTGTATGTGAGCATATGCATGTGTCTGTATCTGTTTATCTGTTGTCCTCAGAAGTAGCGTTGATAACTGTTAACGCTGGTGTTGAAAAGAACTGTTGTAGACCTGCTCCTTTCTAGCTAACCCAGCAAAGCATCTTGAGCTCTGCTGCCCTCTTTGCTTGGGTTCCTGCCATGGAAGCAGGCCATTTTTTAACCACCTCCACAAATACCACAGCCCTTCAGATTTTTTCCAAGCCAGATTCCAGAAATAATTCTGATTGCAAAAGTTAGACATTCTACTAAAACAGAAGGACACTAATTTAAAGTGATCTTAATTCTTGCTATACTTTACAGTAAAACATTATTTTTAAGAGATAAAATTGGGAAAGGGCTATGATGAAGAACTTCTCATATTATCCTAAATCTGTATTTAAAGCCTTAGCTTCCTTTCACGGATCATATAATGAATGGCAGGCAGCTGGTAAGGTCAGGCTTTCATTACCTTGTTTGCTCTTCCAGTTATAAATGTACCTAGACATACTCGTGGGGATAAAAACAAACAGCAAGGAACATGGGGCTGTTCCAAGGTGGCATGTCCAGGAAAGATGTCTGAGATATCTGGAGTTATATATTCCATTACTAACCTTTAGACTTTGTTAGAGAAGGCATGGAAATAAATGGTTAAGTTAGCGCCCTTTGAAGTACTATTAATCTCTTAAATTGAGTCAGTTTATCAGAGCAAAAGTATATAAGGGATTAAGTTATCAGAAGAATAAGAGTCATTCTAAACGATGTTGAGAAACTTTTTTAAAACATAAATTAAATTTAACTTAATCATTGAAGTCATTGTTTTTTTTTTTTTTTTTGAGAGGGCATCTCTCATATTTATTGATCAAATGGTTGTTAACAATAATAAAATTCTGTATAGGGGACTCAATGCACAATCATTAATCCACCCCAAGCCTAGTTCTCAACAGTCTCCAATCTTCTGAAGCATAGTGAACAAGCTCTTACATGGTGAACAAATTCTTACCTAGTGAATAAGTTCTTACATGGTGAACGGTACAAGGGCAGTCATCACAGAAACTTTTGGTTTTGATCACGCATTATGAACTATAAACAATCAGGTCAAATATGAATATTTGTTTGATTTTTATACTTGATTTATATGTGAATCCCACATTTCTCCCTTATTATTATTGTTATTATTATTATTGTTTTTAATAAAATGCTGAAGCGGTAGGTAGATGCAAGATAAAGGTAGAAAACATAGTTTAGTGCTGTAAGAGGGCAAATGTAGATGATCAGATGATCAGGTGTGTGCCTGTGGACTAAGTATTAATCCAGGCTAGACAAGGGCAGCAAGACATCCACGGATGCAGAAGATTTCTCTCAAAGCAGGGGGGGTGAGGTTCTGAGCCTCACCTCTGTTGATCCCCAAATTCTCACCTGATGGCCCCCCTGCGACTGTGCCTGTCTTAGGTTGTTCCTCCCTTGAGGAATCTTACCCGTCTCTGGCTAACCAGTCATCTTCCGGGGCCATACAGGGAAATGTAAAGTGGGTAAGCGAGAGAGAAGCCATATTGTTTGCAAAGGTTAGCTTTTTACTTCTTTGCAGATTTATGCCCTGTGGCTTCTATGCCCAGCACTTGTCTCGAGGTATCTTTACCACCTGGAGGAATTATGATACTCGGTAAATTCGATATGAGGCACAAATTCTATTTAAGGGTTGTAATTAGGAAGGAAGAAGAAAAGCTATAGATGTAGCATATGAAGGAAACATGGGAGGATTGATTATTTCTTTGACATATCTTCTTGTAGAGTACCTTAAGTATGTATAGGTTTTAAACTACTAACTAATTTGCACACACATATTAACATAATAGGAATACGGTGACATAAACAAAGCAAATCTATAATTACCATCCATCTCCAGTGAAGCCAAGAAAACCATTTAGGCACCCTAGGCATTTGTGAAAATTTATCTATGTTATGATGGATATTGTCCAACTGCACTTGAACCATCAGACAAATTAGAGCAGCCCATTTCTGGGATCTGTTCACATCCCATATGTTCTTTTAACCATAGATAGTCTATAGTCATGAGATTTTGGAGTGCTACAACTTGCACCCCTCCCAACTCCTGGTTGAGTTCCAACAGTACAGATCCGGTCAAATTCGTTGTCTCACTGTATGCAGATGCCAGCCTAGACATCTCCCTCCTCATTCCTATGGCAAGTCCAGGAGACGGTGGGCTGGATGCAGCCACAACCTCAGCATCGTCCGGATACCTGTGGAGGCCAAGCCCATTTTTTTCTGACAACCCAATAAAGGCTTTGAATATCTTTCCATGTGCTTACTGACCATTTGTATTTCTTATTTGGAAAAATGTATATTTAAGTCCTTTGCTCATTTTTTAATTGGGTTGTCTTTTTACTATTTTTTTTAAACTATTTTTATTGTGGTAAAATATGCATAACGTACAATTTTTAAGTGTGTAGTTAAGTAGCATTAAGGGTATTCACATTGTTGTTGAGACCATTACCACTGTCCATCTCTAGAATCCTTTCATATTCTTAAACTGAAACTCTGTAGTCCTTAATAATTCCTGTTTTCTTCTGCCTTCAGCTCTTGGCAGCCACCATTCAGTTTTCTGTCTATAAATTTGGCATCATACAATATCCTTTTGTGTCTATTTTAATTGGCATAATGTCTTCAAGGTTCATCCATGTTGTAGAATATATCAGAACTACATTCCTTTTTAAGGCTGAGTAATACCCCATCATAATGGATACATTTTGCTTATCCATTCATCTGTCCACAGACATATGAGTTTTTCCACCTTTTGGCTGTTGCGAACAATACTGTGAACATTGACTGTGCAGGTATGTCTTTGAGGTTCTGCTTTCATTTCTTTTGGGTATATACCCAGAATTGGAACTGAGGATCATATCCATACTGTGTTCTGCAGGGATTACCTTGTGTTACATTCCCACCAGCAGTGCCCAAGGGTTCCATTTTCTCCATATCCTTGCCAACACTTGATATTTGCTGATTTGTTTTAAGTAATAGCCATCCTAATGGGTGTGAAGGGGTATCTCATTGTGGTTTTGATTTGCATTGTGCTAATGATTAGTGATGTTGAGCATCTTTTCATGTACTTACTAGCCACTTGTATACCTTCTTGAGAAATGCTTTTAACTTTCTTGACAGTATTGTTTATAGCACAGTTGTTAGATCACTTGCTGAATTCATATATCCTGTGTCTTATAGTTTTTCCTTGATTAACATTCTACATTCTACTACCAAAAAGGAAATAAAGTCAATACATTTCAAATCAGTAGATATTTGTTGTTTGCCCATAGTGTGCTTGGTACTCTTTTAGTTGTTGGATATACAAAGATGAGTAAGATATACTTTGTGTTCAAAAGGATCTCAGTTGTTTCCTGAAAAATCTTTCTCCAAAGGAAAATCATACTGGCTCCTAGTGATCATCTTTTCTGAATTAAAATAATCTCAATTTTCTATACTAGACTCTTTCCTAATGTTTGAACAGGAAATAGTGAGGTGATTTGTCTGTTCCATGATGTCTGAGGCCACAGCTAGAAAGCACAAAGGCTGGGGCTGAATTAGTCTGAAGATTCATTTGCTCATATGTCTTGGGTTGATTCTAGCTGTTGGAGGGGCCCTCAGTTTCTTTCCACATGAGCCTATCTACCTGATGTCTCTGCATAGGCTACTTTGAGCTTCCTCATAGCATGAGAAGGAAAGAGGGAAGGATGGCCATAGGGACAGAGGGAGAGAAAGTAACTTAGGAGTCATTCATTGTCAATTCTACTGCATTCTGTTTCTTGAGGCACTCAGCCATGAAGCCTTGCCCAGGTTCCAGGGGCTAAATACTTGCCTGATGAGTGACAAGATTCTGGAAGATCCTGTGGGACTGGAAGTAGGGCCGTGACTTTTTGGAAAATAAAATCTCCCTTTCCTAGTCAGTGCTGGGCTAACCAGGCTGTGATTTTAACCGTTTTTGAAGATTAGGGTAACATTTGCTTTCAGTAGTTTCTCATATCACCCCCATTTCCCATGTCAGGATTTCTGAAAGATCGCCAGATAGGGCAGGTGTTTCAGCTGTTAGTTCTCTTAGTCATGGGATTCATTCATCTGTCCAGGAGCCCTAAGTGAACGTGGAATGCTAAGCAATGTCTTAGAATTTCCCCGCCTCTTTTTTTTTTTCTTCAGTTCTCTGAAATCAATATTTGTTCGGACTTTTTCAGTCTGATAATCATTCTCTTTGACAAATAACTAGTTGAGCAGTCTGCTTTGCACTCTGTCATCTATTAACATAAAATTGTCCATCCTGGTTAGGAGGCTTTTATTCCCTGAGTAACATTTTAAAACCCCCTTTTTGTTGTCCTTGACATTTTTGCAAGCCTCATTCTGGGTCTTAGTCTCCTGATATATTTAACCAAATTATGCCATTGTTGTCTGCTTGTACTTTGCTATGTGGTTCTTTCACCTCTCATATTTATATATCTGGTTAAGTCTAAGTTAGTCAGAGTGGTGTCTAGCCAGTGTTTTTTGTTTCTTTGGACATTACTCCTCTTTTTCTGTGACCATTTTCATTCCATAGAATTCCTTTTTGAGATCTTTTCAGCCTACTTGAGCTGCTTCGCTCTAGAGTGTTGAATACGCGGTGTGATCACACTCGGCATTCCCTCTCTAACCTGACCTTCTGGGATGAATGTTAACTTTATCCAAAGACTCCCATCTTTGTATTTCACTAACCAGTTATCTTGAACATGAGAACTAAACAGTGTTAGTTGTCCTTCTGTGAATATGCTTTGGCAAATTGACAACTCAGAACATGATTTAAAAGGGGTTTGTCACCTCACACCAGTAAGGATCACCACCATCCAAAAGACAAACAACAGCAAATGTTGGCAAGGTTGTGGAGAAAGGGGAACCCTGCTACACTGCTGGTGGGAATGTAAATTAGTTCAACCATTGTGGAAAGCAGTATGGAGGTTCCTCAAAAAGCTCAAAATAGAAATACCATTTGACCCAGGAATTCCACTTCTAGGAATTTACCCTAAGAATGCAGCAGCCCAGTTTGAAAAAGACAGATGCACCCCTATGTTTATCCCAACACTATTTACAATAGCCAAGAAATGGAAGCAACCTGAGTGTCCATCAGTAGATGAATGGATAAAGAAGATGTGGTACATATACACAGTGAAATACTATTCAGCCATAAGAAGAAACAAATCCTACCATTTGCAACAACATGGGTGGAGCTAGAGGGTATTATGCTCAGTGAAATAAGCCAGGCGGAGAAAGATAAGTACCAAATGATTTCACTCATATGTGGAGTATAAGAACAAAGAAAAACTGAAGGAACAAAACAGCAGCAGAATCACAGAACCCAAGAATGGACTAAGAGTTACCAAAGGGAAAGGGACTGGGGAGAATGGGAGGGTAGGGAGGGATAAGGGGGGGGGGAAAGAAAGGGGGCATTACGATTAGCATATATAATGTGGGGGGCACAGGGAGGGCTGTGCAACACAGAGGAGACAAGTAGTGATTCTACAACATCTTACTACGCTGATGGACAGTGACTATGAAGGGGTTTCTGTGAGGGACTTGGTGAAGAGGGGAGCATAGTAAACATAATGTTCTTCATGTAATTGTAGATTAATGATAACAAAATCAATTAATTAATCTTTTTAAAAAAGGGGTTTGATGACAGTATTTAAAAACTGCCATGAGTCAGTTGCTCAAGCCACATAACCAGGAAGTGGCAGTCAGGATCTGAACCCAAGTCTGTCTTACTCAAGAGCCAATGTTCTTAACCAGTATGCAATTTGAGGTTTCTAATATATATTCTCTGTATTTGCATAAAATATCAGAAAGAGTAATCAAGACACAATACAGGGCTTTGGGAAGAAAGACTTACTGTTCATTCTTGTACTTCTTTTTGAACTTTATTTACCCTATTTATAGATTATACTATACAATATATATTAGTATAGAAGCTAAATTAATTTATAAATTTAAATAAGTAAAATCTTCATATTATTTTCACTTTTTTTTATTAAGGACGAAACTGTCACAATGGCATCATGTCTTATATTAGTAGATTAAATACACATGAACCTGAGTAATTTACAAAGTTCACATGCTTTGTGAGCACGACATTATTTGAAAATTTATCCCAGTAAAACTATAGCTCCAATATGAACTGTATTCTTATTCTGAGTACCAAACTTTGTATTTCAGTTTCTGAATTATTTGTTATTTTGATATAATAGGTTGGCTTTTGAACATGATATTTATTTTCAATGAAGTGGTATGCTTTCCTTGAGAAATTTACACTTGGATATGTACATTTTTTATATTCATGCATCATCTTCTGTACATGATAACATCCTTTAGCATTTGTGAAATAATGCTGAATTACATAAGACATACTATTTGAGGATTAATTAATAAAGCTTAAAAGTAAACTTTAAATTAATTAAATGTTTTAAATAAAAATTAATTTCACACTGATAAAAAAAAAAAAAAAAAACTGCCATGGATTAAGAAACATACTAAATTCAGCAAAATTGAATTGAAAAATTTGGGATAGATAATTTATTAGGAAATAAATGGTATGCTCAATTTGGGTATTTGGGGACATATAATAAGAGAGAGTTCAAGTATGGCCATATATTATGTGAAGCAGTGTACAAACAAAACTCACTTAAGTTTTCTTCACTCTTACGGTGAGGAAAGTAATGACCCAAGTGGTTGTATACTAGTGTATATAGGGGACTCAATGCACAGTCATTAATCAACCCCAAGCCTATATCTCAACAGTCTCCAATCTTCTGAAGCATAACAAACAAGGTCTTACATAGTGAATAAGTTCTTACATGGTGAACAGTACAAGGGCAGTCATCACAGAAACTTTCGGTTTTGATCACGCATCATGGACTATAAACATTCAAGTCAGATATGATTATTTGTGTGATTTTTATACATGATTTATATGTGAATCCCACATTTCTCCCTTATTATTATTATTATTATTATTATTATTTTTTAATAAAATGCTGAAGTGGTAGGTAGATGCAAGATAAAGGTAGAAAACATAATTTAGTGCTGTATGAGGGCAAATGCAGATGCTCAGGTGTGTGCCTGTAGACTAAGTATTAATCCAAGCTAGACAAGGGCAACAAAACATCCACGGATGCAGAAGATTTCTCTCAAACAGGGGGGGTGAGGTTCTAAGCCTCCCCTCTATTGGTCCCCAATTTCTCACCTGATGGCCCCCCCATCTTTTCCTTTTTTTAATTGCCTTTGTGTATTTCTTTGCAGGTGGTCTCTTCCCATGGCGATGTCCATTTGCCACCGTGGTACTGGTATGGCCTTGAGTGCAGGTATGTATATGTTTTGATGAACACGTGCACATGCACGCACACACATGCTTCTTTGAAGAACTTGCTATTTCTGTGGCTCTTGGCACTGCCTCCTTTGCAGGTCAGCAACTTGGTTTAGAGAAAATGATGAGTCCGTTAGAGCTTATTGTTCATTCATTCCTTTGAATTTCATTCACCAGCAGAACTGGTAGCTCAAGTGCAGGGATCCTGTATTTAGGAGCTACTGCTGAGACCTTGGCATAAATTATCTAAAGCTGTGTCTCTGCTATTCATAGCAGATTCGTTTTGTTAATAATCAAGTAAAGATAAGAACTGTCTGGCTTTGATGTTTTCATTCCTTTGGCTGGTAAAGGGATGATGGAATCCAGGCATAAGGATGATTGTGGCCTGGGAATCTGTGTATAGCTTCTGGTTTTAATTTACTTGACCTGAAATAATATGATAAATTTCAAGATTAGGTTATTCTAACTAAATTCATAGTTACTTTATTTCTGCTTACTTAGATTCTTATAATTTTTAGATTGATGCTTTCTGCTTAGTTTGGTAGTATCGATGAAAAAATTTAATCCTAAAATCACTGGAAGAACAAGATTAGTTTGTTTATTAGGCTGTAGTTTCCCTTATTATCTCAGCATTTATCATCACTGAATAAATAAATAAAAAGGATGTTGGCTTTTTCATGGACTATGACAAAAAAGTATTAGTTTGCTAAACATGACGAAAGTTGAATATACTTTTCACAACAATACTTAATTGTTCATTTTTTTCTGTCTTTACCTCTTTGAATGACCTTGTATTCATCAGAATTTTTATCCTATTTTTTCCAAACATTCTGTAAATCTGTGATAGAATGTAGTAGTTGTTTTCTGTAGCTACTACTATTACCGTGTTTCCCTCAAATGCTGAAGGCCCCTTCTTCAAAACTGGAAGGGAACAGATTTTTACTAGGTAGGTGACCTAAGCAACTTAGTTAAATCTCTGAATCTCAGTTTATTGCTTGTAAAATTGGCATATGAATAATTTCTATCCCAGAATTGGTGGGATTTCAAGAAACTGCAGTGTAGAACTGACCTATGGAAACAGGGATGAGAAGTGTGGTGAATTCTTATAGTGACGGTCTCTGAGAAGTAGCTGTGCGTTGGTCCAAATGGCAAGAAGAATTGGATTGTGGGGCCTGAAGTGAAGTCAGTCTCAGCAGCTGCAGTCTTTGCGTTCTTGTGGCTTTTCTCCAATCTGGTTTTCACACAACAGCAAGAAAAATAAAAATCTTTTGAAAATAAATTGAATTATGTCACACTTAGAATCTTTCTATCACTGCATTTACCTTTGCACTTAGATTAAAATTCACGCCACCATGGCCTAAAATGCCCTGCCTGATCTGGCCCTTGCGTGACTCATCTCTGCCATTCCTCCCCTCCTCTGCTCTAGCCACACTGGTCTTTAAATCCCTTAGGACAGGGAAAACTCTCTCTCCCCCCAGGGCCACTGCATGTTTTGTTCCCTTGATCTGAAATGCCCGTCCCTGCCCCTTGCTGCACTGTGCAGAGTTAGTTCCTGTTTAGATCCTGTAGGTCTCAGCAAAATTGTCAACTCGGAGTACTTTGCTTACCACAGTATGTAAAGTAGTAGCTTCTAGTTCTAGTGCTGTTGTTGATTTTCTGTTTCACAGCATTATTCCTTTATAGTTCTCATTGCATCAGTTGCTTCTTTCATGGCATTTATTACCTAATTTACAATTATTTTATTTGCTTTTTATAAATCTCTTTTGTTGGACTGTAAACTCTTCGCAGAGTGGGGAACTGCATCTGATTTGCCATTTGTGGCACCCAGTAGGTGCTTAGTCTCTACTAAGTGAATGTATCCATATAAATCACTTTGCTCATAGTAGTCATTTCAGAAGTGTTCATTCTTCCTACTTTCTAATTAATCTGTTGTGCATTAGAAATTGGAGAGTATAATAATAGCTTCTACCCTCAAGGGCAGAGGAGTCTAAGGAGTAAGACAGATATTTATAATGCACTGTGATAGCTTTGTAATACAGACGTGAGGTCCCAGGGGAGAAACCAACTCTGAAGGAGTTGGAAAGCTTGGAAGAAGGCTGAACAGGAGAGATCATGAAGAGGGGGCAGAGGAGGACATTCCAACAGAGAGACTGCCTCACGCAAAGCTGCGGGGATTGGAAAGCGTCCAGAGTAACTGGCTCATGATGATCAGCTCTGGTTGTTTGAGAATAGTGTTTATGGGAGAAGTGGCAGAAGATAAGGCTGGAAAGTGCACCAAATGGTAGAGGACTTTGACTGCCATGCTGACAACTTGGAAAGACTGTGGGAAGTCATAAAAGGTTCATGTTCTTGTATGTGCCAGTAACAGGACAAGCTGGCCCAGACAAAGTATTCATTTGAACTGTAGAGATATTGTGGAAACTATGTAAATTCTAAAAGCACATTGAATTAAACAGCATGATGGCACTAGTTTGACTTTAAACTAGAATTTATTGAAAAAGATTGTTTATAAACAATTTTTTAAAACATGAGAAGAGATGCTAGTAAAACTCTTCTGTTCTTTGGTTCTGTAGGGATTAAAATACTCATGATTTTTCATAGTGACAGATTAAAATACCATATTAAGTTCCAGCTATAAATCAGGGTTTCTGTGACCCTGTCAGGTTTGATAATTTGCTAGAACAGCTCGCCAGAACCCATGAAAGTGCTTATATTTACTGTTTTTTTAAATAAAGGATGCAACTCATAATAGGCAAATGGAAGAGATCCAGTGGGCAAGGTATGGGGAGGAGAGAGGGTATGGAGCTTCTGTGCCCTCTGGGCATGCCCTCCTCCCAGCACGTCGATGTGTTTCACAATCTGGAGGCTGTCTGAACCCTGTTGTTTAGGGGTTTTTAAGGAGGCTTCATTCATTACTAAGGCCAGATTGATTAAGTCATTGGCCATTGGTGATGAGCTCAATCACCAGCCACTCTCCTCCCCAGAGATGTTGGGGATGGGGAAGAAGGTAGCTGAAAGTTCCAACCCTCAAACCATACCTTGATTTTTCGGGCAGCTTGCCTCCCTCCTGAGTCTGGCTGGGGACCCCCAGCCACCAGTCGTCTCATTAGCATGCAAAAAACTGCTCTTGCCACTCCAGAGATGTAAAGGGATTTAGGAGCTGTCTGCAAGGAACTGCGGAAAAAGACCAAATATATATTTCCTACTGCATCACATGTTCAAACAAGGAATAGTGATCGATTCAATCAAAAGTGGCTTTGACCAAAGCTTTCCTTATTAAAGTGAAAAATATATGAGAAATAAGAGATAGGAAGTCCTCTGATGTCTAGTGTTCTGGGAAACAGGAAATAGCTTCTCCTTAGAACCTAAGCGCCTGAGGAGGGTCTCCTCTAAAAGTTAAACATTTTAAATTGGGAAAACAAAGCCCCTAAGCTGTCCCATCTAATCACTAAGAAAAATGTAATGGTGCTTCACTTGGCTGCCAAGACCAGCTCCAGCCCGCTGCACTGCGGGTAAGTGCTGTGTCCCAACCACGCAGATCATCAATAAATCCCATTGCCACTTCCAGAAGCTGGCATAAGCTCTTTCAGACACCTCTTCCCAGCAAGCCCCTGCAGATACCACTGCAAATGAAAAAGGAAACTTTGAGCGAGCCCTGATGGAGCTGTCCAAGTGATAATTAAAGCCCAGGTTGAGAGCACCTGATTGCTCTTTTATCTAAAGTGTGGTCATACTAATCTCACTGTGTTGTATTCTGCCCGTCTCCTTCCCTGCAGGATCTGGTGGTTGGTGGTCGTGGGTGGTCAGGAGTGTTCATTCACTGAGGAAAAATAAAGCATTCCCGAGAAGCATTTTTTTCTTCTGGTGACAATCAGTTTTTGACAAGCAAGTACTAAGGTGTAGTCATGAATTAGGAAGGGCTGAGAATGGGATTTTTTAAGCTATAAATGGCCAGATATTTTCTGAGAGGTACAGGACCAAATATTCCAGTTAATGTAAATAATAATCACCACCAGGCCTGCAGTAGGAACTTTATATATAGTATTTAATTTAATTCTCATAATCCTAACTAGGCATTATAAGCAGGAAAGGAAGAGAGGATATAGTAGCTATGTAGTGACAGAGGTGGAACTGAACTCAAATCTCTCTTACTCCAAAGTCTGTGCTCTATTCCCACTTTTTCGACACTTCCTGAGTCTTGAATAACCAGGATTTCCTAACATACAGCACATTACATCTGAGAATCAGTACCCAGAGTCCCATCTCATGAAATGCCCAGAAGGAAAATACAGCCATTTCGAAGTCCCATTAGTTACTCCTAAGTCTTTAAGGCCTTTGACTATTCTGGGAAAGCTGCTGATGCCTGAGCACTAGGTTGGCCTGCCTGCAGGCAGCCTGTCACTCAAGTTGATTCTCCAATCTGAGCTGTTTTTAGACTACCCAGAATGTTCAGGACTTTGCACACCCATTGAGTTAACTGTATGATTCATTTGCAGTTGCATTCCTCTAAAATATCTGTTCTTTGGCATCCATATATTCTTTTCTAATCTCATTCCTTTTAGTGTTGTATGCCGCATATTGACTACCCTTTCCCAGTCTCATTCATAACTGTAGCTTCAGCAGCCCCTCTCAAGGAATTTACCCGAGGTCTGGTTCTTCAGTCTGACCTCTATGAAGATCACTGTGAAACAGAAAATGGGGATGGGAATGTCCAGTCTGTTTTACAAGGTTGGAGAATTTGTGTGGTACCCAACAGTGTATATACATCCCCCTAGTAACTGTGGTTGTTTAAGAATGAAAAAAAAAATTCCATTTATGTAGATAACTTTTTTCAAATGGCTACTAAATCGTTTTGGATCTAAGTACTTAATAAACAAAACTGTTGGGTATTTCTTTTGGTTTAGGGATACCATGAAAAAAATTACTGAAAACATTGTTACCATGAACTGAGATAGTTTGAGAAGGTTTAGGAGGAAGGTATGGCCCAAGAGCATTCAAAGATCTTTGACAGTCTGGATAGATAGGAAGTCAGAAGATCACAGGAGCCACTCTACTATCTCTGAACTTCAGTGCAGATCCGCAGCTCTGTAACGTCCGTAGCCACACAGACCCCTCAGTTATCAGGGCAGATTCAGCCTTGATCTCTGCACCAAATGTGACAGCAGTCTAATGGCTGAGTCGCAGGCATGGCCTCTCATAGCGACACTGACCCCTAGAACACTGGGATCTGATATGGCTGCCGCATCCGAAGATACCACCACCTACCCTCCTCTTAGCTCCTGCAGAGGCGAAATAATGGAAATCCTGGGGCAGGAGCAGCGGTGTCTTCTTCAGCTTTTGCTTCTCCTGTGAATGTCGTAGAAGTCCATCAGTTAATGCAAAAGGAAGAGAATGTCTAATAAATCAAATGTTCTTGAGACCGTTATACTGCACAACCCCAAGCCAATTTTTTCAAGTTAGTTTTTTTAAAAGAAGTGAAAGTAACAATTAAGAATCAGGAGTTTATAAGTGCTTAAGAAAATGTGTGGTGTTAGTGGAAAGAATCTGAGTTTAGTGTTCAAATCCCAGTCCAGTCCCCTAATGCTGAGTAAACTTGGATACATTTCCTAATGTTTCTGAGCCTCCTTTCTTAAACTGCCAAATGAGGGTACTGTTATTTTTCAGATTGTGATGAGGATTAAATGGTTTTGCAAATACTCAATAAATGATGGCTATAGCAACAATTGTATTTGAAATAGGTGGTATTTTTCCAGTAGGTTGAATAATAAAATATAAAATGGCACAGTCTCTGGATATATGCAAAACAGTGGTTATCTCTGAGTGGTGGGATTATGGGAAACTTTTCTAAACCATACATTTCTATAATGTTATAATTTTTGCAATATGTTTTTGTAATGAAAAAAAAATTAAACTGTCTCTGGAAGGTCAAGGAGATCTGAGATCATTACACAAATTCCAGCCCAGATACATTTAAGAGAGAGATCATGTTGACTGGCTGCCTTGGTGTTCTTTCAAGAAAGGCTCTCCTTTTCTGAACTCAAAATACTTCTGACACCAAATGTATGTTTTCCCCAATACCCGCAAATTCTTCAGTTCTCCGGACACCAAGTAGGTGTCCAGCAATTTAATTCAGTTCTGACATTCACTACACAGAGTTTGTGCAGACCCTGCAGGTTAAGGGCTCGTCCCACAAGACTCACTGATTTAAGACTCAGGCCGTGAGTCCCAGCACTGGTGCTTCTTGACCCAGTAACACTGAAAACCTGGTCTGTGCTGATACAAAGATGAGTAAGTCCTTGCCTTCAAGGTCTTCATAGTCAAGTATATTTTCCTCCTACTTCTAACTATACTATCTCCCAGTTACCCCAGCCACACTTAAAACTTCACTTACCGCTTCTTGCCGATGATTCTCAAATCCGTATCTTTAAACCAGAGTGTAGCTAACTTTAGACCTCTATCCAGATGCTTATTGAATATGTTCACTTTGATGTTCCTTAGGTACGTCAAACTCAAGTATACTCTAAACTGAACCTATCTTTACCCCTCCCAAAGTGTCAACCACAATCTCCCAACAAATCAAAACTGAACTAAACTAAAAACTACCTGCATTTCCTTTGTTCCCTGTGTAGGTTAAGGACATTGTCTAGTCAGTATCTCATGCAAACCACCATCCTTGACTTAATCTCATTTACCCCTTACTCCAAAATTTTACCTCCTTTCTATCTTTGTATCATTGTCCCTTTTCTGTTCTCCCTGTTACTATCTTCCGTCAAGTTATTACCACTTCGTGGACTGGACACTGGAATTAACATGGCCTCCTATTCAGACTTCCTGCTTCCATCTGACTCCTCTCTAATCTGGCCCCCTACTTGCTGCCATGTCGATCTTTTAATAGGGCATGTCACACCGTATCACTCTGCAGCTTAAAACTCCATATGATTCTCAGTCCCACTGGGAATGTCAGTATTTGGCCCAAGTAACCCTCCCCTCCTGAACCCAGGGCAGATCATTTTTTCTATGTGTGATAAGGCCTAAGATTACTTCTCACTGTAACACTGTAGGCAGCCATTATTATTTGGTATGGATTGGCACTGAGATTAGCAGTATTTGATTGGCACTGATATGAAATCTGGCCTCCCTGACTGCAAGGATCAAGTTTAAACTCTGTAGTTTAGCACATAAATCCTTTTATAATTGAAACTTGTGTCCTGCCCCTTCCCACTTCCTGCCCTGGGTCTCTCCTCAAAACCCAGCCTAAGTACACCTCTGAGAAAACATTTTCCAGTATATTCTCCCCATCCTACCAGATGGATTATGATTCTTCTACTTGTGTTAGCACCCTATGCACACACGCACCTTTGTTACAGTGCTAGGGCACTCTAGAACCATACCTTGTACTATAGATTGACTTACTTAAATGTCTCCCTGCTCCGCTCTAAGCTTCTTAAGGCAAGATATACCTTGGGTTTTTTTGCCACAAGTTTAGCACAGGTGTAGTGCATAAGATGCTTTCAATAAATGTGAAAGAAATACAAGAGTGTGTGTTTGCTACATTTGACAGCAGTAGAACAGAATGGATCCCTAGGAGTCACTCAGCATGCAGTTGTCTATCCCCTACCACTATAAATATTTCCTTGGAAAGAGTTTTGCACAACCATCTCAAAACCTGACTATCAAAAGATCTTCTAGTGTTGAATTGTCATAATTCTAACTACTCCTCTGCCTTGAGTAGAAATGGACACATGCTTGTTAAAATAATTCTGTATATTTCCAAGAGGTAAGCCCTCTCACCATGCTGTTTAGAATCACTCTATAGTGAGCCACAGTTACTAATGGAAATATGTAGGTAGGGGTAGAAACTAGGTGACAGCTATTGTGGTAGAGATTGTTTCTTTTAACAGTTATTGAGACATAATTCACATACCATGTAGTTCACTTATTTAAGGTGTACAATTCAGTGGTTTTTAGTATTTTCACAGAATTATGCAATAATCATCACAATTTTAGAACATTTTAGTATTTCCAGAAGGAAACCCTGTATCCATTAGCAGTCACACCCCGTTTACTCCCAGTGCTCTAGCCCAAGGCAACCACTTACCTGCTTTGACTCTGTAGACGGTCTATACCAAACATTTCATATACATGGAATCATGCAATATGTGGTCCTTTGTGACTGGTGCCTTTCACTTAGCATAATGTTTTCAAAGTTCATCCATGGTGTAGCATGTATCAGTACTCATTTCTTCTTATTGCTGAATAATGTTCCATTGTATGGATATACCGTATTTAATTCACCCATTCATCAATTGATGGATATTTGGTTGGTTCCACTTTTTGGCTGTTGTAAATAATGCTGCTGTTAATAAGTGTGTAAACATTTTTCTGTGGCCTTATGTTTCATTGTTTTGGGTATATACCTAGAGTGGAATTTCTGGGTCATATGGTAACTCTGTTAACATAAGAAGCTGCCAGACTTTTTTTCCAAAGTGGCTGCACCATTTCACATTCCCACCAACAATGTATGAGGGTTCCCATTTCTCTACATTCTTGCCAACACTGTTGTTATCTGTCTTCTTATAATTTTTGTTATACATAAACACATTTGACATTTATGTAAATGAATATATTGTATGTAAATACACATATTTTTTCCTTCGCTTTTTAAAATTAAAGTATCTTTGATACACAGTCTTATGTTGATTTCCAATATGCAACACAGTGGTTCAACAGTTACTCATATTATTAAATCCTTACCCCCTCTAGTATGGTTACTATCTGTCAACATAATAGATGTTACTGAATCATTGACTAGTAAATACACATATAATTTTATATTTAGATACATTATAGGGTCCTAGTAGGTATGATGTACTTCTCATTATGGTTTTGATACACATTTCCCTAATAGCTAATGGTTGTTGAGCATCTTTTCATATACTTATTGGCCATTTATTTATCTTCTTTGGAGAGAGAGATCTATTCAGATCCTTTGCCCATTTTTTAAATTTTTTTATTGTTTATTACTGAATGTAAGAGTTCTTAATATATTCTGGAAACAAGTCCCTTACCAGACATCCAATTTGCAAATGTTTTGTTATTCTATGTGTTGTCTTTTTACTTTCTTATGGAACGTCTATAGCACGAAAATTTTAAATTTTAATGAAGTCCAGTTTATCTGTTCCTTTGGTGCTTGTGGTTTTGGCATCGCATCTGTGAAACCACTGCCTAACCCAAGGTCATAAGATTTACTTCTATGTTTTCTTCTAGTAGTTTTATGGTTTTAGTTCTTACATTTGGGTCTGTGATCCATTTTGAGTTAAATTTTTTTGTAATAGAGATTTGAATGACAAGTTTTTTCTCAGCCTTTTCCTTGGTCTGAATATACTGTTTTTACTTTTTCTTACTGAGATGATAATACAGATGCAGCCAGATGGGAACTTCTAAAGTGGTAGGTGAAATTTTTGCAGAAAGCGATGTTGAAAGGGGGAATAATATGTTAAAATGTACAAATTTAGATGAGGCTCAGATCCCAGGTAGCCTGTCTGCCACTACAAACATGAACATTAGTTTAAGTCCTCCCCATTTCAAAATGATTTTGAATTGCACGAGGTGCCAGGGCTGTCATAAAGCCCGGTTTTATGTGCGTTAGTGAGTGGCAGCTGCTGGGCAGTTGTGATGGGCTTCCTTGGTTTTCTCCTCAGGGGTCTCGCTCTTTGGCCTGTCGGCCCTGTTGGTCCCTGGGAGCTTTGAGTCTCATTTGGAACTTGTGCGATCCCTGTGTCTGGGGCCAGCACTCATCCACACGGCCAAGTTTGCCCTCGCCTTCCCTCTCATGTATCACACCTGGAATGGGATCCGGCACTTGGTAAGTTCATTGTAGATTTGTACATATTCCAAGGGAAGGGAATGGAGAGCTTGGGAGGATTGTCTCCTTCCTGGTCTGGGCTTAGAGCTATTCTTAGTTGTGCTGGACTTTGCTCCCGGGGCCTCTTTGAGGAAACTACACTAGGCCTCCTGTGCATTCCTTGGCAGCCCTGCTGCTGTTCTAGCTGGGCCCTGGGTACAGGCCTGGCGGGTATTTGCAGGGTCTCGGTGTGAACTCATCCAGTTTTGAGAGGCATATTACTAAGAGAGACCCCTGAAGCCAGGTCATACATCTGGCATAGAAGGCATATCTATCTAACAAATTCATACCTACTGTGTGTCAGGCACTGTTCTAAACAAAGGGGGTCCAATTACGGGCTAGACAAACATGGCTGCTGCTTTCCGCCTAACACTCCTGCTAACCCAGAGTGGCAAGTTTGGCTGGAGTCAGATAGATTAAATGTTGCTCTCTTGATACTGGATTGCATGAACTGTTTTCGGTTTTTTGTTTGTTTTGAGCTATTGGAGATGATGGGGAACTTTAACAGAAACTTGGTGCCTAGGATCCCAGATTTAATATTAGGTTTAGGAATCCTTGATGGCCTAAAAACCGTCCATGCTACCTCCTGTGTGACTCTGGGGTCAGTTCAAAACGGGTGTCTCCTTCTCTTTATAAAAGAATTAAAGCTTAATCAAACCTGCCCCAGGTCAGAGATCAGTCCCTCCTCCAGCATTTTAAGATTTCCTATTTTGTGTCTTCCCTACCCTTATCTTGCTGCTTTTCCCAGGAAGACAGTTTTCAATTCTATCCCTCCTCATTTTCGGTTACTTGAGAGTCTGAACCATCTGCCAGATGGATACTCTTGCCTAAATTCAACCTTTTACAGCTTCCACTTTAACAACTAGAGACAAACACTTTCTGCATTCTGGTCTGGTCCAACAGACAGTTTAATAGAATCAGAAAAGTGAGAGACTAAATGACCTATTAAATTAAGTGTTATCTATCAACTGTCCCTGGGGTAGTGTTCAGTTTAATTCAAAATGACTTCACTTGCCTCCGGGGGAGGATATGGACTGGAAGAGCATTTCCATTAATGGCTTCTTCTTCCCCGAACAAAGCTGTCTGATGAAAATCAGCTCATCAGCTTCCTCTGCGCCAGTCCGCTCCGCTTGCCTTGTATTTTCTTTTGTCTCAGGTTGGGAGGAGGGAGAGGGGAGAGGCTTTACAAGATCTCAACACTCAGTGAAGGGTTTTCTGCCCTGGTTCCTGCCCGTAATGGCAATAATCCCTTTGTTGAGGGAAGTGAGACACCTAAAGGCTTTTTCTTAAGCCCTTAAATCTGCTTTTGTTTTTTTTTATGGTAAGTGCTGGCTCAGCGTGTGGGAAGGATCTCATCTGTTCTCTAGTGCCAGTCCGTAGTTCTTGCCCTCTGAGCTTGGTAGTTGCCTTGGCAGAAGGTCTCCTGGGGGAGTGGAGAGAGGGACTGATGCACGGGTGGGAAGTGATAGGGTCTCTGGCATTCGAGAGACTATCCACCTATCACCACCACCCAGTAGGACTCCATTTTTTTGGCAAAACACTGACCCTGTATAAGCAAAACAGCTTTATGTGGCATCCAGGTAGAAGCTGTGTGGGGGTTGAGGTGGGGGTATCCTCTCATCTTGATTTTTTGTTCTTGGCTCCCTCTTTTATCTGAAGGATTCCTTATTTAGTCAGTTTTACACCGTGTGTGTGTGTGTGTGTGTGTGTGTGTGTGTGTGTGTGTGCGCGTGTATGTGTGTGTGTTGGGGTCTTCGTGGATGGAAAAGGATAGAACCTAAAGACTCCTTTTGCCCCAAAGGATCTTTTGGTGATTTAGAGTATAATATGTTAATATCTGTTAAAAAACAATATTCATCCAAGTAAATTTGAAGATCTAATTGGCTTCATTAAGCAATTTGACCTGGGCAGCATCCCCTGTAGCAAGCAGAGAGATGCTTGAGAAGTTGTACAAAATGGAAGGTTTTTATAGGGTGGGGGGCGTTATTAGCAAAAGAAGAAAAAAGGATTGTTTCGAGGAAGGTTGCTTTCTCTGAGGGGAAAGCAGGGGTCCTTACAGATTAGCCATCTTCCTCTAGGGAAAGCCAAGAAGGCTCCCATGACAGATGACCTCATTAATGATGCTGACCAGAACATTCCTGACGACTACATTTCTGGGGGAGGTTGAGACTGTCGTTGGGCTTAAATATTCAGCCCTGGTTTGGTGACTTGCCTAGAGAAGTGACACCGTGTTCGGCCTGTGTCTTTCCTTTTAACATATCCCTAGGGCACAAGAGAGTCTAGGTCAGGGTTTTTAAAATTGAGAGCAGACTCTCAGACTCCAAGAAGGGTCTAGCGGTTACCAAAGGGAAGGGGGGTGGGGAGGGAGGGAGAAGGGGATTAAGGGGTATTATGAACAGCACACATAAAGTAAAGTAGGGGGGCACAGGGAAGGCAGTATAGCACAGAGAAGCAGTGACTGTAGCGTCTTCCTTCGCTGATGGACAGTGACTGCAATGGGGAGGGGTGGGGGGACTTGATAATCTGGGTGAATGTTGCAACCACAATGTTGCTCATGTGAAACCTTCATAAGATTGTATATCAACGATACCTTAATAAAAAAAATTGTGGTTTTTGACCTCATGGGTAGAAAATCAATTTAGTGGGTTGCTACCACCAAATCAGGAATACAGTATATAGACTGTAGCATACATAGTGGTGGTAAATACTGCTTATTGTTTCATGCACTTTTGCTTTATATATATCTGGAAGATGAAATTGAGAAGTAGTGTGTAGAGAAGTAGTGTCCTAGCTCCTGGAGAGTGTTGTTCAGACTGCTAGTTCTCCAGCAGACAGATGTGACCTCTCAAAAGGGATCCTATATCTGGGAAATCATGTGTATTACATCCTTGAGATCCACTGTGCATTAATGAAGGATTTGAGAAATCTTGCAGATAGATGTCACCAAATTTATTTTACCACAGAACTTTTTTTCTGTGTAATAATACCATTCAGCGTTCTGAGAAACTAGCAGTTGAAGGAACACACTTTGGGCAACGATCTCGGGTGGTGTAAGGGAGTTTTCTCTCTTCAGTCTGGAGGCGTCCGTGTGTAGGGGCTGTGTCTATCCCCTTTTCTGCCAGTGGGATAAGTGGGTGGTAGGTCCCTGTCACTGTGGGTTTTTAGGGAGGTGAAGGTGGGACATGGTTGAAGTGCTGTTCACCCCGGAACCACGCGGAGAAGGGTTGCCTTTCTGAGAATGATGAGGGCCATGATTGCTGAAATTCTCCATTTCTTTTTCTCTTTTTCCACAGGTGTGGGACCTAGGAAAAGGGCTGCAGCTCCCTCAGCTCCACCAGTCTGGCGTGGCTGTCCTGGTTCTCACTGTGCTGTCCTCTTTGGGGCTGGCAGCCATGTGAAGAGCTACGCTTCCAGGGTTGTCATCCTCCTACAGATGATTAAATTGACCTATCTTCCTGTTGTCACTCTTACCTGCAGCCAGGGCACAGTTCTCCTGATTCGTTAGACCCTGCTGTGCTGTGCTCTCCTTGGAGCCCCGCAGCGGTAGATTGCCTACTAGAACCATAGAAGTGGAAAAGGGCCCAGTTTCCCCCTTGTTTCTAAAGATGGTATGACGGCAAAAACTCCCTTTTCCTGCCCCCAGCTTGCAGCCTACTCTGGGCCACGCAGCCCTCATTCTCAATCCCTATTGGGCCTTGATTTGTGCTGAGGGTCAGCTTTTGGCTCCTTCTTCAGACAGTGGAAACAATGCCAGCTCTGTGGCCTGTGCCATGGGGACTGGGATGGCGCTTTGGGTGCCACCGCCTGTGGGTTGCTGGCTTAAAGGACAGTTCTGTTCATTGGTCAGGGCCCAGGGTCTTTAGCACCCACACAGTGTGACTGAACAGAGCGGGGTGGGTTGGAGGGGGATGAGCTTCCTGCAGATAGGAGGGGATGAAGAGGGTGAGCTGGCTCCTCAAGCAGGTGCTTTGGGAAGAAAGTACATAGCTTTTGATTCGAGAAAAATTCAGAAAATTACTGTTGAACCTATTAAAAATTATTATTTTCCTTGCATTTCTAGAAAAACAAGCCTCTTAATATCATGTTTTCTAACCCAAATGCCTATGACATCTTTTCAGAAACAATTAAAATACTCATTTTGTCTTTGACCCTCCTTGAAATCTAGAGAAATCAAGAGAATGGCTGTTGGGGAAGAGCCAGTTTACTCCGCCTCCCCCTGGTCTCAGGCATTTCGTCCCCCAACCTGACCTTTCTCAGGAGGGAAACAGATTATCCCAGAACTAACCATGGGAAAAGCATTCAGGGAATTGCATACAAGCAGCTTGAGATTTAATACCATACAGAAGCCTCAGAATGAAGGAGCAAGAGAAAGGAAGTTAAGCATGAGAAGCTTTGGGGGTATTACTGACTCCAGAATCCCACTGGACTAGTTATAAGCCTCATCGGACAGTTCAGCAAATTGTGATCCAGGAAGGGTGCCAGAGGACTGGCAGAGGTGACAGCGAAGGGGTGGTGAGCTGAGGGTGTAAACTGGGAGAGAAGGGAAGGATTGTTGAAAATCTAGCAAAATTTGTAATTGAATGAGAAAACTTGCTGCTCTTATAATCCATTTAGGCCGAGCTTTTAAGTCCCTAACTTGCTTGGCAGGAATGTGTTTTGCTAAAAGTCTTTGGAAATCCTGGGGTTACGGATCTGTGTTGTCTGTCACTGAATTGCTGGTCAACCAGTTAAAGCTGAGCGTTGGAAAAGAGGAACAATGACTGTAACTAGGGTCATTTGGAGAGGAAGACCGTGCTGAGGCTGAGACAGTGGCCAGACGCCTCAGCAGTTCCTCCCAGTAGCGTTTGGCTTTAAGTTATGATCACTTCTCCCTATTTGGCTAGACTGGTCTTGCCGGATGTCTTGGTAGCCTTCCTCCACTTTAAACCGTGTGTCCTCTGTACTTGTCCTTGGATTGAGGGACAGATACATTCACGAGAGAACGTTTGGTACTGGAACAGGGAAAGGTTTGGCAAGGGCATGAAGTTTAACAGCAGGAAGTTTAACCAGGAAGATGCAGAATAGGCACCGTGATAAACTGACGTTGGGAGCTGGGAAACGGAGAGAGGGCCTCCCGACTGTCCTGGCGGCTCCTTACCGCTCAGGTGCTGGGGGAGTGGTCGTCATGTTTGACATTCTGCCCTAAATTTCTACCTACCATCTCTTTCTTCTCTGTCTTTTAATTCTCTACCTTCAGTTTTTAAATTATATATGCACTTCTGCTTGAGTTTTGCATTTGTAACTCTGTGATTTGTCTTTGCTCCATATTGTGTCATCAGATACGAAGTCTTAGGGATAGTGTCGTCTGCTCAGGCTTTCTATGCCTTTCCTTCCCCTTGGGGAGGCAAAAATGTATTCAACACACATGATATACTCTACTAAACAACTGTATTTCTGACTTTAAAGTTGTAGTTGTGCTTGGGATAAAAATGGGGGGTGTGTGCGTGTGAGGGACTGGTTCTTTGAGGTTTCTTTTGCTGCAGTTCGGACCAGTTCCCTCTTGGCTGTTTCTGGAGTAGAACTGACCCAGTCCTTATAAAAATGTGTTCCACCCCGAGCCACAGTCCTCTTTTCCCTACTCTTGCTTCCCCCAGCCCTGCCTCGTCTAGTCACGGCTTTAAAGAGGGAGCTGCTAACAGGAAGACAAATTCCAAGTCAGGGAAAGAGTCAACCAATGATGTTTATTTTCCAATTTGCCTTTATTCCCACCCCATAATCTCCTTGTTCTACATTCCTAATTGGGGGGCTCTTTAAACCTCTTACAGTCTCTAGATAGGTTTTCTCATTGTGGCGCCTTCAGGAGTCCCAGGTCTGCATTTGTGCAACTCAGCTTGCTTTGGGTCTGCTGGGGCTGCCGGCTTACGTGGAAAGTTGGTGGGGCTTTGGGGACCTGGAGTGTGACCTGCAGAGGGGTGTGAGCTTTGGGGTTGGTCAGGGGAAGTGAGATTTGTGGCTGGGGGCCTTGGGATCAGCGTTGGACTTGGTGCTTGTTGCACAGCCTTTGTGGTAGACTTTGTGAGTTTCTTCTGACTGACTGGATCGTGGGGCTGTTGGGTGGAATAGAAGAGACAGTCATGTTTCAGACAGGCCTAGATCATTCCCAGTTCATCTCAGAAGTCTCCTTTCTTCCATACCATGGACAGAAGGTCAGGTTCAAATAAGAGTTAAATTTGATTCCGGTAACATCCCCTGGAGATCAGATCATTTTGTACTGTCATGGGTAAGATATCCTTAGCTCATCCCTTCAGGCCTCAGAAGGCGGTTAGGGCCCGGACAGGGTATGATGAAATTGGTTAGAGGTTCCCCTTGCTGGGCTAGTGGCGGTATGATAATAGGCATTTTTAGGTTGAAAAGGAATGGACACAACAGGATTTGAGGTTAGGTAGGAAGAATAGATACCTTGCCTAAGATTTCAGGATGTAGCCCATTGGAGGCCTTTAGTAAATTTG
Source organism: Manis javanica (assembly GCF_040802235.1). NCBI lineage: Eukaryota > Metazoa > Chordata > Mammalia > Pholidota > Manidae > Manis > Manis javanica. The sequence continues at coordinate 6,561,328 of NC_133169.1, read as the reverse complement.
GATTTTTCTGTATCCATTTGGTGAGGGAAGCAGCACCAGCAGCTGTTCGGGAGGTCAGGGTCACCCGAGCAGGGGGTATCTTCAGAGGCATTTGCCAGGTGCCCATGAAAGACCCCCAAGGGTTGGCCTAAAAGGAAAATAGTGAGGTTCATCAACAGGGCTTCTCACTCCTGCTCACTGACCTGTTGGCAGGGTCGCTGTTCGTCTTCACCTTTGGGAACGCGTGGTAGTGAAATACACTACAAGCGTGATCTCCCCACTCTCTCTTCTCCCGCTCCCTTGTTATGGTACCCTGGTTTTTTCCATCACCTTACTTCTGCTGACTTAAATTATGCATCCTTAGACTAAGTTTGGCTAAGTTGGACTAAAGTACCCACCATGTAAGTATCATCACCTGAAGGGCTTCATTTTATACAGGTCATTTATCAATTTGAATAATTCTGGACACTAAACACAACTCTGCCCTGTTGGATAAACTGCCTGAAAGTTTGGGGGCATTCATGTTACAATGTGAATTAGGTTGAACTTTAATTTTCCAGTTAGTGGCTGTGGGAGATGGCAAGTCTCCCATCTTTGTCACTGCCTCAGGTCTTTAACTTTCTTGGTAGGAGTGGAGGTGAGTGTCTCACCTTGGAACGGGGCACTGAAGGCAGCAGGTGACCACGATCATTGGCGATAATCTGAGTGTAGCCTTCGTGGGAAGAAATGCCCTGGGGGAGAGAAGTGCTTGTGAAAATGGACCGGAAAAGAGGGAGAAAGCATAGGGGCCTTGTTCCTTAAGGGTGAAAGAAGGCAAGAAGGAGTTAGGAGCCTGTGAATTACATAGAGCGTGGTAGAAAGAACCAGAAACTGGCCTTGTGGGTGCACTGAATGTGGAATACCTCTTTTGTTGGCTTGGCAGGAGACCAGTTCTGCAGATACTTGGGTGAGAAAGCTTTTTCATACTGTGGAGAGACAGAAGAGAATCCTGGTGAGACTCAAAGGCCCAGTTCTTTAGGTTTGAAGACCAAAGACCTGAACAGCCATGCTAGGCTTTAACTCAGGGTAGAAAGATTGTAATTTGGTCTGATGTGTGCTCTCCAACATGGAGCCACTTAGTCACATGTGACTACTGAGCCCTTGAAATGTGACTAGTCCAAATCAAGGTGCTTTATAAAATACACTGGGTTTTTAGGTGGAGAAAGACAAGTACCAAATGATTTCACTCATGTGGAGTATAAGCACAAAGAAAAACTGAAGGAACAAAACAGCAGCAGAATCACAGAACCCAAGAATGGACTAACAGTCACCAAAGGGAAAGGGACTGGGGAGGGTGGGTGGGAAGGGAGGGATAAGGGTGGGGGAAAAAAAAGGGGGCATTATGATTAGCATGTATAATGGGGGGGGCATGGGGTGGGGCAGTTGATTTGATAAAAGGGAATAGTAGCTTTGTATCAAAATTAAGTGAAATGTTCCCTCATCCCAAAAGAATTCTTTTTTCATGAGTATTACAAAAAATTGCATTCAGTTATTACATTTTGAGTTTTGTCAAAAACTATGGAAAAACATTCTTGTTATGTTAAGTACTTACATAATATCTCTGACTTTGTCACTTTGCCCACAAAAAAGCCCAAAATATTTACTCCTGCCCTTCACAGGAAACATTTGCTGACCTCTGGTTTAGACCCTACAAACTTAACCCAGAGATACCTTCTCCTTGTCCCTGGGCCCTGTCTACCCCGAGGAGCCAAGGACGTGAAAAGTACTATCTCACCCTATTCTTAGCCATCTATTCAATGATCGGAGTCCCAGGGGAGGGTCCGGCCAAAGGAAGGCAAACTTAAAGAGATGGAAAAAGAGAACTTACCTGGTTCGCACTGTAGTTAGTAGCCATGATGCTACTTCCTGCTGTGTGTTTACCTTTGTTGCCTGGCAACCGCAGAAGGCAGCCCTTCCGGGTCTACTTAACAATTAGCAGGATTGTCTTCCCCCTGTACATGTTACACTTGTGGCTGACACTAGCTTAACGTTTTTCTGTGAAACTTAGGCTCATTTTCATTTTAGAGATGTAGGAGACTGTAAAAAACATGAACAAATTAGCTGAATAGCAGCCCTTTTTTCTAGTATAACTTACCCTGCTTTAAGAACTTCTGATTGTATTTAGGGTTTTTAACCACTTTAACAAATCATGGAACCCCAAGAACTGTGTCCATTGGGCAGTGAGATGTAATATACCAGAGACTTTAGAGTCAAGGCACTGAGGTTTGAGTCATTACATGGCAGAGGAGCTGTGTGACATTAAGCAACTGGCTTCCCTTCACTCAATTTTCTGTATACTCACTTGCATTGTGAAGCGACTAGAGCTTGCCTTTACAGGGTAAATAAAATAAGGTATAAAGCGTCTAATCAGTATCATAGCATAGTAGGTTCTCAGGAGTAGTGAGACCCAATTGATATGGTCCACGACTTAACTTTCTCAGGCAGAAAAACAAGTAATGTTTTAAAAAGCGACCAACTCAGATTTGTCCCCAGAGGGAAAAACATATTTTGTCCTTGGTCCTTAAATGACTCCTGTCTCTCCCATCACTCTCTAGAATCACAGGGCATAAGAACCCAAGTGCTTGGCCTTGGCTGGGATGAGGTAGAATCAGGAGCTAATGCCAAGAGAAGGGGCAGGTGTGATGAGAGAAAGCCATACCATGGAAAGTGCCCAGCTGGGAAAGTTGAGTGGTGGTGACAGGACACAAAGCTGGTATTGGTGGAACTGGGCAACCCCTCTGAGACCCCCCCTAAAGTGGCATTACCATATCCATCTACTGGGTGGTTAGAATGAAGGAGAAAGTGGAACTGTACTTTATGATTGATTGTAAATTGTTTATGTGTGAGATGTTAAGATGCAAGCAAAAAAAGCTAAAAAATAAATTGACCAAAAAAAAAAATGATTGACAACCAGGAGAGCATGATAAGGGATGATTTTCAGTCTCTTTTCCCTTCTTCCCCCAAAGTCATCCCGACCAACACACGAAATGTGAGAACGCTCTCACACTCCTGGAGGTGGAAGTGAAAACAGCTCTGTTTTCTGGGCTCCGGCAGTTAACAGCTGCATAACGTGAGGTTTGGAAAGAGGACCTGTGTGCTTAGTCCTTGTGGTCCCCCATCACTCTCCAGAGTGATGACTTTAAGGGCTGGGAACTTTGCTCTAAGATCCATTTTGGTCCGTTAAGTCCCAATGATAGTTAAGCAGGCATATTTTTCATGGGACTTACATCTTCAGCTGGTAATGCTTTTCTGATAAAGATGTAATGCTATGCGGTGGTTATGCTCATTTTTAAAAATTAACTAGTTTTTATTTAATTGAAAAAGTGATATACATTGGGGAAATGTTCCATTTTACAGAAAGGTATTTAGTGAAAAGCAAATCTTCACCTGATTTCAACTCCTAGTCTTGCTTCTGAGAGGTAACCATGTTGTTATTACTACAATAACTCCTGTTATTATTTTCTTGTGTCTTCTTCCAGAAATGTTCTATGCATTCTAACGTTAATGGGTGCTAGGTGGCCACTTAGTTTTATGATTTGCTTTTTTGAATATCTTAGGGATTGTTTTTTCATGACAATATATTACTCCATTTTAGGATACACTGTCATGTATTATTCAGTCCCATTTGGATGACCATGTAGGTTATTTCCAGTCTTTGGCTGTTAGAGACATTGCTGCAGTGGCAATCTATATCTACTTATGTGTCTTTATGAATATACGTAGACATAGATTTATATGTATATAGCTTCATGAACTTATGCGATTAGTAGGATAAATTTCTTAAACCAAATTGCAAAGACAAAGGGTTGTGCATTTAGAATGTTAGTAGACAATGTCAAATTGCCATTCAAAGATACTGCACCAGTTTATACGTCTATGGACTGTGTAGGAGACTGTGTGTAATTTGCTGTCTTTCTAACAGTATTACCAATGCTTTTCCTGTTTTTGTCAATCTGATAAGACCCAAAGTTACTAAAGAACATACAGTCACTATAGCCAGACACAGTTCTGATTGCTTTTTATTACATTTTCTCATTTGGTTTTCACAACAACCCCAACCAGGGAAACTGGACACACACAGTAAGAAGTAGAGCCAGGGTCCAACCCCAAGCCATCTTACTCCAGAGCCGTCAGTTGTGACCGTTACATTATGTTGCCTTTTAAGCTATAGGCGAATCATGGTGATCATTGTTTAAAATTTGCCTTTCTTTAATTACGATATTTTTACACACATTTATAAGCCTTTTTTATCTTATTTTTTCCTAAAAATAGCCTTTCATGTCTTTTGCCATTTGCGATTGGGCTGTTGATCATTGTTATTAATCTGTTTGAACAATTTATATATTATGGAAATTAGCTTTTTGTGAAATAAGTTGCAGATCTCTTCACCTACCCTCCATTTGTCCTTTAATTTTTTTGTGTGTGGCTTTTTATTGTTTTTACTTTGGACATGTTTTTATCATTTATGTAGTCAAATCTATTACTCTCTTTTTCATGCTTCTGGATCTTATGCTTTGAATGTTTTTTTATAAGTTCCAATATTTTAAAAAGGACTAACCCATGATTTTACTTTTTATATCTGGAGTCAAATTGCCTGGGTTAAATTCTGGCTCTGCCTAAATGTGTGACCTGAGACAAATTACTTAGTCTTTCTGGGTCCCAGTGCCCTTATGGTGTGAAATGGGGATAATCTTAGTCTTGTGCATTAAACATACATAGCATGCCTATAGGGTGCCTAATGCATAGTGAGTGCTCCGTAATTTTAGCATTATTATTGGCTCAAGACTGCCCAGTAAAAAGAAGTATCTATTCAGGTTACCTTAAACAGAAAAGGGGGAAATTATAGGAGATTTCTAACCATTCCAAGAGTAGGAAGTATAATTTGGGTTTCAAAGGGCACTGAAATCTGGAAGGTAGAACGTGATCGTGAAGAGAGGTGTCCTCCCTGTTTCTCGCCGCCATGTTTCATTCTTATTTCTCTCCAAGCCAGACAACCTGTTTGCTTCCCGGCCGACACCCATCATCCTGAGATAACTTGGGCTTGTACCTTTCTTGCAACCTAAGTAGGGGTCTTATATAACAGGAGACAGTGAGAGGTATAAAAAGAATGCTGGCCAGTTTAAGTGGACAGAGACCATAGAAGATAAACATTTTCCATTTTTCCTTTGAAGCAGTCAGTCTTTAAAAAAAAAATAGGTACTAACTTTCACACAACCAGTTATCAGGTTTTATGTAGCTTTCCAAAGGTTGTGTGCATAAAGAAGAAGTAGAAATAATAAGTAGAAATGTCTTACTCATCACCATTACCTTCTATGCCAATTATAGGATACCACACTCTTATTTTTTAAGATAAAAAAATATTTTAAGTATCATCACATATTGGTGCATAAAGAGCCTCCTCGGTTTTTATAGCTGAGTGATGCCATGGTGATGATGCATTATAATTTAACATGTAGTTTGCTACCAAAGTTTTGCTGTTACAACAACGCAGCAGTGAATGACTTTGTACTTGTGTTGTTTTGCATGTTAGTATATCTGCAGGATAAATTAATAGAAATGAAATTGTGAAGTCAAAGGAGATGCGCGTTTGATAGCTATTGGCCAGTTGCCTTCCAAAAAGGTTATATCGCCTCCAGCCATGTATCTGAGTTCTCTGGCAGATCTTGAGGCCTCGGTAAATAGATTATATCTCCAAGTTGCTTTCATCCAGTAACCCTTCCCAGATATTAAAGGGAGTCACAGAAACTTCTCCTTCAAAAATTTGTATTATTAGATAAACTACCAACTAAAATGTAGTGCTTTGTAACTTAAAATAGCCAAAAGTCAGCAACTCAAACTTTCAATATATTTTTCTTCCCATGGCAGTTTTTAAAACCGGAAGAATCATTAGTAACTCCTTATTGGTAAAAATTTGGGCATCTCATCTATTACATAATTTGACCACTGAACCACTGTCCCTGGGTATACCATCTTCTCTCCAAGGTGCCCTGCATGCTGCTTCACTGGGGCAGGTGGTGGTGGATCTTGGACTGGAGACCTGGCATTTGCCTGTCTCCCTGGGCTAACAGGACCTTACCCAGCCAAGCCACCGGCCCGACTTCGAAGTCTTCATACTCCCAGCTTCTGTGTATTCCTGTAAAGGGTCTGAAGACGCTGTTGCGTACGCAGTAAACGCTGAAGGGACGGAGGGCTGCAAGCACAGAAGTGATTTCAAAACTTATCTATAGATTATGCATTTCTTACCCTGTTTTCTTTCCTGTGAGCGATCTGAGGCCCCCTCTTTTAGATACTGCTGTCACATCTTCCCCTGTACACCACACAAGAATAATATTTCTGATCACCCTTCCTGAGGAATACAGAGAACAAGCTGTTCTGTTCTTGAATGACTAAAGAGAATCCGAGTTCTCACTAGTGGTGAGAATTAAATTTATGTTTATCTGCACAATTAAGACTAAATGATGGTTATAATGCAAACAGTATGCAGTATGTGACAGCTGTGTGCTTGGGAAATGTACAAGGTGGCCATGAAGTCTGGAGATAGATACGGTTATTTTATCTTGTCATGAAATACAGTATCAGCAAACCACTAATATGAATTCAGTTATGTTTCCGGACTTCTTGGCAACCTTGTAAGTGTAGTACAACTGTCAGTGAGGAGAGGTGAGGGAGAGTATGTGAGAGGTAGAAGCGGCCCTGACTGTCGGTGAGTTACTAACTAGGAATAAAGGATTTTGCCTCAGGTTAGTCAGAGAGAGCCATGAGAGACGAAGATTTCCTAGATGGTTTCAGTATTGCCCTATATTAGGAAAAACCAGCCCCCGCCCGTGTTTCTCCATTAGTCTCACACTCTCACATTCACAACCCTTCCCCACAACAAACAGTTCTATAGCAGCTGGGTGTCCTACAGTTTAACTCAGTTCGGACGCTGTCTACCTGAAAGTAACGTCAGATCTCACAGGTTAAGGGCTCAGGTAAGAGCCCCTTACCCGCTCCTGCTCCTTCAGATGCCAACTGCAAGTCCAGGGTGTAACCTGTGCTTCTGCCCCAGCAGCTCTAAGTCAGAGGTTCCCGTGATCCCTCCTCAGGTTTGTTAGAGAGGCTCACGGAACTCGGGAAAAGCATTCACTTACTGTTTACCAGCTCATTATTATCATAAAGGATGTCATGAAGGATACAGATAGCACCCAGATGGCAGAGATGTGGGAAGAGGTGTGAAGCGTCGTGCCCTCTCTGGGCGTGCCACTCTCCCTGCGCCTCCATGTGTGCACCAGCTTGGAAGCCCTCCCAACGCCCTACTTTTGGGATTTTATGGAAGCTTCATCAAGTAGGCCTGATCCATCCTTAACTCCTGTCCAGAACCTCTCCCCTGTCCAGAGAATGGGGTATGGGACTGAAATTTGCAAGCTTCTAATCAAGCCTTGGTCTTTCTGGTGAGCAGCCCCCTTCCAGGAGCCCACCCGGAGTCACCTCATTGGAACAAAAGACACTGCTGTCTGTCACCCAGGAAATGGCAAGGGATTTAGGAGCTCTGGGTCAGGAACTGGGGTCAAAGAGAAAACAGAGTAAACAAAGCTCCTAATGCTCTTATCTCTTCGGAAATTACAAGGTTTTTTAGGAGCTCTGTGCTGGGGACGAAAGACGAGAGACCCAATGTATATATATTTTTTCTATTATCTCACATGCTCACATAGACAATAGCCAAAAAGAAAGAGAACCTATGTTTTGTACAAAATTAAAATAAAGGTAACCATTAGAGCAAAAATACAAACTCTTCCTAAATACCAGATAGTATATTAAAAAAATGAGGGGAAGGGAAGGGGAAATCAAATGAAATAGATCACATGGTAAAAGATATAAACACATAAAACTATAAAACAGAAAGGCAGATCTGAGGCCAAACATTGATCACATCAATAAATACATTAACGGGCTTACCACATCTGTGAAAAGATGATTTGCACATCGACTAACAAAACAAAATCCAACACTATGCTGCCTGGAAATAATGTCAGACCCACAGGGTAAGGGCTCGGGTAAGAGCCCCTGCCCTGCTCCCGCTCCCACTCCTGCTTTTACGTTTATAAAAGAAACACTTCTAAAATGAAAAGATTTAGGAAGGCTAAAAATAAATGACTAAAAAATGCACCAGAATTTTATTTTTTAGTTTAAGCAGGGGTTGCAATTGTAATTATCCAAGAAAGTGGATAATTCTGACTAAAAAGTTTTTAGAAAGATCTATTTTTATTGCAATTTTAAAAAGAGAGGGAGAAAGAATTATATTTAATAATACAGGGAGAAATAGAAGCATACCAATAATAGGAGAGGAACAAATCTCTCAGATCTAGAAAGATGAAGTGAGCAAGAAATTAGGATATAGAAGACCTAACTTACCACAAATAAGATAGATTTACTATAAAACTCTGAGCCTTGGTAATAGAAAATACTGTTTTTTTAATGCATATAAGTATTCACAAACATCACAAAAATGTCACACATTCAAATCTTAGGCCACAAAGAAAATCTCAATAAATTCCAAAGGGAAAAAAATTAATAGAAATAATATTCTCTGAATCAATGGGGAAATGCAAAACAAGTTGTAGAATTTTTTGAAAACAGCAGTAATGAAAACCAGAATCTATGGAAAATAAATAGCTATGAGAGAGAAATCTATAATATTAAATACATATATGAGTAAAAGTAGAAAAGTAAGAATAAGTGAATATATGTTACAACTCAAAAAACTGGGGGAAAACCCCAAGGTAAACCAAATGACAACAGAAGGAACAACTTAGTAAAAACAGAGGCAGTGACGAATGGACTTAAAGGCAATAACAAAAAGGAGCACAAATACATAAATCTAAACTGTTCCTTTGAAAAAACAAATTTAATAGCTTCTTAGCTAAACTCAAGATAACAGGGAGGCAGCCCATATACGTAAAATGAGAGACAAAGAGACACAGATGAGGCAATGAAAAAAATTTCCATGAAAATATTTTTGAAAATCTACATGAGATGGCGAGTTTTGTAGAAAAATAAAAATTTAACAATTTTGACCCCTGTGGAGACAGTCCAAACATATGATCTAACAGAAATCCAGAAACTAGTTAGAATTCCCCTACCAAACACAACAAGCTCAGATAGTCCCACTTGTCAAACTTTAAAAAATAAATCCTTAACTTCTTAAATTCTTCTAATGTGAAAAGAAGGAAACCCCCCAAATTCATGTCATGAAGTGAGTGTGACACTGATTTCCGAAGCTGAATTTTGGAACCATGACAAAGAAGTACCCGATATGTCAATTTTACTTACTAATATTGATGTAAAAATCTTACCTAAAACGTTAGCAAGCAGAATCCAACAGTATGTTAAAAAATATTTTTATGACCAAGTAGATGATAACTCCATAAATGCAAGGATGGATAGTCAGATTAGAAGACCCAATAATCAATCATATTAATTGACCCAAGGTGAAAAAAATGTATGATTATCTCCACAAATGCAGGTTGGTAAGTTTCAATACATAACAAAAAGCGAAGTAAAAAGACAACTGGGGAAAAAAGTTATAAATTATATTACAGACAAAGGGTTAATAACTCTGATAAAAAAATTTCTAAAAATACATTGCTCATAGTTTTTAAAAATGCAAATTAAAACTGCTATGAGATCTCATATATTACCCATGAGAATGGCATAATCCAAAATTTTGATAGCATACTCTGTTGGCCTGGCTATGAAGCACTCGAAATATGTCGAATGTGGAAATGCACATGGTACAACCTCCTTATGGGAAACTTAGCAATACCTAGCTAGCACAATTATTAGCACTGCCTTTTGGTTAAGCAACCCCACATCTAGAAATCTATCCCAAAGATACACTGGCAAAGAAAGAAGTGTGTGCTACTAAAATACAGCATTATTTGTAACAATTACAGACTGGAAATAACCCAAATGTCTTTCAATAAAAGATTGGACAAGACAAAGTGAATAAAATAGCAGTAGACTCATAGGCACTGAGAGGTGACTGGTTGTTACCACTGGGGAGGGGCTGGGCTGGGAAGGGGGAGAGGGATAAAGGGGCACAAAAATTCCCAGTCGTAATATAAGTTGGTCACAGGGATGGTAGTAGAGGAAGGAGAATGTAGCCAATGATTCTGTAACATCTTTCTGTGTTGACAGTAACTGCACTAGTTAGGGTGAGGATTTAATAATGTGGGTAAGTAGTAGACCGCTGTGTTGTATACTTGAAACTCATATAAGGTCATATATCAACTATACTTCAATAATAAAATAAAGGCAATAGTACATCCACACACGGAGTATTATGCAACTGTAAAAAGCAGTGGGATATACTACTATGGAGTGATCACCAAGAAATACTTCTAAGTGAATGAAGTAAGGTATCAGGGCATCATGTGAATAGTATGCCATTTATTTTTAAAAGGAAATAAAATATATGCATTTCTAATATAAAAAAGAAGGGAAAATAAATGGAAGAGAGAAGAATAAGGTGGAAAGGACAGAGGTAGAAGGTAACTTCTTTGAATATACTTTTACAGAGTTGATTTTGCAACCACATAAATTTTTAAATCATTATGAAATAAAAATGTTAAAAGTAAAAGAAATTCCTAATATTAAAAAAAAAAAGAATTCTCCTTTCACAGCAACGAGTTTTTTCGTGACAATTGGCTACAGTACAAAACCTCTATAAAGGGGTTAACACCTCTCCTCAACATCGCAAGTTCGAGTCGTTTTCTTTCGTGAGACTAAGTCTCCCTCTAGTGGACGCTAGTTTTATAACTGGTTCCCCACACCCTGCCGCCCAAAGGAAGCAATCTCTGCCCATTGTCTCCTGCACCATTCTTAGATTACAGGTATTCGAGTCACAAACAGGACGAAGAGGTGGGAAACACCCAGCACTGGGATAGCAAGAATCAAGGGCCGAGTAAGTCTTAGAAGGAGGTGGGGGACGAGAGTTCTGAGGGGCTCTAAGAGCCAAGAAGACTTGGGTTATTCAACTCAGAGTGGTGGAGGAACGTCAGCTTCCTGATGGAGGAGGATTCCCACGACCTCAAAGAGGTGACATGCCCGACGTCACTGTGTACTCGGGAAACAGCTTCCCACAAGCCACTACCTTAGGGAGAAGCCCTGGTGAAAACAGTGCTGAGAAGGGGCTGAAGAGTGACTCTCCTGAGCCAGATCCGGTGCGAACTCCAGGCCCCCTCCATCCCTCAGGACTCCCCCAGGGTCTCACGGACCGTCGAGGTCAGAGGCATGGAAGCTTTGCCTTCTCAGAGACTGATCAGGGGGGAGGTACTGCACAGCCCCTGCTGTGGTGGTGGTGGGGCCAGAGCCCAGCCCACTGAGAGCGCCCGGAGGTGAAGGGTGGGTCCCCGTGTCCTGGGCTGCCCTAGGTCCCACGGGACCTCATGCAGTGGAAACTCCTCAGTGGAAAACCCCCTCAGCAGGGATGCCTTCAGAGTGGGACCTCTCCTTACATGTACTCCGGTTTCTAAAAGGAAGCGCCATTCTTCCCCACTCTCTGCCGCACTGGTCTTACCCTCGGCAGGGAACTTTTGCCGGCTGCTGCCTCAGCTTGTATCCCCCAATTTAAAGTTTTCAATAAGAATAAAAAAGAAATAAATACTAAAAACAGTCTACTTTTCTAAGTTCATTTGCGGATCCTATAAAATCTAACTTCTTGATTCAGCTCCGTGGTCCTGCTGTACACACCTTGCTTGAGAATGCTGTCCAGGAAGTCACTCATGGTAACAATTATTTCTGCCAATTCCCACCCCTTTCTTTGTCCTGCCTTCACTACCTCCCTTTAAAAGGTGAATTTCAGACACATTGAAATTCTGGAGGGAAGAAAATAGGACTTAATTAGGCATGGTGACCCTTCCTGGATGCAAAATGTAATGTATCTCTCCAGCAGTCCATCAACAAAGAAAATATATATTTTTCTGACCATATATATTTTTAAGACTATAATTTTTAATGTATCAAAAACTAATCTGAACTTTATATAATGGAATATTATTCAGCCTTAGAAAGGTAGGAAATTCTGGCGTAAGCTGCAACATGAATGAAACTCAAGGACAAAATGCTAAGTGAAATCGGCCCACCACAAAAAGACACCTACTGAATGTTTCCATGTATATGAGGTACTTTGAGTATCAAAGTCTGGAGACAGGAAGTAGGATGGTGGGGGGCTATTCTACTGGGGGAATGGGAGTTATTGTTTAATAACTACAGAGTTTCAGTTTTGTAGGAGGAAAAGAGTTCTAGAGATGAATGATCGAACAACAGCGTGAATGGACTTTACACCACAAAAACTGCACATTAAAGAGTTAAGGCGGTAAATTTCACGTGTATTTTACCAAAGTAAAAAAGCTGAAGAAAAATGAAAGTAACGTGTAACATGCACTCTACTGAAGATCGCCAAGGAGTAACGAAAGTAGGCACACCGACTGAGGCCGAGATGAGCGCTCACACCTTATTTTGACAGGGGCCAAGAGGCCCACTGCTGTCCAGAACCTCTGTGTTCCTCCCTCTTATCTGCACAAATCACTCAATCATCATTCACACCCCTTGTCTCAGAACATCTTGCCTCAAACTGCTACCAAATATCATCCTCTCCTTTTTCTTTAGGAATCAGACACAGAGTCAGCAATTTCCTAAAAAGTCTAGATTAGTTTATTCTGAGCCGCAGCACATTTTTTGGGTAATTAAAATATGGCCAAAGTATTTTTAACTTATTTTTGTGACAACCCCACATAAAATGAGAATAATATTAATACATTCTACATATGAGAAAACGGAATCATAGGAAGGTTAATTTGCCCAAGATAGCACAGCTAATAAGTTGCAGAACCAGCTTTCAAACTCCCAAACTGGACTGTTCCTATAATCCAGTCCCTGAAATCTGAAATCGCTAGACCTCATTTAATCTGATTGGGTTAATGAATGAAACAGGTTTCTTTACTATGGGAATCCCCAGAGGCTTAATTTCCTAGTGGACCAGACTCTGCAAGTCAGAGAAAGGTAGAAGATTCAGCATTTCCTCAACTTACGTGACCACTGGACTTCTTTTCCACAGAGCATCTCAAGGAAATTTCTCAGCCAAAATTTTGTAAAACGACATGTAATGTGCAATCTTGCCCCACTACTTGAAGAGAATATTTGAATTATTGTCTCTCATTTGAAGAGTTTTTTAAGTTGATAAACTGAGAAACTTAATGATTTGCCAGAGCCTATAACCAGTTAGTACTGGAATTAGAATCTAGGTCTTCTGGCCACAATTTCAGTTTTTTTTTTTTTTTAATTACAGAAGGAATATATTCTCATTCTTGCAAATCAAACAAATCAGAGATGTAAACAGAAACACCCACCCACACACTGTACTCCAGGCTCATCTTCCTTGGGTTAAAACGGCCGTCAGAGACAAAAAATAAGAGTGGCTTAAATATATATAGAAGTTCGTTTTGCTCCCACATAAAAGGCCAGGGGTACGTAGTCCAGGATTTTGGGGGCAGCTCTGTGGCATCAAGGTTTTGGGGTCTTAGGCACCTTCCAGTTCACTCTGCACCATGTCAACAGTGAGGCCCTGATGCCCATAATTCAAGACGGCAGTAGTTCCAGAGGGCAGACAGCACCTGTCTTTTAAGGAAGGCTCCTTGAGACTATCACGTAAAGGTATTTCCATTTACACCTCAGTGGCCTGAACTTAGTCACATAGCCATACCTAGCTGCAAATGTAGCAGGCTAGGAAATCAGTTTTTATTCTGAGAGGCCATATGCCCAATTAAAAATTACATTACCATAGAATTGGGGGGGCAGGGGGCAGGATCATGTCAGGGAACTGTTTCTGGCACTAAATAATCATTTTTAAATGAACATATTATATCAGTTTCAGGTATGCAACATAATGATTTGACACTTGCATATATTGAAAAATGATCACTCTAATAAGTTGTTAACATTCATCCCCATACATAGTTACAAAAATTTTTTTTCTTATGAAAAGGACTTTTAAGATTTACTCTCTAAGCAACTTTCAAATACGCAATGCAATATTATTTACTATATGTCGGCCTCCTCCCCGTCTCCAACCCGCAGACAAAGGAGGCGATGCGATGAGATATTGAAGACCTGAGTGGGCCAGCCAGGGGACTCGAGGCACACCAGCTCAAGAGTGGTGCTGGAAAGGCAGCTCTCATATTTTTTGATCAGGCATCACGTTCTTGAGTGGGTTAACAAGTTTCTAGACACAATGATTAACGTGCTCTACTACAGGAATGTAATTGCCTCCAGGTCACTGGGGCAGGTCATCCCTGGCGTCAGGCAACGAGGGGGTAGAGATAACAAGAAACAGATCTCGGTCTAGATTTAGTGAGCTGCGGCAGGCACCACAGGTAACAAGGAAGGCAAACAATTCCCACAGAAACAGAATCATCTGTGGATGGCAACCTACAACTATAGTCACCATGATGTACATTACATCCCATGATGTACATTTTATAACTGAAAGTTTGTAGGTGTTGAGCTCCTTAACCCATTTTCCCCACACCCCATTCCACCCCTGACGTCTGGCAACCACCAATCTGTTCTCTACATCTGCAAGCTTGGTTCCTTGTATTTTCTTGTTTCTTCGACTCCACCTATAAGTGAGATCATATGATATTTGTCTTTCTTTGACTTATTTCACTTAGCATAATGCTGTCGAGGTCCGCCCATGTTGGAGCAAATGGCAGTTTCATTCTTTTTTATTGCTTAATAATAAGCAATATTATTGCATGTGTGTGTGTGTGTGTGTGTGTGTGTGTGTGTACACATCACATCTTTACACCTTCATTCATCAGTGGACACTGCCTTTTCATTTGTGAATGATCTCCTTTGCTGGGCAGAAGCTTTGAAGTGAGATGTGGCCCCACTTGTTTGGTTTTGGTTTGGCTGCCTTTGCTTGTGGAGTCACATCTAAGAACACGGCGCTGCCCTTTCCGATGTCCGGGAGCTTACTGCCTATGTTTTCTTCTAGAAGTAGGGTTTTGGGTTGACACTAGATAATCTTAAGCACTTGTTGTATATTCTTCCAGATTCCTTTCTCTTTTTGTTCTACACTCACTACTCTTCCATTTCCCTCTTTCATGTAATAGAGCATCGAGGCATCAGAGACTTCGTTGAAAGAAACACGAAGCACTAACTCTGACTAATTCAGCAGGAAAGTAACTTGTTAAAGGATTGGGTAGTTCGTACAATTTGAAGAAAGGCTGGAGAACTAGAGTGGATTTTAAGTTATTACTGATAGTCCTGCAGAATTGGTGCCCTGAGCTGCAACTGCCACTGAGCACAGCCACTGCAACCTGCGTGTCTGGCTCACTGGCACTCGGCTGGCTCCTCGGGCACACAGCCTGGGTGGTCACACAGGGCCCCGCGCTTACAAAGGCTGTGCTCTTGGTTTAATGCTTTGCTGTTGCCATCTTGAAATTCTCAATAATTTTTTAACAAGGAACCCTGTGTTTTCATTTTGCACTGGGCCCCACACATCGTGTAGCCAGTCTTAGGTCCGGACATTGGATGCTGCTGTTACTCGTTCCCACCTCTGGAAACTGGATGACGCTGCCCCCGTTGCCGTACCCCCCTAACCCTCATCGGGAGGCGCTCACCACCTGCCCTGCTGCTTCCCCTTGTGTTTCCAGTTCAGTGCCTGCGACTGGTGCATCTAGTCTACAGATTTTCCAGTTGCAATGGAAGCTAGAAAAGTGAATATCTAGCATTTCATGGTGGGAGGAAAGTGAATCTTATAAAGTGGAGGTGGTAGGAGTGCCCCAACCACAGGGAGTATGTTCAGAGGTTAAATAGTCAAAAAGAATCACAAATACTCAATAAAAGAGAACCACATGAGTATAAACACATTTATCTCAGTCTTTTAAACAGCTGCCTAACGTTCTGTAGTGGAGACACACTATGATTTATTGAGACATTGTCCTGTGGATGGGTATTCAAGATTTTTCTACCTTTTTGGTAGAAAAGATGTTAGACATCTTCATATAGTTGGTTTTATTGATGTTTTTTTTTTTTTCCAGTAACTTAGATTCTTAAATGTAGAGTTGCTGGGAAAAAGTGAATATATTCTATTTTTTTAGTTTATATTTCCAGAATTACTTTTTTTTAAATGTTTACAGCAACTTTATTTATTACACACAATTAGAAAAAAAATACAAATGTCTGTCAACAAAGTGAATGGATAAACAAATGTATTACCCACAAATGACAATATAAACTATTCCGCCTTAACAAAATGCCAGATTTAGTAACTTAAAACAATGTAAATTTATTATCTTACAATTTTGAAGTCATTAGTCCAAAATGGGTTACACAGGTTTAAAAAATGAAGGTGTCAGCAAGACCTGGTTCTTTTCCCGACATCCCCTGGGAGAATCTGTTGCCTTGCCTTTTCCTTCCTCTAGAGCTGCTCACATTTCTTTGCTTCATGGCCTCTTCCTCCATCTTCAAAGTCAGCAATGTTGCATTGTTCATCCCTCTGTCACATCCTTCCATATTGGTTAGGGTTTTTGTAATGTATATTTACTTTTAAACATAATATAGATGATATTTCTAATTTGAAAAAAAAATGGATTTATTCTTAACCCAGTAGTCTATTTCTAAGAAGATATTTTCTTAAGATTGGAATAAGAAATGCATGGACTTTTTTTTTTTTTTGAGAGGGCATCTCTCATATTTATTGATCAAATGGTTGTTAACAACAGTAAAATTCTGTAGAGGGGAGTCAGTGCTCAATGCACAATCATTAATCCACCCCAAGCCTAATTCTCGTCAGTCTCCAATTTTCTGAAGCATAACGAACAAGTTCTTACATGTTGAATGAATTCTTACATAGTGAATAAGTTCTTACATGGTGAACAGTACAAGGGCAGTCATCACAGAAACTTTCGGTTTTGATCACGCATTATGAACTATAAACAATCAGGTCAAATATGAATATTTGTTTGATTTTTATACTTGATTTATATGTGGATCCTACATTTCTCCCTTTATTATCATTATCATTTTTATTTTTAATAAAATGCTAAAGTGGTAGGTAGATGCAAGATAAAGGTAGAAAACATAGTTTAGTGTTGTAAGAGAGCAATTGTAGATGATCAGGTGTGTGCCTGTAGACTATGTGTTAATCCAAGCTAGACAAGGGCAATAAAACATCCACGGGTGCAGAAGATTTCTCTCAAAACAGGGGGGGTGAGGTTCTAAGCCTCACCTCTGTTGATCCCCAAGTTCTCACCTGATGGCCCCCCTGTAACTGTGCCTGTTTTAGGTTGTTCCTCCCTTGAGGAATCTTACCCATCTCTGGCTAACCAGTCATCTTCCGGGGCCATACAGGGAAATGTAAAGTTGGTAAGTGAGAGAGAAACCATATTGTTTGAAAAGGTTAGTTTTTTTTACGTCTTTGCAGATTTATGCCCTGTGGTTTCTATGCCCAGCATTTGTCTTGAGGTATCTTTACCACTTGGAGGAATTATGATACTTGGTAAATTCGATATGAGGCACGAATTCTATTTAAGGGTTGTAATTAGGAAGGAAGAAAAAAAGCTATAGAGGTAGCAGATGGAAGAAAACATGGGAGGATTGATTATTTCTTTGACATATCTTCTTGTAGAGTAACTTAAGCATGTATAGGTTTTAAACTACTAACTTTATTGCGCACACACATTACCATAAAAGGAATACAGTTACATAACCAAAGCAGATCTATAATTACCAGCCATCTCCAGTGAAGCCAAGAAAACCAGTTAGGCACCCTAGGCATTTGTGAAAATTTGTCTATGATACGATGGATATTGTTCAACTGTACTTGAACAATCTGAGAGAAATCAGACAAATTAAAACAACCCATTCCTGGGAACTGTTCACATCCCATATGTTCTTTTAACAGTAGATAGTCTGTAGTCATAAGATTTTGGAGTGCTAGAACTTGCACTTCTCCTAATTCTTGGTTGAGTTCCAACAGTATAGATCCAGTCAAGTTTGTTGTTTTACTGTATGCACAGGCCAGCTTAGATATGTCCTTCTTCATTCCAATGGCAAGTCCAGGAAATGGTGGGATGGATGCAGCTACAACTGCAGCATCACCTGGATCTTTGTGGAGGTTTTTTGATGATCATCTTCTGGTATGAGTCTTCCAGAGAGTGCTGATGTTGGAAGTCCTTCTTCATATTGTATCTTAGTTCATTTTCTGTGTAGCCAAATTAGGCTTTGATCCTCTGTATAAACACAAACAGACCCTTTGCCCATACTTTGATATGCCCTTTATACCATTGTGTAGAACTCATTGGAGGTAACCACACAGGAACTGCTTTTTTTTTTTAAGAGAAAGGAATATTATCAGAAAAGTGTACCTCCATAGCCGATCATCTGACACCCTTTAAGTAATCAAAATTAAGGATATTTAAAGCATGCATTAATCATTGATTTACAGTTCATTTTATCCTATCAGGGAGTTATCCCCCTTCTCTTTCTTTCTTTTTTTTATCTTTAATCTACACTTACATGAAGAGTATTATGTTTACTAGGCTCTCCCCTATACCAGGTCCCCCTTATAAACCACTTTACAGTCACTGTCCATCAGCATAGCAAAATGTTGTAGAATCACTACTTGTCTTCTGTGTTGTACAGCCCTCCCCTTTATCCCTGCCCCCCATGCATGCTAATCTTAATACCCCCTTTCTTCTTCCCCCCCTTATCCCTCCCTACCCACCCATCCTCCCCAGTCCCTTTCCCTTTGGTACCTGTTAGTCCATTCTTGGGTTCTGTAATTCTTATGCTGTTTTGTTCCTTCAGTTTTTCCTTTGTTCTTATACTCCACAGATGAGTGAAATCATTTGGTATTTCTCTTTCTCCGCTTGGCTTATTTCACTGAGCATAATACCCTCCAGCTCCATCAATGTTGCTGCAAATGGTGGGATTTGCCCTCTTCTTATGGCTGAGTAGTATTCCATTGTGTATATGTACCACATCTTCTTTATCCATTCATCTACCGATGGACATTTACGTTGCTTCCAATTCTTGGCTATTGTAAATAGTACTGCAATAAACATAGGGGTGCATCTGTCTTTCTCAAACTTGATTGCTGCGTTCTTAGGGCAAATTCCTAGGAGTGGAATTCCTGGGTCAAATTGTAGGTCTGTTTTGAGCATTTTGATGAACCTCCATATTGCTTTCCACAATGGTTGAACTAATTTATATTCCCACCAGCAGTGTAGGAGGGTTCCCCTTTCTCCACAGCCTTGCCAACATTTGTTGTTGTTTGTCTTTTGGATGGCAGCCATCCTTACTGGAGTGAGGTGATATCTCATTGTAGTTTTAATTTGCATTTCTCTGATAATTAGCCATGTGGAGCATATTTTCATGTGTCTGTTGGCCATCTGTATTTCTTTTTTGGAGAACTGTTCAGTTCCTCTGCCCATTTTTTAATTGGATTATTTGTTTTTTGTTTGTTGAGGTGTGTGAGCTCTTTATATATTTTGGACATCAAGCCTTTATCGGATCTGTCATTTACAAAGATATTCTCCCATAGTGTAGGGTTCCTTTTTGTTCTATTGATGGTGTCTTTTCCTGTACAGAAGCTTTTCAGCTTAATATAGTCCCACTTGTTCATTTTTGCTGTTGTTTTCCTTGCCCGGGGAGATATGTTCAAGAAGAGGTCACTCATGTTTATGTCTAAAAGGTTTTTGCCTATGTTTTTTTCTAAGAGTTTTATGGTTTCATGACTTACATTCAGGTCTTTGATCCATTTTGAATTTACTTTTGTGTGTGGGGTTAGGCAATGGTCCAGTTTCATTCTCCTACATGTAGCTGTCCAGTTTTGCCAGCACCATCTGTTGAAGAGACTGTCATTTCGCCATTGTATGTCCATGGCTCCTTTATCAAATATTAATTGACCATATATGTTTGGGTTAATGTCTGGAGTCTCTAATCTGTTCCACTGGTCTGTGGCTCTGTTCTTGTGCCAGTATCAAATTGTCTTGATTACTATGGCTTTGTAGCAGAGCTTGAAGTTGGGGAGTGAGATCCCCCCTACTTTATTCTTCTTTC
The DNA here is from genome assembly GCF_040802235.1 of Manis javanica. Lineage (NCBI taxonomy): Eukaryota > Metazoa > Chordata > Mammalia > Pholidota > Manidae > Manis > Manis javanica. The sequence goes on along the minus strand of NC_133169.1, from coordinate 6,541,204 downwards.
TCAGGATTGCTATGGCTATTTGGGGTCTTTGGTGTTTCCATATGAATTTTTGAATTATTTGTTCCAGTTCATTGAAGAATGTTGCTGGTAATTTGATAGGGATTGCATCAAATCTGTATATTGCTTTGGGTAGGATGGCCATTTTGATGATAATAATTCTCCCTAGCCATGAGCATGGGATGAGTTTCCATTTGTTAGTGTTGCCTTTAATTTCTCTTAAGAGTGACTTGCAGTTTTCAGGGTATAGGTCTTTCACTTCTTTGGTTAGGTTTATTCCTAGGTATTTTATTCTTTTTGATGCAATTGTGAATGGAGTTGTTTTCCTGATTTCTCTTTCTATTGATTCATTGTTAGTGTATAGGAAGGCTACAGATTTCTGTGTGTTAATTTTGTATCCTGCAACTTTGCTGTATTCCGATATGAGTTCTAGTAGTTTTGGAGTGGAGTCTTTAGGGTTTTTTATGTACAATATCATATCATCTGCAAATAGTGACAGTTTAACTTCTTCTTTACCAATCTGAATTCCTTGTATTTCTTTGTTTTGTCTGACTGCCGTGGCTAGGACTTCCAGTACTATGTTAAATAACAGTGGGGAGAGTGGGCATCCCTGTCTGGTTCCTGATCTCAGAGGAAATGCTTTCAGCTTCTCGCTGTTCAGTATAATGTTGGCTGTGGGTTTATCATAGATGGCCTTTATTATGTTGAGGTACTTGCCCTCTATTCCCATTTTGCTGAGAGTTTTTATTATGAATGGATGTTGAATTTTGTCAAATGCTTTTTCAGCATCTATGGAGATGATCATGTGGTTTTTGTCTTTCTTTTTGTTGATGTGGTGGATGATGTTGATGGATTTTCGAATGTTGTACCATCCTTGCATCCCTGGGATGAATCCCACTTGGTCATGGTGTACGATCCTTTTGATATGCTGTTGAAATCTGTTTGCTAATATTTTATTGAGTATTTTTGCATCTACATTCATCAGGGATATTGGTCTGTAATTTTCTTTTTTGGTGGGATCTTTGCCTGGTTTTGGTATTAGGGTGATGTTGGCTTCATAGAATGAGTTTGGGAGTATTCCCTCCTCTTCTATTTTTTGGAACACTTTAAGGAGAATGGGTATTATGTCTTCTCTGTGTGTCTGATAAAATTCCGAGGTAAATCCGTCCGGCCCTGGGGTTTTGTTCTTGGGTAGTTTTTTGATTACCATTTCAATTTCTTTGCTCGTAATTGGTTTGTTTAACTTTTGTGTTTCTCCCTTGGTCAGTCTTGGAAGGTTGTATTTTTCTAGGAAGTTGTCCATTTCTTCTAGGTTTTCCAGGTTGTTGGCAGATAGGTTTTCATAGTAGTCTTTAATAATTCTTTGCATTTCTGTAGAGTCTGTCGCGATTTTTCCATTCTCATTTCTGATTCTGTTGATTTGTGTTGATTCTCTTTTTCTCTTAATAAGTTTGGCTAGAGGCTTATCTATTTTGTTTATTCTCTCAAAGAACCAGCTCTTGGTTTCGTTGATTTTTGCTATTGTTTTATTCTTCTCAATTTTGTTTATTTCTTCTCTGATCTTTATTATGTCCCTCCTTCTGCTGACTTTAGGCCTCATTTGTTCTTCTTTTTCCAGTTTCGATCATTGTGATGTTAGACTATTCATTTGGGATTGTTCTTCCTTCTTCAAGTGTGCCTGGATCACTATATACTTTACTCTTAAGACTGCTTTCGCTGCGTCCCACAGAAGTTGGGGCTTTGTGTTGTTGTCATTTGTTTCTGTATATTCCTTGATCTCTATTTTGATTTGTTCATTGACCCATTGATTATTTAGAAGCATGTTGTTAAGCCTCCATGTGTTTGTGAGCCTTTTTGTTTTCTTTGTAGAATTTATTTCTAGTTTTATACCTTTGTGGTCTGAAAAATTGGTTGATAGAATTTCAATATTTTGGAATTTACTGAGGCTCTTTTTGTGGGCTAGTATGTGGTCTATTCTGGAGAATGTTCCATGGTCACTTGAGAAGAATGTATATCCTGTTGCTTTTGGATGTAGAGTTCTATAGATGTCTATTAGGTCCATCTGTTCTAGTGTGTTGTTCAGTGCCTCTGTGTCCTTACTTATTTTCTGCCTGGTGGATCTATCCTTTGGGGTGAGTGGTGTGTTGAAGTCTCCTAAAATGAATGCATTGCAGTCTATTTCCCCCTTTAGTTCTGTTAGTATTTGTTTCACATATGCTGGTGCTCCTGTGTTGGGTGCATATATATTTAGAATGCTTATATCCTCTTGTTGGACTGAGCCCTTTATCATTATGTAGTGTCCTTCTTTATCTCTTGTTACTTTCTTTGTTTTGAAGTCTATTTTGTCTGATATTAGTACTGCAACCCCTGCTTTCTTCTCGCTGTTGTTTGCCTGAAATATGTTTTTCCATCCCTTGACTTTTAGTCTGTGCATGTCTTTGGGTTTGAGGTGAGTCTCTTGTAAGCAGCATATAGATGGGTCTTGCTTTTTTATCCATTCTATTACTCTGTGTCTTTTGATTGGTGCATTAAGTCCATTTACATTTAGGGTGACTATTGAGAGATATGTACTTATTGCCATTGCAGGCTTTAAATTCGTGGTTACCAAAGGTTCAAGGTTAGCCTCTTTAGTATCTTACTGCCTAACTTAGCTCGCTTATTGAGTTGTTATATACACTGTCTGGAGATTCTTTTCTTCTCTCCCTTCTTATTCCTCCTCCTCCATTCTTCATATGTTGGGTGTTTTGTTCTGTGCTCTTTCTAGGAGTGCTCCCATCTAGAGCAGTCCCTGTAAGATGCCCTGTAGAGGTGGTTTGTGGGAAGCAAATTCCCTCAGCTTTTGCTTGTCTGCGAATTGTTTAATCCTGCCATCATATTTAAATGATAGTCGTGCTGGATACAGTATCCTTGGTTCAAGGCCCTTCTGTTTCATTGTATTAAATATATCATGCCATTCTCTTCTGGCCTGTAGGGTTTCTGTTGAGAAGTCTGATGATAGCCTGATGGGTTTTCCTTTATAGGTGACCTTTTTCTCTCTAGCTGCTTTTAAAACTCTTTCCTTATCCTTGATCCTTGCTGTTTTAATTATTATGTGTCTAGGTGTTGTCCTCCTTGGATCCTTTCTGTTGGGGGTTCTGTGTATTTCTGTGGTCTGTTTGATTATTTCCTCCCCCAGTTTGGGGAAGTTTTCAGCAATTATTTCTTCAAAGACACTTTCTATTCCTTTTCCTCTCTCTTCTTCTTCTGCTACCCCTATAATATGGATATTGTTCATTTTGGATTGGTCACATAGTTCTCTTAGTATTGTTTCGTTCCTGGATATCCTTTTATCTCTCTCTATGTCAGCTTCTATATGTTCCTGTTCTCTGGTTTCTATTCCTTCAATGGCCTCTTGTATCTTATCCATTCTGCTTATAAATCCTTCCAGAGTTTGTTTCACTTCTGTGATCTCCTTCCTGACATCTGTGATTTCCCTCTGGACTTCATCCCATTGCTCTTGCATTTTTCTCTGCATCTCAGTCAGCATGTTCATGATTTTTATTTTGAATTCTTGTTCAGGAAGACTGGTTAGGTCTGTCTCCTTCTCAGGTGTTGACTCTGTGATCTTTGTCTGCCTGTAGTTTTGCCTTTTCATGGTGATAGAGATAGTTTGCAGAGCTGGTACGAGTGACCGCTGGAAGAGCTTTCCTTCTTGTTGGTTTGTGCCCTTCCTCTCCTGGGAGAATAGCGACCTCTAGTGGCTTGTGCTGGGCAGCTGTGCACAGACAGGGCTTCTTCTTCCTGCCCGGCTGCTATGGAGTTTATCTCCTCTGTTGCGGTGGGCGTGGCCTGGCTTCAGGTGCTGCTCCAAAATGGTGGAGGCCTGTTGGAGGGGGAGCGGCTGGGAGGCTATTTATCTCCGTAAGGGGCCTCCATGCTCCCTGCTGCCCAGGGGGTTAGAGTGCCCAGAGATCCCCAGATTCCCTGCCTCTGGACTAAATGTCCTGTCCCACCCCTTTAAGACTTCCAAAAAGCAGTCTCCAAACCAAAACAACAACAGCAAAAAAAAAAAAAAAAAGAAAAAGAAAAACAATGCAGAATTTTCTTTGTCCTCAGGCACACGTCTCAGGCACCCGCTCACTGGTCTTGCTGCCCTGTTTCCCTAGTATTGGGGTCCCTGTCCCTTTAAGACTTCCAAAAAGCACTCGCCAAAAAGAAAAAACAAAAAAAAGAAATGGCCGCTCCCATTTCTTTGTTCTCCGGCGTCGGCCTCAGGCACCCGCTCACTGGTCCTGCTGCCCTGTTTCCCTAGTATCCAGGACCCCACGCATGCACTGTGTCTGCGCTCTGGTGCGGATGTCTGGGGCTGGGTGTTCAGCAGTCCTGGGCTCCCTCTCCCTCCCCGCTCCAACTCCTCTCCTCTCGCTGGGAGCTGGGGGGAGGGGCACTTGGGTCCCACCGGGCCGGGCCTTGTATCTTACCCCCTTCGCGAGGCACTGGGTTCTCGCAGGTGTGGATGTGTTCTGGATGTTGTCCTGTGTCCTCTGGTCTGTATTTTAGGAAGAGTTGTCTTTGTTATATTTTCATAGGTATATGTGGTTTTCAGAGGAGATTTCTGTTGCTCTACTCACGCCGCCATCTTGGCTCCACCTACCCAGAATTACTTTTTAAAAGTTTGTGGAGCAAGTGAAGGTTCCTATGGCCAGGATTCTCACCTGGCCCTGGTCGGCCTGCTCACTACATACATGTGGGCAATACGTTGCTATTGACTCTAAATAAAGAGCTCTGCCCAGTGCTCTGGGCTGCAAGGCTGGAGGAGAGCAGAGGCTAGAGTGGTGGCACCACTGGGGACAGAGACTGAGATGGCTGCGGGGGCAGAGGGGCCCAGAGGCAGAGCCCGGCTTGCTGCGTGCAGACTCGCTCTGCATGGACGGGAGTCTGGTGACTGACCTGCCACTGCGGGAATAATATTAGTCATAAACCCTTTCTCACTAAGAATGTTCCACTGTCTCATTGAATCCATAGTGAACATGTCTGGGTGGAAACGCATTGGCAAGACAAATATGCAGTAATTAATTTTCCCCCCACGGAGATACAAAAGTGCCTTTGTCTTCCATCTTTTCAGTACTTGAATATTATCACTTCTTTTATTTTCATTAGTCTGATGAGTGAAAATTAGGTATCATTATTCTTTTAATTTCCAGTTTCTTGAGTACTAACACCTTTACATATGTTTATTGGCTACATGGAATTCCTTTTTTATTAATTGTCTATTCATACCCTTTGCTCATTTTTCAATTGCTTCATCTCTTTTTCTTTTCAATTTGTAGGTACCCTCTGTATATTAGAGATACTCTATTAGTCATATGCATGGGAATTATTTCTCAAAGCATGTTTCTAATTTTTAAAAAAGTTTATGGTATCTTTTTCTTAGTTTTTTTAAAAAGGTAATTAAATATGTCTTCCTTTATGGCCTGTTTTGTTTTGTTATTCTTGTTTAAGAGGGTTTCATTGTATATTTATATGTTGATTTAACACATATTTCTTTTATAATAAAATGTTTTTAAAAAGGAAAATAAAATTTTAAAGCCCTGATGGAGTAGCTTAATAAAGATTTTAGATCCAATTCTGTTACCAACTAGCTGGCCTTGGACACATAACCAAGCCTCTCAGTATCTCTCCCTCTTAATTTTACAAATGGAGGTTAATAACATACCCTGCCCACTTCACAGGGTTGTTGTAAAGATAAAATCAGATTAAAAATAGTAAAGGTTTGAAAAGTATAAATATTGGTTATAAAAATATAAGGCATTATTATAATATGTTTTCCCTCTTTAGATGAAAGGTAATGTGATGAATAAAAAGATCACTAGATTAGGAAGTCATGTTCCATCTTATGCCAATTATTAACCAGTATACCTCTGAGCAACTTATTCAGCTTCTGTGAGATTCAGTTTTCTCATCCTTAAAGTGAAAGAGTTGTTCTCTAAGTTCCCTTCCAGCTTTAAGGACCTAAAAATATTATAGTGAAATCCCTAACAAGAATGTTATGCAAAGATTTTTGTATGTATATGTTAAAGGTATATTCTTAGTTGTTGAAATACGTATCTTTAAGATACACAAGCGGAGAATGGATTGGAAGCTGACAACTGTGGAGATGCAGAAATTCGTCGAGCCTTCTGTCGTAGTTTCGGTGAGGCTCGACGGTAGGCTGAACTAGCACGAGAGCAAAGGATGAGCAGAGCAAGTGAATCAGGCTTACAAGTCTCAGTCAATCACTTGGCCCTCCTTGGGGTGTTTGTTAAATCACAGCAAGCATTCATCTGAGGGATAGAAGCAGGTACAAAAGCTTTAGTAGCAAAAATAAAATTATGTAATTATGTTTCTATTTCCGTTCTGATCCAAATTTGTTCTCCAATTTCATTTCTTAATATTAAGACTCTTTCTAGAGCAGATTAGTACTTTAACATATGTAGCAGCTCACAATTTACTCATTACACTAATGTATGCAGGGGGGGAAATGTAGTGTATTTTATAGCAGACCTAACCTTGTTCTTAAGCCTCTATCCTATAAGATGAGGAGAAAAGGAGGAAAATCTAATTATCCAGTCAATCAAACATCTCTCAGTTTCTTCTTATTTAAGTAGTAGTAATGGTTGTGTTTCCAAAGATGACCACAACAATATCTTCCAAACCATAAACTCTTTTGCAATGTGACCTGGACAATTATGCTTCAACAGGTGGAGTCTATTTCTCTTCTCTTTGAATCGGGGTTGGCCTTGTGACCTGCGCTGACTGAGAATTGGATGGAAGTACTGATATGCAACTTCTGGGAAGTAGCATTAACAGATTTGCAGCTTCTGTCTGCCCTGGTTGGGACATTCCCTGTTGGAAGTCAGCTGCCATGTAAGAAGTCTGGTCACTCTCTTCGGAACAGCCCAGCTGAGCCCCCAACACCCAGCAGAAATGGGAGAAATAACATATTGTTATTTTAATCCACAAAATTTTGAAGTTCTTTGAATACAAAAATAGGTAATCAAAACATAGTGTTTGAGGATTAACTCCGTCCTTCCAGGCAAATGCTTTTGTCATTCCTCTTAATTTTTCAAGAGGATTGTAGCAAGATATTCCACACCACACTATCTTCTTAAACGTGGCATTGACGCTCCTCCCATTGAGAGGTGGAGTCTATATTGTCCCTTCTTGAATTTGCGCAAGCCTGTGACTAAGGTGGAAGTGAAACAAAGCAAAACAAAACAAAACGAAACAAAACAGTTCTGTCTTCTGCTTGCTTCTCTTGTGAAACTCTCTCTTGGAATCTAGCCACCCAGACGTGAGGTAGGAGAGAGGCCTTGGGATAGGCCACAGGTAGGTATTCCTGCTGACGGGCCCAGCTGAGATCCCAGCTAACAGCCTGCATAACCTCCACACACTTGAATGAGATGCCAGAGGATTCCAGCCCCCTCCCCCACCGTCGGGTCACCTCAGTCCCCAAGTCTTCAGAGATTTAGGAGCAGAGACAAGCTGTCCCCACTAAACTTTTTCCAAATTCTTGACACTGGATGGTTTGTTCCACAGCAGTAGATAATTGACACACTCCCTTATTCTCCTCAATGTGGCATCTAGGTGAAAGTGGAGCTACGACGCTGTGGATGTAGCTGAGAAAGGAGGCACCCGCAGGGCCCTGTGGCTGGCCTCTGGGACCTCACTGCTTACAGGAGTCTTGGGCTGGCCTTGCAGCTCTTTTGGGCCTTTTAGAGTATCATCCTGACGTTACCTGCTCAGGTCTGTGTACCCACCCCCTCCATTTGCCTCTAGTCCCTGCCTGATGGACCACTTTGTCTCATTCCCAAACTTCTTCAAAAGACATTGTTTCTAGTCTAGGTGTGTTCCCTTGGAAGGAGACGGAGTTAAATCTATTCGGGATTCACTCCTCTCTCCATTCCCCCAGCATATCTGGGTCAAGTCCTACCTCCTACTTCTAGGAGTCTGTTATCCACCCTCTCAGGAGCAGGAGGCTTGGGTTCCTTCCAGCCCTGGTCTCACCTTCAGGATTTCTTTGAAATATTTGAGAGTGTCCTGTAAGGGGCTTGGGGAGGAGCAGCTGTGTTTGTTTAAGGCAGCAGGAAGTACTGCTGGTACTGGACCCCAATTTTCTGCCTAATTTCCCCACTGCCAGACCTTCTGGTCAGAAGGCAGGCAACCCACCTCTGCCATGGCTGGGAGGACCTCACAGCTGCCCCCTCAAAGAACTCCAAGGCAAAGTGCATCCTTTGTAGGTCAGGTCTCAAGTGACGCTCCAAAAGGCATTTGTGGACTATCGGCATGAATGGGTTTGGATATAGCTTCATATCTAGACCGGGAGCTCAGGCATATCTCTGCAATTTTATTTCTTTATTTGTGGTATTTTGATGACTATCTCTTAAGAATTATTGTAATTATTAAAAAACATTGTAAGTTACTGTTTGATACAAAGTAAATGTAAAATAAGTGTCATTATGATTTGAAAGTGTGCATTAGCAAATTAAAGACTCGGAAAGCTATTTAATTAGAGCTGAACTTTGCTGAACCAGAATTTTCCTGGTTGATGACCCATTTAAACAGCACACCTATAATTGGAATAAGAGACGGTTGGGGTGGAGCCGGAAGCGCCGGAGCGAGGGGGACCCGGTGGAACACGCTCACGCAGAGTGTGCGGTGTCCGGTCTAGGTCGCACGCCCCTTGGGGACAAGGGACGCGCAGGGAGGCCGCCGGGCCGCGCGTTTGGATCTGCCCCTTCTGCCCCGCGCTCTGCTCCGCTCCCCTCCCCTCCGCCGGGGTGCTGCCGCTACCGTGTCATCCTGCCCTCACTGTCGGGAACCGGGGTCAGCCCTCCCGGCCCTTCCGGTCCTGACTCAGGCCGGACTTACGGGAAGCCTCCCGACCGCGGCGGGCGGGGTCACGAGCGGGGGCGGGGTCGCGAGTGGGGCGGGGCGTCCGCGGGGGGGGGTAGGCGGGGCCGAGCGTGTCGGGGAGGCGGGCGCTCCCGGGAAGTCCTGGCTTTCCTTTTCTGCTGGCCGCAGGCAGTGCACGCCGGAGGTTGATTTTCCGGAGTGGGGTGTAACTTAGGTCGGCGGGGTTGGCGATGTGCCCGGCCAAGTCCCGGAGACAGGCTGCCCTCCTGGGGCTCGGAGCCCAGTCCGGGAGCTCCTGGGCGCGTCGGTGTGCCCCTCGCGCTGCGGGGACGGGCCTCGGGCGTGGCCCAGCAGTTGGCCCTGCAAGCCTGCGGGAGAGGAGTGGGGTGGGGCGGTGAGGCGCAGCCCCGACCACGCCTGCTCGACCCTCAGTTCCCCACTCCCTTTCTCGGAAGCAATCCGCCACCGGTTTCTTGTATGCCTTTCATAGGTAGTCTGAACGTGTATGCATCCATTTTTCCTTCCCCAGGTATCACGTACCATACACATTGCTGTGTACCAAGCCCTTTTCTAATAACAATATATCCGAAGTGAGATGGTAGGCGAGAAGAGGAGGGATTAAAAACTGTTGATCTGTGGTTGGGCTTCAAAGCCCTTCTAGCTTTTTGCCAAAATAGAGGGCCCAACTGCAGGAATTATAGATGCATCTCTGGCCTTTGTCACGCATTGGCTGTTTCTAAACAAAGGGAAAAGTTCAGTATTTGTACTGAACTCGGTAGGACCGTGATGCCTGTGACTCCTGACTTAGCCAGATGGAGCCCATTTCCCCAGCAGGGTGTGCAGCTCTTGCCTAAAAGTACCTAAGCCTGAGTAGAATTACCGGCCTGGGCAGTGGCCCCTTTGAAAGCCAAGGCTGCTTTTCTGTCAGTGGTAGATCCCCAGGGCCTCGCAAGTAGGAAGCAGTTGTGCAGACCTCTATCTTAAGGTGCATGTGACCCAGCCATTTTCTTATTTCTTAGGCAATAAGAAATTTATTCTATTCTGGAATCCTCCAGAAGGCTCATCATACTTCCCCTTGGACCATTGATTCTATTCTGGAATCCTTCAGAAGGCTCATCATACTTCCCTTGGACGTAGGATGACAGCAGCCCGGGCTCTGCATGACGGCAGAGAAAGATCAGGGGGAAGGGACCACTTACGCCCTTAGGGAAATGCTGACAGGCTCAGGGCCAGCACTAACTGAAATTTACCTTACCACCTCCATGGGAAGCCATGTTCTTGTTTGCTCATGTAAACCAGACCTGTCTCTCTACCCCTGGATGTCCCTTTTGTGTCCCACCAAGGACCAGACTTTGGAAGATTCTGGCCAGTCTGGGTGGTGCAGGCCTATGATCCTTTTTCTTTCTATTCTCCATAAAGTCCTGAAATATTCTGAGCAACAGGGATGTAGTCTTTGCAAGGTCCACAAAGCTCTGAGGAATTTGTTCATCCTCTTCCTCCCCTACTGCCCCAGGTTGCTGGCATCTGCTCAGAAAGGAGCTGGAGGAATGGGTAACCAAGAGCACTAGAGTAATGAGTCTGGGACAATGGTGAGAGAGAGGAATCAGCCAGTCTGGGCTCAGGATTGAGAAGAAAGCAGGGTCACCAGGGAAGCTGTAGTTATTGCTTCCCTGCTGCTATTTGGCAGTAGTTTCTTCCATGCCATCAATAGCCCCAGTGAAACCACACGTGCTGGTTATTTGCTTTTTTCTCTCAGATCCATTCTCTGTCCAGGGAAATGCATTGTCCAAGCTCTTATCTCATGCAAAGTGAAAGCCAAATTCTTTACTATGTCCTGTAAGGCTCTCTACCTCTGCCTACCTCATTCTGGTTCAGCTGCACTGGTCTTTTTGCATTTCTGGATGTTTATACCAGCTTTATGTGTAATAGCCAAAAGCTGGGGACATCCCAAATGTCAATCAACAGGTGAAGATAAATTGTGAAACCCCCGTACAAGGGAATTCTCAGCAAATAATAATTATTATTGTTATGTAGGTTGAAAGAAGTCCAACCAAAAAAGAATGTGACATGACTCCATTTATGTAAAGCTCTAGAAAATTAAAACTGTGAGAGAAAGTAGATCAGTAGTTACTGGGGAAGGGGGAAGGGAATGGCAGGTGATGAGAACAGGAAAGGCAAGTTTCGTGGGGGAACACAGCAGAGCACTTGTGATCCTGGCTCTGCAACTCCGTTGGGTTGTTCCTGTGGGCCGCGGGGTAGTGATACGCGCCATCGGCGTAAGCGAGATCGTCGCCAGGCACACACTGGGCGGGGCTGTGCATTCTCTCGAGGAGACGGGCGGGCGGTCGCAATCCCAGTAAGAGTCCGGAGCCCGAGTAAGGTCTGAAAAGGGGACTGGCCTGAACCAGGACTTGGTCTTTAGGGTCCAGATCCGAATCGATGACTTCATTCTTTGAGCAGCCCAAAGTGCTATCCTCTTCCGCTGCGGGAAAAGACGACGCAGAAACCCGGGGGCCCGAACGGCTGCAAGAGTGCCCGCTGACCAAGAGTCGCTGCTCTCGCGGTTCCAGTCACCGCAGTGGCAGGCGCCCGCCTCGCTCCTGCGACCGCAGAGGGCGGGTATCTCACCGCGATCTTGCCGAATTGGACGCAACCAGAAAAGAGAAAATAGAGCCATCCTTGTTTCCGCCCGGTTTCGAACCGGGGACCTTTCGCGTGTGAGGCGAACGTGATAACCACTACACTACGGAAACTCGCTGGCGGTGGCGCTCTTGGAACCGATACTGAAAGAAGCGGCTCATCCTTGCTTCTGTCACGGGAAAGCTCCCCGGCGCCCGAGCGCAGCCGACCCCACTACCGCGCCTGGAGCAGCCGGCAAGGCCCGGGCTGCGCAAATGTGGCCGGCAATCGGGGCCACAGGCACACGGTGACCTCGAAATCCCCCCGGGAAACTCACTGCGCAGGCGGGACTCCAGCGCGAGTCGTTGCTGTTCAACACCCGAGCCCGTGGGCAGGGCGCACGGCCTCCTCGGAAGCTCACAGCGCAGTTTTCACGATCCTGCAGGTCCTGGGGAAGCTTGGCCCGGAGCAGGCAGTGTGGACCTCCGCCGCACGCCACCCATCCAGCCGCGTCCCGACACCGCATGCGTGGGGACCCTCCGGCGCCCGTGGACCGCTGCCGCCGCGACCCACCCGAGGGCTGACGAGCCTCCCCCTCCTTCCTTCCTGTCGCCGTCGTGGGGGCGGGGGCGGCAGGGCAATCTCCCACAAGTCGGGCCACGTGCCGGGTCCTGCGCTCCCCTGCCTCGCTCCTCATGGCAGCGGGCGCTCCTGCCGCGCTCCGGGCCTGGCCCCCGACTAGCTGCGTCTCCCGTGGGCCGCTGATCGGGCTCCACGTGCGGCCTGGTCTCGGGCCGCGAGGAGAGCAGAGAACCCTACTGCACTGCACGCACGAGGTGGAGGAGGTGTGAACACGAATCTGGACGCGTGCGGGTGGCGCAGGTAAGAGACCGGGGGGGTGGGGTTAAAGGAAGCCACTCAGGAAAACCCAACGGCCAAGCAGACGGGGTGGGGCGGTTGGGGTCCGGGGGGGGCGCGGGGGGCCGTGGGCGTGGTGTTGGTGGAAGCAGGCGGGTGACAGGGTGGACGTCGAGCCAGCGTTTCCTTCGAATCGCATTAGCAATGCTCTGGTTCCAATGACAGCGTGGCAAGTGCGTCACCCGGGGCATCCCGCCCCACCCCCTGCCTCCAGCCCGCAACACCCCGACCCTACCGCCCAGATGGACTTCTGCCAGGTCCCCATTGCCGCCTAGCCGCACGTCCCTAGCCCAGAGGTACTGCATCCCTCGGTCCATGCCTGTACCCATCATCTTCTGCAGATGCTCCCCGAGGTAAGTCGCACACCCCAGTCTCCTTCCCGCCAAATCTCGGGCTCCCGCCTCGGCCAGGAGTCCGACGTTTACTCGCAGATGGTCTCCTCCGGATGCGAAGCGGATCGCCGGTGGGCCGCACGACCCTGCGCGGGCACCCTCTCCGGAGGTGAACAAAGCCGTGTCCCACGTGGGCGGGAGCCCCCATGGGCGGGCCGCTGCTTACCATCACCGCAGGAGGTCCCCTCACCGCCCTTGCCGGTGTGCTGGGGGTGAGCGTGGGTGGGTCACAGTGCGGGATGAGGGCGCTTGTTTCTGCGGGTGCACTCCCATGTGCGGGTAAGAACCCCGAGACAAGATGACCTCACGAGGAGCAGACGATGGCGCCTCGCGTGCTGGCAAGTGGGGAAAGGAGTCCAGGGTGCCCGGGCACAGCGTGGGCGCAGAGGTGTGGGACTGGCCACTGAGGCAGGAGCTCTGCTGAGGCCTGGGGCGGCACGACCTTTTGGCCCACGGGCGCTTTGTGCACGCGGGTCGGCGAGCTCTGGAGTAGGGGCGGGGTCGGAGTAGGAGCGCGCCTGAGCAGCCTGTGGCAGGGCAGGGGCAGGACTGGTGGGAGTGAGGCTCCGGGCCTGGAAGAGGGAGACGAGGGGGGTAGGGCCCAAGGGGTTGGTGGCGTATGTAGGGGGCGAGCCGGGAGGCTGGAAGGAGCAGCAGGTGGCAGGCTGCAAGGAGGAAGATGGATGCCCCTGTGGTCAGAGAGGACCTCGGCGGGCAGGCCAGTCTGCTGTGCGGGGCTGTGCTGTGCTGGGCTGGACTGGGCTGCAAGGTGGTGAGGCAAAAGGAGGCGGGGAGCGGTGTTGGGGATGGGGGAAGGAGGAAGGAGGTGGGGGTAGGAGTGGCCATGGCCGTGGACTTGGATGTGGACATGCGGGGGGTGCGGGTGGGAAGCGGGCAGGGGAAGGACCTTGACAGCGGAGAGCTGGCTAGACTCCAGGACTAGACGCCGTCCCAGTGGGGCGGAGAATGTAACTGCCCCTGGAGACATCAACGACGTCCCTCCCATCAGGCTAAGCAGTCTGGTCTCAGGGGTGCGTGCGTGTGTGTGCATGTGCGCGCGCGCGCGCGCGCGTGTGTGTGTGTGTGTGTGTGTGTGTGTGTGTGTGTGTGTGTGTGTGTTTCGGGGGGGATTGAGATGAAAAGAGGACAAAGGGACAAATGCAACGGCGATCTTTGACAAAGGAGGACTGAGAAAGCCGGCGGCTGGTAGAGGTGACGGTGGGGACGATGGTGAGAGAAAGGTGGTGGGGCTGGTGGTGGACTTGCGGTTGGTGCTGAGAGTTCTGGGGCGCGGGGTGGTGGTCGCGGAGGTGTTTCGCGCTGGTGCCGACTGGGTGGGTCTTGGGGCTAGTGGGGGTGGCGGTGGCTTCAGTGGTGCCACGAGGAGAGGAGCGGGGCCAGTGGTTGAGCAGAAATGTCGCGGGATGAAGGGAACCCAGAGGGCGCGCGCTGCGATGATACTGTGGAATTGCTGGAAACCTCGCCACTCGCCATAACGACTTTGTGGCCCTGCGGGAGAACGCGACGAGGGAAGAGTGACTCCTAGGGGTGGCAACTTCGTTGGTACTGGTTGTGCAAACACAGTCTAATAGTAGGAGTGTGGGCAGAGCGAGCCAGAGAGCGAGGAAACACCGCGAAAGGTGGAGAAGTGGAGCGTGCGAGTGGCAGTGCAGACGCGGTGCCTGGCAGGAGTCCTTGAAGTGACAGGCGTGCCTCCAGCGGGGTAAGGGTAGTGGAGAGAAAACGGTGTGTGGGAGTGGCCATGGCGGTGGACTTTGATGTGGACATGGTGGGAGTGCGCGTGGGAAGCGTTCAGGGGAAGGACCTTGACAGTGGAGAGCTGTCTAGACTCCAGGTCTAGACGCCGTCCCAGTGGGGCGGAGACTGTAACTGCCCGAGAGACATCAACGACCTCCCTCCCATCAGGCTAAGCAGTCAGATCTCAGGGGTGCATGTGTGTGTGTGTGTGTGTCTTTGCGTGTGTGTGTGGGGGCGGGGGTGGCGGGGGCGTGGAGGGATTGAGATGAAAAGAGGCCAAAGCGACAAATGCAACAGGCGATCTTTGACAAAGCAGGACTTAGAACGCAGGAGGCTTGTAGAGGTGGTAGTGGGGTCCAGGGTGGGAGCATGGTGGTGGGGCTGGCGGTGGACATGCGGTTGGTGCTGAGAGTTCTGGGGCGCAGGGTGGTGGTCGTGGAGGTGTATCACGCTGGTGCCGACTGGGTGGGTCTTGGGGCTGGTGGGGGTGGCGGTGGCTTCAGTGGTGGCACGAGGAGAGGAGCGGAGTCAGTGGTTGAGCAGAAATGTCACGGGATGAAGGGAACCCACAGGGCTCGCGCTGCGATGATACTGTGGAATTGCTGGAAACCTCGCCACTCGCCATAACGTCTTTGTGGCCCTGCGGGAGAACGCGACGAGGGAAGAGTGACTCCTAGGGGTGGCAACTTCGTTGGTACTGGTTGTGCAAACACAGTCTAATTGTAGGAGTGTGGGCAGAGCCAGCCAGAGAGCGAGGAAACACCACGAAAGGTGGAGAAGTGGGGCGTGCGAGTGGCACTGCAGACGCGGTGCCTGGCAGGAGTCCTTGAAGTGACAGGCGTGCCTCCAGCGGGGTAAGGGTAGTGGAGAGAAAACGGTGTGTGGGAGTGGCCATGGCGGTGGACTTTGATGTGGACATGGTGGGAGTGCGGGTGGGAAGCGGTCAGGGGAAGGACCTTGACAGCGGAGAGCTGTCTTGACTCCAGGTCTAGACGCCGTCCCAGTGGGGCGGAGACTGTAACTGCCCGAGAGACATCAACGACCTCCCTCCCATCAGGCTAAGCAGTCAGATCTCAGGGGTGCATGTGTGTGTGTGTGTGTGTCTTTGCGTGTGTGTGTGTGTGGGCGGGGGTGGCGGGGGCGTGGAGGGATTGAGATGAAAAGAGGCCAAAGCGACAAATGCAGCAGGCAATCTTTGACAAAGGAGGACTGAGAAAGCCGGAGGCTGGTAGAGGTGGTAGTGGGGACCACGGTGGGAGCATGGTGGTGGGGCTGGCGGTGGACATGCGGTTGGTGCTGAGAGTTCTGGGGCGCAGGGTGGTGGTCGTGAGTCGTGGAGGTGTATCGCGCTGGTGCCGACTGGGTGGGTCTTGGGGCTGGTGGGGGTGGCGGTGGCTTCAGTGGTGCCACGAGGAGAGGAGCGGAGCCAGTGGTTGAGCAGAAATGTCGCGGGATGAAGGGAACCCAGAGGGCGCGCGCTGCGATGATACTGTGGAATTGCTGGAAACCTCCTCACGCGCCATAAAGACTTTGTGGCCCTGCGGGAGAACGCGACTAGGGATGAGTGACTTGTAGGGGTGGTGACTTCTTTGGTAGTGGTTGTGCGAAGACAGTCCAATTGTGGGAGTGTGGGCAGAGCGAGGCAGAGAGCGAGGAAACGCGGTGAAAGGTGGAGAAGTGGGGCGTGCGAGCGGCAGTGCAGACGCCCGTGGTGTGCGGCAGGAGTCCTTGAAGTGACAGGCGTGCCTGCAGCGGGGTGAGGGTAGTGGAGAGAAAACCGTGTGTGCGGGTTAGCGGGCAGGACGGGAGGCGCGGGGCTGAGCGTTGGGCGGGAGCCGCGCAGGTGCCTGGGCGGGCGGTGGAGAGGAAGCGTAGCCGGGGGCTGGCCGCGTGCTGGCTGGAGCAAAAGGGCACGGCACGCTGCATGGGCCGGGAATCGAACCCGGGCCTCCCGCGTGGCAGGCGAGAATTCTACCACTGAACCACCCATGCTCCCGTGGCCACCACCACCCGACGCGCTTGTTCAACTTGTTCAATTTGAGCAGGAGGCGGACGCGTGGCCCAAAAGGGAGGCCCCGGGCACGGCTAGGGCCCTAGAGGGCCGTGCGGATTGCGGGACGGTAGCACTAAGGCGCAGAGGGACGGAGGAGGACTCGGCCCATCCTGCACCTACCTGCACTCCCCAGTACGGGGCCGCCGCCACACGGACGCGGTCGCCAGAGGAAGCCGGGAGCCAGACCAAGCGTGACCCGAGCGCGCGAGTGAACGCCCACCAGGGCAGCCCATCTGTGGCGGGTGCGGCTGAGCACCGACGATCCCTTCAGAGCCGCAGCCCCGACTCCGAGGCCCTTTGGCGGCGGGATATCTAGCCTGTGCCGCGTGTGCCAGGCCGGACTGGGGGTGGAGAAGGGAGCGCGGGCTGCGCGCTGCCTGGGGGTGGTGGCGGTGCCCGCGTGTGTCCGTGTGGGTGTGTGCATCGCACGTCTGTGTCTGCACGTCTGCGCTCGCGCGTGTCTGAATCTGCGTGCGTGTGCGCGTGGACGTGTGTCTCTGCGTCTGAGACGGCGGCCTCCCAGCGCCGCCGGCGCCCCCGAGGGACGCTACGGCCAGAGACCAAAGGTGTTTGCGCTTTGGCCGGCGGCACCCCGCGCGGGTCCCGCTCTAGTGCTTTTGGTGCGACGCACGACCGCAGAGCGAAGAAAGGCAGGCAGGAGGGCAGGGAGGGTGGAGGGAGGCTGAGAAGGAAGAGAGGTGGAAGTGAGGAAGGAAGGAAAGAGGAAGAGAGGATGGGGGAATGAAGGGGGTGACACGAGGAAGGGAGGAGAAATGCATTTTCGCGAGGGTTCGGGTCGCTGGAGCCCGCTCACGGGCCTATGGGCGCCAGGCAGGCAGGCGTGGCTGTGCCTAAGAGGCTCCGGCGTCCGAGAGGCGTGGGTACCGCAGGAGCTGGAAGTGCGGCGAGGTGGCAGGAGCGCGAGTGCGGCACGGAGCGTCCGGCCGTCAGGGGCGGCGCAGGCCTGGCCGGGCGCATTGTTTGTGCGTGCTAAAAGGTGGGCTTGTCAGGAGTGGGATTCGAACCCACGCCTCCAGGGGAGACTGCGACCTGAACGCAGCGCCTTAGACCGCTCGGCCATCCTGACGGCGGTGCCAGGCTCGCCGCCGCTCGCCTGGCTGGGAGCCGACGCCAACCGCCGGGCTCTCGGCCTGGCGCGCGCGCGCGCTTGGCGCCTGGCGGGCGGCTGTGTGCGCGCGCCACGGGACGCGACGGGCGCGCGGGCCGACCGGACGCGGAGCCAGGTCAGCAGACGCCCCTGGCTCGGCCTCCGCCGGCGCCGCCCCCGCGCCCGGCCTCGGCCGCCACCAGCGCGGCTGCCGCGGAGCCGCGGCGCGGCGCGCGCCCACCTCCCGCACACACGCGGCCTCGCTTGCCCTCGAGGACCTCTTCCTCCCGGCACGAAGCCCGCGTCGGGGGCGATAGGCAGCGCGCGCTCGGAGGAGGCAGCGCCGCCCGCCTCGCTCCCTCCGGCCCCCACCCCACCGCTCCCCACCCCACTCCCGGGTGCGAGTGCTGGTGCTCGTCCCGCTCCCAGGACGGGTCGCGGGCGGGGGCCGCTTTGTTGGGCGACGGGGTTGGTTGGTTTGGTGTCGGGGCGGGGCCGCGCACGGGCACGTGGCGGGCGCCCGCGGCGGGCAGGCGTTCGAGGGCAGGGTAGGCGACGGCCGGCAGCCGCGGAGCGGTCGGGCGTCAGGGCGCCAGCCGCCGCCGTCCTCGTTAGTATAGTGGTGAGTATCCCCGCCTGTCACGCGGGAGACCGGGGTTCGATTCCCCGACGGGGAGGCCAGACGCCCTTTTTGGTGGCTGGCGCCGCTCTCCGCCCGTCCAGCCGCTCGCCCCCGGGGACCCCTTCTTGTCCTCCCTCCGCCCTCCAGCGAGCCGCAGGGCGCCATCTCGTGCCCAGCCCGCCCACCGCCGACCATATACATGCCCACTCCCACCCCCACTCCCATTCCCTTCTTCCTCGCGGGGCGCTGGGTTGGTCGCCACGGCCGAGCCAGGGCCTCCTCTCGCCCGTCCCCACGGCGCCGGACGAGAGCCCCCGCCTCAAGTGGCTGCCGCCCTGGGCCCCTGGCGACGCGACGCACAGATGCCCAGCTGCCCAGCTGCCCAGCTGCCGAGACGGCTGGCAGGCGGATCCGTGCCCTCTGGCTGCGGGAAGCGGCCTTGCCGAGCGGCCGCTGCACCAGGGCTTCGTCCGGCCAGCCGGGGGGCGGGTTGGGAGGTCGCGGAGGCCCCCGGCAGCGGCAAGGCAGCGAGAGCGCCCCCCAGAGGCGGTCCAGGGCAGGGCGCGAGGGACTGGGGCGACTCCGCCCGGTGGACGGCCGTGGGTGGGTGGCGCCTGTGGCGGTGCCGAGCGGCAGAGCTGCCGAGCTGCCGAGCTGCCGAGCTGCGTGCAGGGCGTCGTGACGGAGCTGCGCCAGGCGGACCTGGCGGCGGGAATGCGCTCGTGCGAGCCGAGGGCCTGGCGTCTGGGGCCGGCTCGGGCCGTGCAGCGTTGGTGGTATAGTGGTGAGCATAGCTGCCTTCCAAGCAGTTGACCCGGGTTCGATTCCCGGCCAACGCAGCCCGCCCACCTTTTGCCAAGCTCCAGCGACGGCCCAGCCGGGGCTGGGGCCCGGGAGCCCAGTAGCTCGCACCGCGGCCGGGTGCGCGCAGTGTTTTGAGCTTCGAGTGTGCTGCAGGCGGAGAGGAGGCTAGGGCCACGCCAACTGCCAAGGGCGCCGGGCGGCTGCACTTGGAGCTCCCTGGAGTGGGCCGGGGCCTGGGCGCCGGGCCCAGGAGCTGCAGGCCAGGGCCGAGGCTTCACGCTCCCTGGTGGTCTAGTGGTTAGGATTCGGCGCTCTCACCGCCGCGGCCCGGGTTCGATTCCCGGTCAGGGAAATCTTTCTTCTTCTCCCCTGCCCACCGACCTCGCCTCTCCAGCGCGCGAGGCCGCCCGCCCACGAGGCGATCCCCACCACCCCATCCCCTCTTTTAGCCCAGGCCACTGCTCGCCGGCTTCGCCCTCGCCCCGCGCCCTCGGCGACCCCAACAGGGTTCCCCGGAACCCTGCACGCCCGCCCAGCCCAAGCCCAAGCCCAAGCCGTGCACGGTCCAGCCGCCCGCGGCCCTTTTGGCCTGGCTCGCCCACCTGAGGGCTTTGGCGCCTTCCGCTCCTCCTCCTCCTCGGCCGCTCCCCTCGCTCCCGCTCCCGGTGGGTCCTCAGCCCGAGTGGCCGGGGCAGCCTCTCCCCCTCCCCGCTGTCGCCACATGCACACAAACCCGCGTCCCGACACCGCATGCGTGGGGACCCTCCGGCGCCCGTGGACCGCTGCCGCCGCGACCCACCCGAGGGCTGACGAGCCTCCCCCTCCTTCCTTCCCGTCGCCGTCGTGGGGGCGGGGGCGGCAGGGCAATCTCCCACAAGTCGGGCCACGTGCCGGGTCCTGCGCTCCCCTGCCTCGCTCCTCATGGCAGCGGGCGCTCCTGCCGCGCTCCGGGCCTGGCCCCCGACTAGCTGCGTCTCCCGTGGGCCGCTGATCGGGCTCCACGTGCGGCCTGGTCTCGGGCCGCGAGGAGAGCAGAGAACCCTACTGCACTGCACGCACGAGGTGGAGGAGGTGTGAACACGAATCTGGACGCGTGGGGGTGGCCTGGCCACCGGACGGTGCAGGTGAGAGAGCAAGGGGGGGGATAAAGAAAGCCACTCAGGAAAACCCAACGGCCAAGCAGACGGGGTGGGGCGGTTGGGGTCCGGGGGGGGCGCGGGGGGCCGTGGGCGTGGTGTTGGTGGAAGCAGGCGGGTGACAGGGTGGACGTCGAGCCAGCGTTTCCTTCGAATCGCATTAGCAATGCTCTGGTTCCAATGACAGCGTGGCAAGTGCGTCACCCGGGGCATCCCGCCCCACCCCCTGCCTCCAGCCCGCAACACCCCGACCCTACCGCCCAGATGGACTTCTGCCAGGTCCCCATTGCCGCCTAGCCGCACGTCCCTAGCCCAGAGGTACTGCATCCCTCGGTCCATGCCTGTACCCATCATCTTCTGCAGATGCTCCCCGAGGTAAGTCGCACACCCCAGTCTCCTTCCCGCCAAATCTCGGGCTCCCGCCTCGGCCAGGAGTCCGACGTTTACTCGCAGATGGTCTCCTCCGGATGCGAAGCGGATCGCCGGTGGGCCGCACGACCCTGCGCGGGCACCCTCTCCGGAGGTGAACAAAGCCGTGTCCCACGTGGGCGGGAGCCCCCATGGGCGGGCCGCTGCTTACCATCACCGCAGGAGGTCCCCTCACCGCCCTTGCCGGTGTGCTGGGGGTGAGCGTGGGTGGGTCACAGTGCGGGATGAGGGCGCTTGTTTCTGCGGGTGCACTCCCATGTGCGGGTAAGAACCCCGAGACAAGATGACCTCACGAGGAGCAGACGATGGCGCCTCGCGTGCTGGCAAGTGGGGAAAGGAGTCCAGGGTGCCCGGGCACAGCGTGGGCGCAGAGGTGTGGGACTGGCCACTGAGGCAGGAGCTCTGCTGAGGCCTGGGGCGGCACGACCTTTTGGCCCACGGGCGCTTTGTGCACGCGGGTCGGCGAGCTCTGGAGTAGGGGCGGGGTCGGAGTAGGAGCGCGCCTGAGCAGCCTGTGGCAGGGCAGGGGCAGGACTGGTGGGAGTGAGGCTCCGGGCCTGGAAGAGGGAGACGAGGGGGGTAGGGCCCAAGGGGTTGGTGGCGTATGTAGGGGGCGAGCCGGGAGGCTGGAAGGAGCAGCAGGTGGCAGGCTGCAAGGAGGAAGATGGATGCCCCTGTGGTCAGAGAGGACCTCGGCGGGCAGGCCAGTCTGCTGTGCGGGGCTGTGCTGTGCTGGGCTGGACTGGGCTGCAAGGTGGTGAGGCAAAAGGAGGCGGGGAGCGGTGTTGGGGATGGGGGAAGGAGGAAGGAGGTGGGGGTAGGAGTGGCCATGGCCGTGGACTTGGATGTGGACATGCGGGGGGTGCGGGTGGGAAGCGGGCAGGGGAAGGACCTTGACAGCGGAGAGCTGGCTAGACTCCAGGACTAGACGCCGTCCCAGTGGGGCGGAGAATGTAACTGCCCCTGGAGACATCAACGACGTCCCTCCCATCAGGCTAAGCAGTCTGGTCTCAGGGGTGCGTGCGTGTGTGTGCATGTGCGCGCGCGCGCGTGTGTGTGTGTGTGTGTGTGTGTGTGTGTGTGTGTGTGTGTGTGTTTCGGGGGGGATTGAGATGAAAAGAGGACAAAGGGACAAATGCAACGGCGATCTTTGACAAAGGAGGACTGAGAAAGCCGGCGGCTGGTAGAGGTGACGGTGGGGACGATGGTGAGAGAAAGGTGGTGGGGCTGGTGGTGGACTTGCGGTTGGTGCTGAGAGTTCTGGGGCGCGGGGTGGTGGTCGCGGAGGTGTTTCGCGCTGGTGCCGACTGGGTGGGTCTTGGGGCTAGTGGGGGTGGCGGTGGCTTCAGTGGTGCCACGAGGAGAGGAGCGGGGCCAGTGGTTGAGCAGAAATGTCGCGGGATGAAGGGAACCCAGAGGGCGCGCGCTGCGATGATACTGTGGAATTGCTGGAAACCTCGCCACTCGCCATAACGACTTTGTGGCCCTGCGGGAGAACGCGACGAGGGAAGAGTGACTCCTAGGGGTGGCAACTTCGTTGGTACTGGTTGTGCAAACACAGTCTAATAGTAGGAGTGTGGGCAGAGCGAGCCAGAGAGCGAGGAAACACCGCGAAAGGTGGAGAAGTGGAGCGTGCGAGTGGCAGTGCAGACGCGGTGCCTGGCAGGAGTCCTTGAAGTGACAGGCGTGCCTCCAGCGGGGTAAGGGTAGTGGAGAGAAAACGGTGTGTGGGAGTGGCCATGGCGGTGGACTTTGATGTGGACATGGTGGGAGTGCGCGTGGGAAGCGTTCAGGGGAAGGACCTTGACAGTGGAGAGCTGTCTAGACTCCAGGTCTAGACGCCGTCCCAGTGGGGCGGAGACTGTAACTGCCCGAGAGACATCAACGACCTCCCTCCCATCAGGCTAAGCAGTCAGATCTCAGGGGTGCATGTGTGTGTGTGTGTGTGTCTTTGCGTGTGTGTGTGGGGGCGGGGGTGGCGGGGGCGTGGAGGGATTGAGATGAAAAGAGGCCAAAGCGACAAATGCAACAGGCGATCTTTGACAAAGCAGGACTTAGAACGCAGGAGGCTTGTAGAGGTGGTAGTGGGGTCCAGGGTGGGAGCATGGTGGTGGGGCTGGCGGTGGACATGCGGTTGGTGCTGAGAGTTCTGGGGCGCAGGGTGGTGGTCGTGGAGGTGTATCACGCTGGTGCCGACTGGGTGGGTCTTGGGGCTGGTGGGGGTGGCGGTGGCTTCAGTGGTGGCACGAGGAGAGGAGCGGAGTCAGTGGTTGAGCAGAAATGTCACGGGATGAAGGGAACCCACAGGGCTCGCGCTGCGATGATACTGTGGAATTGCTGGAAACCTCGCCACTCGCCATAACGTCTTTGTGGCCCTGCGGGAGAACGCGACGAGGGAAGAGTGACTCCTAGGGGTGGCAACTTCGTTGGTACTGGTTGTGCAAACACAGTCTAATTGTAGGAGTGTGGGCAGAGCCAGCCAGAGAGCGAGGAAACACCGCGAAAGGTAGAGAAGTGGGGCGTGCGAGTGGCAGTGCAGACGCGGTGCCTGGCAGGAGTCCTTGAAGTGACAGGCGTGCCTCCAGCGGGGTAAGGGTAGTGGAGAGAAAACGGTGTGTGGGAGTGGCCATGGCGGTGGACTTTGATGTGGACATGGTGGGAGTGCGGGTGGGAAGCGGTCAGGGGAAGGACCTTGACAGCGGAGAGCTGTCTTGACTCCAGGTCTAGACGCCGTCCCAGTGGGGCGGAGACTGTAACTGCCCCAGAGACATCAACGACCTCCCTCCCATCAGGCTAAGCAGTCAGATCTCAGGGGTGCATGTGTGTGTGTGTGTGTGTCTTTGCGTGTGTGTGTGTGGGCGGGGGTGGCGGGGGCGTGGAGGGATTGAGATGAAAAGAGGCCAAAGCGACAAATGCAGCAGGCAATCTTTGACAAAGGAGGACTGAGAAAGCCGGAGGCTGGTAGAGGTGGTAGTGGGGACCACGGTGGGAGCATGGTGGTGGGGCTGGCGGTGGACATGCGGTTGGTGATGAGAGTTCTGGGTCGCGGGGTGGTGGTCGTGGGTCGTGGAGGTGTATCGCCGTGGTGCCGACTGGGTGGGTCTTGGGGCTGGTGGGGGTGGCGGTGGCTTCAGTGGTGCCACGAGGAGAGGAGCGGAGCCAGTGGTTGAGCAGAAATGTCGCGGGATGAAGGGAACCCAGAGGGCGCGCGCTGCGATGATACTGTGGAATTGCTGGAAACCTCGCCACTCGCCATAACGTCTTTGTGGCCCTGCGGGAGAACGCGACGAGGGAAGAGTGACTCCTAGGGGTGGCAACTTCGTTGGTACTGGTTGTGCAAACACAGTCTAATTGTAGGAGTGTGGGCAGAGCCAGCCAGAGAGCGAGGAAACACCGCGAAAGGTGGAGAAGTGGAGCGTGCGAGTGGCAGTGTAGACGCGGTGCCTGGCAGGAGTCCTTGAAGTGACAGGCGTGCCTCCAGCGGGGTAAGGGTAGCGGAGAGAAAACGGTGTGTGGGAGTGGCCATGGCGGTGGACTTTGATGTGGACATGGTGGGAGTGCGGGTGGGAAGCGGTCAGGGGAAGGACCTTGACAGCGGAGAGCTGTCTTGACTCCAGGTCTAGACGCCGTCCCAGTGGGGCGGAGACTGTAACTGCCCCAGAGACATCAACGACCTCCCTCCTATCAGGCTAAGCAGTCAGATCTCAGGGGTGCATGTGTGTGTGTGTGTGTGTGTCTTTGCGTGTGTGTGTGTGTGGGGTGGTGGCGGGGGCGTGGAGGGATTGAGATGAAAAGAGGCCAAAGCGACAAATGCAACAGGCGATCTTTGACAAAGGAGGACTCAGAAAGCCGGAGGCTGGTAGAGGTCGTATTGGGGACCACGGTGGGAGCATGGTGGTGGGGCTGGCGGTGGACATGCGGTTGGTGCTGAGGGTTCTGGGGCGTGGGTTGGTGGTCGTGGAGGTGTTTCGTGCTGGTGCCGACTGGGTGGGTCTTGGGGCTGGTGGGGGTGGCAGTGTCTTCAGTGGTGCCACGAGGAGAGGAGCGGAGCCAGTGGTTGAGCAGAAATGTCGCGGGATGAAGGGAACCCAGAGGGCGCGCGCTGCGATGATACTGTGGAATTGCTGGAAACCTCGCCACTCGCCATAACGACTTTGTGGTCCTGCGGGAGAACGCAACGAGGGAAGAGTGAGTCCTAGGGGTGGCAACTTCGTCGGTACTGGTTGTGCAAACACAGTCTAATTGTAGGAGTGTGGGCAGAGCCAGCCAGAGAGCGAGGAAACACCGCGAAAGTTGGAGAAGTGGGGCGTGCGAGTGGCAGTGCAGACGCGGTGCCTGGCAGGAGTCCTTGAAGTGACAGGCGTGCCTCCAGCGGGGTAAGGGTAGTGGAGAGAAAACGGTGTGTGGGAGTGGCCATGGCGGTGGACTTTGATGTGGACATGGTGGGAGTGCGGGTGGGAAGCGGTCAGGGGAAGGACCTTGACAGCGGAGAGCTGTCTTGACTCCAGGTCTAGACGCCGTCCCAGTGGGGCGGAGACTGTAACTGCCCGAGAGACATCAACGACCTCCCTCCCATCAGGCTAAGCAGTCAGATCTCAGGGGTGCATGTGTGTGTGTGTGTGTGTCTTTGCGTGTGTGTGTGTGTGGGCGGGGGTGGCGGGGGCGTGGAGGGATTGAGATGAAAAGAGGCCAAAGCGACAAATGCAGCAGGCAATCTTTGACAAAGGAGGACTGAGAAAGCCGGAGGCTGGTAGAGGTGGTAGTGGGGACCACGGTGGGAGCATGGTGGTGGGGCTGGCGGTGGACATGCGGTTGGTGCTGAGAGTTCTGGGGCGCAGGGTGGTGGTCGTGAGTCGTGGAGGTGTATCGCGCTGGTGCCGACTGGGTGGGTCTTGGGGCTGGTGGGGGTGGCGGTGGCTTCAGTGGTGCCACGAGGAGAGGAGCGGAGCCAGTGGTTGAGCAGAAATGTCGCGGGATGAAGGGAACCCAGAGGGCGCGCGCTGCGATGATACTGTGGAATTGCTGGAAACCTCCTCACGCGCCATAAAGACTTTGTGGCCCTGCGGGAGAACGCGACTAGGGATGAGTGACTTGTAGGGGTGGTGACTTCTTTGGTAGTGGTTGTGCGAAGACAGTCCAATTGTGGGAGTGTGGGCAGAGCGAGGCAGAGAGCGAGGAAACGCGGTGAAAGGTGGAGAAGTGGGGCGTGCGAGCGGCAGTGCAGACGCCCGTGGTGTGCGGCAGGAGTCCTTGAAGTGACAGGCGTGCCTGCAGCGGGGTGAGGGTAGTGGAGAGAAAACCGTGTGTGCGGGTTAGCGGGCAGGACGGGAGGCGCGTGGCTGAGCGTTGGGCGGGAGCCGCGCAGGTGCCTGGGCGGGCGGTGGAGAGGAAGCGTAGCCGGGGGCTGGCCGCGTGCTGGCTGGAGCAAAAGGGCACGGCACGCTGCATGGGCCGGGAATCGAACCCGGGCCTCCCGCGTGGCAGGCGAGAATTCTACCACTGAACCACCCATGCTCCCGTGGCCACCACCACCCGACGCGCTTGTTCAACTTGTTCAATTTGAGCAGGAGGCGGACGCGTGGCCCAAAAGGGAGGCCCCGGGCACGGCTAGGGCCCTAGAGGGCCGTGCGGATTGCGGGACGGTAGCACTAAGGCGCAGAGGGACGGAGGAGGACTCGGCCCATCCTGCACCTACCTGCACTCCCCAGTACGGGGCCGCCGCCACACGGACGCGGTCGCCAGAGGAAGCCGGGAGCCAGACCAAGCGTGACCCGAGCGCGCGAGTGAACGCCCACCAGGGCAGCCCATCTGTGGCGGGTGCGGCTGAGCACCGACGATCCCTTCAGAGCCGCAGCCCCGACTCCGAGGCCCTTTGGCGGCGGGATATCTAGCCTGTGCCGCGTGTGCCAGGCCGGACTGGGGGTGGAGAAGGGAGCGCGGGCTGCGCGCTGCCTGGGGGTGGTGGCGGTGCCCGCGTGTGTCCGTGTGGGTGTGTGCATCGCACGTCTGTGTCTGCACGTCTGCGCTCGCGCGTGTCTGAATCTGCGTGCGTGTGCGCGTGGACGTGTGTCTCTGCGTCTGAGACGGCGGCCTCCCAGCGCCGCCGGCGCCCCCGAGGGACGCTACGGCCAGAGACCAAAGGTGTTTGCGCTTTGGCCGGCGGCACCCCGCGCGGGTCCCGCTCTAGTGCTTTTGGTGCGACGCACGACCGCAGAGCGAAGAAAGGCAGGCAGGAGGGCAGGGAGGGTGGAGGGAGGCTGAGAAGGAAGAGAGGTGGAAGTGAGGAAGGAAGGAAAGAGGAAGAGAGGATGGGGGAATGAAGGGGGTGACACGAGGAAGGGAGGAGAAATGCATTTTCGCGAGGGTTCGGGTCGCTGGAGCCCGCTCACGGGCCTATGGGCGCCAGGCAGGCAGGCGTGGCTGTGCCTAAGAGGCTCCGGCGTCCGAGAGGCGTGGGTACCGCAGGAGCTGGAAGTGCGGCGAGGTGGCAGGAGCGCGAGTGCGGCACGGAGCGTCCGGCCGTCAGGGGCGGCGCAGGCCTGGCCGGGCGCATTGTTTGTGCGTGCTAAAAGGTGGGCTTGTCAGGAGTGGGATTCGAACCCACGCCTCCAGGGGAGACTGCGACCTGAACGCAGCGCCTTAGACCGCTCGGCCATCCTGACGGCGGTGCCAGGCTCGCCGCCGCTCGCCTGGCTGGGAGCCGACGCCAACCGCCGGGCTCTCGGCCTGGCGCGCGCGCGCGCTTGGCGCCTGGCGGGCGGCTGTGTGCGCGCGCCACGGGACGCGACGGGCGCGCGGGCCGACCGGACGCGGAGCCAGGTCAGCAGACGCCCCTGGCTCGGCCTCCGCCGGCGCCGCCCCCGCGCCCGGCCTCGGCCGCCACCAGCGCGGCTGCCGCGGAGCCGCGGCGCGGCGCGCGCCCACCTCCCGCACACACGCGGCCTCGCTTGCCCTCGAGGACCTCTTCCTCCCGGCACGAAGCCCGCGTCGGGGGCGATAGGCAGCGCGCGCTCGGAGGAGGCAGCGCCGCCCGCCTCGCTCCCTCCGGCCCCCACCCCACCGCTCCCCACCCCACTCCCGGGTGCGAGTGCTGGTGCTCGTCCCGCTCCCAGGACGGGTCGCGGGCGGGGGCCGCTTTGTTGGGCGACGGGGTTGGTTGGTTTGGTGTCGGGGCGGGGCCGCGCACGGGCACGTGGCGGGCGCCCGCGGCGGGCAGGCGTTCGAGGGCAGGGTAGGCGACGGCCGGCAGCCGCGGAGCGGTCGGGCGTCAGGGCGCCAGCCGCCGCCGTCCTCGTTAGTATAGTGGTGAGTATCCCCGCCTGTCACGCGGGAGACCGGGGTTCGATTCCCCGACGGGGAGGCCAGACGCCCTTTTTGGTGGCTGGCGCCGCTCTCCGCCCGTCCAGCCGCTCGCCCCCGGGGACCCCTTCTTGTCCTCCCTCCGCCCTCCAGCGAGCCGCAGGGCGCCATCTCGTGCCCAGCCCGCCCACCGCCGACCATATACATGCCCACTCCCACCCCCACTCCCATTCCCTTCTTCCTCGCGGGGCGCTGGGTTGGTCGCCACGGCCGAGCCAGGGCCTCCTCTCGCCCGTCCCCACGGCGCCGGACGAGAGCCCCCGCCTCAAGTGGCTGCCGCCCTGGGCCCCTGGCGACGCGACGCACAGATGCCCAGCTGCCCAGCTGCCCAGCTGCCGAGACGGCTGGCAGGCGGATCCGTGCCCTCTGGCTGCGGGAAGCGGCCTTGCCGAGCGGCCGCTGCACCAGGGCTTCGTCCGGCCAGCCGGGGGGCGGGTTGGGAGGTCGCGGAGGCCCCCGGCAGCGGCAAGGCAGCGAGAGCGCCCCCCAGAGGCGGTCCAGGGCAGGGCGCGAGGGACTGGGGCGACTCCGCCCGGTGGACGGCCGTGGGTGGGTGGCGCCTGTGGCGGTGCCGAGCGGCAGAGCTGCCGAGCTGCCGAGCTGCCGAGCTGCGTGCAGGGCGTCGTGACGGAGCTGCGCCAGGCGGACCTGGCGGCGGGAATGCGCTCGTGCGAGCCGAGGGCCTGGCGTCTGGGGCCGGCCCGGGCCGTGCAGCGTTGGTGGTATAGTGGTGAGCATAGCTGCCTTCCAAGCAGTTGACCCGGGTTCGATTCCCGGCCAACGCAGCCCGCCCACCTTTTGCCAAGCTCCAGCGACGGCCCAGCCGGGGCTGGGGCCCGGGAGCCCAGTAGCTCGCACCGCGGCCGGGTGCGCGCAGTGTTTTGAGCTTCGAGTGTGCTGCAGGCGGAGAGGAGGCTAGGGCCACGCCAACTGCCAAGGGCGCCGGGCGGCTGCACTTGGAGCTCCCTGGAGTGGGCCGGGGCCTGGGCGCCGGGCCCAGGAGCTGCAGGCCAGGGCCGAGGCTTCACGCTCCCTGGTGGTCTAGTGGTTAGGATTCGGCGCTCTCACCGCCGCGGCCCGGGTTCGATTCCCGGTCAGGGAAATCTTTCTTCTTCTCCCCTGCCCACCGACCTCGCCTCTCCAGCGCGCGAGGCCGCCCGCCCACGAGGCGATCCCCACCACCCCATCCCCTCTTTTAGCCCAGGCCACTGCTCGCCGGCTTCGCCCTCGCCCCGCGCCCTCGGCGACCCCAACAGGGTTCCCCGGAACCCTGCACGCCCGCCCAGCCCAAGCCCAAGCCCAAGCCGTGCACGGTCCAGCCGCCCGCGGCCCTTTTGGCCTGGCTCGCCCACCTGAGGGCTTTGGCGCCTTCCGCTCCTCCTCCTCCTCGGCCGCTCCCCTCGCTCCCGCTCCCGGTGGGTCCTCAGCCCGAGTGGCCGGGGCAGCCTCTCCCCCTCCCCGCTGTCGCCACATGCACACAAACCCGCGTCCCGACACCGCATGCGTGGGGACCCTCCGGCGCCCGTGGACCGCTGCCGCCGCGACCCACCCGAGGGCTGACGAGCCTCCCCCTCCTTCCTTCCCGTCGCCGTCGTGGGGGCGGGGGCGGCAGGGCAATCTCCCACAAGTCGGGCCACGTGCCGGGTCCTGCGCTCCCCTGCCTCGCTCCTCATGGCAGCGGGCGCTCCTGCCGCGCTCCGGGCCTGGCCCCCGACTAGCTGCGTCTCCCGTGGGCCGCTGATCGGGCTCCACGTGCGGCCTGGTCTCGGGCCGCGAGGAGAGCAGAGAACCCTACTGCACTGCACGCACGAGGTGGAGGAGGTGTGAACACGAATCTGGACGCGTGGGGGTGGCCTGGCCACCGGACGGTGCAGGTGAGAGAGCAAGGGGGGGGATAAAGAAAGCCACTCAGGAAAACCCAACGGCCAAGCAGACGGGGTGGGGCGGTTGGGGTCCGGGGGGGGCGCGGGGGGCCGTGGGCGTGGTGTTGGTGGAAGCAGGCGGGTGACAGGGTGGACGTCGAGCCAGCGTTTCCTTCGAATCGCATTAGCAATGCTCTGGTTCCAATGACAGCGTGGCAAGTGCGTCACCCGGGGCATCCCGCCCCACCCCCTGCCTCCAGCCCGCAACACCCCGACCCTACCGCCCAGATGGACTTCTGCCAGGTCCCCATTGCCGCCTAGCCGCACGTCCCTAGCCCAGAGGTACTGCATCCCTCGGTCCATGCCTGTACCCATCATCTTCTGCAGATGCTCCCCGAGGTAAGTCGCACACCCCAGTCTCCTTCCCGCCAAATCTCGGGCTCCCGCCTCGGCCAGGAGTCCGACGTTTACTCGCAGATGGTCTCCTCCGGATGCGAAGCGGATCGCCGGTGGGCCGCACGACCCTGCGCGGGCACCCTCTCCGGAGGTGAACAAAGCCGTGTCCCACGTGGGCGGGAGCCCCCATGGGCGGGCCGCTGCTTACCATCACCGCAGGAGGTCCCCTCACCGCCCTTGCCGGTGTGCTGGGGGTGAGCGTGGGTGGGTCACAGTGCGGGATGAGGGCGCTTGTTTCTGCGGGTGCACTCCCATGTGCGGGTAAGAACCCCGAGACAAGATGACCTCACGAGGAGCAGACGATGGCGCCTCGCGTGCTGGCAAGTGGGGAAAGGAGTCCAGGGTGCCCGGGCACAGCGTGGGCGCAGAGGTGTGGGACTGGCCACTGAGGCAGGAGCTCTGCTGAGGCCTGGGGCGGCACGACCTTTTGGCCCACGGGCGCTTTGTGCACGCGGGTCGGCGAGCTCTGGAGTAGGGGCGGGGTCGGAGTAGGAGCGCGCCTGAGCAGCCTGTGGCAGGGCAGGGGCAGGACTGGTGGGAGTGAGGCTCCGGGCCTGGAAGAGGGAGACGAGGGGGGTAGGGCCCAAGGGGTTGGTGGCGTATGTAG